>NC_090939.1:351934934-354337870 GCF_040938575.1 Ambystoma mexicanum
GCATTTGGCCTGCATGCTTTCCCACACGTACACCATCCATGTGTCTCACACATGAGGACTCGCATGTGTCAGCCTCACCCCCCTGTACATACACATCCATACATGGCCCTACAAAAACACATGTGCAACCTGCACACTACTGGCACATCACGACACGCACAGCGTCCAATCAGTATGCATGTACACTTACCGCTCGACTCCAGACGGGTCTGCCTCTCAAGGACCTGGAGGTGGAGCGCTGGGCATATGCGTTCCAGGACCCTCATTTGGTGGTCGGACAGGTGGCCCCGGCGCCCCTTGGCATCCGCTGCCTTCAAGAGGCGCCGGGCCTTGTCGAGGGTCCCGGACCTGAAGTCCTCCCAGCGCTTCTTGACATGTTTGATGTCGCGGACTGCCACCCCCTCTTCGTGGATGGCAGTCACGATGTCCATCCAGATCCTGGTCCGTCCTTCATAGTTGGCATGAGAACTTCCAAGGAGGGCATCATACTGCCCCAGGACTTGCTCCACGAGAACACCAACTTCCCTGGCACTGAAGCTGGTGACCCTCTGCCTTTCTGGCTGCGGGTTGCCAGTGGTGCCAGATGGTGGTGTGCCCAACATGGCAACGTCAGAGGCAGGTGTGAGTGGGCAACTGGGTCCTGGGGCTGGGCTTTGGAGCGATGGAATCCCAGTCGGGAATCTTCAGTTCCAGCAAGGGGGGGTCTCAACAACTGCACCCCTGTAGATGGCTGATGTGCAGGCAGCAAATAGCAGGGCATGTGCGCAGCAGGCAGGCAGGCAGCAGCAGATGGCAGGTGGGAGCATGCTCGGGGCTCTGGGGGGGCAGTAATTCGGCCTTCTGGCCAGGAGCGTGGTCTTCCGTGTGTTTTTGCGTGGCCAGCTTGATACAGAGTGATTTGGCACGTGAAAAAATGTCACGTCTGCGTTTAATTCGAGGAAAGGCCCTTAGTGCGTGAGCACGTCTGTGAGGTTACATGCATGGGCGTTTCCCTTGTGATGTGGGCGTAGTGGTTAAGGGCGCGTGAAAAAACTGCACATGCACGTGTGAATGCGTGTAATCCGAGGAAAGGGCCTACCGTCTGTGACGTGACGCGCAAGGGCGTTTCCCTCAACACGGTGCATGTTCATCGTACACATGCAAAAACTGCACATCCGAGTGTTAGCTCGTGTAATTGGAGGAAAGGGCCTTAGCGTGTACACGTGTAAGTGACATTGTACGTGTGGGATGGTTTAAAAAGGTAGGACGCCATTTCCTTGTACGTGCTTTTCATGGAGAGCGAGTGGGTGAATTCTGTACTTCTTGTCGGTTCAAAGCCGATTACTTCACAGCGTTTCAAGTTCGTACTCCCTGTTACCTATGACAGGGTTCAATTTTTTTGTTGGGCCTGTTTCCTCAAACAGCGTACAATTATTCTTTTGGCAGGGGTGTTGCCAATGCGCACATGTGCGTCTTTTTCACGTTCTTTTTCCAGGCAGACGGTGAGTCGCACACGTACTTACCAACTGTGTCGCGTACCCCTTCAGAGGTCATTGTAGGCTGCATGTATTACGCGTGCGCTTAATTTTGTGTTTCTGGGTGGCACAGCGTAGTGCGGGTTCATTTTTCCACGCACGTGGTCTACGAGGGGTTGCGTGCATGTTATTTTTTGTTTTCGGGGTGCCTGTGCGTTGTGTGACCCGTCATCTTCCCCCAGGGATCACAGACAGCCTTGCTAGAGCACTAGGGTACGAATTCCATCTAGTACCCTACCCCTTACACCCCCAATTGCCCAGGACAATCCTTTACTGCTACTCCCATACACACAACAACATCAGTGTCATGGTTGGGAGGCAACCAAGCGATAAGGGAGGCAAAGGTGGCTGACCTCCAAAAGGTGGGTGTGGAGGGCGCGGTAGGGGACATGACCAGGATTTGCAGGGTGCCCCTAGACCCCCATGTGTGGAGGAGCAATCAGGGACACCCACGCCCCCCCAATGGTTGTGGGAAACGTAGCTGACACCATCCCAGTTCAGCCCTTGTTGGACCAGCCCATTGTGGCACCTGAACCGGCACAGGATGACTCCCAGGCTTACTTCCAGGTCAGCAAGTCTACGCCACGTGTGGCGGTGCATGTTGGTGTCACCAGGCCACGTGGATCTGGGGCAGCTATGTCATCTGCTGCCCCAAGTAGGCAGGGTGGGGAGGCTGCAGGAGCAGCTGCAGCTCGATCCCCCCCAGCTCTGAGTCTCCCAGCCGGGACAGTGTCGGTCCCGGTCCATCAAACCAACGTTGCCCCTGCCAACATCACCCTGCAGCCAATGCCTGCACCAAGACCTATGGTCATTGTGCATTCGCACACTTCTAGTACCCAGTCCACAGGTGCTTCTGCCCCTACTGACAGAGCGGCGCAAGCCACTCAGGATCCGCACCACCTTTGAAAAAGAAGGGTGCTCTGGCACTACAGGCTGAGACCCCAGACATGGCTACATACTCCGGCACGTCAAGGAAGCCTAGCTTTAATGATGCCAAACTTGATGTATTTGTGGACTATGTGTCGGCACATAGCCGCAAAATGGTGGTGACTGCAGGGTGTAAGACCACACCTGGTCAACGTAAGGCACACTGGCAGACCATCGCGGACATCATTAGTGCCCTTGGATTTATGAGGCGCACAGCTGATTGCTACAAGCGGTGGAATGACCTGAAACGCAGAGTAAAGAACAAGCTGGCCTCAAATCATGCCTCTACTCTGGTGACTGGCGGTGGGTCTCCACAAGAGGACAACCAACTCACTGAACATGAGTCTGTTGCTGGAACCTTCATCACAGAGGAACAGATCCAAGGCGTGGGACACCTACCAGATTACGACGCATTGTCCGGTGCGTGCCCATGCGTGTGTGTGTAATCCATGTGTATGTTGTGTGGGTGATGGGTTCTGATTGAGTGCCAGGTGAGGGTATGTGCACCTGAGTGGTATGGGTCACCCATGTCCTTCCTCCAAAACATTCACTGGCCTTGGATTTGGGTATGACAGTATCCCTTCTGCCCACAGTAGCCATTTAGCGCCACATTACTGCAATTGCCCTTGAACTGTAATCTTGCAACACCATTGTTCTGAATTTTTCAGTGTTCATTCAGGCTGATTGTTTCAATTCTCCCACTTTTGCAATGCATTTTCCAGCCCTATTGTCACATACGTGACATGCTTCTGTCATTGATTACACCCCACATTGGCCCACATTTGTTGCCTTGTTATGTGAATGATTAGACCATTCAGGCTGCCTCCAATCACTTTACTCTTGTACACTGGATGTGTTGCAGTGAGTAGCACATGCATATTTTGTCACACTATGTAGCATTTTTCATCTCATCATGTCCATCTCACATGGATGGCTGACAGTACTCATTCACTGACATATGGCTGTACTTGTGGAATGCACCATGGCTATGCTAAATTGCCATCTGTATGAATGCGTGTGTCATGTAGGTGTATTGGACATGTCACTCACAGGCTAATATGTGATGCCAGTGCTACCCAGCATGCAGCAAATGTCTTGCTTTTCCATCTTGGTGTCATCAGTGTGTGCTTTTTGCCTCCCCTTCCAACTCATTGACAGTGCATGCATGCCAGGGTTATAGTCATGTGGGACATGTGTAATTCATGTACTGGATCTCTGCCTTGTCAGGCCTATGTGTTGCTATGGTGCTCATGCCCGTTTCCATTTGTTGTCTTTCATGTTTTTGCAGGTGATGACGCACTTGATGCTGTTGAGGTGGATGAGAAGGTGGAGACCCAGGAGGAATCTCAGGCACGACCGGGCACCAGTGTGGGATGTGGTGTGGTGGAGGATGAAAACCCTTTGATACTGCAGACCAGACTGTCCAGGGGTGTCTCTGGGTGCACCTCCCCAGACCTCTAATTCAGGTGCTGAATTGGATGGTGAGACTTATGTGCTGTCGCAGATGAGTGTTTCTGGCAGGGATTCTGTTCTGTCCAACCCACCTGCACCAGGGGTAGAACCCTCTATGGGGATGTCAGTGTTGGTTACTCCGCCTTTGGCGGTTACAGATGCAGGGTCACACACCACAACATCTGATCCTGTTCCTGGGCCAGAAGATCAGAGGGGGAATGCAGTCCTGCAGCCTCAGGCAGTGGCAGCACAGCAAGGTGCAGACCGCCTTGCCCCAAACAGGTGTGGTGCCAGCCGACGCGGTGGCGTACGCCACCAGGAAATACTGTATGGGAGCACTCCATGTACGGTATGGCAACCCAACAGGCAGCATCAGTTGAAATGATGGCTCAGGCAATGGAGAGGGTGGCCACTTCCATTATCCCCCCTGAAAGGCAGATGGAGCAACAACAGCAGGCAACAGACTCCATTTGCCAATCACACAGGGAAGACATGTTGGTGTCCAACAGGGACCGACGGGCGGCACTGGAGACTCTGCGGGAAGCCATTTCTATAGACTCACAGGGCCACAGGGAAGCCCTGAGGATAGAACTCTATAACCTCAGGGAGACTCTTGTTGAACTTGAGGCTTCCACAAATTTGAGGACAGAACAGCAGCTGGAGCGGCTCACACGTTCGCTCTCAGTTGAGCTGCAGGCAACTCGGGAGGAGATCCGGGCATCACGGGAGGCCATGAGTGCAGAAATGCAGGCAACCAGTCAGATGCTGCATGGGGATCTCTGTACTATCATCCTCCAGAACGAGACCTTCCAATCCTGCATGCTTGCTGCCATGGAGGACCATACCAGGGCTTTGCGTGGGCTGCCTCCCATAGCACCACCACCTCCTGATGCAGCAGCAGAGGGTGATGAGAGCGACAGCAGCACTTCTCCCACAGTAGCGTAGCCGTGCAGGCCATGAGCCCATGGAGGCGTTTTTTTTCGCAACATCCACACAGGTGGGTGTTGGTGTGCACCCTGTCCTCGGACCTCCTGGGTGCAACTCCCCCACGCCCCACATGGCCATTTTTTTTTTTTTTACAGTGTGTTGCCGTGTTGCCTTGTGTGGCTCCTGTGGGCATCCACTGTGTATTCCGGCTGGGCACATGCAGGCTTGGCCTGTGTTTGGGTTAGATGCTTGGGTTCCTGACACACACACCCCTCCTGCTTCCCGTTTCCATGGGCTCGCAAAGGATGTGACCAAGTGACAGTGACTTACACAGTGACATTGGGCTCCCATGAGCTGTGTGGGCAGTCTGTAGTCATAACTGTGTGGACATCCCTAGTGGGGTTTGTTTTTGTATTGAACACTGCATGGTGTATTGATATGTGCTTGTGCATCCATGTCTTCCTCCTTATTCACAGGTATCTTCATGTCTTGAAAAGGCCGTCTCCTTTGCAGATGCAGTTCATGTTGTATGCAGTACACGGACACATTTGCCTGACAGCAACACTCTGGAGTTGGGAGGGATCGATTGCTGACTTATTGAGGTTGTATGACTTACATTACTTTGAGTTTGTACTGTCATATTTTGGCAATGTTTCATGCTGTGTTGTATTGTGTTGCTGGTAAGTATTTGGTCATGTGTGCTGTTTGTTATTGATTACTGTGAGCATATCGTCTGTGGCCTGTTCCCATTTGGGACAGTGCACTTTGTGACACTTCTGTCATGTGTTGTGCAATCCTTGGTTTGCTTTCACATTGCAGGACATGACATGGTGTGTTGGGTGGTGGAGATGGGGGGGGGTTGGGTGACATGGCGCTATTTTCATGTAGTATTTTGCAAGGGGGTAGTCATTCATGCAGCATAAATGTGTTTTTTTTGTGACACAACATTGGTTGTCTTTCGGTAGGTAGGGATGCATACAATGTAACACTTCCAGGTGACCAATCTCAGGCTGGTATGGTTGTGACAGTTGATGGTCCCTTATGTCATCATCATTGATTGTCAGCTGGTATGTGCCAGGGCTGTGTGCACTCCACAAGGGTGTGATTTTAGGTGAAGTAATTAGCCACCAGCTGCATACGGGCTGCCTCACCACGTGCCCTTTCCCCTCCCATGCGCAGCGGGCGTGTTTGTGGTTGGGGATGTGGGGGCACCACCATGTCCACCGGCAGGCCCCGGTGTGTTGCAACATTGTGCAGGACACATGCTGCCACTATGATCCTGCACACTACTGGGGGCGCGTATAGCAGCTGCCCACCAGAGCATTCAAGGGAGCGAAAGCGTGACTTGAGCACTCCGAATGTGCGCTCCACTATGCCCCGGGTTGAAATATGGGCTGTGTTGTATCTTACCTCGGGTGGTGTGGTGGGGTTCCGAATTGGCGTCATCATGTGGGTGTTCAGAGGATAGGCACTGTCCCCTGGGGAGGTGATGATAGGTATCATTAGTGGGGCTGTGACATTACTCAGTATCTAACATGCATGCATGTGCAGGGGCATTTATACTCGCCATGCAGCCATGTATCGCCATGCTGCCCAGCTTCTAGGTCCCGGTTTAGGGTTGACATTCTGTAAATTAAACTGTCATGGGTGGACCCTGGATAGTTGGCATATACTGAGGTGATGATTCCCTTGGCATCACATACTACCTGCACATTGATGGAATGCCAGTGCTTGCGGTTTCTGTAGATGTGCTCAGTTGCCCTGGGAGGATGTAGAGCCACATGGGTGCAGTCAATGGCACCTAGCACTTTGGGGAAGTGTGCCACCCCGTAAAAATCCTGGACGACAGCCTGCCTTTCTGCAGGTGTTCTGGGCAGGTATATGTGCCTGCGGACTGATGGGCGTGCAGTCATGATGGCTAACACCTGGTGCAGGCAGCGTGACTGCGTGGCCTTTAACACCCACCCCCCACTATGGCACTTGTCCGCTGAAATGCACCAGTGGCCAAGAAGTGCAGTACATTGAGCACCTTTTCCAAGGGGCTAGTGCTTGGGAGCACAGGGTGGGTGATGTGAGGTCATCCTCCCACTCACTCACCAGGTCGAGTATTATGTGTGGTGGAAACCTGTACCTCCCATACACCTGGTCATCAGACATCCCAAAAAGGCTGGTTCTGGGTGTAAGAAATTCTGGCCCTGACTATCCTCCTCCTGCGGTATCCCACGACCACTGCTGCAAGTAACGGTATATTCATCTTAGCGTCTGAGCTTGTTTGTTATTTGCGTGCACTTTTATGCTGCACGGGTCCACGTATGCCTGCTTCCTGCTGGCGTACTTGTTTCCGGATTAGCGCGTCTTTTTTGGCGCACGTGTTAGCCCCGTTCGATTCCATGAATACGTGTTGTAGGCGCGCGTGTGGGCGTTCCACGCATTTGCCTCCTGTACTTCGCCTGTGACGCCCACATTTTAACGCGTTGTTCCCCATTCTGCATGTTATGCCCCATGTTACGCCTACTTTTGTTGTGTGCGTAGCACACGCTGTTTGAAGACGTGTGCGCCAGAGTGCGCCACGCAGGATTTTAGCGCACATCCATGGATTTACACGTGCACGGACTTCCATGAATCGCTGTGCGCGGGTTTTGCTGCAATTTTCGCACTTGTGCTGCGATTTGCACACTTTCCCACGCTTGCGCAGAAATTTTCAGCACACTTTAATTCCATGAATCTGCATATCAGTTAGGATCACGTTAATAATGTACTACATACGCAAGAAAATTCCCCATTCGATATATACATATACGATATACGATATATGCTTATTTCACAGGTGCTGTGGGTAGTTTACAGTTGTGTACCTTCCTTTTATACATGTACATGTTTAAGTGGAGAACTGAAAAGTGTATTATATAAAATAGAAGACAATGTCTGCTCTAACCATCCAGTGGAAGAAGCATGTGACCCCCTTGCTTGGTATGAACGAGCTTGCACAGGGCAGCCCATACCCCCCCTCTAGGTAGTTGCCAAACAGATGACATAGCAGAAGCTGTCATGTTGACCTCTCCAGGACAACAGGGGTGGGAGGGAAGAGGGAGTGGGGAGGAACGGGAAGTGACGCGGGAGGGCGGGGATACAGTTAGTCATTGTTGTAACTTCAATAAAGAAGCACGTATGCTGCAGCTCTCTGTGTCCGCCTTTTATTTACTGCACCACGTGCCTGAACATAACAATGGCGATGAGGGCGGCTGTACCAGCAGAGCGGCTATCATGCTGAGAGCACCGTGGTCTGCCCGACACGACTACGCGAAGGAAGTCAGCGCATCTGGAGGCGTGGGCCCATGGAGTAGGCCCACGACACGCAGCCCAGGCCGCGATGACCAGCACTGGCAGAGAAGCCGATAGCCCGGCCCACAATCCTGAAGGCAGCCCGGGCTGCGGCGGTGAGCACAGGCAGTGGTAGAGGAGCTGGGAGCCCCGCTCAAAAAGTTCAGGCAAGCAGTAAGCACGGACTGCACTCTGTGCACGTGACATCCCCGGGGGAAAGCACACGCGCAGCTCCAGGCCCGCAGAGAGGGGAGGAAGAGTGCCCAATAAACACGTGGGATCAAAGGGGGGTTAATCCCTCATGACACGCCGTGCCTGCACAAAGAAAAGGGAAGCTGCATGACACGTGGGAATACCCAAGGAAAGTGCATACCCAGGTGCCCCAAGAAAAAGGAGCACAGCATGTGGTGCTGTAGATACCCCCAGTGGGGGAGAACAATCCGATGGTGCTTGTGTGTCACGAGGCGGCCATCCAACGTATATGAGAGGAGGAGCCATGTCCTGGGCAGGACACCTCACATTGACCCCGCAGCCCAGACAGATGGTGCTCGTGCCCCAGCGTGCCCCAGCGGTGGCCATCAACAGGAGCGAACCACTAACAACCCAGATCCAGCAAGCAGACACCTTTCAATCAAAATGTCTGGTCAAGATGATGGACAGGGAGCGCAAGCCCAAAGGAATGGGCCCCCAGCACCAACGGCAGTAGCACCAGATCACATGCCATAGCAGCTACCAGACACACTGGCAGCCCAGATGCCAGGAGCATTTGATGTGACGGATACCAGCAACATGGGTCCCAGATTGACTTTGATCTCTACATGCGAGCTACAGGACTTGTGGCAGATGCAAGGCACGTGTGCCTCCTCAAACTGGCTGTAGTCTCTGCCACGCACGACATCGACAAAATGCCCCAAGATTCCATAGACTCAATCGAAGACCTCAAAGATGCGCTGGCAGCTTACTTTGCGCGGCACACCAATGTGGACTATGAAAGACACTTGTTTCACAGCACCAAACAAGCAAAAGGGGAGAAAATGGATTCATATGTGATGAGGTTATGCACCAAGCTAAAACACTGCGACTTTGCAAACTACTCAAACACAGAGGCCCTGAGGTCCCAAATCATATCAGGGTGTGAATCGCAAGCCTTCCACAGGAAACTACTCCAGAAATCCTGCACACTGGAAGAGATCCTCGCACTAGCAAGGGTTGAAAGGGCCATTGGCTCTCAAGTAGAAAGCTTTGGGAACACTAACACTGGAGAAAACATAAATAGACTGCAGCTAGAGAAGAAGTCGGAAGAACTCTTCTGTTACAAGTGTGGGTTCCAGTATCTGCATGAAGGAACGTGTCCCGCAGTCGGGCAACGCAGCACCTCCTGTGGCGAGGAAGGTCATTTCAAAGCTGTATGTAGGCTATTTCGAGATCGGGGAAGAGACCGACCCAAGGACAATAAGTCCCGCGCAAGGAGTCGATACGAGGGGTCATCTAACACCAACCCAGCCCCAAGCACCTACAACACACAGAACCTCTCTCCGGGCGACCAAAGAGACAGAGACTCGGGGGAAGACCGGCAGAAAAGGAGAGAAAGAAGGAGATTCGTAATGCGCGCACGACCCGAACGCAGATCAAGAAGACATGTGCGATACTTGGTGGAACAATCCCCCAACGAGTCTGACCCCAGTTCATCGGGGAGTGACCAGAAGGCGCCAGCATACGTCTACGCCCTGGGTACCCCCACGGCGACAGCCCACAATCCGACGCTCATCATTAAACTACAAGAAAGACCAACTGAGTTCCTCATAGACACTGGAGCCACAGTCAATGTGGTAAGCGAGGAAATCTACTCTGAACTGACCCAAAAACCCAAGCTTCATCCAGCTACTGTGGACATATACACCAATGGAGCCAAAACACCCTTAAAATGCTTAGGACAATTCAGTGGGCTTTGCCGCTACAAAGGGCAAGAAATGAGAGTTCCAATGCACGTTCTGGCCACAGAGACACAGTGGATGCGTCTTGAGTTTTAAGTCAGCCGCCGACATGGGCCTAATACACACACATACTCTACATATAATGGTCCACAAGTACATTGACCCGGTAGAGATGATAAACAATCTATATCCAAAAATATTCAGAGGAATCGGAAGACTCAAGTACAGGCAAATCAAACTCCACGTAGACAGCTCCATCTGCCCTGTTGCTCAGCCATACCGTGGAATCCCTGTCAACATTCAAAAGAAAGTGGAAGACGAGCTCCAGAAACTACTGGAACAAGACATTATCGTGAAAGACACTGGTCCCACCACATGGGTATCTCCAACCGTCCCAGTCCCCAAGAAAGGATCCGAGGCCATTAGACTATGTTTGGACATGTGATGCCCAAATCAAGCCATCAAAATTGAGAGATATCCTGCACCCCGGATCACAGATATGATTCACCTATTGAACGGGGCAAAATTCTTCTCCAAACTTGACCTGCAGAAGGGGTACCACCAGGTGGTACTGCACCCCGAGAGCTGCAACATAACTTGTCACCCACGTCGGCCTCTTCAGGTACAAAAGACTAAGCTTCGGGGTGTCCTCGGCGGCGGAAACATTCCAGGCAGAGGTCCACAACATCATAAAGCACATCCCAAACTGTCTCAACTATTCAGATGACATTCTAGTATTTGGAAACGACGTGAACAAATATGATGAGACTCTCATGAAAGTCTGCAAGGCCCTACATGATGCCAATCTCACACTTAACAAGGACAAATGTGAATTCCGCAAAAACACACTTAAATTCTTTGGCCATGTCTTTTCGGAATCAGGTATGACCCCAGACCCGGACAAAGTGTCGGGCCTGAATGACACTCCCTCCCCAACAAATGTGTCTGAACTTCCGATCTTTTCTGGGCCTAGCGAGCTACTGCAACCGATATATTCGGGACTTTGCATCGGTCAGTGAGCCATTAAGGAGGTTGACACATCAGGATGAAAGATTTGGGTGGACCACCGAGTGTCAAAAGGCCTTCGAAATGATAAGGGAAAGGGTCGCGCAAGCGGAAAACATGTCATATTATGACCCCAATATGAAAACGGACGGTCTACGCCAGCCTGGTAGGCTTGGGAGCCATCCTAGCACAACTCGATCTGCGAGACTCCTCACAGAAACACATAGTGGCCTACGCCAGCCGCAGCCTGTCCACCACCGAACAGGCGTACTCTCAAGCAGAGAAGGAGGGACTAGCCGTTGTCTGGGCGTGCAAGCAGAGGGAAATGTGACTGAAATTTGGTGGAAAAAACAATTTTCAGACATTTCACTCTGGCCACCCACTGAAACACACCGCCAGCAACACATGTCCTACCATCCTGCATTCCCAGAGCTGTCCCGACAAAAACGGTCCCTCACATGTGGGGGTGCACCTACCTGGGCGCAAAGGGAGAAGTCTAACCCACTAGTAACCCCAAGCCTTTCGGCAGAGCAGATTTTGCTCATGTGGACAACATACAGATTTGGGCCTAGGGTGTCAAAGCCACCAAGGAAAACAGGGAACCCCATGCATTTCCAAAAAGAGGACACCCGTGGGAATCCACAAAGGTCTGACTTGCGCAAATCGCCCCAGAACGTATTACCCACAATCCCCAGCAAAGTCTGAAATTTGGTGAAAAAACTATCATTTTCAGACATTTCCCTCTTGCCACCCACCGAAACCCCGCCAACACCACATATCCTACCTTCCCGTGTTCCCACAGGTGTCCCGATGTAAACGTTACCTCACATGTGGGTGCAAAGTGAAAAGGCTAAACCACTGGTAACCCAAAAAGGGTTTGGGGAGAGAACCTACAGATTTGGGCCAAGGGTGTCGAAGCCACAAAGGAAAATAGGGTACCCCATGCATTTCTGAAAACAAGACACCCGTGGGAATCCACAGAGGTCTGGACTTGATTGAATCACCCCAGAATGTATCACCCACAATCCCAGACAAAGTGAAAATTGTGTTTTTTCCACTAAATTACAGACTTTGTCAGGGATTGTGGGTCATAAATTATGGGGCGATTCGCGCAAGTCAGACCTCTGCGGATTCCCACAGGTGTTTTCTTTTCAGAAATGCATGGGGTTCCCCGTTTTCCTTTGTGGCTTCGACACCCTTGGCCCAAATCTGTAGGTTGTCCATATGAACAAAATGTGCTGTGCCAAAATTCTTGGGGTTACCAGTGTTTTAGGCTTTTCCCTTTGCACCCAGGTAGGTGCACCCACACATGTGAGGTACCGTTTTCATCGGGACACCTGTGGGAACGTGGGAAGGTAGGCCATGTGTTGTTGGCTGCGTGTTTCGGTGGGTGACCAGAGTGAAATGTGCGGAAATTGTGATTTTTTTTTTTCTGTCATTTTCCCGATTTCCCCCCAAACTACGGAATCTTTCCCTACATAGTTGTTGCCTGACCTGTGCAAATCACCCCTTCCTAAACATGGAATATTGTCTACGTTTCAGAAATGTATGCCTTTCTGGCTTCCCATTCAGCTTTCCTACCCTTTTCTTCCATTCCGTCCACGCATGCCAAAATCGACTACCTCTCACAAAATGGCTGATTAGCATATCACAATATGTCATTTTGGTTTCCACTCAATCTGTTCTTCAAAGCCTGGGAAATGGTTAATCCAGCACAGCAAACCATTTCTTCCTAGCTCTTACAAGGGAAACACCACAGGCTTCTTTGTACAACATTTTATTGGCATTTTCTGAAGAAAAAAAAACAAATGTTCACCTTTTTGGTTATTTTCTCTCACCCCCCTACAGCAAACTAGGATTCCTGGGTGGCGTTACGACCGCCTGCATGTGAGGAAAAAGGGGGCCATCTTTTGCCGAGATATCTCATGTAACAAAGAAGTTAAAAGGGATTGAATGGCGACATACCGAAATCACCAAAAAAGGACTTGGCACTGGGGGGAAATACCCATGGCAGTTAAGGGATTAAAACAGTAAAGCCCCAGAGGAGATATCATTTGTAAGGTAGCTCAGTTATTTCTCCAAATGCAGACTGTGCACAGGAATATGTAACACCTGTGTTCAGCACCTGGCTTAATCTTCCGGTGGGATAATAGAGTGAATGCATTCAGCTTCCGATGCAACACAGCATTTTCCAGGTCAATTGGTTCAGAAAAAGTGGTGGAAAACCCTATTACTGTCGCTTTTTCTAATTGGCCAGATTTTCGTGCATTTTCTTGGTGGAGTTCGGGAGTCGAGTGGACACACCAGGACCCCCTGTATTTCCCGCTCCACCAGACAAATGTGGCCTTTCTGCCAGCATGGATTCTCATGCTGGAAATAAGGAAAGGGATTCCTCTGGGATCTGCTTGGAAATGAAACCTGGTAAAAGCGGGCAGAGTCCAGAGGAAGCCATTGTCAATTCCGCCAGCAATCGCTAATTGCGTGAGGTATTTACACTCTTCCAAAGTGGAAAAGCAATGCGATTTCACCTGCCTTTTACGCTAAAATCTTTTGTGGCAGAAAAGTAAAAATGTGCGCCAATGGAAGTAGTCCACTCCATGCAGTTTACTTTGCGCCTTGATGCTTGGGGGTTTTGTGTGATGCTACACATGTAATAAATAAATAAATACATTTAACATGACCCCAGATAAATGCCAATTCGTGATCAGAATGAGTGTGCATGGCATGTCGCTGTTAAGAGGGTGTCCTGTGCTTCTTGAGTGCGTTGGTAAATGCCCTTAATTGCCATCTCGCGTTAAGCAGGTGCTGAAACCCATCAGTGTGGATTGCGCAATAATAAGTCGATAGCGGTATTTCAAATGGCCAATTTCGCTCTTTGGCTGACATTGACAAAGTGGGAGAATGTTGCCCAGCATGTGCCTCTTTCTCTGCAGAGTAAATTGTGCCCACACCGAGGAAGAAGTGTGAAAAACCCACAAGGGCACTGTGCCCTGTTCTTTCTGTGTCTGTCTTCTCTACAGGGCAACAGAGGCCGACTCAGAAATGGGTAAGTCTCAGGTGGCAAGCCTGTACCCTAGTTGATGTGGCAACGGATTTCAGACTTCTGAGGCTGATAACATTAGCAGTATTGAGTTACATGCCACCTGACAAGTATGTGTGATAAAGTTGCAAAGCAGAGCTGTTAGTGGGCTAAAGCAGGAGGCAATGTCTGCCCACCCTCAAAGGGCACGTACAACCAAAAGTAATAGGCCCCTCCCCCCATCATGGCTGTAGGGGGCAGGCTTCAAAACAGGCAAGAATGCCCTCCAATCATCCATGCCCACGGGTAGGGTACCCCCCGTGCTCCAGGAACACCGTTGAGCAACCTCTGTGCTTTCCAGGTAATACTAACGTTATTTAAAGCCAGATGTCTAAAAGGTAATCGCTTAATTGCAGCTGGAAATTAGCTCCTGGCGTGATCAAAATGTCTTAACCAAGTGTGATATCATCCCCTTCATGAGCAATATTTGTGCTCTCGCGTTTCTTCATCCACTGAATTACTATTAAAAACAAAAGGCAAGAGTTGTCTCTTGTGTAGGCATTTGGAAGGCAGTTGCCAGCCTCTGGCATAATATTTCACAAAAGGTAGCAGGTGCTCCTCTCCAGAGAGAACATGGCATTATAACCTGTTCTGAGGTGAGAGTTTGCAGCACATGCCTTTTGCTCACTGTACCTTTCACAGATGGGAAATATCCATTTGCATATCAGTCTTTGTCCCGCCCACATGGGCAGTCCAGCACCGAAATGCTATGGCAATTCCTCTCTGAACAAGAGTACCGACAGCAACCCCATACACGATTTCAGCCTTGTTGGGCATCATCAGTGAGGTGAAGCTGATCCTCTCCGAGTACAGTGAGCAGGGAGACCACGTCTGGTTGCCCCCAGGTAACTTAGGGTGACCAACCCCAAGTTCCTTAGACATATTTCACAAAAGGTAGCAGGCACTCCTCTCCAGAGAGAACATGGCATGATAACCTGTTCTGAGGTGAGAGTTTGCAGCACATGATATGCCCATGTTCTTCCAATATTGGCTAGCTGTTGCCCGCTTATGGCCAGGTAGAACCATCATGGCAGTGACTGGCAAATGCCTTTCCTATGCAGTCAGAAAAGCGGAAATAAGAGGCCAATTCAGGACACGGAACCAATAGAAGTTAAGATAGAGTGCAGCTGCCTTTGCTGTTTTAGGGAGAATATGTTGAGTGTTCAAGCAAGGAGGTATGTATTAAGCAAGCAAGCAGTGAGACAAGGGAGAGGCAAGGAAAGGCCAGAGGGGCTCTTTGAATAATATAACAGGGCAGAGGACCCATGCCCTGCCATCTTAGTAACATATGAGAAAATAAAATAGATCAGGCTTTGCAGCAAATGTTAAACGAGAAAGGAACAGAGTCCAGCTCTGCATTCAGAATAACAAAGACAAAGAAAGGCTAGGCTGTGAAGCCAGAATGAGATGGATTAAGAGGGACCAGACTCATTGTGAGAGGCTGGCCCGGCCCTCGCAGGGGCGCTAGAGAGGCAGCCCACATAGCAGGCTGCCCCTCTGACCACCCCCTGGGTCCACATACACCCCACCTACTAGGCATCCGCCGGGTCTGACACTTCCGGCTGCGGACCTGGGGTGTGCTTATAAGGGGGTGGACTTGCAATCCTCCTTGTTTGCTGTACCCCCCCGGAGGACAGTCAAAGCAGCAACATCACACACCTGGTCCCTCTTCTCCCATAACAGGGCTTACTCAGAGGTACAAACAAGATTCCCTCTTTCTTTGAAACACCCATCTTTCCATTCCAAGAGACACACATGTCTCCTTGCCCCACACAAAAAAGTAGCAACTTGCAGTTGGTAGAAAAGGCTTCAACTCCTTTATTTGGCAGGAATCCACTTACAGGTGATCTGCCTCTTAAGGAGCTGGCGTCCTAGCTGTGGCCCACTGGAAGTAATTGTTATTTCCTCTCTCTTACCATGAGCTCATAGCCAGATGAAAAATCCAGAAATGCTACATACAAAGACATGTTTTTTGCTGCTGCATCCTTTAATTTTCTTCTGTTTTCTTTTCTTCTTTTCTCTTGTTTTATACAGTGATATTTGTAATTTAATATGTACTGCTATTTTAATTCTAATTTTGTGAAAATTAGAGTTCTTTGCTTTATTTATTTATTGTGTTTTAGTCAAAGTCCCCAAGATGTCCCCTGTCCCCCCCAGATTTTATGTGTCTCCTATGCCCCTGCTAATAACATGTTACATACCGTGTATATACTGTTGGCAATAAGGTAACAGCTTTCACAATTGGTTTGCCTACATTGCCCTTCATACCATTGTCGTGCTCCTTATCGTTGCCTTTGCCATAGGCTTACATTCATTTTAATTACGGTTTCGTATCTTTGGCATTTGTTTACATCGATTATTTTTCTGGAGACATTGCATATCAGATCATCTCTTTCTTTGCTGTTGTGAGTCTTCATGCGGGATAGCGCAAACTAAGCTTCCCCAAAAACCCATTTTGTCAACAGGGTTTATTTGACGCCATCCTTGCATTTTATAATTATAGATCAGTGTTGGAACACCTTCATGCAGAGCCGGCCTTAGGGGGGGCGAGCCAGGCGACCACCCGGGGCGCCATTAGCACCTGCCACGTCAGCTCAGAAGAGTCTTTCAAGGGCTCCCCGAGCTGGTGTAGTGGGAGAAGGCACAACAGGCGAGCTTTGTGAAATGAGTCAGGTGGCGGCGGGCGCATTTAATAACAATACAGTGCTGTTGTCAGCATTCAATTGTTATTGAATGCGCAAAGGGACACCATTAGCCCCCCACCAGGCCCAGGGCACTGCTGCCCCTCAGGCCGGCTCTGCCTTCATGGTACGAATACCTTTTGCTCCATTTCATACACAATGGCGAGTGCCTTAGAGAAGGGTCTGGGGTTGCATTGGAAAATGGCAACTTCCCATTCTTGTCCGTGTCTGATGGGCTGCTCTGGGTATTCACTGACTATGGACAGAGTTGTCCGCCCCACGACTCATTTCACAGAGTCCATGAACCACCTGCCAAACAAGAATGACGTTTGATTATGGCCAGCTTGGCTTGGTCTAGAAGAGGAGTGCAAGTTTCCATAACATGGTGTAAACTAGTGACATTCAGCCCTCCTAGCATAATCATGACCAGTTTGCTTTGGCATAACACACGTTGGCAAGGGTGACATTAACTATGGAGAATGTCACACTTTGCATGCATTGTTATTATTAATACTATTGATATTATAATTATGAATGAGAACAATAGCACGTCTATTTTGTATGCCAACGTGTCCATTGATGCTCTAGGGGAGGACGTTCTTGGCTAGCATCTTTTCTGTCATGCAGAGAGTATCTAAACCCGTTAGAGGAAGGGGAGAGGAGCACACTCAAGCAGAGAAGTCATAGGGCCTCATTACAAGTACACCGGTCCGGAGTTAACGCCGGTGGTAAAACCATACCGGCACCGTTTCCACGTCCGCCCAATCATGACCCGCGGCCCCGGAAATAGCACCTCCTCAAACCGCCACCACGGAGTTAAAGGTCCCGTAAAGTCCACCTGCACAGAAACCGCTCTGTTACCGGCAACACGAAACACCGCGAGCATCACAACTAGCGCGGACATGGAAACACCGCCAGAAAAATGGCGTTAAAACTGTGATCACGGTGGTGGTACTGCCACCACCGCGAACATGACATTAAACAGTGCATGGTGAACAGAATCAGGGCACAGGTGCACCAAATCAGCCCAGCTGGACACAGCAGCACACTGGGAGCCCACAAAAGGGCCACACCCAGCCCAACACAACACAGAACCATGCAGGCAGCAGCTCTAGTAGCACTTGGACTGGGCCTATTCAACCAACAGGCAGCACTGCACATGATGGCAGTACTGGTGCAGAGGAGGAGGGGGAGGAGGCGCAGGCGCCAACCAGCCAACCCTGCACCTATGGCAAACCTCATTGTGCAGCGACCACTACCCCGCAGGCAGCCTGCAATACCACGCATCAGGGCCTCACCCTGGAACCTTACCCCAGGACAGATCCACACACTATACCGGCTGGACCGCCCAACAATCCTGTACATCACTGCCATGATTGAGGACGACATCAGCAGCCACATAGACACCCCCACTGCCACCCCCCCCCTCCTGAAGGTTGTGTCTGTGCTGCATTTCCTTGGCACTGGCACCTATCAACACACAGTAGGTGAGCTGCACGGCATATCACAACCCCGTTTCTCGAAAATCCTGGTACAGGTACTGGATGCCCTTTTGCGCCATGTGTCGGAACACATAGCCCTACCCCGTACTCTCCCCGAGGTCATTGCCACAAAGTTGGCCTTCCATGCCATAGCAGGCACGCCAAATTGCATAGGTGCACTTGGCTGCACCCACATTGAGCTGACAGTACCACGTGCAATTGAGATGGTGTTCCGCAATAGGAAACAGTATCACTCAATGAATGTACAGATGGTATGTGATGCCACGCTACTGATTACACACGGCTGCGCATGTTTCCCAGGCTCAACCCATGACTCAATGGTACTGCGGAATTCCATGTTGCCATGGTACATGGAACGCTATGCCGGACAAAGCACATGGCTATTGGGTGAGTACAGCTGACAATGCTCTGACCGTGTTGAAGCGTCATGTATGTGTCCAGGCCAATGAGCAATGTGAGTGTGCCGCTGGACCGCACATGCATCACCCCCTCTCCCATCTACCAAATAGACAGTGGATACCAAACATCACAAAGGAAGACATGACAGGTCACCACAGTGTGCCTGTACACACCCTGCCACAGCCCATCCTGTCACTGTCCCATACACCTTGTGCCACTGCAGACACCCACCCACCCACCCACAAATGGACCACTGCCCTCCCAATGCACGAGATGCCTGTAAATGAGACGTCGTGCATTGACTACTTCAGTACAGTGGAGTCACTCTGCCATGTGTGCACATCACTGCACTATGACATACTCACAATCCAATGTCACCCGCACATACATGTGTAGGCCAATATCCAGTTGGGGACATCCACTGTGATGGCCAATGAACACTTCAAACCACTGCATGGCACATATGCATGAATGAACAATGATACAAGATAGCACAGCATCAGATTAAGACATGATACCACAAACACTGACATGTCCCCCTATCTTCATCCCATGTAGGTGATGCTGGATATGCACTCACGCCATGGCTGATTACACCTGAACGGAGACCAAGGAACAGGCATGAAGAGGCATACAATAGGGCACATGTCCGCACACGTGTAATGATTGAGAGGACATTCGGACTGCCGTTTCCGCTGTCTGAGCAGATCTGGGGGATCACTGCTGTACAGCCCAGTGAAGACGGGTAAAATCACGCTCGTATGTGCAATGCTGCACAATCTGTGCTTGTGCAGGAACATCACAATGCCCCCAGATGCAGATGAAGAAGATGGGGATGGAGATGGGGATGGGATGGCACCACCTCCCCCTGGGGGTGCACTTGATGGCCAAAGAGCACAGGATGAGCTGATTCGCATTTACTTTTGAGACACAGCACATTCACAGCAATGCATAGAGTGATGACAATAAATGATTAGTTGTACTGCAAATGAAATGATAGATGTCCACACATGGATGTTTTGCTTTCAAATGATGAGATATTGATGAATTCACAACTGGGAAGGAGGTGAAATGGTTAGGGAAGCTGTACACCCTAGCCCACCCAACACCCAAACGTACCCACCCCCACCCAGGCCCCAATGTTCAAACACCCAAAACAACCTCCCCCACCACCCAAACGTACCCACCCCTCACACCCTTCAAGTCCACGTGTGTCCTGCAGTGCCCCACACACATCACTTCCGTGTGCGCTTCTGTGCCTGTGCATCCTTGCCCGAGAGCCCCGTTAGCCGACTTGAGCGTCTCCTTGGACTGGCAGTAGTGGAGCTTGATGGGGTGGTGGTATTTGATGGCACAGAATCCGGCATGGATGGCATCCGTGCAAGATTTACCTGTTGCCCAATCAACATGGCCTCAATGAGCCTGGAGGTGTTGTCGTTACCCTCACGCACATGGCGTGCCAGGGTGACTATTGTGCTTGCAAAGCGTCCAATAGACCTTGAGAGGCGATGCACTGACGTGCTATAGCACTCCCTGTGCAGCCTAGATTCTTCAAGTTGCCTCTCCACCAGCTGTGTGAGGGTTGCCTGCTGCTCCTCCATCCGCTGCATGCGGGAATTCAGCTCTGCCGTGAATGGGGTGGGTGACCTCATGGGACTTCTGAGTGAAGTGGGGCTAAACTCCAGCTGATGGAAGGAACCCAGTTCATCAAATGTGGGCGTCGCCCCCTGTGGCCCAGTATCAGAGTGCTCTACTGGGGCACTGTTGTCACTACAGGCCGCCTCCTCTGCAGTGCAGCTGCCTTCTGTGTTGGTTTGGGTGGGCGTGGTGGGTTCCCGTGGCACCTGTCTTGCCTCAGGCAGCGTGGAGACGATGGGGATATCAGTGGTGGTGGCCGGCACATCTGTTGCAGTTGGTAGTGGGGGCTGAGATGCCGAACTGCTGGCAGCATCCTCTTGTGTGGGGGCGGTGGCTTGGGCATGTGCCGGTGCTGATTGCCTGGCCTGTTGTGCAGTGTCACTGTCACTGGATACGGCTGTGGGGACACAGAGGACATGCAATTAGTGTTGTGGTGGTGGCTGATGGGTGCATCACATGCATTATACAGGTTGGTCATTGTATGGTGTTCATTACATGCGTCTGATTGCTTGGGGTATGCATTGTTTTGATATTGGGTGCCATACGGATCTTGATGGGTCCTTTGGGCCAGTCATGCCCTGCCTGGGTGGAGCGGGGTTATTAATGGGTCCTTTGGGCCAGTCATGCACTGCCGGTGGGGGGGGGGTTATTAATGGGTCCTTTGGGCCAGTCATGCACTGCCGGGGGGGGGGGTTATTAATGGGTCCTTTGGGCCAGTCATGCACTGCCTGGGGGGGGTTATTAATGGGTCCTTTGGCACTGTAATGCCATCAACATATTCTTTTATGGCATTCATGTTTGACCACTTACCAGCATCTGCAGGTGGGCTCACTCCTGCCTCAGCCTCTCCGATCCCATAAATGCCCTCAAGGTGGAGGACACTGCTGCAACGCTCCTCCCATGCTTGCAGCCTCAATGGGGAAGGGGGTCCTCCACCTGTCCCACTGCTGCGTTGGCAGTGTGTGGAGATGAGGTTACGAACCCTCACCCTGAGGTCGTCCCACCGCTTGTGGCAGTCCTTGACGCTCCTCACTGTCACGCCCACAGCGGTGCAATTGCGTGCTGCTTCTGCCCACACTTCCTTCCTCCGCTGCTGTGAGGCACGCCGTTAATCGGCACGCCGTTAATCGGCACTGAACAGCATCTCTGCATGCTCCACTATGTGCTCCACGAGCACAGTTAGCTCCGCCTCATTGAAGCGCTGTTTGCGCTGCCTCTGCGCTGGAATCCTGGCTGACATGCTGGTGGTCCCTTTTGCCTTCTCACAGTATGGATTGTGCTGACTCTGGATGGTAATGGATTGTGCTTTATATGATGGCCGCCTCTCTGTTTCCGGTTTTTGATGATCATGGTATTTCCGGTTCCGTGGCGACAGAGGCAGACACGGCTTTTGCGCTACTTGTGGCAGTGCTATGTCTATTTCCGTGGCTTTTTCTGTGACGGCGGTAACAACGTTTCCGCGTCCGTGTGGTGCGTGCAACCAACAGTACGTAATCGGACGGTCTTTCCGCAACCTTGCGGACACGGAAACTTTATTACCGCCGTCACGGAATCACCGCGATCCGAAGCTGCCAGGTTGTAATGAGGCCCATACACTTAATTTGTGCAGTGAGTATCTCAGAGTAATTTCTTGCTAGATGCTCCTTGGTGCCGAACGTGTAATTCATAGGACGTACTTTCTCATACATCATCAAAATGATTTGGCCGACATGTTTTGGCTGTTATCCATGTTTCTTATATGTAGTCTGATGAGTTTGTCTCCTGTTAGAGCCCTGTCTCACAAGCAGTTTTTGCAGGATGGTGACATGGCTGTTTCAAGGAATAGCATTGGTGTACTTAACTAGGCTGCAGTGATATCATCCCATAATAATTATAACGCTCTCTTCAGGTCCTCACCATATTGAAAGATAGGAGAGTGCAAACCCACAATACAGATATTAATTTAAATGGGCAGCTTTGCATCAAGCCTGCCTACGTTCTGGCACAAATAATTCACAAGGCCGGCATTGACATCATACTCCTTTAACTCGCACACTGTATTTACGGTGGGATGTGGCACAGAAGTTTACATAAAACACCTCTTAAAATAGTAACTTCAGTGCCCCATTCCACATGTAAACCAATTGTGATAAATATGGCTCCCTTCTAAGCTAGAGTTCCCAGGTGCTGATGTGCCGGGACAGGAGAGCTTCGCAATTTAGCAAGCCTACTTTTGGAAACGTCTGCTGGTATAGTAACCCTCCGCTAGTGACACCTATTGCAGCATGTGCAGTCTGCATCCTTTGCTTCTCGTGTGAAGCTACTGTCATTAAGCTTCATGGCTGTAGAGTCTAAAGACGCTTACTGAACAGCACTGTGTCAGGAACTGTGCACAGCATGCCAGATGGTTTGTCTAAGGAAGGGTAAACAGAGTTATGAATTAGAAAAGGGAATGTAGTTTAATGGAGAGCTTTACATAAGTTTTCATTGTGGTTAATGGCAGATGTATAACCATGCGCTCAAGTGAATCAGTTTCTGCTGTTGTTGAATATGTGTCCATATCAACGGGTGTAAAGTTGGCAAGGGAAAACATGAAGCATTGAAAGTTAAGTATGATAGAGTTCTATTTTGTTTGTGAACTCATGGGTGTCACACCAGGTTAAGGTTGCAGACACATTAATTTAAATCACCTCAACGTTTAAGAACCAGTGCATGTAGAATGATCCGAACAGAATAGGTCAATACATTTGGGGCTTCACTTTCGTACATTATATACATTTTGTGGGCCATGTTCACGAGGGTCATCTAGGTTTCATCTGTCATAAGTCCATCTTAAAAATGCACTGTGTTTGCTGTTTGGCTTCTCTCCTCTTCGGCTTCTTAGTTCCAGTCGCGACGTCTTGCTTTTCCAGTCCTCAGGACCCTGCTTTTATGCAAAAAGATACCCATTCATACAGCCTAGCTGTCACTCACACAGTGGAGTGGTCATCTTGGTGGGAGACCCTCCAGCCTATAAGGATAGAGTGCGACATGGGTTACTGAGGCAACCCTGTCCAAGGGTCCTACTCCCCATCCCACACAATGGACCCACCCCAGACTCAGTGGCACCGAAAGGAGGGCTTCTCGGCAGAAGCCCGCCAAAAGGACAAACAAAGGACCTGGGTTAGGAGTTTAGAGGAAGAAACGAGAAAGAAGTTATATTAAAGTTTTGGCAATAAAAACATACCGGACTAAAGTTAATATTAAAATACACCGGCGGTATGTTAAAGGCTGTCAGAAAAAGTGGTAGCCTCGAACAATGGGAAAATCCCATAGGGAAATATTCGCAGTCGAATATTTGCAGTAGTAAACACTGCCACCAGCCAGAAACTTTTGAGAGAGGGACTGTACGGTACCCTCTCCAAAATGAACATAGGGGAAAAACTATTAACCCCTTCCAGTACCTCCATAGTAAGATGGGTTGTACTGGTTTAGTTCATAGGATTCGACTAGTAAAGTCAATGGGGACTTTACATACCCTGGGAGACAGTAGTCAGTCCCAGGGTATGGAGTCTATGTTTGGGGGTCACTACGACACCCCTGTGTCACTGCATTGAGGGTGCTGTGTAACACATGTGAATAAAGATGGTTTCTGTGGGGTTGAGAAAGATCCCATAGGCATTAAACACAAAACTAGCCTAGAACACACACAGCAAAAATGCCTAAGAGTTGGAAAAAGGGTCACTCTTAGCAGGTAAAAAGAAACAAACCCATCAAAGCTGCTGGGTGACTCTATAGGTAAGGGAAATTAGCCATAAAATGAAAATTCTCCCTAACAGTGGTGATGAGTGGTGGGGGTCGGGATTGTCCAGGTGATGTTGGCTGAAGCAGTGGTTGATGCCGTGGGGGAAGACCTTATGGTGATGGGCACATGGAATGTACATTGCTTGAATTCCCCAGTGAAAAGGAAATCAGTGTTGGGTAGTTTAAGGGACATGTCCCTCTCCATAGTGTTTCTTTATTAGACTCACCAGCTGGTGCAGTACGAGAAGTGAATAAAAAGCAGGGCTTTCCCTCAACAGTGTTTTGCCTCTGGAATGGAGAAAAAAATGGGGGTGGCCATTTCAGCGGGTGAGCAAATCCTGATTTTGAAAGTCTAGGTCTTTCGGGATGCACAGAGGAACTATGTATGTGTCAAAGGCCTATTGTGGGATCGGATGTTCATGATGGTGTCCCTATATGTACCAAATTTTGGCCATGAGGTATTTTTGGAAAACATATTACTTAATGTGCTCCCTTTCACTGAGGGGCAGATCTTGCTAGGTGGGGGCTTTAACTTAGTACCTAACCCTCTAATTGACAAGTCTATACCTCTACCAAGCTGGATTTCAAACATTCCACGTGTGTTACTCTGTGTATTGGGGTTAGTTGATGCATTGAGGCTTGCTCATGTGGGGGACACAGACTTCTCTTTTTACTCGCATGTTCATGGGGGGATTCTCCAGGTTGGACCTTATCCTTATTCCTAGTGCTCTAAACCCATGCGTTTGAGGGGTGGAGATGTGAACACGCACATTGTCTAATCACGCCCCTGTGTTGGTGGCCCTGGGGATATTGGACAGGCCCGAGAGGCCCAGGCGCCCATTGAGATGATATGACCCAGTGCTTACAGACCCTGTCTTGACTAGCGAGCTGGGGGAGGCCATCTCCAATTACTATAGTGGGAAGCTCATTAAAAAATCTTCAGGCTGCACTAGAGTGAGGCAGCTGATTTGGGTGGTATTATAAAGGGCGGTTACTGGAGCTGAGCTGGAGCACAAGAGGTTGGGAACTCCGGGTGGCATGGGAACCATTGGATGTGCACCTGGCCGACAGGAACGCTCAGGCAATACTACACACCAAGTGATTCTACTATGCCAATGGAAATCGAGCCAATCACATTCTGGTGGCCAAACTGTGCAAGCTCCAGAACTGTAACTCAATGTTAGCCTGGCGGGATGAGCACAGGGTGGTGCAGAGGGTTGAGGCCAATAAAGTGGGGATCTTTGAGGCTCACTTTAAGTCAGCATTCAGGGGTGAGCTCCACTGGGCAGAAACCCAGGCACAATATTTGGGTGATGCACACATGCCCAGTCTTTCTTGCGAGGATCAGGAGTCTCTTCAGGGGCCAATCATACCGGGGGAAGTTGAATGCGCAATTAAGACTCTGAAGAATAAGGCTCCGGGTCCCAATGGATTCATGGCTCCCTTTTACAAGAAGTTTGCTAATGACACTAAACAGGTTTTCTCCTTTCCCTCCTTCTGTCCAGCCATCTAGGAAGAGATTACGAACTGACTCACTGCAATTTGTCAATGAAAGGGTCTCCACTGCCTCAAGCTGCAATCTTAAAAAATTGAAGTCATTTTTCTCCCAGCTACCAATGCTATTCCTTACCTCGGTACCCTATTTTCTTCCGGCCTGACATTCTTACTCCCTCAACTAAGGCTTGCAATCTTGGGGTACTGTAGAAGAGGAGCCAAGTACCTCTACTGAAGGTCCCGCCCCCATTCTGGCTATATGTTGGCAGCCCGAAATTGAAAAATGTGCAAGGCCAATATTGGTACCTATAACACGAAGAGTCCTTGAAACACGGTATCCGTTGAGAAAACCCTACATGTATCCACAAGGAAATGATGGTCTTCTGAAGGAAGAAGTGTGAAAATGAATGAAAGAAAAGACTGTTGTCACGTGAAGCAGAAAATGACACACCCAGAAGAGATGGTAATGAAGACAGAATATATACCTTATAGAATCTGATGACGAAGTAAGCAACATTTTCGGGAGCGAAATGAAGATTACGCGTATGGACAAGCACTGAAGAAAATTCTAAACCAGTTCACAAATGTACAGTGAGCCTTCGCAAGGCCAAGTTAAAATGAAATAATTGATTGTCAGACAGCAGGAGTGATGATGGATATTGGACTAATTGGGGAGGTACCGGGGGTACCCGCTTGCATGCTGCTAGCAAGTGGAACATTCCAGAAGGTTACAAGTGTGCCAACCAATTGTAGAGGGCAACATAGTAAGGAGCCCTATAGTTTGATAAGTCAATAGAACATTGTCTATTAGTTTGACACAGAAGATGACTTGCACTTGAGGTGGGTTTAGTTGCCCACCTGACCTTAGAGACCTAATCATTATCCCCACCCCTGCAAAAAATATACTCAGATATTCCCCTTAAACCTATCACATTACCTAATAGGTTTTCTTATTTTGCCAGGTAGTATCACATCATGTATGATGAGTTTTTGTTATAAAAGTTTACTTTTTTATGAAATGTATTGAGATTGTGCTGTGCGCCGTTCGTTGATGCCAGTTGTATTCCTTGTTTTAATACATTTTATTAAAAACAGTCGTGATTTTGCCAAACTTCCTGAGTCGGTCTGATTATTGATGTATGAGTAAGATCTGCATCCCCATCCATCACGGATACTGTTACCTTGTCTTAAAGGACCCTAGTGGGTTCAGTGCTCTTCGATAATGACCCAAGTATACAACAATATATCACTTCCTCTGCGGTTCGTATTAACCTCTTCTACATTAGGAGCATTTGTGGGTTTCCTACTAAATACTATACAAAAACTCTAATCTCCACTCTTGTGCTCAGCAAACCACTACTTTCTCTCTACTCCTTCCTCTCTCTAGACAATGTTTTCAACTTTGCTAGCAACATTCTCTATAATCTACCGAGATCCTTTGCCACTTCTACCTGCCGGCAACATGTTGCTTGGTTCTCCATGCACAATCGCTCTTTTGTTAAGTTCCTTCTACTGTACAAAGTTATCAGTGGTCTTGCGCCTAAGTACACATCTGATTTTATCTCAGTTTACTCACTTTCTCGTTCCATCTGATGCTGTTCCGCACTCAAGGTTCCACTCTACTTCCTACTTGCACCGCTCCACTGGAACCCACTCACCATACAAAATCAAAGCCAGAAGGAGAATGTGGATCCCTTCAAAGCTTGGCTTAAAGGTTTCTTACTTGCTAAAGAGGCATATATCCCTCTGCCCTTGCCCCCATCCTTCCCGCCACTGCCTCCAGTGGCACTTAATAATGCATTTGTGTCTATTTAATTAGTGCTTCTCTTTATTTTGAAGCACTTTCCCACTCAGGTTACATTTGTAAGTCACCTTATTCCTTTCATACATCGCACCCTTAGTAGCCGTGTTTTATCTCTGTTTTTAGCTTGCATTTTTTATATAGTATACATTTTAGAAATTGCTTTGCAGATACAATCTTTTAGAATCAGGATTTTAATAAATTTAATTTAGCCTTCTAGGCTATGGAAGTAAGCCAGCTCATACGCCCTGCAACATCAGATCAGTTCTTTAGAATAGTATTGTCAGTTACCAGTTTCCTGAGCACAGCTGCGTTTTCTGGTATAGAACACATGCTGCTTTATTGGCCACCCTGCATAGAACTACAACCCCCAGACAGCCTGGTAATTCCTGTGCTGAAGAAACTTGAAAAACAGGCGTGAGAGGACTGGCGCAAGAAGACAATTGGTCTGTGACGGTCCGTGGATGATGTGGGAGGAAGTGGGAGCCTCTTATCTGGGAAACTGAGTAAACATCACATAGAAAAAGATATTAATATGCGAGTACAAGAGGTTTTAGAGGCTATTAAAATTGCTAGTGATACATTAGATAGGAATAGTAAAACTTTTGCAATTTGTGATAATGCACGCATGAATAAAAAAAAAGTAGGTAATATTCTGCCATCTGACTGTTTGAATAGTCACCAGCTACTGGCACTACAGAGTATGGACTACCCCTGTGAGGACGCTATCAAAGCTTGCAGGGATGCTCAGCTCATGACTTAACTGCCAGATGGTAGGAATGATAATACACACCCGGGTGCAATCCAGGCCGACCCTAACTGTGAGCTCATTATCAAGGCCTGCATGGATGCTGAGCTCATGACTAAACTGCCAGATGGTAGGAATGATAATAAACACAAGGGAGCAATCCAGGCCCAGCCTAACTGTGAGGTCGCTATCAAGACCCTCACGGATGCTGAGCTCATGACTAACTGCCAGATAGTAGGAATGATGAAACACCAAGGTGTAACTCAGGCCCAGATGAATTGCATGCAAGCATTGGGACCAAACTGAAAGAGAGACAGGATAAAGGATAGAGCACAGAAAGCAAAAAATATGGAATATAATCACAACAAAAAAGAACGTGTACCACAATGCCTTAAAGCTGTACTGCTAAATACGAAATCCTTACTTAAGCATGCCACAAAAGCAGCCCCATTCATCAGTAACCAAGATATTGATATGCGTGCCATTACGGAAACCTGGAGTTATGAAGCAGCTCGACCAAACTTAACTTTGGCTATTCCAGAAGGTTACAGTATCGTAGAACAATATAGAACCACAGGGAAAGGAAGAGGAGTAGCTTTCATTTATAAATCCTGTTTGGATATATGGGAAGGAGAGTCCATTGTTAGTCAAGGGATCGAGATCAAGTATATTAAGGTTAGGATGAATCCAGAAACCACAATAAATATGCTGGTGGTCTATAGACCTCCTAATTTTATGCCTGATTTTGAAAATTGTTTTAGTGCCATTTTGCTGCCATTACTGAAAGTTAATACTAGACGACTGGTCCTTGGAGATTTAAATCTATGGCTAGGAAATGAAAATGATCCTATGGCCCAAAAATTGGAAGACTCCTTAGATAATTTAAGTATTGTCCAATATGTCACGGTCCCACCCAGCCCTGCCCATGGTCAAATCACTGGTTTGTACAATGCATAGTGGATACTAACAAACCTATTAAATTTAAAACAGTAGGAAAGCCACCGATCACGGCAAGGAATCTAAAAATGCTTACAGTTACAGATTTAGAACCCTGGCTAAAAACACTATTGGAGAAAATCAAGGAAGTAAGTACCGTAGATGAGATGATAGGTTTCTATGATCAAACAATGCAGTACGCCATGAATTCATTAGCCCCATTGAAATCTAAGAAGGTGGTTAAGAGGAAGAATAACTTCTGGTTCTCACCTGAATTACAAAAACCTAAAGCCATGAAGCAGAACACATCAGTGTGTGGAAACTAACCCAAGGCCCAGCTGAGAAGGAGATGTTTCGAGCTATAACTAAAGAGATCAGACAGGCTGTAATTACAGCAAAAAAGAAAGACAATGAAAAAATGAATAATGCACAATCTAGCACTAAAGAACTCTTGAAAATATTAAAAGATGTAGAATAAACACAGATATCACTGAATAAAAATGATGAATGGCGTAATACAATTCAGGATTCCATGATGGAGAAAAAAACAATATAATTAGGAAAAGAATTGAAATCAAAAATGAAAACCTTCGGCCTAAAGATACTGTTCAAACAGAGGGGGCTACACGACAATTACCGATCACGGCAAGGAATCTAAAAATGCTTACAGTTACAGATTTAGAACCCTGGCTAAAAACACTATTGGAGAAAATCAAGGAAGTAAGTACCGTAGATGAGATGATAGGTTTCTCTGATCAAACAATGCAGTACGCCATGAATTCATTAGCCCCATTGAAATCTAAGAAGGTGGTTAAGAGGAAGAATAACTTATGGTTCTCACCTGAATTACAAAAACCTAAAGCCATGAAGCAGAACACATCAGTGTGTGGAAACTAACCCAAGGCCCAGCTGAGAAGGAGATGTTTCGAGCTATAACTAAAGAGATCATACAGGCTGTAATTACAGCAAAAAAGAAAGACAATGAAAAAATGAATAATGCACAATCTAGCACTAAAGAACTCTTCAAAATATTAAAAGATGTAGAATAAACACAGATATCACTGAATAAAAATGATGAATGGTGTAATACAATTCAGGATTCCATGATGGAGAAAAAAAAACAATATAATTAGGAAAAGAATTGAAATCAAAAATGAAAACCTTCGGCCTAAAGATACTGTTCAAACAGAGGGGGCTACAGGACAATTAGAAATCTTAGAACATCAGTTTAGCTTTAAGCCAGTTAATGAAACAGAACTGGTGGAAATGATCACTGCATTGAAACCCACAATCTGCAAAAGGGATGCATGTCCAGCCATGGTGATAAAGGAATGTACACCACAATTGATTGATGCACTCTGCAAATGTATCAACACCTCTTTTTCAGTAAATCATATTCATGATGACCTGAAAAATGCCTGGATTACTCCATTGATAAAAAGAGGTCTCTGTCTCAAGATTGCATTAAATGAATCACCCCATTACAAATACACCATTCCTGCTAAAGATCTTGGATCGCGTTGCATATTTAAGCAATAGAACCCGAGCGGCGGGGGCATTACCAAAGGCCCCGGGGTATTACCAGAGTCGGTAATGCCCTCGCCGCAAGGGTTATATTGCTATTAGGATCCCAGCCTGCAAAATTTGCGTGACCGGGGTACTAAAAGCAATTTTTTTCTGTCCCGAAATGCTGCAGCTTTTTGGGAAAGAAAAAAAAACGACCAAGAAAATGGCCACCGCCATGGAAAGGGAAAACGGGAAAAAAAGGTAAGTGGGGTTGGGAGGGCGGGAAAAAAAAAAGTACCTGCGTCCCCGGCGGGGGACGAGGGAATCCCCCAGCCATGTGGAGGTGTAGAGCGGGGATGGCTCTGCTCCGAGTCTCCACATGGCTGGGGGCTTCCCTCGTCCCCCACCGTGGTCGCAGGATCAAGAAGGTAAATTGGGGAGAGGGTGGGAGGGAGGGGAGGAAAAGGAAGGGGAAAAATAAAAAAAAATAAAAAAGGACTTACCCGAGTCCCCGGCGGGGGGCGAAGGCAGCCTCTCAGCCGCGGGGAGGCTCGGAGCAGGGATGGCCCCGCTTCGAGCCTCCTCATTGGCTGAGGGGCTGCCACGCCCCCCCCCCGGGACAAAGGCCGTGGAATCCCTACGGAGGGATTCCCGGCCGGGTAGGGACCTGGCGAGAGCCAATCAGAATGCTTGTTGCATTCTGATTGGCTCTCGCCGGGGTACTAATTACAATTGGAAAATTTCTTGAAGGAAAATGACATCCTAAATAAATGGCAATCAGGTTTTAGACAAGGATACAGTACTGAATCAGTCTTATTAGATTTAACATCATGTATACTACAACATATGGACAATGGACAGGCAGTAACCAGATTCAAGGGGTAGCAAGATTTTCAGAGAACACAGCTAGGTGGGTGGAATCATTTTTGATTAAACAGAACTATAGAGTTTGGAGTGAGGATGCTAAAGCAACCCCCATAACCCTCAAGTGCTGGATGCCCTAGGGTGCATGCCTATCACAATCCTTATATAAAATATTCTCAGCATTATTTTTTCATCTATTGTAAAAAAATATAGCTTTTACCAACTTTGGGGATGACACTCAATGAGTCATCCCCATGTCAGGACAACATTAAGAAGATGAAAGAAGGAAAAATAAATAAAAAACTAGATGATAGATACAAACATTTTGAGATAGCAGGTTGTGCCATAGAAACTAAAAATAAGCTAAAAACTCTGGGACTAGTCCTAGATCAAAATCTAAATATGAAGGCACATATAAGTAGCAACTCTCACCACATTAAATTGCTGATCCAGCTTAGGACATTCATCGCCCAAACAAACTGAGACAATTGCTAGGGTCATTGTTGGATCAAAAATATATTATTGTGGCAGTTTACTGGTGGGGGCAGCTAAATCTGACATTGCTCGCCGACAAACTCTCCAAAACTCTATGGTCAGAACCATCATTGGACTGAGAAAGAGAGGCTTCCTGTTGCTTCTAGGATTCAATAACAACTTCTTATGATCAACTATAAATGTCTAAAATGAGTGGGACCTTATTACCTAACAGAAACACTCCAAAGAAAAGCTATCATCAGAACACTAAGTTCAAATATGTTAAATTAACTTCAAATTCCTAAATGTAACATTAGCCAGGTGATAAAAGGTGTTTTTTTTAATGGCAGCACCAAGGGCATGGAATGATAGTCATCCTGAACTTAGAAACAGTGATTCACTATTACAAGCTTTTAAAAAAGGGATCAAGACTTTGTCGTTCAATTCATTTTATGTGAGATGATTTGTAATTGATTCTTTGTTGCTCCGGGTTATACAGTGCGCTATATAAATAAAATAAAGTAAAGTAAAAATGAGTCCTAATATGTTCACACCATCATAAACTGCCTCACTACTTACTTGTTCTCATGTTAATGCTATTGTACAGGCACATTTATGGGAATGTGTCTGCCATCTGTAAATGTGTTTTTGTGCAAATGTTCTTTTTTTTATTGTATATGGATAAATAACCTTTACAAAATCATTCACATAAGAACAAGAAAATACAGAAAATTAATATTCACAATAAACTCTTAAAATGGGGATTAATGAAATAATAAACTCTAGATAGAAACATTTGACTCATTCAAAAAAAGAGATCACATAAACACACTGAAATAAAAACAAATGACTAATATGTAAAGAGAAAATCACAAAATACAAAGGACTCAAAACAATGCGGGTAAATTACCAAATAGTCCCAAACACACCTACTATATTTTATATTAGTGTAACTTAAAATAGATGCCAACTACATGCTACTTTACATCAGTATCCAACAAATTGAAGATGATTGGCTTACTTCATTCAATTTCAAAGACTTAAAAAAAGATGTAACAGCCACATTTTCCGAGGTGTTTCTTCCACTTAAGCAATGGTGCCAAATATGGACCGCTTGAACCCATTGATTCTCAGGGATTATTTTAGCTAAGTAACAAAGCCTTTTATCCTTTAACTTACCACAAAATGAAATGAGATGTCTTGGCGATTCAGTGATTCCCTTCTGATGACAAAATTGACACTCTAAGTCACCGGAGGCAATTAAACCACGCCGTTAGAGAATTTTAGGTAACAATAAATTCCATCTCAATTTTTAAAAAATCCTTCCTATGATGTCTGTCTGTAAATTTAATAATATATGGAACAATTCCTGTCCATATATTAATTTAGGCACAACCTTGCCTATATAAAATTTCAATACAGGCAGAATAGATCAGGATAAAAATCTTCAATGTATCTCCTGGGCTTGTGAGATCAACATGGTCGCCTTTTGATTTAACACATTCCTATCATTGAGAAAGCCAGGTGCAGCCGATATCATATACCCGAGGTATGTCATGCGGGAATCTGATGTAATCACAGTATCTTCCAGAGACCACATTTGTTGGTGTTTTTTCACACTTTATGATATGGCTAGAAATCTAGTTTTCTTTAAATTAATCTTGAGGCTGTTATCAGTTTCAAATGCAGAACATGAATTCAGGAGTCTTTTTAGACACACATGAGATTTGTAAAAAAAAGAAAGTTGTCCGCATATGCAAGCCAAGATATATGCTGAGAACCCACCTTGGGGGGCGATTAATGCAGCCGGGATCATGCAATCATGGGACACAAAGAGTGAATAGATATGCCCATCTGAGACCGGACCGAGTTGGAATTCACAAATCATGGCTCCATCTCTATTCAGCGTTACCCTAACCGATGAATTCTCATGGAGACTGATAATACACTCCAGGAAGACACTGGGAACTTCCCAGTTTTTCAACTTGCTCCATAGTCTGACACGATCTACGCAATCAAAGGCGGAAGAGAGATCAATTGAGGCTATGTAGGTGCAACCATTGGGTGAGGCCCAGGTAGAGTTTTGAATGTACCTAAGAACAAGACCATTAAGAGATGTTGAGTGAGCCTTTCGGAAGCCAGTCTGGAATATAGATAGTCTGGATGTAGCAACAGCCCATTTCTCCAAATGCTGAAGTAAGACAGATGCAACAATCTTACCATCAGCATCCAACAATGAGATTGGTCTATAGTTCGAAGGATCAGACCTCAGATCTTTTTTAAATATGGGAACAATGAAGGCAATTTGCCATGTCGAAGGAAAGGTTTTGGTGCGGATGATACTTTCAAATAAAATAGCTAGAGCGTTAGCCCTGTGTCAAGATGGCATTAGATAGCCCGTTCGGATCTGCAGCTCTTGAGGGTTTACTTAGAGTAATTAAGTCAAAGACTATCTGCGCTGATTTTAATGGGATCCATTTTTGCAGTCATGATCATAAAGTTGACCATAAAATGATGGGGTTTTACAAAAGCCAAGTCAGAGATTTAGAAAGAAAGTTGTCCATGTTGATTCATCCACTGCATTTAATTGGTCTGTGCATGTAGACAGCGCTTGGCCATTAAAGACCAAAACATGGCAACATCTTTTCTTGACAAAACTCGTAGGACCAATTCCGCTTCTTGCTAAAGCAAAAACTCACGCCTAAGTTTGCAGTAGATGTTTTAATTCTGCTTTACTGATTTGCACTTGACAAGCTTCAATTCATGAGCTTCAATTCATATGCAATAGATTGACACTTTACTGACCTTAAGGCAAAGCTCATCTATGATTTGTGCTTAGCTAGTTGCTCGTCAGACATTTTGGCATTTCTTGCACATGAGAATCCGACTAGGGTTGGGATTATACATGCCACCAGAGAATAATGTATCAATAGAGCCGTCGTAATTCCCCACATTAAACATGTCAATCTTGCATACAAGTGTAGAGCAGGCCATGGCTTCTCGGAACTGATGGACTAACCTATCGACATTCAAGGTGGTTAGAAGAAACAGCATTCCCCGGGGGGCAAACTTTGAACTAATGGGGACCTAAGATATCCTTGTCGAAGAGTGCAAAAGGAAAGGTTAAAGAGGCTTTCTGCATACATTCATCACTCCAAGAAGTTTGAGTAATAGAAAAGTCAGAGCAAAGCTCAAACAAGTGGAGATTAGTGAAAAGTATAAAAGGTTATTGCCAATGTTGCTAATATGATCATGCAGGGAATGTACATTTAAAGAGGCAAGTGTAGAGGTCCAGTCCAAGCCATTTTTAGAGTGTAGCTCATAAAGGCAATTGTCGAGTTTGTAATTGACTAATAGGTCTTCAACCGGAAAGGTGAGACTTAACATTCAAGTCACTGAATAACAAAACACAGCACATCACATAGAGTGACACTGTTTACCTTCCTTTTACAGACCAAATCGAAAATAGACTGCAAAAATTCATTTAGGTCGTCCACACCTGTGTGACAATAGATATTAATCAGTAAAACGAAAAGCACATGTGATGAAAATTCCAGCTAAACAGCCAAGAGTCCATACAGAAGATTCAGAACTTGTGGAGAGGCTGCCAAGAGATCAGATCTTAGAGCAATGGCTTAGCCACCCTATGGTCTACCCTTTCTAATGGATTTTGCCGCCTGGGAAACAAAGTAATATCCGTCCTTCAGTGCACTCTCAATGAGCCAGGTTTCTTAAATCATTAAACAGTGGACATGTCTCAATTCATCCAAGGCTGCTATATTAGTGTACAGATGCGTATGACCCCTGGAATTCCATGATAGTTATTTCAACTCTCCATTTTCAGCATCATTTCTTACCAATACATCATCATCGGGGCTGCCAGGCCCCTGGATTGCTAGGCCCCTGTATTGTGGATGCTCTATCAACTCTAGCGCTTAACTGTTTGTTTTTCCTGTTCCACCGCTTAAGATAATTGACAAAGGGATTGTCCTTACGAGTTGAAATATTAGAATCAATGACTTTGTCCTCCCATCTTACCACTGGGAATCCCAGGTTGTGCAACAAGTCTCTTTAAGCTAAGACCAAATCTAGCACCAATTTAGATCTTAGGTAGAGGTGAACTCAATACATCATTTTTATCAGGAAACACAACCCTCTTAATATCCGCAGAGGAGATGGCATTCAGTGTGGATATTTCAGCAAAAATTAGTAGAATATTTATGCGGTTGAGAGGGAGGTGCCCAGGAGACTAGACATTAATATGATAGTATGAGCCTCCAGAGGTTAATTGTTAGAGTTGGAGAATACTCTGGGTACCTCTTCTATGACTGTTAGTTTGTTAGGATCAGAATTAAGGAACTTCATCCTACTGCAAGGCACTGTGTTAGAGACAGGACGATTTCTTTCCCCATAAGTCACATTCTTTGAGTTCAAAACAGCATCCTTAGAACAAGCACGTACATGACAGATGCTATGTTGACAGAGGGACACTTTCCACCCTGTAAAGACTTAGCACTGTTAGTGGTAGCTATAGAGTGTTTCTCCGAGGGAATGTCTCATTTATAGAGTAAAGCACCAAGGTTGGTATGTTTACCATGAACTACAGAAGAATTTACTAAACTTGGAGGGCAAGCAGGGAAGAGGGTGTGAGAGTCAGAACGCAACTCAGATTGAAGTTCAGATGTACTAAATACTTTATTACTCAGACAATTTGCATTCCTGTTGGGCTGGGCAATGGGGCCAGACACACATTGTGGGGAACTCCTACTAGGAAGATTGCTTAGCAGAACATTAACACTGACATGTTCTATTGCTATGTTGCTTGTATGATGAACCACAGCGTTTTTGTTTGTGGCTGAGCTCAATAGACTCGGTGTAGGTGCCATATCACATCTGCAATTATACACACCAGCATTCACACCAGAAGATTTAAACATGGTAGGGATGTTTACAGGTGGCAGACTAGAAGGGACTCTACCAGGATCTCTCACTTGACCAGTAGGCAAGCATGGAGCATCATCAAAAGCAACCATTCTGCATTCGGGGTAAGAGGTCATCTGAACACAAGCATCTGCACTAAGTTTTAGCCACGTCAATCGCAACGTGTGTAGAACTTTGAGAAGGAAAAGTGACCCTGTACAGGTCAGGGGTCAATCATGGTTAGAATTCAATTGTTTGTTTTAAATTATGTGTAGGGGTCAGTCTGTACAGGGTGCACGTGTTATTGGATGTACTATGCTGAAAGTCAGAGCCAGATTCTTCAGGCACCGGCATTAGCATTGGGCCTATAGATTTGAGTGACTTCTTATGGCCATTCATCGAGTCAAGTATGGACAGGTTGCCTAACCATTTTAGAGAGGAATTGTTATGTCTCTTTAAGCATTTTTGTTTTTTTTCCCTCCTCGAGCGGGACATTAGTCAATAAGAGCACTTTGTTGCGTGTGAGTTATGTCCAGTTGCAATGGTGGACTTTCACAGATTTCTATAATAACGGGGGTCTCATTCTTTATATCACGACATATTGGTGTATGGGTATCATTGGAGACAAGGGGTATTTCTCTAACGGGTTCCTCTGTTGTAATAGTGACAACCGGAATACAAACTTGTCTGGAGTCCCTGTTTAATGGTTTGTCAAATGGAATATTACAAAAGGCGAAATGGCCAACACATGCTTCCAGATCTTGAACCATAGTGGAGATGGATGGATGCTAGCATAGTGGAATAAAAATGTACCTCATCCCAGATATTATTGCATAATTTAACAAAGGAGCTAAGGACCATGTTGAGTGCAGAGAGTCTGGAAAAAGAAAGCTTAATGCAATCATCTGCCTCTCTAAGTGTGTCGTGAATAGCTCTGTCACTGGGTTGAGTGGAATAATCCGGATGAGACATTGAATGTGCTCTTCACTTTTCTTCGGAGATAAAACCGGTGAGTTCAGTAGGATATCCAATACGGGAGGCATCACAAGTTTTCTGGGTAACATTTTCCATGGTTACGCAGACCATGCGCCGAAATATAGTCAATTATACTTAAAATATTCAAATTGTTCATTTGAGTACAATCAATTATAGCTGCTTTTCTAACTGGCACTATGGATTTAATTAGATTTCTGTACTAGTCCAGTTAATTTTGGGAAATAATCCAGTATGCATTGGCCCGCAATTGGAGCCCTTGGTGAAGGTGTGGCAGCCCGACCCGCTACAGGTGCTCTAGAGCTAATACTTATTGTGACCTTCTGCTTGAGTTTTTATGGGCAGGATTTCACGGGTGTAATTAGTGATGCAAGACGATTTGATATCCCTAAGTCGTAGTACAGCACTGCAACTAAGCCAGCTTCATTATTACAACCCGAATCTGCAACATGAGCAACTTGGCATCCAGTTGAGCAGTTCATTGTTTGAATCGCACAGGTGTTCATTTCTGCAGTAATGCTCTTGTGTTCAATAACCGAGTGCGATTTGGTTGGTTGTGCAACCCTGAACGGAGAAACATCGTATTTACAGTGCTGTGGAATAATCAAAATGAAAATACAAAAGACACACAGCTATGCGAGGACTTGAATTTGCAAGGTATCAAATAAACAGCAGAGAAAGTGTGAATGCTGTAGGGTTCAAAGGGAGTTAAAGCAGACACTGTAGCTCCCCACAGTCTTCACCACAGCTCACACTCACTGTACGAAACCATGTGCTGCTCAGAGGGAGTACCAGTCCCCCCTGCAGTCACCGGCATGGGTTACAGCAATTTTGGAATCAAGGAGTCACAAATGTTGATACTTCGCCAACACACTGTGTAATTAACACAAATTAAGTAGACTCTGTATGGTTCAAAGGGACTAGAAACCAAAACAATCAGTGCCCGCAGTCACCGGTACAGACTCGAATCTGGTGGAAAAAGCACTGCCAACAGTCAGTTAGCCACGCACAGCTCCAAAAGAGTTCTAGACCAGACCCCCACAGTTGTCGGAAGTAAGCAATAAACAGTATATTGAAAGCAACTGTTCAGCTCTGTCAGTTTAAGACACTCCTGATTCCATGCTGATAATGTGCACTCAATCAAAGGAACGAAGGATCGGGAATTCCATGTCCTTTCAGTAAGTGTTTTTAGCCACTGAACAAGCTGGGTCCAAATAAGTAAATGAAAATAGGTTTCAGGGTGAGATGAGGTTCAATAAAAAAGCAGTGTTCCCGTATTCACCGCACCAAGTCAGGAGAGTAGAAGGAACTTGCTAACAGGTACATGGAACCAACTGATGAAAAAATAACACTAGGAAGAAAAAAACAAGAAAAAAGCAGCGTGGTCGAAAAATGTACCCAGTAATAATAGTGTTACCCAACGTCTGGTCACACCGTCTAGCGACTTTCAGAGTGGGGACTCGGCTGCTGCTGCAGTGCACTCCGGGAACACACCACAACCCGGCAGCGTACTTCAGTCATGCTCACCCAATAGGTAATGGCAAAAGCTTGCCTGGAGCTGGACGCCAGGCGCCTGGAGTTTAATATATTTGATGTGTACTTATATTGCCCCAGATGGCTCCGCTCTGGTGCACTAGGTTGATGGCGCAAGGCAATGCACCTCGATTGGAACCTCTATTGGGAAGCCGACTTACTCGAAATCGGCACTCCACGGCACGTTTCACAACGTTTCACCACTACGCAACTCACAGTGGTCAAAACGAAAGCAGCAACAGCTAGAAGAGTTAGAGGAAAAGCACTAAGGAAACATCAAGTCGAACTGCATATGGACACAAACAAGCAGCCACTTCCGACAGTTCCGTTTCTCCACATTGGATGACAATTAATATTTCTGTGCAACATTGACATCCGGGGCCTGCAAATGGCCACCATCTTTCATGTAACCGGAGTGCATCGAAGATGATTGGCCTCACACATATATTTGGGGCAATTCAGTGCACCAGAAGGTGTTAGCCGGCACCCATCACAAAGGCCCTGAACTAAGGCTCCTGTCTGGAGCTGCAGGGAGCACCTCTCCATGCACCTCTTCGGCATCTCCCACCTGCTCTCATACTGGTTTGGAGATCATGCCATCCACGACCATAATTAGGATTTCAATTGCCCCGGTAAGTAATTCTTGGACCTTTCTGCTGCCCCTCCTTTGGACACTTTATCTGCTCTAATTTACTGCCTGCTTCTTCTCCTACCTGCACTCCCTGTAACCCATAACTCTACACACAATCAGCCCCATGCATCTTGATGTGCATCATCATTCTGGCTGCTACAGCGCTCTTCAATGAATGAACTAGAAAATGAATAACGCATGATTGTTAATTCTTATATTCTCTGATGTGCATCCAACTGTGCATCCACTGCCATTTTGTACTGCTTTTAGTGCTTTTGGCTAAACTAGAAGTGAGGTGTGCATCCAACTGAGCATCCACCACCATGTTGTACAGCCTTTAGTGCCTTCCGATAAAATTGAATCTAGGTGCACTACCAATTTGTTGACTGATATTTATATCTGGGCATTCCCAATGTGCTCGATGATTTATGTTTGCTTGGCCGCCTGGTGTGATTCTACTGTTGCACAGTGCTTGACCCTCTCCCCTTGTATCCTCTGGCTCCCTCCACCCCCTCCTCCTCTTCTCTACCCCATGGCTCTCTCTGTCTCCCCCTTCTGTTCTAACTGCCTATCCATCTTATATCCACCATCTCTCACTAAGTATGGAAGGAAAAAACTAAAAAAGGTATTCCTGATTTACAACCCTAATCTGCTCATTGGAGACACCTACATCAATGTCTCCTCTAGGCAGACTATCACTGAGATTCTCTTTGTCATTCCTTCTTCTATCATATGTACCCCTCTCTCCTTTCTCATCCTCTCCCAATACTGGCAGCACCAGATGTGACGTGGTCTTGGCACACTTCGCATCTTCCAAATGCATCATTAATGTCCATCATAATGGCACTATCATGGCCCAGGGCTCTCAGCCCAACCTCTTCCTTCTTGACCGGTGTCTCCCTTCTCTCTTCAACTTCCCTCCCTCTCCTTCCAACCCTCCTTCCCTCGCCCACCATCCCAGCTCCTAGTGGTGGCCCCCACCCCTGTGCAGCCCCTCCCAAATATTTTAAAGGGGGCAACCAGCTTCACATAGCCACCCTCAATTCTCACTCTGCTATCAAACATTCCTCTGACATCAGTCACCTCCTTAAAGACCTTGACCTTGATGTCCTTGGTCTCACTGAGATGTTGTAAAAGGCCAGCTCAGTCACTGGTTTTGACACCTTTCTCCCTGAAGGCTACAACATCCTGTCCAATGGCCTTCATGGGCTGGTGCCGGAGTGGCTCTGATCTTCCCCGAGTGGGTTCCTGCCTCCATCATATCATCCCCACTCAAACCTACTCACCACCCTTTGAAAGCCTAGTCTGCAGGCTGTCTATCTCAGCTACTTTCTCTCTTAGTCCTGCTACCATCTACAGACCCCTGCGTCGTCCTCCCTCTTTCTCTCAGCATGGGCTGACCTGTGCTCCTCCCCTGTTGCAAACTTATCTTCCTTCGGGACTTTAACATTGATTGCGACTCTCTCAATGGGGCCACTGTTCTCTTTCGCAACATTTGCAACACTCTTTCCCTCTCTATCCTTCCTTCTGGCCCCATCCGCTCAGCCTGGACACATCCTTCATGCTCTCATGTTAACAGACAGCTCTCTCTCTAACAATCTCATTACCCCTCTCACCTGGTCAACCACTCTCTCCTCTCTTCTCATCTTGACCTTCCCTGTGCCGGGACACCTCCACCTGCACTGCCAGTCTCCTTCTCCATCATTCGACCAATGAAGCATGTGTCAATCACTGCATTTTCCTCTTCCTGCATATTCCCCACCCCCATTAGACTATCTGACTCTGTTCTTGCTAACCTCAACATCTACAACACCCTGGACGTCCATGCCTCGGTCAGGAGGATCCGCATGACGCCTACCTCCAAATGCAACTCTTCGTATCACTCTGACAACACTGCAGAGCAGAAGTGGCTGGCATCAAGCTCATCTTCTGACAAACTGGCCTGCTTCCTTCTCCAAAGGCAATACTGTCTCTCCATTTGCCCTAAAAAGAGGGCCCAAGTCCAAGCCCATATCTCTGGAGCCACCAAAAACATGGCTGAACTCTTTAAAATCTGCAAGGAACTTGCCGATCCTTCCACAGTCTCCTCTTCCCCTCCCCCCTCCCAGGCCCTCTGCTCTGCCTTAGCCGCCCACTACTCCAAAACATTTGACATCCAGTCCTCTCTGTTATCTCTCCCCCTCTCACCTACCTTGCCCCATACTCTCCTCTTTCTCTCCCATTGCGCCAGATGAGATCTCTAGAGTCCTCCGCTCTATGAAAGTCTCCTCTAGAACCATTAAGGACAACATTGCCTCTCTCACTCCACCTTGGCTGACCTCTGTAACCACTCATTTTCCACTGGCTCCTTCCTCAAACCCCGCAAGCACTCTTGTACACCCTCTCCTAAAAAAGCTGTCTGCCCACCCTTCTTGCCCAACTTTCACCCTATTTCTTGCCCAGCTAAGTACTGCCCTTCCTCTATCACCCCTTTCTTTGGCAAATTCATGGAGAAGCTGATCATCCCCCAACTGACCCTCCACACAAAAATGGCTGGCTGCTTCCAAGATAAACAATCCGGTTTTAGGGCTGCCAGAGGCACAGCAACTGATCTCCTGAACACCTGTGAAGACCTACTCTCCAGGCTGGATTCCAACTTCAAATTCTATTTTCTGCCTTTGGTACAGTCAACCACAGCATCCTCAAACTGTCTCCATGATACCCTAGGCATCCAAGATGTAAGAGGATGCAATTCAACACTACAGCTAAGTCAATGCCTAGTCTGGGATACTGAATGGAAACCCTTATTGATATATCTTTATGTCCAGTTCATGCGTTCTGGATGACTACCCCTATATAACACCCCTCCCTTGGAATCCCCCTGACCCCACTGAGTCAAGAAGTAGTTCTGTTTTGTAAGTTAAAAGGTTTATTTGAGAATTTAAACAATATCGATATATATCACACTTTATAATAAATTAATAATTGGATATCACACTTAATCTGATATGATAAAGATTAACAACGAGAATCTGGCACTAGCACACTTGTGAATAGGAACAGAAGAAGAAGGTGGTAGAGAATGCTTTATATAAGTTCAGATGGATGTAAGGTTGAATGAAAATGCAATACAGAAAATACTCAATATGATTTCAACAAAACAATGTAATCACTTTTCTCTGGCAATCCCCTCCCCCCTTTATGCAATGCAAGGAAATGGAAGGAAAGCACACAGTTCTCAGAAATGCAATCAACTGTAATTCAGTTCACCCCAGCAAGCTTACACTACAGAAGTTAGAAACACAGGCCCAAAATGCTTTTATATATGCTGGCAATGAAGTGAAAAATATGCTAAAATGCTTTTAATTCCCTCTAGAGGTTCAGGGTGAGTGGTATCTAGTTAATATTAGTCCAGGCTCACTCTAGCAATGTCAGGGATGGTTGGCAGGTTGCAAACGACTTTCTAACAGTTCTAGCAAGAAGCTGCTGTTTTCACACGTGGAGGAATTTTCAAAGCGCGGTCAAATTCGTGCGTGCGTTTCTCGCGATTACGGAGGAACTACAAGGACTAGCACTGTTGTCTTGGGGTCCTACAACAGCCTAGGATCTCAGCTTCCAGATGAACGTTACTGCAAGTCTCTAGGACAAACGGTCACGGAGATATGAGCGATTATATAAAGGTCGTTTTTCAGATTTGAAATTTTAAAGTTCAAAAAGACAAGTGACAGCTAGCAACTAGAAAATGACAGGTGACAGTTAGGAGACAGTTCTACTTAGTTAAAATAAATTGAATTATATTATTTTAACTAAGATTGGTTCTACACGGTTCTGCTAGGTACTCACAATATATTTTTGAAATAAATGGGCCTCGCCACGGATCTGGTCAGGTTTTAGACTGGACTCTGGTCTGGCCTCGGCACTTCACAGTGATCTGGATCAGCTCTCTGGTTCTGCTAACAGCGGTCTGGGTCAGCTCTGCTCTGCCTCTGGTTCTGGATATTGATAGATTTGAAGTCTCTATGTTGGCTCTCTGAAGGTTGATGGAGGTAAAGTATGGATTTTCCCGGCAGAGCGTCCCGCAGCAAATGGATTTGAAGGTCCCCATCTGTCCTGACTGTCTGCTTTTATGTGTTTTGAAAATGGGTGTGTGTGCAGCATCACTAGGCTCTACCCCTCTCCACTTGTCATTGACCACTTCATCCCCTTCCCCTTGATTGGGGGAATGAAATGAAGTGTCATCATGATGAGGTCTGTTTATGATACAGAGAACCCACCCCTGTCAAATTACACACAATCTACATTTTGACCCAAAAGACATATTTGCACAGGTACACATTTGTTTTAAATTACATGCACCCATCATTCATTTACAGGAGGTATACCCTGTCCAAATCTGCTCTTCCTGGGAGCTTGCATTCAGAAATGGCGACATTTGCACTTTTTAACTGGTTTCGCAATATCGGACATTACCCCAAATTTATACACATGTGCGCAAGGGGCATGGACATTACTTGATGAAATGTCAGATTTTTAACATGCATACATTTTAAGTAATACCCTCTTAACTGCTAGCTTGCCCCCAGATCATGCCACCGGTTCTAAAAACCTCTCAAAATGTGGGCAGAAAAATCACAAGAATTATGGTATCATTTAAATAATTTTCACAAGTCCGTACTATGAGTTATTCATCTTTTTCTAAAACCATATTCTGGCTACAGGGGTGTGGTTTCCCCCCAGCACAAGGTTGCATTTCTGGTTTTTCCAGTTCTGCCAAGCCAGCTTGCTCTCACAGGCAGTGCTCCTCCCCTTTGCTTCCAGGAGGAAGCCACTTTTTACGGCCCCCATAATAAAACATTTGCCTGAGTCAGGACAGGGCTTTGTTCAATTTCCTGCAGAGCCCAGGTAATTCAATCAGGGAAGTGTCATATCCCTTTTGGTGGGAGCAGCAAAAGGGCAGCTAGGCCTGGGAACACAGCTGTTGTGCAAGTCTCATCTCCTGTCGGGGGTAGCTGGTGGGCAGAATTCAGTTCCTTAAACCAGGTTTCAGATAAAATGTCACTTTTGTTCCCCAGTTTAAGTCAAGACAATTTTTTTACATATGCAGCTAGGATGCTGATTCTAAATTTAAACTATGACATTTAAACAATTGCAACCTATGTGACACTCAAAGTAGGTCACTCATTTCTTTTAAACATTTAGATTTTTAGTGTCTTTCAGTCCAAAATGTACTTAACTGCTGAAATCCACAACTCAGCCAGTCTTGTTATAAACCTTCAAGTCACTTCAGAATATAACTTTAGATTGTATCCACCTCTCAGTAAGTCTTTCTTTGGCCTGCTTTTGGGTTCATTTATTCAGTTTTAAACAAAATCTGGTGGTTTTAAAACGCCGGCTTTCTGATAGTGGTGAGTACTGGTACTGCACCCCTTTTTGGGATTTAAGAAATGAATTCCCCACAATTCTAGGTTGCTTTTGGCAATCAGCATTGCCATTCCCAATGGTTTCAGACTACTGTGTGGGTAGTCCAATGGTGGTTTTAGGCAGTGCCCTTCTGTGCCCATAACATCGGCAAAAATGGGTGGCAGCCTATTCTTCATGCCTTTCCCTGGGCATTTTCTGGGAAGCTCTGGCCATCATGATGTTTTTAATGTCAGTACTTTACAGTTTTTGAGGTAGGGCTCGGATGCATGGGTAAAAACATCCCACATAGACAGGGCACTGGTGTGGCTTACCTCCTTCCTTTCGAACAGACCCTCCCAAATGCAAATGGGTCCTTTTCTCTCTTCCACCATATTCTCTACCTGTGGCATCTCTCAGGGCTCCAATGGATCCCCATTTCTCTTCATCATATACCTGGTCCCTCTTGCCTACCTGATCTCCATGTTTGAACCTTCTTTCCAGTGTTATGCAGACAACACACAGCTCTCCTTCAAAGCTCCCATCCTCTAACTTCTCCCTCAAACCTGACCGCCTGACTGTTGTTCAGGCATGGTGTTCTGGCAATGATCTCTGTCTTAATGCCAGCAAAACAGATATTCTACTCATTGGGACACCTGCTACTTGCTTTCCCCTTCTCTCTTCCCAGACTGCTTGGGTTCCATCCCCTTGGCCACCTGAGAGGCAAAAAACCTTGGAATCATCTTTGACTGCTCTACCTCTTTCTCTCCACACATCACAGTCCTTGCCAAGAAGTCCAACTTTCAGCTCCACCTTCTCTTGGGCACTCTACCTTTCCCCACCTTCCTCCAGAGGCTCAAAGTCTCCCAAGCCTTGGTTCTCTCTAGGCTTCACTACTGCAACAGCTTATTCCTCAATCTGCCACTTTCCTCCCTTTGCCCCCTCCAACTAATCCAGAATAGGACTGCAAGACTTGTCCTTGGCCTCAATCCCAGGCACTGCGTCTGTCCCGACCTAAAATCTCTCCACTGCCTCCGGGTGACTGCAAAGATCACAATCAAGACCCTCTGCCTCATCTACAAGGCCGTCTTCACATCCAGCTTTCCCTCCCTACATACCTCCCAGCCAGAATACTTCGATCATCTGGCTCCAACTCTCTGCACGTCAAATGTTTCTCCAAGCAGAGAGTGGGAGGTAGATCCCTTTCCTCAGCTGGCTCGTCCCTCTGGAACGGCCTTCCGTCCCACCTCTGACTTGAGACAGATCTTCTAAAGTTCTGGAAACTTATCAAACATTCCTTTTTCTCTTCTTCCTTCCCTCTCCCCCTCCTATGCTAACTCTCTCTCTGCCGCTATGACTGGGGACTAGTCCCTTCAGAGTCATACAGGGGCCAGACAAACCCCCACCAGTCCCCCCTGCATCCTTTGCCAGCACTTGCCCTTGGGCTCCCTTTCCCAGGCTACTGCCCATTGCATTCAACCTCTCTTTCCCCCTGGATCGCCCATTTTTTCCTTACCCCTTCCCTGTGGGCACCCCATTCCTGCACTTCATCGTCCCCCTTCCCCCCTGCACTTATCACCTTCTCAATCACTTGCACGGTAGGATTGTCCCAAGGCCAATATAACCGTTTTTGTTTCGTTTTTTTGTTGTTCTATGCTCATGATTGCCTGGTTCTCCCCTGTCCATCTTGTCTTGTGGGGTCTGAAAACACTTGTGTGTAGGCGCCACAAAAATGTCCAATACCTAAATAAATAATACAAATACAAACGTAATGACTATCCCTATACAGCACCTCACTTGGCATACAATAAAGCTTACAGGAAATAAATGAATAAATGAATCTAAGCAAACTGGACTATGTTATTATAGTGTGTATAAAACAAAACTCTTGCAAAGCTTAATATTTGCAATCCTTCTTTTAGATTAACGCCAAATGGTATCTCATGTCCAAGATTTTGAGAAATATGCTGGTACCTTTTTCAGGGACGGAATATATAACGTAAAACACATCGGAAGATTTTCGACAAGAACACAATCCTAGGAGTGCATTACATATTTCAACGTGCTTTGTGTTCTTTTTTTACTTCCTCTCTGCACAGTAATTACATGGGTGAAAGACTGGCGTGAAGACTCTGGCACTCCATCTTCTCTTTGTTCTTTACCGCTCTTTTTACAATTTACTGCAAGATGTCATTCCAGAGAAAGAGTTTTTACAATGGCTTTAATAGTGAAAGTGATGTAAGTGAAGTGTGCCTTTGATCTCATTTTAAACTAGATGGAGCAGGTGTGCGAAAATTAATGGAGCAACTGCCAAATTGCAAGGGTCATTGGTGTGATGAAAGCTATAAATTAGGCGGCTCTTATGGGAAATTACCCTCTCCCTCTGCTTAGATCCTGCCATTTATAAATCTAGACTCAGCCCTTGGGAAAAGGAAATTAAGTTTTAGGAATAAAGTGCCGTTTTTTAACCACAGATCGTGGGACTGTTTACATGTAGATTTAAGTTTTAGTGTCTCTCTCTGTGGAATATTGTTTGCATGTTGAAGTAGTAATACGACATTGACATATGGGTATTCCCAAGTGTTTACGCATGTTTACAGCTGAACATATAAACAAGTGTAAATGTCTTCCACCATGTGCATGCATTGCGGACGGCCATACACCTCATCTTCTATAAAGAATACATGTTGATAATGCCATTTAATTTAAGCATGGTGGCCATCATTACAGCTATTTTGCACTGGAGGAAATATCATTAGCACTAACTAGGGCAAACAATGTTTTAGTTTAAAATATGAGATGGGTTTTGTACTAGAACAATGAATAGCACTGGTGTAACATTTCTGTAATACCCCCCCCCCCCATCTATTTCACCTATCATTTTATGTTAGACTGTTTTCAGCTCTAGCATAATTTTGAGCAGAGAGGAAATAGTAAAATCAGGGGTTATTTTAAATAAATTGGGTATTATGGAGCCACCAAATTATTTAGAATTTCATGGGATATTTACAGTGCAGTGCTTTCTCTGTTTACTACGAGGTTCATAGAACGTACTGTATAGGTAAAGTGTAGGTTATGCATTCCATGCAGTCTATTCTAGGAACCACGTCTGGTAAATAGCCCATGCAATATCAACTTGTGATTAGATTTAAAAACAGAGGTATTTAAAATACTGAAGTTTTAACAGAGTGTGGTAAGAAACATATTCCAAGGGGCAAATAGTCATGGCAGGTTGCACTGGAGACATGATTGGCAATGAAGATTAACCCAGATAGTTGCGCACGGAGTATTAATTCCTTCAGAGAGAAGGAGAGGTCTGCTGCTCAAAATAGACCCGAACACCTTTTCAGAGAGACCTTCGGGAAGGAGATGGGCTTGTTCGTCAGCACCTACACATCCCTGGAAAAGACACATGCCCCCATACATAAAGTGTTTCCAAACAGAGTTTTTGCTGGGACCGGCCGCTTCAGGGGTCATGTGGCTGGTCGCTCTCAAAGAGGAAGAAGGCCCCCGAAACCCAGAGACCAATACAGAGAAAACGAACAACAAGACATCTTCCAGGACAGAGGACGCTTCCCTAGAGGGTGCAGAGGAAGAAGATCTGGCCGTGGTCAAGGCTTTCCACCAGGTGAGAGAAACAGAGTATCCTCCGGTCGGGAGGACAACGGGAAAGGTCTGGCAAAAATCGGCATGCGCTTTCCAGCGATGCTCGGATCTGGCAAACCGTCAGGTCTGCAGCTGGAGTTCATCCAACCGCCTATTCGGTTGTGCTGGGCACACCAGCAGCGACTAACGCTAGCGGAGCATCAATCTTTAGATTGCGAGCTAAGCTGATTAGTGCAGAAAGACGGCATAGAGAAGTGCACAACATCCCCCAGATTTGTAAGCAACATGTTTCTAGTGCACAGGAAGGAAAAAGTTCAACCAGTTATACATTTAAAAGAATTAAATAGCTGGATCATGTACCACCATTTCAAGATGGGAAGGAGACTGGCTGAGGAGGTTGGACTTGAAGGACGCCTACCTAACAGTACCGGTGAAAAAGAATTACAGAACATTCCTAGCTTTTCTCTGAAACAAACAGCTTGTGCAATTCAAGACGATGCCCTCCGGGCCTGCACCGGCTCCCTGGGCTTTTACCAAGCTGATGCAGCCAGTAGCAGCAGCGATCCGGGTGAAGGGTATCAGGATGATTATAAATCGGGACGACCTGTTACTCCTAGCGGAGGACCGGAACGTATTAATTTACCAGAAACGATGGGTGCAGGAGCTCCTGCTATCTCTGGGATTTCTAGTAAATGTGGAAAAGTCAGACACCACACCAGCACAAAGATTAGATTTCCTGGAATTTGCCTTAGACACCAGGAAAGCAACATTAGAATACCAGCCCAGAAGATAAGAGATATCAAAAGGGAGATCAGAGCCTGCCTGAGCAAGCAATTGATTTCTCTAAGTTCTAGCAAGGATAGTGGGGTTATTAGCAGCCTCCATTCAGGCCATATTCCCAGGCTCTTTGAACTATCAAGCACTGCAGAGACTGAAGGTAAAGCACTTGCTGCAAGGTTTAAGGTATCATCAGCAAGTACCTTTAGATCAGGAGTCAATCACAGAACTGTAATGGTGGTTGAGGAAAATGGACACCTGGAATGGGCACGCCATCTTTGGAGAACATCCAGACCTCGTAGTAGATTCAGACGCCAGCCGTACAGGTTGGGGTGTGAGATGCGGTCATCTGAAGACAGGATGAAAATGGAGCAAAGAGGAGCTTTGCCTGCACATAAACTGCCTGGAGCGTCTGGCAGGGTCATTTGCGATCAAAGCATTCACGAGAGGGTGAAGTTGTGCGTTCTGCTAAAGATGGACAACATCCCAGCAGTGCGTTACATGAATCACCTAGGAGGAATGAAGTCCAAACTGCCAGCGGAGCTAGCGAAAGATTTTTGGCACTTCTGCCTCCAGTCAGGAACTTTAGTGACAGCAGAATACCTGCCCGGAGCACTGCATGTGGTGGCCAACTGGAACTCACTGTTCCTGACGGACTCCAGCACCTCGAGACTGTTCCAGCTGTATTTCAGACTCTGAATATGAGGTGGGGTCCAGTACACATAGAACTTTTTGCATCCCAGCTCAATGCCCAGACAGCACATTATTTCAGCTGGAGGTTAGACCCGGAGGCACAAGGCATGGATGCGTTTCTACAGGAATGGTCAGGAGGGCAGAATTATGCATTTCCCCTTCGTGATGCTGTGCAGAGTACTAGCCAAGTGTCTGAGGGAGAGAGCGGAATTAATTTTAGTAGCACCACTGTGGAAGCCAGGAAGCCTTTTCAGGTGGTGGCAACGGCCACCATCACGAGATGGGTTAAAGAAGTAATGCAGGCAGCAGGTATTGATTTGGGAATGTATGGGCACATTCTGTGAGAGACGCAATGGCTACCAGAGCTTTCACGACAGAAGTATCATTACAAGAGATTATGCTGGCAGCTGATTGGCCTAGTGATCATACATTTAAGGAGTTTTACTTCAAGCCGACTGAAAGCCTAGCTGTTACAGTGTTGGAGAAGTTTTGAACAAGCATAATGCTTGCCTCCAGTCTTGTCATAGAATGAAGATTACCCCTGCTAGCTGCACAGGGAGTATTAATTCTATTAAAGGCTAGGAGGCAAGCATTAAATTCCCACCCAATCATGTATTGCTTATAATATGATATTTGTGGATTAAAACAGTACATGGACGCCACCCTAAATTTGTTCTTTGTATGTTCCTTAGGGGAAGAGCAGAAGAATAACTGAGTGCAGTGAGCGGCGCCACCAGAGCATCCGTTGGGAATTGGGAAGGCAAAGGAGCAGCATCGCTCCACTTGACGAGTTTGGAGTCTTCGCACTGTTGGCGGGACATGGTTATAAAGTTCAGGAGTGAGTTCAGAGCACATAAAAGATGGGAGGAGCCCAGGGAAGGGTGTATGTCATAGCTGGGCTGTGCAAGACTGGACTACAGAGACTTTTGGAGTTGTAGTTCACAAAAGAAAAGTTTGTTATGGACACTTTTCAGAGTCTTGTGTTTTTGTTGCAACTGCTGAAGAGCAATACATTGAAGTTGAAGCATAATGCTCGCCTCCAGTCTTGTCATAGAATTTAAGATTTAAGTAAGTCCAAAATATGGCTGATAACTTAATCCACTCTTCATTACACCTGTTCCATTTCCCTTGCCCCAGTACTTGCTGAAATAGGAAGATTGCACTTCCTAACAGCAGCTCAATGCTAAATCAAAATCGAACAAAAACAAAATATGCGCAACTAAAACTGCTCCACCCTAGGAGTGGCGACACAAGGGTGCCTGACCCACAACGCCTCCTGTGTCACCCCCTACACTCATAGTAATCAAAGGTAGATATCCTCCGGAAAGATGGGAGGTGAATGCAGACGGGGATCTTGAAGTTAGGATACAACATTGTGATGAAGATTATCAGTAGGAAAACAGACATTATCCTATCCACACCGTTCTCATATGGAGTGGCACAGATTTTCTTTGATTCCTACAATCGAAAAAGAGCTATCATCAAATCAATGCCTGCCTGTGACCGTATTCACTATCAAAAGCTAGATTGCAAAAAAAAAAAAACTCAATATAAGTTTAAAAAGAGCATTAACTGAAATATGGTCAGAAACCAGAAGTATTGCCCCCTAGAATTGTGTGGTCACAAGCATGCAGGATTACAACACACCACCACTAGGTGCACAGAGTCAGGATCAATGTTGGCTCTTCCATAATGACAGTTGCCAAAACTGCCTCCAGGGCAACTTGCAGCAGGAGGTCATGCCACCTAATCACTTCAGCTAGCTCATGGAAAAAGGAGGAAGCATGTTTAACATATCAAAGATAAGCAACACAATCAGAACATTTTAAGGAAGACAACAAGAAGAGTAGGAAAACCTTAGAAACTGATCTCGGACCATAGGTCTGAAAGGCAGGCACCTAGAAGAAGAAAGTCTCAATTAAGAAACTGAGTGAAGGTAAACCTCTGGTGAAGCATAACATTTGGTTCGTAATTCCGTGCAGGACAAGGCCCCAACCTGCCAATTCCTCTCCACGTGTAAAATTGACGGATTGGGCAAAGTTTTCACAGAATCTGCCAATTTTCCGAGGAATGGTTATAGCCATTTTTGCCCACCCCTGATTTCCACTACTTGCCAAATGCTGCATTCTGTAACAGAAAATAGAAACTATACTGAAGCAGTGGCAGAGCCCAAACAAGAACATAGAATCCAACATAACTAAAAAGTATGGAACAGAATGCAAGGAATGCATGGAAAGGTGAGTAGACAGAACATGTACAAATTGTCAAAAGTTCCTCCTGCACCCAAGGGAAAAACTCTGGGGGGAAGGCATCACACTGTGGAATCGTGGTCATCTAACATCTTCGAGGGACATTCCCCATGGTATACAAGGGGCACACAAAAAAGGACCTAACAAATTGCAGTTGCATGAAAACATTGGAGTAGCAACAGGGCATAAGGACACAGGCCTTACAGGGCCAGAACAGACAGCAGGGGCAAGGGAAGGGGCAGAGTGCACCCATAGGTAGTAGTGAATGGAGAGCAGGACGGATCCTCTTAACGATCAATGGTAAAGTTGTCAACGATACCCCGATCGTTGCAGCACAGACCATGTTATGGGGTGCAAATGAGGAATATATGCAGGGTCGGACTGGGACAAGAAATAGGCCCGAACAACAAAAAAAAAGTGGCCCACCTCTCGCCTCAAAAAAGTGGCCCACCCCGCGCCTCAAAAAAAGTGGCCCTCAAACCAGCATCCGTGAATCGCGTCAATTCATGACTTTACAGAAAATGCTACTTATGGAGGGTTCAAGTGTCTGTTACATTACAACACATAAAATGACATAACTTTGCATAAAGTTCTGTGACAGGGTCCACAGCTCCGAGCAGGAGTAGCATGAACACGACCTTTCACCTCTTGACAAAACAGGAAGTGGCATTAAATAGCATTGCCCCTAAGTACACTACGAAAAATATGGTTATGATTTCACTAATGTGACATACATTTCATACAAGAATGGATCACCATATGTAACATTAATATCTGTGTGTAGGATCCATATTGTCAAATTACTGTGAATGCAAGCAGACGTCCAAGGCCAAATGATAATATGTTATTGTATAGCACTTACGTTTAAGCTCTTTTTTATAGAACAAAATCTGCATACAATATCACCCAACCTGTGTTGGTACTCAAGTATCGACCTCAGAAGGATGAAAGGCTGAGATGGTTTGAACCTGCAACCTGCAGATCACACACACATCGCAGCAGCAAGCACTCAACCCACTGAGCTATCATATCGTCTGGAGTAAAATGAGAAATTATTCTTTAGTGTGAATACCATTAAACTGGTAACTGAGATTTAACAACAGACCAGTTTAGCTCATCTGCATGTCTGTTGCAAATTTGGCTGCATATCACGCATGCATGCATCTACTTTTCAGGCTTCAGAGGTTGGCATAATAGGGAAAGTAGCGTACTCATAGGACATTGAATACTCTGAGCACTCATTACCTCATACATGCAAACAAACATTCTGAACAGCATGCCAGGGAGATGGGAAAAATAGCTACATTCCAACAAAGCATTCATTGTGCACAATGAAGTCAATGGTAAGCCACTTGATGTGCTATCCCACACCAGTTGCGCCCTAATGAACTACCCAATACTTTGAGTATTGCCATAGCTCCAGTGTTGTGCGGTTGTGGTTAAGTGTGGTTTTGGGTTCTGTTGGGAGTGTATCTGAAAACAGAGGACAGGAAAAGAAGTTTATTCCAGCACATTTAGAACCCCTTCATGGCCATTCTAATTGAAGACCAGGCAAATCCCTAAAATGCTGGTGGTGCTGCTATAGCCTAACAGGGACCTTTTCTAATTCGATAACACAGTAACACCTGAATCCCATTGGCTGTTCCTGATAGTTCTTAATGCTTCTACACTCCAACACACTTTACCAATCTACAGAATGAAAGTGTAAGTGTTGTGCACAATCGTAGCAAATGATTCAAAGTATGGCTATGTAAGCAGTTCTTGCTTTCGTCTCCTTTCCTGCCTTCACCACCATGGCTTATACTCCAAGATGTACCACTGTCGTTTTTTTTTTCAGCCCCAATGGTTGAAATGTTTTGGGTCGGGCAGATGAGGTTAGCTGGAGTGTCCCCCCAATGCATTATGTTTTTTGTAGTTCCGGGGGTGGGGTAAACCTGGTGCTGTTAGCACGCGCCTTAGTGGGGCTTCCCGGCACCGAGCGGGAGAAAGCTGCGGGAGGAGGGGAGGAGGTTACTGTCCCAGCTTACAGCAGATTGGTGACAATTCCCTATACTAAACCCTTCTGCTGGCCCCCTAAGCCTTCGCCTTTATCCTGCCACATCCGTCAATGCAAAGCATTGTGGAGCAGCCACTCTAACACGTACAACGCAGTGCTAAACTCCCAAGCTAGCCCAGGGCGATTCTCACATACACACATGCAAGCATTAGGACAACAACAGTTACCCGTATTTAGGGGGAGTGAGGAGAGGGGGTTTCGGATGCCAGGTTGGAATGAATGCCAGTTAGGGCCATGGGGCAACTCAAGGCACCCCCCCCAGCACGGCTTACCAAGCAGTCTGGTCTTGCACTGCAAGCCATCCCGTGTCCCCCCTCAAGAGTTCCACCTCCCGGATCGATCTTCCTTCGTGTCGACTCAAACTGGTAGCCTACACATCACGGCTACATCCGAGGGACGCGACCATTAATTAGCACATAACTAGGCTACCATGCCCCACAGAAAGCCTTGCATACATATAATGTTTAAAACTCCCCCATTCCAACACCCTCACGTAACACCAATTACATCCAGCCGGAATCCAGGCCTTTCTTTGGACAAAATCAGTTTTTTATTTTACACGCCAGCAACCTCCCCTTCCCAGCAAACCCCCCCATGACTGTGTTTGCGTGCACACCCACCAGTAAAACTGAACCCCAAACACACTGGATCCAAAGAAGCACCCACCGCAAGGGTGCCTGCATAATGCAAACACGTGATGCTATGGTCAAATATTTGTACACTGTACACAAGCTTTTAGGCACAAGGATTTTGTCAAGTGACTGAGGACAAAGAGATGGAATGTCTTGTATGATCGTGACAGAGACAACGGCAGAAAAAACATGCTATTACTGCAACTTTCGAAAAACAAAACACATAGTCACGGTTACGGAGGGAGATCCCGCCTAGCGTACCATTGGGACCGCTTAGAGGTCTTCCCCGTGGGGTCCCAGGCAGGCACTCTATGCCTCCTGAGCCCTGGGTGGAGCGAAGAGGACACAGAAATCATTCCGGCGACGAAAGCAGCTCACTGCTGCAAGGTGCAACTTATGGTGCCGGCGGCAGTGGCGGTGTGCGGCGGAGAGGCGAGCAGAGTCTGTTACAAATCACTGGGAGGGAGCAGGCTGGGCTGAGGCAGCCCCGCCCAGCCCTGCCCGTCCCTCCCAGTGTTTTGTAGCACTGACTGCTGCTGGTGCCAGGGTGTCGCGGGCCAAGGCAGTTAGCCACCGGCCCACCGCATTTATCAAAGAAAGGTAATACTTCAGTGTTACCTTTCTCTGCATCTGCGGCGGGCCGGCGGCGGAGGTGGGCGTGGGGCTGCAATTGCAAAGGATCTGTAAGTTAGTTACTTACAGATCCTTTGCAACTTGCATCCGCCTGGCGAGGCCGAGACCCTGGGGGGCTGGTTCCTGAAGTGTGAAGCCCATGCCTTGGCTGAAACCGGCCCACGTGGGCTTCAGGAACCGGCCCCCAGGTCTCCGGCCATGATTTTGCATCGGCCACGGGCCGATTGGACCACAACCCAATCCGACACTGAATATACGAAGACAGGGTATGACAGATGGGGATTTATTAAGTGTAGACGGAAGTCAGAGGGAGGACAGCAATGAGTGGGAGTCAAGGGGCTTTACAGGAGGGAACACCCAGCAGCCATAGACTCTGATCGCGGTCCAGCTGAATGGCCTCAGCCAAAAGTAAGAAGTGAGTGAGGGCCTCCATGCCTAATCAGCGGGAAAACCATTTCCCATTTTTGCAAAAGGGACCGTATCGACCTCATTATGTGCCTTGGACCCACATGGATCGGGTCAATCGAATGCACACTTTGCCCTCCCTTACTGCAGGAGCCGACAGGTGGATTTACAACTGAGAAGCATGCAGCCTACCCGAGCCATGGGGTACATAAAGAGCTTTTTTGCCTCCCTGCTAGGGGCAGCGGGCAGATGACATACGGAGTAAATAGGGGTACATAGGTGTAACATTGAACAGTACCACCCAGGGTGCACAATGAGAGCAGCTGAAGATCCCATTCTTTACATACAGCAGATCGAGGAGATGAGGCATTGTCATTTTTTTATCACATGTTAAGCAAGGGACTCCCTTTGGAAGTACAAGCAGATTTAAATAAAGTGGTTGGGATGGAAGCAAAATCATGGCCCGAGATACAAGAGCACATCACACACTACTGCTGGCAGAGAGAGAAGAAGGATAAGGATCAGGCAGAACAAACACAGGGGTCAAAAGCTAAGTTGGTACAGAAGAAATTAACAAAGCCAAGCATGGAAGATGCAGTAATAACTAACACCAAAGAAGGGCAGCCTGAGCACAGCCCCACAGAGGGCTGGGTATAAAGGGCCTGGAGGTTTTGGGAGAGGAGCAGGAGGTTTTCAGAGAGGAAAAAAAAGTGTCTATAGGGGCAGAGGGGGAGGTAAAGGAAACGGGTCTGCAGGAGAGGGCCAAAAATGCCATTCAACAATAATGTCCTAGCCTACCACCCGGATTTAATTCACAGCCCCAATTTACCCTATATGCCCCAGATCCCCTACGACAAGAAATGCTGTCACAGGCACTACATTTTACACAGTCACCTGCTTAACTGTGGGATAGGAAAACCCTGCAACAATGCAAATCTGGTCTCTCAATAAACAGGAGAAAGCGTGTTGTGGGATAATGATATTATATGATATGATATATGATATGGCATTTATAACGCGCCTATACACAAGTGTTTCAAGGCACGACGAGGCAAGGGAGGGGGGGAACAAGGGAAAACAGACAATGATCCTACTAGGCCAGGTGTCATTCAAATTGGGCAAGTGCATGGGAAGGAGGAAAGGGAAAAGTGCGAGGGGTAAAGGAGAGGGGAAAGTGCAGTACATGGGATCGTAGAATAAAAAAAAAAATAAAGAAAACGGCCAGCAGGTGGCAAGTGCAAGGTGAGTGCAGGGATAGGTGCTGGTAGGAGGACTGCAGGGATACAGAAAACAGTCCACAAGTGCAGGGGTTGCCAGGGAGGCAGTGTAGGAAGGCAACTGGCGGGCCAGGGCCCGGAATGGTAAGGGTGACCAGTGCAGTTACTGTCAAGAATTCAGCAGGGGAGCGGGGGAGAGAAAGCAGAAGCAAAGAGGAAGGTCTTGAGGTGCTTCTGGAACCGGAGATGGTTCTCCTCAAGTTTCAGGGAGGCAGGAAAGCTGTTCCAGAGGGCGGCCCCTGCCGAGGAGAGAGATCTACCACCAACTCGTTGCTTGGAGAAGCGACTGACCCTGAGGGAGTTTGAGGCGGATGAGCGAAGCGCTCGAGCAGGAAGATATTTAGGAATAGAGAGTTGAAGGTATGGCGGCCATAGGCCCCAGAAGGCCTTGTGGACATTGCAGAGGGTTTTGAACTTAATCCTCGCAGCCACTGGGAGCCAGTGCAGAGATTTCAGTCCTGGAGAGATAAGATCCCTGGGCTTGAGGCCAAGGACAAGTATCACAGTTCTTTTCTGGATAAGTTGCAGAGGGCGGAGAGTAGAGGCAGGCAGATTTAGATAAAGGATGTTACAATAGTCCAGCCTAGAGAGAACCAGGGCTCTGGAGACAGTGAGCTTCTGGGGGAAAGAGGAAAGGAAAGCCTTTTCCACTACCCGGTGTGAACATGCATTGCAGGCCTGATGACCCTGGCTGTATTATACCTCTCTGCCACCATGAAGCAATCTGTGACTCTGCCATCCTCTCACAACAGGTAAGCCTAGCAGTGCTACAATAGACTACAATGGTATTAGTGAGGCCATTTGGCTTTACAATAGCCACCGCCTTCAACAGCATTTGTCGGCATCAAGGGTTCTCTCTCGTAGCCTGCCCCGCTACACAGCAATTGGCTGCATCACTGGATGCATGGCCAATCCAGGAAGCCACCAGGCAAAGCCGGCCCAAAGTTCAAAGGCTCAATTCTAAGGCCCCTTTACGGCCTCATTCCCCTGGTGCTGGCCTGATGACCCTGGCTGCTTTCTAAATCTCTGCCTCCATGAAGTGACCTGTGACTCTACTCACAACAATGGTTGCTGCCTTCAACAGCATTTTCTGGCATCAAGAGTGCTCTCTAAGAGCCTGCCCCGCTACACAACAATTGGCTGCATCACTGGATGTGTGGCCAATCTGGGGAGCCGGCAGGTGAGGCCAGACCCCAGTTCAAATGCCCAATTTCTAAGGACCTCTTACTGCCTGTCTGGACTGTCCAGCCATTGACCGTTTGACAGCAGCCCACCTTCTTCTCCACTTCTTTCTTGCTGTTGCTGCTCGAGATCGGATCAAGCCCTCCTTCAGCTGATTGTCCATCACCAATCCAATGACCGCAACGAAGGTAAACGGTGCAGCCTTTCCCTGCCTTTGATGCATGTGTGGCAACAGGTTCCCCCTTCACCTACCGGCTGCTCCTCCTGAAGCCTCCTCTGACCCCTTATCTTTCTGCCTGTTCGTGGCTCGTTGCCCGTGATTTCAGTTCTCCCCTCCTGGCCCCAGCCATTCTGTTTCCCCCGAACACTGCCTGACTATTCTCTTGGCTCCATGTGTCACCCTCCTTGCTCTTGGCCTGATCCCCAGTATCTTGCCCTCTGGATTCTTCTCACACTCACTTTTACCAGTATCAATTTGCTGCTGCTCTCCTGAACATTTTGACTGACTCTCTTGCCTTGATTCAACCATTGGACTCCTTCACCTTTCAACTGGGACTCTGCTGCTTTCACTATTGCTTCCTACCTGGCTGCTCAAAAGATGTCAATCTGCTGCTTATTCCTGCCACTGCACGTTTCTGTTAATGTTGCTGTTTTGATGCCTGCCACTGTTTTCCTTCCTTCTGCTCCTGTGCATCTGCTTTTTCTCTCAGTTTTCTGTCCATGGTTATGAGTTTGATATTTTCTCTGTTTGTGTCCCCTATCGCCTGCCCATCCCACTGTCTTCCACTCACCCTACCTTGCTGTTGTTCTTCCCACCCCTCCATTATTCCTTCTGTCCCATGCTCCCCCTCCTGCACCCTTCATTAACCCCTTCCCTGAACTTCTTTTACCTACACAATCCCATTGGACTGCTCTTGCTTTTGTCCTCCTTCCTTGTTCCTCCTTGACTTGCACTCCCCCACCCCCTCCCTCTCTCTTACTCCTACTTGTTGCAGTATTTCTTGATGTGTCCCCCCCTGCGCCAAGCAGTGGCCTTCCTCCTTATCCTCCACTGATACCACTTTCCACCTGTGTTCCCCTGTTGTCTCTGTGGACATCCAGGTTTTGCCTTCTTTCTAGCACCTCTCACCTTGTGATGATGCTTTCCCTAACCCTTACTCCCCCTTCTGCTCTCCAACATTCTTGTTCTGTGTCCGATTCCCGTTTCTTCATTAGCATCCTTTCCTCTCTAGGGTCTCTTCACTCCATCCTCCCCCCCCTTTCTATACTACGGCACTTGCACAATCCGAATTGTTTCCGTACTAGTAGGATCACTTTGGTCTCCTGCTTTGTTTTACTCCTCATCCCTGTTCCATCTCAACCTGCACTTCCCTTCCTCTCCCCCCCCCCACTCCCTTTTTACAATGTTAAGCACTTGCACGTTTAAAATCACCTCACCCTAATGGGAATGTTTTTTATTGTTTTTCATACCTTCCTCCACTTCCCCTCCTCCCCCTCCCATGTTTTCATGTTATAGCACTTGCATGTACTGAATGTATTAAGACCTTTTCAGATCTTATTTGTTTTATACCCTTTTCTCATCCCTCATCTCCTCCACTCTTGTCTTGATGTGCCTTGAAACACATTTTATGCTGTTTAGTGTGCATTACAAATAACCAATAAAACAAAACTAAACAAAAAAATGTGTACCCTTAATAGTCAGCCCACAAGGAGCTTTGGCGTGCCCAGCACGGTCAGTATCTTCAGACCCAGAACAGGAACCCTGAGTAGGAGTGAAGATAAGGGATTGAACATTTTCTTTTTATGGTCAAGAGGGGAGCTAACAAATCCTGCATTAAGGAGGGTATATTCCCCACGTCGGGAAATGGTGTTTGAATTCTCCAGGTAGTAGTGGAACACAGAAGTTCTGCACACCCTGCCCCTTGCCAAAACAGTATCATCACACTTAGAGGAAGATTTAAAGAAGGTGCCCAGTTATTTGTGGACCAGTGGTCCACACCATGTAGGATTACTAAAAAGCATAGGGGTGGTTCATATTAAACTGAAACCTGGAGCAGTTGTAGACAGACTAAAGAAATACCCCATGTCAAAAGAAGCAGAAATAAGTCATTTATTCCAACTTAAGAGTCCTTATGGCAGCAGGGCATAATACAGCCAAGACAATCCCCAAGTAACACAGCTATTTATCCTGTGAAAAAAGTCAAAGTGTCAACCTGGATGATACTGGAGGACTTACACCTGCTGAACAACATTTTAGAGGCAGAATTCCCAGTGGTCCGTAATCCCGCCCCATCCTGTGAACTAACCCCACCTAAGCTCCCTATTTTACTGTGATATATATAAAAAAATTCTTTCTCTTCATCCCATCACACCCCAAGTGCCTACCCCTTACAGCTTTTACCTACAGGGGCCAGAGATTTCAACACACTGGTTTACACTAAGGGTACTGTGTGTCCCCTATCATCTTTAACAGGGTATTTCAAATGCAATTGCAAACAGAGCACAGTGATTTGGTATGTAGATGCCCCCCTGGTCTGTAGCATGATAGAAGAGCAGTATAGGAATTACTTGGTACAACACTTGACCCCAATAGCAGAGTGGACACGGATACACTGCAGTATGGTCACCAAGACTTTGTGTACCTAGCACACATAATATCAGCAGGTAGAAAAATAAGTCCAGAAAGGGTCACAGCAGTACAGAACACTCGACAGCCTACCACAGTCAATTAGATGCAACCATTTATTGAGCTATGTAACTATTGCAGAGAATGGATATTTGACTACTCCACATATACAAAACTCTTACTGCAATCGTGCAAGGAAGCACAGAAAGCAAACCGTCCTATTGTCTGGATAGACCAAATGAACAAATCATTCCAGGAACTTAAGAAAGCAAATTGGCAGTGCCAAGTTCTGTCAACAACAGATTATAAAAAACAATTATTTTAGTTATCATACTCCAATGGTCAGGTGATGCCATCTGCCCTCGCAAAAAAAAAAAAAAAAAAACACTGGCCCATAAGCTTCTGGCTTAGTACAATGGGCTCTTAAACCCGGTCATGCAGGGAGACTTCCCATTTGAGCAGGCTCTGGCAGCTGCTGTATTTGCCATACAGAAATCCTCCACCGTCACCATAGGATGCCCGGTCACCCTTTACGTGGAACATAGTTTTTGCATTCCTAGAAATATCAAAACCAACACTTACCACCAAACAAGCATCATGGTATGAAGTGATTTTGTCAAACTCCTCAACCACCATCTACTCAGACTCAGCATCTGTCAAATCTACTGTACATTCAGGCTTGTCCAAATGGCACAGCAAATGGTTTTAAAAAATCTGATGGTACACCAGTGCAGCATGCCACATCACTTTCCTGGATAACATATGGATTAAGACTCCATACAGCAGTTGTGGTATTAAAATGTGCAGCTCACATGAACAATACAGAGCCAATTGTTTATGTTATGTTATTTGGCATTGATATAGTGCTCATATATCATTGGTATGACCTCAAAGCGCTGCTAGGTTGAATGTCCTTTGGGACCGTAGTCCAGGTCAGTTGAAAGAATAAGGTGTTGCAGGCTGCTTGGGAGCACCATTTATGTGTGCAGCTGATGTAATTGCTGATGGTAGCTGCATACTAGCATTAGGTGTGGTGGTATTAATATCAGTTGAATGTGTGCAGTCTGGCGGGTGGACACCAAGACTGGTTCTAGATGTGTTGGGCCTGTAGTACGCTTATGTGCGCAGCTAGGCCGGTTTTTCATGGGATATTGCTGCATTTTATTAGAATGATGAGGTGTCTGTGGTTTAATGTTTGTATGTGAGCAGCTAGACCGAAATTAATTGAGGGGTATAGCTGCTCTCTAATTGGTTGATGTTTTAGAGAAGACAGTAAGCGTAGTGATATAGGAGGTGGGAGTTTGGGCTGAGTTGACCCTAACTCTAAAACATAGGTAAGTAACTTACAGAACGATCTCAGCCGGAATTCTTTAGTTGCGAGTTAAGCGGGTGAGAGCAATTCTAATTGTGCAGCGCATACACCCGAGTCATAGTGGCATCAGAGGGGGTACTTTCAAGATGTGAGATAATGTACCTTACTAGATGTGAATCAATCTTGCAAGAACAACTCCTAAGCATGTAAATAAATCACAGTATCATAGCATGCACCGTCTAGCTTTGAGTCAACCATAGTAAGACTGGTTCTAGGAGAAAGGCAAAGACAGGCGATGTAGACTAGTAGATTCAAAGTACTATCACAGTGGGCACTTCCTAGGTTTGGTTCAGTGCAATGCTAATAGTTCCTAGCAATTTTCGAAGTGTGAGTCAATGTAATGCTACAAATTTCTAGCAATTTCCTGTGATGAAGACTAGTAAATTCACAGTACTATCACAGATTTTGAGAATTCGGTACGGTGGGAGAGGCGCCCAGGTCCCACAATACACCACGTTTCACCATATATTAGACAAAGATATAGGCCATACCTAGACTCGAGTGTCCTGCAAAGCCGTTAAGAGGCCTAAGTTTCACAATATAATACGTTTCACCACATAGCAGATAAAGATGGAGGCTATACCTAGATATGAGAGTCTTATACAGTGGGAGAAAGGGCTATGTTCCACAATAGGTGGGTCTTAACATATAACAGCCAGAGATGGAGGTCACACCTAGATTCTAGAGTCCTGCACAGCGGGAGAGAGGCCCAGGTATGCAAATACATTACGTTTCACCTTACAATAGACAAAAGGGAGGCTGTACATAGATTTGAGAGTCCATTTTTGCTTAACATTCACAGTGTGGGAACTACCAACACCCTTAACTCTATGCAAGTGTGGGATCTGCCAACATTCAAAATCCTGTCTAGATGCGACACAGGCTAGTTTCCACAGATCTGAGTGTGGCATTTTCTAATGTTCACATTTCTATCTTCTGAGTGTGGCGCTTGCTAACATTCCCATTTCTATACAAGTGTGGCATTCACTTAAGATTCATAATTCAATTTAAGTGTGGCATTTATTTAGCATTCACATTCCATCTAAGTGTGGCATTCACTTAGCATTCATAGTTCCAAGTGTGGCATAATCTTAAAATTCAGAATTCCATCTAAGTGAGGCAATTGCTAATGTTCACAACTCTATCCAAGTGTAGTATTTGCCAGCATTAACAGTCCTATCTGGATGCAGTTTAGACAAACCTTCACAGTGCTATCTAGGCGTGATACTTGCTACCAACCACAATTCTATGCAGATGCAACACAGGCTAATGCTCCCAACTCTATGTTCTATTGGGAGTGGCTGCTGGTTGACGACTGGCCACTGGCTTCCCCTGCTGACACCTGCAGACACAATCTGGAGGTGTCTATGTGGGAGCCGCCGTTTGCCTTGGGGCCCTTAGCCGTAGGGGCTGCCAGGCAGAGGGCTGCCCTCAGAAGGTCAGTTATGACCAAGTGAACATACCAATCACGGGAGGTGGGAGGTGGCTGGGGGACTGGGAAGAGGCCAGAAACAAACAAAGGACTACACCCCATTGACTGCACCCTCTGGATGCAAGCCAGCACAGAAAAACAGGGCCAGAAGCCACAAAAACACTAAACAAACCCACCAGATTAGCACACACTGCTCACCAATGAAAAAACACTCACACCACTCCAATAGAGTACATAAAGACGGCCAAAAATGGATTACAATCATTATGCAACTACTCACTCAGCATTAACCAGCCCCGAAAGTTGCTTCCAAAGTGGTTTCCCTACCAGATCCGTCCACATTGCAGTCCACAAAGCATGGTAACATAGGCAAAAGAAACAGCTCATTTTGAAAACACCAGTGCCACAGTTTCCTTTGAAGTATCCTTGCAACAAGTAGAAATGATTCTCCCTTACAATGCATTTCCCCTGACTCTGATTATTGAACTACAGGTACAAACTCCCCAGCAGGAAAAAGATGTATGGGCAAAAAGGGGATGATCTGTGTCTACTAGAGACCTCATAGGGTGGCAAACATTTCTTGAAAACCAGTTATGCCCTAAGAGCTGCTCACCATCTCCCTTGAGGACTTGCACTTTCCATCACACACATCGAAGGAATACATTGCCATTGATTTGCCGCAGGGGTGGTTTATTCCAAACCTCCAAGAGCTCATTAGTGATTTCATATCAAAGTGTATTACTTGCCAAAGGTAAACTACTGGCCGCACTCAACAATTGTTAAAAGTGACATTTCCCTGCCCCTCAGGGCCATTTCGACACCTGCATTTTGATTACTTGGACATGGTTAACAGGTGCAGTAACGTTCATCATCTAATTGTTGTAGTTTTCCGAATCCCCTAATGGCTTGAAGCAAATCCCTGATGCTAAATTAGTAGCCACATTTTTAGTGCATGGCGTATTTCCCCACTGTTTAAGGACATTTGTTCTTGATTGGCAATAAAACATTAATTGTGCTCCATTTATCATCCACAAGCCAAAGGATTAGTGGGATGAATGAACAGTCTATCAAGTAATAGATTGCACAAGTCCTGGTTGCACTGTTTAACCCTTGCTCTCATCGTGCTGCACAATCCACCAGGTTCTCATCATCTTACCCCACATTAAATAATCACAGGGTGGAAGCTGTACACTCCTCTCACCTGCACACGTAGCCTCTGGCGCACGCACCTATGCTGAAATACTTGGGGAAGAATTCCAGAGGTACCTTAGGGAAATAACAGATTTATATATACCAGGTTGGGCCCCATCACCAAGGTCATGACCCAGAGTAGACTAGTCATGAGCGGCATTACAAGAGTAATTACAGTGTTAGCAACTACAGCTCTTTCCAGGCATCATGTTTATTTCCAGAAGTTTGTGCATAAGGGGAAAGACCCTAAATTCATTGGACCTTACACCATGATCTATACTACTCCCACAGCCGTGAAAGTCTCCTGATAAAAAAGATTGGTACATCACATCGATGTCTGGAAGGAAAGGAGTTCCAGAACCCCCTCTAACAGCAGTAGGAAGAAGAGGGGGAATCACAAAGGGATTAGAACTCTAACTTTTGTACGCCCATATGGGTGACTGGACATTTCACTGCGAGATCAGGGAAATATAGATGAACTTAGGCAGTAACTGCCTTGTTTTGTTCTTATTTTTGCATCTTCTGTTTTCTCATGCTATATTTTGCATGCTTTGTTGCACGAAAGGGTGGGTCGCTTAACGTTAATAACATTGAACTTGCACTAGCATATGTTAATGTTTCTAGAGTTAGGAGGGGTCTTTCTAATCCACATGTTATTCCAGATAAATCTAATGATGTGCATCATCCCACAGAGGAGAATATGTGGTTCTGCCACATTCTGGCAGTGGGGAGAGAAATTAAGTGACCCTTCTTTTGTTTGTTGATTGATTTCTTATGCAGCATCCACACATAGGTTATTCTTGCCTCAAGTTGTTTGGTTCACCTAGATTCATGTAGGGTGCGAGGAACACAAGGTCAAAATACAATGGGTGGAAGTTAATCCAACAGCATGCAATGTCAAATATGTAGAACTAAAAAAGGACGTTTTGCGTGACTTTATACATACGTATCAATTAAGAGGGCAGGCACAAATGACACGTTCGGAAAAAGCAAGTTAAAAAGAATGTGTTCACTTTTACAGCATTGCCTGCATCATGTTGTCCAAATGGTGTAGGGCAGAGACAGTTTCCTTGTGGAAATAAACCTAGGTTACAGATCAAAGGTGCTGTCTTTTATAAAGGTGAACGGGCCAAAGGGCTGATTGATTAGTGCAGGGCAGGGGGAATATTTGGGCTACTCAAGGGTATGATCTTAAATATAAATGAGACGTGTTCTACCATATGGGTCAAGTACAGTGGATAAATGAGCATGAACCTCTGATAAGAATTATGAAAATCACACGATCTTCACAAGTTATTCTGATTTAATAATTATCCGAGTAGTTTTTCCAAGGCAACATTGAACTTTTTCTGTGTTAACAAAAGAGGCAATATAGTCTATGGGACTGTTATTAACATAAGTGGTTTTGCCATTTTATTGAATTAGACCTCGTTTCTGCATCACTAGAGAGTCCATAGACAGCCAAGTATGTGGCAGAGTGAGCTACCAGCAGAAATATTAACCATTGCCTTTAGAATTCATTGTCTGGGTGTTCTGCCATTATATTTCAGTGTCTCTAAAATTCTGAATTTGGTTTTGTTTCTGCCGCATCCTAGAGAGCCTTGGGGCTGCCGAATATGTGGCAGGATGGTCTGGTAGCACAAATCTTAACTATTATCCTATGAGTTAGCCCTCTGTTACACTTTCTCATGAAATCTTCCCGAAAGGAGTCGAGAACACTATGAAATCATGGTTTTATACTTGGCATAGGAAGACTAGCATGCAATAGTAACAAGGACAGACTTTGACACAAGAGAGTTGCAGGTGTGGGGAGTATTTTGGGATGCCAAGATATCTGATTGCACGGAAGACACCTTGATTTTAATTTGTTGCTGAGGAGGGCTGATTTCGCTCTTCGTGTCAAGATATTTCAGTTTTGTGGTCTCACGAGACCCACTGACCTCCTGGCCATCAATTGCATTAAAGCTGTGTTTGATACAATTTGGGCCTTCTATTTATTGCTTGCATTTTACTAAGGTTCTACATCTGTCAATTGATAAGAGCTAACATGTTTCCCATGTTATCTGCCCGATTGCCTCACAGTATTGCAAAGTCTCATGGCAGTTACTGCTTGTACTGTAATATGTTGCTGCTTTAATCTCACATTTTAGATCTGCGAGGCATGTATTATAAATGTCACATGTTTGTGTACCTCTTGTCTCAGTTGAAGTGCCTTATGTCCCAATTGTACTGCATTATTGACAGATATTGTTTGAAATATGGGTATTTGCTCTTTTCAAAGCTTACAACATTTTTCAGATTTTTTTTTCAGATGCGTACATTATGTAATACTTTAAAAGATAAAGACATCGGCTCCTTTCAGTATTAAACTCAATCTGAAGAGTTCTTTCAATCCACAGGTCCATAACCATGTACTCTGTGTTTGAGAAAACAGTTTTATAAGATTGAGATTTCGAGAAATTGCATTTTAAAACCAAAGGATGTGGCAATTTCTCTGCGAGAGAACGACAGACTGAAAAATCTACTAGATAACAAGGACATTATCTTCAAACCAGCGCATAAGGGGGGAGCCCTTGCGATGATAGATACACAGGATTACCTGGAAGAGATTGAGCGGCAATTTACAGACACTGAAACATATGAAGAGATACTCTTTAATCCTACAGAGCAAGTCCGGTTACTCATTCAGTAGGTACTGAATGAAGCTTAAAACAGCTCAGAGGACCTGCCGGTTTCTAGACAATAAGCACCCTGTTATTCCTGTCCTATAAGTACTCCCTAAGATACACCAGAGACTCACAAAACTACCCATACGCCCCATTATCACAGCGACCGAGAGTCTCCTGGAACCACTGGCAAAATACTTGGATAAGATTCTACAGCCTCTCATTTAGGATACAACAACCTATGTGAAAGACACCATGCATTTTCTGCAGAACCTTAAAGATGTCCAGTTTATAAAGGGAAGAGACATTTCTAATAGATGTGACCTCCTTGTACACCAATATAATACATGATGCGGGATTCAAAGCTGTGAAGTGGCTACTCTTAAGATCAGAGAACTGCCAAGGTGACAGGCTATTTGACTCCACTGAAACTGGTGTTAATGAGCAACTTTTTCAAGTTTAAGAACAGATACTTCCTGCAGATTTCAGGCACGAGTATGGGTGCCGCTTTGGCACCATACTATGCCAATACCTATATGTACTCCCTGGAATATGAGCATGTACTGTCCTCACCAAGGTGGATGCGTCATCTGTCCATCTATGTTCGGTACCTAGATGACAACTTTGGAATCTGGACTGGTCCATCGGATGAGCTACACAACTTTTTCAATATGATGAACAAAACGCATCAGAGGATTAAATTCACCACAGAGACCAGAGACTCTTCGATGCATTTCCTTGATGTCGAAATCTATAGTAAGAGACCAAACTTGGAAACTAGAGTTTACACCAAAACCAGACAGCAATAGCCTGCTCCTAGCAACCATCTTCTACCCTCAAAGAACCCTTGACAGTGTTCCATGAAGCCAATTTCTTCGCTGTATAAGGAATATTTCCGAGAACTCAGAATATGAACGTCAATCGCCATTACTACAGACGAAGTTTAGAGAAAGTGGCTACAACCCGACGCTCATCTCGGGAGTGGCGATAAGGTTAGGACTATCGACAGAGAAGCACTCCTTACACCAAAGCCTCCCAAGCTAGTTGAACCATTGGTCTATGTGACCACACACTCAACCCAGAGTGGGAGGATTAAAGAGGATAATACAAAAAAAACTGGCCAGTGTTGCAAATGGACCCACAACTACAACATCTTTTCCAGCAACCACCCATATTTGCCTATAGGAAAACAAAGCTCTACGTAATAGACTGGTCAAAGCAGAGATGTCAGCACCTCAACCAAACAGTGTCTTTAAAGGCACAGTACCGTGCCAGAATTGCCAACATTGTGTTAATGTTATAACTGGAAACAGCATTGCACATCCACATTCGGGGAAACCTATCTGGCTGAAGCATTCATGCACATGTGATTCCACTAACGTTGTCTATGGACTAAAATGCCTATGTGGATATTACTATTTGGGCATGATCACAAGGAAAGTGAAAATAAGATGGACGGAACATAAGTCAAATATCCGTACCAAGAGCCAAAAATCACCTGTGGCCATGCATTTCGCAGATGCAAGATGTACTGTAGCGCAACTTAAGTGTGTTGTCCTTGAACAGTTTAAACTGGGAAGTAGAAGTGGGGACATCCAAAGGAAGATACGCCAAAGAAAAATCCTCTGGGCTGATTTGTTAGACTCACTCAGCCCGAGAGGAATGAATAAATAATGACTTTGATTTGATGTGCTTTGTATGATCTATTGAAGTTAAGATTTGACTGATTCTCTCAGGTTTCTATTTACATGTTTCATTATAGGAGGAATGGTGATGATGGAAAATGTATCCCTAAATGATTAATCAAGGGCATTTGATCACCTGACACGTCTGTGTAGCCATACATTTGCTAATCAATGTTACATTCCTTTTTGAGATGGACATGATCCATCCAACAAAGATTGTGAGTGGAAATTGGGCCAAGAGGTGACTATGGAGGAATGATTTCCTATGTGCAAATAAGATCAGTGGTTTGGACTAATGCTATGTATTAGATCTCTATCTCTAAGACTGCGCTCACGGATGACGACACAACATTAGTTAGAGATAGGGTAGTAAAAAGAAATAATAAGTTGTATAATTATGAGTGTGGGATGAAGTACAGTATCATATCGTTTTCCGTAATGTTATTTTTTATGGCGTGGTATTACACAATTTCTTTTATTGTAGAGGACATAAAAGAAGGGGGTAGTGGGGTAAACCTAATATGAGAAGGCTCAGCACTGATTTGGGCCGGGTCAAAACAATGGGGAAACAGTCCCTCTAATAATGTAAATCTCACCACGTTGCACAAGATTCAAACTGAACCAATGCCTCTTTTTCCACTTCCAAGTACTGTAAATGAGACCAACCAATATGATGGGGACTATCTTTGGGAAGGTGAACATGATTTAATGTATACTAATGCGCAGACAACCATAGAACCTACCTCGCAAAGCACGGTAATGCACTTTAATATTGCTGCTACTAGTAAACCAGAAATGCCAGACACACAGGCCTGGGAAGCTGCTAACAAACATACTAACACGGCATGGGCAGAGGTATTTCCCATACACTATCGAAAAATGAAAATGTGCCAGAATCACAAAGGGGGGGAGGAGGAGACGCAAAAGGGGGGCAGGAGGGAAGAGATGTGACATTTACCATGGGTTGGGATTAGATGAAATAGAAGACCCCTGCCATCCAGACCAGTCCAACAAATGATATTCAGACATGAGTGCAACCGCAAAACAAGCTACTAATGAGAGCTGCTGCGTCTGTTCCCTCATACCGCACGCATCAGGAACTCCTAAAATACTAGCACCCCAGGAAGTACCCTTGCAAGACGCCCAATGTTTGATTCATCTAGTATAATGTAGAATTCGGAGTACCTTCCAGGCACACACAGTTACAATAGAAATGCAGGAGAATGAAAATAATGTGTACAAGTAAGCACCAGGGAGTGATTTGCATCAAAGAACCATTTTTTGTCATAAAGGGGACCAGATTCACAGACAATAAGTGGCAGGATGAGAAAATAGAGTGCAAAGCTGAAGCACTAAAAGGTCTAAGTGAAGAAAACTTCCAATGGGTCAAAGACACGTGTGCTTCCATCTGGTCCAAGCACATTGGAAAACTGACATGGGTTATCGCTCTCGAAAAACCAATCAAAACGCAAAAGGAAATTTCACATGAACTATGCTTCCATGGAGAAGGGAATGTGCAAATGGGCACCAACAAACAATTCAACAAAACCATCATCAGCCCCGACATGATGACAGGTACGGCTGCACGTATGGACATGTATTGGGTATGTGGCAAACAAGCGACCTGCATTTACCAGCATCATGGAGAGGTACTTGTGCCCTGGCCACTTTGCACTGCGCACTATTGGTGATTCCAGAAAGCAACATCCAAAGAAAAGGGAAATCGGCTGGCATTTCGGCAGCAGGGCAATCGGCTAGCACACCGGCAGCGCCCCAACCAACACCGACAGAATCGTACGCATACGATATCATATCCATTAATGACCTAAAAGAGAGACTGTCCCGAAGAAAAAGGTCAAATTATATTTCCACGAAATCTTCCAAACTCCTAGCTGAAATTCCTTCAAAATACAAGCTTTTCAACGCAGCAGAAACATTCTTAGCATCCCTCCTAACGCCAGGGCTCTAGGCATGTACTAACGCCAAGTGGTTACAGATCGTCCGCTGGGAGCTGATCAACTGGCCAACGACACTGTCTTTTACAGTTTTGGGTATGATCGTGTGACGTATTGCTGCCGCTCTATCTGGTCAAATTCTTTTGACATCTTTTGAAATCAATTGTCCTGGGTAAAGAACCTCTGCTAGGCAATATTGCAATTTTCTTTTGTCTACTTTGTACCCTTTTCGGGCCAACAAATTTGGTAGTGCTATCAATTCGGCCCTGCACTTTTCCTCAGTGTCACTGCAGACGAGTAATTGTCTACGTATTGTATTATGGTGCTCTCAACATCAATGTTGCCAAGATCTTCATGTAATATCCTATTGAAAATACTGGGACTCGCACAATACCCCTATAGTAATCTGCAGTGTTCGCAGTATTCGTACCTGTAACCCCCCCCCCGAGTGTAAATGCTGTGAGGTACCCGAGCTTGTGTCGAGTGGTATCGAGAAAAAAGCATTTTTCAAGTCTACCACTGTAAAATAGGAAGCGTCTTTTTGTATGCTGCATAATATTAATGCCGGATTGGGAACAAGTGGGAACTCTTTCTGTATGACGTCATTGAGTGGACATAGGTCTTGGATTATCCTCCAAGCCCCTCCCTTGGCTTTCTTTATCAGGAAAATCACTGTGTTACATGGTGAGTTCGATGGCACTATTATTCCTTGCTCAAGCAATGCGTTTATAGTTTCTCTTATCCCTTCCTCTGCCTCTCTTGATAAAGGGTACTGTTTTACTCAAGGTGGGAGGGCACCTGGTTTTAATTTAATCCTGATTGGTGTCACTTCTTGTAGTAATCCTGCGTCGTGTGGGCCTGTTGTCCAAATCTCTGGTGATACATTTTCCATGTCTTTCTCAAATATAGTGGATTGTATATTGACACTGGCCATGAGGGGGTTGTTTACTTCTCTGTGTTGGATCATAATAACACAGGGCACACTAATTTCCATTATTATCTCTCCATCACATTCATTGTCAGTAAATAGCTCCTCATCCGTTAGGTTGCGCAGCATCATACTCAGGTCTATGCATAACACTGTTCGCCATTCGCACCCATGTGTGTCCAGTCCAATCAATGCAATACGTTTGCTTGATACTTGTACTGCTTCCAAATCAATAGACAAAATTGTTCCTGGGACAGTGTCTGTATTTACAATTGGACGGAAAACAAAATCTGACAGCACCTTCCATTCTTTTTTGTTATCTCAGGCACCACCCGTGCCAGCACTCTGATACCATAAATGAACATGTCCATATCAATGGGTACCCTTCTGACCACCACCTCATTTGTCACTGTGCTGATCATTAACATTGCCCGCATGGGGCATACTCCTGGGGTGGAACAAACTATTCCTCGCTTAGTAAAGAAAATGGTCATATTCAACTTGCTCAGAAGGTCCCTTCCCAACAAATTTATTGGCAAGTCTTCATAATACAATAGGGGTGCTGCACTGTTTTTCCCCCCACTGTTATGTCAAGGTCTTTTGTGTAAGGAACTTTTAAAATAGCCCCAGAAAAACCCTGTGTTTCCAAATTTCTCCCCGAGAGCGGGAACCAGCCTTCCATGAGGCACGATTTTTCAGCTCCCGAGTCCACCATAAAGATGAACAGTTTGTTGCCTATCTCCACCCCCACTAGTGGTTCCTCTTCTGCACGTAGGGTGGTGGATAGGACTGGACACGCAAGTGCTTTCTGTGGGCTGTCCTAATCTGCATATGTCTCAGGTCCTGGAACCGAGAATACATTATCCCCTACCACTCTTACACCTCGGAAAGGTGCTGGTGCACCGTTTGCAGATGTTGCGAAAATATTGTTTGCATTCGCCATAGTGTTTTGTCTTGCCATCTGCTGTGGCATACCTCTCTGCTGCACAGGCTGCTGTGGTGGCTGTCTCTGTTGCATTTGTTGTTCGTTATACCCTTGTTCCTTTTGTCCATTTCCACCCATAGGTAACCCGTACGGACTGCCTGGGTGGGGGTGGCCACAGTGCTGCTCATTTCCCATGGGGGGCTGCCCTTGGTAGTGTCCCATATGTCTCATCCTGCATTCTTGTGAGTAAAGCCCCCACCTCCACAGTTCCAACACGATCCTTGTGGCCCTCCCCTGGTCCCAGGCCCTCCAAATCCTCTATTTCCAATTCCTCCGAACCCCCCTCTCGGCCCTCTGTACCCACCTTGTCCTCTTGGCGTCCTTCCTTGCCACTGTTGCCCTCTGTATTGCTCCTCTACATCCCACTGTTCCTGCCCATTTCCTGTCCATGTTGCTGCCATTTTTATTGGGCCGCTTCCTCCATCTTCTTCGCCTTCCTCCTGTATGGCTGTTGATGCTGTAGAATTCATAGCTGCAACCTTCACTAATTTATTCTGTACCAATGTTGTTTTATCTGCCAACCTTCGCTGCACTCTTTTCCCTTTCTTTGATCCTCCTACAGTGGTGTACAATTATGCTTTGAATCTCTGGCCAACCTTTGGCTTCTATCCCAGCTATTTTATTCTAGGCCTTCTGACCCTCCTTCAGGAGCCCTTTCTTTATTATAAAATAAGTCTGTTGATTGGTCCCAGGGCGTACCAGTTTCACTTCTGCACAGGTCTTGCACCCGGAGGAAGAATTGCATAGGCTCCTCCTCCTCTCCCATAGTGCATTGCATCACTAAGTGTAAATCTGGAGTATCAGGAAACGTCCTTCGTAATGCATCCCACACCATGGCCCTGACATTATTAAATGCTGACCCGTCATGACGGTCACAACTCATAGTCACTCCTGGGAACCCCGCTTTTACCCACACTGCATCTGATTGATCGCCCACCGCTGATACCAACAAACTCCATCCCCTATCGCTAGAGGGACCCCTGCCGTATGTTTTTCGAATGCGTGCATCTACTTCCCCGTCCCACCCGAGAGTGGGGGGAGGAGCTTTAACAAGTTATTCTTGTCCATTTGCGCCCCTGGTATGTATTTGGGCCTCCCTGCCCCCTTATGTATAAGAGGCAACTGTAACTTTGTCTTTCCCCCTCTTTTACTTACGATTCCCTTCTTTGTTTTACTTACCAGCATGTTTCCTACTCTCTGTCTCAACCTCCCTTGCCACCTTGGTGGCGATCTAACATCTCCTTGATCAAAGTGGAACGGTAATGTTATTCCCGCTACTGCTGCTCCTTCTTCGCATTCATTTAAGTCACTCCACACTTCCTCTGCCTCTTCTTCTGACCCCCTTTCGCCTTGTCCTTCCCGTGTTGGCTGTCTGGTGTTGCCGGTCGTATTATCCTAACAGGTTTGCCATTTAGAAGAAACAGGAACTCTCCAGACTGCCACTCTTGCTCTTGTCCCCTTGGTATCTGCACAGGTGCTGGTGGCAGTGGCGTCCCCCCTGCAACACTTTCTCCAGCGATAATTGATCCTGCAACACTCGAAGGTGGTGCAAGTTCACTAATGGTCAATGGTGGTATTTCTCCTCCGCCTTGATACATTTGACTCCTGTAACACAATACTCTTAACCTCGTTATTTCCATCTGTGCATGTGCTAGCTGTCTAAGTCTCCCGCTGGCCGTTTTATGTTCACCAGGGGCACGATAATTGGTCCATACAACCCTCCTGTCTCATAGGGGGGCGGGGCGGTGGGGGATGCTGCTGCTCTTGGTGTTTCGGTGGTGCACGTTGGAACATACAGGGGCTCACTGTACCCCACTGCAGGCCTTGCCAGCAACGGGTACATTTTTGTCGACTCGTTCTCTTTTGGTTGTGTTGAACACTCCCTCTCTGCGCACCTGTCTCCTCCCTCCTGTATTTCGTCCTTTTTCACTATTGTGTCTTTACTCACCTCACTGCTAGGTGTTACCTCCTCGAACATGCGCCACAAATCTAGTACTTCCCTTCTGTTTTGCAATGGCTTACCTTTATATTTCGCTAGTAAATGTGTCGATACCAGATCCAATACCCTCTTATCGAAGGACCCTCCTTCCGGCCATATGGGTTGTACGCCATCTCCTTTTATTTCCGTCACCCACTGATCATGATACTTCTGTATTTTCTAGCTATATAGAGGGAGATGCTGACAAATATGTGCTAGTGGCGTTTGTTTTACCTTGGCTCGTGTTTAGCACCTCTTTATCTTTTCCCCTCCCCGGGTCAAATAAACAGTCTCAATTTAATTTTCAACTCCATTTACCAAAAGAAAATTCCAACAACTCTCGAATATTCAGAACATTTTTGATCATCAATCACAATTTTGTCAGTGCTACTTCTTGTTAAACATTATATTTGTCAGACCACAAATGCAACGGTACTTACTATCAGACAAACATATAACAGAAAAAACAAAGTACATGTAACAAACTGCCTTCTCGTTATCCCCTATTTTTGCTTAGTTAACGCTATCGCCCCTCCCTCTTGCTGTCTCACACACTCCCCACCTTTAAGCCCCCTCAGGCTACCTTTCCATGAATTCTGCTCAAACGGAAAAAGAATAATCTAAATTACTACTCCGAGCCTACTTAATATACGAGACTCCTACTTTTTCTCTTAATCTTTACCTGTTCCCTGCACTGGACGAGACAATGCTATGCGCCGCCACCTTCTACTCCGTTCGGGCTAGGCTCCCTTACTTCATTTTACTTCTCTTTACCAAAAAACCTAATGGCCATATAAAGGATAGATAAGAAAAAGCCTCAGTAACATCCACACAGACCCTATATCTTTTTTGTCCCTGCTCTGTTGTATTTTTACCCAAGCCGTTATTTTGTACCCTTTTACCCCTACCCTTCTTTTTCCCTTAAAGTCTCGCAGCCAGTACTCACGTGTTCAGTTGGGTGGTCCGAGAGCCTCTGTTCATGGTCTATCCACAATCTGGTCCGCACCCCAACTAAGCCGTGGCCCGCCCTGGCGAGAAGTTTTTAGTTGGCTATTTGGCAAGTGGGAACCCTTGGACCCGCTCTTTTGTGCGCACAAACTGGTTGACCGTTGAGGCAATGGTTTTGATGGGGGGCATCCCGGATCTCGCCGCACGGCACGGGGGCTGCAGGGCCCCTGTCCCAATCACGTCACAGGGGTCTCCAAAATGTAGGCCCATTCCCATCTTACACACCCAAGATACAAAAGAATATAACACACCCCAGCGGGGAACGAGACCAGGAGGACAGACTGCAAGAGTTAGTTGTTTATATAAAATTTGGCATCCAAAGAACTCTGCTGCCCGAGAGCGCTCTGGCAAACATTACAAAGGTAGCAGCTTAAGTAAGAATATCGCATCATACATGACATCATTGCATAGGGGACGACATAGATACAGGATTGGATAAAACAGTTGCATGCATATGTAATACATGATGTTGCTCCCGCTGGATTGGTCGTTCAGTTGGCGGGAGGGCTCATACCACGAGGTCCAGCTGCCTGTGTCCGGGTGGGGTGAGGGTCAGGTCACGATGAAGCAAGGCAGGCCCTAGCTAATCTAACATAACACATTGCTTCAAGCATGCACTAAATAATAGTTACTGAGGCTCCTTTGAGCAAATCATTATCCTCTATAAATTCTAAGTTTACAACAACATCATTATTCACTGGGGTCTTTGGGGGTTTATCACAACTCGCGAGCGCTCGATCCAGGTGGGATCGTCGATCATGTGGTGGGTCTAGGAGCATCAAAGAGACTAGGGAGCATGCTGACATTTGTTAGTTCTGAGGTGCAATATACTGTGACAGAGGTTGACTTTTATTAGTCGTGGCACACTGGGGTGGGCCTCACACTGGGGTTACATATCTGGCACATCAAAGGAATACCTTTCGGGCCATGGGGTTGTATTGGAAGTGATCTTCCAGTACCAGAGGTGAGGGGGGGCATAGGCAGGTTTTGTGGAGATGGATGTGTTTGCAAGGTATGTTTCGAGCCGGTTCACGCACAGGACAGTGATCTCAGAGGAAGGGTGAGGCGTTACATTTATATTGTTACAATTACCTCCGCTCAGGCATGAGAATGGAGCTGCAGGGCTTTCAGAGACGGGGAGAAAAGGTGGTGGCTTTTGCGAGCGCCGTGCGCGGCGCTGCAGAGGGGAGAGAAGCCTTCTCGTAGTATCGCGGTGAGGCATAATCCAATGATGGAGTTGTAGGTGTCCAAGATGGATGCCAACTGTCTCTCCAACAGTCCCACCTGCGTCCTCATCAGCACGGGGGCTGGTTATGTACACAGGGACAAAAATAGGAAGTGTCCTCCACTGTTGGTCGAGCAAGTGATGCATCTTAAATTGAATGGGTGAGGGAGGTCCCGAATGGCCCTGCCACTCCCACACAGTATTCAAACTAACAGTATGATTCCATGTCTAAGAGTCTACGCATTGGCAATCCTTCCATGTTATGTACTGTTATCTCCTTAATACTGATGAGATAAAGATTTTATTTTTGCACAACTACGTGTATTGCAATATTGAATTTGATTCACTCATGAATGTATAACTACTGGCAATGAACAGGGTTGCATTCCTTGTATTGCTTTATTTCATGTCTTAAAAGTAACTTCTGACTTTTTACAGAAAATAATTGTGAAAGATACTGGTCTTTCGATGGGTTGTCTCATCGTGGTCAACCCAGAATTGAGACCATTTACATACCACTGGGATCTTGTGTCCCCCAAGGAGTGCATTGTAGGGCTACCGCATGGCAACACTCAGGGGTCGATTGATGGAACAAACGTGCGCCGAAAATCCCAGTGCAAGCAGGCGCAAGGTGGCGCAAGCGTGAGAAACCCGGCGCACGCGTGCGATTCAAGGAAGACACTACGTGCGTTTCCAGCTGTCCGTGCGCCAAATCCTTGCATGGCGCATGCGGGCACACACTGCGTGCAGACGCGCTTACGCGCTAAGGGCCTTTCCTCGAATTACACGCTGACGTGCAATTTTTTCACGTGCCAAATCACTCCGTATCAAGCTGGCCACGCGAAAACACACAGAAGACCACGCTCCTGCCCAAAAGGCCCAATCACTGCCCCCCAGAGCCCCGAGCACGCTCCTACCTGCCATCTGCTGCTGCCTGACTGCCTGCTGCCCTCGTGCCCTGCCATTTGGTGCCTGCACATCAGCCATCTGCAGGGGTCCAGTTGCGGTGCCCACCCCTGCTGGAACAGAAGACTCCCGACTGGGATACCATCGCTCCACAGCCCAGCCCCAGGACCGATTTGCCCACCCACACCTGCCTCGGGGGTCGCCATGTCGGGGCAAACACCATCTGAGTCCACTGGCGACCCCCAGCCAGAGGGGCAGAGGGCCACCAGCTTCAGTCAGAAGGAAGTTGGTGTCCTGGTGGAGCTTGTCCTGGGGCATCATAATGCCCTCTTCGGATCATCACGCGCCGACAAGGAAGAACGGGACAGGATCTGGGACGACTTTGTGGTTGCCATCAACGGGAGGGAGTGGCAACCCCCAACATCAAGCAAGTCAAGAAGCGCCTGGAGGACTTGAGGTCCAGGACCCTCATAAAGGCCCGGCGCCTCGTGGAGGGGGGCCAGGGCAGCAAGAGTACCATCCAGATGAGGGTCCTGGAACGCGTACGCCCAGCGCTCCATGCCCAGATCCTTGAGAGGCTGACCCGTCTGGAGTCGAGCGGTAAGTGGCCAAGCATTGCTTTGTGAGACAGGGCATGTTGCAGTGTGCTGGTTGTCTGATACTTGCCTGTATGTGTGACATAGGCCATGTACACATGTGTGTGTGCAGGGACATCATGGTCATGCATGTGAGACCAGTAATGTGTGAAGCACACGGTTGGTGTATGTGTTTAAATGCAGCATGGGGAGCCCTATGCGGAATGGACACATGAGAGCATGCCAGTCTCTATTCCTGGACATGGGTGGCGGTGAGGGATGGGTGCTGATGCCATGTACATGTATGGTGTCCATGTCTGTGTGTCTGACCTGCGTGTCTGTGACTTGTGAATGCCATGGATGCATGACGCATGTCTGTGACAATGTTCAGAATCACTGATGCAGCCTAGTTATCCTTGCATCCACTGTCTCTGGGGTGTACGAGTCCAGATGGATGAAACTACGGTGAAGTGTGTGCATGTGATAGGCATGACCCATGATGCATGTGAGTTACAAAACAACATTGTATGTTTCAAGAGTCCCTTGGACATTTATGCTAATGTCCATAGCATGCGCCATGCCTGTTACTGCATGTGTTTTTTGCCTGCACTGACCCATGTGTTGTGGAGGGACATGATGGAAGTGATCTTTGACAGTGCCACTCATCTGCTATTGCTTCCTGTCTAGGGGACCATTGTATAGTACCCTGATGCCTGTGTTCTATGTCTCCCTCTACACAGCGCCAAGTGAAAAAGAGGGCGGAGACGGCACTGTGGAGCAAAGTGGCATGGATGCCCCCACGGCTGCAGCAGAAGGGTTGGGTGAGCCCCCACAGGGGCTTGCAATGGCAGAAGATGGGGTGGAGCCATCCAGGTTGGTGGTTTCCACAGAGAAGGAGCAGGCCGCTACTGAGCCGCACATGGGGCCTGGTGGGGGCATCCCTGCTGGTGCAAGTGGTGAAGTCCAGGGGCAGGGGCAGGAGGCAGCACAGGTCGCCATGGAGGGGCCTGTGAATGTCACTGTCCCTGACACTGACTGCACCACCATGCACCAGCAGGGATGCCCCATCCCAGGCCCGTCCGCAGGTAGGGGGGATGTCCATGTCATATGACTCCCCTCCACCTGCAGACGAGGGGACCCCTGGCCGTATGGAGAAGGTCCCGATTGGTGTCGCGTTACGTAAGGGTGTCATTCGTGATGACGTGCGTGCTTCCCGGGGGGAGCACACACATCATCACGAAGAGCACCGTGCCAACGTGGCCCAGTTGGGAGCGGCCGTGGTCGGGGTTTTGTACATGTGTCGGCCACTCTGGCAGCCCTCTCCTCCTCTGTGGAGGCTTTGCGCCAGTCTTTCTCCATGCCTTCTTCCGGCCCAGATGCCACCAGGGCCCCCTGTGGACCTGCCCCGACCAATGCAGCCAACTCGGTGGGGATCCCATCCCTGCCACAGTCGGGAGTCGGAGGTCCAGCAGGGGTGGACACAAGCAACTGGACCTCAGCAGATGGAGGATGTGACGGCATCATCGGGCAGGATGCCGTCGTTCTGGCACAGGCAGTTGCGTCGGAGGCAGCAGCAGGCTCGACGTGGGAGGCATCATGGCTCGGGGCCATCAACATCAGGGGGGCAGGCATCGGCCGGAGGGCAGGAGAACCCTGGAATGGGAGTGTCTTCCGTGTGGGAGCGGTTGGGCCAGCAGATAGGTGTGGAGCGGCGGCGGGCAGAGGAGGAATGGCTCACAATGGTCAGGGCGGAGAACTCCATGCAGAGGGTGCTGAGGCGGGCTGAGTGCCTCGAGGGTATTCGCAGGGAGTTGGAGCTGGACACTGCATTATCCCTGCGAGACCTTGGGGCCAGGGAACATGCCCGCCTCCAAGCCATTGAATAGGAGTTCGATGATGCCCTGGCCCATGACATCAACCAGTGAGCCGTCGGACTAGCCCGCTGCCCTTTTAAATAGTTATGTAGTTAGTGTTAGGTTTCCTTTGCTTTTTTATTTATTTTGGACGTTTTGGACAATGGACCACATTTTTGTATATAGTTTTTTTATTAGGTAGTATTTTTAGATAGGTTTCATTTCTTCAGTTGGGATCATGGACCCTGGATTGTTTATCTGTATATAGTTGACTGTTGGATTATGATTTGTTGTTTTTCATTATTTTACGGACATGCTGCTTTTCGTTTTTAATTCCCATTGTCGTTTGTTTAGTTTTAATTACATTTATGTTCCTTTTAATACATTTTTTTCATCAAACTTCAATGTGTAGTATCATCTCATTGGTTTCATGCATGTCATGATATGGGTTTTGACATTCACTTACACCATTGTGTGTATGTGAGGGACATGTGTTAATTTACATACTTGCCATTGTGGTTGTATCGTGTAATTGGCATTTCTAAGTGGGTGGATGCAATACTTGGGTGGGTGTTTGGCATGTGGAGGCTGCCCATAAGGGCCAGGGATCTAGATTGTGATGACGTGTTGGCTGGGGGACATGAATGGGGGCCTGCGGGCAGGTGCCCCGCACTGCTGGGGGGTGCGGGTGCAGGGGGACATGAGTGGGACATGAGTGGGGGCCTGCTGGCAGGTGCCCCGCACTGCTGGGGGGTGGGGGTGCAGGGGGACATGAGTGGGGGCCTGCGGGCAGGTGCCCTGCACTGCTGGGGGGTGGGGGTGCAGGGGGACATGAGTGGGGGCCTGCGGGCTGGTGCCCCGCACTGCTGGGGGGTGGGGGTGCAGGGGCACATGAGTGGGACATGAGTGGGGGCCTGCGGGCAGGTGCCCCGCACTGCTGGGGATCGGGGTGCAGGGGGACATGAGTGGGACATGAGTGGGGGCCTGCAGGCAGGTGACCTGCACTGCTGGGGGTGGGGGTTCAGGGGGACACGATGGGGACATGAATGGGGGCCTGCGGGCAGGCGCCCCGCATTGCTGGGGGGTGGGGGTGCAGGGGGACATGAGTGGGGGCCTGCGGGCAGGTGCCCTGCACTGCTGGGGGTGGGGTGCAGGGGGACATGAGTGGGGGCCTGCGGGCAGGTGTCCCGCACTGCTGGGGCATGGGGGTGCAGGGGGACATGAGTGGGACATGAGTGTGAGCCTGCGGGCAGGTGCCCCGCACTACTGGGGGGTGGGGGTGCAGTGGGACATGAGTGAGGGCCTGCGGGCAGGTGCCCCGCACTGCTGGGGGGTGGGGGTGCAGGGGGACATGAGTGGGGGCCTGCGGGCAGGTGCCCCGCACTGCTGGGGGGTGGGGGTGCAGGGGGACATGAGTGGGGGCCTGCTGGCAGGTGAACCGCACTGCTGGGGGGTGGGGGTGCAAGGGGACATGAGTTGGTGATCAGTAGAGCAAGGAGACATGTGCCTTTGCTGGGGGGCATGCCCATGTTGGGTGGGCTGCCTGGAGGACATGACCAGGGGTGCAGGGTAGTCCCCTGTGGTGTGGGCTGCCTGCAGGGGCCGTGGAGGGTGTACAGGGAACACCTGGGAGGACCCACACTGCCAAATCACGTGTGGGACTCCCCGGCACCCCTGAACTACACGTACCCTGCTGAAATCGCGTGTGAAACTTCCCGCGCACCCCTGAAATACACGTACCCTGCTGAAATTGCGTGTGAAACTTCCTGCGCACCCCAGTAATACACGTACCCTGCTGAAATCGCGTGTGAAACTTCCCGCGCACCCCAGTAATACACGTACCCCGCTCGCACAGGGCCAATCGCGTGTGAAACTTCCTGCGATCCCCAATAATACACGTACCCTGCTGAAATCGCGTGTGAAACTTCCCGCGCACCCCAGTAATACACGTACCCCGCTCGCACAGGGCCAATCGCGTGTGAAACTTCCCGCGATCCCCAGTAATACACGTACCCTCCTGAAATCGCGTGTGAAATTTCCCGCACACCCCAGTAATACACGTACCCCGCTCACACAGGGCCAAATCGCGTGTGCAACTTCCCGCGATCCCCAGTAATACCCGTACCCTTCTGGAATCACGTGTGAAACTTCCCGCGCACCCCTGAAATACACGTACCCTGCTGAAATCGCGTGTGAAATTTCCCACACACCCCAGTAATACACGTACCCCGCTCACACAGGGCCAATCGCGTGTGCAACTTCCCGCGATCCCCAGTAATACCCGTACCCTGCTGGAATCGCGTGTGAAACTTCCTGCGCACCCCTGAAATACACGTACCCTGCAGAAATCGCTTGTGAAACTTCCCGCGCACCCCAGTAATACACGTACCCTGCTGAAATTGCGTGTGAAACTTCCTGCGCACCCCAGTAATACACGTACCCCGCTCGCACAGGGCCAATTGCGTGTGAAACTTCCCACGAACCCCAGTAATACACGTTCCCCGCTTGCCGTGCTGGTACAGGGTTAGCGCAGCCCTTTGCGCTGGATTGGGGATTTTGATGGCTTTTCCCTGCGCGAGGGGCGTTCTTGGGGGCGTAACTGGCGCTGCTGCAGGGTCGCTGCGCCTCTGTGCACCACGGCTGGTTTTGGTAGCTGAAATACATGAATATGCTGTGCGCGGAAATGGATTTTAGCGCACGCGGCCTGTGCAGAGATTTGCACGTGCACACTGTGCGCCAGCCGCGTGCACCACTTGTGCGCTAAATTCTATGAATTACCCCCATAGTTTCGTTTTTAACTCATGTATTCTAATACTGTACTGGTCTCTTGGGGTTGATTGAAAGTAGAACAAAGCAGTTTACATGGTCGAGCGAAGCAGAGGAAGCAGAGGAAGCAGAAGACCAGGCGGCAGCAGAGCAAGTGGACACATATGCGGTACCCAGTGAGTTCACTAGTGTTGTGTGAGCCCGGAATGCTCCATGATCACCCGCTGACCAATACCGAACGGATGTAAATCAAGTGAAGTGGCCGAATGATAATCACTTTGAATATCAAACTTAAATTACAAAGCTAAGGTGGTAGAATAAGAACTTTGGGGATAGACAAGAAAGTTATCAGTGTACTTATCAGGGTCAGAATAATTGCCAATTTCAAGCGAGGGAAATATTAAAGCAAGTCCATAAGAACCAATATTTCCAAAGCTAACAGAGGGCAATTAAGAAGCAAGTTGTGTGTAAACCATATTGCCAGGATGTTAAAGAAGCCATAATTAGAATTGACCTAAAAAAGCATTTTCTAAACCAAGAAAGAGCAAATGTGCGAAGCAGCTATTAGCACTTGGTTAAAATAAGACAAGAATGGTGGGAAAGTTGACCTACTGAAAGAAAGTGTACATGATTGGAGGAGCATAACCCGCATTGCATGAGGCAATCACAAGTGTGGAACAACCAGCACCAATGGCTTTCATATCTTTCCCAGAAGAAGTAGTCAAAACATGATGTTGTGAAATGTCTAGAGACTCTTATGTTATTTGAAGCAAATCTTTACCACAGAACTACTTGCGGTAGTTAAGCGTGTCATTGAGCCCTGGCAGGTGAATATACCAGGGCAAGGGACCTTGTAGTAGTAGACCTGGCTGGTCAGTGGACCACGTAGAAGTAATTGAAGTACTGTGTTGTGGTGCAAGAGCTGCTAAACAAAGCAACAGAAATTCCACATGGTCGCTAGGGGCACCATGCAATGCTCACCAGCCCCAGCATGTGTTTTGCTCCATCTGCTGCAATGCAGCGATTGTGAACCCGCTGTGGAGCATCTTTTAAATAAAAACAAAACAAAGGCAATACTCTTACTTGCCATGCACTTTACTGTAATTTGGCCCCCATAACACAAACCGGAACACTCGCAAACGTGAATCCTTTACCCAGCACTTCAGCCTTGTGCAGAAGAAAGGGGTGGGGCTTTTAATGTAGTTTGCCCATTGTAATATCTACCAGATGGGTTAGGCAGGCTGAGAATGGCTGGGGAAAGGAGGGGGGTCAGGAAACAAAAGCTGTGTGTTATTCAGGTCAGAGGAGGAGTTGGGAGAACAAGAGACCAGAAAAAAGAGGAAACACAATGGACTGGAGTGTAGGTGCATTTTGGAGAAAGGTTGAGGTAGTGTTTGGTGCGATCAAGTGGTATTGTGTTATATTCTTCTAACGGGGTGAGTGAGAGTAATAGAGGAAGTGTAATGAATGGAAGGTGATTGAAAAAGTCAAAAGAGTATCACTGAGTAGAAGGTTGGGTAGAGAGATAGTGTGAAGAGGGAAGAGTGGCAGAAGAGGAGCCAAATGGGAGGGTCAGAAGGAGTACGGGGCAGGTGAGAAGAAGGGAGTGGAGTTGGAATAGGGAGAGAACTGCAATGAGAGATTGGGAAAGGAACATCAGGGGTTGAGAGGAAGAAAACAGAGTGGGACTTGAGTGTCTAAAAGACACAACCCTTCAACCCCTTGGAACCAACCTCCATTTTAGTGTAGAACCAGCCTCAGAAGTCCCAGAGAGAGATTTGGCAGGGAAGGTGATTGCATTTAGGTCCTCACTGATGACAAGGCAGATCTTAAGACAGGAGGAGTCAATATACTCTAGATACTAACCTTGGGAGTAGTGACACCCGAGTTAGGTAAGAAACTGCTTCTTCTATATGAGAGAGCGAGTGATGGTCCTAAGCACCCTACCAAAAATGTTATTAAAAACCCCAGAACCATCAATGGGGAATGCCATGTTCTTTCAGCCATCATTGACACGCACCAGATTGAAATACCTTGTAGAATGGTAATCTATTGTTTTCATGGAAGAAACTTTTCTAAAGGGCTATAAGGGTCTGCAGAACCCAGTATAGCCAACCTAATATCTGCTTGAAATTAACATGTGTTATGGTCCCTGTGGTAGATAATTATGAAGTAAGCCCCAAAACCAATCTACTCCACACAAAATGCCCTAAACTAGTTGGACTTTGCTCAAAGAACTTGAAGGAAAACACCAACATGATGTGCTCTGCCAAAACTACTCTGTGATGAGGCACCAAACTAGCCGCAAAGATTACCAACTAAAAAAAGGTTGCAGGGGTTTGAATGAAAAGGATAAATAGGCTAGAGGGTTTGGTTCATCTGTTTAAGAAATCCACCTGTTACCTCAATCTCAGAAAGGAAAGCCCAGAGACAGGCGAAAAATTATTGATCAGGCTTACTGAAATCATCTCAGACAACCTAGTGTAAGTCAAGAGATACCAGAGCAGCAAGGAAAAATCCTGTTACCACCATTTTGTCTGTAGATATACCCACTGTAGGTGCCAAAGCAAAGTTAAATAGTCCTAGACACCTATCCGAAGCTGTAGGTTCAATCCACTATGCAAGTCTTGGTTTACCGAGGCCAGGCATGCAATAATATCTCCATTGAAATCATAGTTAGGCCAAGGATGTGAATCAATTCACAGACTCCTAAGCTATGTGGTCAGAGTTTCTCTCCTGCCCAGCCTGCATATTTAGAGCTCAGTTCAGAATATGACAAGCTCTAGTTTTTCTGTAAACATTTAAGCTCAACCAACATGTTATGTATGGTCAGACGGTCCCAGGGTTATCAGCTTAAAGTCCCTTGCATGGCACTACATTACTGATACCCAGATTTGCGGCACCACTTTGGTAAGCAAATAAGGTTCAGGACTTCTTTAGTCTTTAGAAATGTATATTGCATGCTGGGACATAGGTGAACTTTGAAAATGTTCAGATGTTAGGACAACTGCACCTTCGGTTGAGACTCAGGTGTTCCATAAAAAAGGGCATCTCAGGGTTGCCTCTGTAATGATGCCTTGAGGGCAATGTTAGTAAACCCACTTGTGCAAAACAGGGGCACCCCAAGCAAAGCAGCTGCAGAGTGGTGGAGTCAGAGCTGGAAGAGACTTTACGAAGATCCTGGTTGAGAGTATGAAGTGGTCCTCTGGTCAAAGATCCCTTAAATACCCAAATCCACCTCTGCCAGGATTTTAACACACAGGAATTCTGGAAAGAAATATACTAGTGCCTTCCAGAAGGAGAAGGAGCTGAGCACGTCACCTCGAATGACTTAGAATCAATAGCTATGGGAGTAACCACATCAATCAGGCCCAATATCCACCCATCCCTGCCTTTCGTGTTCTACAAGCTTAATCAGTTGATAACTGCAGACTCACAGCTTTTTGCTGTTACAATTAAGCAATGTGGAAAAACATTGTGTTAACCCCACCCCACCAAAAATAAAATGAACAACTTTTAAGTACACCAGAAATTGAAAAGTCAATCTACTTTTGAATAACAGGTACTATTAACATAATCGTATTCATTTTAATCCAAGCCATAGAGATGAATGGCTGAATTTGCCTGGCCATTAAAACCCAAGAGATGCTGCCCTCGTGGAAGTCCCTCGACTCGCTCAGCAACCTCAGTTTTACCACATGTAATTCACTATAAACGTACTCCTATGAGCACAACATGTTGCCAACATTGCTTGGAGGACTCTCGGTTATGGAGGGTTGAGTTTTGGTGGGATGCACATGCAGTATCCCAACACCGGAAAAAGGTTTACATTGCGCAAGTTATATTATATCAAAGGGGTGGCTAGGTTAGATGCAATGTTGCAATTTAGTATGTGCTTGGTGTAATTAGCGGAATTGGGATAAGTGCTACTTTGTGTTTGGTTATGGATACAATTTAGATTTGCATTTTATAGTAACAATCAGTAGTTGTGTGGGAACAATGTTACTGTGCACTATACAATGTGTAGTTCCTAGAGGTGGGAAGTGAGAAGCGTTGCACATTCCAAGAATAGAAGTCTGCAGAAGGTAACGCCACTTTGAGGATGTGGTAGTCTTTAAACACTATATATGTGGGACTTGACAGTGACTCAGCTTGAAAACATGATTTGGGATATGATTAAAGCAGGGGTCTGTTGCAAGTAATATGGAAATATCACAAATCACAATTCTCTCATATCTAGAGTTTGTATAGGCTGCATAAACGTTGGTTCATGATGATGAAATGTAATTGGCCTGGAGAACTGGGTGACCGGGTCAAGGAAGAGGGAAGTTATCAGGCTGCATTTGGGCAGATGTTGAGAACATCAAATGGCCACTTGAGGTGAGGAAGAAATGAAGTGCCATTAGGGACTAGGTTTATGACTAGATGGGTTTGTTGATAGAGGGAAAATCTGCCTGGGAGCAGGAAGTTGTAGTTAAGTCTGGCAAAAGATGAGAGCAATTGGTGATAGTTAATAAAACCCATGGAAGCGGTGCTGGAGGGCAGAGTTTGCTGGTGTTTCATGGGCTTTGTTTGGACTCTCAGGAATATAAGCAAGTTGTGTGCTGGAGGCTGTATGAGCTGAGATGGTAGTCACAAATAAGGTGACATGAAGTAATGTAGAAGGAACAATATGGGATGCCAGCGCCTCTGGGACAACAACATTTGTATTGCTTTATCAAAAGAATTATTTGTTTCTCTCCATCCTCTCATTTGAAGAATTCTGGCAAAAGCCTTGCACATCACGTATAGAGTTCTTGGAATCCTGGAAGTTCAGCCATTGACTATGTGATGGCTTCTTATGAGAGAGTGCATATTTCAGGGACCCGAGATCAGGCACTGCCCTACTCCTCGTCATTCCCCCCTTAAAATCGACCAAATTAGAGGGGGGTCCTTCTCCATCCAGGCTCCCACAATTTGGAACAAGATCTCCCTCAGCAGCCACCGCTTAGAGGATCACTTTGCCTTGCGGAAGGCCCTCAAGACCTGGTTCGCCCAAGTCCTGACAAACCCTTTCCACTTCCCCTGGCATTTGAATCACCCATCTAATAGGCTGCAGCAGCAAATTAGACCCTAAATTCAGGTATTGAGCAACGCAGAGAAAGGTCCCAGCAGAACCAAGAACAGGAACATTTGAAACAAGAAATCCTTCTGGACACTCTGGTAAGTATCACATTCCAGGTCATTGGAAGACAACCTGTACTCATCTACACTTGCACACCGAAGCCACATCACTCAACACCTCTGCCATCAGAATGCAGCTGTCCCATGAGAAAAATGTTGTCTACCTGGACACACAATCAGTTTCCTTGACTCGCATACTCTCCCTATAACTTCAAAGCACCCATCCACGTGCCAGCTTGACATGGTAGGTAGGGGTTGCCAAACAGGGACTTGGCAACCCCTACCTACCTTTGTATTGGCAGAAATGTACACACATTCTATATTCTCTGAAAAATATCCCATACCATGGTCTTCGGTCACCCGAGGGCAGTCACCTACAGTGCTTTGAGACCATACCAATGGGAATAGGTGCTATACAAATGCCATAGTACATTATATTCTATGAGCTGGCACAGGGGAGACTTAATTCAGGTCAAGATGCAGATGTAAAACTCAGTAGGTTTTGGTCATGTACGACCGGGTAAGCGTTAATGCAGGTTTTGGACATTCTAAAATTGGATCAGTGTTTTCATGCAAATCCAATTACAGGCACATGCAAAGTGTGATGGAGGGTTCCCAGGTTGGGAGTAAAGTCTGGTAGAGGATGCCCAGTCTGGGAGCATGCAATTCGTTGGCCTGGTGATGGTGAATAGAAGCTTAAAAAAGGGCCAGTTTTCCATTTGTTTTGAGCAAATTAGAGGATTAGAAGATCACGGTCTGTAACAGAGACAACATTAATTGACATGTTGTCTGGGAAAGTGGGATATGGCTAGAGGAACAAAGCTTGAGGTCTAGAAACGGGCCTGAGGCTTGAGTGAGCATCCGTGCAGTGTTGCAGCTTGGTTGATGGAATCGGCCTGAGAGAAGGAAGCACCTTTGCTCATGAACAAGCAGCTAGAAATCTTCCTGGCCTACATCGCCCTCAGGTGACTGTGGACAATCCGTATCAAAACTTGGAACCTCATCTACCTCTTGCCAAGCCCTTAATTTACTCACACAGCAGAGAATCACATTTGGGGCATAGTCTTGCAGGAACAGAGGGATTTGCACAATACTCCCAGAACTTACAGAATAGGTTTATTTTAATACCAATGGCCTCGCGGAGAGAACTAGTCTGAATTTTAGATCTCTCAGAACGTGGCCTGGCACAAAGACCACTTTTCCTTTATGTATCAATGGCTCAGAAAGAGCCCCCTCGTGTTGAAGGCATTACCAAACTAGGATGTATTTGAGAATAAACAGATTCCTCTCTGTAGGGCATGCATGCAGCCCTCAGTTAGTCTTCCAGGGTCATGTATTGCTGCTTTGAAACATGGGGTCAGCATCTCAGTACTCCTTAATTAGACAATTTATAAAAACGCTTAATGCAAATGGACTGTCTTCGTTCTCCAATAATCAGTGTTAATCTCACCCACTCATGGTATATTGAGTGTGTGGCAAGCCAGCAGCTTTCAAAGAAAGTTGAACACATGGGTCTCCTCTTTTCAGCATATGAAGCTCACTCAAAATGACCTTCAAATGACCTTGAAAGGTTTATTATTCTCGCCTGGATCATGTTCCGCCTAAGCGTTCTTGGTTGACAGACTCTCACCCACTAACTTTTGTTGCTTCGGTTTTTAGGTTGAAACCTACATTTTCATTTGCTTCCAACGTAATCTTAAGAGAATAAGTCGTTCCATTTTCCTCTGAACTCCTTTAAAAACGTGCAAACTTATTTCTTTTTCAGGCACTCATTGACCTGTTCAATCTTTTTAGGAGGTTGAAAGAACAGCTCTGCTGAAAGCCCTACCTCTTGCTTTGTTTTAACGGGTTTAACTTTCATACTGCCCTCTCCAAAACAAACAGGCACCTATCCTCTGCTTCATTTGTCTCCTTATCTGCCCCCACCAGAATCTCTCATGTCCAGGCTATTGCAGAGTGAGTAACCTCACAATGTTAGCTGTATTTTGAGTTTAGTGGTTACAGCAGCTGCATCCAGTAGGATTCTACTGAGAACACATCCTGCATTAAAGATATCCAGTTCAAAGCAGTACACCAAGTCTGTGTTTAACTCTGACAAATTGCATAGACGTGGGGTGTGGCACAATATTTGCTTGGCTCCCACAGCATTGGAGAATGACATGCCAGTGGTAAGAACCAGATATGGCTGGGATGAGGATAAATTCCCTCACTCGCTGCCTGCCCCACTTAGACATGTCATTACCCTCTACATGTAGCACGAAAACCTTTGAGATGAGGGAACTGACCCCCATCTAATGTTTCCAACAAAATATTTAGAAGCAGTCTAAGGTGCAGGCTCCCAGCTCCCAAACAGTAACATGCAAATCCATTGTACAAGCGCTTGTCATGCTACACTGGGTCCCTCAGCCTTGCAACCGATACAAATGAATGGCCATATACACAAGCCAATTTTGGCATGGGGCATACTCCTGCAAGAGAAAATATGGAGTTAGTGCACAGCTTCCTTACTGCTGCACCACTGGCCTAAAAGCAAGCTGACCACAGCATTGACAACATTCAGACATCCAACTCCCAGTTGGCTGGAGTGCTTGCAGGGGAAGACCCACACATTCTGCTTCGGTGGCAGCCCCTATGCAGAAGGAGTGGGAAGTGAAACCCAGGGGAAGCAGACCCAAAATCTGGCACACTTTCTGCAAAACTCTTGTAAATTGAAATTTTACCAAATAACTCCCCCTGTATAAACCAGAAATGTGTGGTGAACCCCCCCCCCAAACCACCTCTGGTTTTCCACTCAAAGTATTCCAGAAGGAGCCTAGGGTACCACTCCTGGTCAGGAGCAGTAAACAATGTGACCCAGGCCCCTCTGCCCAGCTGGCCCTTCTTAGACTTGGGCAAATGCAACCTGACTTGATGGGGAAGGAGATGCATGTGGGCCCATTCCATGACTCCCGACTGATGTGCTCTAGATGAAGCCATCAGCTCACTCACCCTGAATGCACCGAAAAAGGCTAGGCTTTAGGCAGCTGAACACAGCACCACCTCATATGTAGACTCGCACACGGACAAGAGAACCCCCAAGATACTCTGAAGGAGGGCCAGGGTAATTGAACTGTGGTAATTGGAGGGGAACTGGGGCCATCCTTGCCCACCCCAGAAAAGGTTTCTTTTTCACAAAATGAGTGGCAAAATCAGTATCGGCCTGCAACTGAGGAAATGGAGATTGTAGACACCCGTTTCTTTGCAAAAGCCGTAGACCATCCCTGGTCCTTGAATACCTGCAAATAGGATGTGTGAGAATTCTGAGAAAGGGTCATGCCCAGTTACTTCCCCTGGGATCCTACAAAATACTGTGAAGAGGAAGATGAAGCAAAGAGTAATGCACACTACCTTCAGAAACACCACTACAGTACTGGGAGGAAGACAAAGGCCCAGAATGAATACAGAACTGAATGTCAATCAAGTCCCACTGATAGACTTAATTATAGTCTGGCAAGTCAGGGTAGTCAAGGCCAGAACTCACACCTGCAACCTGTTAACCAAACACAGTTGCATAAACAGTGGAGCTGTCAGCAGCAGTCAGGCTGACTGGGGAAGTCTGAGGAAGAGAACAGAGCAGCAGGAAGACCAGCCCAACCCGTGAGTGTCCCAGAGAGAACAGAGAGCTGAGATGCTGAAGGACTGCAGAGGAAAAGAGGCAGCTGAGTGGCGAGGGAGCTGTGTCCCCAGGGAACCAGTGACAGAATCTGGAGGGAGCAGTGCAGAGAGGCAGTCCCATGTATTTATTTTTAAGGCCAGAGACAGCTTGTTGCCCTGGCTGGAAGTGCCAGCCCAGGGTATCTGAGGGACAGGTGGGGAAACCCTGACCTCAGCTGTGAAAGAACTGAATAACTAGGATTCAGAATGAGGCAACCAGTGAGTTTCTACGAGTGAGAGAAACCCGGGGCATGTCTGAACTGCAGAGATACATTATATTTATTTAGGAGTGTTCACATGCAGACAGCGAGCTCCTGATGAACCTCTGAGGTAAAAGAATGAATAAGAAGTGATAAGGCATTGTTCTGCCCGGATGGCAAAGAAAGACTATTTAAATCTCCCTAAATCGCTGAAAGAAAAGAAAAGATGCTGCCGAGGGGAGTTAGCAAAGTGGGAGCAAAAATTACAAAAATACTGAAATAAAGCCAGGAGAAGGCAGGAAAGGAATACAGAGAAAGGAAGAGCCCTTTTTACTTCCGGATAGTGAAATGTGGGTCACAAAGGGGGCTCATTTTGGAAAGGCAATCTATTTAAGAAGGAAGCAGCTATAAGAAAGCTGGTTCCTAGAAATATAACGAGGGGCAGAGAGGTGCCCAAGAAATACAAAGAGGCATTTGAGAAACTGCAAAGCATAAAAAGGTGGTTAAGAGCCGGGCCAAGAGCCAGACTAGGGAAACTGGTTGCCTGACCTGTAGTGGGTGGCCTGACAATTGAACATAGACCAGGAAGCCCCAACAAACTCAGAAGGAGCTATAAAGCAGAACTGTGTAAACTACAAGAGCCACTGGTTGCGCAACCTGTAATGGGTGGACCATGCGTTCTGCAAACTGAACCACGACCAGGGAAGCTCCAACTAAAGAATAGCAGAAGGTGAAGGAAACATGTTGAACATTAAGCATTGTAAAGAAGTTTCTTTGTGAAAGGGTTTCCAGAGCTCCTGTTAAACGTCATGAACCCTGATTTGGACTTCACTGACATACACTTATCCTAGTATTCTTTAGGGAGGGAATCTCCCACAATAGTGGTGGGGCAAGTTAGGAATTACACCATCCTGATAGTTTTACTAAAGTTTTTTAACTTGATATCTGTTGTCTTTGTCATCCCTTGATAACATGCCTGTCTCATAAATGCCGCATTACACCAGTTACCTATCTCACCCAACTTGTTGTCAATAAGAATAAGCCCAAACCGCTGCTGTGTGTGCCTTCTTGGTCTTCCGATGGACCGAAAACACAATGCTCCATAAGTCCACAGAGAATGCTGCCATCTGCTCATCTGCCATTGGACACAACCTCCGAAACTCTGCCATCTTGATACGAGACAAAGCATGTGCTGCGCTATTATTGGCCCCTGGGACATGGCATGCCCGGAACATAATTACATATTGTAAACAGTACAGTATCCGCTTCTTCAGTAAATGGAGGACCATTTCACATTTGCCTTTTTTGTCTGTTAATGACTGCGACCACTGACATGCTGTCGGACCAAAAGGCAATATTTCCAGCGGATGGTGCCTCCCCCACACCCGAACCAACACCAGTATCGGGAATAACTCCAAGAATGTAACATTCCTTGTCAAACTGGACACCAACCACTCCGATGGCCAAAATTGCATGCACCACCAGAACCAAACACTGCTTGGAAAACCACAGCGTCAGCCGCATCTGTGAACAGGGCCAGCTCGCCTCTCTTGGCAGGCGCATGGGCCAGATAACCTTTCCATTAAAACCCTTCCAAAATGGTCAATCACAACCTCATTTCATCCTTCACCGCTTTGGGTAGTCTAATAAGGTGGTGTAGCTCGTTCAAACCCGACATAGACCTACCAATGCTGCGGGAAAGGTGTCTGCCCATGGGTATCATTCAGAGTGCAAAATTCAGCTGGCCGACCAACACCTGCAGTTGCCTAAGGGTCACTTTCTTGGTTTACAGGCACATCACTAAGGGACCTTGAAACTCTGCCACCTTTTCCATGCTTAGCTTAGATTCACCTGCTACAGAATCCAATTCTATACCCAGAAAAGTCAAACATGTAGCAGGCCCGTGTCTTTTCGGCTGCCAATGGGACACCCAAGGACACTGCCATCTCAATGAATATTTTCAGGGCCCCTTCACAAGACACCCTCCCTGAACTTCCAAAGAAGAGCAAATTGTCTGAATAGTGAATGACCCCTTAAAATGCTGAGGTATCAACAAAAGACCATTCTAGGAACCTGCTGAATGTCTCAAAATAGTCACACGACACAGAACACCCCATCACCATACATTTATCAAAATACAGCGCACCCTCAAACTGAAATCCCCAAAGCCAAGAATCCAGCAGATGAACTGCCAATAACCGAAAAGCCTATTGGATGTCGGCCTTAACCATCAGGGCCACTTTCCCGAGGGCCACCAGCTTGCTAATTGCTAAATCGAGTGAAGCATACCGCACTGCACATAGTTTTTGATCTATGCAATCAATAACAAACTCGCCCTTTGGGTATGACAGGTTGTGAATCAGCCTAAACTCACTCTCCTCTTTCTTGAAGCACTTACTTTCAGTGTGGGAGGCCCCCCACAAAAGGACCAGCTGTGGTTTAATCTACAGGCAGCCCCTTTTGCACACAGCTTCCTGTTGCACTGCCAGAATGCAGATGTTGGGTCGAAAGGCCTATTTGCGGGGCGGAAGAAGTTGGGTTCTGTCACAAAAGGAATTAGGAGCACTGGTATGCACTCCTGCGGGAGTCATCCCGTCCAATCAGCTATTAACATCTCTCTGATCCCACCTCATTTCTGGCTGGTTGGCATTTATCTGACCAAATTGGGCATTATACTTTAGACATGCTGCCTGATTGCACTAGCGCTGAGCACACACAATGGTGTCAAGGTAGTACAGTAGCCCTCACCCATCTCTGGGTTTCTTTCTATAAGGACACTAGCATATATGGCAAAACCTGTGATCCAATTGGAAAACTTGAATCCACCCATATGTTCTTAGGCATAAAGTATGTATCCTACCCTTCCTGTCTTTTCTCAGCCATTACCTCCCTATGGATCAGATCAAACACATCCACCTATTCACCTTTCCAAATGTTTTCCTTCTCCTCACTAGTTAGATGCCAATATAATCTACACATGTGTGTTAATAGGGGAGCAACACTGCCAGACGCGCTTGCCGATAAAGACGCAGTCCCCTGTCCCCTCGCCCCCTCGACTGAACCCGAGTAGCTGATGCTGGCTCCCTGGCTTTACCGGCCCAAGCCTGCATGGAGAGGCCATGGCCACCCCACTTGCGGTTGGCACCACCTGCAGAGAAACGACCATGGGCACAATGGTAGGGGAAGGGACCAGGTCCCCCACCACTGCTGAAGCCCCCACTTGTAGTACCCCAGGCAGCAGAAGGAGACTGGGGCCCATGACTAGCTGCATACCCCATCACCATTGACAGCCCAGGTACCCGGCTTAGGGTACCCCACAGTCCAGTGGGCATACTGCCCTGATTGATAGGGGGCAAAAACATTGAACTTTGACTCGGGGTGAGAAAGGGACTCCATAGAGATCCCCAAAAGGATTTGGACCATTCCACCCAAGCATTGCATGAGGAAATTGCACACCTCACCAACACAGCACCTGTCCCTCCCCACCCCGGCAACCCCTGCGGTATCCTGGGTCATAACTTGAACGACATCCAGGACAGGAGACTCACCGACTGGCGATCCCAAGACTTGCGGCCCCATCTAGTTAACTTGCAGGACCACTGCCTGGCCACCTGGCGGGCTTCACTAACTGGTGAAGATGCCAAAGTCCCCACTGATGGACCCGCTAACTGTGCTTTTCGTGCTGCCAACGCTTCACCAGACCTTCTTAGTTTCTTTTCTGGTGGCTCAATGTTGGTGCCCAGGGCTTCTGGCAGCACCTTAGGCTTCCTAACTCTCGCACCTGGTACCCTTGTAGGTGCCGGTGCCCAGGTGCTTCAACCACCTCAGTGCCCCCTTCCAGCATGTCATGTAGCCATTGAATGCCCTTCTCATTGGCTTTATGAAGACAATTAGCTATCAAGGCTAACTGCTCATGCTCCAAACTATTCCCGTGCGCTGGTGCTGTGACCTTGCTTTTCTATGGGGTCATAACTGCAGGGTCAACCTTGCTTAATGAATTGTGCTGAAATAGGAGCAATGGACAGAGATGTTTTTATGGGAAGGCAAAAGGGGCACTTGCCCAGGGCCTCAACCTTGGAGGGGGGCCCCACAAGGCTGCCTGATATGAAGAAGAAAGATTCCATTGTTCACCAGTCTTAAAAAGCACGTCAGGATATTTTATAGGGTGCTGCTGAGGCTCTAAACTCATTGCCTTTCCATTTTGACAAGTACTTTCTGCCTTGATCAATTCAACATGTATTGCTTTCTGTGTTCATAGTGGTATACACAGTTTGGGCCTCAGTAAGTGAAAAACGATGCCCGTAAAGGATTACTGGCATCGCTTACCGCTAGGTCCTATTACGACCCGAGATAGCGTTATCAGCGGCACCGTAATCAACGGTGCCGCTAACAGCGCCAAGGGCACGGGCACGCAACCTCCCATGCCGTAAATACCGGCATGGCGCAAAGTGGGGATAATTACGAGCCAAGCGGACATGCTCTTAACGCCCTTGTGAAGGCCGTAAAGTGCCTCACCGACATGGTGCTAATACCGCCATCGCGGATCAACCCGTAAACGGCCATGTGCAGTGTACCTAAGTGACGCAGGTGCAGACAATCAGCACAGGTGGAGGCAATACAGACTGGCCAAGTACAAAAGGAGCACACCCCACCCCTTCCCACACCCAGTCACACTCCACAATGATTGCAATGCGACTAGCAATGTTGGGGCGGGAGGACCTGGTTGCAATGGAAGCGCTACAACAACAACAACTACTACAACAACAGGCATCACAGAGGAGACGCAGGCGGAGAAGGAGGGCAAGGCAGGGCCAGCAAGCCCCAACAGCACAGCCAGTGCCACCACAGAGGCAGCACCCAATCCCACGCATCAGAGCCATTCCACTCATCCTCACCGCTGAGCAGATCCACAATCTGTACCGTTTGGACCGGGGCACCATCACCACCATCGTGGACATGATACACGACAACATAGTCAGCATGATTGAAACACCCACCGCCACCCCCCCTACTGAGGCTAGTGTCCGTGCTCCACTTCCTGGCCACAAGCACCTACCAGCACACAGTGGGGCACTTGCATGGCATTTCACAACCATTATTCTCACGTACGCTGAACCAAGTGCTTGATGCCCTCCTCAAGCACACAGACAACCACATTTCCTTACCACGGTCTGCCCAGGAGATCGCAAACACCAAAGTGGGTTTCCATGCACTGGCCGGCATACCTGGTTGCATTGGTGCCATCGACTGCATCCATGTGGAATTGGTGGTCCCACATGCCATGGAGCTAGTGTACCGCAACCGTAAGCTATACCTTACCTGCCTGACATGGGGGGGGGGAAGAGATGCATACTTTACCTAGCTGTGAGTACCAGAGGTAATGGAGCAAGCTCACACCCTAAAGCAGGCCAGACTTGAGCTGACACCTGACCACATAATGCTAGATGTGATCAGCCCTACCATGTGAATGAAGCTGTGTTCCAACCATTCCACAACCATCTGCATGTGCACTGTACCAAATCAGACCACATCCACCCCACCCCAACGCAATGTAGCTACATGCAATGACTTCAGGCAATACACAGCACCAAACACCATCAACTGAAAGGCCAGTCCCCCATAACTGCGCACAAAGGAATCACATGGTGGTTATGAACACCAATACACCACTACACTGACAGAGGCCCAACTGAATTGCATAACAACATTTTTAGTGCTCAGTGAGATCATCATGAGGCTGACAGCAATGGTGCCATGATGAAAGCATTAATATCACTGGACATCTGCCAGATCACCAAAACAACCGCTATGGACTAACACAGTGGCACTCACAAGGTACTGACCTCCCTGCGTACACTAGTTGATGGCATGCAAAACTGTCCATAAGGGGAATACACATATAGCGGTCACATCGTGTGACTCCATTCGTGCATGGAAATGGGGTTCAAGGTAAAAGATGAATGCATGCCATGGTGTCACGTAATGATTTGCAATCTGATGTCCTGACTGACACATACATACATACATTGTTGCCCACATACAGGTGATGCAGGCTATCCATTGAGGAGGTGGCTCCTTACCCCAGTCCGGAACCCACAGAACCGGCATGAGGAGGACTTCATTCGTGCACATACACGAACCCGTGTGGTGATTGAGCAGACATTTGGCCTCTTGAAGGCACAGTTTCGCTGCCTCAGCAGGTCTGGTGGGGCACTCCTGTACCGCCATGAAAAGGTGGCAAAGATCGTCATGGCATGTGTAATGCTACACAATATGTGCATCAGACGGAATGTGCCCCTGACGCTGAAATGCAACCACCTGACGAAGAGGATGATGAGGGTGGGGAAGGGGCAGCACCTCATGGAGGAAGCGATGCACAGGAGGGATGTGACACGCATCAGACTCTCATTAACCAATGCTTCTAGCACACATGGACGGGGGGCGTCACATGAAGATGGCACTTGGGGCACTGTGTGTGTCTGGGACATGCACACTGTGGACTGTTCACCAATAAAGCACACGTACGCAATGAGCAATGTCCACACATGTGATTTTTGTATAACCAAAAAGTGTATTGAAATAGTGATTTGAATGAACACACCCACTCCCCCTTCCCCTCAACTCCCCAACACACCCACGCCCCCTCCCCCTCAACTCCCCAACACACCCACTTTCCCCTCCCCCTCAACTCCCCAACACACTCACTCCCCCCTCCCCAACACACCCACTTCCCCCTCCCCCTCAACTCCCCTTAACATGTTGTGGATGTCAGTGCTCAAGTGCATCATGTGTGATCGTTCCACAGGGCGGCCTCTATTGGCACCCCCCCCCCTCTCCTGGCACCCGGTGCACCCCTGTTTGTACGCCACAGGTTCCTGCCCGATCTGCGGACGGGGCTGTTTCTTGTAGAACTGGCAGCCGAGGAGGTACTGGCCTGCTCACAAGGACGCATGTCCCTCATAGTTTGCACAAGCTCCGAAAGTATGTGCCGCACAGCGGCCAGTTCTGCACAAATATCCAGCCTTCACAGTTTCTGCACATTGTTGCATTTCCGCCCTTTCACTTCCACATTCTGCCACATGCTGTGTCAAGAGGGTGGACAGTTGTTGGCGCGTGATGATTTCTTCTATCGACTCCTGGGTTTTTTTGGACTATGGATAATGCTAGTGGCGTGTCCATTGTGCTGCTCCCCTCCTGCACATCTGCCACTATGCATGGAGTGGCCGGCCAAGAGTCATAAGGGGATGACCCCTGTATGCCATCATCATGCTGGCTGCATGGGGACAGGTAGGGGGAATGAAGAGGGGTAGTGGGGGGACCCACAACAACATCATCATCATCCCCTAGATCATTGTCCAAGCTTGCTGCGGTGGCAGTAGTCTCGACAATCGTGCTGCTTCCTGCAGACCCAGTGCCTTCAGTGGACACCACTTGGTGGATGTTTGTCGCAGGTGGTACCGTGGTGCTTAACTTGGTGCAAATCTGTGCCCTGGCCTGTGTTGTGCTGGTAGATTTCAGCTGCTGTGGGGGTTTGCTTTTTGCAGCAGAGGTGGAAGGTCGGTGTGTTGGGACTTCGGGCCTGGCCTTCTTGGCAGGTGTGGTGGCAGTGTCATCGTCGGCACTGTCCGAATGAGAGCCTGTGGTGGACCAAAGGAGGGAAAGGGTTAGTGATGGGTCTGCGGACATTGAGCAGGCATTGTGATGGCTGCATTCATTTTGATTACTAGATGGTGCACATTGGAGGCAGTGACATACAGGTTGTCTCCCTCTTAGGTGGTAGAAGCATGGAGGCATGTGGGTGCCTACAGAAAGGGTGTGCATACTGCATGTGTACAAGGTGGACATCAACACTGCCTGTAGGGAGTCTTCTGCTAATGTGTCATGTTAACCCAGTTAGGCATCATTGCACTTCCCAAAAATCTGGACTTCAGTGAGTTTGGCATGGCTGGATTTAAGGCACCTACCTGCGTCACCTGATGTCAGGGCTCCTCTCTCCATTTCTCCGACCCCCTCTATGCTCTCTGTGCCTATGGTTGCAGCACATATCTCCTCCCACAGCTGCATTTTGATCGGTGACTCAGCTCCTCCACCAGTTGCCATGCCCAGGTTTCTATTTGCAGACAGTATACTCTTTACGCAGAGCCGTAGATCGTCCCACCTTTTTCTGCACTGTCTTGCATTGCGAGGTGTTGTGCCAACTGCACTGACCCTCTGTGCTACCAGGTCCCATATGGCCTTCTTTCGTGTTATCGCCGGTCTGGTTATCTCCTTCGAGAAAACTACGTAGGCATGTTCTTGTAGTGTTTCTGCCAACATATTCAACTCCTCTCTGGAAAAGCTCTCCTGCCGCAGCCGATCTCAGTTTTTTTTCAGAACTTTAGGCATTCTGATGATCGATAGGTGTAGGAGAAGGTTTGTGGAGGTTGGGGGTCAGGTGTCCACTGGTTGAAGAGGCTGGCAATGGATTGTGTTTTAAAATATGGCCGCCGTGCTCTTTCCCGTTCCTGTGCGGTGACGCAACTTCCGGATCCGCTTATTTGGAATCACCGCTAATTGCGGTTCCCGCTATTTAGGTCACCGCTATTAGCGGTGGGCGTTAATATGGAAGGCTAGGGTGGCGGAGGTGCTATTTGCACAGCATACAATGCCGGTAAGTGGCATTTGTATGCCTTTAGCGGCACGGCAGTGTTTCCATTACCGGCAATGCTCGTGCCCGAGAAGTCGTAATGTGCCGCTTTTAGCAGTATGTGGCCAGCACGCACACGGTCATTACGCCATGCCGGTAATGTCCGCTACTTACCGCCAGGGTCGTAATGAGGGCCTTTGTGTGTTCCTTACGGCACAACTCTGTAGCATTCATTCCTTCCTGTGGGAATTATGGTGATCATGTGCAATAGGCAACAGTGAAACGCATATTGATAAATTGAGTGCCACAATGGTTCAGAAGTTAGCTCAGTGTGTGAAGCACCCATTGCAGAGATATGTGTTCATCTGCTATTATCAGCAGTGTACCTGCTCCAGATAGGGGTTGCTATAAAAACGAACATATCATCTATATGGTGAAGTTCTAGAAATTGGTTTGTTCAGATAGGGTGCTGTAAAACCTACGCAATCACCTCCAACGATGGCATAAACTGTCAGTCCAAGAGGTGAATAAGTATCCAAATTCAAGACTATGGAAAGAAAGCATTCATGCCTGTTTCCTGAATTTGCCAGCAGACAGTGATCCTGGTCAAATCATCTAATATATTTTATATTAATATGCTGTCTTCTGTAAGGTTTGACTTCTTGCATGCTGCTGGTATTGTTTAGCCCATTACTTGATCTTGAGTCTTATTTAGGCCATTTGAGTTTAAGGGCTGGTAGACAGAAGAGAGCGGACCAGAAGTTGCATGCCTCAGGCAAGCATATTTTAAGGTCTGCTTATTTGACACAAAAAACGGGTTGCTTTTTGGTAAAAGTCAAAGGTTTACAAGTACGTTTATAAATGAAAATGTCACAAGCCATTGTTTTGGAAGTATTTAAAGCCTTAAAATACAACAGACAAACCCAGATTAAATGTGTAAAATCACATCAATTGGTATGCTGGTACTTATATACCAGCAAGTCCCCTGAAGTCCCGCTTTGCCGCGGTGAATCTCTGCTGTTTGCTGTATTTCGTTTGGATCTGCAACTACGAGCTTCAACTACGTGTCCCAGAAGGTGAACTATTCCTCGTGGGTAATACTTTTAAGCTTATAAGCTTAATTCATCCTAAAACGGTCTTTTACTTCTTTTATATAGGCTGTGCCTTACCTTACGGGGGCGGACCTACTTAAGGGAGACTGCACGCGCACCTGCACGCGTGCACCCAGCAAGTCCCCTGAAGTCCCGCTTTGCCGCTTCGCCGCGGCGCAGTGGGAAAGGGGGCCCGTCCCAATATATATATATATATTTTTTTTCTTTTGATTTTTCTCGTTTTGCCCCCCTTGGATCATGATGAACACGCTTAAAACCGGCATGCCAACCTCTTTGAACATTGGTCTCAAGCCTTTGAGGCCAAAGGTTATAAAAAGCAAACCCTCCATAACTGCTTCCACCCCAAAGTCACTCCGTTTTAGAAGAGGCGTGAAATTAACGGTTGAAAAAAATCAACGCCACGGACATTCGCAAATTTTGCAAAGAAAGTCCTATTCAACCTTCTGTGCCACACGAAGCACAGGATCACCTAGATGCTCTTAGCATTACTCAGCGTGCTCTGTTAATGAACGAAATGAGAATTGTTTCCCGACAACGCCCTGGAAGCGATAAGGAGGTCTCATCTTCAACAGGTGATCAGCATATCGATCCAACTGGCCCAATGTTACCTGTTGATCTTTTTTCTGTTGTAGTTGAGCCTGTATCTGCTGTTGAACACGAACATCATCCGGTTGACCCATTACCAACTATTGATCACATCCCTGTCTCTGATGTTGTATGTGGTCCAGCTAACACAAATTTAAATGGTCTCAATGCTATTACTGATAACAGCATTCTTGCAAATGTCCCGCCAACTGCTGAACTTGAAGGTGCACCTGTTTCTGCGTCCATGACGATCACAAATGTTGCACCTATTAACCTCAATATTTCTAATACCTCTTTTTCTCCACAGTTGAATTCAGATGACCTGTCAAAATCCCCCATTATGTTTTCAAGTTGTTCTACCATTTCTAACATTTCCTTTTGTGCTCCAACGCCTCGTAGGCCAATTCCCCCACGTGGCAATGAACTACCTATTTCTATTACATCAACAGTGACCAGTCAGGAATTAGATCCCTACCGGAAATGTATCTGTAAAAAACACCTTCGCAACAAGAGTGGCAAAGATCCACAATGTCCTCCTACTGACAATCCAGCTTGTTTTGAACATAGTAACCAAGCAATCAACAAATTTGAGTTTGATGCCTTACATGTTTCTTTGATTGCAATAACAAAACTTTATGATTCTTTGGATATGAAATTACAACTCCAAATGTCCTTGCTGAAAAAAAAAATATTTGCTAATCAAGGTAAACCAGCAACTAACCCTGTGACTATTGAGCCTCGATCGTGTACTATCACGGTCGCGACCCAAACGTCACATGTTGACACACAATGTCTACCTCAGTTTGACCACACTATTCTTCCAGTTGGTTGAAATGTCGAATTTGTTTGCCCTGAAACAGGCCTCAATAGTGACCAAGATGAAGCGCTAAAAACACAGGCTCATCAAATACAACCTCCAATCATTATTGACCCAGATGAGCACCCAGCAAAGCGAAAGATGGCCAAAAAGCCCACTCAATCCGCAGTGGCAGTATCTACTTTACCTGACCCACAAGAAATGGGCTCTGCTAATCATTGTCCTTTGTTACCACCTCCAGTTTCTCAGAGTGTCACAAACCTACAAACATACACCATTTTTGCTAAAACCAATCAGAAAGCAGATCTGGTCCACTCATCCAAATTAACCAAAAACATGTCACTGAGCACTAAGAATACAACTGCAAAAACGAAAGTGTTTATTAAAAACTTACACCTAGCAAAAAAGAGCTCAATTGCAACTGCTCGGGTGATTGCTAAAAAGTACTTATCAAAAAAGAAGCAACAAATCAACAATGCTAATTTCACTGAGCCTAGCCACCCTGGTGTACAAGAGTATGCACCTTTGAACCAGCTATTGGAAACTCTGAAGTCACAAGCTAGCTGTAAGCCCTTTAATCCTTTATTGGGTTTGCAGGCAGCTCCACATGTTGTTGGAATGCAAACTTTAACTACTGCGGCCCCTTCTGTGCCGGAATCCTCCGCCGATGTCTTTCAGCGGCGGGAAATGAGATTAGCAGTTGATGCTTATATGTCTAAACTCCCTTGTGATCTCCTGAAAATTCCCACACCAGCTATTGTTCCTATTCCTGATCCACTTAGTTTAAATTCTTTGCCTAGCCAACCCTCCATGGCAGTGAAAGCATCTTTGACACATCCTACAGTGGCTGTGGCAAATGACCCTCTCACAATCTTAGCTCAATTCACTCCCAAGATACTTGAACTGTTGCACAACGTTTCGAAATCTCATACTCCCCAATCCAATGTAATTCCGAAACCAATTCCGAAACCTTTAAAGCTCCCCCTGTCAAGGTAACTCAAAGAACTTCAAAGTTGATAGGCAGACCTCCTGCAAATTTGTCTTTGCTCTTGGCTTGTAATCCATTCCCGTCTTCACAATTCAGTCTTAACAGAAAGTCTCTTCTGACTATCTTCTCAGATATTCAGTCTTTTGAAGATATTAGTTCAGAAGACATAACTCTGATTGAATTTCTGATCCCAAAACTAACAACGTCGGTCAGACTATGGCTCCAATCAAGAGTGATTCAAAATCTCATATGGAAAGCCAGGTCAGAACTTCAAGCTCTTGGCTTAACACTTTCAATTGACTCATTCAATGACCATGCAATTAAACAGAACACTCTACTTAATAATAAAAGAAATTTGTCGCATGATAAACAATGCGTCTCTAACTTTACTCCCGTATATAGTTCTCAGTCACATTCATACGCTCATTCTCAATAACTAGCTTCTGCACTTATGGTTCATTCGACATCACTTGTCAGTTGGAATACAAGGGGTTTTACTCATTTAATTAATAATAACAACAATGATCTTGCAGGTCACGACATCTTACTATTTAAAGAAACTTGGATGATGACTCCCCCTTTGTGGGATAATCGTATTCTATTTCTTAATCCTGCTCATAGAGGTAACGCTGGTCGACCTACTTCTGGTCTTCTGACTGCAATTAAAATGGGTCCGGGAATAACTGCTCAGCACTGGCATACTCCAAATCAGTTTCTTCAAATGATCAGGCTCAAAATTCATGGTGTCAGCTATGCTATAATCAATGTATATTGGAATGCGGCAGGCATTTCTGATGAAGGCTTCCTAGAGGCTCTAACAAAAACTTATTGAATTTGGTAGCTCTGGATTCGTCAGTCACAAATATCATCCTAGCGGGTGATTTAAACCTAAATTGCTTCCAACCAAATTCTATAAATCGCCCAAGAATTTTGAAGTGGCTGGCAGTTGTCACAAATTATAACCTTGTGATGCTCAATGGAGCCTTTCCTGCAGACTCGCCTCCGCATTCCACATGGTCGAGAGGAAATAGTACCTCGATTTTTGTAAATGCTGAGGTTTTGGGAATCATTGATAACTTTAAGGTAGTCACTAATGTCAATAGTGACCATAATCAACTTGTTGCTGAATGGAGGTACTCTGACTCTTATACCCATATATCGACACCCTATTTACATGGAAATGTAACCTTGAACAATAAGGGAAATCGCCTATGATGGTCTGTCCATTCCTTAACTGACCTAAACGGTGCTCTGGACCTTATCTCTAACAAGCAAGTAACGCAGTACTCAACATTAATGCAACACTTTCAATCTTGTAGACCGTCAAACATAAATAAAGTATTTGGCCCAAAGCTTCATACCTTTAACCCAAATGTTCGTCAACTAAAAACTCACACGCGGGCTCTAAAACGTCAAGCCATGCTTGGGCCGAGAGTATTGAGGGCTGATCTGTTAAAAACCATCAACACAAGACACAAAAATGCACTTCGATCCCTCAAGGCCCAAATGTATCAAGCAGATGGCGAATTACTTCTTCAGTCCGCATCGGCCAAAAACGCAGCTGGTTTATGGTCTCTCCTGAATAAAAATACTAACTCTCTCCAAAAAATTTCACAAGCCAATGGTGTGTCTGAACAACTGTGGGCTGCTCACTTTACATCTGTCTATGCTAAGCCTCCTGTAAATGATTCCCTTATGGATTTTGATATACAGAAGCCCTTTCACCTATCTTTTGATATACATGACATTAGTTTTTATATCACTAAAGTTAGCAACTCTGGTGCTTGTGGTCCAGATGGCCTGTTCAATCGAATGTTTAAACAACATCCACTCCTTTGGGCAGAAAGACTGCATAAGATCTTTGTTACAATCAATGAGATCCAATGTCTACCTCCTAGCTGGACCCATTCCATAATAGTCCCCATCTATAAAAAGGGGGATCGATCTTTACCATCTAGTTATAGGCCGATCGCGCTACTGGATGCGCCAGCAAAAATTTTCACGAGGCTCATCCTACGGGACTTTAACATCTGGACCAAGGAAAAGAACTTAAGAGACCCTTTCCAAACAGGTTTTGTTGCGGGTCTGGGAACATCTCCAAATCTTATGGTCCTGAATATGTTGAGATCCAAGTATGCAGATAGAAACCAAGTCTTATATCTTGCATACGTTGATTTCAAAGCAGCGTTCGACTCTATTGATCGAGCCATTCTCTTTTACAAAATGAAGTATCACAAATGTCCTGACTCTCTCTTCACTTTAATCAAGCTCCTTCACACCAACACCACTATACAGGTTTGTTTATCCATGGTGGGCCTCCTATCATCCTCTATTGAAACAGCCAGAGGTTTAAAACAAAGATGTATTTTAGCTTCCTCGATTTTCAACTTTTTTATTTTCGATCTTGGAATTTCCCTCCAAAACATTGCAAGTGACTCACCGAAATTGGGAGACCACACTATTAGTTATTTAGCTTATGCCGATGATTTAATCCTCATATCTCAAACTCCCATAGGCCTTCAAAAACTCCTGGATACCCTAGCCACATATGTAGTCATAAACAACTTAACAATCAATACTTAAAAAACTCAGTTATGATTTGCAAACCTCACCACAACAGAACAATAAAACCAACTACCTGGTACTTTCATAGTGACCTGTTGTCCCAGGTAAATCAATATAAGTACTTAGGTGTGTTCATACAGGATTCGCATTCAACTCACGAATTACAAATAGAGATATTTTCAAAACTACGTATGCTCATATCACAAGCAAAGATTTTGAAGGGCAAATTTGGTAAATTTACTCTGAAGCATATTTTGCTATTTTATCAACAGAAGGTAATCCCTTCTCTTTCCTATGGGCTTCATACTATGCAACCAAAAAAACCCCAATGGTGGGGAACTATAGAAGCAACTTTCTGGAGACAATTATTGCAGTTACCTAAAAGCGCTCCTCTTCCATTAATTAGACACGAGCTAGGCATTTCATCGCTCGAATCTCAAATCAACTGGAGGATGTGCGTATTATTTAGAAAGGCAATACTGGGAGTGACTTCTGATAGTCTATTGCCCATTCTGGCTCAACATCTATTAGCACAGGAACATGCTTTTTCTAAAATGTGGTGTAATACGGTTTTGAACTCATTAGCGGACGCAAACATCACTCTTGAATTATTACTAACAAACCAAGTGCGAGCGAAACAAAAGTTGTTTGAATTTCAATGGATCCAAAATCGTACTTCATGTCTTCAGTATAAAGATTTTGATACTCGTGTCTTTGGTATAAAAGCTCTGAATGTGCCCGAACCCTATTTACTAAAGTGCCCAAATTCACACATACGCCATCAATTCTTAAAGTTTCGCTTTAATCTCTGGCCGACAACACAAATCTTAGCCAGACGCAAACTTGTTCCTAAAGGTGCAGATTTCTGTCATTTTTGTTTGGACAAATCTCAGCATGAAACCCTGGAACATTGCATTTTATTCTGTCCTATGTTAGTAGGTCAAAGGTCAGCTCACTTCAAAAAACGTAATTTGTCTAAGTTTGCATTTATGTCTACAAGTGAAATTTGGTCTAATATATGTAATTTCCCGGATTTAACCACATGAGTCTCAATCATCAGCTTTCTTGAGGCGATCTTTCCTAGTACAAGGGAGGTGCTTCTTGGAGAAGCCACAACTTAATTAGATTTATATTTGTATTTCGCTCCTTGTTGTAGCTGTTTTGCCTGGTGTTTAGCTTTTATGTGAAATGAAATGTTCTGTTTTTTTATGCAAATGATGCTAACTTGTAATGAAAAAATTGCCAGATAATCTACTTTGTCTATATTTGAAAGGATGGTCTTATTATCCATATCAAATGAAAAAAAAAAATATATATATATATATATATATATATATATATATATATATATATATATATAATTACTATGCTGTCTTCTGTAAGGTTTGACTTCTTGCATGCTGCTGGTATTGTTTAGCCCATTACTTGATCTTGCGTCTTATGTAGGCCATTTGAGATTAAGGGCTGGTAGACAGAAGAGAGCGGACCAGAAGTTGCATGCCTCAAGCAAGCATATTTTAAGGTCTGCTTATTTGACACAAAAAACGGGTTGCTTTTGGTAAAAGTCAAAGGTTTACAAGTACGTTTATAAATGAAAATGTCACAAGCCATTGTTTTGGAAGTATTTAAGCCTTAAAATACAACAGACAAACCCAGATTAAATATGTAAAATCACATCGATTGGTATGCTGGTACTTATATACTTTCCTTGAGGATGGAGAGAATGAAGCTAGAACCATGCCCATTTTGCATAACACCCTTCTATAAAAATGTTTTTTTAAATGTTCATGTTTGGTAATGTGATGTGTACTTTCCAAGTCAGTTTTTATAAAATGAGGTTGTTTTAGTTCATGGTAAGAACGGGAAAAAAGGCAGAAATTGCAGAGTTGGCACAAATCCAAGCTTCACCCCTTGACCCTTTAACCAATGTGTGATCCTGGGCATCTCATTTAATACTGTATTGCCTAACCTCTCAATATTGCCAGTCTCTAAACCTTTCAAAATGATCAGCCCTTCACAGTGATGTCCTTCTCATAGTATGATCTTCATAAAATGCTTATTCATGGTTTGGTTTCACTGGATATAGGGTTGCTTCCACTTTAATAGTGAGCATATTTAAATTGCACACCACAGGCATTTGTTCCTTTGATATCTAATGGCAACACTGTTTGAAAACCAGGTCCCACTTCTAATGTCGGTCTGTCTGGATAAAGACACCTTCCTGGTAGTTTCTAGTCTGCATCCACTATCCATGCTACGTTATGTGTAGCTTTCTCCTTTCTTCCAATTTGGTCTCGTCTGTCCATGCATGAGCACTTTTGCATTCTTTAAGTAAGCTAATGTGACTTTTCTGTCTATTATGGGTTACATGTACCTTTTACATATGGTCCTGCATTAATACTACAGAAAGCATACCTTCCTGGATGTTATTGATACAAATGATCCTGTATGTACTAGAACAGTAACCTCTTCATAGACTGCTAATGTTGGTCTTCAAATGCTACTTGTTTATCATTCGGATTAAAGCAAGAATGAAGAGGCTAAGGGGACTTAAAGGGAGTAAACATGCTTATTATGCTCCGAGACAGCATATCAACCTATAGGTTATAATAATAATAACTCTCAGGTATCTGAGCGGTGCTTATTACCCACGGTGTGTGTGGTGCTCAGATTACCCAGGTTGGGAGCGCGACGGGTGGGGGGCCCGACCTGCATTCTTGATCCCTTTGGTTTGATGGAGGGGGCCCCAAAGATGTCCGTGCCCAGGGCCCCACAAGTGCTTAAAATGGCCCTGCCAATGGAGACGATACGATAATAATTCAGGCACTCAATAAACATACAATGCCTATTACTGGCATTGCCCTAGCCATTGACACCAATACCTCCTTTAACCTATGGGGTCATTTTCTTTTTTTAAACCTTGATTTTTTGTGCAAAACCGGTCCATGGGTAGGCGGTAATAGCTTGGCTTGACAGCAAAGGAAAAAGTACCTGCAATTGCACTACAATATGCATTACAATACTGTTTCTCATTTCCACTAAGGGTTGAAAGTCAAAAACCCAGAGTATATGCGGAAAAAGCAGTTCCTGTTACAACCACGATCCAGATGTGGCTGTTTCAACAGCGATATGGAGTGGGGGGTGGTCCATGGCCCCATATTTGGACAGCCATGTCAAATCTGCTCCTAGCTTGCCATTGATTGTTAAATTACGGCATGCAGCACCCCCAAATAAATTCCCTTGCACCTCACTCTGCCACTTCATTTTCACATGCCCGAGAGGTTGCTTGCACCCTGCACCTTGCTGTTGACAGAACCGTGCTCCCTTCATTCACCTATTGGTATATCCCATGCATGTACGGCACATGCCGAGAAGGAAAGCAGACAACCGCGACAACCGGGGACAGTTTCTGTGTCCCACGCGCCCCTCCCTCAAAGATGCATTGCGCCAGGTGAAAGCAAATTAAATTACATACTGATGGTCTCCAGCTCAGGGACAGTCACAGAAATCATTTCCTGCGGGCCCGCCAACTGGAAGCATTGCGCCCACAGAATGGAACATAACCAGAAAATACAGACGGTCACAAACCACAATGGCCATCACTGAAATATTCCCCCTCAAGTCCCACCCGCACACATGCATTGGGCCCCCCTCATGGCAATATTCAATCATAATTTACTGATGGACCCAAACCCAGGGACCGTTGAAAAAGGGGAGATATGCTCTTACATTTTATAGGCTGCAGCAAGAAAAATTTGGCCCTCACACAGATTCGTCTTCCTGTGCACGACAAACTCCTGCACTGCTTGCCGACACTGTGAAACTGGAGACACTGCCCCCCCCAACCCTATCTGGATCACAGGGATCTCCTTCAGTCTCCGAATGCACGAGGACATGACAACTTCAAAACCAGAAAGGTGTGGGACGGCAGTGGGAAAGAAAGGAGGATAAATGTTGTGTTTTAGGGCGGGCACATACAAAAGCAAGGTGCAGTGCACAAGGACAGCCACAAAGGATATCGTTAAAGACAACTGATTTATTCACGCCTCCATCACGCTCTTTCCAACTCCAGTCATGTGATCACTCTACACCCTGTGCTCAGGTCACTTGACTCAGTGATCTGAAGTGAAACTAGAATGCTACACCACCACCCCCGAAATAACACTGTCCTACCCCAGCTCCTCGATCTATCCTGGTTTTTGGATGGGCCGAAAGGGCCTCCTTGTAGAAATAGCACAAGACTTCCAGGTCTCGAGATATCTTGGGCGAAAAAGCAGAAGTGCGGCTCTGGCGCTTCGCGGGCAGAGACATTGAGCCGGAGAGAAGCCACGGAGCAACATCAGCTCCTGTTCGGTCCTCCATTGGACTGACCTTGGACATTTATATATAGACTAAAGGCTGGCACATATGAAGCAGAATTGCAGGGCCTGTTGCCCTTTCTTATGAAGCAGAGTTTTTATAAAGAAGCTGATGTTCAGAACTAAATAAAGGAACAACATCAGTAACCCAGCAGCCTCCTGTGTATCATTGCTATTATACAACATAATTGGTGACGAGGATCACCACTGACACCCACGCGATGCCATGCAAGGAGCAACACCACCACCGCCCTTACTGCAAACCCCAGGTAGGCCTGCCATCCCGTGGCCTCAATGGCAGCCATTATTCACCATGTATTTAGAGGCATTAGGTGATGCAGGCTACACAGCAACGAGACGCAGAGCAATGTTATTCAATGCCCTGGGCATTGAAGGCCAAAGAGTGTCTGAGAGTCCCACCCGGAGCCAGTGGCCGGCGACAATGAGGACGTATTTAAGGAAATCGTCAGAAGAATAGTCAAAAGGTTCACCAGCAAGGAGAATACCGTCCTACACAGGATACAGTTTTAAAGCCGCAAACAGGAGGCGTCAGAACCAGTAGGCGATTATGTGACCAAACTGCATGAATTGGCGGCGCTGTGCAACTTCGGAAACAACGCAGAAGGATTGATCTGCAACATTCTGGTGGTTCATACCAACAGCAGAAAAGTGCAAGACAAGTTCATTATAGAGAAGGAACTGCAGTTGGAGAAAGCTGTCGAAATAGCGAGAGCAGTGGAGGAGACTGCAGGTAGTTGGAAAGAATACTCAAGTGGGCACAGCCAGGCCGAAGTACAAGAGATAGCATTCCGCCAAAAGAAGGAGAAGCCTATCTTTGACACGAGGGAAGGGAAATGGGCAAAGAAAGAACCCTTAAAATGTCACAGGTGCACCAGCACGAAACACTTGGCCTTTGAAAAAGAGTGCCCGGCAAGGGACAAAGAATGCTCAGTGTGCAGAAAGATTGGACACTTAGTAATAGTGTGCTGCTGGCGTAACAAAAAAGTCACCAGTGTCAACGCTGAACACAACACGGAGAGGGAATCGTCCTCCGATGAAGAGGGGAGGCCTACTGTTATAATGGTGAACAGCCCAAGGGCCAGGAGTGAAACACCCCACTGTGCCATTAAAATAAATGGACTGGAAACGAGAGTCATGGCTGACTCGGTTTCTGATTTAACCATAATACCCCTGCGCACGTGCAAGGAGATGATGGGCACAGAGACAGTCAAAGTATTCAGCACTCAGCACAAACCCACAGTGTTTGGAGGCGCATCCATTGATCTACTGGGCTACATCAAAGGAAAAGTGGAATTCAAAAGGGAGAGAGACCACCACTAAAGTGTACTTCAGTCAAGAAGGCCCAGCAGTATTGGGGTGGGATGATCAAGCAAAACTGAAGATTAAGCTGGACCCCAGCACAGAGGACCAAGTACTGTCAGTCAGTAGCAGAGGAGCGCCGGTAGCTAGAGAAAATTACCCAAAACCTTTCTCGGAAGGGCCAGGACACATCAAAGGCTTTGTCCACAAAATAATACTCAACTCCAACGCAGTCCCAGTCAAACACAAAGGCCAGTACCTGCAGCTGCAAGATACACGCTCAAAAGCCAACTAAACAAAATGATGAAAGAAGGCACCATCGAGGAAGTTGAAGCATCAGAGTGGCTGAGCCCGGTTGTGCTTATAAAAAAACAAAATTCACAAGAATTAAGGGTATGCATTGATCTCCGCAGTTTAAACCTGGAAGTAATTGCGGACAGCTACGTCCTGCCGAGGATCAACGAGTTAATCCTCATGATGAAGGTGGCCAGAGTATTCTCGAAGTTGGACATGAGGAACACGTACCACCAAATACAGTTACACAAGGAATCCAAACCATTGACCGCATTTATCACCCCGATTAGTTTACGAAGATGCTGTTCGGCCTATCATCCGCAGCCTCAGCATTTCAACGTATGATGGACGTGCTACTACGGAATGTTAAGAACATGTCACATTTCCAGGATGATATCCTTGGTATACGCTGCAGACGAACAGACACATGATGCCACGTTGAAGGCATAAGCCCCAAGCAAAACCTGTTGCAAGCAATAATTAAAGCTCCCGAACCCACCAACAAAGATGAAGTGAGCTCATTCCTAGGTCTGGCTGAATATTACGCCAAATTCATCCCCAAATTCTCAGAAACCTCAGCGCCTCTTTGTGAGCTACTCAAAAAAGGGTCAGAGTACACGTGGCAAGAAGCCCAGAAGAATGCAGTGGAAAACATTAAACACATAATGGAAGCACCATGCCTGCAACCGTTCAATCCCAACTGGAGTACTGTCATTACCACAGATGCCAGCGCGTATGGACTAGGAGCTGTCCTCACCCAGAAAAAGGGTGACACAGAACATGTGGTTGCATTTGCCTCCAAGGCCCTATCGCCAGCCGAACAAAATTACTCCACCGTGGAGAAAGAGATGCTGGCGTGTGCATGGGCTGTGGAACACTTCAGGACGTATGTATGGGGCACAAAGTTCAAGTTAGTCACCGACCACAAGACCCTCATCCATATGCACAGCCCAGAAGGCACCAAAGTGTCAACACCCAGGTTAGCACGCATAGCAGCCAAACTGCAAGAATACACTTTCGAGGTACAACATATCTCAGGGTGGAAGAATTCGCAGTCAGACTGCATGTCACGGTTGCCAGAAGGAAAAGACAAGGCCACCACCTTCTTGCAAGAAGAATGCATTGTAGCATCCATTACAGATCTCGGATCCCCAGACTATCTAGAGCTGAGTGAGAGACATTGGATGGAGGAAGACTGGAAAGACCCCACCATGATGAGAATCAGAGAATGGATCAAAATGGGATGGCCCGATGAAAGGGCAGTGCCAGAAGGAATGGGACCATATTGGAAAGTGGCAGATGAAATCTCAGAGACTGATGGCATAATTATGAAAACCGACCAAGTGATCTCACCCACAGGGATGAGGAAAACCCATCCTGTGCAGATCCGATGCAGGCCATTTGGGAAACACCATGACGTGACGCAGGGTGAGAGAAGCCTACTGGTGGCCCTCCATGGATCGGGAGATTCGAACAATGATCGAGAGATGTGAGTGTCTCAACAGTGACAAACGATTGAAGATCAGACAAGCTCACATGATTCCCACGGAAATCCCCGAAGCTGTATGGTCAAAAGTAGGCCTGGACTTTATCGGACCACTAGAAGCAATGGCACAAGAGCATCGTTATGGCATTGTGCTAGTGGATTAACTATCGAAGTGGGTTGAAGCATAATTCGTCCCCAACATTATGACGGGCACCGTGATAGAAGTCCTTACCACCATCTTTCAAAGGGAAGGGCTCCCCAGCGAGTTAGTGACAGACAATGGGGTACAGCTAATTTCTAGAAATATGGAACTGCTTCTGAAGAAGCACAACATTTACCAAAAGAAAGCAGCGTTGTATCATCCCCAAGCAAATGGGCTCGTGGAGAGGGCCAACATATTTATCAAAGGAGCCATCCAATTAGCGACCGCTTCGTGAATGGATCCTTTCAAGACAACCAAAGAGGCCATCGCAGCTCACAGACTGACTGCCAACGGTATCACCCAATTCTCCCCATTTCGCATGTTGAGAGGGAGGAGAGCAACCTCCACACTAGTGCCACCATGGCTGGCCAGAGTAAGAGAAGATGAGGAAGTAGACATGTCGGAAGTAGTGTGGAGAATAGAGAACAGCAAAGCATGCATGAAAAGGAGGAGTGACAGAAGAAGGACTAAACAAGGGTGGGAAGTAAAAGAAGGAGATTGTATCAAAATATATTTACTGACCAAAGATCAAACGACTGGCTCAAGGTTCAGCAGACCCATAAAAGTGATTCACAGAGGAACCAACCATGTCCACACTGAAGATGGCCGCACATGGAACATGGAGAGAGTAGCCATGTTCAAAAAGGGGCAAGAGAGACAAAACCCATGAAAGACCCAAAACCTATGAAATACCTGACAGAGAGGCAGAAGGAGAACTAGAGCCTGAGATGGGCAGAAGAGAAGGTGAAGAGGAAGAAATTGAAGCAGAGGCACCCATGGTGGAGCAAGAAGAAGTTCATAAGCAGGACGCCTATGGCGGGAGGTATGACCGGCCAAGAAGGGAACACAGAAGACCGGTGAGATACAATGACTATGTACTGCAGTAACCTGTTTTTCATAATCTAAGGGAGTTGTGTAGAGATATCGCGAAACTTATGGGTCTCGCGAGATCTCAGGCGAAAAAGCTGAAGTGTGGCTCCCGAGCTCCGCAGGCAGAGACATTGCGCCAGAGAGAAGCCACAGAGCAACATCAGCTCCCGTGCACTCCTCCATTGGACTGACCTTGGACATTTATATATAGACTAAAGGCTTGCACATATGAAGCAGAGTTGCAGGGCCTGTTGCCCTTTCTTATGAAGCTGAGTTGTTATAAAGATAAGAAGCTGATGTTCAGAACTAAATAAAGGACCAACATCAGTAATCCAGCAGCCTCCTGTGTATCATTGCTAATATTATACAACACTCCTGTCTAGGAGACGGGTCGGATCATCCATTAGGCCATCTTCATGGTTGATCTGCACTTTGGTTCAGGACTTATCTTCATCCATTGCATATCCAGATACTTCCCTGACGCAGGTCTCATCATTGCTCCATTGCTGGTAGGTCCGTGGCAGAGTGCCTCGCATTTTCCTGAAGATGTAGTAGCTGTTCCAGGTCACTTGCGGCTGTGACCATGGTCCCCTTCATTCCTGTGATGGTCATTGGCCACAGTTCATATGGCAGTGTCTGAGTGGGATTGGGATTGCCGTACTAGGACATAGTCACCCACTTGTAGGCTAGATTCTCAGGCATGGCACCTCCGGTGTGCATATTCTTTCATTTTCTCTTTCGCTTGATTCTTCCTGTTACTCATGTCCTCTGATTGAGGGCCTTCCTTCTGCAGTGGTAGTTCGTGGGGTATTCACAATCGTACTGGCGACCGAACATTTGTTATGCTGGGCACAATCTGGTCGAGTTATGGGGCGTATCACGATACTCCCTCAGAAACTGACATAGCAACTGTTTGTTAGGGAAAATTATCCAAATATGGTAATTTTCATTACCTTTTGTGACCCCCAGCAACTTTGCTGGATTTCTAGGATTTGATTTTTTACCTGGAAAGAGTGTGAGCCTTTTTTTCTCACTCTTTCATGTAGTTTGATGTGTGTTTTACTTTTGTGTTCTTTTGTTATGGAGTTTTAAAACACCTCCAGTGGCATCCTCTTTTTCTGTGTGTCACATAGCACCTTCAGTGCAGTGACACAGGGACATCTTTTAGACTTCCCAAGGTTTAAATACCTTCTCTGGGACTGACTTCCGTCTCCCAGAGCATGTGAAGTTAAATTGACTTCAGTAGTCTCTTTAAATTTACTGGCCCAGCACACACTATATTCCTATAGAGTGCTGCACGGGTTGCTAAGCTTCCCCTGAGTCAAAACACTCATGTAACAGTAAAATGTTACCTTTTCCTACTTTAAATGGCTGGTGGCAGTGGTTTAGATCAATTACTGCGATTTTTTCCGACCGCTAACAATGGTAGCTAAAAATCGGGTCAGCCATGTTTTTCAATATGGCGCCCAAGACCTATCTGTAAAAACAGACTTCAGTCATCTTTTTTCAACATTTCTTTTAGGAAAGGTCCTTCTTGCGTTTGTCTCTGCGTGCCAAACCAGGTTTGGTCCCTTTGTTCGTTGGCCTTTGGCGGGCTTCAGTGCTGAAGCCCTCCTCTGGCACCTGAGCGTCTGGGGTGGACAGGATGTGAGGGAGGTGCCTGAAACTCCCTGTGCTTAGTCTCCTAGGAGACCTGAATGCACTCTGGTGTGATTGGCCGGCTGGCTGTCCGGCAAGGACAGCCATCCTGCTGTGTGAGTGACAGTGAGGCTGGAATGAATGGGGGGGAAACTGTTTAAAAGCAGGTCTCTGGGACTTGGAAAGCATTGTCGACAACTGGAACGAATGAACTGAAGAAAAGCTGAAGGAAGAAGACTGCTGCAACTCCTGGACAACCGGTGAAGCCCTGCTGCAGGACCAAATTGCCTGAAACTCCATCGACAGAGAAGCCCTTCAAGGTTAACTTCTTCCCTTGAGTTTGGTGGGAACAACAAACTCGCAAGCCACCTGGACACCGTCCCTATCTGGTCAAATTTTCATCAGAGTGCTGTTGAAAACCGGATAGCCAGATGGAAGTAAACCAGCTTGTGAACTTTAAAGGCACTCACACCTTAAACCGACATCTAGCTACAGCTTTTGGCCTCATCCCTGGGCAGTGCAGGAACCTCCCAACGTACTCCTTGTCCCCACGACTGAAGCTCGGCAACAGCGAGATCTGCTCGAACGGCCAGGAACAACTGCCTCAGCTACAGCTTTCTTCATTGACAAGGTACTGTGCAAACGTGGCCCGGAAATCTTTTCGGCCATCGAGAAAGTGCGTGAAATTTTCCTCAACTACGAAGGCGTGTCCTTCGCTTAACATTCGTCAAACGTTTCACCTAGTCAAATTCTTCTAATCTCCATTGCAAAGACTTAACCGTTACTTACCAGAACTGTGCAATCCTATACAAAAGACTCTGAACCATTGACTTTGGCCCAGGCCTATTGAGAAGAATTGCTGGTTGTATTTACCTGAAACCCTTTGCCCTGCCTATGAATGTATTCCGGCTGTCTATTGTTATAACCTTGTCTTTTTACCCCTGTATTAACTATCTGAAGTGCCATTTTGCTCCCACTTCATTTGGAGCTAAACTTGTTCAAGTACTTACCGGTTGGATTGTTATGGTTTATTAGTGTGTGATATAGTGCTGCTTATGCTAGTGTATGTAATGTTTTCTAATTGTCTGAGTAAATAAATGTATATTCTTTTACCAAGAAACCTTCTGTAAGTGTATATTTGAATCACTGTATTGGTTGGACCATTGTGTAACTTGTTCTACTGCTCACTTAAACTCTTGAGATAAGTCTGGCTGCTCATCCATCGCTACCACTTTACTGTGTAGTACAGGCCTGTACCAAAGGTGAAATTGTGCTTACACTCTTAGTCCTAATTGCCTGTAGTGTTCCCAAAGGGTATTGCAGGTAATTCTGCCCAACACTGTTCAATAACATGTGGGCGATGTTTGCTATCCTGACTTCTGGGTTTACATTTGCCATGAACTGCTCAACGGTTCCGTTTGCTTGTGGCCAGAATGGCGTAACTTTTCTGTGGTGGAATCCCATGTGCGTGGCAAAGTTGGTGAAGTCTTTCCCTGTGAATGGAGGGCCATTGTCCGACTTTACCACTTTGGGGATGCCATAGGCTGAGAATATATTTGGTCAAGTACTGGGATCACAGCCGTGGTGGCTGTGGATGGCAGTATTTCAGTCTCGGTACCTGGAGTGTTTGCCGAGGACCACCAAGTACATATTCACTGTATCGCAAAGGGCTGTAGAAGTCGATGCTATCTCTTCGTCATGTCTAGTGGTTCCGGACTTACTTGAGATTGTAGGCTGAGACATTTGTAGCACACCTTTAACATGCTCTCGATGAGCTGGTCCATGCCGGGCAACCACACTTTCCTTCTGAACATGTGTTTCGTAGACACAATCTCTCTGATTTTCATGCAAATATCTACTGCCCTCTGGTGTAGGGAGGTTGGCAGCACTATTTGATCTCCTTTTAGCACTAGGGACGATGGTGACAGAGTTTGTATTTAGATCTGGCTAGGGTCTTAAATAGTTGTATGTCCAGTGCTGGATTGTTCTGAACCGAGTTCTCTACCGACCTCGACCTGCCGTTGAGGATGAAGGTGGCCTTGAGGGCCAATTTTGCGTCCGCTGCTGTGCACCTTGCCAGTGCTGCTGTGTGTAATGTTTGAGCACTGCCTGATGGATGATATAATTAAAATATCTGTCTACCCAGTCGTTGGTGTTAAGGACTCCTGGGAGAGGGTGGGGGGACAGGAGGTCCACCAGATTCTCATCTTTTCCAGGTTTGTGGATGATATTGTATCTGTATTCTTGCAGTCAGCGTACCCATCTCGCTGTCCGGGGAGGCATCTGGGCAGTGGGCTTTCCATATATGGTCATGAGGGCCTGATTTTCTGTGATGATGGTAAACGAGAACATAAAGAAAGAGGTGGAAATGTTCAAACACCCATACTACCGCCAGTTCCTCCTTTTTGGCCTGAGAATACCACAGTTCTGTCTCCATGAGGCTTTTACTGGCGTACATTATTCTCCTGTGTGCATGTTCTCTGCCTGAATATTGCACAAGAATGGCACCTAACCCTGCTGTCCTGGTGTCAACTGTGATTTATGTGTGCAGGTTGGGGTCAAAGTACGACATACATACGGCTGTTTCAATGTCTTCTGCTGCCCCTCCTCCCACACAAAGGTGTGGTCTTTCCTTGTTACGTTTGTAAGTGGGGCACTCATGGAGGCGAAGTCCAGCAGATAAAGGGTGCAGTAGTTTGCTAATCCCAGAAATCATCTAACTTGTGCAATGCTTGTCAGGCCGGGGTCTCCGTCAGTGCTCTGATTTTGTCTGGGTCTGGTTGGATGCCCTTCTCAGAGAATATGTGCCTGAAAAATGTCTGTCGTCCTGTTGAATGCACATTTCTCCTTGCTGAGACTTAGGCTTCACTGAGTGTGGAGCACACTTTCTTCAATGTGGCATCCCGGGCCTCTTGTGAGTTGCTGAATAGGAGAATGTCATCGCTGTAATTTATGCATTGTGTTATGTGGCAGATTATATTGCTGATCTCCTCCTGGAGTATCTCTGCCGCTGAGGATATCCCGAAGTTGAAGCACTTTTAGCGAAAAACCCACAGATGGGTGGTGAAAGTAGTGATGTACTGTGACTCCTCGCTAAGCTGTATTTGGCAGTAGCCTTTGTTGAAGTCTAGGCCAGAGAAGGTCTTGGCGCCGATGAGTAGATGCATTATATCTGATGTGCGTTGACTGGTGGGGTTCCCCTAAAATGGCCGGGTTTGGTGTGCGCATGTCAACGCATAGCCTTATATGTCCTTCTGGTTGTTTCTTCAGCATGGGTACTGCAACGGAGACCCACAGGGTGGGGCCCAATGCAGGTTCACTTATATCATCTTCCACTAGGGCTAGCAGCTCATTTTCCACAAGGTGTTCGATATTAGAAGGTATTTTCTGTTAGTGTTGAGCTACAGGTTTCAGTTTCATCTACGTGCAGTTTGATTTTCCATCCCTTCAGCTTCCCTAGGCCCTTGAAGAGGTTGGGGAAGTGTGTTGCACCTTTGGCTGCAGGCCAGATGTACTTTGCCATTATTTGGTATAGTATGTGAATGAGGGCCACCCACATGGCTGATTTGTAGCTTAGGACGCAGCCACTGGATACTTTGGTGTCTAGGACGAGGATAAGAATGTGGTCTCATTTGTCTTTGTGGTGGCAAGTGGTTGTAAAGGCCCCTAGGCATGGGAGAGGTTGTTTGGCCCCATATGTGTATTTGTCCAGACAAGCTTTCTGCAGCTTGGGGGGGGGGGGGTTGCTCCAGTTTGTGGTATTCATCTTCTAGCATTGCATTGATCGTGGCGCCTGAGTCAACATGGAAGCTGAACTCCTTTTTTTGTAAGGTGATAGGCACTGTGGGGCTGTATGCTGAGGCTTTGGAGTTGTGGGATGTTTTAACCCACTAGTCCATGCCCTGCAAAATTACTGTGCACTGTTTGCATCAGAAACCTCAGAATGGCCGCTGGAAAGCATATGCGTGCTAAAATCACCCAGAAGTGCGCAGGAAAACCTGAAAAATAGGCTGCCAATCCACTTTTGCCTATGTCAGTGGCAACACAAGAGACCACTGCCAAAACCCATTATTTGGCTGCCCACGGACGAAAATGAAACTATTTGAAAAAGCAGTCCTGCATTGAAAGAGAAACACAGAGCCGTTTAAAAATCCGTTTTTCCTTGGCTGTGGAAAGTGCAAAAATCATGGTTCCCAAACACCACAAGAGATCCAACCTCCTTGTTGGGTGTTAAACATCACTGTATATAAAGAATTCCCTTAAGCACAATGTCAGCTGAAACATATTTTTATCAGAAGAAAATCCACATTTAAAGATGCTTGCTTGAAAGAATAGGTCAAAAATGGGAATAGTACCGCTGCTCACCTGTGTCAGAAGCTGGCAATTACTGAACCTGTCATTTAAACTGATATATGAAATCAAAGTATGAAAAGGAAAGACTTGCTATCAGAAGCAATAGAGGTGGATACAATTCAAAACTATATTTTAAAAAGGCTGGGATTAAGAGATTGGTGGATATATTTGTTAAAAATGTAATTTGTATTTTAGGACAAGACTATTAAACACTGTTTTAAAAGGGAGTACAGATAGCCACACTGAGCTTCAAAGACATTCCACACCTTCTACCCAACAAAGGAATATTCCCCCCTGCTCTGCTGAGAAACTGGCAGGGGTGTGTGAAAGGAACTGGGAGAGGGACTTTGGCCTGTTGCTCTGCTAGGAAACAAAGGACTTCCTTGACTGAAAAGAAAATGTTAATTTGGGCATCAATAAATCAGCTGCTGGCAGAAACAAGCTCAGGTTGCATCTCTGGGTCAGCCAAGACTTGGAGGCGGGGCTAGACTGAAAATGTGGATTGGGAACTGAAGGAACTATATTTTTGAGAAAAAGACTTGCCGAACTGGTAAAAATATGGAATTTAGAGGTTATTAAAATGCAAATGTCGCTCACAGTTTAAAACTACTCTGGAACTTGTGCGATATTCAGAGACAGAATTATCAAAATGTGGACTTTGTAGAAGTTATGATAATGTTAAAAACATGAAACTTTACAGGAATATGCCCAGATGGTATGTGCATGTATGTGGTAAAATTGGTACAGAACTGACACTGACTAAATGACCAAAAGCACAAAAAACTCAATTGTGAACGGAAGCTCTCCAGAAGATGGGACTTTGACGGATGTGTGCCTTATTTAATTTGGGATGTACATATGTAGTATTAGTAAATTAGTGATATTATAAATATGTTTTTTGTGAAAAATAAGATATACTGTACAGAAACAAAGGGGAGGGTTTTCCCCCTGGACCATAAACCTGACACAATATGACACATCATGGCACACCGTTGCTTCTCAAATCAGGGATGAAAAAATTCTCTGACCTAGCGGCTTCTTGGAGGGTTGGGCATAGTATAATCAGACTACCCACCCCCTTGAAATACATAAATAGGGACTGTTGAGGGCACAGAGGAGCACACACATTCACCCATCACTGATCTACTGGCGAAGCGCTCTGAAGGAGAATCCAGATCCAGAACTATCCAGACTCCAGAACTATCTAGACTCCAGAACCCTGAAGCAAAAGGCCCAATCCAAAAAGCTGAACCCTTCTCAGCTGGCCTTTAAAATCTTGCAACCTGATTTTAACCCCAAACTTCACAAATCCAACAGCCTGGCTGTGTTGTTTTGGCTGCTTCTTGCCAAGAACCCTTGCTAGAACGCAGAGATCCAAACCAGTAGACCAGAGCTGTACCCAGAACCAACCCGTCAGATCCAGTCCAGGAGGCCGTGCAGACCAGAGTGCCTTGCTGAGAGCAGAACCAAGCACCTGAATCCTGTCTGGTGGCTAGCAGATTCCAGTCTAAAACCCTAGACCAGATCCTGACGGGCCTATTCCATTCCAAAGCCATAGTTGTGAGTATTTAGCAAAGAACTGTCCATAGCCATCTCTTACTTTTAAGTGATCCTATCCAACTCATTCCAACATATCCAGAACTGCATTGTAGAATCTCTTTTGTCTATCCTGACTCCTTCGCTCATCCACATAGTCCTGTGATCATTTTAGTGATGACTCATCTTTGCAATAAATATATTTGCTGAAGAAGGACAAGTGTCTTGGCGGACAAAAGTCAGAACGGAGGCGCTGCTGTTCTGGTGGCTGACCTTTGGGTATCTTGCATCTTCATAGCCCCTTAGTGTTAAGAAATCCTTGTTTGTAATCTTCAACAGCGCATCTCTCATTTGAAAGCATTTGAAATCTTGACTCTTTTCTGAAAAATTGACCTTTACTAAAACCTTCATAACTTTTGAACCGTATATGTAATCGCATTTCTCGCATGCTGAAAAGTTTGCCGTGATTCTGCATTTGGCTCCATTTCATTCCATATAAAATTGCTATTTCTTGCATCCAACCTCTGAATTCAGTTTCCTATCTATTAGTCATTCAAACATCATTGCTAGTGTCTACCTGAACCTATCCATAGCGACTCTCACTAGTTTTGAATCCCTTTTAGCGAATTAAAGTCATTTTTAGCATTTTTTCCATTCATTACAAGCCACATTCAAAAGCATTTGGCCTGTTTAAATCATTCCTGTTCTCTCTAAGCTTGCTGGGGAATTGGGATTGAACTGCATTGTTGATTGTATATTTCTGAAACCTGTGTGCCCTCATTCCATCTCTTCATGTTGCATATTAGGGGGGATTGAGTAGTAACAGGGGGAAAGAGTGATTACATTGTCTTTGATTGAATTCAGATCAAGTTTTATTTCTATGCTGCATTAATTTCATATCATTGCATCTCATTGAACCAAACAAAGCTATTCTCTGCTACATTATTTTTCTCACCCATACTCCTATTGATTAAAGAGATTGTTGATAATGCACTGCATATTTATGAGTAATAAGCTGTTGTAGTACTAATTTAGGTAAGAACTCACAAACAGCTCACCTTGGCAATCGATGACTCCAACTGGGAGAATCAAAGCAGCTGTGAAGAATTCCCAGTGACAGCCCTGGCCACTCAGCCCAGGGTAATGTGACCCAGGAGAGCGGGCAGGACTCCCAGGGAAACCCTCAATGGGAAGAAAACCCTGGACGAAATCCCAGCTCGTGCAGATCAGGCTAATGGTGGAAGGTTGGACGTCTCCGACAGGAACCCCCGGGAATCACACAAGACACCTTGTCTGCAGGAATGAGAAGGGAAGAAATAGGGAGCAGGTTAGAGGAGAGCCCAAAGAAGGGAAAGGAAAGGAGAGATCAATGGAAATCCTCTCACCCGAAAAGGACTGAGGGAAGGGGATGAGAGTTCGGATCTGGAACCTGGCTGAGTAGGAAAGCTTCTGGAGAGTCTGGAAGGATAACAGGAGATGAGGACCAGGTAAAAATACTCAAGGGAATCCTAGAGAAAGGGAACTTACTGAGATGGGGAACTGGCCGGAACGGGAGACAAATAAGATTGATCCGCGAAGCTGACTGAGAACGAAACCAGCGAAAGCTGAGGGAAGGATCTGAAGAGAGAAAGTAACACAGGGTAAGTAGGAACCACAAACACAGACGGAAATGAGAGCATGGAGAGAGAGGATTCAGAAGCGAACTCACGGAGTGTCAAAGACCGAAGCGACGCGAAGCACTGGCCGCTTCGTTTCCGGATAAAGGATCACGTGATCGGTCGTCTGCACATCAAGGGAGCGTGCAACTACTAGACCGCTGCCAGCCGGTCGGGGAGAATCACCAGCTTCCATCTTAGAAATGTTAGGAATCAAAGCGCCGCACAAGCGGGTCTGTGCCCATAAAGTCCACTTGCGGCGATGTGTAACAATTGTTGTGATATTACCCATTGCTGATCAGTGTATAAATCTTCATAATTCATATTCATAAAAGTGTGATATATATATATTGTTCAATTCATCAAATAAATCTTTGAACTTTGCAAAAAAAACCTACTTCTTGGTTCAGTGAGACCGGGGGGGATTCAAAGAGAGGGGCATTATATAAGGGTACATCGTCCTGAAATAAAAATACTTTAGACATACAAATATATAAATAAGGGTTCCAGCTGGGCATCACACACTAGGCATTGAGTTAGGTGGAGTGCTGGGTTGAAACCGCTTACATATTGGGGGCTTGTCCGGGATTTCTGGATTAGATATACCACTTGTGACTGCTTAACACAGTGTGCTAACTAACAGGATACATACATCCTGTTGGGCTACCACGCTGTGTTACACTGTAAAAGCACCCCTCAAAAGGGAACGCTCCAAGGAAAATAAAATAAACTTCAATAAGTCAGGAAGGAAATCAATATTTCCAGAATGGCGACATTGATAGACATCAATATGGCTAGAGAACACCTTTTTCATAAGTTATTTGTGAGAGGTGAATGGACAGAGCACTTTTCTGTGGTGATTAGAATGTGTGGTTGCAGGCAATCACACAACAGATCACTGCAACAGGGTTAGATATATGGAAAGATCAGGGTCCCTTACATGCGGCCCTGAGTGAACTATATATGGCCCCCAAGGCCAAGGATGAGCAAAATAAGATAAGATTGCAAAGATAGCGGCATATCTATATTTATCTATTGGAGCCATACATGATAAATATGCTGAAGGCCAAGATCTGGCAAGTAGGCAACTGATGGCATTAGAAAAGGCACAAACTGATCTGGACTCTGCAGAGGAGCCAGGAGTCAGAAAATGGAAGTAGGCAGTATATAGTCAAAATAAAAGAGGACATGGGTATCCTGCAACAGGAAAAGCCAGACCAGGATACCAGAAGTCTGGCCTTGCAGAAGGAGTACCAAGAATGTTTGGACTCCCTACTGCAGAGCCAGAAAAATCTGGAGCAACAACTCTATTTCAACAGGGCATGCACAGAGCAGGTAGTCACCCTGCAAAGCCACCTAGATAGAGAGAAGGCAGAGAGCAACAAATGAATTCTGAAAGACCTGGACACCCAGGCAGAGTTTGATGAAGAGCGCCAGAAAGCTGGTGCGTTTCAAAGACAGGGGGACTAACTGGCGGCAGAGAGGCAGGCTCTTACTCAGGAAAGGGACACCTTAGGTCAGGAAGTCTGTCATTTAAAAGAGAAACTGGAAGAAAATCACCTGCCCTCCAAAAAGACCATCAAAAATTGTTAGAGCACACCAGGAGGGTGGAGGATGCTCTAGCAAGGAAGGACCAGGCCAGTTTGGACAGGACTCAGGAGGTAACCCTCCTGCAGCAAAGACTGGCCCAGTACTCAAAAACAACCCAGGGAGCACAGAGAGAACATGAGGCTCTCTGTGAGAACAATGATAGGCTCCACAGGCAGGTAGCCATGCAAGAGAGTCTGATAGAGACTAGTAAGGCCTTGATTGAGGAACAGAAAGCTAAGGTTCTTGCATGGCAACAGGGAGCAAGGGAAACACCTGAGCATAACCTCAGGAACCCTAGTACCAGAGGCCTTCATCTCTCCCAATCCCTGGACTCTGCCAACCCCATATCCACTGGCGCACATGAGCCCAGGGCCACGGGGATGGCAGATTTCATTCCAATCAGAAGTATGGGGCTCATAGACCAGCACCTCCCAGGAATGGATGGGCGGGCATCTAGGTATGGGTTCCCCAAGTACTGTAAAATTTAGTGGGGAACCCCATGAGAGTAGGCCCACTAAGGGCATCTTGAAAACCTCTGCCCAGCTAGGACAATGGGGGGGGGGTACCGATCAAATCATGGGAGCAAGGAGGAAACAGGCTAGGCTGCAGACTCCACACCCTATCTAGCAAAATGCCTGCAACATCCATGACCAAGGCCACCAACAAAAACAGCACTAACGCTAATACCGCCTCACTAAAAGGTGCCCTACTTAACGTCAGATCCCTTGTTGCTCACCCCACCTAAATTGCCGACATTATCCACTCAGCAGATCTCCACTTCCTTGCCACTACAGAAACATGGTTGCATGATGCAGCAAGTCCCTATCTAACCTTTGCAGTTCCCGACAACCACTCCATCCTCATGGCCGACAGACCTAATGCTTGAGGAGGAGGTGTAGCTATTATATTTAAATCTTCGCTCGACATTAGATCCATTACCTCCCTCCCACTGAAATCATGCGAGCACCTAACCATTAAAAAACAAACTACACCTAAGAATATTATCACTCTGGAACGAATATATAGACCCCCAGGTCCCATAGGTACCTTTGAGGAAGACATTACCTCTCTGATAGCCTAGAATTCCAAGCCCCTCTCACAAAATATCATATTAGGTGACTAACCTTGGGTACAACGACCATTCAACATTCTACATGCTCATCAGAAAGGCAGAACATTGATTGGCTTGTTGCCCACAACAGCTATATCATCTACAAAGCCCCCCAACCCCTCGTATGGACCAACCATCTCCTCATATCTTTTGACATTAGCATTAACAACCAGAGCCATAAACAGTGCCCCCCTGCACCAGCTTGTCGGACTAGAAACAAGCATAACATTACGGCGGAAACCCTTATACCACTAGTTCTCCCCATCCTAAATATGCTCCCTGACACTGATGACCTCAATCTACTAGTAAACATTTACAATGATGCCATGACCAAAGTCGTTGATGCTGTTGCCCCACTTAAGCTACGCAAAGGCAAACCCAGAGCTCACCTGAATTCCAAGCCAAGATGGAAACCCTATGGAAAATGACTCCATCAGTGGAAAACACAACCAATCTCACGCATATCTCCTCCCTTTATAAAAAAAAGATAATCCACACTAAGAAGGAAGCCTACAACATCAGAATAAACAATGCAGGATCCAATACGAAAGAACTCTTCACCCTCCTAAAGGAGTTAGAAAATCCTAACCCACCGACGGACACGTCCGTGAAAGACCAACCATGGTGCACGAGCATCCAAGATGCCCTTGCTAACAAAATCACTGGCCTGCAAATGAAAATTGAGGTCAAAAGATTACAACTCTCCAACAGTAACTCCTCCACCTCTAGCATACCTACCACCACTACTACCACCTCTGGCTTCACATTCAAAAAGGTAACTTTACCGGAAGTCCAAAAAATCATAACATCCCTCAAACCGTCAAACTGCAAAGGGGACAGTTGCCTTGCACAGATCATCAAAGATGCAGCAAGAGACCTATCCCACTTCATCCCCAAGCTAATAAACCTATCATTCTCCACTAGCTCAGTCCCAACAACCTGAAACAATCATGGGTCCTCCCTCTCTTAAAAAAACAATCTCTTGACCCAGCCATTCCCACGAATTACAGGCCTATCACCACAGTTCCTTTCCTGCTAAAAATCTTGGACAGAGATGCCTACTTGCGAATTCAGGAGTACTTAGAAACCAACCAACTGCTAGGATTGTGCCAGTCTGGCTTTCGACCTCACAGAACTGAAACCGCCCTTGTTGACCTCAAAAGTCAGATTGATGACATTAAAGACAAAGGTAAGGTTGCCATCCTACTCCTCCTAGACCTCTCAGCAGCCTTTTACCTGGTCGACCATAAAATACTCTGTAACCACCTCTCTTCTGCTGCCCATTTCTCCCCCTCTGCTGTCACATGGCTACAATCCTTCTTGGCCAACAGAACCATGAGGGTATTTTTCCTCTGTGGCAGCAGCAGACCCTATCCCCATCACCTGCGGTGTCCCACAAGGATCCTGTGTCTCCCCTACTTTATATAACATCTTAAAACCCCTCTTTGACAAACTGGGCCGTCTGGGTGTCACCTACACTAACTACGCGGATGACACCCAGATACTCCTGACCATCACCGGCAACTACAATACTGATGTCACTAGGATTAACGACATCTTCTCCATCATTCAGGCATGGATGGCCACACATGGCCTCTGCCTGAATGATGAGAAGACTGAACTTCTTGTCTGATCACCTAATAACCTACAAAAATGGAGCCCTGACTATTCCAACAACATCATTGACGGCAACACTATCCCCATCGCTAAAAATGTGAAAACCCATGGCTTTTACCTCAACACCAACACTAACCTCACCAAACAAGTTAACACGACCGCCTTAGCTACCGCCTACACAGGGAAATTAATTAGAGCCTGTAGACCTTTATTATCCACCAATAGCTGCCTCACGCTGGCTAGGGCGCTTATACAATCTAAGCTTGACTATTGTAACAGCCTCTACCTAAGGGCCAACCAATCTATTATCAATAACCTTCAGGTTCTCCAGAATAATGCGCTACAAGCAGCATTAAACATTCCTAGGTGTGAGCATATATCCGCCACCAGAATTTCATGCAAATGGCTTTCCATTGATAAAAATAAAAAATAAAAAAACAACCTAAAAACTCTCTGCCTCACCTACAAAGCCCTCAACCACCTAGCCCCTCCCTAACTCACTAACAAGTTCACCATTAAACCGGCCATTAGAATCACTAGATCCGCCAACACTCTGTGCCTCACTGTGCCCAGATTCACGTCCAAAAGAGCCGGGGGCTCTAGCTCGACGGGCCTCGCCTCTCAACTCTGGAACACTTTGCCTTTGAACATTAAATTGACTAAATCCTTCCAGGTATTCAGGAAACTTGTCATTGGTTGGCTACTGATTAAAAACCAACCTTAAATTACACCCAGCCCACTGCATACTGTATATATTGTACATGCTTCACCTATGCCTGATCTGCAGGTTTTCAACTACATTTGTCTGTATATACTGTACTTAACCTTACTAATGTACTACTGCAAACTCTATATATTATGCCTGTAACTTATCCTAAGCTCCCTTTTACTCCCGAGTCTGGAGCGCTATACAAATAAAATAAACAAACAGACAAACAAACAAGACTCCTCTGAGCGTCCCAGGACACAGGAGACTAGATCCCCACAACCTGCCAGCCATTCCCAGGCTCGTAGAATCCAGGAGAACCTAGAAGACCAGACGGGCACTTCTGGGAGCAGTGTCTCTGAGTCAGAGGAGGATTGGACCAGGGTTACCCGAACCAAGAAGGCCAATAAGGCAAACAAGGGCCTTGCTTAAGGACCAGTTAAAACAGATTAAGGCAATAAGGAGTATCATCACGCCTTATCACAAGAACACCAAGTATTCTGTTTGGGAACACTTAGAACGTTTCCATCATCTGATCAAAGAGCTTTATTTGAAAGACAGTAGTAGCTGTATTCAGTATGTGAAATGGACCTTCTCGCCAGAATACTCCAGTTTCTTTGCAGGGCTGGAGGACCAAAATCATTCAAGATGGTCCACCTATAGGGCGGCCATCTTGAAGCATTTTCCTGTTCACAGAAATCCCAAAGAGGCTCGCAGGGCAGCCTACAACTTACAGTGTGGGGAGGATCAGGCCCCACAAGAATGTGTGCAGGAATTAAAGTGTGCCTTTGTGCAGACTACCAGAAGGGTGCGCGTGGACAGCAAAGAATTTGTCAATACTTTTTTCCACGCTCTACCAAAGTACATCATGACCCAGCTAGTGAGAGATTTTCATGAGAAAAGATCACTAGACTGGGTCATTGAACAGGCCACCTGAATCTATGAGGTGCAAAAGCCCATAGAAAACCAGAATAATCCTAAAAGCCCCAACCCAACCAACACCCCTACTGCTGCTAAGGTGGCAGAGGTGAAGGTGGCCCCCATTTTAGATTTGGAGATGGGGGGCCTAAAAACCTGACTGCACAAAATCAGAGCAATCCCAAGCCCAGAAGGCTCTCGGGCCAGTCACAGACAGGGAGCCATGGAGGTAGTCCCACAAATGGGATCCCTCACTCCCCTGACTACATAGGTCCCCGCTACAAGGGTAATAGACCCATCCTGGGTTATGTTTGGACTCCTCCAGCCCAAGGGGGGATCCAAGCAAGCAGCACCTAACCCAGGGAACTTCCCTCCTCACTTCCCCCAGGAGGGCAGAAATTCCCCCAAATCCTGGACAGAACTTCTTCCCCAGGTACCCACAAAACTTTCAAACTTTCAACCTCAGAACAATCCATCCTTCTTTCCCCACTTTCCTGAGCCCAGAAAACCTAATCCAGGAGAAGGGAGGCCAAGGGTGGAGGGGTACCCAAATCTTTCAAAAGTGGGGTATTATCAGAGAAGGGATAGCTACCCTTCCCGTGGTCAGCCCAGGGGTGAAATGATAACCCCGTATCAGCCTGAGCGGGTTTCACAGTTAGAGCGCTAGGTCCAAAATATGGCATAGGATCTGGGTTGCATGCGGAGGGCTCAGCAGAACCCTCAGATGAGCATTCCGGCACAGAATGCCTCAAACTCCGGACCTGGTGCTCCAAATCAATGATGGGGGCAGCACCCCGACAACCCACCGGTTCCCAGGGAGGAGGCACAAGGGGAAGGGGGCTGTAAAGTCTTGGAGGAAGCTTCCTTCCCAATTGTAAAAAGCCCCTGGAAACCCAGAAACCGGAACCAAAATCTCCTGCCCCTGAATGTCTGCAACCCAAGGAGCAGAGGGGGGGGGGGGGTAGGAGAAACGAAGTACCCAAACAGACCCATTTTGTGGAGGAGGTACAAATCTTTCAATTTGAAGGAGAGGGATCCTCAGAGGATCTTCTCCTTCAGAGAAGGGGGAACTCCTCCCAAAGAAAAATGGGTCCCAAAGGTTTCAAATCCAGACTGGGTAGATGTGGGGACTGAGCTAGCGCTGCCCATTATCCAACCCCAGAACCAACAACTTGAAAATCCCCTGGTTCAAACCCATCCTGGTGACTGCTTCCAAAAAGGGGGGGCAGCCCAGCACCAGAACCAGGGGAACTCAAAACTTCGCCCATCTCTAGTTGCCACCTTTTCTTTTCAGATTCCGAAGACCCCCCACAATATTCTGCTCAAATCTCTTCTCTATCAGTGTCCAAAACTAGAAAACGACCCCACCAGTTGTCCAAAAATGTGCATTATCTGTGCCCCCTTGCGGAGAAAGAGGGAAGGTTCGATGCCCCGGTACAAATACAGGGGCAGGGTACAATTTTGGCACTGGTGGACACTGGATCCCAAGCTACCCTTCTGTCCAAAAAGGCCTTTGATGAACTGAATTCAGGAAGGAGGGAGAATTAACAAATTCCTCTTACCCTTCTTCCTGGACAATTTCAGAACTTTGATTTGAAGGAAATTCCCGTCGAAGGGACTGAGGATTTGGACACTAAAATTGGGCGACGCAAGGTGAAGCACCCGGTCATAGTTGTAACTCCAGAGGGCACCCCTTGTTTACTAGGGAATGACCTCCTGCGAAGGTTGTCACCCCTGATAGACTGTGTAAACAAGGTCCTCTGGACCCAGACCAGCCAACCAATAAAATTAAAACAGAGTGTCAACCATGTTATTTTACACGGCACATGACACATGGTTGAACAAAAATCTGACCAAGTAGAATTTCACTTCCAGAACAACCAAATTCCCGATGCAACAGTAATAGCAGTAGGACAACAAACTGGTGATGGGGGGTCCCCTCTATTTCTGAAAATCAACCTTCCTTTCAGTCTAAGGTGGCATTCCACACTGGAAGGAAACACTCTGAAATTCTTTACCAATCCACAATCATACATTCCCACTCCTATAGTGCAGAAAGAGGAGAAATCAGTTCAGAGCCTGGCTGATATTCAGCAAATTGGAGAGCAGTTGTTCATCCCTGTTCAGTTAAATGAAGGGAAGGACTCTGTTCTCGCCCGAGTGTGTGTGAATAACAGTAAGAGCTTCATCAGCGAAGCCATGTTCCACCAACTACCAAAAGATCCAGCCATTCCCACATTTAGACTGATAGACAAATGGGAAATGGATCTGGAAAAACCCAATTCCAAACATCTCCTGCCAAGCAGGTGTATGCCCAAAATCTCCATAGGCAACAAGAGCATAGTCCATAATTGTTGGGTCATGCGAGACGTCACTGCCGCCTTTTACTCAGGCAGTGATCTTCTCAATCGCTTTGCCATTAGTTTGGACCTAAACTTAAAAGCTTGGTCCCGATTAGTGGATAATCCCATGGGCTTTGATAACCCAGAGAAAGCATTTAGGTCAGCTCAACTGCCGCCTTATGCAGTTGAAAATCAGATTGGATAGGAAGTAACTATCCCAGAAAGGACCTGACAATTCTCCCTGGAAGTGAAAGTTAAGAGGACAGAAATTGAAAAACCCTGATGCCCAGATTCATCTAAAAGCTTCTCTCCAACAGCAAGGGTTGGGGGTAAACCCAACACCACTAGTCAATATAGAACATGACGCCATTCCAATAGAGGTGGATAACAGCGACTTAAAGAGTATCACTCTAGCCGCAGGCACCATTTTTGGAATGGTGGTTGATGACCAACATTTTTCCATAGATTTAGGTAATGAACGGTTAGGACCAATCCCCAAGGACTGTTTTGACAGTGATAGTGATGACAACACAACACCAGACAGGACCTTTACCCGGCATGGGGGGAGAGGGGGGGGGGAACTTTCTGGTGTACACTTCCTGCCCTTGTGGTAAGGAAGATGTGACCTGTGACTTCAGGAGGGATGAGGTGATTTTCCAGGTCCATGAGGGCTGCCTTCCCCACCTGAAGCCACCAGTCCAAATCAGCACTGTAACCAGGGACTTCTCCAGCCAGCTGGAGGAGGCTGCTGAGATAGCAAAACCAGAAGTCTTTCCAGGCTTCAGGCAGATGGTTGAAGAGAGAGTCAACCTAGCTGATGCCTGTGAGACTCTGGAGCAGAAGCAAAAGCTGAAACAAGTTTTCTTGGATTTTCAAGATCTCTTTGCGGTGGACTCACGACTGTGGTCACGCCGACATCCACACAACAATTATTCCCACAGACCTGGGTATGACTCCAGTCTTTGTGAAGCAATATCGCTTGCCTCTCACATCCATGGAGTCCCTTACTGAAATAATTAAGAACCTTGAGTCCCGTGGGATAAACTGTCCAGTCCACAGCACCTTCAATAATCCGGTGCTGGGGATATTGAAGCCAAACAGCCAGTGGAGAGTCTCCGCCGACCTTAGGGAGCTCAACAAACGGGTCCATACTTCCTGATGGCCTCTTCCCTACATTGAGCAAGGGCTGGCCCAGATCCTGGTGTCACAGGTATTCACTGCAATAGACCTGACCAATGGATACTGGACTGTACCTGTCAGTAAGGAGGACAAATACAAGCAGGCCTTTACCTTTGGGGGGCAGCAGTACACATGGACCCAGACTCCCTTTTGATACCTAAACTCCGGCAATGAATTCAATAAGGCCATGCCCGACCTGGCTGAGAGGTGTAACCTGGCCTATGTAGATGATGTTCTCATCAAAAGCTCATCTGTGAGGAACACATAGCGGAGATCCGCTATGTTCTGACACAGTTGAGGGCTGCTGGAGCAAACCTTTCCTTTCAAAAGGCACAGTGGTCTAGAACATGTGTCAATTTCTTGTGGCATGAGATTACTCTGCAGAGTCTTTGTCCCCAGGAAAAGAAAGTGGAAGCACTCCAGAAATTGAAAGACCCCATAACACTGCGGGAACTAACGAGCCTCCTTGGACTGACTAATTACAGTAGAAAGTTCATTGAGGGCTACGCTGAGATCACAAGACCCCTGATTCATCTTTTGAAGAGGCGGGTCAAGTGGGAGTGGGGTCCAGAACAAGCCGAGGCAGTAAGACAACTCAAAAGAAGCCTCCCACAACCACCTTGCCTAGCTTACCCTGTCAAAAACAAGGAGTTCTTCATGGAGACAGGGTTCACTAATACATGCTTGACTGCAGTATTATACCAAAAGCATGACAAGGTCAACAAAAGTAATCTCCAATGAGAGTAAAACTTTATCCTCTGTGGAGGAAAAATTCAACGATTGTGAGAAGGCACTCCTGGCAACGGTGTGGGCATTGAAGAATTACCCCCCGTTTATCCAGGGGGAACACATCATAGTGGAGACTCCACACCGGTCTCTGCAATATCTCCAAAGTGACAGAATCCAGGCCGGAAATGTGAGTAATTCCCGAATTACTTAATGGATTCTGTCAATGCAAGGCTTTCCTGTGGATGTCAGATATGGCCAAAACAAGAAGAGTCCCCTCGCGCAAGGTCTGGCTGACTTGCATGATTGTGACAGAGAAAACTGTCTCAAGGACGAAAGTCTAAAAAGCAAGGACAACATGGAGGCGTACCTCAATTCCCCACACAAAGTCTTTGAAGAAGACAAGTGTGAGGGAATGCCCACTGTCTATGTGGATGGATGCTCTTACCATGTTGACAACAACAGAGAAAAATAACTTGTGGCTGGCGTAGGGAATGCATGGGTGAATGAGACCCCAGAACCCTCTGCTGGGTACAAGATTGGACACCGAAGTAGTCAAGTGGCAGAGTTGATGGCTGTCCATCAAGCCATCCTCACTGCTGTCCAACAACAACTCCACAAACTGGTCATAATCACTGATTTGGATTATGTACGGAATGGGTTTGTGGAGCACCTGGTTAACTGGAAAACCAGAGGAATGTTATGTGCTAATAATAAACCGTTGAAACATGGGAAATTAATTAAAAACTTTGATGATCTGCTCACCTCGAATGGGATGACCATCGACTGGACAAAGATTAAGGATCATTCCAAAGTAGAGGGAGCAGACAAAACTGGAAATGACTTAGCTGAACAGCTGGCCAAAACCGGAGCAATCCAAGGGGATCTACTAGAGATCCAGTCCCTGTTGGGGGAGATCCAGGTCACTGCTATCACTAGGTCCCAGACAAATGCTCACAATGATCTTTTAACTTCACAATGGAGTAAGGAGACCTCAGATGCTGATTTGATTACGGCTCAGAAAGGGGATCCAATAATTGTGAATTTGTCTTCTCCCTTTTCGGTGGCCTTCCGTTGAGGGGGGGGGGGGGGGGGGGGAGTGCCTTGGCTGGGCATGGCATCTGCCTCTGTTTTGTCATCGTTCTGCATGCTCGGACATTTCCTCTTCATGTTAACACGAGGGAGATTTAGGTTGGCATGTCCTCCGTTCCGCTCGATGTTCTCTGGAAGACTTGGGATTCCTGCACATAATGTGAAAATGGTCTTCCCCGTCACAGGTCAAACATGTTTGGCCAATAGCTGGGCATCCTCCGTTGTGTGGGAGGTTGTAGTTAAACCAGAAACAATGGCGCTTCTCCGTCCTAGAGTCCGGGGCCACATGCGTCTGTGCAATGAGTTTATCTATGGCCTCTTCCTTTATTGTTGGCGCTGGTGGTATGTGGGCCTTGCTCAAAGAAGATATTTGGAAGTCCAATGCCATGATTGTCCTTGCCAAGACAAGGGTCTCAGACAGTGAGTGTCGTACCTGCAGTAATTTATTTTTCAGGGGAATGGATTCACAACCAGCAATAACCTGAGATTTGATGGCCTTGCCTTTGATATAGCAGTGGAATTTGCAGTGTTTCACCTTAGACCAAAGGTGTGTCACGAATTTGTCCATGCTCTCGCCTGGAAGTTGTCTTGTGTTGTGGAACACGTGCCTTTCCTAGTCTACATTCTTGTTTATTGCAAAATGTTCTTTCAATAGGGTCTTGAGTTTTTCATCTTTGTATTCCACTTCTTCTGGGAGCTCGAAAATGATGTCCCACACAGTAAGGAGCCCTATGATACGTTTATTATCCGGAATACCTAATGCATTTAGGTATGCATCAAACTCGTTCTCCAATTGGGACCATTATGGGCTCAGGCGGTGTCGAAGGGAAGTAGAGACGGTAAGGGGAATGTGTCCCTCCCTTGAGGTCTCTGTGGTTTTGGGGTGGTTGGGCCCTGGTCTGGGCACTCATGGTACTGCGCTTGAGTTGACAGTCTGTTGCATTTATTCGTACTTGGGCAGGTAATGTTCTTCCCTGAAGAGCGATTCAGGTCCACACGTGATGCTGGACTCCCTCTTCTGCAGTGTCCCTTTAACAATGTGTGCCGGCATGGGACTCACCTCTGCAGTCAGTGGTACATGGGCCAACTGCAGATCGGCTTCCTGATGCCATAGCCATGCCCTCATGCTATCAGATATACCCCGCGAGCGAGGCTCCACCTCTTCTTGAGCTCCATTGGGACTTTGATGTCAGACTGGGAAGACCAGGGAAAAAGTAGCCTAAGGCGTTATAGAACCCGGTGCAGACAGAAGTGGGTTTAGCGCTTCGTTGCCATTGTTGCGTCTAAGGCGGTCAAAAGCAAAACAAGGTGCAGCACAGCAGCGTGCAAGGACAGCCACACAGGATATCGTTAAAGACACCACCGATTTAGTCACGACTCTGGTGCATTCTTTCCAACTCTGTTCATGTGACTGCTCTACATATTGAGCTCAAGTCACCCAACTTGATGACCCGAAGTGAAGCTAGAACACTACAATGCCTGTGCCTATCCTTCTTAAACACCCTGACCCCACCATATACAGGCAAGCAGCTCCAACCTGCCACCACACCCACCCCCTTTGCCCACCTAGAAGTCCCTAGTGGAGCTGAGGCCCCTGCCATACCCAACAAAGCAGCTCCTAATGGCGCCGCTCCTGCATGGCCATGTCTGCGCCTCCAGTTTCCCCAACATGAGAAGGGCTACGGCACTCGACATTCCGCTTGAATCCTTTCAACAGAATCTACCTATGTGACGTTTCTCAAGTGTGCCTCGACCTCTCATGTCCTTACTGAGATTGGCAACGGGAAAAGGCACGGCACACTATCCCAATTTCGAAAGAACATTAAAACCGCATGGGTTGGTTGCGGGCTCATAAGCAGAGAATAAGGTGCTGTGGGTTAATGTGGCACCCACTGCCGACATTACAGCTGGCTGGCCAAAGAGAAAAGAGCAGAGTTCCTGCAGGCGAAAATGGCAAGGGGGAGAGAGGGGGGACAGAGAATAGAACCAGAGGGAGAGAGAAGAGGATGCAAGACAAGGGAGCTGTCTGAAGGGAAAAGGTAATAGACAGGTAAGATGAATGCAAGTCATGGGATGGGTGGCAAGGCACGGTCGATGGGATTTGACCAGGATCACACAATACGTTTTAATGAGTTAGCCAGAATTAAAATGTAGGGATTCTGTTTCCACTGTAAACAATAAGCCACTAGAATAAGCTCATGAATGTGGGCGTTATCATTTAATCCTCAAACACGGAAGAAGCCAACAAGCAAAATGAAAATTTGTAAAACGTCTGGAATAACATATTGGAGACTTTTCGATTTAACCTAGGAGCCTGAATCCTTGCTTCATCAAAGTAGAACCACGGAAGTTGGATGGGACACTATGCCGGACTGTCCTGGAACCGTGATGAAGCCCTTATGCTTCGCGCCAAGACCCCTCAGACAGTGAAGCTGGGTCGTCTTCCTTCTGTAGTTTCTCCTGGTAAAAAAGCATGTTTGCAGTTCTCCCGTTTGCTTTGATTTCTTCATATTATTTACCTTCAAACTAGCCTCCGTTGCCAGGTGTGTGGCCCCCTACATCGTGCCTAATGCCCTGTTCCTGAACAATACAATGACATCATTTAGAACCTCTATGAGTGGGGTTCCAGTTAGGCCAGTCGGGCTGTCAGTAAACTGTGCCCCTCAGCACCAGAGGCGTTGCTAGAGGGGGGGGGGGCTAAGGGGGCTTTAGCCCGTGGTCTTTTGGTTGTAGCCCCAGATAGAATCCCAGGAGCTACAACCAAAAGGCCAGCTAGCCGACAGTCCCGACATTAGCGTAGCCCCGGGTCTTTTCCAGACCTAGCAACACCCTGCTCCGCACTGACCAGAACTTGCAGTTGGATGAAGGTCTTCTACTGTTATTTCATATGCTTAAATCAATGCAAGTGTGTGATATTACCGCATTACAATACTGTGCCAGAATTTCGCGAACACCAGACTGCTCAGGCTAAACCAGAGATTACCCAAGAACCGGTTCACCTCTCCCTTCACCTGGGGAGCACTGCTGTGATACCATCTTCAATCATGACCCCCCCTTCTCATGAAAGTCATGCTGCTCACCTTTACAGAGACCTGGCATGAAGAGATGGTGCGTCCCAAACCTGTAACTGGCGCATCCAGAAGCCTGCTGCTATATCAAAGAGTCAAGTCCGACCTGAACTGCAACCACTTGACAGACTGCAAATTCACAGTTACCGACTCATAATGCGAGCAAACTGCAAAGCTGCCCAATTACCCAGCTTCAGAAGTTAGCTGTCCCACCAGATCAGCAATTTTCCCAGTGCACCTTTTATTTGTATTTATTTTATGGTTTAAAGTGCGGACCTAACTCGAGAGAAGGTGAGTGCTGTGCAGAGTGTGGGTAGCCAGCATTCGGGCTGTCATCTTTTAATAGTAGCAAATTGCTGTGATTTGAGGTCTGTGGATATCCACGTCACCCCCTACAACAGGAACCTGAAACCTTTGCCTCTCCCTCGTGTTAGCTATAGACCTTAGCAAGTTCATTTGAAGGTCTGAAGAATTTCCAAAAATGCTCCAAATCCCAAATTTCTGCTGTTATAGGGAAAAGGCTCTTCTTTAACCACACAAGTATAGTAGAACACGTAATATGTCAAGAAGGGAAACTAGATGGAGCCCCCAAGAAGAGTTCCAGACCCAAAAGGACCAGACTAGCTGGTTGAAGAGGGAGCAAAAAGCCCACACCAGGCAATTGAAATAAAACAGTAGGTGGGGTAAGCTTAAAAACCCACTACACCCAGACGCAAAGGCTCCCTGCGGATGGAACAAACTACTGCAACAGGACCCCGGACGCTGGCGACAAGTACTCCCTCTGCTGGTTGCAGACAATTCGGTTCTGGAACAGCAGGTGCATAGGTGAGTTTGGGTGTCGGGTTTAGATCTGGCTAGCTTTTGGTGCTGTCTGGAAGCAGAGAGGGTGTGAACCGATGACGCAGCAAATGACGAAAAGATCAACAAAGAACGTGTCTGAAAGGTGGCCCCACAAGACAGAAGACTTCCAGCCACAAGGACAGTTATAGAGCAGGGAAGAACCCAAACAAGGTTCCAAGTTAGTTCCTGGAGAAGGACTGAGCATTCAGCCGACAACAACGCTCCCACAATGGGGTGTTCATGGCTGGCAGGAGGTGATGCAGAATCTCCCACAAACGCTGCGGAGGCAAGGCAGAAGTAAGCCACTACTTCCATGCCAGGGAGAACCCTCAACCTTAAGGATCATGGACCAGATAATTTGGCATGGAGGCAGCCCTGTGAGCAAGGACGATGTCCCACAAATGAAAAAGTCTAGGCAGGTAAAACGATGGCAGGAAGCCAAAGTAAAGCACTGTATTGGATTCCGTCAGCAGGCAAGGAGCACAGAGAAAAGGCAAAGGATCCAGTGTACAGCCCGTATGGAGATGCCAGGGTCCCCAACGGGCAGCCCATATTCATCAGCAGTCTTGCATGAGTTAAGGTCCGGATCTGAGGAATGCACTGGGGCTTCCTCTGATAATGCACTACCGAATCGGGCTGCCTCTGAAAATAACCAAACACACAGGCACTCCCACAGTGGATGCAGACTATGAAGTCTGGAGGACTCTGAATGAGTAACACGAAATTAAACTGCACTAATGGCTATCTTTGAGGGATCACAATATCAGCAAAAACTGCAATTTTGGCCAAGTCTAGTGACCCAGACACATACAGGCAAAGTCCAAAACGAAATGGCCACGATGAGGGATTTAAAAAAAAAAATGGATTAGTCCCTCAGTTGCTTTCACATGGGTGCTTTTGGATGTGAATGTGATACAGTTGCAACAACCCAGGTGTGGCCAATACTATATAACAGCTGCAACCAGCCGTCTCCGCAACACACTTTCTAGCTGATAGTCAACCTGGGACCAAAACAAGGTGCTTAGACAGTGCCCCTGACCTGGTAGCCATATGCACTACTGAATGCAGCACATCATGGGCCAGATTATAGAAACTTCTTACCGGTGCAAGTGCAAAGTTGCCTGCTATTAGAAGAAGCACGTTTACCAGAGCCCTAAGCAGCAGGTGCATTAGCACACTGGGCTACTTTGGGTATAGAGTTTTAGACACCAGAAAGACAGCAACTAAAGTCCATCCCATAATTAACCTACTTATGAAGCAGTAAACTGCCGTGACAGGAAGATGTAATGCATGCAATTTCTCTTAATTATGCAAGCTGCATTTGCATGTTAACGGTAACACATCTTATAAGATGGCTTACAAAACTACTGGTTGATCTGTCGCAGGAGTTTCCCATTAACAAGACACTTAAGTTTCTTATAGTGCGAAAGCTTATTAATAGGAACTACTCTAGTGCCGATCTTCTATCCTCTTTTGAAGGTTTGCATAAATCAATATCTGGACGGTGGGCTTCTATGGAGCCGCGGAAATGATTGGGGGTGCCATCACATCACACTGCCATCCCATACTTCCCCCTCACACTCTGCCAGTTGCAATCAACAGAACACTGCCAGATAGAAAGTCCATCATGGAACTTATTTTGTTATCTGGACCGACCCAAGAGTGGACCTGCAAAGAGGACCAACTCTTTTCAGAAAATTCACGATTTGAGAACCCAACTACCCCACTAGGGCATTCAAGTGGTCAATTCACCAGCCCCAGTTTTCTAACAGGTGGCTTTAAGTGCCAATTGTATGGCCAGCCTTGGTTCAAAGTAGTGTTTATAAGCGAGTCAAAAATGAGTGCTGACCAAGTTTGCCACCTCTAGTGAGGGGCATCCTACTGATGAAATCTAAGAGTAGCTGATGGAATGCTTACCTTCAAAGTCCAGGAGTTGCCAAGCAGCAGTGCCCACCTGGGAGCTTTCCAACCTCCTCTTGCCCAAAGGTGGTCCACAGGCTCCGGTACCTGCTGGCCTGTGAACCAACCCCCATAAGGCCTTTCACACCCACCACCTGAGCTGCAACCGCCTCCATCAGTACTGTTTCAAAGTTAAGGAAGAGAGAGACGGTTATTGTTTGAACCCACTTCTGAAATGATTGGTAGCGCCCATTTGTATCTGTGCCTGTGCACATCCAAAACAATTGGGTACAGCAGTGATGCTTGCTTGAAAATTGCATGAAAGCCAACTGGTGGGCATCAGGAAGATTGAATGACCTTTGAAACCACAGAGGAACAGGTTTTGGGGGAGGGGGGTCATATTGAGCTTCACTATGGCACAGTTGGGGGGGGGGCACTTTTCCAGAGGTGGCCCCTGGGCTAACCGTTGCCTCTCTATTGCTAGTGGGTTGATCTGGTATCCCCTTTCGACTCAGGAAGTGGCTTGCCCAATAAACTGCTTTAATTAGTGAACATGGACCAGTGGATTCTCTAAGTAGTAAGTGAGAGCTATGAGTGGTCAACCTGGCTAAGAGATAACCCCATCAACCAGTCCCCACACGAGCCGCATCATGAATTGCATCTGCTTGGGAGGGCATAGCATGGTTTCCTCCGAAGGGCCCAATTCACACTAAAACGCTACGTCTGATGCTTGGTGTTTTGATGGGCTTGCCACAACTCCCTCATACCTGCCCCTCTGTGGCCTGTGAAGCCTAGTGCTGGTTAAGGATTGTAAAGGCACTTAACTGTGGGCCTGGCAGAACTCGCAAATGTGGGTTCTGCAGATGCTGCACCTCTTCTCAGGACTGCCCTTGTTTCACAGATCACACACCAGCTCCACGCCGTCCCTCTGCAAGCTCTTCAGCAGGATCTCATTTGTCCAGATGGCAGCAGCCACCGCAAAAAGCCCAGCCTCCCATCTGCAATCACTTAAACCTCAGCACCAGAGTATGATATGATATGGCATTTGTAACGCGCCTATACACAAGTGTTTCAAGTGTTGATAAGCATGCTCAGAAGCGGGTATGTAGGGCAACAATTTCTTCTGAAGGAACTCAGCACCCACTCCATAAAAAGCATGGTGGACAATGCAGAGGGCCTAAAACTCAATCTGACAAGCTACCAGCAGCCAATGCAGCTAACAGAGAGCTGGTGAAATGGAAGCACGCAGAGGGGTACCGGTCGCAGCCCTGAAGCACCTGAACCCTATTTAAAAGGTAGAGCGGTTGGGCTAAATACAAAGAGCTGCAATAGTCTAGCATACCAAAAATGGAGGATGTTATCACAAAGGCACAAAAACACCGGCAGAAAAGGGACGCCTTTCCAAAGGATTCTATGTCTGAAATAACCATTTCTGCAAACCATGCTGACCTGGGCTTCTGCAGAGAGAGACAGATTTTACAGCCCAGGTCCTTCACCACCACTACAGGGATCGGAAGAGGACCCAAAGAGGAAGGCAACAAGCCTGTGTCCAGCAGGAAGTAGAAGAGGGGGGGCCCAACCTCAGAACTTCTGATTTGTTAGTATTCAGTTTCAGCAGTTTTTGCTCATCCAGCTACCCAGAGCCTCCAAGCAGTGCCGCAAGTGAACAGCCGTGTCCGCTGCTGCCAGATCCAGATGCATGACAATTTGAGTATGGCGGCATAGGAATAGCAAAGGAAACCCTGAGACTGGACGAGTCTGGCCAAAGGCTGAACATAGACATTAAACAACAGGAGAAAGAGCAGACCGCTGAGGAACCTCACAAGTGATATGAATAGGATCAGATTGAAAGGGACAAAGATTGAGACTCAACGATTTTCCAAAAAAGGATTCAAATCAGAATAGGAACAAGCCAGAGATACCACCACTTGATTAAATGATGGAGCTGGGTGGTGTGATGTGGGGTACATTTAAGTCCTAAGGCAGAATCCCCCTACAACAACTGCATTTCAGGAGTCACCCAAAAATGGCTGCGCTTTTGTCTGCTGAGCACATATGGGGCGAGAGCTGAACACAGCCACCCAAAGAATAGCTGCATTTTGTTGCCATTCATGTGAATCCAGAGAAAATAACTCAAATTCAGAATGGCTGTGCAATGCTGTTCTGTTATTTAAACATTCCAGGCTGCACATGAAAATGACCTGCATTTAAAACGGCATCACACTGCTGCTACTTTCATTTTTAACATCACACAGTTTTGTTCTATTAAAACACAGCCCTGTCCATGTATTTCATTTTGAACACCATCAAATAAGGTCATCCCTTGCAGAATGGCATTGTTTCATCATTAAAATCCATAAAAAGCAAAAGAATTCTGCTTCAAGTCCACACGGCTTGGATTTACTTTTTAAAATAAACCAACACGCAAAGTACTTCCAAAAGGAAATATGCAGTCTCTCTTGCCTTGTGTTAATTACAAAGAAACCATAGTGTCCAGAAAATGACCAGATCTATATAAAGCCTTTCAGAAAATAAATGCAAAGGAAGCTGTGTGCAGGAAAAAAAAACATTTTTGTGAAATGTATTTGAGAGAAAAAGAAACATGGGTAAATCTGGTTTTGCAAAGCAGGAAATAACATTGGGAAAACTAAATGTGAAATACTGTACCTCACAAAGAAACAATTGTACATGTGGGGAGAGGGGTTGCAAAGATATGTATATTGTGCTCCGTTTTTCACCCAAAAGACAAATCATCCTGGCTGAGGCCAAGAAATTTCTATCAAACCAGTTTGGCAGCAAGGCTAATTCCTCACCTACCAGTGACTAACGCTGCATGTGACCTGTTCTTATGGACCCGACAGTGTGATAATTACAGGTTTTCCCAGACTGCCAGCGGGAACTGCTCCAAAGGACAACGGATGGGGTGAAGCCCTGTGTTTTGCCTCAGAGGTGTGATTTCCTCTGCATTCATCCCCAGTTTCCACTGGAGGACTTCAAAGGAGAGTCATGGAAACCCTTGTGCAAGCTGATCCAGGGGAGACAATTTGGATTGTGGGGGTGGAAGCCCATTTTCATATGTTTCCCAATTTAAAGCCAGTGTGAAATAAGAAATTGCAATTCTGCCGCTTGTGAATTTTGTTGCATTGTTTTCCTCCTAAAATCGATATTCTCACCTGTATTCATGTTGCTTTACTACCCTGCTCAGAAGTCTGTAAGCTTCCCTGTCCCTTTAGTGGAGCCACACACATTTCTGTTCCAACTATCCTACCGCAACTGTAACTGATCTATAACTAACAAGTGCAATCCGATAAAACTATTTTGCTTGTTTTCTTTTTTGGTTTTTGGCCTCCCATTCTGGGATGGTGGGTTGAATTTAAACAATGTTTCCCTCTTCTTTCTGACTCCATGCCACTAATTTCCATCCACACAGATGTTTGGGGGAAGTGCTGCAGGGGGAGTGCCTAACCTAGGTACCATCTACGCTTGAGAAGAAAAGTGATTTTATTTCCATTTCTATTTAAGATTTATGTAGATTGTTAGGCAGAATCATATGCAGTATCCTTTGGGAACACCACACACAATTAAGACTACAAGTGACAGTACAAATTCACCTTTGGTACAAGCCTGAGCTACACAGTAAAGTGGTAGCGATGTCTGAGCAGCCAGATTTATCTCAAGTGTAAAGTGAGCAGTACTAATAGTTACACAAAGGACAACAGTTACTCTGGTTCAAACAAACACGGATTCAATGTTTCTGAGTAAAATAATATACATTTATTTACACATCAGTTATAAAACATTTCACTATTATCAAGCAGTTGCAAAATCACACATTGAGCTCAAAATGAAGTGTGAGCAAAATGGCACTCCAGTAATTAAAAGGGAGGGAAAGACAGTTAAACAAAGGTTGAGCAGCAACACGTAAGTAAGCAGGGCAATCTACAAAAAGGAACTACAGTGAGGTTATCAAATCAAGAGGCTTGGGCAAAAAATAGGGTAGTTACCACTGCCACCAGCCAAATCTTAATGTAAAGGGAACAAAATAATGTTCCATGAGAAACAGACAAAAAGGCATAACTCTTAACCCTTTACATAACTCTATGCAAGATAGTTTGTACTGGGTCTGTAATTTTTAAAGAGACTAATAAAGTAAATAGCAACTTTACATGTTCCGGGAGACAGTAGTCAGTCCCAGAAAATGAAGTCTGAGTTGGGAAGTCTAAAAAAAGACAACCCTGTGTCACTGCACTAAAGGTGCTGTGCGACACAGTAAAAAGATGATGCCTATGGAGTAGGTGGGGCTCCACAGTTTATTAACACAAACATGTAAAACACACAGCAAAACACATGTAAGATTGGGGGAAAAAAAGGCTTACACTCTTACCAGGTGAAAAAAAAAAAATCCTAGTTGAGGGACTCCGTAGGTAAGGGAAATTAGCCATTCTGGAGAATTCTCCCTAACACAGATGTCAGAAAGTTGAATTTATTGTATTATGACATTTTGCATTATATTGTCTCCACACTGGTGATTGCTGCCCTAAATTTTGTTTTGCTCCGATTTTCATTTGAATTTTAAACATAAATAAATATTTCTTTGTTACACACCGGCCTGGTTTATGGTCCATTGCGACACGGGTTGTTTGTTAAGGAGGGTGCGAGATGGGTAGAGGGCCTCTTCAAGAAAGAATCTAGGGTTCAAATAAAAATAAAAAGGTGTGTTTTATTGTGCGCCACCTTCAGTGTCAGTGAAGAAGTCTCTGGCTGGAGTGTGCCGTGTCATAAAATCCTTTACATTGATCAACAGTTTCAAAGGCATCTGAGAGATCCAAGAAGATCATCACTCCCAACCCACCATGATCAGGCAAACAAGTAAAGTCATACACAACTGAGCAGAGTACTGATTCAGTACCTCGCCCCAGCGTGAACCCAGCCTGAAAAGGATCAAAGAAAAAGGAATTTTCCAAAAAGGCAGAGTAGAAGAGAAACCAGTGATGCCAAGAGTTTCATAAGAACAGGATGTTGAGAAATAAAATGATAGTTGGCAGAAAGAGAAGGATACAAGGAATGTTTTTATTTTTTTGGAAGACGGGTCACCAGAACATGTTTCAGAGTAGCTTGGCTAGAAGCAGAGAGGAAAGATTAACTGCCCCAGTCACAAAAGGAGCAATGATCGCAATGATAGTCTTCACGAGGGATAAAGGAATAGAATCCAAAGGCAAGGCAGACATCCGAGTATCACTTATTATATCCAGTGAGGAAAAACGGACCTCCAGGACAACACATCACCACTAGAAAGTTCAAAAAGATCTGCCTGAATAGGATAAAGCATAATGGCAGCAAACATCTTCTGGTGTATATTCACAATTTTATCAGAAAAATAGAAAGAAAGTCACACACCTTGTGAATGTGGAACCAAGGTGTATCCTCAATGGCCGAAGAGAACAAAGATCTAAATCTGAAAGAGCTTGTTGGGATGATTCAGAGCAGCTTAAACTCTCGTTGTGAAATGAGAATGTCTAGCCTCAAAAATCACTTTACGATATATAGGGGCAGTGCACTATGAAAGGTGTTTCTCCGATCAGTGAGATTTCTGGCCCTCCATTTCCATTCTGCCTGCCTACATGGAGTCTAAGCTCAGCCAGCAATGGAGTAAACTAGGGATCAGCAGGATGAGCACACAGACGGGCGGGCCACACAGGGGCTACATTTTTCATCACTGAACATTTCTGATAGGTCTTCAAAGTCCACGTCAACCAGTGACAAGCAGCATCAACAATCTGAGCAGATATTGCAGAAGAACATTCAAATGCCATTTGCACCCAGGCAGACCTTGAGTTGGCCTGAACATCCGGGTCATGGTGGCACTAAAAAAAAATAGTAAATGAAAGTCTGCAAACAATGGAGAAATTAGCAAACCGTAATTGTAAATTAGCTGAAAGCTCAGTACAAGCAGGGGGAACAAGTCAGAGGACTAAAGACTATAAGCACATGAAGAGTTTGTGAGGCTGATATGGCCTCCATATTGAGAGTTTCCAAAAGGCACTGTCACACATGTAAGAGAAGACTGAAAGAAAAGAAAAAAAAAAAATTACTGCTAAGTCATCAATAGCCTCACAAACAATGTTATAGTTAAATCGGAAGAGTTTGGACAATATTTGGGCCGGATTAATTATTCAGCCATGTTTCTGCTATGAAAGCCAAATCAGGCCGATGACCATGTAATAATTCATAACATTCAGTGCAGTGGGAAGGAAGAGAGCAGACATTAGACGAGAAACACTTGAGCTGCTGGAGGTTTAGGATGGGAGTTTCCATATAATGTATAGGTCCCACATCAAAGAAATCAGGGAACCTGGTGTTTTTAGGTGCAAAGAACACACTTGGCATATTATTTTCTCAGGGGCTAGACGCCTGGTCCACACCACCTCAAAATCCGATAAGGGGCAAGGGCTCATGCTGCCAGATTCAAGCCATGCAGAATGTGTGCAGGCAGGGTAGAATCAGAGGGTCTGTGAAGTTTTCTGTGCACAGGGGAATCTGGTCATGCTGGCAGGGGCCCTTGGTGAGGCCCTCACTGTGCCAACGTTCAGACTCTTCATATCTTCCGGCTCCCACCTGTGAGACAAAAAAACTGCCCGCCACTCTCTGGCCTGCCTCTCTTGGCCCTCATCCTGCTCACAGCTGTGAGGCTAACGACCTCAGGGTCATCTTAGACTCCACATCTCTCCTCACATCTCTGACGTTTCTAAGAAGTCACACTACCAGATACACCTCCTCATAGGTATTCTTCCTTTCCTCTCCTCCCCCCCCCCCCCGACGCTCACTGTATCCAGAGCTCTGGTTCTCTCTAGGCTGGAATACTGCAGCAGCCTCTTTCTAAATCTGCCTGCCTCTATACTCTTCACCATCTGCAACTCATCGAAAACAGGACTGCAAGACTTGTCCTTGAACTCAAGCCCAGGGATTGCATCTCTCCAGGACTGAAATCTCAACACTGGCGGCAAGGATCAAGTTCAAAACCCTCTGCATTTTCCACAAGGCCTTCTGGGGCCTGGGACCTCAACACCTTCAACTCTCTTCCTAAATATCTTCCTTCTTGAGCTCTTGACTCATCCACCTCCAACTCCCTTCAGGTTCAGTCGCTTCTCCAAGCAGTGAGTTGGTGATAGATCTCTTCTGCTGGGGCATCTCTCTGGAACAGCCTCCCTGCCTCTCCGAAACTTGAGAACAATCTCTGGTTCCAGAAGCACCTCAAGACCTTCCTATTTGCTTCTGATTTCTCTCCCCTGATGATCTCCTGGATGAATCAGAAACTGCACTGGTTACCTGGCTACCCTCTGATCTCGGGCCAGGGTACCCGCCCCTCCAGTTGCACACCTTGCACTGCCCTTCAGGCTATCCTTGCACTTGGAGACTGTTTCTGTATCTCTACAGCCCCTACTAGCACTTGACAACTGATGTATGCACTTGTCTTTGCACTTGCCATCAGCGGGCCACACTTCTATTTATTGTCTTTATTTATTTTACTGTTATCCCATGTACTGCACTGCCCCTTCCCGTTCCCCCCGCACATTTTCCCTCCCCCCCTCAACTGCACTTGCGCAATCTCAATGTCACCTGGCCTAGGAGGATCGAGGTCCGTTTTCCCTCTGTTCCCCCTCCCTTGCCTTGTCACGCTTTGAAACACTTGTGTATAGGCGCGTTATAAATGCCATATCATATCTGCGACATCAAGGACCAGCACAACCAGTTCAGCTAGGGAGAAACAAACAAAAAAACGAATTACAAAAATAAATCATATTCAGAAAAAAAAAAAAAAAAAAAAGACAATACACAGTAAAAAAACCCTATTCAAAACGCACGTCAACAACATTGAAGTGATTCAAGAGTTCATGTGCAGAAAGGTAATATGTAAAACTGTAAAACAGAGGTCGAGTCAAAGAGGAATTGTTTTAAGCTAAACTACTCCAAAACACCACTATTCTTCAGTCTTCTTCATTCACAAAACTGCCCACTTACAAAATTACCCACAACCTCTCCAGCCATCCAAGGTCAACCACGAAAGCACTGGTGGAATTCCTAGAGGCACGGTCAACGTAAAGTGTCCATGTGAAGAAACTCTGTGGCGAGTACAACCTATCAATAACACCTATTTACTTGGAACCAGTGGTCGAAGTGTACGAAAAGAAGTAGTGGAGCTATGTTCCCTGCTGGTCAGCCCCGCTCCCCAAGAACCACCTCCCTGTGCCCCCTCCCAAACACAATCCACACCCCCAAACAAACACACCTGCTATTTATGGGAATGTGCAGTGCAGTGCACTGAAGTGCAAGCTTCAACTTCTTCCTACACTTTTATTTTAAAACTAAACTGTTCCAGAACGGTTTCTTTCTAAAATAAAAGTATAGGAACAGTGAAACTGAAATATAAAAAGTATAGGAGCACCTCTGCTTGGAACTAACCACCAATTAAACTCTTGAAAACCACAGGAGGAGGCAGTACACGCAGCCCCACCTACTACAATGTTGGTTAACTGAACCAGCCTAAGCATCAAAACCACAGCGCATAAGTAATCTGAAGCCTTAAACTTCATTTCCCAAATCCCAAAATGTCCCGCCGACTTAGTCAAAAATGCATCACCTACAAAGCCCTCTGCTTATTATTATAAAATGCATAAAGTGCAGACTAAGACCCGAAGGCATCTAGGCGCTGAGAGGGGGGAAAGGCAGCTCACAACAAAGACTCATGCCCCAAGTATACTAAGCGGCAAAGGGCAAACTGAAAAGGTGAGTCTTTAGAGCCCTCCTGAATAGAAAGTATTCAGCTATTGCTCTCAAATAGAGTGGGAGAGCGTTCCACAGACTGTGGGCCAGCACAGAAAAAGAGCAGCCAACCCGGCGCTTACGATGAAGTTTTGCAATTTTAAGTAGCATGTGCACTTCAGAACGAAGGCTACGTGCAGGGCATTACCTTTCCAGTTTCCTTCACAAATAATGGGGGCCAACATTGTGGAGGGCCCAATGACCAGTACACAGAATCTTGAACTCGATCCATGCTCCAATCGGGACGCAATGCAGACAGTGGAGAAGAGCAACAAAGGGAGTCAGAGGCTTTGAGAGCCAGACGCACACCACCATTTTGAAGGACCTGCAGGCGCTGAATCTGATACTTCAGTTGCCCCAAGCAGATCCCATTGCAATAGTCTAAGGAGCCCATTATGGTGGATGTGACCAATGTGATATGATTTACCAGAGGAAGCAAGGGAAGAATTTTCCTCAGAGCTTTCAATTTTCTGAAAAGCCAGCACCACAAACAGAGAACATCTGGGCTTCCGTGATCGATTGGGAAGGAGTTTCACTGCACGGCTCTTAACCGATGAACAGAGAAATGGCTCAAAGATTCAGGCCAATATTTGAAATTCCAAAGGTGGTCCTTTCCCTATAGTGGCTCTGGTGTTGTGGCTACATGTGTTATGGCCGATTCACATGTCTAGCTCTCCGACATGGTTTATCCTGTAATCCATTCCACCTGGATATAGGATTATATTAAGGACCACAATGGGCATGTGTTAATTACAGATATTAAAATGGCATATGGTATATGGAAGTTACATGCATAGGAGACATAAATATAAGCCAACGTATACACATACTTTTTCTTGAGCACCCCCACCTTTTGGACATAAAATAAATAGGGAAGGCTCAGGGGTACTTCCATCTACCCATGCCACCTCTGTAGTGATTCAATTTGTTTCCACAGTAAGAACACCCTGAGGTTGTCATTGAACACAAATGGCCAACAGTCAGATTCCACACTAGACATGTCCATCTATTTTGACCAACGACATATGGAAGGTCAGTACATAGTTACATCTTTTTTGTGCTTGCAATACCTTTGTTTCTAATACATGACACGCAAGAATATGCATTTAACAGCCTTGCTTTCTTTTACCATTGGAGCGTAATGTGTACTATACTGATGTCTTGCACACACACTGTTCTATGTAGAGATACATGATAAACACTCTATACTCTATAAGCAACCTAGCTTGCAGCAGTAATTGAGGAGTGACCATGGATTATCTTTGTTTGTCCGTAGGTTCCTCGCTTGAACTTCCTTGTCTATGGCGACAAAAAGTGGGGTAAAGTATACTCCCCTTGGCAATGTTGGTGATTTACTGCTTGAATTTACCAATTCTTTAGAAGACTGTCCTGAATAAAGTGGTTATACCTATATCCGTACCACTGAAACCAGTAGACAGTCGTTACACGGTGGAGGCAAAAATGTACCTACCCACACGCTGAACAACGTTCTTTTTAACTTTCCCATACTCTGTCTAGTATCAAACATCCAATAGGCGGTTGATATGGGTCGTTATATGTTTGTCTTCGTTTTAGAAGCTCATCCAGATAGGTAGTGCCAGTCACCCTTGTATCTTTGTGGCTTACCCTCTGTTCTTTGAACTACTAGTTCTTAACCTGAGTTACCCTAGGACTACTCAGCCTGTCTATGGGATATTAAACTACTACGTACCCAAAGTGGAAGGCTGACCCTTTGCCTTAGGTGTTAACCATTTTTTAATACTATTTTGCCCACACTTACCCATTAGGATACTAGTGACTGGTGATAGTGAGTAACTCGATCTATCCTTCTGTCTTCCATAATAACCTTGCAACTCCCAGGCCACTAGCTTGGAGATCCTTTTGGTATAGGGAAGACTTACTGCATTGTAAGAATCATCATACACAGTTGTGTTTGCCTTCTTTTTGTGATAAATAATGTACCTGTTAGGGCAATACCCTGTACACTGTTTTTTTCAGTTCCCCTCTGTTTTTGTGACTACCTTTCCCTGAAGCCCCACAACCAGAACCTCAGTCTTGTTTCCATTTAGCTGTAGCTAGTTGGCCCCCTACCAGGAACCCACTTTCTCCAGACAGTCATGCAGCTTCTTAGGTAAATCAGCTTGGGAAGAATTCGGCCGAAAAAATCAGCATGTCCCATGAGACCACCCTAATTCGACACTTCCATAACCAGAAAACCTTATTCTTTAATGAGGATCTTGCCAATTGCTGATCTATCCACTCAACCCGATCTGTACCTTTGGACAACTACACTCCCCAAGCTACCCGTCCATCACTGCCTCTCTGCTACCCCTGCAATCTTACTTGTAACCCCCACGACCCCCTCTTGTCTGCATTCCTTATATATGGTGCTCCGTTGCTTTCCAGCTAGGTGCAGGCTTTATACATCCCATACAAACATGCACACAAGGGACACTCTAGTCTCTTCTGGATTTTTTTTTAATTATTTTTTATTTCTGCACACAAACCTCAGCCACCAACAGAATCCTGCAGGCTTCTATGCGCTCTACTAATCCAACCTGCCAATTCTGAGAACACCTGTGCCTCCCTTGAACCAGACCAACTACAAACCTGTGGATCAAATTCAGAAACGATCACCTCAAGTTCACCTTTTCCGAATTCCTTTGCTCCCACAGAAGCACCTGCACAATACACCATACAATGCCATCCAATCATTAATTCCCTCAAAAGCCTTGATCTGCAACAGCAGCAAATAACGCACCAAGAGGGCGAGGGAATCCATGTAAAAATATCCAGACCTTGTTGTGGCCAAACTATGTTGGACCATTTCTAGAACAATCCAGATATTCTGGATGCAGCCGAAGAATATGTCCCTTCAATGTTCAGAACACTTGTGCCCAAGCCCCAGTGTACTGCCACATACACATCAGCCTCCAGCATTTAAAGCCAATCGGGACTCTTCCAGCTCTATGTGTTAATGCAGCACAGTGAGCGAGTCTTCTGTGCCAGGCGTGCCTTGTTCACTAAATGAGCCTCCTTTAGCTTAACATATGCGAGCCACGTGAGGAGAGCGAGTGACCCGACCCCCCCCACCCCCCACACCTTTTCAAACTGGGAAAACCCAAAGAGTAACCCACCTGAGTCAGGCTTCAAGGCACATGAGAACTGCTAGTGAGGGGGTCCTGGATTATCTAGTCTTTGAGCCTTCAGCTCTTCGTCTTTTTGACAGCAGCCGTGCAAAGGGGCAAGTGGCCGGAGAGATATTTGTAGTCAAAGCCAACGTTCCGCACCCTTGACATCTGGCGGGAAACTTCCCCAGATTCAGTTTCAGCCAGGGCCAGTGGCCCAAGCGTAGGGCGGTTCGTATACTGCTCTCACTTCTCCAAATGACTTAAGACATGCACGCACATTCTATCACGGTGCATTACAGGGGTCCTGCTGATCAGATCACACGTTACATTTCTCTTCTCCGTGGCTTTAGTATTTAGAATGCTACCCCTAACTCTCAAATAGACAGGACATTTACAAACCTAGTAGAACGCTGACAAGTGAAGTTAACGCTGACAAGTGAAGTTAACCTGAAGGACAGCGCATTGACAGCACAGTGCTTCCGTCTGTTGTGTTGGGGTTGGCGCTTGGGAGGGTAGGCCTGAGCCGTGGGAGAGAGCAGAGTTATCCCTGGTCATAAACTTTTTGAAATGTGTGGTATATTAAGTAATTAGTGATGCTAAGGTGACTGCACCTCCAAACTGTATGTTCCTGCAGTTGCTGGCTCTATATTAAAGTGCAATGCCAATATATAGGGCTAAATCATTTTCCTGGATGTTTTAATGCATGCATATTTAAACCCAGCTCATTGCTAGTTTTCTTTATGCCTACTTTACATATATCAGACACTTTGCAGCTCACCCATTTGGCACATCAGTTTGCACGAAGCTCAGTTAAAGATGGAATGGCCACTAATTAGTTTCTCCCTGTTTGTTATGTCCAGTTGATACATCAAACGGGTTTACAGAATACCAATATAGCAGACCACTGCTCATTTGCATTACGCTCACTTTATGTAAGATTCAGTTTACGTTATGCCTATTTGCTCATGAAGTCCAAAATCATTACGCTCAATTAACACTAATGCCTGGCCTGCCATCGCTCACATAGTTTACCATCTTCTGTCGTTTCTGGATTAAATGGAGCCCGAACACCACATCTCCAGAGTGGACCAATGGCTGCAGGGGCAGCAAAGCGACAGCATGCGGTGGGCACCACAGTAAACCCATTGTCCAGCTAGCAGTGACTGCCATCTATAGAACATATAAGGGTACCTCTAACGCTACTCGTCCTCCAGGTAAGAGTCAGAAAAACAAACAAAATTGGACCATAGCTGCGAGGCTGGAAAGAGGCTAGTTTAACTATTCGTATACAAACTATTAATTTTATTACAAAATAGCAAGTTTGAATTTAACAGTTGTCAGTTGCCAGTGTCTTCAATCTATGGCATTGTTGCCCAATGAGCAGGGGAGTTGGTAGGTCTGGAAAAGACCCGGGGCTAAGCTGATGTCGGAACTGTTGGGACTGGGGGCTAGCTAGTCTTTTGGCTGTAGCTCCTGAGATTCTATCCGGGGCTACAACCAAAAGATCAGGGGCTATCGCCCCCTTAGCCCACCCCCCTAGCAACGCCCCTGCCAATGAGTGATTGCATATCGCTTCTACCTTCAGAAATGTTCTCTACCAGATACAGTTCTGCTTGTGTTCGGCTGTTCTTCACTGCGAGAGAGCATGCAAACAAACCACAAAGGGATGGATCAGCCATTGCAGGTCCATTGTGTGGGAGAGCAATGCAACATCCTGTTTCTTTCTCAATTTGTTATCCTATGAAATGAAACTCCAGTGAAATAGTACATGCCTTTGTTAATTGTCCAGACTTGTAAGCCTTTGCAGCTCCACGTTATTGTACCACATGCGTCCGACGCTGCTTGGTCATTTGTTAAAATCGATCCGGCTCGCCCGCGTACATCCATTTATGCGCTAGGACCTGCACCTACTCCTAAGGCAGAACAGTCATCGTTGCTAGAGTCCCACTAAATACAATCTACATCTCTTTGCCTTACCTGCAGTATCACAGTGGATGCATCCATCTCGTTCAGGATGTCCGGTAGTGCGTAGCCCCAAACCTTGCATGGGTATAGAAGCAGGACTATCACCGCCCTGTACCTGTAACACGCATGGGGATTTAATTACATATCCCTCACATCAGTGTTATTAACACCCAATGGAAAGCCTAGATTTTGTAAATGTACACATCGCTATACACATTCAGCATTTTAATGGTGCATTTACACCGGCTTCCCGGGATCTCGCCGGCCATACCTCCTTCCTGCTAGTGTATGATGGTTGTTGCAGTCCCATATTTTCATCTAAAACCTGAAAAGCTCGACTCATTACGAACCTCGTTTCACATAGCCCAGCCAGATCATTTGGTATGTGTGAACTGCAGGGACAGTTCTCGGGCTGTTTGAGCGCATATGTTATCAGTATCTCAGATCGAAGTCCACCTCAATCATAAACCCACTCTAAAATCGGTATTATGGGGATGTGCTATTATACGCGATGCTCACATATCAGCTTGTTGCACTCAACCGAAACATTTAGCCCTTGGCTTACTGTGTCCAGCGAATATATCCATTTTTGTTCCATCTTGTGAAGCAGGGTGCCTAGGTCTCCTCGTGCTTGTGCTTTTAAGGTTTGGTAAAACAGATCACGTCTTGATCGGTGTGTCCAGCCCTTTCATAGTGCTCCCCCAGGGTTTATCTGGCACTTTATTTCTAAAACAGGATCTATGCTCGGATATCCTCTGGCAGACCTGTCTGATGGTTGTGCCCACATAAATCAAATTACAAGGGAATAGAATAATGTAGATTGCATTCTTCGTGAGGCAGTTTGTATGTTGTCCGAGTTGTCACCTCACTGCACCGTGATAGAACTGCTGCCTGGTTTCTGTGAATGGGCATGCTGCAGCTACCACATTTATATCTAGTTACTAGGGGTAATCTCCACTGATTCAGCACTGTTTGGTTTCTAGCGGTGCCTCTCTGCGTATGGACTAGTTTTTGTCTGACATTACTGTTCCGCTTAAACACAAAAATTGATTTCTTCGCTAGGCTCCCCGGGTGTTTGACCAAATGCCAGTTCTTATTGATACTTTTCTTGATCATATTACGTTTTGGATTGTAAGTGTTTACACAAATCAGTCTATCATTCATTGACTTGACCCAGGGGGTAAGACACACATCCCTGCGTGCGTTTCCTGCTCTTTTGTAATTTTCTTTGACCATCTTTCTGGGGTACCCCCTTTGCATCAATCTTTCTTTTAATTAAGTGGCACACACTACAAATTCCTCTTTTTTAGTATAATTTCTACAGTTCCTTAATAACTGCCAGTATGGCAAATTTAATTTAAGGCTGTCTGGAGGAAAACTTGAAAAATGCAACAAGAAATGTTTTTCAGCGAGTTTCCTAAAGCTCCTTCCGATTTACAGATTGTTCAATCACAAAAATTGACTTGCTCCATCCAATTGTGAAGTTGATGGGTGTCACATTTGTTGACCCAATCGAAGAATGTCGTTCCTCTCCAGATTAAAAACACATAATTGATGTATTGTTTCCACATCACCAGTTGGTCCCTATATGCCAATCTTTTTAAAACATTGTCGTAGCCCAATATGAACATGTCTTCAAAATTCACCATGTACAGGTTCATCATATCAGGGCCAAATATGGTGCCCATACATACTCCCTTTAATCGTTTGAAAAATTGCTGTTAAAGAGGAAAAAGTTCTCAGTCATTGCCAATCGTTCACATTCTAAGATGAAACCATTCGGTGAAATTTGTGGCAACTCACACTGTTCGATAGTTCGCCAATACCTCTAAACATTCCATTTGTGGAAATGATGTTTGTTTGCTTGTTTATTTAATATAGCGCAACAAAGACCCTTAGGTAGCTGGGCGCGAGCATTACAAGTATATTTATAGCTTAGTTACAGAAAATAAATTACATTACATCTTACAGTGAAGAACATACATGCCTGGTGTACAAGGCGATTAGCAGCCGCCTAGCTACAGTGAGGTTGGTGGTCACATACATTTATAAAATCATTAGAGTAGTCAATAACATGTATGAGATATTGGATAGGAGGTGGCAGGTACAGTGCAAGCAGTGGCCTGGTATTTATCAAGTGGCAAGAGGAAGGGGTCTAGGTAGCGAGAGGAGAGGCAATTATGGAAGGGTGTGGGAGTCGTTGGTCCGGATCTATGTTAAGGTTTTTCATCTAAAGCTTAAGCATGGTTGGTCAGTTCTGAGATTGTGGAGGAGAGTATTCCATGTTTGGGCAGCTATGACTGGGAAGCTAGAGCCGCCCGCTGTGGATCATTTAAATCTAGGGACTACGAGGGTGTTATTGTTAGGAGAATCACTAGTTGTCCCTTGATCTGCTATTAATTCTTTCAGCCAGATAAGGTGAAGCTATGTTGTTTAGGCATTTGGACGTGAGAGAGTGTTTTAAGGAGGATCCCATCGTTAATCTGAAGCCAGTGGACATTTCTTCTGTAACTGGAGATGTGCTCTCTTTTAGGGATGTTTAAGGCAGCCCTAAGAGCATTGTTTTGGGATCTTTGAAGTTTGTCGGTGATATATTTATTAGATCCTGCGTATAAAGCATTGCAGTAATCTAGTTTGGATAATATAAGTGCATGGGCCAGTGTGATGCAGCTCGTTTCATAGAGAAATGTTCTGCATACTCGGATCAGATACAAGTGAAAGCTGTTGAAGATGCTAGTGAGTTGATTTGCTTCTTAAGGATAAGAGCCGAGTCAAGGTAAAAGCCTAGAGTTTTGAATACTGGCATCACTTTGATAATGTTGTTATCAATGTTGAAGGATGCATAGCTAGGGTTGAGTTTTTTAATAGCCGTCTCTGAACCTAGGATCAGTAGCTCCGTTTTGTCTTTGTTCAAGCAGATGCCATCCATGCCTGAATGAGGAGGTATATCTTGTTTACTAAGGCAGAGTCCTCCAAGAGGTCACCCGAAAGGGGAATGAGGATATGGGTGTCATCTGCATAGTTGGTGTAGGTGACACCCAGTCTGTCTAGCTTGTCAAACAAGGGCTTAGTAAAGATGTTATACAGGGTAGGGGAGACACATGAACCCTGAGGTACACCACAGGAGAGTTGTATGGGATCAGCAGCTGCTGACGGGGAGAAGACTCATTGTACGGTTGGCAAGGAAGGACTGGATCCAGGTTATGGCATCACTTGAAAAATAGGCAGCCAACTTGAAGTGGTTGCACAAGACTGCATGATCCACCAGGTCAAAGGCTGCAGAAGGGTCAAGTAGGAGTAGCAAAGTTGATTTCCCATTGTCCTTCAATTCGGGTCTTAAGGTCTATTAAGGCTGTTTCTGTGCCGTGGAGGGGGCGGAAGCCAGACTGACGTGATCCTAGTAGGCATTTGGTTTCTAGGTAGTCCTGTATTTGAAATAATTTTAAGTAAAAAGGGGACTGTGGTGATGGGTCTGTAGTTGGTAGGGATGGATGGGTCTAGGGTATGTCTTTTAAGCAGTGGGAGTAGCCAAGATTCTTTAAGGTTGTTGGGGACTAGGTTCTGCTTGAATGATGCATTGATGAGCTTGGAGGTGAAGGGAGCCAAATCTCTAGCTGCTACTTTTAGAATTTGGGCTGAGCAATGGTCTCCTTTGCAATTAGATGGTTTTAGTGAGAGTATGACTTCTTCAGTCTCAATAATGGAAATTTTCCTAAAACTAAAGGGTGAGGTGAGACTGTCTGGTGAGATTATAGGGGGGGAGGTATGTGCTCCGGGGTGGCCAGTGACACTTTCTTATTGGCCATTTTAAGTTGGAGTGAAGAGATTTTATTTGAAAGCGCGTTTTGTATGCCAGTACACCAGGGTTTGTCCTTAGGAGTGTTGTCAACCTGTGGTATTGGTGATTCCATTTCCCAGAGGATGGAAAATAGTTCTTTGATGTCTGACTTCACCTTGGATATTCTGTCATTAAAAGGTATTTTTCTTTTTAGAATTGATTATTTCACTCTTATAGAGGTTGGCGAGTTTGGCCTTGTTCTCGTCAGTGGGCGAGTGACGCCAGATTGAGTGGAACTTTCTTTTTTGTAGTCCAAGTTCTTTGAGTTGGGGTGTGAACCAGTCATTAATGTGGGATTTCTGTCTACCTTTCCGAAGTGTGATCAGTGCCGTAGCATCCAGAGCCTTGGTCATAGCCTCATTGAAGACTTTTACTAGTGTAATTGGGTCTGACTTACTAGATGGGTTATTAATGGCCGGAAGAAGCAGTCAGAGTATCTTATCTGCTGCAATGTCTTTTTTGCTTCTAGTTGGGAGAGGCGGTGCCATAGTTATCGTGTTGTGATGAGCGAGGTCTAACACGTATAGCGACTCAACGTCCATGGTCACTAGAATATCGCTTGGTTGAATTTGGATGTCCCTAATGTTTCGTATCATGTCACTTGTAACTTTGACATATGCTGGCATTTTCAGCACAAACAGTTTTAAGAAAAATTCTGTATAAACAGAAAGTGGCTCCAGGATGGAATCTATAACAAACTATAGGTCTCACAGGAGGATGGTCTACTTTTTTGTGCACCTTTGGGTGAATTTTGCACAAAAAGCACCATTCCTCGCATGACTCATCAGGCTTGTGATCTGCTCCTGTAATCTAAAAGTGGGGTCATGGTCCAATTTTTTGTAGGATAGTTCAGACAGAAGCCGTGAGCATTCTCTTTCATATTTTGGTTTCCATACCAACAATGCCACCCCTTTGTCTGTAGACTTAACAGTTCATGTTTATCACACATTTTTTGAGGCTCACTCCTTCTGCCTTACTAAAGTTGTCCTGCTAATTGCTTTGCTTAATAGCTTGATGCATTTGCTTTATCACAATGTTTTCAAAAGCTAATACCTCAAAGGGGGGGGGGGGGGGAGATGTGTGTGGTGGTGGATTGAAATGGGATTTAGTTTTAAATCCTGTAATCATCTTAATGTCCTCAATCTTCAGTGATACCAGTCCTTTCTTAATTCTAACTGGCTACATAGACTTCAAAAAAGTGTTTCAATGTGATGTTACGAAAAAAACGATGTGGTTCCATTTCACATTAAAATGCATCAGATGTGGCTACTGGACAAACGAAAGTCCTTTAGCTAGGAGATCCAGTTCATTGGCATTCAGTGTACTATCTTTACTTATTGGTTCGAATATTACTGTCTGGTTCGCTTGACAATATCTTGTCTGGTTGAAAATTAGGACCATCCTTGATTGAACACACAAATATCAAACACATGTTTTAAGGGTTTTTAACATTATGCATAGGTTGTGGTATATTCAATGCCATCAGTACTTTTCCAGAAGAATAATTGTACTTGGTGGCCATTGCATTTGTAACTAATTGTTTTAATGTCTAACTGTAACCTGTGTAATGTTGTATATACAAAGCCAATCGGCTGAAAGTATTAGTAAATAACTTGCGGGTCTTCCCGATGCCGATTCTCTAACTGGTGTACTGTATGTTTCACTGGTATTCTAACATTCCTGTTATCCTTCTCTGTGCCCTTCAACCATTTATCAGTCGGTCCACCATTATTATCTGGTGTCTGCAGGTTTTTACATTTCATTGGATTTAATCTTTAAATCAAACCCATTACCTTTACACATACAACTTCCTTCTTTTGCATCTCAGCCAATGAGGCGCAGTTCTTTTTAGGGGTGGGGGTTTCAAATAAGCAGCGGTACCATGGTCACACTTTACTTGCCCATTTTTTATTACGCTGCCAACAGAGCGCTTTCTCACCTACAGAGTTAATGATCAGGTTCTGTGAACTGCCAGATATTTGTTCACCATAATTTCATGCACATTCCTCAAATCATCTGCTGAAACAGCACATAGATCACTGAAGTGTCCCCATTTTGCCTTTCATTAGCCTCGTTTGCCACCATCCGGCTATCTACACATTGACTTATGCAGCACAATATCAACAATTTTAGCTACTACCATATTCAGTTCCCGGTGTTCCTTCATAAGGGAGGTGCATAGTCCAAATACTGCATCCAAAGTCACTGCAATAGCCTCCAATTTGTTCACAGTGTTGATTGTTCCTCATTGCATGTTTCCCATGGACTATTATTATCATTAAGTTTTTCCAAATCTGTCGTTCTTGATAGATTAGATCCAATATTCTTGTCCCGTTATCTAGAACCTCCATGTCCAATACATCCACAGGCACGGATGTAACCCCTAAAGATTGCAGTCTAATTAAACTGTTATGCAGTGAATTATTATCCACCATAGAGCTGTTGCTTAAGGGTATTTCTGCGCCATCATTCAACACCTCAATCGTCTCTTCTCTCGTTTACCTAGGGTGCAGTAATTTTAATTGGTTCCATAATAGGTTTTTTTCCCTTTTTACATAAACCCACTGTATTTGATCTACTAAATTCTGTTCCCCTTTTCTCACTTTGAACACAGACGAAGTGGTACTATAGACAAAGGCTAGAGATCACTCCACGTTACATGCTCAAATTAATGGGCATCAACCTGGAGCATGCACATGGGGTAGGGTGTACAGAGATCATGTTTGGACACAAAACAATAGTCTAGACACCAGATATTATGTGTGGTTATATTTGAAATCAAGCAACTTCATAGTGACCATGATCTCTTGGCCATCACCCTCCTTGACACCAGCCCACTCCGTACTATGAATCTTATGGCATCAGTTGAGATCACCTGGGGAGGGAGGGGCAAAATAACAGGAGGATAAAAGGTCAGGCCATTGCAAGAATGGCTGAGCAATATGAAGATATCAATGAACGGAACAAGTTGGAGCTAGAATACCTTTGGATTCTCAGAGTTTAAGGATTCTAAGCCCAATAGTAACAAAAGTGAGGCCACAAACATGCTTACGATTACACATTAGTGGTAGCGAGGAGGCAGATGTGAAGGGATATATGAAGGCTCTAAAGGAGTATGTGCTCGAGTACCTTTGAGTTGATTCGCCTTTGATTCGCCTTTGTAAACAGAAATGGCTCCGCTCATCTATGGCTCCAAGAATAAAGTACTCCGAAAAGATGCTCCAAAAAGGTTTAAAGAAATAAATAAATAAATAAATACACACACACACACACACACACACACACACACACACACACAGACCTATGGGACCTCAACAATTGGGGCTCATTTAGGTCCACCTACATGATGGGCCAAGTTAGTGAAGCAAAACGGGTGTCCCAGTAGACCCTCATGTTTGCTAAAATGCAAGCCATAGGGTGCAAAATGAAGGCAGCTAGTGGTGGGACATGGATTTATATGTGACGCACAAGAGAATAGATTAATACACAGGCCGGGTGCTTTGAGAGCAGCAGGCCGAGATGGGATGTCAAATCAGATGCAAAAGGAGAATAGCGAGGCATGGGGGAATGGTTCATTCGATCTTTAAACAGATTACGTTTACCAGCTCCAATAACATGGCAAGAGGCCATTATAGTCCCCATTTTTTATAAATGGTGACCGTGGCGATCCAAGAAATGATCGCCTGATCGCCCTTTTGGATTCCATGGGGAAACGGTTTGCGTTGTTGCTGCGAGATCTTACCACATGGGCCACAGACACGGGAAGGCTAGACCCCCAGCAAACCGTATTTGTGAAAGGAGTGTGGAATTCCTTGAATGTGTTCCTGAAGCAAAATGCTATAGAGTCAAAAGCCTGTGTATATGTGGCCTTCATGGACCTGGAGCAGGCCTTTGATGGGGTAAATAGGGCGCACCTATGGACAAAGTTGTGGAATTGGAACTACCCCTAAGATTTGCTCGGGGTCATGAGGACCTTGTACAAACACATACATCCTAATTAGATGAACAGCAAAGGGTCAACTTTGGAGGAAAATTGATACCCATTAGGGTACGCAGAAGTGGGTGCAAGCATTCCCACCGAGGATAAATGCGATACCGTGGACGCCAACAACATTCTCTTCATGGATCAACCACCTACTGGCCAACAAAGGCAAATCTAAGCCTTCAATGACTACCTGATAGCCAAAATCGAAGATCTTGGCATCATCGTTGGCGCAGAGGTTTGTGTGGAAGGATTAGAACATCGAATTGGAGTTAGTCGACCCCATCACCTAGCTTGGTGTGGTCATTATAAATCAGCAGGACTATTACCTCTTGTTGAGGGAGAAAGTAAAAAAAAAAAAGAAAAACTCAGGGTGCAGCTTTTAAATATGGGAGATCCTCCCAATTCCGCTCAATCCAATTCCGCTCAACCTTCTACCGACAAAAGATCGTGCAAATCGTGACCGATAGTGAGGAAGTAATGCTGAATCTCTTGGGAAACTTAGGCAGTATTGGAATGGTTCTTCTGGCGAAGGATCCTGAGGTTACCATCCTCCCTCTCAATGGCCACTATCCAAAATATGAACCTCAATAGTGCTATGGAAGATCTTGATCTTTTATAACCTAGCAGTCCTCAACAGCAATTCTAAAATGGCGAGATGTGGCCACGACAGCTGCCCAAGGAGATGGGGGAAATGGAGGCCACTAGTGAGTTGAAATATTAAGTTGGAGGACTGGGTGGCCAACCCAGCAAGCATGAGAAAAAAAAAAGCGTTAAGAAAGGTTCAGGATATGGACTTGATAGCAAAGTTGGAGAGGAGAGATGCGGACAGTCTGAAACCAAACCAGAGTAGGGAGCACAAAAGTTTGAATAAGTTCCCACTCTATTTGTAAAGGTTTCCCTTGCCCAACTATAGAGATCTTCTATGATGCAGATTGAATATTATGGACACTTGAGAGGGCCAACTCTCAAGGAAGAAAATTGATAGTTAAATTGCCAGGCCGTAAAGACCTCATATGGGAACTAAGGCACAATCACCATATGCTAGTGACACGACAGACACGAGGTTCGCTTTTCCAAACAAGTCTGGTTTTACTTCAAAGTATTCTCAGTCGGCCGACTGGGGTCTAACATCTCGCAACGTGTGTACCCAGACCTTGTGAGACGCAAGAGAGCGAGCAACACTCAAGCAGCAATATTTATACATGACATGCAATCTTTAGAAGGCAATACAAACCACCCATAATGTATCTAAATATACATCTTCTAGAAACAGTAGCAGAGACAGTTTTGTTATGGAGAACGTAGAGCTCTTAGTACAGCAAGGATATCGCGTTTGTAGGAGAATGACATTCTTTAGCACGTTATCTGTGCATTTCTATTCATGCATCATGGGTAAGACCGTGGAGGAAGAAAATCACCATTCTCCGCGAAGGAGTACTACTAGAAAGAATATAATTCATGCTTTCACTACCTATTGCTACAGAGTTTGCAAGACAGGCCGGCACCAGGGCCGCTGATTAAATGCAGTTTTCTGTTCGCCTCCAAGGACGTCGTGAGTGAGAAAAACAAAGTATTTCTGTATTGTTTGACATTCCTGTCTGTGTCTTTCAGCATTCAGGCTGTGGCCTCGCAACGTGCATGAGCTCGAAGTATAGAATACATTTTACAAAGCAGTTTTACAGGAAAGAAAAAGCTAATTGTGGATATTTCACAAAATGGACACCCTCCGGTTATTCTCAATACGTTGATGATTCTGTGCTGGCAATGTTATCGTGCATGATGCGATTTCAGGCCAACATAATATACATACTATAGGGTCGTTTCTGAACTAACAGAATTGTTAAATTCACACTGTAGATATTGTCGTGTGGGGAGGATGGAAACTTTATTGCACTTAATGAGAACTTGTTCGCTGGAATGCTTTAAGGGTGTCATGTCACCCACTCCCAAACTATCTCCAAAACTATCGGCTGAACAAGGTGGGAATGGGTTCTCTTGGGTGAGAGCACTAGTCTGGTATTGGCAGCCACAAAGTTTCTTGAAATTGTCCTAAGCATAGGGGGAAATTTAGGAAGGGTAGCTGATGTGCCATGTATGGGGCACATCATCCAATTGATATTATGTTTCTGCTAAACAAAAAAAAAGTATTCTTTGTTGGAAATTGTGTATACCAATTATTTTGCATGTTCAGAATGGATTGGAATCTCCTCTGAGGAGCAGATGTCAAATATGTGACAGGTTTTAATTTGTGAAACCAATAAACAAAAGACAAAAAGTAAGTAGACTGGCCACTATCATGATGTTCTTTAAGGATACATTTACAAGTCCCATCATTTGGGGAGGATAGTCAGACTATATGAAGAGGTGGAAAATATAGCAGAATAGCAACATTACCCAATTTGAGGGGCAACCATTAAATGGGAGAAACTCCTTGATAGAGCTGAGCTGTCCAGTACTATTGAGTTACTGTATGTCCCTTCAGAGAAAAGTGTTAGGCTAGCGACACCAAGCTAGCTTCTTGCATACTACTTTTAATACCAAAAAAGGACAGCATCACAAATATGAAATCTTTATTAATTCAAATATAAATACAGACTTAGTGCAAGCTAAATACGAGTCATGCTCTTAATAGCATGGAAATGATCAAACATCCTAAAAAGAATACCAGTTTAAGAATCAGCACAACATTTTAAAGTGAATACTTTCATCATAAAAGCATGGACAGAGTCTTTGGAAGGCCAGCAAGGACTGAAGACCAACATTGCTTTGTTAAGCAAATCAGCTGAGGTGGTCATCCTGAAACGCCTGGTCCATACACTGAAGCGATAACAAATGAAAATAAAAGCGTGCTTAATGTCAAGCAGGCAAAGCAAGCGTTCACATCCGAATTAATGCCCACAGTTTGAGTCTGAATAAACATTTTAATTTTAAGCAAGTGATGCACCAAATACAGACATGTGCATAAATAATATGCTGCCAAGTTACTAGCCAATATGGGTCAAATCAAAGTCGTTAACCATATTATATTTTCTGTAAAAACAATGCAATACATGCATACACACCTTGCTATATACAAAAAGTGATCTTATACATTGCTGACACATTAAAGGACAACACGAGTATCATTGAAACTCTGAAGACTTGGTCTGCCTGGTTTACTCTGCACAATCACGTGTTTAGAGTTGGAAGAAGCGGAAGCGCAAGGAGGTACATGGAGGTGGGGGTAAAGAGAGGAGGTAGAGGTCAGCAGATCGGAGATAGCAGGAGGGTAAATAAAAAGAGGGAAGAAAGGTGGGGGCAGGTCATGGAGAGTTTTGTAGACAAGGCAGAGGAAATGAAAATTTCAGGTGAGAGGAAGGGAAGCCAGTCGAGGTGAGAGAGGGAGAAATTGAGTCTTGAGAGCCAAGGAGACAGGGTACGAATAGAGGAGTGGTAGATGGATTTTATGGGAGTTAGGCGAGAGACAAGGAGTCCAAAGAAGAGAGGCGCAATAGAAGAGGCGGGCGAAAAAAAATAAAAAAATAGAGGAGATTAGGAGTTTGGAGCCGTGGAATGTGAGAGAGGAGCGGATCTTGAAGAGGTGGTGACGACAGGTTCTGGAGGTTAGAGAGATGTGGGTGGAGAAGGAGAGAGAGGGGAGTCAAGATGGAGGCCAATGTTGCAGGCAAGGGTAGCTATGGGGACGTTAGAAGGTGGAAAGTGGATGAAGGGAGGGGGTGAAGGGGGGAGAGAGTGTTGGGAAGGAAGAATAGCACCTCAGGCTTGTCAATATTGAGAGAAAGTGGGATGACATCCAGTTTTTTTATGGCTGTGAGGCAGGAGGAAAGTGTGGTGGAGGTCAGGTGTAAAGGAGGAGAAGGTAAGAAAGAGTTGGGTGTCATCAGCGTTGAAGTGGTGGGAAATGCCGAAAGAGGAGATTACTGGTGAGAGAAGGGAGGTGTAGAGAGAAATGTAAGGGTACTAGCACAGATCCCTGAGGGACACTATAGTTCAAGGGGAGGCTGCAGGAGGTACAGCCACCCCAGGAGACAGTGAAGGATGTAATGCCTGCCCACAATAAATGGGGGGCAGGGAGGAGAAACACTTTCCAACTACTCGACTGAATTGTTAACCCAGCAACAGCCCTTATGTGCATATCAATTTTTAAGTAACGTTTCTGAACACTTGTGTACCAGGCGTCTTTACATCACCACTATCCACACAGTAAGACTGCCAGCATAGCCCATCATACACTAGACATCCATGTATTTATCTTGGTCATTGCTTCACTAGGCTACCAGCCCTTCCCTAGCCTACCAAAAATAAAAGGCCCAATGAGGTATTGCTGTGCAGAGTGACCAAGACACCCTTTACATTTGAAGCGCACAACCATTTAAATCGGAGACAGTAGCCTTGAACTAGGTTTGAGGTTTCATCCTGAATGGACATGCTTAGAATAGAAGGGATGCACATACAGGTGTGTGTTGTGTTTTCAAGAACTTCTGGCTTCAGGTGGACTTCAAGAATGAAGCAGAAAATGAGGCTAGAAAATGGTTTACCTAAAAGGTCTACAAGAGACCTCAAAGCTTGTAGGAAGTTACTCAAGAGTGTGCCCTTTCATTTGTTCAACATATCTTTGTCCAGCAATACACAAGCCCCAAAGAAACCAGTCCAGCACCAACACCAACACCAACTCCTAGGATAGGTTTTGTCTGAAGGGATCCACAAGCACATTTAGACCGGTTTTTCCACAGTGTTTGGGGTCTACCTCAAGTAACCTAGTCAAGTGGTTTAAGTGACCGCGTCAGGACATACCACTCACCTTATAAACACAAAATGGAAAGGGCTGACAGTTCCTTGTCAAGTGAAAGTCAAGACTGATTTGAATGGTGTTGGTTGTGGGTAAAGCTTACCAAAGAACGGAACAGTCCTCCGAGTACTACAGAGCACAAGATTCACTGGCGTAAGCAGTGAAAGCAATACTTTTAGAGCATACTTTGCTTTCTGCAAGACTAACTACATTAGAGGGGTTTTGGTATTCATGACATTTAATTTGTTAACACACCATTCAGCAAAGCCATCTAGGGCTATCATTTATTTTGTGGAATGTGCATTTCCCTTTTGTGGGATTTGGACCAATCAGTTTTGCTGAAACACCATTCCATGGAAGACAAGGAGTAAAGGGCATCCAACGAAGTTGCGCAGTGCAGATTCTCATTGGGGTGGAGATCCAGGATGTGAACAATTGTTGCAATCCTAGAAGTTAGCCAGGCAGTGTGTCCAGTGCCCCTCAGGGGAATGCACACCAAGAACCCCAAGACAATACCACGAGCAATGAAGGTCCTGCTCCACAAATGCTATATTTATACCAGGGCTACAAGGCACTCATGGCAACTTTTGCCCACAAAGTAGTGTTAACAGTAAACAATCTCATAATTTCATTGCTGCTACATTGCATAGAGTAGGCAGGAACACAGCCATTTAGGACACCATAGTTTCTAGCGTTACACTACTGTGTCAGTACTACGGCTTCTCTGTTCTAGGGCCTTCATATGGAGTACTGGGTTAGTCTCCACAAAACTGAATGGATTCCTTCCTCCCACTGATTTCTCATTTACAAGATCTGTCCAGTCCTTTGAAACTTATCACCGGGTGGGCGGGGAGCATCTGTGCTCAACACCTCTATGCGCTGATAGGACATCTGGACTTGTACACGACAACAGTGCCCCTCACCAGACGTGCCCCCACCTCATGCTTCTGGAACACCATTTCTTTCTAAATTATAAAAAAAACCTGCGCCATGTTACACACCAGTAAGACCTCGAACTTCAAGACGTGCAGATTGTAGGAGACAGTCATCGAACTCAATTATCCACAGTATCAGGTTTTTACCGAATGGCAAGGAGCACAATCGTAGGACTAAGGATTATCTGAAACATGCACCATGAAGATTTGAGTGAAAAATCATTTGACAATTTTTTTCCTTTTTTTGTCTGTAACAAAAAGGACCTCTTTGAAGATGCGGTGACTGACACAGGCTTAGGACATTAAATTCCCAACCCAGAACGAAAAGGGCCGCCACAATGGGAACATTATGGATACTGTGCGCCTCAATCCTCCACTCTAGGAATAGAAACCATTCCAGCTCAAGGTTCTAGACATGTATGCCAAGGACCCCAGCACCAATGTTTCTGGGTTCGGGACTGGTCTCACCAACAGGCCGACCTACACTAGGATGAGCTGCAAGGACCGCAACCCTACACCTGCCGGCTCAGCACAAGCTCACAAGGTAGTCTATTTGTCCCAGCACTGAGCAGCTCCGCCATTGGATCTCAAGCCCCAGTCACCAGCCCCTCTAGGTTATGTCCCGTTCCAGTTGGGCATGGTTATGTCAAAGAACTGAAGTCTTCAATGAGAAGGGTGATCCAATACAGTTTGGGTTGGAACCAGACATACTGATTTTCCCAAAGGAATTTTGGGTAGATTGGTTAGACCAGTGGCCTAGATTCCTCCCAAGATTGAGATCCTTTCAACACCAACTGAAAGCCCCCCAGCTCCTTCCAAAAAAGGATTATGAAGTTAATTGAGATACTGGGCCAGTCAGCCACCACAAACCAAAAGCTCAATTTGAGAAGACTGCTATTATGGATGAGGTAGCTCCAAGGGAGATCTTGTTGCCTTTCAACTAGGAAGCTGATCTCACCCCCGCCTCTTGGAAGCCTCTGAGAAATCAGCCTCTGTACCTAAAGTTGACATACTGCCAGAAAGCATTGCCTGGCACCCTTGGAAGCATGAGCGGAAAGGTACATTTGCTCAAAGAGCTTAGTGGTACAGGCAACACCAAACTTAAAAAGCTAGTCTTTCACCTCCACCCACCAGCCTCCATTTGGCCCCGACGAGGAAAGCAAGAGGATGGGTTTGGCTTGTTAGATGGTCCCCATCGGTAGAAAATGCATTTTGTGCACTGCCCAAATTTCCTTTCGGACGGTGTCGCAGACAAAGTTGAACACTTGAAAAGGACGGTGTCAAGACAAATCTGGCCAAAAAACTGCATTGTGTAGCTCATGTAATTGCAACGGGTACAGTGGCATTGCTGGATGAAGAACTGGGTTCATGGGCAATAGCTCAGGGGTAACGAGTTTGTTTTGGAAGCAAGACAACAGCGCAACACAGGTTCTGATCCTGCGTTTGAAACCAATCTCTGGTATTAAGCATGTTATAAAAGAACAATTATAATCTAGAAAAAGCTTCTGGACAAAAGCAAATGCCTACAAAGGTGCGTCACCCAAGGACACTGGAGTAATTGGATGAAGCCATAAATGACCACAGCTAGAAGGTAGTTTCAACTCTGCTTAACCTACGGCTACAATGGCAGGGTAAGGCACCTTATTGTGGAATTCCCAAGTCAGATTAGAGGTTGTGGAGCTCAGGAGGTCACATTACTTCACTGTAGTCCCCTCTGCAGTCCCAGGTGCAAAGCCCCACTGAGGGGGGACTTTTCTCCCTCTACTCCAAAGGAGGGCTGAGGGTGGGGTAATCTGTGCAGCAAGGATTGGCATTATACCGTGTCCGATGCTTGGCATTTGCAGGTCATGAATCAGGATTATGGCCCCTCCACAATGCCCTCTGGACCCCCACCCCCCTCTTCTAGGCAGCCCCAGTATGGTTCTGGACCCCCTTATTGGAGGGTCATGAGTTTATGGGGGAGGGTGCCATACAACTGGTGCACCATTCCAAATGGTGCTGAAGTTGGTATGCTCTATACTCCTGGCTCCAAAAAAAGATGGGGTCCATGCATCACCCCCCCCCATCCAAAGCTGCTGAACTAGTACCCATGCAAGAACGAGTTGGAGGAGCGTCACCCTAGCCCAGATCGTTCTGGCTCTTGATCCGCAGGGCTGGTTTGTGTCCCTTGGATCTTTAGACACCTACTTCATGTGCCATTACATCAGAAGCATAAGTACCAGGGATTCGCAGTGGGGCCCTCCTACTATCAATTCAGAGTTCTGCGGACCAAATTTTCTTCTGCACCCTGAATGTTCACTAAACTGTTGGCTCTGGTTGAGGGAAGGCATCCATCTATTTCCCTACCTGTATGACTCGCTAACCCTGACTCACTCCCCAAACTCAGGGATCAGCACACCTGTACCACACATGCAGTCGGTTGAAGTTTCATGCAATTGCCTGAACTTCAAAAGGGTTTTTGACAGCACAGTCTCACACATCACATTCTCAGGTTGGTCAGTGTGGTCCTGGATATTAACCTGGGCAGGGCCCTCGCACCAGAGGACAGAATTGCAAACTTTCTTCAGATAGCTCAGATCATCCAATGCCAAAAAAAGGTTCCAGACAGTCTCCCTGCATTTACTTGGCCTCATGAATTTTGTTAGTGCTGGTGGCTCAGTTGCACACAATGTTGTGTCAGTGGTTACAATTGCAGATTAACAAGTCATAACATGTGTTGGTCACGTTTGCCTTCCTCTCCTTGAACCAAATGTGTGCTAGTCCCGATGGACAAGGCGGTGGCCAAAGCATCACTCCAACAAGCAAATTAGTGTAGGATCCTTGCCTCTAAAGAAGCAAGGAGCCTGCCGGACACATTGGTCAGCATATCCCATAGTCAGAACAGCATGGCAGATATCTGACTGGAACTTTCCTCTGCCGGGAGCTTTGGGTGGTGGGACGCACCAACAACTGAATGAGACTCTGTTCTGCTCTGTGTTCCCACCAATCACCTTCTTACAATGGAGACTACTGGCTTGGGTCCACCTTGATTATGATCACTATGGACTGGGCCTGGAGCTTGTGGACAGGTCCATTTGCTCTCGTGCGTCTCTCATTGAGGGTGGACCTTCTCTGTCAGAGTGGCAGGTGCTCCACCCGAACCACTGTAGTCTGAACCTACATGCTGGACTCCCGAGAGTCTGAGATACAAGTAGTGTGATGCACTCCTTTCAGCTTGAAGGCCAGTCATTAAATCCGTTTATGCCCGCAGATGCTGTAAATGCTCAGCTTGGTGCAGGGAGCAGAACCTGGACCCTTTTCCCTGTCCCATCTCCCGTTTTGATTTAGCGGTTTGTTGCAATTAGTGGTAGGAACAACATTATCTATAGGCAACTCATGTGTGCTTCTGCCGGTGGAAGGGTTCATTGCTATACAATCCCTTCCCTTTATGAGAGTTCACATTGGAGGTACATTTCTTGAAAAGGATAAGTGCGTACTTGGGTCTGGTTACTTTTTCACATGCGCAAAGAAGGCCCTCAGTGCAATTTTCATCATTTGCACTATGAAGTGCACAAGGTATTTCAATCAGTATAACATCCTTGCAGAACTCATTTACAGTGGGTACCTATGTATTCTCCCTGCTTTTAGCTCAGGCTGGTGTGGATTCATGTAATGCAAAGTGAAGTGGGTGGTCAATATATGCACACACAAATGTGTACATTTTACACAATTACTAATCTGGAGGCCAAGTGCATTGCACATTCACTTCTCTTCCTGCCACAACCATTTATCGTGCTACTAATGCTAAGAGGTTGGTGTCCTGCATGGTTTATTCCATTTAGGAATTGGAGGACCTTTCCCATTGGGTTGCTTGACCCAGATCATCTCCAGACTCCCTTCAGACCCATCATTTGGGGTTACCTCAATTTACATTTTAACAAACAGTCATTCACATTGATCTACATAAAATGAATCTAAATCACACTTAATATAGATGGATATCCATTCAGGCATTCACAATTTCACCCAGTTATCAACCACGCCAATTCATCCTGCCACAGAAGGTGTCCACCCGCCACAGCCTAAGAACCATAAGCCTTCACACAAGGACATCCAGTATCCCTCCATCCTAAATTTGAACAAGCTCCCTCATCCTACTCCCCATTCATGTTAAAATGCCACTCATTAGAAAAATCCAGGCATATGGGATTTTGCAGTGCTTTTGTTCACAGATCCCACCTGCCACATGTGCGAATATTAAATGTTTTCCAACCCACACAGCTAAAGGATTTGAAAACAGCACAGTTGTGCTTCCTCCACTTGCCGGTTCATGTTAGAAATTCTGAACTATCAGTGCCCCAATGTTGGTTCTTTATCTGACAGTTTCAAAATGGCAGGAACTGAAGACTTCCAGTGCTTTGCAATGGGTCCACATTCAATTCACTACTGTAATACAGGCTTTATACATTTTCACCCTCCAATCCCACTCACAGGATGGGAGGGGCAGCAGCACAGAGGGAAATGCCAAACCTATGTGAACTCTCTTAAGTTTACAAACCGTTGCTCTCTCAAATGATTACAAATGTATGTTTTGTAGACTAATGAAGGAACGGTTCCAACATCTCCTACTTAAACGCCTGGCAGACCCCACAACACTAATTTAGTAAACCACACAACATGGTTACCTCATGCCTGGGGCTTTGCAGCATAGCGTTCCCTCTCGGTTGAAACTGTGTTTACAGATGAATAGGGTGGTTCTGTGCTGGCCTGAGCTTTCGGCATCGCTTGCTGAGTGGTCCGAGTTTCATGTCTACTAGTTTCAATGCCAGGTTGTCCTCCACTCCTGTAGAAGAGAACAGGTCAGTTGAACACCATTACACACACGGACGTTTCACTCTGATGCAGCACCATCTTAGCCAGCGACTCAACCGGTGAAACTAGTTCATATTAGGTACGTCACATGACGAGTCCCGTCTACTTACAGTACATTAGCCACTACAGCTGTAATAAAACCGGCCAGCAAGAAGAACAGAAGAACACTCAGGATTGAAGTGATAACGATCATCCCGCCACTTCGTCGTCCCGGCCAAGTATCAAGGGTGTCCGTACTTTTCACTTTCGGGAAAAACACAGTATGTTAATACATTCACTAACAGTTTGGTCAAGATATTCACAGAATAAGTAAGTTCTGATTCTACACCAGACACCACAGTGCCCACTGTCCCCCATTACTTCTATAGCAGCAAAACACCAGATACGATATCAATGGTTTTGGGAGCTGCCATCAAATGTACCCACACTCAGCTCTTGAAGAACGTAGAACAAACATTGCATCAAATACAAGGAGGGCCCATTGAACTACCAAAAAATGCAAATTCCATACAGACCATATCACAAGGTAATAAACCAGTCCTGACCAAATGCTTATATTTCAGGTGCAGCAGAACCAGGGTGCTAGTACGTATGATAGAGTGCCAATCACCTTGCAGAACAAAATAATGTCTTGTAACCAGAAGTGGTATGGCATGGAGATTACATTTAGGGTACTACACAATCCAAGAGTAGGACTCAACAACCCTTCAGCAAAGGGTCTATTCCTTTGCTTAGATTTAAACTGGACAAGCGCTTGCATATCTTAAAATGAATGCTAGTTGACATCCAAAGTTACATTCGTACTTGTTTTGGTAGTGATTGGATCAGACCACAAGGTTCTGTCGACAACTGCCCCATTGCCAATCAGTGCATAGAGGAACCTAAAGAAAGCAGAGTCATCATTAACAGCTTTAATAACACTGACAGCTCTCAGGTTTGCAAGGCGTTCTAATACACAAACGTGCATGCAAGGTTATTTGCAGTTTTACAACATATGATATGCACAAGTCACTTCAGTGCACCAGGAGTGAAGGAGGTAGGGTTGGTGACACTGGAAATGGGGGCTAGTACAAGTACACTGGCAGGAATTATATATACATTTTTGCATTATTATTGCATTTCTGAATCCGCGCACAATGATCAACAGCATCCAAAGCACTAAAAGGATAAAAGTCTGCACCTAGGGGGACAACACAGCTCAAGCGATTTTACAGTTCACCTTGCAACCACAGCAAAGCATTTCTCCCTACACCTTGTGCATGGACCAAAAAAAAAAAAAAATAGATTACAGTACGGGTGTCTTGTAAAGATATGGAGCATAGCCTCTTTTATGGCGTGCAAGGTAGCGGGTGGGATAATCTGCCTTACAGGAGTATCCCGTGTGGTGGCAGTAGCGGTTGCAGATGAGAGGAAGACAGCCTACTACTTCCTGAGAAAGGAACAGCCTTTCTCAGAACACCTGGGTGGTATGAGTGGGTGTGGCAGCACATGGAGGTGATACCAAAAGTGTACTGTCCGTGACCAAGTAGGATTCCACTCAATGCATTCAACATGGGTAGCCCAAGTTTTTGTTACCCCCTCGTATGGTGTAAAGATATTGCCACCCCAGGATTACCTTTGGGTGCTGGAGGTAGGGATTTCCTTCATCTCAGCTCCTTGGTCCGCTTGACCCTCCTCTGCATCATTGTGCTTTTGAACTTTGTCCAGGCCCTCCAGCTGCTGCTGGTGTTGGCCTCTGGGCAGGAGGGATAGCCATGGCTGATGCCATTTTTGAAGTTAATAGCAGGTGTGCTAAAACTCTTCCAAGCAGGTGCTCTAGCCTGGATTGCAGATGGAAAATCAGTAAGAATAGGTCTAGGAGCGGTGCAAGGGTAAACTCTCAGCTTGAATTGTCCAAGATTGGCTGACAATGCAGTTTCAAAATGTCTGCTATACACAGACCCATTCGCCAACACATCACGGCACAGGGGTCACGAGACTGTCCAGAAAGTCAGCAATTATGTCAATTTGTGAACGTAGACAATAAAGAAGAAAAAGTTAGAATATTCAGCTCATAGAAGTGTTCAGAATGTGGCTGGGACGTTGGGGAATGGCATAAGCTGAAACTTCCTATATCAGCCCGAAATGCTACTTTATTGAGGCGAGTACGAAATTAGGAAGATGTAGCAAATTAATGGTAAAATCCTGTGAAGTTCAGTAAAGAAAAAACAAAAACTGTAAAGGGACCTTATGGTTCAAAGTCAAATAGAAAAACCCAGAAATTTGCCATTTATGGTAAGCTAAGCATCCATAAATCTCACCACCACTATGCACTGCTAAGACTAATGCCCAGGACAGCTTTTGATAACAACGGCTATGGATTCTTCTCCAAATTGCAATGGGCAGATGAATACATGGCCAGCTGGATCACAGCATTGAGGATGCTCATCACCACATGCAACTTTACTGGTATGATAGAAGAGTACATTAGAGATTGGATAATGGGCACATGCAATGTCACGATCAGGTAAAGACTGTGAATGTATCTGTTTATTTGGAAAAGACACTATCTGGCTAGGGCAACATAAGAATCAGCCAAGAGCATCCAAGTGGCACACAAGGACATGCATTTTGGCATTGCAGCAGTGCACCCGACAAACAGGGGAGGAGGCCATAGTTAAATAGAAACGGGGGAGAGGGACACATGGGGCAGGGTGGAAGAGCAAAGCCCAGTTGCAGCACGTGTGGGTGGAGCAGTCATTGAAGCACATTTTGTCTCTGTAGGAAGCCAATGCAATATTCTTCAGAAGGAGCTGCAACAAGCTAATGTTGACTGGTGAAGCATCCTAGAGTCCCGACTCATGTACATTTCTAACAGCTATTACTCACAAAATGTGGGTGGGGGGCGGTGACCTTGTGTGACGTGCATACATAAATAGTCCAAACAGAATGGTGCCTGTGACAGAGAAAACGCAGGACGCCTAACTGGAGTGGATGAATCCTCACAATACATCCAGCTTTAGCTAAATTGAACGATCTAAAGAGTTGAAAGATACTTAATGCCAACGACTGACATCAGATTTAATACCAAACATTGAAGTATTTTACTTAATGTGGTGAGAGGACTCAAGACATGTTCAGATGAGGCATTTGTATGATATGAGAAATGTAATGTGTATTATTGGTATTGCAGCCTCACTCTGTCATTATGAGAGACAGCATAGCTAATCCATGCTGGGACACCAATTGCTGTGCACTTTAGCAGGGCATACAGGGCCACACAATTGGAATCTCAAGGACCAGGTTCAAACCTATATGGGGTGTCTGAATCGAAGGAACAGTGGTGTTCATTCCTAAAGATCGATGTGCATTACGTTTTTCCCCCAGTTATGCAGAAGAAAAAAATACTCAAAAGGAATGTGGTTTCAAGTAGAGAATTGTCAAGGAAATTTGATACAGTGAGGAGGAATGTGGACGGGGACTACAAACATAACATTTGCATCAAGTGTTTTGCAAGACCCTTAGTTTAGGTATGCCATGATTGAGAGGGAGGCATTGGCTGTATGCTGGGCGTCCCAAGCATTTTCGCACACTGTGGGGGTTAACTTTAGCCTTATGTGTCGAGTATGGATCGTAAACTGCTGGTTCATGTTGTAGCCAACAAGGACCTAGGATCAGTGTTATCCAGAATATGTGGGTCACCCAGAATAGCAAAATGGGTGTGGATGGTGGATTACAATTTTGTGGTGGAGTATGTTCTGAGACCGTTTGAGGTGTTGGTACATTTTGTTATTGAGACTAAACCTGAAGTTAGATTGAGTTTGCATCAACACGGTCCACAGGACAGTGTTTTATAACCCCAGTGCTAATCGTTGAGCACGCCAACAAGTTTAAAGAGGCGATACAGTCAGCAAATGTTTTGAATTGGGAGTGTGGAGTTAACTGGTGCAGTCAAGGTGTATGGGTGTGCACCATTTGAGCTCATGAGGGACAGGAAGCAGAGTAGCAAGCTCAGGCCAAGATAGCTTTGTGGTGGAGTGCAGTACACAATCGAGTATGGGGACATGGTGAATGCAGCAATGGACAGTGTTGTCAGAGAGGCATACCAAGAAAAATGTGATCGGGAAGTTCAGGTCCAGGTGGGTGACGTTGCAAAGGTGAAGAGTCCTCGTTAACAAGGAAGGGTTTATCAGAGTTACTGGTGCCTTTGAAGGTGGTGGAAGTGGGGCGGGGATATGTCAAGCTGAGTGACAGCATTGTTTGGAACAAGGGGGTTTGCTGCTCATGATGCCTCTGGTATGTGGATGGATGGCGAATCCTGCGAGGCAGGGTGCCTTAAGGATGGGTCAAACCATTGGAGGTCAGTCTGACGCGATGTAGAGATGGTGGAAGTGGTGTGAAAATTGTGGTTTCGGAGGGGGCCGATAAGGTGTAGGTTGGCGATTCCAGTGACTGCAAGCACAGATTTTGGATGTTGTGGGTGCGAGGATCTCAGGGGTTGGGAGTGCAAATGGCTGTGTGTCAAGGGGATGGGGGGGGGGGGAATTGCTTTAGTAGGGTCAAAATAATGTTACCCCCAAAAGGTTTGAGGATTACATTTGTGGTTAACATTTCCATTTTTGTTGGAGTGGTGGTGTAGCATAGTTGTACCTGTTGGGAGAGTGCATGCAAGTGTGTGTTCTAGGCTCCATAGAACCTACTCCATTATGGTTCAAGGCTGACCATTGGTCCTTCGCCCAAAAGCAATAAACTGTGGGGTGCTGCAGACATACTGACCCGTGTGGTTCATCTCAGTGGTCCCTTTCGCACTTAGTCCCAAAATTGTGCCAAGTCTCAAAATTGTGCCCTATATTGCATATGGCATGGATAGTCCATTTGATACATAAATACAAAATAAGGTGTGCTGAAAGAGGTTTGTAATGAACATCTAGTCAGTCATGTGGTCATAACTCATAGTTCACATTGCAAGAGCAGCCAATTACATACATCTGGAAGTTGGTTAGTGGACAAGTCAAGGAAATCATGGGGTTTGTAAATGTGGCTACTGAATTACAGTAGCGAGAAACCACTTAATCGGTTATGGATTAACCACGGAATGTAGACTTCACAGACAGCATCAAAGGATAAGGACACCCCGGGTGCGCACACAGTAAGCACCATCCACCTCTGCCCTAAAATCCCCTCTATAACCAATTTCTTACCTCTCAGACCGTAAAACGCCACACCTCCCCCCCCCCGATCCAGAATCAAAAGGCCACCAAAAACCACAAAGAAGCCAAAGGACAACTACAAACCTAACAAAACTCAGAAAAGGCTTTGCCGGTGGGGGAGGAGTACCTGCGACCCAACCCCAATAACACAAACATTCAACTAGAAGACTCCTAAAGGAACAAATATGCCACGACACAGAACACAATGATGGGGAGTGAAAACTAGGAGAATGGTGGAACCACAGCAACAAACGGACACGACAGAGCACACACCCATAAGCATGACAGAAGGGAAACATCTTTAAAGCCAACTCTATACCTTGCGATGGACCACCCACCAGAACAATTCATGACCACCAACAATGATGAGACACTCCAGCAAGATACCAGGACCACACAGGAAAAGACCAGAAAAATCCGGAACACGAAAGAAAACTAAACCCTCACTCCATACATCACCAAAACTCTAGGGCACCTGCAACAAGATACAGAAGAGGAACCAGAAGAAATCAGGTACCCAAAAACGAAACATAGCAATCTAATCAATGATGAATCAGACCCTACAGAACACACCTCACATCCTGAGGATAACAAGGAAACCATAAGACAAAACCAAGGAAAAAAAAGCATGGTTTAAATACACTGCAATATCAACGCAAGATCAATGTTCAAACATGCTAGAGAGATACACAATCTACGGTAGCAGAGTACAAATCTTATTGCTCACAGAAACTTTGCTAGCTAACAGTCTACCCAAAAACAAAACAAGGGAGGAGGGCTTGCACACCGGAAAATAAACACAGACCTGCTGAACAGAAACTGCAAATCCCTCATCCTTCACCTGACCACAAACTCTCAAACAAACCTCACATTCATTTGCCTCTGTAGACCACCGATGCAACCTTTGTGGACACCTTCATAGAAGCCATCACAAACCTTGCCATCAAACAATGATCATTAGCGAATCCCCAGGGACTTCCATATGGTTTGAAGAAGAGAACACAAACTGCCAAAAATCACTAATCTAGCAGCTTGAGAAAATGAAACTATGTCAGATGGTTAAAGGAGCAATACATACAGCATGATGCACTCTTAGACGCAATCTGAGGCAACTAAAGAATTGATCTTAGCTGCACCACGAATGCAAAAAAAATAAAAAACAGTATGGAGCGATCACCTCATCACACCATTAATGATCTTAGTGATCCAACTAAACAGTCCCAAAAGCTCCCCACAAACTGGAAAAGAAAATTTAATACCATCAAAAGTAGTAACTTGAAAAAACTGGAAAACTCTAAACCAACCGCAAACCTGGACGGACCAACCTAGAGGAAAAAGCAGACCCAAGCCAGAAATGGATAGCTGAAATGTGACAGTATATCCCTGAAAAACCCCTTCATCTCATCACATAAGGCAGTTGCAAGATTGTTTACACCCCACCTCAATACAAGGAAAAATACAAACCAGAGACTTGAACTAGGAGGAAAAACTACAACCGGTCAAAAAGAAAAAAATCTGAGCATACAAAAAGGACATTCTCAAAGCCAAAATGAAATACTATGAGAACCAAAAGCCACCAACAACTATAAAAATATTCAACACAATAAATGAGATTCACCTGGATGCAATCCGGTACACTCACAAAATGGGATAATCTTGCAGACCACTTCACTGACATAGCGGCTCATACACAACCAACCAGACCATGCAACATGTCCCCACCCATCCTGGAACCACAGAATAATCTGCAAAGTTTAAAGCAAATATCAGAAGAGATTACTCAAGCTGGTGAAAGATAAAAACAAAAGAAGTCTCCCCAATGCACCCAAGCCCACCAGACATCTATAAATCAATCAATCTTCACACAAGGCACACCATTGGAATTCCACACAAAACACTTCAATCGCTCAACAAGGAGAGTACAGCAGGCTTTCAAACCTGTGTACATCAAACTACTTAAGGGTCACAATCATTGGAATCCTAATTGACAACGAGCTTACCCTAGAATCACAAGTAAATGCAGAGTATACAAAGGCACAGCAGCCAGACCTCTCCTCAAACTCACAAAGGGACCACATCACTCCCACGCTAAAGATGTCAGTAAAAAAAAAACAATGTGCATAACAAACAGAGCAATTCATGGCCAAGGAGCAGAATTCTTACAAAAGAATACCATTTACCAGCTGACCAGACCACTCCTATCCAACAACGACGTTCGGCTGGAACCTAAACCATACACCAGGAAAACGAGGTGGATCAGCATTCTTTCACCTAGCCACTAACATTTGAATCGCTCCCGAGAGAAATATAAAACATGAAGGGCCATCCTAAAAGCCTGGCTCTTCAGCTCAAAACTGGATAAAAAAAAATGAACATCCACATCCCAAAGAACGAACAAACACTTGTTCGTAAGGAGATAGATATAAATGTCTTAAGTTGAACCACAGAGAGAGGGCATTTGAATTGATGGGGAAAGAGTATCGCCCCCCAAACAGATAAAACCATAGAGCCCAGGAAACTCAAGGGCACATAAAAGGTCCCCCTCCTCTGCTAACAACCCAACAAACCACAACTCTGCACAGAATATAGGAGGGAGCCCCCTACCTCACCACAGTGCACACAATGGCCATGATATGTTGCACAGGTGGCCAAAACTAAGTGGGGTACGATGAAGCACCACCACTAACCAAACCTAAAATGAATAAACCGAAAAACTCATCCCTCTGCTTACACCTCACTCTTAACAAAAACACAACCATACCTATATAGCACAACAAACATGCACTTACTACACTGCAACAAACGAAACTACACAGCCTCACATAACAACTACCGACCGAAACTCACATGTAAGCTCAGCGAACAGTAAGCTGCCAGCACAGCCCTCTTGCACTTTTTCCCCCGCTCAGTCAGACTAACTTATCTTAATCTCTTGCTTTTCAGACGCTCCCAGGGAACAGTTAATGGTGCACAGTATAAATATCCTTTATCACAGGAGATGGAGCGAAAAAAAAAAAAAACAACCATGCCTTCAGTTGTTAGAATAAACTTGGTTCTAAAAAGTGACTAGTTGAGTAGAACATGTGTGCATGCGTTTTATCGGACATCGTCAGCATTAGTGTGTATTTTTACCATCAGTTACCAATTACTATCAGTTATCTTTGTGTCCTTTCACATTTGTGCTCTTTTGCTGCGGTTAAGTCTTGAGCTCATAAGCACAATACCTGTAGGCTGTCCCACTAGACAGAGGTGGGTTGCAGATTCCTCTGAAGTTTGGGTCATTCAAGCAGGTCACATCATCACCAACTCTTATGATGTATTGGACCAGGAAGGAAGGCTGGGAGGGGTCAGGAGCCTCCAGCGTGCACTTTGGAACAGGAAATGTTGCAATCCCATATGGCCCAGTTGCACCTCCATTGGTGGTCCGAAAAGTGCCATTTCCTAGAGTCGTGGTAGAAGCTGAGATACATGGGAAAACACTGAGGTGGAAGGTTTAAATCCAAATTCAGAGAAAATAAGCAGGACAAAGCCATACAAGTAAAGGCAGGTGCAGGAGTTCAAGGAAAACTAATAGCAGAAACGTTTAACGAAGCATGAAACAAAAGTATCCATAAGGGGAGGTGGGAAAGGGGTTGGCAGAAAATATGCATCCCTAGAGGGAGAAATTGAGGTGGTGACATCTGGAGGGCAGTAACACCCTTCGAAACAGGACAATAGCAAACAAGAACAACCCTGATACATCTTCAAACAAGGCATATGAATGCAAAATGTATGTTTGTTATGGTGGAGATAAATGTACCAGTATCAACTAATACCCCTGCTCCTACTTGTTATTATGAGGCGAGTGTAGTATATAAACAGGTGCTGCTGCCACATGGCCCTATGGGTAAAGCTAAACTACAAGCCAAGGCGGAAACCATAAAAACATCGGCTATAAAGCATAGTTAGGCTGAGCGACACAAGCAGGGACTTGATCTAGGCTGTAGAATGTACAAGTAGTGTGCTGTAAGTAGCAAAGGTTCCGGCATACCAAGAGAGGAACTCGCCACATGGAAGGGCAGATAAGTGTGCAACATACAGAGGCAAGGAAACTGATGTACAAGGTGAATTGCAACACAGACGTGAATCTAAGTCACTAACATGGAGGCGAAAAGGCAAAAGTACTGCCATTTTCCTAACATGGAGGCTAAAGAATTGGCAAAGCATTAGATTCCATAATGCTTCATTCACAAAAACAAATCTATTTTAGACGCTTCCCAGACAGTCACAGTGAAAGCCAAGTTCAGGACACCAGGAAGGAGTAGGGCGTGAGGAAAGGTTTCCAGGATGTGAAGGAGTGCTCCCCGCTCACCCCATCCCATCTCCCCCCAACCCCGCTCCCCGCCCCTCCAGTTAATTACATTATTAAGAACATAGCCAGCCATTGATGTCCAGGTGCTTTGTCAAAAGATTCTACAGAGAACAGACAAGACAAGTGTCTTACGTGGTTACAAAGAGCACAACATGCACATTAGAATTTGCTGACGTTCAATAAATAGGAAGACATTGCAACATGTGCATGTGTTAAAGTGACAAGACACTGGATATTAAAACAAAACAAGTATAGAAAGGACACCTGCCAAACTCCCCAGCACACAGACGCAAGATATCATCCCTGGTCATGTACAAAGAGAAGGGAAGGCCTCAGCGCATGGTAAATAAAGAGGAGTTACTTTTAATTGGAATTATAGCAGTACATCAACTTCTCTCTCCCACCCCAAGTCTCACTCTTGTCTTGACATCTGTCAGGATGTAAAAGGTTGTTGAGCAAATTGACAACCAATAGAAAGCCCTTGGGTCACACAGCCTTTAATGAACAACAACAATCAATGTGATGTATTGAAAGGATTATCCGATGTAGGTTCTGCCCAGGAAGAGTCAGATACATTTAACCCAATCACAAAACAAACCCATCATAGAACAAACACCTATATATGCAGTTTGCGATGCTAATCAATGAACTGCATTCATATGAGCAGATTGTATGCTGTCTCTACCGAGGATCAATGCCTTGAATAAAGCTGGGTTGCACAGTACTCCATTCAGTATGGGTTTACTACTGCAGCAAATTGGCCCATCTTTACAGAACTAAAATTGTGTTTAACATTCATGCAATTATAGACTGGTTTAAATATTAATGTTTCTAAATTCGTAAGGTCAAAGGGAAACCGTGCACTCATATTTACCGTACTATTCAAACTGACATTGTTGAAGTGTACATGCCTGCTAAGTCAAAGGGTTTACTGCTCTACTACTATTGTACAAATAAAAGTAGGTTTCTTGGGTATGAATTTGGAAAACATTTTACTGGTTTCCCTCTGGTCCAGATGCTGCTCCTCCATCACAACTTGATGGGTACACTGTGCTGCAGCAGGTCAGCTGCATTCTGCAGCTATAAATTGTAATACCCTAGTAAGCAAGTCTTCCTCCACGTGCCAAGGTACACACCAGTGCCTTCTAGAGCTTATGCCTTCCAAGCCACAAGTTTTTTTTTCTTTTCTCCACACATAGCATGCTGTGACCTGCTCTTGCATTACTTTATTATTGATGGGAGAGTTTAACTATTATGAGTCCCCTTAGATTGTTGCATTTCAAGAGTAGTCTCAACATTATGGGAAGGAAAATATATATACACATACACACATACACAGAAAGTTTAATACCACCTTTATTGTACTCCTATGGTTGCATGTTGCCAACTTCAAATAGGAACAAGTGGTATGCGTCCTTGAGCACAGACTCCAAATCCCTTGCCCATCCCACCTACAGATGGCTTAGTCTTGGGCCTTCCTTACAGGCATAGAAAACTCGTATTGTATACATCGGTCCAAGTAACTAAAATGTTTCAAATGTAATGAGATTACCAAACGGGGCTCAGGGTTGCTGGACAATACATTTCTGCCAGGCAGAAAGGTGCATTCTAATTAATGGACTTCGAAGACCAATCAGGGCTTTTATTCTGGAACTTCATGCACACAGGGACTCTAGGCTTACAGGGCATGGTGCAACTGCAACCAACCCATCCTGTATTGGACACTGCTGCCTCCTTCTGCAACATCAAACAACCTGAAGGGGCCATTAGGACCACAGTTCATGTACAAGGCTTACCCACCCATTGTTTGACAAGGCTCTGGCTTAATGCCCCCAGATAAAAACCGAGTCAAGAGGACTCTAGCCTTATGCACAATTTCTTCTAGTAGGCTTTAAGGTTAAACTGGCACTGTAAAAGGGAAGAGAAGGCATGCCATGACGCATGGTACTAAAGATTGACTGGTACCGTAAAGAATAAACTAAAAAGGGCACCAGGAGCAGCTTCTCATTTCTTCCAACTCAATGTCATGCACAGTGCAGGATCAACTGCTAAATGGTCAGAACATCTTAGAGCCTCAAGAGTGTTGCTCTTTCCTCGCATTGCTTTTTTTCACATCCCATCCCCAAAAACAACAAAAAACAAAGTTTAGGTTCATAATAGGAGGTCAACATTTAGTACAAATGCCTTTCATTTAACAAAGCCCCAAACGGTGTTCATCAAGGTCCTAGCTGCAGTGGCTGTGCAAATCTGGTTTAGATTATTTTGACCCCTTGCATGGACGATTGATCAGATCCCCTTCCAAAGCTAGCCAGCAGTGTGCAAAAGTGTTCAACCTTTCCACAAACAAGAAATCCAACCTGCCTGCATTGCAGAGGATGCAAGGACAATGTTCAACACTTCCCGCCAAGAGGTGAAAGGCCTCCACAGTGGAAGGTGGACATTCAATGCAATTATTGTGACCAATCCGAGTTGAAAAGATGGAGTCCCTTTGGCCTGTGCGAGAGTCAGACACATAGTGCCCTTTAAACGGCACAGACAAAGCGTCCAGAGATCATTAGTACAAACTGTAGAGATTCTGCCCAGCGGTATTCCAAGCTTTTGAGTATACTCAAGAAACCATCATTCTTCAAGCCGCTTTGCAGAGTCGTGGCCTTCAGATGGTTCAGACAGATGCAGCAAGATTTGGATAGGGCCCACTGCAGTTCACCAGGTGCAGGATCCTTGATCACCACATGAATGTGCTGAAGCTGAAATCCATCTTTTTTGGGCAGAAGGACTTTTCTGCTAATGCGCAAGGTTCTCACAAACCAACTCTTTGACGTTTCACGTTAGCAAGCAGGAGGCAGTTGTACTGGTCACTTGTGAACGCATCTTTCGAGTGGCTGTGCATGTTCAAAGATTAATACAAAGCAGACAGTCTTTATCCTGAATTGCCAGTGCCCCCCACAAGTGGAAACTCCGTTACGATGTAGTTCAGAACATTAGTTGGCAGTGCAGTTTACACAGAAACAAAGACAAAATGCAAGTATCCTTGGATGGGTACACGGACACCTTGTTGCTAGAGAGGCCAAGCAAGTTTCTCCATGCTCGCCTTAGGATTTTCCAAGAACTTGAGGCGTGCAGTTGGCCATGAATGAAGTATGAACACTGTGCACGATATATATTTTTTTTTTAACTTAAAAATACTAATTTCTTGGACGTTCCCTTTAAGAAAGGCCTTTGGTCTCAAGAGAAGGCGATTTATTCTCAAACCTTGCTCATCAGCTCACTGCTTGAGAGCTTTCCTCCAGAGAATCTAGTTTGCGCTCAAGGAATTTTAAGGGCACAACATGCAAACATGTACAGCCAGGAAGGATCACACAAGGTGAAACAAAGCGATTGCGCTGGTCAGGGTCTCAGTTTTAATCCATTGAATGAGTTGATGCCAATGCAATACGCTGGATTAATGACATTATCTGTCGGCTGATGTAGCCCCCTTACAGGATGAAGTCATTCACCTGCTTCACCTTCATTTCCATCAGACCTACTCAGTCAACTTCAGTGTTGAGTCCGGAATCCTTTATCAAGAAGCCCTTTGAGCATACAGGACTGCTTAATTTGGCTGCAGTTTTGTCTGCCAGGAAGGCAGAGCGGGTTGCAGGCTCCTTCCAATGAAGTTCAGTTTCATGCAGATATGGAGGCTTTTATGGACATTGACTTCAGGTGCTTCAAGTTAGTGCCTCCACTTAGTGACCGAAAAAAGATTCAAGCACACTAAGGAGTTTGTTTTTGCAACATAGAAACATTAGGAGACAAATAATGCAGGGGTGCTAGCAGTAACATATGTACATGCACTTTGGATTCAGTCCTTCAACAGTAAACAGTCCTTCAGTAAAGCTGCACCGCCCCACCCCCCGTCCCACACTGGATGTGGACCAATCTTGGACCCTATTCAACTTACCCAAGATTGGGAATCAGCGAATAGTACCCATGGGACCTACCAATTCCCTGTGAGAGCTCTACCTAGCCTCTCCTTGACCCACAAAGGCAGCTGTAGTCCAGTTCTGGGGTTGCCAACATGCTAATCACCCAGGGAACTTGTTAACGGTCTCTAGGCACCTAATCCTTCACATAAAGCACCGCTACTGACACAGCATCCTAATCTTGGGCAGCAAGTCACTCTCTGGAGTCGGATTTATAAAAAGTTCTCCGCCCCAATGTCACAGCCACTAGCCAGTCAGATACAAGTTGACAGCTAGCAGTCCCTTCCCAAATTGGGGTGTATGGCCCATTGCTATTCTAGAATCGAGATGTAAAATGTTCTGTCTTTAAAGCATAGTGTTTCTTTCCTGGGGGCCTCACATCTTGCCAAGATGCACAGGTTAGACCCTCAAGGGACCTCGTCTACCATGCATCGATCCACAATGCCAGTTTTGCTGCCATAACTTCTCCCTAATAGGGGAGTGGCGAAACCAAGGATATCTGGGGACCCTACCAGTCTGGGACTCTGGAATACCACTCACCTGAAGAAAGGGGCATCCTTTCAGCACTCACTTGCACCCCATAGAAAGCTCCAGCGTCCCTCGATTCAAGGCTCTCAGTCATTGGCTGCAGTCATCGTCACTTCGCTACTAGCCGCTAATCCGAGACAGTCCTCGTGTGGATACTATACTGCAATTTTCCATTTCATGCTCACCACAGTTCAGCACCAGTCAAGCAATAAGCAAGACCTCCCACAGATCTAGGGAGCATAAGCTTTACCATTTGTTCCCCAGCCATTGTTGGTCAATTTCCAATAAATAAAATAGAGCTGAATAATGACAGAAGGGCTACACAGGTTTGCGAAAAAACAAAACGTTAAGTAGAGTTTTTGACCGAGTAACCATAATGTCAATGTCTTCTACTTTTGTCACTTAAATTTCGGTTCATATGAAGACTGCATGGATTTAATTTCCTACTTTTCACTCGCCATTTGGTTAACGGAACTAAATCTGTGGAGTGAACTATGGGGGTGTATTTACTTTGTAGAACACTAAACTGTCATTACAAAGATTAGGCGAATGTATTACTAACACCAAACATTCATGTATGCAATTGGTACAGAATTTTAATCAGTTTTCCCCCTTTATAGCATGAAACGGGATAACGAAGAGCAATGTCCCAACAAATCAATATTTCTCCCACACATACATAATAGCTGTTCCCCTATATTTGCTACTCTTCTCAAAGATAAGGTTACAGTAAAAATGCTGGATACCCCTAAGGCAAGCACATACACGGCGCAGCAACCTTTCAAAATGGCCCTGAAATCACTGGGACCTAAACCACAATTACCTGCCTGGAGGTGATAAGTGTTTGAGAGAGGACCACAGCCTATTATCAGCAGCGTCAGACTAGCGATACTCCATGCTCTGGTTCTGGATCCTCCTAGGATGAAAGCATCAGTACTCTAGCAACATGGAGGAATATGCTGTGACATGGATGTGACAGCACCATGCTGGGACATGGAGAACATCCCAAGACATAGGTGGCTGGAGCAATTTAGCTACTCACAGGATTAGTTTGTGCAAGCATGATACACGGATGTAAATATTTTACAGATTTACAAATGGCATGTCGATAGAGTTTGTTTGCGATGTATTTGGTGCAATTGGACATCACCTTCTTAGTGGAGTTCTATTCACAATCTGCCAGACGTTAAAATACAATCCCTTAATTTGAAACTCAGCAAGGTTCCCAGAGAAAGACAGTAAAATGTTCATAAAAGGATATATGGTCAATATGTATATGAGCAGCAGTAGTACTTACCAGAGTCCCTCACGCCATATAGACTAACCAAGGGGATGCCACCAACTGCTGCACTAAAGACACAGACAGGTTTTTGTAGAGCAACTGTGGTAAGAGTTGGGTTGTTCGCCACCAACATTGGACTCGCAAGTTGGGGTGGTGGTTTATCTGGAGAAAAAGAAATCAAGGGGAGAAAGAAAAAGCTTGAGTGGGGTGGTAGAAAATGCAATGAGCCATATTCAAGGGTTTGGGTCTATTGCTTTGCTTAACATGCACACACTAAGATTCAGAAACAGGTTTCATCTGCCACTTCATCACAGACTTGCAAATAACGGACCTCTGTACCCCCAGAGTGAATTGCGATGAAGTTTTGGGCAAGGTTTCCTTGTTCAACCAACAGCCCTATGTGACAAAGCACTGGGTGTCATCATTTCTCCCTGAGAGGGAGCCCCTTCCCATGAGGCCAGACCGCTCCCAGATATTCCCCCCTGCAGTGGTTAACAGTAGAAGGATTGCATGGGGAGGGACTTCCCCCCCCCCCCTAAACCCTCCCCCTGCGCCCCTGGGGTGAAGTGAGTCAACCACCTAGGGTATGGCCTAGTCAAGACCCACAAAGCCCTTCCACACTGGCCAATCTTTCCTAAGATCCACACCACCCAATACCCTTGAAACCTCGATATCCTACTACCCCTCTACTCCAATGTACCTGTGCAAGTCAATTTGAGACGGACACAAGGAAGGGAGGCATACTTATCAAATACTGTGATGAAGGAGGTGCAGGGACAGGAGTGCTAGGCCAGCAATTTTGAGCATTTTAGTCCTGTGAAGGAGGGTTTTTATTCAGAACTACATAAAACCAGATAACACCTTGTTGGCAAGCTGTCCCAGGACAAACTGCGAGCAGGGTAGATGAACGGCTGGTGACTGGGATGCTGTGCAAGGACGAGCAGTGTCTCGGCAAGGTCTGACGTTGCATGAACGAGAAGTAAGCTGGCGAGGCAATAACCCAATCAAAGGAATGCGATGAACCACATGGTCCAACCCAGGCAAGCAGGCCACAAGGAGCTAACTCCTCCTGGGTTGCTGTAGTGCCAAGAACAGACAAAGCCATGAGCGACCCAAAACTCGAACCCTAGGAGTGACCGGAGCCCAAGAGATAGATCACAGAAGGAACAGGAAGCTACAGGCCAGTTGGTGGGGATACGAGAGGATATTGGCTCTAATACCAAATTACAGAATCCAAGTACCGGTAGTAGGAGGAAACCTCCCGATAGAGACATTGGAAACCCTAAAGGAAAAGGATTCCCAAGTGAAGAAAAGCAGGAGAAAGTTTTCTTCGTGGCAGTACTTGGCAGGCAAGTAAACCAAGTCTGCCCACTCACCACTGGGAAACCGGTCTGGGACCGCAACTACCAAAGGGGTGTTGGAGTGGTGGGGGGGAGGGGAATTATCCCTTGGTCAGTACTTGGCATGCTTGTGAACCAAGTTGGTCATAACAGGAGGTTAGAGTCTAGGACCCCAATTATGTGAACTTTGAGATTGAAAACCCAAAAGCTGAAACCGAGGGAAGGGAGTAATTTCCACCCCCTCCCACTGGTGTTGTACAGAACTATGAAGTCTAAGATGCAAGAGAAGGAAGTCTCGAGATTGATCCAGGAAGGAACAATCAAATCAAAGGCCAAGGCCAGGGAGCCATTCCCCCTGGAGTGAAAATCTTGTAACACTCTGCATCAGTCTTTTGGAAATCTTGAAGCCTGTGGAAGGGCCATTTCCCCAGGCTAGTGAGAAGCCAAAGCCAAGGGAAGGGAGTAATTCTCTTGGGGATACCACATGCAAATCACGAATTCTGCAACCAGGGGGAAGGGTGCATGGTGAGAACAGAACATTGATCCTATGTCCAAGAGAGGGGAGTCATTCTCTTCGACCAAGCCATTTCAAGTGGGTCTTGTATTTTGACAGTACTGTGGACATTCTGACGGGACCCTTAGAAAACCATGCATAGAAGCAAGAATAGGAAGGTTTCTTCCATTCAAAATTCTATAACCAAAACTATGACACCTGTATATCAGTCTCCTCCTTCTGCATCCTTACCCGTACTGCTTAAACAATCATGCGACTTGACCACATGTCATCAAGTTCAGGAGCTTAGAAAATCCATTCCCAAGAAAGGAATGCGGTACTTTGACCAGTGTCTAGACTACGCTTTTCCTTGTTGGTTCAATGTCACCACACATCATCACCTGCTCTTTAGATCATCAATAGGATAATCCCAAGCTGGTTTAACTTCCAAGTATTAAATGTAAGAATACACTAGTATAGAGGAATCAAGATTTAGGATGCAGGCTCAGGACCAAGATTCTACATGCTTTTCTGTTCAAAAATATATTTGGGACATTTATAAGCCGCAACCTCCCATTGTAAATTAGCAATAAAAAGGATATTTTTTTTGTTTTAATTTTTTTTTTATTTGCATTTGGTTAAAAGAATTATAAACCTTAAGCTATTTACATGTATTTCAATCATTCAGTTAAACTTGGAAAAAAAAAAAAGAATTCAACGCCGTGTCATTTTACAATATACCTTCCAAGCTATAAGCATTTAGAAAATAGTGATTTCTGTGATGTTATTGTTCATAACAATTCTTGCAATACCATTCCTCAATTGTCCTCGTCGTAAATTTGGAATAATATTTTACATCCATCTCCTTCCTACTTCTCGCTTTTGCAGAGTTGACAGGAATAGTTTCTAACTGCCAATGGTCTTCTTACTTCGAATATCTCTTTTGTAGGCATCAAATTCAGGCGGACTCATAAAAGCAATTCAGTGTCAGTTGCATGGAAATCTTTAGCTAATTCATCTCATGCTTTGGGCACAAGATCTTTGACCATACAACTTCAGTTCTCACACTTTTCTCTAGTTGATATCCAGTCCCGATCAAAAATGTCACTTTTCATTCTTCCAGGATAATTCAGAAGGTGGACTTCACCCGCTCCAGCCTCTTCTAGTATCCTTAAGCATCTCTTCAACTTTATCAAAACAGAATTTGAATTATCTAGCAGAGATTCATTTAGTGCCTTAAATCCTCCATCAGTTTCCTAGGAGGCATTTTCGGTAGAAGGCCACTACCTTCCATTGAACCACTCACAGGAAGTCATCTTATTAATGCAAATTGGTAGTGCTGTTGGCAAATTCAGTGTCAATCTCCAAAACAACCCTTCCAGTTTTGGCCACAGATCTTCAGAGATAAGAAATGTAGATTCTGAACCATAGGCGATACCAAAACTGCTTTCATTCTGTAAAAGTCTAATTATTGGCTGGAGCATAAACGTACAGTATTTTTTTTAACCAGGATTTCTTCTGGGAAGCTAGGTTTCTCATTTTCACTGTTAGCCTCAATAAGGGGTCCTTCAATGATGCCGTTATTAATGCTAACCCCCAGGTAAAGCAAGTTGAACACTCCTGGGATTTTTTTTCCCCTTGTTCAAATACCATACTTTGTTGAAAGTTTATTGGCGATCTTCCCATCCAATGTTAGTATTTTTGATTTCGATGCATTGGCAACCAATCCATTGTCTCCAAGATATTTTGAGGTGGCGTCCAATTGTTTTTGCAGCCCGATTGGCTAGTCCAGCAATATTAAATCGTCGGCATACAATAGACGACCCACTGCTTTCCCTGCAATTCTCGGGGGAATATTCTAATGTTGGTAAACATCTAGAATATCTGAGAACTGGTTAAACATCGTTGGTGCCAGTGTACAACCTTGTTTAAGGCCCATCGTAGTTTTAATTGGATTAGTAAGAAGACTTATCTAACTTTACTTTTATACTGGTATATGTATGAGTGCCATCAGGACTTCTTAGATCATGAGGGCACTTCAGTGTTAATTTTTCCCACAGCTTAGATCTTTCAATAAGGTCAAATGGCTTTGCTAGATCAATTGATGCCAAGTATACCCTACTTCCTGATAGTGTCATGATGCCTACCCCCGGAGCACCAGGCCAGGCCCAGCACCCCCGGGAGCAGGCATCACGCCCCCGGGTAAAAGCCCAGCGGCCCTTTATAGGGGCTCTTTGGACTCTGTCCTGGCGCCGTTGGCGCCAGGCTCATGTTGGACATCAGTCCTGGCGCCAGGCTCATAAAGGGAAGTGTTTGGTGCACTTATCTGAAGCAGACCATGCTGCACACTCACCTGATGCAGATCATGCTGCATGAAGAACCAAGCCAAATGAGGCTTAGGAGGGACTATTTTTCTGAAGGAACTATTTTGTTACTTGGGTGGGGCTGTGGAAGAAAACTCATCTGGAACTTCTTCCAAGGCTATTTAAGCCACACCCAGACAGCCACACGTGCTTCGCGTTGTTCTGCATCCCAGCAGCTGAACGCTCACCGTGTCAGCTCCTGCATCTGGACTCCAGCCACGCCCGCCTCAAACCTGGAACACCTGTAAGGGAATAAGAGAAGAGAAAGGTGAAAACCAAGAACTATTTCAACCTTCTTACCTGCATCCGGAATCTTCACGCCAGCATTCCTGAAGGAAGACTTCCATTTAAAAGCACCGCGTTGCTCGCTGCAGCGCCGTGCTTCACTCACCTGTTCCCGAGACGCCGCCCGGCTCCATCGCGGCTCTCAGTGCCGGTCATCACATCCCTGCACCGCACCTAAGGGAGAGAAGAAGAGACAAAAGGTGAGCAAGGGAACACAAGTGGAAAGCCGGATTTTCAGCCATATTACTTACCGGCTATTCTTGGTGAACCATTCCACATCTCGGTTCGGCGCCACATCTCTGGCAGGTACTGCACCCCGGCCCCTATGGGGAAAGGACAAAAGACGTTACTGGGGAATTATAAAGACATCTAGAGGGGTCGCCCTCATCACTGACTCACCTGATTTACCCCGGCAATTTAAACCCTCAACTCATCGCCTTTGTTCTGCACCTGAAATAAAGGACAGAAAAAGACAACATAAAATGAGGCTCACACTTGAACTTTTGCATCTTCATACTTACGGCGTATCGCTCAGTAAAGTCAAGTGGATTTGCCAACGCCATTCTAAAACCAGTGAAGTAACTGGACGAACGCGCGCCCCTGCACCAGAAGCAGGATGGAGAGTTCATCCTTCCAAACCATAAGGTGAGCTTAAACCGGGGGTTTTGGAGGAAGTCAGGAGAACGAAGGGGGAAAAGGGGAGAGCAAGCACATTATTCAGCAGACAGTTAATCCCCTTGCTCATCTTCAGAAGGATATTCCTACGGGCCAGACAGGCAAGATTTGGGGGTCCAGTTCAATCGGTGGTCCGAATTCTGCGCATCACGCTTGAAGAGGCCACAGCAACCCAGACCAGCGCCTCCGTGGGAGCCAGGTGAGAGTTACAGATAGGGCTTTTGTCGTTCCCTTGATGTAATTGATAAATGAAAAGATTTAACGCAATCCAGATTGCCATTTATTGAAATGGCCCGTTTTACGCCATATGTTTAGTTCTGTAAGATTAAAGCTCCAAAAATCTTTCCCATAGCATCCAAAAGAGCAACAGGTCTATAGTTTGCAGGATCCGACCCGTCACCCTTTTTAAAAAAATTGGGACAATTATCGATGTTGTTTAGGTCTCAGGAAGAACCTAGTTTTTTAAAATTTCATTGAACTAAACATCAGTCCATCCTTCAAGATCCTCTTTTAATCCACAAGTTTATTGATCATGGCAATCAGGAAGGAACAACGAGCAGACTTCCTTGTATGGACTCTGAAGGAGGCTCAGTGGACTAAGTGGTTTCAATTGTCAGGAAGTTTGATAGACAGCCTTAAGATACATGATAAATGGAGCTTGCATTGCAAAAAGAAAGAGCCGATATACAACTATGAATTTACCATTGCAGGCAATGTATAATTTCAGTACAAATTATTAGTACAGTAATTAGATATTTGTCTGCGTTTTGGGTATTTTGTGGAATCCCTCATGGTACCAGCCATTACAATGTCTAACATCGGAAAACCTTGTAATGCTCCTCCAATTTTACTTATCCCAGGAGAAAGACAGGTCCCACACAATGCACTGCTAGCCTCAAACGCCACTATGCAGGTCTCATGAAATCAGGTTACTAAAAAGGCTCGCATTCATCTTGCTTTGAATCATATATTCCTATCTCAGATACAGAGATGTCACAATGCACTTCTACCCCAACTTGCGTGGCCCATTAGTACACCAATACAAAGAGACCACCTCACAATGAGCTCAATGAAGACCTCATCAGTGTACAATGCAGAAATATACATATCCTCTGTCCGTATACACTCATCCCATTGACTTCAGAAAACTCCAACTCATGCACACACCCCTACACTAAAGTAGTAGTCCTAGACGATTGTCCCATGAAGGGGGGGTCGGGGGGGGGTTACGTTACAGTTGCAGATATGTTCAGAAAGACACTGGTCTGTATTCTTCGGTCCTCTAGAATCCTGGTGAAGCAGGCACAGGGAGGCAGCACCCGACAAACAAGTATCTTATTACTAGGCCTACAGTCTGCCCAGCAGCCTATACTCCTTTATAGTTCTGAAACTACACAAGCTATTGTCAATTCTTACATGAAGGCATGACAATGCGCAAGGGATTGACAACAGTGCTGGGTTTCACTTAACACCAGCATATTGACAGCAGAAAATGTTCGCTATGCCAACCAATGGATGACCCAAGTATTTTGTCCAAAAAGAACTGGGTACAGGAGCAGCTGATTAATATATTGCCAATGAACTAGAGAACCATTGTTAAGCCACCCTTAATGCAATTACTGCTTTTGGTTAGCACCGGGATGCAGTAGTATTGTAGTCGTGTTCAGCTGAGTTGATAATGCCAGTTCATTAAAGAGATTAAGCACACAGGGCCGTTCACAATGTGCACATACCTAGTGCAGAAATCAATGTAGCCTATAGGTCAAAGTAAACAGGACCAATGCCTCAGTCTCCCAAGGTGGATAGAAGGGGAACCACCAAATTCAATGAATACTTTAGGTTAGTATTCTACTAAACTGTGCTATAAAACATGCTACTCATCGAATCTGGGCCTGTCGGATGCTATTAATATATCTTACACAAGGTCAAGAGCAAGCATCCCTGTGGAGAGTCTACACTGAGGTCAATTGGTCGCAGTATGCATTGTGGTTGTGTGGTGTCAGGGAGATGTATATCCACGGGAGGCGGAAGCATAGACAGGGTAGGGCCTGAGCAGGCAAGGACCACTCAGCAGTGCCGTGTGTGCATTTACAGATGTTGATGTCACTGCTCTGTGCCCAATTACATTGCTTCAGGCCCCACTTGTTAAAAAATCCTGGCTACGGCTCTGCCCGGAAGACCAAGGAGGTGTAGGGCAGCGCTGCAGTCAGACAGGAGTGCGCAAGCAGATCAAAGTTGGCTCCTGCCTTGGGCACTGGTTGGATTAATCTGGAACTTTTTGTACCGATGCTCAAAAGGCAATAGTAATCAGATTTTAGAGATGACACAGGACCGGCAGTGGCGTAAGGATGCAGGATGAACAGTAGGATTTATGGCAACAAGGGGTGAGGTTGTGGCGGTGCTGCGGCGGGTATTCTGGTGGGGAAAGGAGCAGGCCCTTTCGAGTGCTGGTCTCAGGTGCAGCATTAACTAGTTATTTATTTCATTTGTAAAGTGCACCTACAACCGAGATGCATCGAGGTGCTGTTGCATGTACAAGTCCGGTACAGGTAGGGTCAGACATGGCATCAGTGGAAAGACAGGGAACATAGGTAAGGTTACATTGGTTACAAAGTGGCAGTGTTGCATACGGTCATGCTGAGCATACAGCGGTAAGAGGTCACCAGAGTAGCTGACTAAGTTGTCAGGGAGGGGAGTTAGGAGAGGTTTCGCGAAAGACAGAATGATTTCTCAGCCCTCAAGAAAGGGGGTAATTGCAGAGTTTGTTGGTGTAGTATAGTAAGCTAGAGCGTGCCCCCCGCAGCCACCCGCTTTACATCTACTCACTTTAGGCACAAGGAGTCTGTCCGACTAAGGGGTCCAGATGGGTTTCAGACGAAAAGGAGCATGGGCATCTGTGTCTGTGCTGGAGCAGGAGCTCCTAGCCACTGCTGGAGCAGTGACCCATGCTGCTGCACCTTGTGCTGGACTGCACCAAGGTATGTCACCTAGCCCTAGCAATTGTGACTCCCTGGGTTATTCTTTGCGCAGTAACCATTTAAAAATGGATTCTTGGTTAGTTTGTGCACTACAATTCAAAAGCTTGCGTTTGCTGCACATTGCAAAATTTTGTAAAGTTGTGGCCGTCCTGACTGAGTCTCAACCACTCGACCACCATTACAGCACACGAGGCTGAATCCATTCCAAGATGGCCGCCCCTGCCTTCTGAAACCTCCCCTCCTCTGTGCTTCCTTCACCTGACCCGAGAAGGCTGATGATTGGCGCTCCCACCCTACTTCTCCACCCATCAGTCGCCGAGAGGCGCAAGCTGGCCCTTCCGGGAAAGGCCCTGAGGGCAAGGCCAACAACTGTCCAGAGACTGTCCTGAGCTGACCAGAGCCCAGGGCCATACCCCCTGCTCGTTTCTTATGAGGTTGCGAGTAATCCATATTTGTCTTACCTACCCCACCTGCGCCCCTTACCTTGTCCACTCAATCTGCTCCCTTTATTACCTTACCGGCATCTGCTATGTGTCCCAGCCATTGCATTGGACGATAAGGTTGCTTAAAACATTACGCCACCTTTAGTCGGACCTATGTACTCTACATTCTGGTAGACCTCTCTACTATCCACTCTCCTCATAGACAAATCACATTTATGTGTTCCTTACTAATTCATTTGAACTTGTGCCTTTCTGCATCTTAATCAACTGCCTTTTTGGCTCCCTCTGCTAAAATCGAATCTAGGGATCTAAGTATCTGTACTCTAATACACGGCTATCGCGGTTATTGCTGCCTTACTTTCTGTGCACGCCACTGCATCTACGGTGGTCACTGTTATTATTGTTTAACATTGTGTGCAATTTCCTACAACAGCACCTCTACCTCAACCACCCCTTTTGTAGATCTGGCAGGCATCTGCTTTTAGACTATTATGCCTACATGCCCTCCACACTCACTACTCGGTTTGCAAGAATACTGCCCACCCTACTCTACCTCACACGGCACACCGGTGGGACAACACCCAATTACACCACCGCCTGCCTCCACTACCCCAATCTTTAGAACACCATGACTATGCCGTCCACTGCTCACCACACCAACCTTTACCTCAACAACCCAGCCTTATGGCTCCAACACTTTGCTTCCAGACCTTCACCAAACATACCATGTTCCATGACACTGAGAAATGCCAGCCTTTGCTCGTGACTCACGTACGCCTCCCATCACTCTGTGCATCTTAACAGCCTCTGACCTCCACCGCATCCACACACTTGAAAAACCCATCATCACCTCACCCCAACTTCCCTAACACTAGCAATATTAAGGGTGCATTAATCAATGTCAGATCACTCACGCTCTAGAAGTGGCTGACCTTATTCTTACCCATGACCTCGACTTTATGGCTATCACCGAAACTTGGCTTCATACAGCCTCTGGCCCACTACTCTCCCTTGCCATCCCTCCAGGTTACAACATTATCAGACACGATCATATCTCTAACCAGTCCAAAGGTGGTGGCATTCCCATCATCCATAAGAATGCTCTAAACTTCCACCTCTCCTCTGTGCATCACTTTTCCTCTATGGAAGCACTGACAGCCAAACTAGCCGTCACTCCTTACCACTCTATCGCCTTCCATCTACTTTACCGGCCACCTGGGCCGCTATCCACCTTCGCTGAGGACCTCTCCAACATCATCACTCATAACACCAAAACCAAATCCCAAGCCTCGATATTAGGGGACTTTAACCTGGGCCTCACTGATCCCAATGACACTGCTGCCATGACTATTGATAATATGCTTATGGATGCAGGATTGATACAGATCATCAACCAACCTACCCACGTTAAGGGCAGAACCCTCGACTGGCTAGCCTCCCACAATTGTCCTATCCATATCATCTCTAGCCAACAGTATGCATGGACCAACCACAACTCAATTACATTTAACATTCAGTCCATACCTGCCAGCCCCTCTCCTACCATCGCACCGGCTACTGCCACCCGCAATAAATGTGACATCACTTGCGACAGACTCCTCCCCCTCCTCCTCCCGGCTCTCAATGACCAGGTTCGCTCATGCTCCGACCCCACGGCTATGGTTGACACCTTTAACCTCGTTATGCAAAAAGCCTTAGATGTCATTGCCCCATCCAAATTGAGAAAACCCAAACCTCGAGCCCACCTGAACTCTTGGTTCACACCCCAGCTCAGAACCCTGCGCAAAGAAAAACGAATTGCGGAATCACATTGGAAAAGCAACCAATCCGCAGCCAACAAATCGTGCCTCCTCCTGTCCACTCTTAACTACAAGGAAGCCATATTCCAGGCTAAAAAAGACAATAAACGTATCAAACAAGCCAAATCGAACACCAAAGAATTGTTTAGAATCCTAAAAGAACTTGAAACCCCTGTCACTGCACCAGACACTTGCATCAAAGATAGCACTTGGTGTACCAAAATCCAAGAGGCTCTCCTCGGCAAGATTGCCACCCTCCAAATTAAAATCAACAAACAATCAAGCCTACAATCCAACCCAGAACCCAACCCTAAACCACCCCATCCCAGACTGACTCCTTTTAGCTTCTCTCCACTCTCCATTTCCGAGTGTAAAAGATCATCACCAGCCTTAAACTGACCAATTGCCAAGGCGACCTCTGCCCGGCAGCTATAATCAAGGAAGCAGCTCATGACCTAGCGCCATTCATTACTACGCTCATCACCTCTTCCTTTAGCTCTGGGATCGTACCTGACAATCTAAAGGACGCGTGGGTCATCCCCCTATTGAAAAAAAACCTACCCTGGACGCTAGTATACCCACAAACTACAGGCCAATCACCACGGTCCCGTTTTCACTAAAAAAAAATAAATAAATAAATAAATAAACCGTGCAGCATATCTACAAATTCAAGATTACCTCGCATCTAACAAACTCTAGGCAATCTGGATTCCGGCCAGGTCACTGCACTGAAACTGCCCTCATAGATTTAAAAATACAGATTGAAGATCTAAAAGACAAAGGCAAACTTGCTCTTACTCCTTTCGGCGGCCTTTGATCTCGTCAATCATGAAATCCTCAGCCACCACCTTAAATCAGCTGCACACCTCTCCGATAAAGCTACAACCTGGATTAGCTCCTTTTTAGACAAAAAGGATCTATGCGCGTGTTCTCTCCACTAGCAGCCGCCCCACCTGTCTCCTGTGGCATGCCACAAGGATCGTGTTTTTCACCCACGTTGTATAACGTATTCACCAAACCGCTCTTCAATATCTTGGACTATCTGGGTGTCACTTACACCAACGACACCCAGATACTAATCCCTATCTCAGGTGACTACACGGCTGACTCCCTCGCTATCAATGTCATCTACCAGGTCATCCAGGCATGGATGGCTCAACACAGACTCTGTCTTAATGATGAAGACAGAGCTCCTTATTCTTGGTTCGCCACAAAAACTTACCAAACTCGACCCTGCGTTCAAGTCCTTCATCATCGATGGTATTATTATCCCAACCGCCAAGGACACAAAAACCCTAGGGATCTAAATTGACTCGACCCTATCCCTGACCAGACAAACTAACTCAGTCTCTTCCGCAGCGGCATATACCTGCAAGCATATTACAGCCAGTCACCCTTTCCTCTCCGCAACCAATTGTGTCACCCTGGCTAGAACTCTTGTATTATCCAAGATTGATTACTGCAATGCACTGTACCTAGGCACCAATTGCTGCAACGTAAACAAGTTGCAAATTGTCCAAAACAATGCCATTAGAGCTGCCCTCAACATTCCCAGGCGCCAACACATATCCGACACCAGACGCAATATTCGCTGGCTCTCAGTCCCACACTGTATCTCCCTGAAAACCCTGGCTCTTACCCACAAATGCCTTCATAACCAAGGGCCCTGCTACCTGGCTAACCGATTTGCCCTCCACAACTCCATTAGACCCCGCAGAATGGCTCATAAACTGCCTTGAGGTTCCACGTTTCAATCTCCAAGGATCAGGTGGAATTAGCTTCCCTATCTTGGCAACTAAACTCTGGAACACGCTTCCTAATGAGCTTAGAGCAGGACCCTCATTCCTGAGATTCAAACACCTTACGACAACCTGGCTGGCCGCCCAGGACATTTAGCTCTGGGTGCTCTGCTTAATTTGTACATGTATATATATAATCTGCTTGTCCTCGCATTGCTATTATCATACCTGTAAATTCTGTATTATACTTGTAAACTTTTTAATTATGGTTCTGTCTGTTTTTCCTATGTTGTAACTAAGTGATGCGCCCGGTTGCCCATGGTGCGCTATACAAATAAATAAAATACAAATAAATTAGAAGCAGAGCACCACAGCCAAGATTCAAAGATGGTAAATTTGGACGAGCAATCAAGGTTTAAGCTCTCAGGAGGTGATGCAGGCTGCTTTTTAGTACAGTGTAGTCCCAAGCACCTACAGAGGAATAGCCACACACACACACACCACTTTGTGCTCAGGCAATACTTTATTGATAAATGTGTACAATATCTATGTGGTACCACAGTTACTCTTGATTCCATTACAACGCCGACAGTCTCAATGGCATACAAATCTAATAGTCAAGTGAATCAACGATAGACATAAGAGGGAAGACAAGTTGGGTTAAAAAACTGGCAGAATACTGGGTCCCTACCACTTGATACAGTTCTGTGTGGGGATGCCCCCCACATAGGCGATCTGTAAGTGAAGTGCATCAACAAGCCCAGTCCATACATTTAAAGGTTCTACTACCCCAATGTACCTGGTTTAGCAGAATTCATCAGATCCTTTTGAGTGAACTCCCCTTGCCATGGATGGTCGAGATTCCTTGAAGAAAAGGAGACCAATGTCTTTGAGCCAGCAGCTTCGGTCCTTTTGGTGTTTGTCGACGATCAGTCATGGACGTCATGCGACGATGAGGCATGTGGTGCCCCTCATTGACATGTTGCCGCAAAGAATCAATGAAGAATGTAGGCCAAGCATGGGAGTCAGGTTGTCGCCGATCAGGACTCACCATGGCTGGCTTCTGGATCTTTGTTGGCATATTTGTGGACTTCAGGTGGCAGGAAACCCAACGGCAACCTTGACTTTCTCCGGCGGCACAAAGCGGTCGACAGTGATCAGCATGGGATCCCTTGATTTCAAAGTGTTTTAGGAAATGGAGTGTTGCGGCTACGGTCAACAAGGTTATCCGTCAACGGTGGCAGTCGTCGATGGCCTCAATGTCCTGGCGCTTTGCTTCAGATTCCTCAGCAATCCCAATATCCGGTCAGCAGCCTTTCAATTGCTGACTTGCAGGGAGCAATGGTGAAGGTTAACCGGTGCACAGGGTTCCCTCGTAGCTCGGGAAGAGGTCTCCTAGCCAGGTCCTCTCTCGGATCAGTCCTCGAATGCACAACAGCTTTCAGATTGTGTCAAAGGAAAGCAGCAGAATTTATTTTTCTGGCTCGGCTTTGAGTGTAATCATCAAATTTCAACTTCTGAACAATTCCACTAAGTGAGATGTCCCCAGATATACTGTTCGGTCTCCCATTCACACTGATGTGTCAGGATCAGGCAGCCAACCATTCAGAAGGGCATTCAGCAGGCAGGCAATCAGGCTCACGGTGCATTCAGACCAATGTTATCCATCCAGATACTCACAACAAGGAATGTGGATTGGGACAAGCACCCAGCCATTCAGCACTCCATACTGCATTCATACCAGTTTCAGGCAGGGCTGTCTCATTCATTGTGTCACACACCCGAAACATGAAATGTGTATTGGTCACATGCTCCATTCACTCAAGTCCCGCCCCAAGGGGATACCCACAACATACAGTCACTTTGAAGGCTCCCGCCAGTCTGGCCTGTACTTCCCCCAAAATACCATATATGGAACACCCATCCAACAGCTATTCAGGGGGAGGGACAGAGTCAGGGCTTCCCAGGACTTGGTAAAACAAGGTAACAGGCAATAGAAAGCAAGAGGCCATCTTATATCCTATCAGGAATCAACCGATTCCCATGGCAGGGCCTTGGTATCCCCAAATTGAGGATACTCGGCACCTGTCAAATTCAGCATGGAGCTGCCACCAGCCCATACCCTGCTCTGTGGGCCACACAGGTGCCCAAAAACATACACAGTTGTACAGGGTTCTAATCCCATTCATGGGTCCCCCAAGGGTCTATTCACCATAACCAAAAAGAGTGCTGCACTACCAGGAGTCCCACATGGACTCCAGTGCAGAACACAGATGATAAAAGTACAGGACAAGGAGGCCCTGTTACTCCAATGTATTTCCCGCATCAAACTCGGAGTGGGCGTGTTGATTCTTTGTGCGAGGTCAGGAGGTGCTTTATTAGGGAGGCACTTTTGAGCAATGTGTTGAAGTGGATACGTTCCTGGTTGGGGAGCCAGTGAGCTTCCATTATGGTATTGGAGTTGTGTTCTCGTTTTGGGATATTCAGGGAGGCACTAAAGGCTTTAATTTGCAATTTAATATTTCCAGGAGGTGGTGCCTGTAAAGAGGATGGTACAATTGTCTTCGAACCAATGACTGCCCGGGCGAAGGGTTTGGCTGCGTTGAGGACTTGGTTGCGTAAACTGCTGAGAATTTAATGGTGCTACTTGTCTGGAAAGGGTTAGAGAGGTATCAAATGGGCAGCTGGGATTGTATACAGACACAGAGCAGTTTGGTATAGAGTGATATTTTTGATACTGTTTCCAATTGTCATGTCATTGGCAATCTGAGAGGGGTGTTGCTAAAAAGAGTGCTAAAAAGAGTGCAGTTAAGCGTATGTCCATAGTACAGGCCATCACCAATCAGCGGGTGGCATGTCCCAAAGTCCTGAGATTACTATAAATGCTGGTCTTGTTGGGTCTTATGTACAACATAGGTTTTCGCGCAGTACATGTCCTTGGTGTTAATAATGCAGCGGATGCTTCGGTTTGTGTCAAGATCCAGGAGTTCCGACGATGGCACTCGAAACACAGGAGAAGGTCTTCATTCCTAGAGATTCTCTGGAGGCTTGGTGTCCAGCTCCCTTCCCATTGATAGCGGGTTCATTGGCATCAAAAACAAGGCATTTAAAGAGGTGAGAGCTTTCTGCATGTCATAGGGTACCTGCATAGTTGGGGAGTGGGGGAGGAGGGGGTGATGTCCAGTGCTCTAGCACAGAGACACATAGCTGCAGTGCCTTCTTTGCGGGTCTGCAGGGGGGTGCACAACCACACAGCAGACTATTTGTGAGAGGCCACAGAGGGATGGTAGGAGGCCTTTGGACCCAATTTATTTGTGGGTTATCATAGGCCTTAGAAGGCATTTGCAGGCACAAATACTCACTCTTCAGGAAAGCATGTGTTCCTGCCTTTTTTTTCTGGGCCTCCCACATTGGTGAATTAGTAGGGGCATCCATTCATGACAGGTGTGGTGGTCTCGTAAACTGCAAAATTGAAGTCTGCATTAGAAAGATGGTACACCTGTGACCCAGTCGGTCCAAGACTGATCAGAAAGGAGGAGGGGTGGGGAGCAAAGCTATTGTTTAGGTACATACATAGAATGTGGTTATGTCCCGTGCAAGCATCGGCAAAGAGGGGGCGGGGGGGGGGGGGTGTGGAGGGCAATTGCATGGGTCCATTAATTTTACAGCAGGATGGCTCCCGCTCTAAATCCCGAAGGTCTTCAAGAGGTAATTTGCAGGGGCAGGACATGGGTCGGTTGTTGCCCCTCACTCCTTCAGTATAGGGGCAGACACCATGGCAGCTGGTTTTGTTTTAGACCTAGTGCAATTGTAAAACTGGGGAGATCAAAATCAAACATGTTCAAGGGTTACATTCAGAGTCATCTGATTCCGGTGGGGTAGGGGTGTTGGGGGTGGGGGTGCGGGTAGAGTGGTGTGTGGGTGTGTTTTCCATTTTGCCTCATGGTTACCTACAAGGACTAATTCCATTGGAACACACATACATAACAGTACTGCACTACTGTTAGAGGCCACACCAAATGCCGCTACCAACACTGTACAGTGCCTGCTGCTCTCGAGCTAGGTCCGCGCTTCAAACAATTCAATAAAAAAATGGTTTCCAGTGGCTTATTGTGAAGCCAATCTTGGAGCACCTCAAGGTTTGTTTCCATCACTTTAGAGGATGATGCCAAGGCAAGTGGCATGGATTATCCGTCACTCATCAGGAGGAAGGCGCAAATGGGCCAAGAGAAACCAGCTATGTTGAAAGGTCCCAACATCTCAGCGGTGGATTGGTGTTGGGGGGCCTGCACCTGAAGAAATGTTGGAATATTAGTCCCGGTTCCCTTGAAAAGATTTGCAGTAAATCTGGTCTCTTAGTGGATGGGCAAGTTCTGCCTTCATGCAGAGATTGTCTGGTCACAAATCATCCCACAGATTATGGAGGGGCTGAGTGAGCTAGCACGTCCCTTGAACTTCCTGCCCAGAAATTAAACCATGGACTACCAGGTGAGCATCCCAACACAGGGGATTCAGTATTGTGGTGAACGGACTGTAGAGAGGCACAGCATATGTTCATTGCAACGGTGTGCACCCATCAGAGCAGGTAACAACTAATGTTACAATTTCTTGCCCATCATAAGTACCGATTGAGATTTGGGGGAGTGAGTGCCCCAGGCTGGTAGTTCCTGATCCCTCAGGCAGGTGGCGGTCCAATAGACAGTGTTTTTCCCCCACTTCTTGGTTCTAGGTGCCAGCTGGTGGTGTAGGTCGCCTCTCGCTAGGGGACCTGGGCTGGCAGAAGTAAATGGGGGGGGGGGTACAGGTGGCAAGTGAGTAAGTGCAGGGTCTGGGGCCTCCCCATACCGCCCCCCAAAAGTGCATGGTGGTGCCTCCACATGCCCCTTTCAGAGCAGAATACATTTATCAAAAAGGATGATTGGGGATGCTCCATCTACACCACCGGTGGGTTGTGAGATGTACTAATGCCAACAGGAACACAAAAATTAGCATGGACAGGAGAATTTACCACATTTATGACCCATTTGCCAAGAATTCACTTATCAAAAAGATACATTGGTTGTCAAATCTCCTTCAAGAGTACAGATTCTACATGCATTTAAGCCACAATCCTTGATGGATATGACAAGTTCAGGTATATACCCAGGTCAGAATTATAGGCCCGAGCCAAGCCCCTCTTTGAGGTGCAAGCATCACATGCACTCTGAACAAAATCCTCCTCAAAATGTTTTTCTAGACAAAGTTGGGTTCAAATAAATAGGGTTAGCATAGGCCAATAGGGTCCCCTTTGTTTGCGATTGATATTTGGGCATCACATATGCAGTTTTTCCATAATTGTTTTGACACAAATAGGGAACACATTTAAAAAACAAAAAAAGCAGTAAAGACCATCTTGGATACCTCTGGGTCCCAAACTAAAATATCTATCCGATAGGAAAGTTAATGATTTTGGGAAATGTGACACAAGTGACCCATTTGCGAAGAAGAACCTTTTCAAATACACATTGCTTTCCAAATCTCCATAATAAGAAAAGAACAACATCTATGAATGGAACTAAAAGCATTGGTTGCGAGGATTCTCTTCCAAAAGTGGGGTCATCTGATGGTGGACCTTTGTGAAAGCCAGTACAAGGCGTTATGCCCAGCCCCCACCCCTCACCCCCCCCCCCCCCCGTTTGCTTCAAGAGGGTGTGAGGTAAGGACAATGTCATTCTTTGGGAGGTGCCCTTCAGTTGGACTGGTCGAACAAGATGCAGTACGAGTTTCTTCCTCTGCCTCATACACAAGACTTTGCACTTCATCAAAGTAATTCAGATATCTACAATGATCCACGCAGTCCAGTTAAGGTGACAATCAGATTTGGTTTGTAGATCTGCTTGATCTAGCAGAAACAACGAGTGTAGATATAACAGTGACGGACGATCTTCTGACTCAGCAGAAGGGGCAGGTGCTTCTACCCTCCCCACAATCCGTGAACTTGAAGACATGGATCCTGAAGAACGGACCTTCGTGCATGTATATCTGAATAGAACCTTAAGATCAGAACAGCTTCCACAAGGAAGCAAAAAGTTGCGGTTTTGCCATTAGGCTTTGGTTGGAAGCTTAAATGCCTTGAAAGCTTCAGTCGACAATGTTTTTTTTTTTTTAAAATAAAAAAAAGGTTTCTGGTATTAACAGGAGTCGATTTGAAAACATTTGCCGGCAATATGAGCATTTCAATCAAGAACAGAAATCCTTTTCCTTATCAGAAAGGAGGCATTGAAGGCCTTCAACACCCACCTTTTTGCGATTCTCCACCTCAGCGGGATCTAAATTTGGTTTTGTCCACATGAATGCACAAACAATTGGAACCTATGCACTCTTGCAAGAGTGCTCTAACTTGGAAGACAGTTTTTTGGTAGCCTTTACATCAGCAAGGATATTAGGAGCACTGCAGGGTCTGTCAAAGGAACCATATCTGATATTTCATAAGGATTAGTTAGTCCTTCGCACTGTACCCTCACTTACGTGGCATTGGCATGTCTTCTGAACCAAGAGATGTTCCATCCAGACCATATTCACCACCGTTCGAGGAGGTTTTCCATAATCTGGACCAAACCATTCAGAAAAACAGACCATGTTTTTTGTCACTTATGGTGGTATTTCTCTTGGTAATGAAGTTGCTTCAATTGCCAAGGAAGTTGTCTCATGTAGAACAAAAGCGAATGATGCAAGGTGGCTTTGGGCTCACTCCACAGGAGACAAATCCACTTCAGTAGCCTTTATTGGACAAATGTGCAGGGCTACTACTTGGTCTACTTTTGCAAGCATTACACTTTGGACACCATCTTCCAGGAAAGATGCTAGGTTTGGCCAAGAGGTGCTTCGCTATTTATTTGCTTGGATCTCATATACTGTCTCCTCTACTCTTACTATTACCAAAGCTTTTTAGTCTGGTCCCAACAAGTTGGGAAGGAGGGAGAGCAAGCCATAAGAGAAAAGAAAAAAATACCCTTATGGCAATTCATGTTGTCCTAGTCCTTACTCTTTCTCCTTCACAACACCCAGCAAGCCATCCACCCATCCCCAGTAAAAGTAGTTTTAAGAATGTATTATCATAAAAAATTAGTAAAAATGCTGGAGATCAAATCTTTAAACAAAATGTGTTAAATCAGGTGGTGCACATTTTAATCTCAGCCTAGTATGTAGTGCACAACTGAAATGCTTTTCTCCTTATTGTATGCAGATTCAATTTGAGATGGTGCACAACTTATCACACCCCTTTTTCAAGTATCCCGCGTCATAATGGACCATAAACCAGACAGTTGGTGAAAAAAAAATACCATTTTTAATATGGGCAGCATTCACCAATGGGGTGATATTTACAATGAGAAAGTAAGCAATGCACTTGATTTAACCGTCTAGTGGAACATATACAATACACCTGGGAAGAAGAGCATTTTTGCTTTAGGAAAGATTTCCCCCGGCAATGTTCCCTCAACCCACAAATGATTGAATTCTGAATGGATAGACAGACAGCAGGTAATCGGGAATAAGAGGCAGAACACGAAATAAAAAAAAAAAAAAAAAAATCAGACCTTCCCTCCTCAAATAAGAGTGGAAAACTGATTTTAAACCCCTTGCAATGTTATGAAATGACACTCCAGGAATCGACAAATAAAGAATGTGCCATTAAAACAATACAATTTCTCACTAAAGCTACAATGCATATACCCTAACAATCACAAGGAATGAATTACCAAGAGCATACAATTTAAAAACAAGTGGAAAGTTTAAAACTGCAGCAAAATGACATGTATAAAAGTTGCATTTTACCAAATTCCCGTTTAAAATGTCAAAAACTGTTTTTGAAAAACGGGTGAAATGCTCTGATTTGGACTGTGGTTATTGTGTTGTGGGATAGGTATAGCTCACAGGGATATTTTAGAAGTGAAAATAGGTCTCTAGCTATGAAACAAGGCGAGTTATGCAAGATATAATAAGGTGCGCTTTGAGTAAAATGAAGCTGTGAAATAGGAAATCAGTTGTGACAAACAGTTACTTTAACCTAGAGTATTGAGACTAGACCACCAAAGAGGGACAATCAGGGTTGATTTGCGACTTCAAGCCGGTTATCCCAGCACCCAATCATGGCGGAAACCAGTCTGAACACGAACTATGACTAATGGCTTAGGATTTATACAAGACAAAAATACTAAAGAGATGGAGCTAGCACAAGAAATCAAGGGCAGGTTTGCATGCATGGATAATTCTGACAGTTTTAACAAGTTACCAGGATAAGGATAAGGTGGGTTGGAGAGTGGGATAAGGACAAATGCAAGACAAGGTAGGCTATGGATTTCTATGGGGTAGGGATTATACTTACAGTCCACTTCTAGTTTGGGATTTTTGGACCATCAACAGGTTCTGGTCACCACATGGCACTGGTCATCGGATAGCGAGGACAGCTGGGCAATTCTGGTCGCTGGATACTAAAAGGTCAGCGGGCATGCAGGTAGTGGACAAGCCGGTCTGGTTCCAGGATGCAAAAAGGTACCACTGGATGCAGTCAGTGAGCAGCAATGAGTGGGTATCGAGATGAATCCCAAAAACCACAGCTTCTCCCTTAGGGTATTGGGATTTTTAGAATTGGGGCCTTGCTGTTAGTGGGCAGCAGTTAGGCATTGTAGTTGCAGTGAAAATCTGCAATCAGCAGGATGAATGGAACAGGTCAGGAATGCCAGTACAGGAAATGTGTCCTCTAGAGTCCCGTCAGGGAATCTTTATATATTGCATAGTGACATCAACTATATGGCTGGGTCAGCAGCTTAGCTAAGCACACCTCTAAACAACTGGATTGGACAATCAATGTTGGCTGCCTCCCCTAGGAGGTACTCAGTTTAGGAGGTTGCATTTTATGATTTAAAAGGACTTGTCACAGACCCTTTTGCCAAAAATCAGTCATAACAGAATTTACACATTTGTGGCATATTAATAAATTACATAATCAGTTCACATATTTTATGTAGAGCACATCCGTCCAATCCTGAAATCTGTGAGACATCGTTTTGCCCCATCATTTTGAGTATGAAAGATTTGGCCTAAAATTCTATAACTTATACACGCAAGTCATTGGCAACATGGATACTTTATAATCCGCAATACTTTGCCATTTCTATTCCCAATTCTACAAGGACTCAAATTATAAAACACAACATCACTTTTAAACTGACACTTTCTACAAAGTCTTGCTGCAGAGATAAAAGTCTTTAAAGTTAGTCTTTGGAAGCTAACGGCAATCCTTTGTCAATCACTGGACCATTTTTTTTTTCTCTTCTGCTGCCACCAACTGTAATTTCCTTCAGAGCAAGGTGGGGGTTTTCCAACTTGATTGAAGGTTTATTGCCACTTCCCAACTTCAAACTTCCTTGCCCTGGGAGGTCCATTCAGCCGAGACTAGATTCTATCCAACCTGGTAATTATCATCAGGGTGTTAGCATATGCTGAGAGTTTTTATGGTGGTACGCTTCCTCTGGGGGGGGGGGGGGAACTCTTGGCTCTGCCATCTGATATAACCTGTTTTTTCTAGAACTTGCAAACTCCAGCCAAGGTGGTTTAAAACCTTATTTGGGTTCCTGAATTAAACAAACCTGTGGAATAAAATCGCCCATCTGTGTATTATCACCAGCAACAAAGCCCCTTCACATTGCTAAATAAGGCAAGCCTTTATTCAACAGTTTACTTTTAAACAGGCATTTTTCTCCTTCAGTTTGCAAAACCCATTTTTATACATGTGTGGTGAAAAGCAGGCATTTCATTTTAAATTCGGTTATGCATCTCCCTCAGATTCCCACACTGTCTTGCAGCTGTAGTTATTTTCTTGAATGCAGGAGTTTTGTTTGAAGCACAGATGCATTGAAACTGACATGGCTCAGATAGCTGGAGTTACTTTGAACCACTGAGCTTTGATACATTTGCAAAGAAATTAATGCCTTTTCCTGTGCAGGAAAAGTGAAGCTCCTTGTTGATTTTTTATCAGAGTTGTTTGACAGGGCCCTTCATTTAGACATCATGCTTGGTTTTGCTGAAGCACAATGAGATACTGATCATGGCAGGGCCTTATTAATCACAGTGATTTAAGGAAGAACAGATGGAAATTGCGTCAGAGCACCATTTTTTTTTTTTAAAGTGAAAAACACACTGACAAGCTCCTGTAGTGTGCCCCCCTTGCTCCATCCTGCTCAATGTGTGCTTGGCAAGATGGTGCAGCCATCTTTTTGTTGCTGCAAAACCCAGTTTTGAGACCATGGTGCTTATAGGAGCCAGCACAGCTATTTTGCTGCTTCTGCAGAAATGCAGCTTGGGGATGTGGGGAAATACTGTTGAATGGGTCAATATATCCCACAAAATTAACATTTACAGTAATTCATTCTACAATCACCATATGACCGTTATTAAACTAGCATTATACCCTCAATTTTCTTTAATGCTAGGTTCCATAATTGCAAAAGCGGCAGCAATAATCACTACAGATTGGGCCCCAAACAGTGTTGACCAGAATTGGTTGCCATGTATTTTATCAATACAGCCGACGTACCCTCCATAACCCCTCAGATAACATTCTTTCATAGCTGGACAGGCGGTAAGAACAGGATGACTTTTTTCAATGGCCGTTTGACAGTCTACAAAGAGTATCTTGTGTTATGGAAGAGTGCCACGAGGGAGGTTATTAAAATCGGAGATACAAAATGAAGCTATTCAATGTTGCACATTTTAGTTAGGTAGCTACTCGGTTACCTGCAAAGCCCTGGTAAGAATAGTGCCTTTACCTTTTATAGCTGCATAGATTTGTTAATAATCAAGCCAGTGTACCAGTAATTATCCTTTCTTAGTTAGGATAATCATCAAAAATGGCAGGTTCAATTCCCAGATTAGCAAGTCCTCTATGAATGAATTCGCTCTTCATCCAATCTTTCTCACAAGAGCTGAAATTGAGCGTTTCAGCTATCGAGCTTTCACAGTTGGCATAAAGCTCTTTCTGTGCTCCACAAAGAGTTAGTGATGGAAGGCCCTATTCCATCCTTAATGCCCCAACTAAAACAAACAGCCTTGGGGAGATTTAATAGAGCGCACATTTTTTGTCTCAAGCTTACTTAGCCAAACCACTTGCATTCTACGAAGGACTTCCAATGCATACATTATCGTAGTAATAATGCTTGTTATTTAGATCTCAACGAACCCCTCAATATTATTGGCCCTTGAGGCTAGTTCTTTACGACAAGCCATTTTTTCAAGATTCTCCTTTACGGGATCGTAGTAAGAGGAAGATGGGTAGGTTCACAAATACATACATTCCTGTGTGTTTTCCAATACGGTTTTATCAATACTACATTTAAAGGCTTCTCTAGTTCCTGGGGTCTCAAAGCACATCTTTGCATTTAGTTTGTTAATCATGTGGTTTTCCTTTGCCTATGTCACTAGCACTGAGATTGAGCGTTGTAAGCCAATCAATGTTTGACCAAAGAGCACTATTGCGTACGACAAACTGACAAGCTTCATATCGTTAGTTGGTGTAAGTTTTGCAACTGATGCAAGTTAAGCTCTAAAATCAGCAGTTTAGGCATTATACAGTACAGCCCCCGACAGGCATCCCTGCTTCAGGCACCGGTTTGTTTGATAATATTCAAAATGGTAACTTTTGTAGAGGTTTTAAAGATGCTGGATGTAATGTAGCAGCGTACCATCTATTCCCCATTGCTACAAAATGTAGGTCTAGTGACAAAGTCAAAGGCCTTAGTAAAGTCCACAAGGCAGCAGAAAAAGTTAGAGCCCTTCTTAGTTTCATATTGTGCAATGATTGGAGTGTACTGATGTGTAATCGTACAAAAAGATTTCCTGAAACCTGGATAGCACTAAGGAGTTTACTGTCTTCAAGCCAGACAGGAAGTTTTTCAAGGAAATTGTCAGATATCTTTTGGCTTGAATCCATCATTGCCAGTAAATGTTTGATGGCTCTAGTCTATTGCCTTTTTTTAAATATTTGGATCAGTACTGATTTTTTTTCCAACTTTCCAGAATAGTGCAAGTCTGCTCTGGGTTTATAAATGCACTGTCAGTATCTTTGCCCATAACTCTGACTGTTCTTTGGAGACTATCAGGACGGCTGTCTGGGCCAGGAGCCCAAGAGGCTTTAGTTTTACCTATTTGTCTGAAAAGGTTTTCCCCTTGAAAATATAGCCATGTTTACTTTTGTCAGTATTGTGCAGTGCCCGTCATTCAAGGCATCTAGTTCAGATTTGTTTGGGGTGTGATATAACTCCTGTATAAATTTATACCATACGTCCTGATATATAGGGTTAATTTCGATAGGAGATAGCGCTTGAAATCTTTGTATTGCAACAAGAATTTGTATTGTGACCTGAATTGGCTCATTATGCGTTTTTAGCCACTGGAACAGTTTTAGCCAATTTGAATGACGAATAGAGGACATGTCGTTTGAGCCAGTTGCTAGATTTTGATGTCAAATGTAAGACTGTTTTTCTGGGTAAAAACACGGATTGGCTCCGATAGCAGCTTATCCTTTCTATAAGGGAGCGCTATTTAAGAATATTATTATTCCTTTTCCAGTTCTTTATTGGCAAAAACTGTTTTTGTAATTACCATTTTACCAAGACCCCAATACCAAGCTCAAGGCTTCTACCAAGATTGATGTGGTCATAAATTGAATGTTTCTGGCCGACCAATGTAGATTACCTTGAAAGTTGGTCTGAAAATGTGCTTAGACTGGATTATCGCATCCACAGACCAGTCAAGAACTGCATGGTAACTCAAAACTATTACATGTTAACTTGATAAAGCTGCATCTGGTCTCTTCAGATCAGAGAAGGTTAAAAGATAATCAAAGTGTGATCTGACGATACCTTAGACCAAGTATTATTACTCTGTTGTAGACAGTGAAAATTTTTTTTTTTTTTTAAAAATAGTGCATTAGTTTGTGCCAAAAGCTAGAAGCAAGTGATTAATGACTAAGTGCAGATCTCTTTATTAAAGTCCCCCTGGCGATCACTACTTGTCCAGAAAGGGACATTGCAAACCACCATTTGTAGATTGAGCTTTCCATAATCTCTTGAATCATTTTCGTCAGAAGATACCCTAGGGATTGGGGGGGGGGGGGACGGATTGGGTGGGGGCGCAGCAAGTGTGTCAAAGAACATAAATTATACGTTTTTTTAACGGATTCAGTAGTAGATTAGTGTAAAACACCTACCAACACGTATGGTCAGTAAAATGGGTCAAAATTAGATCTGGCCCCAATTGCCAAACCACTGATAGAGTTGCTATTTGTGAAAGCTGTCAATAGGTTTGGTTCACAAGTTTTCTTGCAGAACAAAAATATCTGACACCTCTAGTAGGTCTTTGCCCTCTGTATTTCCCAAGAATGAACGAGAACCCTGAGAAATCCAATTATGTTTTGTGATTGCAATTGGTCAATTTGCCCTGTTTAAAGGGCGTTCGGGCATCCAGTATTCCAAGTCAGGCAGGGTCTCACTGGCTCTGGCACTGGGCTTGAAGGGATCAGAGGGCCTCTCTGTAGTTTGGGAGTCTGGGTGGCTGTTTAATCTCCCAATTCTCTTCGATACTAGACTGTCTGCATAATCAGAGAGAGGCCCAAATGGATGAATGAGTCATGTGCTTTTAGAAGGACGACATGAGAGGAGATGCAAATTCCGCCAATGCCCAATTTGTGGAGCTATTCTACTCGGTGGTAGTTCAAATATATCTGATGATTGTATTAGATCAAAATATGACAATTGCTGAAAGACAACCAGACGGTGAACCCTATTCAGAAATGGGCTAGTCGAAGTGAGATGAGTCTCCTCAACGATGATCCAGTTTTCCAGCTCTTTGAGACCACATGGATCAATGATCAGCACATGGAGCAATGATCGGTAGTTCTATGAGCATATGGCCTGTCAAGTTCACAGTTTGCAATTTTTCCTCAGATTGTTGTGAATTTGTAGTGGGCCTAGTATTTAAGGACATGTTCAAACAGAGCTGTGCAAGTAGCTTATTGTCTACTTTCTTGATTTGTGACCCACCACTGTGACAGATCCTCCTAGTCTTTTTCCACCATTCTTGGTCCATCCAAGTTGAAATGCCTGCCGAGTTGTACCATCAGGCATTTTCCACCAGAGTATTTCAGAAAGCTCTCCGTAGTAGGGAGATGAAAGCCTAATTGCTTTGGTCCCACGGCTCTCGTCTTCCTTTTGGCTCAAACAATATAACAGGAGCCCGAGGTTGCCCTTTATCTTTAGAGTTCAAGACTTTGTGTTCAGTGAGGGGTGGAATATGGATTTCCTCGGTGTCCGACACCTCAGATGCAGCCGTTAGGCAGAATTATATGCAGTACCGTTTGTGAACACCACACACAATTAAGACTACAAGTGCCAGTACAAATTCACCTTTGGTACAAGCCTGTACCACACAGTAAAAGTAGTAGCGATGGCTGAGCAGCCAGACTTATCTCAAGAGCAAGTGAGCAGTATCAATAGTACACAAAGGACAGCAATTACTATGATTCAAACTAACACTGACTCAAGGTTTCTGAGTAAAAGAATATACATTTATTTACACCGTCAGTTATAAAACATTTCACTAAAGTAAATCAGTTAAAAATAAACAAAATTTTTTTAAAAAACCTCTTAATACATCACACCATAATAGGTGTGAGACAAGTTAAGCTCACAAATGAAGTGGGAGCAAAATGGCATTAAGATCTCTGCGCACGGGAGACCGTGAAAGTTAGAAACACGAGGAGAGAAGCAGCCTTGGGCCCCAGGGATTCCCGTCTAAACGTCGGACCCCGCACGGAGGCAATCCATGTACATTCAATAATATATTGTCATTTTGAGAAATAAAACCTTCGCTACCCACATGCGGCTCGGGCAAAACATTAGCCGGCGGCGAGGATTTTAACACCCTGTACCATCTTGCAAGTTGAGCAAAATTGGTGATTTGGCCTTGTGGACTCTCTGGACCATCCAATGGATGGTACCAAGTGGATTCAACTTAATGGTTGTTTGTTGGATGCATATTCCTTTTGAAATGCTAAAAGTGGCATATTGAGTTCACGCCATTTTGTATATTTCTGTGTATTTAGAGCTGAAATATTAGAGACCCATTTAATGTGTTGGCCTTTGTGTTTTAACTTAACTAGCGCCTCGAGACGCTATACAGTGCACCATTTGTAGATATTGACGCAACAGTTACCTGACTAATTTCCCTTGACTGTTCACCCCGTCCCTTTTGTGGTGTGATTGATGGAATGAAACATGTTGGATGAATGTATGTTGAGAAGGGTGTATGTGTAAACTGTTGAATGATAGAATATCATTTTGTTTGAGATAAACCTTGTTTTGCTAAAATTATTGCATATTTTGCACCTGCACTAAGACACTTGAGTACAAAACAGTTGCCCTGCCCCCCTACACCTTAGACTTATTGGTCGTTTTCTCCATGTTGCTGCACTGATTCTTTTTGTAAAGAATGTTTTCATTGTTGATGGTCTTTGCGCATAGATATTTTTATGATGGGCTTTCTTCTTATCAATAAAAAGTATTTATATTTTTTCTAATAACTACCTGCTAATTTAATGAAATTGGGTAGTTCACAACCACTTGGTTGATCCTATGGTTACCTATGTGGAAAACAAACAAGATGCCCGTTTGATCTCGTTAATTATTAAAGGTTGTCAACCTTTTTGAGTCAATTACGGGATTCCTTCCCTTTTTCCTCCTTTTCGTGTTTGTGGGAGCAAAATGGCACTCGAGAAATTAAAAGGGAGGGAAAGACAAAGTTAGACAGAAATTGAACAGCACCAACAGATAAGTAAACAGGGCAATCTAGAAAGAGGAACTACAGTGATGGAAACAAATCTAAAAAGGCTTAGGGCCAAAGTCAATAGGACAAAAGACTTGTGCTCAAGATCACACAGCTCAGGGTAGTTCGTGGTAAAGTCTTTGCAAAGAGTGCTGGACGAAGTTGGTCAGCAGAAGACAAGCCCTCGGATTGGAGAAAGATTCACACTTTCACCGTGGCTGAACGAAACTAACAACCAGATTTGCACAGTACCTTTAAATGGAGAAGATGTAGCTGAGGCGGACGTTCCTGGCAGTTCCTGCAGGCTCACGGTTCCTGAAGTGACTGTCGGACTGACATGAAGTAGTAAGACTGGAGGGTCCTGCACTGCCCAGGGAAGAAACCAGCAGCAGAGCAAAGCAACAAATAAAAGGTGCGCTCCTTAAAACACAAGCAGGGTCCGACCTTCATGGCTATCCGGCCCACTCTAGCTCTGTATAGCGAATTCAACCAGAGGAGGGATTCCTGGCTTGCAGTTTGGGCGAACTGGTTGGTCCCACCAGCTCAGGGTAAGAAAATTCAGACTTGCAATAGGGCTTCACGGGACAGGTTCAGTCGTAGTATGGGTCCTCTTCCTCGTCGGTTCTTTCGTTCCAGTGGTGACTCAGCCTTTCCAGACCAAGAGGCCTGCTTTTTATGCAGGTTCCCCCCCACCCATTCACACAGCCTGGCTGTCAATCACACAGCAAGGTGGCTGTCCCTAAGGGACAATCACCACAGCCAATCAGTTCAGAGTGTGACATAGGTCTCGAGGAGACCCTGTGCAGGGGGTCCTTTACCCCTCCCTCACATCCTGTCCCCCTCTAGACATACAGGCACCTAAGAGGGCTTCTGCGTAGAAACATGCAAAAAGACGGGTACGAAGGAACCAAACCTGGTTTGGCGTGCAGAGTAAAACACGAGAAAGACATTTTCAAAAGGAAATGGCGAATAAACCCATCCGGGACTGAAATAAAACATATATGGTCTAGCGGGTTTAAGTTTGAAGCTACCAAGATAGCCTAAAACAATACCAAGGTTATTTAAGATAACCGCGGTAGGAGAAATAGGGTAGTTACCACTGCCACCAGCCAAGTCTTGATGAAAAGGGAGTGAAACAAAGCTCCAAGAGAAACAGAAAAAAAGGGATAAGTATTAACCCTTTCAAGTACTCTATAAGATAGGGTGTACTGGGTCTGTGGTTTTACAGAGGCTAATAAAGTTAATGGCAACTTTATATGTTCTGGGAGACAGTAGTCAGTGCCAGAAAATGGAGTCTGAGTTGGGAAGTCTAAAAGACAACCCTGTCACTGCACTGAAGGTGCTGTGTAACAGTAAAAAGATGATACCTGTGGAGTAGGTAAGGCTCCACGTCTATGAACACAAGAACATTTTAAACCCACACAGCAAAACACATGTAAGAGTAGGAAAAAAGGCTCACACTCTTACCAGGTGAAAATAAATAAATCCCAGAAGTCCAGCAAAGCTGCTGAGGGACTCAGTAGGTAAGGGAAATTGGCCATTCTGGAGAATTCTCCCTAACAGCGGCTATTGTAGATTTACCCCAAGGGTGCAAAGTGGGTTTGTTTGCATAGCTCCATTTCTGGAAATGCTTGCATACTCACCATCTGTTTTTGCAAATGTTTGGTTTGTGCCGTATAGGTAGGTTTGTCTCTTTCATAGCCAGGTTGGAGACTACTTCCAGTACTTGAGTCATGACTATTTTGGCTTCTCGTTGCTGCTCACTATAGAGTCTGAGAAGGATCTGCGCTTCAATTTCCCAAGCAATTTCGTGGACATTAGTTTTAAATTGAATTGAACTCAGGCAATCTGCTTCATTGAAAATGGGTGCATCGCTTACACAGCTGTAGCCATAGCCGTTTCTGGACCCCGAAAAGGAAGCAAAGGCTGCCAAGTTGGACACATCTATGTAATGACATAGTCCTCGCAGGTATGCTCAAATAGCACGTGTTTGCCACCCAGGGAAGCAAGTTTTAATTTTACCACCAACTTCAGCAAAGAGGTGTTGTCAGTTGCGTTCACCAAGGGCTGATCAGGGGAGTTACGTCTCTCCATTCGTCAGCATTAGAAGCATTTGGGTGCGAAGGAGCCAATCATTTTGGGCTGAGACAGGGGGTGGTGGTGGTGGGGGTGGCGGGGGAAGGAGTGTACTTGGCCGCCTCAGGATTGCTCAGCTGATACCTGAACGATCTTCCTCTTTGAAATCTTTGGATTTCAAATAGCAGCGCTGCAGAGCGTGGCTTACGAGTCATGGTGAAGCAGTAAAAATATAATTGCAAGGCAAGCACGCACCTAGCTGGGTTGATAGAGGAAGTAAAAGCATATACCTACTTACAAGCCCTAGAAGGCCAAATCAGATCACAACTGAAGGAAGCAGAGCGTGGGAGGTTGGTGATGTAGGGGTTTATACATGGTGGGACACATGAGTGCGATTCAGTCCCATCACTCTAAAGTTCTTAAAGGAGCAGCTATCTTTGAGTCCATTTTTTCTGACCCTCCTGCGAATGCAGGCGTCTCAACCAGCTGTGAAGAAGGGAAAGCAAGGACTATATTTGGAACAATGGCTACCACTTAATGATTTGTTTCCATTTTAAACTCTCAGCACTTGCGAACGCGTTAGGATCCACCCCTTAGCATAACTTGGTGGTAGGCCTTAGAAGCCTACAAATGTGCATTGAGGATTGCTTGCCAGTAAGAAAGTAACTTGGCACCAGCCTCAAATCTTCTTTGGCATTGAGAATTTTTAACCATAAGGGTGCCTTTTGGCAAGTTCTGTCACTACAGCAGGGATATTGTATTGGGTTATTTATATATGCTCCCCCCCCCCCCATTTGTATGGCCTCAATGCGCTTTGTGATTGGAATGCCCTCGGTGACCGTAGTCAATGTGGTGGAGGTTCCAAGTTTTTAATTGAGAGATGCTTGTGTGCATTTTCGCCAGTTTAGGACTTTAGGTGGCTGGCTAGGCTCCACTAAGCAGCCCAAAGGTCAGGCACATGGGTGGGCGCTGTTGGTGGTTTCCGATACACTGCTATTGTTGAAGATTCAATGTGTGCCCAGCTATAGTGAATTTTCTTTTCGTTGGTAGTAGCTGTATGCTAGTGGCAGAGGTGTTGAGGTATGTCAGGTGTTAGAGTGGGCGCTTATGCGTGCTGCTAGACGGATGGGCATAGTCATAGCTGCATTCTATGGTGCACGGATATATGGCCGTGCCTGCGGCCTGTGTCCAAAACGTGCTTAAAAGTAATACGTACTGTATGCTTCGATGTAGTTCGCCTGCAACATCCTTTGTCCAGTGTGGATGTCATGGCCAATCTGTCTCTCCAGATGTTTTGGACTACAACTACCAACAGGGCCAGCCAGAATAATGGTATGGGATTCATTTCTACAGAGTTGCAGGTTGCAGACTGTTGCACTAGAGCCATGTCCGGTTTGCAAGCCCAGCTGCACAGGACCCACGTGTAAACAGAGCTGAAATGGGATCACTGAATCTGGACCACATTTCAGTGAATCACCAGTCTAGCCAGCTTTCACATCGTCCAAGTGGATAGTGGGCACGGGTAATGCTGGAAATGGGGGATACGACTGGGATTCCACCTCCTTTGAGGAGTGGCCTGAGCTATGGAGGCAGGCTGAGGCAGACTCATGGAAGGCAAGGGAGAAGAAGAGGGAAGTGGATTTAACAGTCAACCATTTCTTTGCCTAGTAAATTGTAGAACTACAGGTTTTAAAATGATGGTCTGCAGGCAATTTATATGGATGGCATGGCACTCAAGAGATGAGAAATACACACACCTTGGACGTTCTTGGACCAACCTATGATTAGACGCTGGAAGCGGATAGAGCTTGCAGGTGCAACAGTTGTGTTCGAATGTGATGCTGCATTCCCCTCCCCTTCCATCATTATTATTATATTATGCTGTACTCCCCAGAATGTTTACTCGTGCACATACGTGTGTGTGTGTGTGTGTGTGTAGGATATATTTCCCCAGTCAGCAGTACTCCCATCAATAACCAAGCTGCACTTCAGCAGAAGCAGCAAAATGGCTGCGCTGGCTCCTTTGAGCACTACTGCCTTACGGCAAAACTGCGTGTTGCAACTACAAAAAGATGGCTGCACCATCTTTCCAAGCACATATTGGACAGGATGGAACAAAGGGGTCAACTGAGAAAGTCTGCCAGTGTATTTCTTACATGTACAAAAATAGGGGAGTGAAAAAGCAGTGCTGCAAGCCCAAAGTTCCCATTTGAAAAAGGGAAATAATTACATTTAAAAAATGTGCTGCTCTGATGCTATTTTCCTCAGATTCCTCATCACACTACTTTTATTGATGAGACCCTGCCATGCCCATGCACATTCCCATTGTGCTCCAGCAGACAAGAGCAGTATCCCTGAATGACAGGCTGTTACTTCAGCTACACAGGAAATGCTTTACTTTTGGACTACAAAATGTCAAAGATCAATGCGTCAAAAAGGCCCTGGCTTTCTGGGTCTGTGTCAATTTCAGTGCATATGGATTTTAAACAAATTGCCGCCTACAAGAAACTAACTAGGACTGCAAAACAATGTGGGAATTCAAAGTGAAGAGACAAACTGAATTTGAAAGAAAAATGCCAGCAGTCACCACATGTTTAAATGTACTTTTGCAAATAAAGAAAAATACTTGTTTAAAAGTGTATGTTGGATAAGGCCCTTGCCCTTATCTAGCAATGTGAAGGGGTTTTGTGCTGTGAACATAGGGGAGATTTTATTCAACAGGCTTTATAAGTAAGGAATTGAATTGCATTGGCTGCATGGGGGCAAAATCAGCCCCAAACAGGTTTCTGCTTGTGGTTGCCAGGAACAGAAGGCCCCTCACAGTAGATGCTACAACACACAAGTGCTAATTGTTACCTTGGCAGACTTTGGTCTGGAGTGAGGCCTCTTAGTGGAAGTTCTGGGACACCAGCTTATGAAGTGGAAGTGGCCATAAAACCTTCAAACTGGGAACACCCCATCCCCACACTGGGCTGAAGTGAACAAAATGGTCCCAGTGAAGGACAAAGGATGCCCATTTGTATTAAACTTTGAAGACGTTTATTTTTGCAACAGAAATTTGTGGGAATGTAAAACCATTTTAATGTAATTTTGTGGTTTTTAATTTAAGACATTGTAGCCTACCCTGCCTCCTTGGGAACAGAAATGGCAGAGAATTGGGTATTCCATGGAAAGTGTATATGATGCCAATGTGAAAATCAATACGGATATGCCTAATGATAATCCATACACATGTAAAGTTATAGAATTTTAGGAAGAATATTTCACACTAAAAATGATCAGAAGGGCGAAAGAATGTTTGACAAACTGGGGAGTTGTACTGAAATGTTCTGCATAAAATGTGTACCCTGCTAAAAGACCTCAACTGTACAAATAAGCCGTTTATGGCAAAACTGGATTTTATCTAGTAAATGTTGGAGGTTCGGGACATTGCAAAACTCCTATCATAAATCGGACATCATGCCGTTGAAAGACAACCAGCTGAGAGGAAGCAGTAACTATCACCCCTGACCAATCCAGTTGTTTAGAGGCAGGATTAGCTAAGCTTGCCCTATCGTATAATTCTAGGATGTCACCATGCTCTACAAAAAAGGTGGCTGACAGAACTCTGGACAGACTCTTTCCTGAATTGCCTGCGTTCCTGATCTTCTACATTCATCTTGCCAGATTCCACTGCAAAGCCAAAGCATAGCCGATTCCAGATTCCACTGCAAGGCCAACGCCTAGCTGATCCTAGCCCAGCAAGTCCAATGCATTGCTGACCATCCCAGCAAGGCCTCAATCCAGAAATCCCACTAATAAAATCCCAATAACCAAAAAGCGAAAAGCTGTGGTATTCTTTTGGGAAGCATCCTGGAGACCAGCCTGGCTTTTTGACCACTAACTGCATGCCCACTGCAACTCTGCCATCCAGCTGTCTCGATTATCCAGTGACCAGACAAGCCCAGCTGTTCTTCTAGGAGAGTCCGCCGCTACCTGGTGACCCGAGCCCTGGAGTCCAGAACCCGGTTGACTGTGCCCAATGCCAAATTTAAGAGTGTACTTGAGAAACTTTTTGATACCTTATTTTTGTACCTACGCGATTTATATAGTTCAGTCATTGTGATAAGCGTACTTTGTGTATTTAGAGTTCTTGTGTTAGACAGTTGTTTGTCGCATGAGTGAAGGCCACCACGGAGACAGAGTTCCTCTACTCTGTCTGTAAACCTTAAGAAAGGTATGCTTGTGCCTGCACTCTGCACCAATAGTAGATAAGTAACCAAATTGCTCAAGTAGAAATTTTATTGGTTTGTTTTTTAGCCCCTCTCGGATCCGTTTCAATTTGGTTACTTATCTACTATTGGCGCAGAGGAGTGCAGGCACAAGCATACCTTATTTCAACTTTTAAGAGTGGGCTGTGATTATACTACATCCCATAACACATAGTATACCCCATCTTGACTTTTGTCTTTGTTCCACTCTCTAAGCAACCCTATCCATACCCTGATAACTTGTCTAGACGGTTTTAATTCTCTGTGCACCCTGTTCTGTTTTTCTATTGTTAAAGAATTGCACCCATTCACCTCATGTTGTAATTCATTATTAATATTTGGAATAATTTAAAGTAATTCCCACATAGATCTGAACCCGGCGGGAAAAGGTTGATGTCACAAATCAATCTATGAACGTACCAGGGCTTTATTTAACAATATAATCTAAATAATAGTTTAAGCAAAATTTGCCTCATTTTTAAAACCAATCTCTTTTGAACTGCTCTATTTTCCTAAAGAAAAACCTAATTCTACCTTCCAAATCCCTCTCGATTCATCAGCTATAGCCCTCCTTTCACTTCTATAGGCTCCCTGTGCTGTGCATCTGCCCAAAAACTGCATTCTGAGTCCGTTTTTACCAGTTTCTTGAAAAAAAGCATTTGGCATTTAAAACTGCAAACTAGAAAAAAATTCAACTTTTCCATGTGTGAATTCGGCGGCACCGAGTTTTCTATTTCAATCTGTTTTGTGCACTGCATGCTTTTGTGATTCTAGAAGTATTGGAGGTTCACTGCCACCAACAGCCCCCCCCTACACCTGAAAACGTAACCAACAAAATGGTAGCTCAGGCAACATTGCCTTCCATCCAGACATCTCAGCTGCCATGGACCTGGTGAACTACATCATATCATCTCTACTAGATTTCAGTTCACCCAAGAGGCAGCCATTTGGATAAAGTCTGTCAACAACCGCTCATCTAGAGATAACAATAAGGCTACCAACCGCATCCCTGTTCCCTTTTGTTTGTGTCCTCTCCACCGAAGGCTCACGCATCTCCCCCACCCTCTGAAACTACACCAAAATCCTATTCGATCACAGGCAATGAAGGCATCCCGTATATCCATTTCTCACACCACCAAGATCCTCCTAAATATCACAGGAAATTTCTCCAAGACTACACCATGGTTAAGCAAGTAAACTGCATGATACAGAATTGGATGGCAAATCATCTGCCTCAACAACGATAATGAGATACTCATGGTCAGCTAAGAGGTTTGACCCTGCTTAGGGCTCCCTGACCCGGTCCAGGGCATACAAAAAAACCTTCTGGGTCTACCTAGATGCTGAAGTTAACATTCACAAGCATTCCATTGCCTCATCCTCAGCCTACATTAATCCAAGCAGAATATTCCTGTCATCAACAAACTGCATGACACTCGCCAGAGCCATCATAGACCGCAAGCTGGACTACTGTATGCTACTTACAGGCACCTCTCTGAAAAACAATCAAAACACCAAATGGTTTAAAAAACAGCCTGAGAACTGCCTGGGGTTTAAAACAAACTGAACACATCTCACAAGCAAGAAGAGATGCCGACAGGCACCCCCATCAAGGCTCATTTTTAATTTAAGATCCGGCCACCACTGCAAACACAAGGCCCTGCCTACCTCAACACCTGCATCTATAGAAAGGCTGCCGAATGCACTTTACTCTCATCTTCCTCCCCAGTTCAATAAAAATAAAAAATAAAACGAGCTGGAGCATTCAGCCTCGTAGTCACTGTCCCCGCTCTCTGGAATTCCCTCCCAGAACTCAATGAGCCCTCAGACCAACATTCAGAAAACTTAAAAACCTGTTTTATCAACAAGTATGACTGATTCCCTACTATAATCTGCCCCATATTTCACATAGGTCTACCTGTTGCTCCGATCCGGATATCAACGTCTCTGTAATTTGGTACGAACGATGTGATACCTCCAGGTCTTGGGCACTTCACAAATGTAATGAAATAAATAATGGGTGCGGTCATTGGTTCATGCTAGTGAACAGCTCTGGAGAGGTAATTTCAGGAATGACCGTAGAACCATGGGTCCAGGCCATGTCTCCAGACTCTCCAAATTAGAGCAGTAGATAATATGAGAGTCTCCCAAGTCTACTAGTATGGGTTCCCCCTCACACCCCCCCCCACCAACTACAGCCAAAGAAGCAATTTAGTTGTCTAACGCAGGGCATTTTTCATGCAACAACTAGAGCCAAACATCGATGACCGTAGCACAACCGACAGCAAGACCAATAATTTGAATGTACTAGGAAATCCCATGAACACTCCTTTTGACTAACCCTCAGTTTCTCTCCACCCGACTACCACACACAAACCAGCCACTCAACAAGACTTCCACAAAGCCCCCCCCCCCAGTATTATATGGAATTATTTTCTTGTATTTCAGGACCCAAAAAAATGCAACATTTCATGGAAAACCCACAATGCCATGCAAAGCGAAGGTAGAATTCCGCAGCAGAACTGAATAGGTGGAGATTTTTGTTTACCCCGCGTTCATTTCAAATTTCAGCCACCAAATCCACCAGCTCTCTGTAACTTGGGACCATGTACTCTTTAATTCCGTTTGTTTTCTCCATTTATTTTCTTTGCATATGGAGTTTTAGACAACTCCATAGGCATCATTGTTCTTGTGTGTCACAGCACCCTCAGTGCAGTGGCACAGGGATGACTGTTAGGTTTAAATACCTTCTCTGGGACGGACTACTGTCTCCCAGTGAATGTAAAGTTCAATTCACTTTGCTAGTCTTTTTAAATAGCTAGACCTAGCACACAATGCCTTACAGTAGAGTGCTGGAGGGAATACCTAGTGTTCCCTATGCCTAGAAAACTCATGTAGCCCTCAAAAGCTACCCTTTCCTCTCAGAATGGCTGGTGGCAGTGGTATTACCATGAATTTCCCGACCACAACCCTTTATGTTTCAGTGGCCGAAATCCACCAGAGCCATGTTTTTCAAGATGGCGTCTGGACCCCCTCTGGAGATTCCGATTGACTTTTATCACCATTTCTTTTTGGAAAGGTTCTTCTAGCGTTTGTCTCTGCGTGCCAACCCAGGTTTGGTCCCTTTGTTCGGTTGCCTTTGGTGGGCTTCCGTACGCTCCCCTCTGGCGCCTGAGTGTCTAGGGTGGACAGGATGTGAGGGAGGTGCCCAAAACTCCCTGTGCTTAGTCTCCTAGGAGACCTGAATATATGATTGGCTGGCTGACTGTCCGGCAAGGACAGCCACCCTGCTGGATGAGTGACAGCTAGGCTGGAATGAATGGGAGAAAAAACTGTAGGTCTCTGGGATTTCGAAGGCAGAAGTCGACCACTGGAACGAAAGAACCGAAGACAAGGGGTCTAACTGATTAAGAAGCACAAAATATGTAGACCACCTAGATGCAGGGAACTTGCACAGGTCGTTGCCACAGCAGGGCAACACGGTAACCGCGTTTACTCCAGTCCGGGCGCACTCGTCTCACTTCAGACCTGGGAATGCCAAGTGTACGAAATTCGATGTGAGGGGGCCGTGGACACAGAGCAAGCAGTATACCAAGTTTCGCAGGCTTCCTTGAAACCGCGGCGGTGACAGAGCAAACATCATGTGTAAGCTGGTCAGCCCACTGGGTGGGTCAGGGACACTTCCAAAGAGGCTTGATGAAGGTGCAGAGAATAGTTGGTCCCACTATTCCAATGGGTCGAATTGCCTTCGCGGAGCTTCTAGGAAGATCAGATGCAGAGGAGTCTCACAGGACGACAGCGGGCTCAGGGTGCCAAACCTTCCAGCAGGTCACCAGAGGTTCCTCGACTCGGCTGCTTGTTGCAGGATACTTGGCTCCTTATCCTTTGTTTGTGTGAACTCAGGAGATCGACATGGTAGTGGTGTTTTCAGCCGGCGAAACCTTTGGAGATTCGCAGGAAAGTGCATGACCAATAAGGACAGACCAGGGTTGGCTCGACCTGGGGAAGGTGAAGGGGCAAGATGGCCAAAGGACAGGACAGAGAACCTCATGGCATGGCCATTTTGGAAAAATTAGGGCAATAGCCAAAAAGCTCAATGGAGTTTTCCGAGTGGAAGCTCGGATGAAGACAATAGGCCAGGACCCTCAGGGGAACACTAACGGAACAGCTCAAGATCCCGTGACCAATCGGGGACAATTGCCAAAACTAACCAGTTAGGGCAAAACACCAACAAAAAGGCCTCTTTTTTTATACTGTGGCCAAAGAGGCAGACGTGGCAGGGGGCAAATACAGGGATCATAGACTCCATACCCTGGGACTGACTGTCACCATTGGCTTTACTAGTCCCAAATTACTAACAGAACCAGTACAAACCATAATTGTGGACGTACTGGTAGGGGCAATTCGATTGCCCTGGGTCTGTTCGAGGTGGCACTGTCGCGTCCCCACTTATCGAGTTTTGGCTGGTGGCAGTGGATACTACTTTTTATATTCAACCGCGAATATATCTATGGGATTTTCCCATTGTTCGAGGCTAATACTTTAACATAGCCTCTAACATACCGCCGGTTTATTTATTTAATATTAATTCACCGGTTGGTATTTTCTGCCACAACTCGGTTTTAAAATGGCGTTTGTGTTTGCCTCTGTAACTCCAAACCAAAGGTCGAGCCCTTTGTTCCACTTTTGGCAGGCTTCTACACAGAAGCCCTCCAAAGTGGTGCCACTCTGTCTGGGTAGCACAGGAGGTGTGGGAGGGGGTTTAGGCACCCTGGACTGAGTTACCTTGGTAACTCAAGTCGCACTGTGATTGGCCCACTTAGCATGTTTCATTGACAGCTAGGCTGAGTGAATGGGGGTGTGCTGCATAAAAGCAGGGCTTTTGGGACTGGAACTTCAGAAGTTGCCACAGGACCTGAAAATCCGACAAGGGAGAAGCTGAGCCGACCTGCTACGACGACACCACCGGTGGAGACCTGCTGAATCGACTCACCACTTACCCAACGACAGAGGAGATCTCCCTGCTGGAGAGTCTTCTTCCCCTGACTGGTGGGCACAACCAGTTTACCTTCTTTGTTCGCATCCCAGGACATCTTGTGGTCGAATTGCCCGTGCCAAGCACCCCGGCAACCGGATAGCCACTTACCACTGGGCCACGAATAAAAGGACCGCTCCTTTTAATTGAGAACTCCACGGCTGGTTTCTTCCCTGGCAGTGCAACGGACTCCTGCTTTCCTCCCCAACAAGATCCTCTCTTCATCCCGACAAAGCACCGACTTGCACCCGCTGCCAGGAACAACTGCCCCCGCTGGAGCGTTCTCACCATTTTAAGGTGCCGTGTCCGCCAGGCCTCCCTTTCTAAAGATTGCTACAAGGTAACAATCCCTTAACCTTCTGGACTGGGCTGGCCGCCTTGACCATCTAACTGGTCCAACTCTTTCTGAATTTATTGCGAGTCTTTTGGGCACTTTGAACCGTGTGAGCTTGGACACATTTCGACCGGAGCCTCTTAAAGTGGGTCCGGCCTTGTTAACTTTGATACAGTTTTAACCTGTCTTCTCCTCCTACTGTGTTATTCCGAAAGTGTTGGGATCCGTTTCTATCTTTGCTCTGCCTTTCTCCCCCTTTTAAACCGATTGATTAGAGTGCCATCTTCGTTAAGCGCTCACCGCTGTCTGATGTTGCTTTACTTAAGACTTGTCTAACTAATCGTCGAAGGGAGTGTATATCTTTTAGTGACCGTTTTTTTTAACTGCTTGATATTAGTGCCAGTGTGTTTTACTAGATGTGTTTTTAAATAAATATCTCTTTTACACCAAGCGCTGGTCAGTGTTTGCTTGTTCTACTGTGTTCTTTTGACCTATTGTGAATACTCTGTATACTGCCTAACTCTTCTTGAGAGAAGTCTGACTGCTCAGCCACAGCTACCAGGTAAATCTGGGTGGTACAGACTGCTAACAATTGGGTTTACTGCCAACCACCTGTAATCTTAAATTTTCTGCAGTGGTCCCAGAGGGAACTGCACAGGTTTCTGCCTAACAATTATCAAACAAGCCGACAAAGGAGGGGCCACAGTTATCATGAATTTATGCGACTATGACCTAATGGTAACCAAACTCCTGGAGAACCAGAATCACTACAAAGTCCTAAAAGGGGATCTCACCCACGACTAGTGGCTGGCCATTGCAAACATCATGGAAGAAGCAGCCTGTGAGGAATACATAAGCGCCATTTCCCACTCCCAGGTTTCCAAAATTACTGGTATTCTATGCGCTACCAAAAGTGCACAAAGGCATATCACCCCCGCCGGGAAGACCTATCGTAGCAGGGATTGAATCCATCTTGGAGCCTTTACCACAATTTGACGACTTCTTTTTAAGACCTGAGATCCCAAAAATGGCTCCTATTTCAAAGATACAATGAGTGTCTTGAACACGCTTCACAAGGTCACTTTTGATCCAGCAACACAATTTTTAGTGACACTAGACATAGAAGCACTATATACCAACATTCCACAAACAGCCACATTGCAAATTGTGGAAAAAGTGCTACGAGAATTGGAGACCCCGGGGGCAGTGCCAATAGAAACAATTATGCAGATGGCAGAACTAGAACTCACGCGAAACTTTTTTCTACACAAAGAGACCTTTTACCAACAATGTTCAGGGACCGCCATGGGGGCTACTTTTGCTCCGTCCCTGGCCAATCTCTATGTGGCAGAATTTGAAGAGCGACACATCTACACACCAACCAACGCCTACAGATCACAGGTATCCCTATGGACGAGATACATTGATGATATCTTGGCAATTTACACAGACAAAAACCTTTTTCATGGAATTCCTGGACTGGTTGAACTCCCGAAACCCTTTCTACATCTAGAAAGTGCATTACCTCTTTTGAGATGCAGTGAGTACATTTCAAGAAATTAAAACAAATGAGGGACAACTGTCCACAACAGTCTTTAGGAAACCCACAGACCGCAATGCCCCATTGGACTATACAAGCTTCCATCCAAGGAGTTTACGTGAGAATTTACCTTTTGGACAATTCTTTCGCTACAGGTGTAACTGCTCGAGCTTACAAGAATGACATCCAAGCACAGACAGAATGGGGAAACCCTAAACAAACCATACAAATGGCCAGAAAAGAGCCAGGAACATCCCTAGAGCCATTACTACAGCAGAAAGTACGTCCAATAGGTGAAAAAACAATGGTAGTGTTTAGTTATTCCAACAAGGTGAACCAAATCAAGAGAGAAATTGTGAAACTTTGTCCATTACTAAACATGGTCCCGGTGACCCTCCCTTTACCACATTTCACCATTAGAAAAATTTGAGAGATACTCTCATACACTCCTATCTCAGGCAGTTCCCAAACAGACCACCCTTTGGGAAACAATACCGGCATCTGGACATACTCCATGCGGCCAATGCAATGTATGTTCACTAACAAAAAGATCCCAAACTTCCTTGGTCTCATGACCCCATGGCGACACAACAGTCGCTGACCAACTGCAATACTTTGAATGTTATTTACATGATTAATTGCCCATGCAATAAAAAATATAGGCATGACCACCAGACCTATATATAAAACAACCACATACAAGAGCATCAGTCGTGTATAAGAACTGAACGGGAAAATGTTCCATTGGTTGAACACTTTAAACTACACAAACACAAGGCCAATGAAATCACATGGACAATAATAGAGAAAGTGACCTGTCCGAGAAGAGGCAGGGACATGGCCAACTTGCTCCTGAAAAGAGCAAAAATGGGTCTTCCGCCTCAAATCAGACAAATTAGGGCTGAATGAGACCATCCCCTGGAACACTCTAGCTAGGATTAGCTGAGGGCCAGGGCACAGATGCAACACAGCCCTGATTTGGGATATCTTCAAGCTGTGCCCCTAAACAACATGAATGTTGTGAATTGCATGGATACATCACATGCAGAACCATGCCGCCACTTGTATTTATATGTAAATTGAGGAAGCTTGTTGATAGAACATCTTGCATGTTTGACATCCCAAAAGTAGTGAAACCTTTGCATCTACAGGCCACAAGACCACAAACCCCTATGGAAGCCATTCCACTTCGGGGTTACAAGACAGTATATGACATATGGGCAAGGAATGATATCTGCCTTGGAAAAGTGAGTGTATTCACTCCTACTCGTTCTTAACCATTCAAATGCCCCTGTTCCAATAATAAGTGCAGGGCGAGCCGAGACTGAATCAGCCAGGCACCAGTGTTTGAATAACATAGGTGCCTGTCTTCTGGGCAACGTGCACTCGTGTGAACCAATAAAACACGACGCTCCTGGCAGCCGTCACATAACCCGTGATGGACTGGACAATGCGTGTTCACGTTAAACAATAAAACGTGACACATTTGGCAGCCATCACATGACTCGTGATGGACTGCACTACGGCCACACAGACGGGCGCTGCGAACGTCTCTTGGTGAACGGATGAGATTTAGGACGTGGCATTTCAAGCAACCAGGTAAGCGCAAGCACTCACAGGCTGAAAATATACACAAATACAGGATGATCACGGCCACAAAGCAAGTGACTCTCTTCACACACTTCCCAGGTCCCGGCAGAGTGATCTCCTCCCCCCGTACTGTTCATAAAACTAAAATCCTGAGAACGTAAATACTATGACACAGAGAGAGTGAATGTTAGCCCTTTTTCTCCTCTACTAGGTCAGGATTCCATAGCTGACAACCGGGGACAAAGTTAACTGCACGATCCTAGATGAGAAAACCACGTTTATTCAATTCTAACATTCAGGTTAGTGTTTTTTCGCGGTCTCTATTTTTACATGATATGTACTTGGGTTACTGTTAAACATCATATTGCAAATGGAATGCATGCTGTCAGGGCCAAAGCCAAGACCAAACCAAGACAAAGGGTGCAGAGGGGCATGGTGGGGGCTGTGGTGCACGTACAAGTTGGATCCAGAAAGCTGTACCCATTTAAAAGGCTGCTGTGCCCCTTTTGCAGAAAAGCAGCCTTCAAAAACTACAGCTCCCAGCAGAAGCAGTCTCCTGCCTACAACTCCCAACATGCTCGGGGGCGCCACGAGCCAATCAGGAGTCCAGCAGGGTGTGGCACATCAACGCGCATGCGCAAGCCCCGAGGCACGGGGCTTGCGCTTGAGACTTCGGAAGGAGAGGACGTGCAAGGCCCAGCTCCTCCAGAATCAGTCGCGAGGGGCCCCGCCCCGCCGGAAAAGCAGTTCGGCCCCTCGCTCCTGCAAGATAAGTCTTTAACCCATCTTGGGGAATCAGAGGGATCGGGGGAGAAGCGCAGGGGGCTTTAGCCCGCAAAACTCCTAGCCCCTGCGCCTACAGCAAAGATAAGTGGGCGTGTCCTAGGCGCGTCTCTACCCGCGCTAGCATTCGTAGTGGGGAATCGAACCGCACCGTGTGTTCCCGCCTCCTGGAACCAGGGAAAACTCGGCACACGGGAGGCGAAAACACATGGGCAAAAGTTACCGAGGCGGTCTGAAGGAAGACCCCCCTGTGGGAAGGAACATTGGCATTCATTCCACATCTGGAACAAGTGGAAAAGCCCCAAAGAGTGGCAAACTTTGGCACACTCTAAAAGCCCGCGATTTGAGCCCGGGTGGCAATTAGAATGTTGTGTGTTTGTGCGTGTGAGGAATGAATGAGAAGGTTATGGGAATGCAGAGGCAACACCCTAACTTGTGTTATTTCTTTTAGCTTCTTGGACCAGCACTGAACGCTACGGACCTGCCACAAGACTTGACGGCTTCATCACGGACAGGACACTGAAACCCAGAGCTAAGTTTTGCATGCCAAGAAATGCTAATTAGTTGTGGACAGAGTTAGGTGCATGGTTTAGACTTGTACGTTATTGAGCTGTGAGGGGGCCTAAGTCTGATTATGTGGAGGTGGTGTGCAAAAACTACTTGGTACCAAGTATAATCCAAAGAGTGCAACAATCAACCCTTCCATTCCCCGTCCTATCCACAACCTCTACCCAAACCTCAATCCGGTTTCCCTAAAATCCCCCAACCTATCCAATCAACGAGACCCTAACCCTCCTTCCCTGCTCTGGTCCGAGTAGCCTGCGTAAGCTTCGACTTGCAGGCTCCACGACCATAGTGGGGGTGGTTGGTACTGCGTCGCTCCTGCGCCTAGGACCAGAGTGCCCTGACAGAAGCGCAAGCCCACGTATTTTCCAGGCGCCTGAGCGACACAGCCAACCCTCACAACAAGTCATGGAAGAGATTGCTAAAGCCTTGCAGGATTTGCAAGGGGAGTTAGCCGCATCCAGGCAAGAATATGCAACTTTGTCCGCGCAGGTGCGGAATCTAGCTGCCCAAGCATCGCCCTTACCTGGTCAACCATCCACCCCGGTACAGGTACACGTAACCCCGGAAGCCATAGTTCCCCTTGCACCTCCAGAGAGATATGCAGGGGACCCGCAAAGATTCTCTACGTTTTTGACCCAATGTCGTCTCCACTTTCTCACCAAGGCATCAGCCTTTCGGTCTGCTCAAGCACGTACAGCCTTCGTGATATCGTACCTTACAGGGGACGCCGCCTCCTGGGCGAATCCTTTGGTTCAAAAGGACGATGCTGTCCTGTATGACTGGGATGAGTTTCTAGGGGAATTCGAGAAGATCTTTAACCGACAGGCAGCCACCCTCTGCAAGGATCGGGAACTGCTGAGTTTAAGGCAAGGAAATAGGGAACTGGTGACTTATGTCACGCAGTTCAACCGGCTAGTAGCAGAAGCCGAATGGCCCAGAGAAAAGAGGATGTCTCTATTTTATCAGGGGTTAAAAGACGAGATAAAAGATCTTATAGCTCAGGTTGATCCACAGCCAAGAGAGTGTTCGGATATGATCAACTTAGCCTTGCGTCTTGACCACCGCTTGGCGGAAAGGCGAGGCGACAAGAGAAGAGGAGAATCTCGCCCTGTACCACGGTTAGACCAGTTTAAAGGATCTCGTGGGACGGTGGACAAATCTGAGGGGGATGAGCCGATGCAAATCGGCTCTATCCGGGGCCCCCTAACAAAAGAAGAGAAAGAGCAGAGAAGAAAAGACGGGGTCTGTATGTATTGCGGTAAGGCTGGGCATTTCGTTCGCGAATGCCCCGCCAAACCAAAAACCCAGGGAAACGCCTTGGCTCGTCGGTAGTGGGGGTCACCCGGCCGAGCCTAGTTAGCAGGGCCCCAGTTGCAGGCTATTCGAATCATGGCCCCTATATCACTCAGAAGGGTTGCTTAGAGTTCTTGACTAAGAGGAAACAGGTTACACTACTAATCGACTCGGGTGCAACTGGTAATTTCATCGATGCCCAGTTTGTGGGTACTTTAGGAATTCCGGTGCAATGTAAACCTGCTTCAGAACTGGTACATGCAGTTGACGGTACCCCCCTTAGTTCGGGTCCTGTTACCCATAGTACCTGTGTTATAATCCTTCGGTGTGGAGATGGGCATACAGAAAAGATTGCCTTTGACATTATTGCCGCCCCGCAATTTGGGCTTATCCTAGGTTTGCCATGGTTAAAGAAGCATGACCCTCACATTCAATGGACCTCAGGATCGATAGACCTGAATTCTCCATATTGCAAAGAACATTGCTTTAAAAAAGCTTTGCCGGACATACGCTCCGTCTGCATTGCTAACAGTCAACCAGAGGTACGTCCTGAAGATCTGCCCCAAGAGTATGCCGACTTTGCGGACGTGTTTAATAAACAGGCCGCTGAGTCTTTACCTCCACACCGGCCCTTCGATTGCCGGATAGACCTGGAGCCAGGAGCGGTATTGCCATGCAGCCGCATCTACGCTTTGACCGAGACTGAGAATGACCACCTCCGGGAATACATAGCATCAAACCTCAAGAGTGGTTTTATTCGGCACTCTAATTCTCCGGTTTCGTCACCTCTGTTCTTCGTACCGAAGAAGTCTGGGGAGCTCCGGACTTGTATTGATTACCGCGGAGTGAACCGGATAACCATTAAAAACCGTTATCCGCTCCCTCTAATCCCAGTACTTCTAGACCAAGTCAGAGATGCGGTCATCTATACCAAGTTGGACCTTCGAGGCGCATACCACTTGGTACGGGTACGTGAAGGAGACGAGTGGAAGACCGCCTTCCGAACCAAGTTCGGATTGTATGAATATCAGGTCATGCCATTCGGCCTCTGTAACGCCCCCGCCGCCTTTCAACATTTCCTGGATGAGGTACTTCGGGAATACTTAGATGTATGTGCTGTTGTGTACATTGACGACATCCTCATCTATTCCAGTAGTCTCCAGGAACATGTCCGACATGTACGTGCGGTGTTGCAAAGATTGCGAGAACATCATCTTTACGCAAAGCTAGAAAAGTGCGAGTTTCACTGTACCACTGTGGAGTTCTTAGGTTATTTCCTAACTCCAACCGGCGTTCAAATGGATACCAAAAAGGTGCAGGCAATTTTAGATTGGGCATCCCCTGCTAATGTGAAGGATATACAATCCTTTCTAGGATTTGCGAATTTTTACAGACGCTTTGTTAAGAACTTTTCAGCATTGGTTACTCCAATCACGAAGCTTCTTCGTAAGGGTTGCCCGTTTGTTTGGGATGCCTCAGCCGAACAGAGTTTTAATCGGCTCAAAAAGGCCTTCACTGACGCTCCGGTACTAAAACACCCAGACTTGTCCAGACCATTTGTGGTTGAAACGGACGCCTCCAGTTATGCTTTGGGGGCCGTTCTTTCCCAAAGGGATCCACTGACGGGTTTGTTACATCCGGTGGCCTATTATTCTAGAAAGCTGCTGCCAGCTGAGGTGAATTATATCATCGCCGATCGAGAACTGCTGGCAATAAAAGCAGCATTTGGCGAATGGCGGCATTATCTGATGGGTGCACGTCATACGATAACAGTAATCACGGACCATCGAAACCTACAATTTATCAAAACCGCCAAGACCCTGAGTCCACGTCAGCTGCGTTGGGCCATGTATTTCGCGGACTTCGACTTCATCATCACATATAGGCCCGGAAACAGCAACCAAAAAGCTGACATCTTGTCACGCTATCCCGAGCCGACAATTCAAGAGGCGAACCCCACGCCCCAACCAATAATTCCTCCCGCTCATATTATTGGGGCGACCTCAGATTTCTTTGAAGGAATTCAGAAAGAATTCTCTATGCAAGAACTACACCATTGGTGCAAACAGGACCCTCGAAATGTAGTTCTTGCAGGGCTTCCCTACCACGCTCATGCTCTGTATTTGCCTACTGCGGCACTCCGGGAAAAGGCCATGTCTTGGTGTCATGATTCATCCCTTGTAGGTCATCCGGGAAGGTCAAAAACACAAGAGCTGGTGGCTAGATACTTCTGGTGGCCGAAGTGGCGACAAGATGTTCAGCAACACATATTGAAGTGTGACACCTGTGCCCGCAATAAGGCCAGTCACCAAAGACCTGCAGGCCTTCTGCGTCCTTTACCAACTCCAGACGTACCATGGCATACTGTAACCATGGACCTCATTGTGGATCTCCCGCCGATACAGGGTTACACGTCAATATTGGTTGTAGTAGATACCTTTTCAAAAATGGCCCATTTTGTTCCTTGCAAGGGAGTCCCAACCGCTAGTGCAATTGCAGAACTCTTCCTGCAAAACGTCATTCGCCTACACGGGCTTCCACACCATGTTATCACCGACAGAGGCCCACAATTCATTTCACGATTTTGGCGTGAGTTTTGTAGGATCGTTGGAATGGAAGTCCATTTGTCATCCGGGTATCATCCCGAGACTGACGGCCAAACTGAGCGTGTAAATCAAGGGCTCGAGCAATACTTGCGTTGCTTTGCTACAAGCAGGGAAAACACTTGGGTCCAGCATACTTGGTTAGCTGAACTAGCCTACAATAATGCCTTACACACGTCCACCAAAAAGACTCCCTTTTACTGTCTTTATGGACGACATCCACGTATTCTTCCCGTAGCTGTCCCATCCTTGGAAGTGGAATTGCCCACACTAACGGGACAACGGATAGAAATTGAGCAAGTTTGGAAGGAGGTACAAGGTAATCTCGTTAGAGCAAAAAACTCTTATAAGTATTATGCAGACAAAAACCGCCGTGCCAGTCCTCCCTATCGTGTGGGTGACAAGGTGTGGCTTTCCACCCGCAATATTCGATTGGATGGTCCCCGGAAATTACAGCCCCGCTACTTAGGCCCATTCCCGATTGTACAGATCGTGAATCCAGTTGCAATTCGATTGGAATTACCCCCCCAAATGAAAATTCATCCCACATTCCACACGTCCCTACTAAAACCTGCCCCGCATGGAACTCCCGTTAAAAAAAAACCCCCGATAATTGTTCATGGGGAACCTGAATATGAGGTACGTGCAATTCTGAACTCCAAAAAGAGCACGAACGGCCAATTGTATTACTTAGTGGACTGGGTGGGGTATGGACCTGAAGAGCGCTCGTGGGAGCCCTCACATCACGTTCATGCTCCAAGATTGTTGCGCACTTTCCACAAGAATTATCCAGATAAGCCCGGAGGGCCTACCTTCCGTGGGAGGGGGAGTGCTGTCAGGGCCAAAGCCAAGACCAAACCAAGACAAAGGGTGCAGAGGGGCATGGTGGGGGCTGTGGTGCACGTACAAGTTGGATCCAGAAAGCTGTACCCATTTAAAAGGCTGCTGTGCCCCTTTTGCAGAAAAGCAGCCTTCAAAAACTACAGCTCCCAGCAGAAGCAGTCTCCTGCCTACAACTCCCAACATGCTCGGGGGCGCCACGAGCCAATCAGGAGTCCAGCAGGGTGTGGCACATCAACGCGCATGCGCAAGCCCCGAGGCACGGGGCTTGCGCTTGAGACTTCGGAAGGAGAGGACGTGCAAGGCCCAGCTCCTCCAGAATCAGTCGCGAGGGGCCCCGCCCCGCCGGAAAAGCAGTTCGGCCCCTCGCTCCTGCAAGATAAGTCTTTAACCCATCTTGGGGAATCAGAGGGATCGGGGGAGAAGCGCAGGGGGCTTTAGCCCGCAAAACTCCTAGCCCCTGCGCCTACAGCAAAGATAAGTGGGCGTGTCCTAGGCGCGTCTCTACCCGCGCTAGCATTCGTAGTGGGGAATCGAACCGCACCGTGTGTTCCCGCCTCCTGGAACCAGGGAAAACTCGGCACACGGGAGGCGAAAACACATGGGCAAAAGTTACCGAGGCGGTCTGAAGGAAGACCCCCCTGTGGGAAGGAACATTGGCATTCATTCCACATCTGGAACAAGTGGAAAAGCCCCAAAGAGTGGCAAACTTTGGCACACTCTAAAAGCCCGCGATTTGAGCCCGGGTGGCAATTAGAATGTTGTGTGTTTGTGCGTGTGAGGAATGAATGAGAAGGTTATGGGAATGCAGAGGCAACACCCTAACTTGTGTTATTTCTTTTAGCTTCTTGGACCAGCACTGAACGCTACGGACCTGCCACAAGACTTGACGGCTTCATCACGGACAGGACACTGAAACCCAGAGCTAAGTTTTGCATGCCAAGAAATGCTAATTAGTTGTGGACAGAGTTAGGTGCATGGTTTAGACTTGTACGTTATTGAGCTGTGAGGGGGCCTAAGTCTGATTATGTGGAGGTGGTGTGCAAAAACTACTTGGTACCAAGTATAATCCAAAGAGTGCAACAATCAACCCTTCCATTCCCCGTCCTATCCACAACCTCTACCCAAACCTCAATCCGGTTTCCCTAAAATCCCCCAACCTATCCAATCAACGAGACCCTAACCCTCCTTCCCTGCTCTGGTCCGAGTAGCCTGCGTAAGCTTCGACTTGCAGGCTCCACGACCATAGTGGGGGTGGTTGGTACTGCGTCGCTCCTGCGCCTAGGACCAGAGTGCCCTGACACATATACTACAAATTAATACCAGCAGGCGGAAATATGCAAAATAGGGGTGGTTTCGAAGATAGTCCTTGATTATATGGATTAGAGAAATGATTGAGGACTATGATAAATGGCAAGAACCAACTAGACCTTTTGTTATGCACCCAGAGTTTGAATAGTACTAATAAGTTCATTCGCAAGCCATTAATGGCAGTTAATAACCAAACAGTGACGTGTGTATATTTTGTTTTCATTACACCGGGTCACCCATCTGTCCCAGCCTCAAAGACACACTAAGGAGGTGGTAAAGTAATTCTCCCGCCTTCCTTTTTTGAAATTCAACTTCTGGTATGTACAAATCAGACCTACCTCTTTGTTGAACACCAAAAGACTGTCCTGAAGAAAGCGGCCACATCACACATGCTGTCGCTGAAACCAGTAGACAGTAATTGCTACAGTTTATAGATACAAATGCAATTTTCTATATACAAGCAATTTTTTACCTCATCCCACTAGATGCAGTAAGAATAACACCTAGGGAAACGCATAGTGGAGTGTGTAACGTCTTTATGTTAGTTTGTAACATAACTTTTGAGTTTTTATCATTTGTGTCTCTTTTTAAACTTCGGTGTGTGGTTGTTACACAATCCCTGGGTCATTAAAGTTTAATATAACCCAGTAGATGTGTATACACCCAACCACTATACCACTGAGTGTTAGTCTGGCTATTTATCTCTTCCAACACAGACACATAGTGGAAGAGAGTGGTTGAGTAGCATGATTTAAACCAGGCTGAATGTAATTGACAACTAGAAGCCAATAGTTTACCTTCTTATCCCGTCTCCTGTAGGCGATACATAGGGACAGATTTGGGTAGGAGGAAGGGATATTTAGAAATTCAACTCTATCCCTTTCTGTCCTCTCTCACAGCCTGGTTTTTCGGCTAGTGGCTAAATCCACAGCAGTCGCCTGTTTATCTAAAAATAAATATAGCCCTCAACCATAGTAGTTTTATCCAAAAAACAGGTGGTTTGCCTGTGTTGGAAACCAGACACTGTTTGGTCTTAACTAAATTAGAATCACAGTTGGCTATTGCCCTACCTTTTTGTGGTATTATGTTCATAGAGTAAGGGCATTTCCCTGTAAACTCACCCTTTTGGCCCTCCATTTTTCGTGAATGGCCATTTTGGAGCCAGGCCACCTATACATGCCAAATGCGGTAAGCGTGGATAACATGGCAAGAAAGGGTTCAAAACATAAGTAACGATAGCTGCCACCAGTCTTGTCGTGACATATCTGCACAGTTCATAAAAAAGTCCAGCAATAGTTTCTAGGGCCTTTGGAATGACTGGAGACCCAAGGGTGCGGTAAAGTAATTTACATTGCACTCGTTACATGTTGCACAAAAGCTGCAACATGAGGAAAGGACTAAAGGGAAACAAAGTCTCCCAGTACTGACTGTCTTAAGGGCATGTCAGTTTCCCAATAAGAAGTGAGTGAAAGCCCACAGGAGTGCGGCAGAGGGCTGCGCTTCTCTGGCAAAGGTTAGTTCTGGCAAAGGTTAGTTCAGGGTGTAGAACAGCAGCAAAAAGTTTGGGGGTTGACACATGGAGGGAAAATTACATTTGAATATGAAATCTTTCCTAACAGAGTGCAACAAGCCTAACTCTTTCAGCACAGACCCTACATAAGAAAGAATAGAATACCAAATAATGTGTCTTTCTGGAACTCTATACAATAATTGCTAGACTCATTAAAGGTTTATTTCAGTGGCCGAGTCACTGATTTAGTCTGTTCTTAAACACCTCAACTCTGCCTTTCATCCTTCTGAGGTCGATAAATGAGTACCAACACAGGTTGGGTGATATTGGGCGTATATCTTTTCTAAATAAAGCGCTTAGGCTTAAGTGCTATATAAAAACACATCATTTGGTCATGGACGTCTGCTTGCATTCACAGTTATTTGTTAATATGGGCCTATAGACACTGATATTAACAATACATAAGGCGATCCATTCTTGTATGAAATGCACATCACATTATATTGATATCGAAACCATATTTATTCGTAGTCTACAATGCTACGTTATGCCACTTCCACTTTTGTCAAGGGGTGAAAGGTCATGTTCCATCGATTCCGGCGATAACACTTTGGGGTGGGATCAAATGACAAATGGGGTCAAGGGTTAGTATTTAGCATTTATTTTATTTAAAGCGCACCAGGCCCAAGGGCAACCGGGCGCATCACTGGTTACAGGCATAATAAAAACAATGGCAAAGGCATTATATATACACACAACAAATATATAAACATATGACTTAAATATACAGATATATACAAGTAATGCAGTGAATATACCAAGTGTGGATTAGGCAGGTTTAAAGCAGTGGGTAGTAAATGCTGTAGCTACTGACTCTAAAGTACGGTCAAGGTAGTTCGTGGGTGGACAGCCAGGCTTTGGCTTTGCATTTGAAGAGTGGGAAGGAGGGTTCAGCTCTCAGGGGGTTAGGTAGCGAGTTCCATAGCTTGGCTGTTAGGACTGGGAAGCTACGTCCACCGGATCTTTGGAGGTTGAAACGTGGAATATCTAGGCAGTTAGTTTGGGCACTTCTGAGTGGTCTGGAGGTGGTGTGTCGAGAAAATCTGCTGGCTAACTAGCTAGGGGCTTGGTTAGCAAGGCTTTTGTGTGTAAGTGCCAATGCTTTAAGAAAAGCTTTTTGGGAGACTGAAAGCCAATGGAGTTTCCGTCTCGAATCTGAGATTTGCAGGTTCCTAGGGAGGTTGAGGGCCACTCGAATTGCATTATTGTGGATGAATTGACGTTTTTTTAGATTGCATTGGTTGGTACCCAGATAAAGGGCATTACAGTAATCAATTTTGGAGAGGCCCAAAGTCCTGGCAAGTGTGGTGCAGTTGGCTGGTGAGAGGAATGGGCGGCATGATGTGATGAGCTTACATGTGTAAGCTGCTGCAGAGGATACTGCATTAGTTTGTCTAGATAGAGAGAGTGTGGAGTCAATGTAGATGCCAAGTGTTTTAGTGTCATTAGCAACTTTAATAGTGTTGCCATCAATAGTGAAGGATTTAAAGGCTGGGTCAAGTTTACTTAGTCTTTGGTGTGAGCCAAGGATGAGAAGCTCGGTCTTTTTGTCGTTTAAGCACAATTCGTGCCGAGCCATCCAGACCTGAATGACATTGATGGCTAGGGAGTCAGTTGTGTGGTCTCCTGTGATGGGAATGAGTATTTGGGCATCGTCAGCATAGTTAATATATGCGACGCCCAATAAATCCAAGATGTCAAAGAGGGGTTTTGTGAAAACATTGTAGAGTGTTGGGGAAACACCTGATCCTTGGGGGACTACACAAGTGAAAGGAGAGGGTGCAGCGTTGGCAGTGGGAGAGAAGACCCTCAGATATATTGTCAAGGAATGAGGTGATCCAAGCAGTAGCTTTGTCCGAGAAGTGGGCAGCAGTTTTCAGATGACGACATAGGATTTGGTGGTTTACTAAATCAAAAGCCGCAGAGAGATATAGAAGGAGTAATAGGGCAAGTTTGCAGTTGTCCTTTAAGTCCTCAACCTAGGTTTTGAGGTCCAGAAGGGCGGTTTCAGTGCCATAGCGTGGTCGGAAACCAAATTGCCTTAGTCCTAAGAGATTGTTAGTTTCCAAGTACTCTTGGATCTGGAGGTGTGCTGCACGATCAAGGATTTTAATAAGAAAAGGGACAGTGGTGATCGGCCGGTAGTTCGTGGATATGTTGGCGTCCAAGGTGTTTTTTTTTTTTTTTGGAGTGGAATGACCCAAGCATCCTTGAGGTTGTTAGGGACGATCCCAGAACTGAATGAGGAGTTTATAAGGGTAGTGATGAGTTTAAAAGTGTAGTGATGAAGGGGGCTAAGTTATGTGAGGCCTCCTTAATGATAGTTGCAGGGCAAAGGTCCCCCTGACAGTTGGAAGGTTTGAGAGTGTTGATGATGTGTTCAACTTCCAAGACGGAGAAAGGTGAAAAGCAAAATGGTTGCAAAGATTCAGTGTTAGTTTTGGGGTTATCCTTGGTAATGTTATATGAACGATTAGAGTGCAGGCTGTTTTTTTTTCTCATTAATTTTAGTTTGGAGTGTAGCAATGTTACCCAGGAGGGCCTTTTGAATGTTGGCAACCCAGATACTGTCTTTGGGACAGGTGTCTGGTGGGAGATTCTAGTTCCTTAAGGATTTTGAAAAGCTCCTTGGTGTTGGATTGGGCTAGTTCAATACATTTATTATAGGACTTTTTTTTGGCAGAGAGTATAGCTTCTTTGTAATTTAGAGTTACTAGATCAACACTTGCTTTGTTAGCTTCCGTGGGGTGACTCTTCCAGCGTGTTTTGAGGATCCTTTTTTCCTTGCGAAGGGCTCTCAGCTGAGGGGTGAACCAGGAATTGAGGTGGGCCCGAGGTTTAGGTTTCCATAGCTTGGATGGTGCGGTGAGATCAAGCGCTTTTAGCATGGTCTGACTGTAAATGTCTACCAAGACAGTGGGATAAGAGCAAGAGAGGGAGAGACCATTGAGGACGGGAAGGATGAGTGGAAGTAGTTTAGCGCACGTTATATTACGCTAATTTCTTGTGGTAGTAGCTGGCGCAATGTTGGTGGGGATGATTTTAGTTGGAATGCTGAAGGTGATGGTCGGTCCACGTGCAAGGTTGGCTAGAGTGGATGGTGGTGTCGCAGTTTAGGTCAGCTAACCAATCTAGGGCCCTGCCCTTAGAATGAGTAGGGAAAGTAACACGTTGAGTGAAATCTAGATTAGATAATAGATTGATTTCGAGGGCTGGGGCATCGTTGAGTCAAGGTAACCTAGGTTGAAGTCATCTAGAACTATAATTTGGGACTTGGACTTGGTATTGTCGGTGAGGACAAGAGAAAGGTCTTCGGCGAAGGTGGAAAGTGGGCCAGGAGGTCTGTATATAATGTGTAGTGCTACAGTCTGGTTAGGGGAGATAGCTAGTTTGGCTGTAAGTTGTTCAGCTGAAGTGATTTGGCAGGGAGCAGCGGAGATTAATTGAGGTTTTGTGGTTGATAGCCACGCCACCTCCTTTGGATTGATCGGTATTGCGATCCCTTCTGATGATGGTAGAACCTTCAGGGGATGGCTAATGATAGAAGGGGTCCTGAAGCAGTGTGAAGCCAAGTTTCAGTAATGGCTATAAAGTCTAGGTCGTGAGTTATAATGAAATCAGCCATATCAAGGGCATGGGCTGTAAGCGATCTGGTGTTGACCAGGGCAGCCTTGATGCAAGTAGTAGTACTTGGGGCAGAGGGGGTGTCCGGCGTGGGAATGATAGCAGTGGGTATAGTTGTGGGTTGTTGGTCATGGGCTGCAGGCTTAGCGAGTGATGATTTGGTTGGTCGGTTAGTGATGGAGGGGTGGTGGGAGGTATGAGGGAGTCTGGAGTTTCTCAGATACCGTGCAGGGTTGGTTAGGTGTAGGCTTAGTGGCAAAATGTTGGAGCCATAGAAGTGGGTGTTAGGCCGTATGATGTGAGGCTGCTGTGTGAGGCACAAGGCGATGCTAGTACTGTGCAGATGAGAGATGGGAGTGCAGGATGTGTCAGAAGAGAGACTGTGGTTGTAGTATTAGCGCAGCGTAGATGTAGTACAAACAATGCCAGCAGTTGAACTAAAAAGTGGAGTCCACGTTGGAGGCAGGTGAGAGTAGGACTCTGAGCAAGCACAGCAATAAGTATGCTGACTGGGGTCAAAAAGGTATAGGATGGGGTAACAGCATCAAGTAGATTGGGCACCCAGAAGTGGCAGATGATGAGGCTAGGTATTAATTCCATCTAAGGGCAGCCTGGGGAAGCAAAAACAGCAATGCGTCAGGGCATAAGCACACATGAAGGGGGTTCAGCAGAAACAATGCAGTAAGCTTGGACACTCGTGGAGTGGCTGCATACGACTAAAGTCAACAATACGGCAGGGCTCATGAAAGGGCTGCATGCAAGCAGAATCAGCAATGCAGTAGGCTTATACACACGTGGAACATAAATCAGCAATATGGCAAGGCGTGGAGCATTATCGGCATGCCGTGTACACGACTTAAGTCAGGGTAGGTTAAAACAAACAGTAAATTAGCTACAGGAGTAAACAAGGATTTACAAGCAAATGGCTAACAGTGAAAGCAGTGAGCAAGTGCGACTAGTCCGTGTGAGGACAAGACGTTTGCTTCGCGGGATAGGATGATTACAATCCGTAGCGAGAGGCAATGTTGTGCAGATCAGCAGTTTAAGAGACGGTGATGCCGCTCTCACATTAAGGACTGAGCAATGGCGTACAAATGGATCGTTAAGCACGGTCGTACATGGAACAGCCAAACACGGTAAGTAGATCTGTGGGAGAGACAGGCGCAAAAAGTAGCAATTAGGGATGAAGGTGGCTCTTGTAGAAATAAGCAGCAATGCAATGTGCAGGCATTTCAAAAAAGTGTGAGAAATTCTTACGGTTTTAAAGGCAGATCAGTTGCCTCAAGGCTGATCAGTTGCCTCAGGCACGTAGAACTTGAGGTGGTCAATGCAGTGGGCAGAAAAACGGGCAGAGATTTTGGGTGAACGGCGAGGAAGGCTGTGGACAGGGAGCCTTTGTGGGTCGAGCCTTTGTGGAGAGGGCCGGCTCTCGCCACCCAGTTCGGATTGGCTGACAATAACAAGGCAGCAGCCAATCCGCAGGCACAATGGGAGTAGCACTGGGTAAACAGTGCTGAAGGTAGACGGATTCAGCAGGTGGCCATCTTGGAATGGTGGAAACCTCGTGGCTGTGTGATGTCACTTCCGTTAACCCTTGCATTTTGGTGAAATGACATCGCTGGGCACTTGCAGTGCAGAGTTTGATGGTATGGCTTAAATAAAGTGAGCTAGTTCCCACGAGATGGTGTTTTGGACTAGGAGGGGTTGAAACTTGGTAGGAATGTGGAGCTGACTGGGCTTCAACTCACCCCTTAAACCCCCCTCCCATCCCGAAACTTTGGGCTATGTTGACTCAACATAATCTACAACACGGCCGTGGACAGAACACAGATGTAATATCGCACCTGAGTTTTACTGTTAACAAAGGCCCTGCCATACTAACAAAGCATTTCACAGTTAGCACCTGCCTTCATAGGTATACATTATTAGGCAATTGAAATTGTGATGTGGGCTAGTGCTTGCATGACAGTAGAGTGATTAGTAGGGTCTAGAGAGAACAGGAGACCACTCGTGTTCACAGCAAAAGTGGGTGCTTTCAGAGTAACTGCTTGTAACATTGAAGCTGCAATCAAATTGTTTCATTGGAATGCATTAAGTCTCACTAGAATACATTAAAAAGTGAGATGCTCCCACACAAAAGTATGCCGCTCCTCCCCGCCGTCTCTGAAGTCTGTGCCTCTCACAACATTTGAAGGATTAGCTTGGCCGTAGGCAGTCACTGTGTGGGCAAATCACACGTACAAGCTTTGTGTCTTTCCTCATCTGCCACTGCTCCCTGTCTGTACTCTATTCTAATACAATAGCTTAGGAGAAACAAAATATGTTCAGGATTCTTGCAAACGCATTCGGTTTTGACGAGACTGCAGTCAAGAAGGACACTCAACATCCACCGATAAAAAAAAACTACCAGGCACCAGAGGGTTTGAGTACAGCCAACGCAGCCAAAATACCACAAATGCAAAGCAGACGCTTGCCTAAATGAATTGGCTGCCTCGCTGGATCCCTAAATAGACACGTCCATGTGATGTGCACTACAAGTCACTTGGCAGTCCCACCCGAACACGCACTAGGGCGTCTCGTACAGACGGAGGGACGCTTAAGCTTCAGCGCACAGCGCTAAGCAATCCTAAAGTTAGCAGGCGTAATGAACTACATTTCAGTTCAGCCTCGTAACACCCACGGCTAGTGAGAAGGGGCGCGTATCCAGGCACTCGCGCAGCTTTACTTTCCCTGGAGCGGCGTGGCCACTACATCTCTTGCTGCACTCACCTGAGAGTGCAGTGGCGAGCAGCGCCCAGCTCAGCAAACGGAAGGCAGAGGCCATGGCAGCGACCTCCAGAGCAGGCTTAGCAACACCCGGCAGCAGTATCGTTAACCCGAGCCGAAGGTAGCAGCTTTCTGTGCCTTCAGGGCACGCTTAGGGAGTCCATCTTCCGGACCACGCCCATCACATGATCTCAGCCAATCGTAGCTTGCCCCCCGCCCCGCCACACCTACCAGATCGCAAAATATGCACTACACCTGCTGCGAGGCGTGCATGGGTGCGCCTTCGAGTTTTCTGTGTTTGTGTCGGAATGGGTGCAACGATGGGCTGGTATGTTTAGAGATAACAAAGAGTAAGGGGTTTGGGTCAGTACGTGCTTTACTTGTAGAGATAGACCAGGCCGCGCTTTTGCGGGAGTCTTGTGATGTAGAAATGAGAGCACTGGAAGAGGTGGGCGCGGAAATATCACCTATTCTAGGCTCTTCCAAATGAAGTACTTTGGCGTTTTGGCGTGCTATTTGGAACATGGTGTATTATTGATTCATTCGAAATCCCATAGTAGTGCTGGTATGAAAGGGGGCTGCTTATTACTATTTAAACCCTGGTGTCTTTTTCATTTAGTTAGGTACATGTTGCTTCGGAACATGAATTGATGGAGTCAAGGTATGCTGATTGGCCCTTCGGAGATTTTGATAAAACTAGTCCCGATATATCTCGCACATACATTTTCTTTGTTCAGAGAGGCCCGGTCTTTCGCATGCATGATTGAGAAGAGCTTGAACAGGCTTACCTGCTGTGCTTTGGTTTCTCTCATCGTTTTTTTGCTGGCATTGTTTTTTTGATTTTGCATCAAGATATGGCCAAATTGAGATGCTGGAGAAGATCACTTGTAGATTTGTGAGGATGGTTTGTGGGCCAAGCTTATTTGCCTGGGCTGGGGTGACATTGGTTCTTGGGCATGACACGCAGGCTCTATAGTGCACTTCTCTTTTCTTGTTTTGTACATAGCAGCAAGAAAAAAACAGGTTATAGAAAATGACTGCTTCCCTCAATGCACCAGATTATCTCCTGCTCTCACCTGTCCTCCCACCTCGATCCATAGTGCTAAGCAAAGTGCTCCTTTAGCATTACTGTTAGCCACTGGTGGTCATTGGGCTGGATTGTCCGAATCCCAGATCTAGAAAAATGTGTCTCCTCAGATCCAGGAAGACACTGTCCTGCCCTTTAGAGTTTTAATCTGATGCTGTTGCCGAAGCTGGGATGCGAACACAGGTCTTCAGGATAAAGGTCTTCAGTATGAAGATCGAGAGTCTTATCCACTGGACTACTTGCACATCTGGTCAGGGTATATGTGAACGCTTTGACAGGATTGCAATCTGCAGAAAATATTAAAGCAAGCTTTTATGTTTAAAAGGTGTGCACCTTTTATGCTTTACTTACAGCATCATGGCAAATACTCATCTCCTGGATTATTTTTGAGGTGGTGATAATTGATCTAAAATGTGAATGTTTATATATGAGGCCATAGAAAAAATGTCTCACGTTGACCAACTACCCAACCCCTGCTGGTGGGATTCCATGGTTAAGAATTTCCATTTCCAGAACTGCTTTTAGCCTCTTTGTTTGCTGCTCCACGGCATCCAGATAAGTATTGGTAAGTATCACTTACCTCTCATATATTTGCAAAGGACGTCTTTTCTGAGCAAAGACTTGGGCAGCACAGAAGGTTTGTGTCCAGGGCTCGTGGACGAGTGGTCAGCTGAGAACTTGTTACTTCAGGCTCCTGGAGACATATGCGCTGAGTACATGGGGGCACTTGCCCCCATTCTCCTTGAACAACGAGGGCACAAGTGTAATTCCTCCCCACGCTGCTCTGCCTTTCTCAGTTCCATGTGTTAATATCCCCGCAAAAATATCTCCATACAAGAAGTTTGCCATATTTTTGCGGTAATACTAACCCATTGAACCTCATATTATCCATATTATTGTAAAGGGAGACATGGACACCAATGCAACACCTGCAGCTACAATTTACCCCAAAAATGATCCCCACTAATAATATTGCCTTTGGCCATTCCCAATGAGCATATATATATGGCGATATTATTGAGGGGCATAATATTACCTGATACCCCTTTCTCACCTCCAAGTCAAACAACCAGGGCTACATGGGGCCTCCCACTTAGATCTCATCCTTTTATCATGTTTAGTAAGCACACCATTTGAAATGGGATGTCATATGTATTATTGTTGCAGTTTGTTAGGTGGTCACCCCCCCCAGCAAGGTGGCGCACAACCAAAGCACAATTTCAGATTCACTTTGGTGGGGCCTCCAATCCGTCTTGCACCCACCCCAATAAATACCCTGTGTCACCATTGGACTAAGGTTTGACAAAGAAGATTAGCAGCCAATATCAGACACCAATGCTGTGGCAACACCCAATATCACAACTCCAAATTACTTCTGTTATTAAAACTACACAGGGAACATTTTGAAACATGCAGTACACAATACAATGGAAAAATTGTGGTGCAACACACATTCAAAGGACAGGCAGTGCTTTGGGATTCTGGTTTGGGAGGCAAGGGAATCAATGGGAAATTTCATTTTTTAGGCTTTCATTTGAAATGCACAGTTGGAAAAGGAGCTCAAATGGGGAAATGGTTTTTCAGATTTTATTTAAAAGGCAAGTTTGGGAAAAGGAACTCAAAGGGAAATTGTTTTTCAACACACATTCAAATGAGAAGCAATGCTTGGTAATTCTGGTTTGGAATTCATGGGAAATTTTGTTTTGCAACAGACATACAAATGAGATGTAAGGCTTTGTAATTCTGACTTTAGAATCACGAGGAATAAATGTAGAGCTTTGTTTTGTACCCTATACAGTCACTTGAAATATAGCGTTTAGGATTACTTATTATGGAATTATGGACACCTTCTTTCGGGACAGGAGTCAGGGGTTTTAGAAGGACAGTCACCCAAGTATTTATGGTCTATACCAGCTCTAACACACTGGGCATGGACTTTGTTAGGTTTAAATTCTAACAAAACCCATCCTGTGATTTTTTTATATCGGCATTAATTGATTTAACTTAATTTCAATCCGCTAAGGATCTACACAGCTTCCCCCTCCCCACAATTGAATGGAAATGACTAAGGTGGGCTGTTTCCAACACAATGCAATTTAAATAGAGAGGATGATTTTATCTAGTGGAATTAATTTGAATTGGATTTAATACAATGTGCTAAGGGCCTATCTAGTTTCACCTCCCATACCCACTAATGGAAAGGGATAAGTCAGGTAGCTCCCCACACAATGGATGGCTTTTAGACTGGTCTACTTACATGGCAGGATTTGGTCAGGGAAAACAGCAGGGCTACTCTGATGACAGGGCAAATCTGGTCAAGTGCTTTCACTCAAGGGTTTTCTCCTGCACCCAGAATCTTTCAGACGCCTCTTCTCCCAACTAGCTTCTAGATTTCCCTGTCACTGTCTCCAATGCAAGGATTGAGGTCTCTATGCTATTTGCTCCTCGCAAGAGTACGTCAGCAGGCGGATTAAAGTGAAAGGCCCTGTTCTGATGCAAACATGCCTTCTTATAGGGCTGATGACACTCCAACTTTGTCATAGTTCCCACGGTAAGGATTAGCTAGCACTCTCCCTTTCTCCTCCCACCAAGATGCCCACTGGATGATGATAGGACCAGCCGTTTGGATATATGTATGATGTAGGCTGAGGGAGGAAAAAGATTTGTCACCTCTAAATGACATGTGGAATTTACTCTTTTTTGGCTCTGAAAATCTAATGAAATGGCAACTGAAATGGCAACTGCACTAATCTTTCTGATAACTACATACAACTATATATTTTTGGATTTTACATCTTATGGTGAGTCAGAAAATAAGAATTTTATATCAGCATGCCATTCCTGGGCGCAACCACCTTTTTTTACAGTTTGCTGCTGCACTGAAATAGTTACAACTCTGACACTACATACTTCCAACATTCATTTCACGGTCTATTAATCTATCTATATTTCCAATTCCTCAGATTTATGCAAATGCCAGAATCATACTTTTGATCATAACTTAAGTTATGTACTTTACAAAATGGTCCCAACTGGCTTTTTATTCCCTTTAACATGAACATGGGTGGGCTCGATAAGACACACAATGCTCTTTAAATGTGTTACATTTTTAATCAATGGCACTGGATGCTATGAGAGGTAGTTTCATTTCTCCTCCAAGTTTCCATTTCCCCATAAGCATGTGACCAGCCATTTGCTCGAGCCAAAGTTTATCCTCCCCTTTCCCCCTGAGCTTCAAAGGGTCTTTGTAAAGAATCAGGGTGTCTGCACATCAAGAATATCTGCAAAGAACATAATCACCTACCCTCATTCTAAGAACGTCTGACGTGACGCCCTGATGAACTCAACACCGCGGTTTCCAGGCAGATCACGGGTATTGGAACGATGGAGGTTGCCTTGGAAACAGTGGCATCCCTTGCACGCTTGGCGTCACACAGTGCATCTAGGGCAGAGAGTATGGCACGTTCACGTGACTACGAGTACTTAGCCCACTTTTGTTTGCTACTTAGGTGCTTCTGATTGAGTGCAGTAGCTTTGATTTTCTTGCTTATCAAATCATTGTGCCTTTCATTGTCAAACCCTTGTTCTGTCCCTGGACTGTCCTTGCCTTGCTCCTTACTCATAGCTTGATACTACGTTGACGATTCCGGCTTTGAACTACAGACTGCTTTTGCTCTACGGCTATCACTGCCTGGATCTCCCAAGACCCGGACAGCTATTTTGGACTGCCATCACATCACGTCTTGCTCAGAACACTTGCCTGATTGTTGCCGAACCTGTATTTCTTCTGGAGTGCCCTTCACGTTGTGAATCCTTACCTTCCTTGCCCTCGCTGTCCCATGCACGGACTAGAGACTGTACTGCAGTGTGCATTCCCGCGGTCATTAGGCATCCGCATGCCTTCGGGTTCCGGTGGCCCATCTGGGACTAAAGACTATGCGCCATCTTAGACCTAGGCGTCCTCATGCCGTTGGGCCAATTTCTGTTCCTGTTCCTTCATAATTTCTTCAACGACCTCCGGAGAGAGTTTGGACTGTGATTCGCCAAGTTTCTTCAGTAACAGTCACACAGTAATCCCGGTTGCCTAGTGTTTAGTACCACGTGTTTCCTTTCTGTCTATTATAGTCTTAGAATTCTTGTACGTATATTACAGAATTACCATACGCTTGGGAAAGACCTAAGGCTTGAAAGTATACCTCCACTTCCCAGATCTCTTGAGAACATACCATGTAGGTTAGCTCTCTTTGACTACGTGATTAGCTGCATTAGCCTTGTGTTATCTGCCAATCCTGATTGTGTTCTCTTTCATTACAGCCTATGGTGTTTGTGTGGTGTCTTCTCTTCTCATTAATAGATCGCTCTGTGTGTTATAAGTCACACAGAGGGGTAAGTTGGTAAGAAGAACTCGTCGGCTACTCTAGGAGTTCAACTGCCCAGGAATAAGACAGGATCTGACATAATCGGAAGCCATTATGGACACCAACGAGAATGCAGTTGGTTGCAGACTTGCGTACTGATATGGCAGCTGCACATGATGCTACACAGCGTCGCATTGAGGAGCTACAGGCAGTTATTCCCCCTGACGGAGAGGTAGTACCACCACCTGCTCTGGCCTCTGGTTCTGGTGTTCAGCTACGTAGGCAGGAACCAGGTCCGCTATACATGACTGTCCAGTTCCCACTAGCCCCACCAGAGAGGTTCCCCGGGGATCCAAGGTGTTTCAGACCTTTTTGAATCACAGCAGACTGCATTTTTTGTGTCACCCAAATTCCTTTCCCGATTCCACGACAAAAGCCGCCTTCATGCTTTCCCATTTAGGAGGCACAGCCACGGCTTGTGCAAACCCGCTGTTTCAAGGAGGCAGTCACATGCTCTATGATTGTGATGCATTTATTGATGCCATGAGTCAGGTCTTTGACACATGCTACAAGACCCAAGCAATGGATTTGGAGCTCTTAGGTTTGCAAAAGGGTGACTCTACGCTTCTATCATACTTGGCTAAAGTCAACCAGTTGGTGGCTGCAACTGGTTGGCCGGATGATAAGAAAGCCTCCCTATTCTATAAGGGGCTTTCAGAGTCCTTAAAAGACATGCTAGCCACTGTCTCTGTGGTCTCCACAGCCGTTCCTTTCCTCTTCTTACAGATAGATGCTAGGAAGGTTGAGAGGAAGGGAGAATGAAGAGCCCAGGTCCCTGTATCGCTGACCTCGCCCTGTTCTGCTTCTGGGAACGGTGAGCTCATGCAAATAGGGGCAGTACGGGGTCCATTGTCCTCTGACGAACGGGAACATCGGAAAAGGAACAACTTGTGTTTCTATTGTGGTTGCTCAGAACATCTGTTGTGGTCTTGTCCAAAGAAACCCAAGAAAATGGTAAACGCCAAAACCTGGCAATAGAGGGAGTCCACTTGCCGAGCTTTAGACCCACGGACTCTGTTGGCTCTGCCCCATTTACGGTCACCACTACGTTTGCACTCCCCTCTGGGTCCTCTTGGACAGTAGGAGCAGTTTTGGATGCGGGAGCCACCGGTAACTACGTCGACACCCAACATGCCCGAGATATGGGCATTCCTATCGTTACCAAGGCTCATTCCGAGCTTGTCAACGCTGTTGACAGTACCATCCTGCTCTCTGAACTGGTGACTGAACGCACTGTAGATCTGAACATGACAACTGACACCGGTCATACAGAAACTATATGTTTTGATGTGATAGCAGCACCACAATTTAGACTAATTCTAGGGTTACCCTGGCTAACTCTGTAGATCACGTTATCGATTGGAAATCAGGGAAGGAGGCTTTCTTTTCAGACTATTGTGAATCTACTTGTTTGTGGCCAGACCACACACAAAGCAGCACTTGTCGCTCACTGCTTGATGTCGCCCCACTATAGGAACGATTACAGCCACACCCGTACCCAAGGAGTATGAGGCTTTTAGGGACGCAGATGTAATGCCACCACACAGGCCCTACATCTGCCCTAGCAATTCTGTACCCAGGGCAAAGATACCTTCGGGCCATGTCTACTCCTTATCTGTGAAGGAGGATGCTATCTTGATGGAGTACATTGATTAGGTCTTGAGCATTGGCTTCATTCATCCCTCTCATTCCCAAGAAGCATCCTGTTTGTTCTTTGTGCCTAAGAAAGAAGGAGACCTCAGGCCTTGCATCGATTACCGTGCCCTAAATGTGGTTACAATAGGGAATCAGTACCCAGTACCCTATTCCTTTGATTTTTGTGCTTCTAGAGCAGTTGGGTTCTTCTGTGGAATTCACCAAGTTGGATCTTCTGGGAGGATACCATCTTGTCAGAATACGTCAGGGTGATGAGTGGAAGACAGCATTTAAAACCTGTTACGGCCTGTATGAATATTGTCATGCCATTTGGGCTTTGTAATGCTCCCGCTACTTTCCAGCATTTCATTAATGATGTTTTCCGGGACATGCTCGACCAGTACTTTGTTGTTTATCTTGACAACATTTTGATTTCATCCCCATCTCAATAATCTCGTGTACAACATGTCTCATCAGTGTTACAATGTCTTTGTCAGAACCATTTTTATGCTAAACTCGAGAAATGCATCTTTCTTCACACAAGTGCAGAGTTCTTAGGGTATGACATCACTAACAGGGGGTTCGTATGAGTTCCTCCAAGGTGAGGGCAGTATTGGAGTGGCCAGTTCCAAGAACTCTGAAGGTGCTACAATCGTTCCTGCAATTTGCCAATTTTTACAGGTGGTTTATTAGGTCCTTATCAGAGATTGTAGCACCCCTCACTGCTCTAACAAACAACAAGATGGTTTTCTCATGGAGTAAGACAGCCCAATAGGCCTTCAACATCCTTATAAAGGCGTTTACAACCGCACTGGTCCTGCAACATCCGGACCCTAACTCACCGTTTGTTGTCGAGGAGATGCCTCTCATGCTGCCATAGGGGCAGTGTTGTCACAGTCATGTAGTGATTCTGGTGAATTGCATCCCATAGCTTTCCACTCCCGTAAGTTAACACTGTATGAAAGAAACTATACCATCACAGAAGGGGAATTGCTAGCAGTACAGGACTCATTTCTAGTATGGGGACACCACTTTCTGGGAACGGAATGCCTGTACAAGTGTACATGGACCATCGCAATTTGTTACCTCTGCAATCCGTCAAGTGCACTACGGCTCGTCATGCCCGTTAGCATGTGTTCTTTTCTATGTTCAACTTTGTTATTACTTACCGTCCTGGATCCTTGCACTCGAAAGCGGATGCTTTATCTTGTATCCATGGTTCCCCCCACACAGCGGGCAGTGGATGGGCCTCTCCTTCTCCCTCACTAGGTGGACTGTGGGTGTGTGTAGCAACCTTGATTGAAGTCCGCAATCCAGGAAGTGGTTCAGTTGAAACCTCCAGAACTCACAGAATACAACATGGACGTAGTCCAGGCTTTACCCTATGTACAGGGCCGGGTTTACTTGCCAGATACTACTGCATGCCAGAAAGCTTTGCAGTGGTGCCCTAATTCCAAGTTTGCATCACATCTAGGTCAAAGGAAAATGTTAGACTTTTTAAGATGTTGGTGTTGGTGTCCTTCTATAAAGAAGGACATCCTGGAATACATAGCCTCATGTGCTGTTTGTGCACAGAGTAAGATTTCTCACGCCAAACCTGCGGGTCTTCTGCAACCGCTACCCGTTCCCGATCATCCATGGACCATGATATCAATGGATTTCATTGTTGATCTACCTGTTGTTTGTGGTTATGATACCATTTGAGTTGTGATTGATTATTTTACAAAAATGGCATTGTTATACCATGTTGGGTTCTTTCAACCGCTCCCATTCTGGCAGATTTGTTTCTGCCTGCCCAATATCATCATCTCAGATGGGAGAACCCAATTTGCCTCTCATTTTTGGAGAGCCCTTACCCATTCTCTTGGTATCGATGAGAGATACTCTAGTGCTTATCATCCCCAGACGGTCAAACGGAACATCTGAATGTGACACTGGAGCAATACCTATGTTGTCTCATTCTTCACTACCAAGACTCCTGGCTAACTGTTTTGGTTATGGCAGAGTTTGCCACCAACAACTCCCTCAATACGTGCACGGGTTCTTCAAATTCTTTGCCCTCTATGGTCATCATCCTCGCACACTTCCTTTGCATCCTGTGGTTTCTCAGAGAAGTCCTGCGGCCTCTGCTTACGTTGAGGACTTAACAAAGGTGTGCTATAGGAATAGACAGCATTTGATTGCTGCACAAACCAGTTCCAAGTTGGTGGTGGACACTTGCCGTTCCCCCGCTCCTTGTTATCAAGTTGGGATGAAGGAATGGTTATCGTCACAGAACCTTCGTATACCTGGCTGTAAAACCCTACTGCCTCAATTCACTGGTCGATATCTGATCACTAAACTGATCAATCCAGTGGTCGTACGGTTGGTCCTCCCTGTCCGCTGGAAGATTCATCTGGTTTTCCACGTGTCTTTAGGGAAGCCTTTTCATCCTTCCACGCGGCTATTGTTACATCCACGTCCAATCACTGTGCGGGGTTCACACGAATATGAGGTGAATCAGATTCTCAACATCAAGATTCGCAGGGGGGTACATTTGTATCTCATAGACTGGAAAGGTTATGGTCCTGAGGACCGAACGTGGGAGCCTACAGAGCATCTCCACGCTCCGGGTCTTCTGAAACATTTCTGGTCATCCTGTAGAGTCACGGGTTCTTTGGGGAGGATGCTGTCAGGAATCGGGGAGTCTGCACATCAGGAATATCTGCAAAGAACATAAGCACCTTCATTCTAAGAACATCCGCCACAGCGCCCTGATGCACTCACCGTGGTTTACACATGGTCAGTACTGGAATATCGGTACAGGCAGATCACAGCTACTGGAACTGTGGTGGTTGCTTTGGAAACGGTGGCATCTGTTGCATGCTTGGCATCACACGGTGCGTCTAGGCTGGAGAGTATGGCGCATTCATGTGACTGTGGGTACTTAGCCCTCATTCGTTTGCTACTTCGGTGCTTCTTATTGAGTGCAGTAGTTTTGTTTTTCTTTCTTATCGAATCATTGTGCCTTTCCTTGCCAAACCCTTGTTTTGTCCCTGGACTTTCCTTGCCTTGCTCCTTACTCATTGCTTGATACTACGTTGACAACTCTCGCTTTGAACTACGGACTGCTTTTGCTCTTCGACGATCACTGCTATTTTGGACTGCATTTGCCTCATGTCTTGCTCAGAATACTTGCCCGATTGTTGCCAAATCTGTTTTTCTACTGGAGTGCCCTTCACGTTGGGAATCCTTCCCTTCCTTGCCCTCACTGTATTGTGCACGGACTAGAGACTGTACTGCAGTGTGCATCCCAGTGGTCATTAAGCGTCCTCATGCCATCGGGTTCAGGTGGCCCATCTGGGACTAGAGACTTTGTGCCACCTTAGACCTAGACGTACTTGTGCCGTCGGGGCAGTTTTTGTTCTTTTTCCATCATCATATCTTCAACGACTCCTGGAGATAGTTTGGACTGCGACTCGCCAAGTTTCTTCAGTAACAGAAACACGGTAAGCCTGGTTGCCTAGTGTTTAGTACCACGTGTTTCCTTTCTGTATATTCTAGTCTAAGCATTCTTGTACGTGTATTACAGAATTACCATCTGCTTGGGAAAGACCTAAGGCCTGAAAGTATACCTTCATTTCCCAGATCTCCTGAGAACTTTCAATACAGGTTGGCTCTCTTGGACTACGTGATTAGCTGCATTAGCTTTGTGTTATCTGCCAATCCTGGTGGTGTTCTCTTTCATTACTGCCTACAGTGTTCGTGTGGTGTCCTATCTTCTCATTAATAGATCCCTCTGAGCATTATAAGTCACATAGAGGGGTACATTGGTAAGAAGAACTCATTGGCTACTCTACAAGTTCAACTGCCCAGGACTAAAATGGGTTCTGACAGTCTTTGTTCAGAGCTAATACACATATTATATGAAACCTTACTCGAAAGGTCATTTCTGTTGGTCATGTTATCTGTATTTCCCATAATGTCAATCTACTTTGTTGTATATCTTAGCGTATATCTTAGCATTTAAATTGACAACCAGACCTGTTTCTTTGGTGGGCCCAGCCCCAAATGTCTTGGGGTCAAAGTAAGTTGCAGTTCCCAATTCTGAAATGCTAGCATATTGTATTTACTTTCTTTTTTTAAAATGTTGTTTAGTTGACATACAATGAATGTTTACTTTCAAACAAGCTTATGTTCTTTAGGGTATTAGAGGATAGAGAGAGAAAAAAGAGAAAAAGATAAGAAACACATGGAACTTAAAAATACATTACAGTAAAAATTAAATGTAGCAGCAGTATATCAGTATACCAGTATATTATCATATCAGAAGACCTGATCAGTGTTCGATATAACCTAGGTACAAGACATGACATTTCTTTTTGAATCACTCAGTATGTCTTGTCAAGTTCTTAATATAGATATATTTTCTGCACCAACAATCATAACCCATAAATAGTGTGGAGCTAAAACTCAAAAGTCCACCAACATTTTTAAAATATATTTTTTCCTTAGAGAGGATAGTTTTTGAAAGTCTAAAATAAGGTGTTCCAATGTTTCTGGTTTATTCACCTGCTGACAAAAATGACATGTGTTACTTTTTTTGTCTTTAGATCTTGAAAATATCACTGCATTTGTAGGCCATAAGTGAAATTGAAGGCACCTAACATATGCAAGATATTCTTGGCATGGAAATGTACACAAATAAGTGGGAATTTGACCAGCATTTTTTAACATGAAGTGGCCATCTTTAAATATCTTGTATTTGGCATATTGTTCTTGATTTGTATTCCAGTCTGCTAGCCAGCATTTTTTTTTGCCCAGTTTGGGTTTGTGTTAACTAGAATTGTATCAATACCAGCTTTTGGCATATTTTCCCGCAAAATTGTTCTCACGAAGATAGGGGAGATGGTAGATTCGGGCTCAGTATTTTAGCCAAAGTTGATATCATTGTGTTTGGGTTATGATCTTTGTTAGAGCATTTGGAGAACAGAATGATCACACTCCAAATCACTATTCCTTTCATATCTGAATAGGGAAGCTTGATGGTATTGGTAGTAATGATTGCCCAAATATTCCTTGTATTTGGTTCCAATCTGGGTGATTATCTGGTGATTTGCTATGTGTGCCATAAGTTAGAGTTGGAATCACTTTTTATTTGTAATATTTGATTATTGGAAGAGAGGAGTATGCCCTGTATTTCTTTTGAATTAGTTTTGCTTGCAGGGTTAGATGTTGTACCTTAACTTTAATAGATGATTTGTATGGGAGGTCTCCTTTGTTGTTGTTGACATTCATACTCAGATATGTGTACTTGTTGATTATATTGATCTTTTGATTCCCAGTTGCCCAGGCAAATGATGATGATTTTTTTGTTGGCGTTTCGGGATTCTTCTCAGGACGTTTGATGTTAATGTTTATGTTAATAGATAGTCCGTTTTCTTGGGCAAAAATTCTTAATGCTTCAAGCTGCCTTTTTTGTCGGACAGTTGGGGTCATATCCATTAGTATTAGATCTGCATACAAAAGATGTGATATACAATGGGTCCCAAGTTTGGGTAGGAAAGCTCTTACCGCATGTATATGTTTGTTTATTTCGTTGATGTAGAAATTGAAAAGGCTAGCCGCGAGAACACAACCTTGTTTCAAGCCTTTGGTTGTCGGGATGCTTTTTTTGTTAACAGGCTGCCTTGGGTTAACTGAACCTGAATGGGGGTGTTTGTGTAGAATTGGCGTAATGCTTGAAGAATATATGTTGGACAACCTGCTTGCATACACTTCTCCCACAAAATGTCTCTGGATATTGAACCAAAGGCTTGTTGAAAGTCTATGAATGTGATCAATAGGGGTTGTTTGGAGGACCATGCTTGTTTTTTAGCAGCGCAGTGATTATTAATAGGTTAGTTGATGTTCATAGTTCTGATACAAAACCAGACTGATGTGGATCACGTTGTTTGGTCATGGATATCCAACTTTACAGGTCTTTCAATAGCAATCTTGAGAATATTTTCCGAGGTGTGTCAAGTAATGCAATCGGTCGATAGTTGGGAGGAATACTCTGATTGCCCTTTTCAAAGATGGGAATTAATATTTAGTGGTTCCATGAAGTTGGAAGTTTCCCTGCTTTCCGTACTTGATTGAATATTTCATACTGGACTCCTGCCATTCTTTGGGATTTTGTTTCAGGATTACATTTGATAGCCCATCTGAGCCCAGAGCTCGCAAAATGCTTAATTAATTTAGCTGGATTAAAATATCAAGATAACAAAATTGAGGTCCATCATCGGCCTAGCATCTAGAGGTATTTCACATTGTTGCAGTTGAGAATCATTAAATAAGGTGGTAAAGTGTTTTACCCAGGTGTGTTCTGAAATTATGTTTGAAAGTAGAGTTGGTGTGCCAGTATTTGCCCTTTCATTCCGTAATTTCCAGATTGAGCTGTTTTTTGTTGCTAATGATGATATCATTAGTTTGTTCGAATTTTTGAAAGTCAATGAATTTTATTTTTTTACAAAATGTCTATATATTGTTCGGATATTTGCTGTCTTTGTCTGTTTATCTTCACTTGATGATAAATTAATGTTTTACAAACCTGATTTCATTTTGCACTTAGCTTTTTTAATTGTTGGGTTGAATCGATACTTATGCCGAAAGATTGAACGTGTAGATTGATAATTTCTTTTGATGATGAACGTAAAAGCTTGAGTGTGCTTGTATAATCCTCATTGATTGTTCCTGAGTTGTATGTGTTGGATAAGCTGTCTAGTAACTTATTTATTTTTGATTTTGACCACATGATTTTATTCTGTCGCTCAGACAATTCACATACTGGAGTGTAGTGCTGTGCCTTAGTTGTTGACATTTAAGACCAATTTATTGTTAGAATATTGTGGTCGCTGTTTTCAGATTGAATAACCTTGAATTCATTCACTAGAGCTGTTGCTGCAATTGATAGGAAAGCGTAATCGATAATTGCTGTAAATGAAATTTCCATGTAGATTTGGGTGGGCAGTCTGTTGCGAATGTCCCATTTAGGATGGTTACATTTTTTTCTTGCATTGATTCAAGCCATCTCTTTGCTTTGGATTGTAATTGTATATTTTCTTTCTTGAAGCATGCAAGATTAAGGTTGCTTACAAGTAAAACTATGTTGGCTATTGGATCGCTCACAATCAGATCTACCATATTAATAATGTGGTCAAAAAATTGGTCAGTGTCGATTAGTGCAGAGTTCCAATAAATATTCAAATAGCAATATGGGAAGTTCTTGGATCTAGGGCATCAGGTAGTATTAGTTGAACAAGCTCGATGCACCGATTTGGTGTTGCCCAAGATGTTAGACTAGCATTTCGCTCAATTTTGATTCCAATTAAGAGACCTGCACTAGGATGACCTCTGGAGTGTCTGATTGCAGGGACAGTTATGAGGTTGTAATTTGGCCAAACAGGTTGATTTAGTATCCATGTTTCTTGTAAAATGATTTTGTCATAGAAGTTGATATGAGAGTTAGTCAAAGGATTTATTAAATGTATAAATCCTCTGGTGTTCCATGTAGAGATGTTTATTGAGTTTCACGGGTTTCCTCTCTGGCATTAATCCTTTGGAATGTGAGCGGTTTTCTTTATTGCTTCATTAAGCAAAGTCCAGGAAGTTTTCGTGGGCGGAGAGTTTGGTTTATCATAATATACAGATCTTGTATTTTTTCCTGTTGAGCCTTTGCAATATATAATTAATGCTTCTGAGTTTTTAGTAGAGCTATAGCTGTTTCTTTGATGATGATTTATAGTTTCCTCTTTGATGTTTGTTATTGATCAATCGTATTTTCTTCTTGGGGTCGTTGAGTTTGTGCTTTTCATTAAGGGCAAACCTAAAAGGGTAAAAGCTTGTTTTTCAGCCCATATTGCTTGCTTGACCAGTTGTGACTGTATCATTAAATGTGGCGTGTCCATGTTTCTGAATCTTTCCATTCATACACATTGAATATCATTCAAATCAATTTGCCTTAGATTAGGTATATATGCGTGCATAGTTAGAAAAGTCCTTCTGTTCGGATAAGGATCATGCCTTTTTCTGTTTTCCATTTTTATAGTTATTGTCGTCTTGATGGATGGAAATCTGAGGTTCATCTTTATCTGATTTGCTTTTCAAAGCTCCTGGTGGTATTGTCAAGTCCCTATTTACAGTAGGTTCATTTTTCTTGTGCCTTCTTTTGTGCTCCTGTAAGTCCCAGTTTGAGGGGTGAACTTGAGTTCTGTCTTTTTGGAATCTTCCACTTGGTTGACGATTTGATTGACTAGTAATAATAGGATTGGATCTTCTTATTTCAGATTGTGGGTGGTTCTAGAGTGTGGCTCTGTTATGTTCCATTGTTTCAAAATTGTTCTTGATTTTTTCAGAGAGTTCTGAGTGCATGGAGACGGATATCATTTCATCCAATGGTTCCATAGCATTGGTTTCTTGGATGTTTATAGTTGGAGACGCATTTGAATAAGTTGATAGGTTTATGAGTTCTGCCTCTTCCACGCCCTGTTAGTAATTTCTTTCATTGGGCTTTCTTCTTGAATTATTGTGGTGTTCATTTTGTCTGATACATCAAGATTCAGTTCTGGCTTGTCTACTTTTCGTTTTGGGCTAATTTGATTAGCATATTGTTTAGGGGGCAGTGAGTTGTTAGAGCCTCTATGAACCTTTTTGCTTTACTCCTTTTTGTTTTTTTCCTCTTATTTCATTTTTGATTTTTTAAAAATTCTTTATAGGGGTTCCTTTATGTTTCTTCCCATTTCATTTAGTTGTTTTAAATACTTGAAAGTCTTGCTTCTGGGATAGAGAAGAATCAATGTTGATTGTTGGGGGGGGGGTCAGCATCGTCAAATGTGTTGATGTAAACCAGATTACTGTTAGAGGTTGGACTCAGCATGTCTTGATTGATTTGATCAATGTTAATTTCCTCGAAAATTTAATGATTTATAACATCCATGGTCTCCAAATTATTCATCATCGACATGTTGGTATTAATAGTGGTTAGTGTAATTCATTGAGTTGCGATCCAGTCTATTTTATCATTCAATAACCAAAGTGTGCTTTCATTGGCTGTTATTTTGTTATCCCTGATTTCATACACTTCCGTTAATATATGCAGTCCATTGCTCATAGCTTGTATAGTCATGTCCAAGGATATTGGATGGTGTTGATTGAAGCCAAAGGATGGTCTTGCTGTTGATTTGGAAAAGGACTCCCCGGAAGTATTTGAAGAAACTGAGGAGACATTTGGAGAGTTCGGGTGCAGTGTTGGCGAATTTGATAAATGGGTTACGCCTAGACCAATTTGGTCTAGCTGAGTTTCAGGGAATCCGTTCAGGGAATTTGTTTGGGCACAGCAAATCTTCATTTGAGTGCATATCATCTTGTATTTAAAACTTTTCATTAGAGTTGGGTGTTAGTATATGTTCTTGCCTTTCTTGTGTACGTAAGTTTAACATCACATTTTTTTGTACTATTTCTGAATATAGGGCGGGATAATTAGCACTTGCATTATTGTTTATTTGTACTTTACAGATAAAGTGAGATTCATGCGGTGGGGCCACAAATGCGTTTTGGTGCATTGGGGGCTTCATTTGTGGCAGCACCAAGCTGAGATGGCTGGGCAAGGAGTTTTACATCAGTAATAGAAATGGAGGCTTGATTAGTACAATTTAATGATTTTAATTATTGTCAATTTGGTGAAGTCTTTGCAAATTCCTTGGTATACCGAGAGGGGGTCACACATAGTAGTTTCGGTTGGCAAAAGGTTCTTATATCAATGGTTATTGATTTTGCACTTTTTAGTACATTTTTCGGTTTTGTGCAGTCTTTGTATAAAGGGGGTGCCATTGCCGCTGTGGTTCTTTGAGTTGGCAGAGGTTTTATGTTTTCAGTTATTCCAGCTGCGGTTATTGGCATTGCAGTTTTTAAAGTATAATGCAGCATCCTGCCACAGCGCTTGTTTTTCGATAGTGAGGCGACTTCGCCTAGATGAATGAAGTGTGGAGTAGAATACGAAACAGGAGTAGTTGTATCGGGGAAAGTACATGGGAGTGGCAGTGAGCCAGATTGGCTGATCATCTGTACAGCTGAACAGCCAAACAGCACTCGCCTGTACATTCCCACGTTACGCATGCGCATTGCGTCTCCAATTTATGATGTCAAGAGTAGGTAGGCGTGGCTTTGAAAGCCGCTATAGAAGAAAGGGTTATTATTTGCTTAGTATTAAGAGATAAACAACAAAGTGACAGTCAATACGTGATATACATGTTTTCCTACAAGCTTATGTCCAGCAGAGGGATACGTACAGCGTATAAAGCTGCTTGACAATATGTGTTTGTTCGGGAAGAAAAAACAGTTGGCATGAAGCAAGAGGGATTCCCAGCACTCGCTCGTGCACTCTCACGTTGCATTTACCCACAGTGTACCTGTAACATTCAATACCGCACCAGGTCCTGTTGTTCACATTATAATCTTTCTTTATACACTGTATAAACAGAAATAAGTTCACTCTTGGTATTCTTGACAAAATATGCCACAGTTACATAAGAAACCAGTGTTTGTTTATGCAAAAACGAAATAGGCCTTTCCTTATAAATGTTGTCATTTTAGGTGCTGAAATGAAGTCTCTTTATTCCTCGTGAAGGCAATTCGTCATTCGACTTTACTTTTCAAATGTAAGGCAACATTCCTCCCCTTTAGCTTCTCAATGCACAGTATTTCAAATGTATTTATTCTTGCCATGTGCACTGTTATAGTTTTGAATCTGTCAAAATGGGCATTTACACGAAGCCAGCATCTGAATTTCCCCATGTCTTTTGGAATCCATTTGACGCAGTTAACAATATTCCAGTTCTAAGTTGCTCTTCCGGCTGAATGCCTGTACATTGTACAAAATGGAGGGAGGCCAATTAATGCTCATTCGCTAGGCCTCATGTTGAAGCCACTGTTTTGTACTGGCTTTTATATTTCAATGGAACTGCACACTGAGCCAGCTTCACTCTCACAATGGGACCTAGCATGGTCTCTCCAGGTTACATACATGGGAAATGTGCCCGCAATGTCACACTCGTGATAGCCATTAACTCTTCCCACCCTAAGCTTCACCTATCCATGGCCCTCTATCAATCTTGCCCTTGCCTTAAATCTGCCACAGCCAAAAACGAAAATAACACAAAATCTGGATTGAGTGAAGGCAATGTCAAAAGATAAGCAAGCTGTTACAGTCTACACGCTCATTGGACATGGCAGAGCTTCTGGCTCCTATCCTGCTGGGCTCGAGTTGAAGTGCTAGCATGCATTTTGCAAAATTAGCAAGTGCTGCTCACTTCAAAGTGGGAAGGCCACCCATCCTCACCTCAGCCTTGATTGGAGGCACAGCCCAAAGCAGTTGGACAAGCTGGGCTTGTTCTACTTTTGTCATTTCTCACTTTGCGCATTGATTTATTTACGTGTTCTTGCTTTAAATTTTGGCATTTCACTTTATTTCCAATCTTTCTTCCCTGACTGACTCTCTTTCTGAATCCTTTTTTCCATCCATCTCTCCTGTACACCTTCCCTTTTTCTTGTCCTCTATCATCTTAATCCCACTCCTCTCCCCCATGACTTTGCTTCTCGCTGTCTCTTTCTATTAAGAAGTGAGTCAGCCCACACCCTCTACCAGGTCACATATCATTGGACATTTTAAAACGTAGGTTACTGCTTCAAAGTCCAATGATAGAGCTTGGCGTTTGAATGCACTTGCTGTGGAATGATGTGTGCAAACAGAGGGTTTAGCTGCCTATGAGACTGTCAGAGAGTGATGGAAGAGAGGGAAATCTGGAGGGAAGGATAGGGAGGCAGGTAGGTAAAGATGTGGAGTGAAAGAGGCAGGGACTGTGCTTGAATTTTGGGGAGATGGGGTGGGAGGAGGGGCGGGGAGAATGTGTGTGGTTAACAGTTCTGGGAAGGAGCGAGCAAGGAAGGAAGAAAGAATGATGGAGGGATCGATGAGTAATGGGTGGGGAGAGAGAAAGGGGGATGAGAGGGAGGGAAACTGAGGGAGTGAGATGGAAGGAGCAAAATTACTCATTTGAGGGATGGGGAATAAGTGGGAGTGACAGTGGTAAAAGATAGAGGGAGAGTGAGCAGAGGATAGGCAATGGGAGGATGGAGGGATATTGGGAGGAGTGAGATCGGATGGGTTAAGGGAATTCAAGTGCAGAGGGGTGGATGCGCAAAGTGGCAATTCATTGTACGGGATGACATGTACACACTGACACATCATGAGAACAAAATGTATAAAAAATAAAATAATCAATAGCCCCGCAGAGCCTGTGATTTGCCATCCTACAACTGGTGCAGCAGATCACATGCCTTCTCAAGCGCAGGGCCTACAAAGGCACTCCTTTTCTTGGGGCTTAGAAAATGGCAGGCAATCATTGTGGTGTTCACCCAGCTTCTTAATGTTGCACTGACTGCTAGAGATTATTGTATGTTTCCCAAGGACCTCGTCCGGTCTTCCCTGCACTGCCTCTTGGCCTACTGCGCACTTAGGGGGTGTAACTGTACCCTCTACAGCCCCCCTGCCTCCTTGCACTTACCCAGAGCTGTGCTGCCCTGGCTGCACTTATTCAGAGCCATGCTGCCCTGATCGCACTTCCCCCTACCTTTCCCTTGCATGTTGCTCTCTCACTTCCCCCTGCAATTCTCGTCGCACTTGCACAATCCCAATGTCACAATGCCTAGTAGGATCCTTTGTATTTTCGCCCCTCTCACTCCCCTTCATGGTCTTGTGGCACCTAGGAACACTTATGTGCAGGTGCATTATAAATATCTTATCATATCATGTACCATTATGTCAAAGATAATTGAAGTCTTAAATAAGGAGGAAGATCTGATCTAGTTTAGGTCGGAACCAATTGACATCCTGGTTTTCCCAGAGAATTGTTATGCAGGGGTAGATTGGATTGTGCTGGCCTGTAACCTATAGAAGGCGAAGGGCCTAGATTTCTCCAAATATTGAGATCCTGCCAACACTGACCCAAGGAAAGCCCCACATCACCTTCCAAAAATGATTACAAAGGTAGTGGTGATACTGGGTTAGTCAGCCACCACCAGACAAAAAGTTCATTTTGAGATCACTGATATATTGGATCGGGGTCCTCCAAGGGAGACCTTTTTGCTTTCAACCAGGTGGCTGCACTCCCTCTCAGAAGCCTGTGAGAAATCAGCCTCAGTCACTGAAATTGACATACTTGGCCAGAAAGCATTGTCCGGCACCCTTTTAGCCAGCTTACCTTACTCCCGGGCATCCAAGAGCTTAGTGGTACATGCTGCAACAGCCAACCTAAAAAACTAGTTTTTCACCTCCACCCACCACCCTCCCCCCCAACCCTGACTGGGAAAGCAAGAGGTTTGGTTTGCCTCTGGTAGCCTGGCCCTACCAATAGCAAATGCGTCTTGTGGGCTGGTCAAATTTACCTCACAGGCAACAGAGAATCTCCTTGAGGGAGATGAACAGAGATGAACACTCATAAGGAAGGTGTCAATATAAACTCTTAACATGACTTGAATACAGCAAATTGTGTGGCTCATGCGATGGCCATGGGTACAGTGGCCAGATGGCATTCCTGGACGAGGAACTCTGGGTTCATGCCATATATCTAGAAGATGCTTCCGGACATGCCTCTTGATGGGCACAAACTCTTTGGTCAAAAGTAAATGTCTCCATACAAATGTTTGTCATCCAATAGTCATTGGGTTTAGCAGTGCAACAGCCATAACCGACCACAGCTAAAGGAAGAAGGTTTCACCTCCTCTTGAACTATGGCCACCATGGCAGGGGCAGGCACCTTTGGGAAAAGTAGCTATGCCTTCCACCCGGCCAGGCTAGAGATTGTGGAGCCCAGAGGTGGCATCCCCTCTGCAGCCCCAGGTGCAAAGCTCTGCTGAGCGGGGACTTAGTTCCCTGTACTTAAGTGGGGGTGGGGGGATCTGTGCAGCAAGGATTGGCATTTTCCCATATCCAACGCTTGGGCCTTGCAGGCCATGAATCGGGATTATTCCCCCCTCCTCCACAATGGAAGGAGCCTAAAACACTTGTGTACAGGCATATTATACATGATGTATCATATCATAATGCCCTCTGGACCCTACCAAACTGCCCTCCAGCCAACCCTAGTATTCCTTGGACCCTATTATTGGAGGGTAATCAGTTGCTGGGGAAGGGTGCCATACAACTGGGGCCCCATTCCAAATGATGCAGAAGCTGGTATGCTCTATACTTTCTGGTTCCAAAGATGGATGGGGTCTAAGTACAACCCCACATCTGAGGCTGTTGAATTTGTACCTATCTGTGCAAAAACAAGTTAAAGAATATCACCCTAGCCCAGATCCTTCAGGCTCTTGATCTGCAAGACTGGTTAGTTTCCCTTGGATCTTTAGGAAACCCACTTTCATTTGCCAAAACATCTCAAGCACATCAAGTACCCAAGATTTGAAGTGGGGTCTTCTTATATCAATTCATAGTCCAGCTGTTCAGACTTTCTTCAGCACCCAGGGTTTTCACTAAACTGTTGTCTGTGTTTGAGGGAAGGCATCCATGTAGTTCCCTACCTGGATGAGTGGCTAATCCTGACCCACTCCCCGGACCCAGGCATCAGCACACATGTAGCACACATGCAACGTGTAGCAGATTGGGCATTCCCTGAACTTCAAAAGGGTTTTTGACATCCCAGTCTCAGATTGGTTGGTGCAGTCCTTGATATTCACCTGGGCAGGGTCTTCTCACCTGAGGACAGAGTTGCAAACGTTCTTCAGATCGTTCATGTTATCCAATGCCTAGAAGAGGTTCAAGCCTGTCTCCCTGAGTTTACTGGGCCTCGTGTCCTCCTGAATTTTGGTAGTGCTGGTGGCTAAGTTGTGCATGAGGTAGTGTTGCTTGCGACTCTGTGATCACAATTGCAGATTAACAGGTCATAACTATTTTGGGTCTCAAGACCTCATATGGTGTTCTGAGACAACCCACCAAAGGGTCGTTGCTCTGCAACCCTGGCCGCAACTAAGTCACAAATGATTACTTGAAGGGAGAGTTGCTCACCTGCAAGATCTGACAGAGTGGACTGTGGTCCCCGGCGTCTTGGAAACAATCAACTTCCTGTAATTGAGGGTGGTCAGGCAAACCCTATTTTCCTTCCTCTCCTCACACCAAATGTGTGCTGTTTCTGATGGACAAAGCAAGGTAGTGTACGGTCCTTGCCTCTGCAAATGGGCAGCTGTTTGACACCTTGGTCTGTAGAGCCCAAAACCAGAGCCAGAGAACAACAAGGAAGAGATTTTGTATGAAGTTTAAAAGGAATTATTCTGGGGAAACTCCTCAGTTGGACCTCTTCATTTCCAGTGTCAACAGGAAGTATGGTTTTATCCAGGAAATATCCTCTGCAGGGACCTCCTGGGGGTGGGATGCACCAGCAATTGAGTGAGACTCAGTTCTGCTCTCTGCTCCCACCAATCCCCTTCATGATGGTGGTGACCAGCCTGCTCTACCGGATGCCTCTAAGGCATATTTGGAGAACAGCTATTGCTCATGGCCAACAGACCACATGGGGGAGGAAAGGCCAGCTACCATGCCTATCATAGCAGCAGCTAGTGGTGATGGAGCATAAGGAAGCCAGTATTAGTATTGGGGCTTAGAAAATGGCAGGCAATCATTGTGGTGTTCACCCAGCCTCTTAATGTTGCACTGAATGCTAGAGATTCTTGTATGTTTCCCAAGGACCTCGTCCGGTCTTCCCTGCACTGCCTCTTGGCCTACTGCACACTTAGGGGGTGTAACTGTACCCTCTACAGCCCCCCTGCCTCCTTGCACTTACCCAGAGCTGTGCTGCCCTGGCTGCAATTATTCAGAGCCATGCTGCCCTGATCGCACTTCCCCCTACCTTTCCCTTGCATGTTGCTCTCTCACTTCCCCCTGCAATTCTCATAAGAATGGAGCATAAGGAAGCCAGTATCAACAACATAACATTACGGAGGGTACCGATAAATTCAATGATGGTTTAGAGCCAGGAAGGACAACATGCCTGAATGCCTTCCACCGGGGCACTGTCCTTCCTATCAAAAAGAAAGGGGTGATGGCTGGAAGGTTTAGACTGAATCTTAACCACTGGCATTGCTCTGGGCAACCCTCCAGACTATCGTTCTTGGCCTGCCAAGCCATTACAGAAGGGGAAAGACCATATGCAAATCAGGCTTGGTTCCACCCCAAAAGGGGCAGTCCTGTCCAAACTTCTAGGTCACATCCCTTCTGCATGAGACCACAAGCATCCCCAAACATGTTTCGGCCTTGTTGGGCCTCATCAGTGAGGAGTAGCTTGGGTCTCTAGGCCCAGCAGGCACGGGACCCACGTCTGGGCATACCCGTCCCACTCAGGGTGACAAAGCAAAAACAAAGAGGTGATGGCTAGAAGGTTTAGACTGAATCTTAACCACTGGCATTGCTCTGGGCAATCCTCGAGACCACCGTTCTTCACCTGCAAAGCCATTGCAGAAGGGGAAAGACCATATGCAAACCAGGTTTGGTTCCACCCCAAAAAGAGCAGTCCAGCTCAAACTGCTATGTCACATCGCTTCTGCACAAGACCACAAGCATCCCCAAACTAGCCCTCCTATGACAAAACATGGGACAGGGGCTAGTAGACAGACTTTGCGACAATTGGTGTGGAGTGAGGAAATTCAGAGACTCAACAAGTTCATATTGAAACCTTAAGCATTGATTACATACTTACATTTTCAGCCGTAGTGCAATCTGGACTAAATTATTGGTCATCTATCAGCCTATTCCCTTTACATGCTGCTTAATCAGAGAATATCAATACTCCTATTTTATATACGCTTCCTGAAAGTTCACTAAAAGTCAATGGCCCTCATTACGACCCTGGCGGAAATCGAAAAACGATGGCGGAAATGCAATACCGCCATCGAATAGCGCTCGGTGCGACTATGACCCGTCACCGCAAAGTACGAAGCCATTTGCGACACCGTAGTGAACGCCAACGCTAACTGCACCAAGCACGCGCGCGCGCGCCATGCCAAACCGCAAACACCACCATGGTGCAACGGTACGCCAATTCCGACCCTAGCGGACATGTACCTAACGCCATCAGGCATGGCGGAATGTACCATTCCGCCATGGCGAGAAGTACGACATCGCGAATCAACCGTAAACGGCCCCACTGAGTGCCTGTACACCGCTCCCTGCCCACAAAGTACAACTCCCGGTAGGTGCAATGAAGTCACAATGCAACCATTGAAATGTACAAAGCACCCATGCATGCCAACGAACAAAAGCAACACAAGAGGGGCCAATGGGAGCTGCAGGTCACAGATGGCACCAATACAGAAGCCATCCCAATGGACATGACCACAGTCCCCCACCAAGAAACGCACGCAAACACAGGCACCTGTGCCCAGCAACATTCCGAAAATCACATCATTCCACCAGTCCACCTGGCTGACCGGCATCTGTTACACAAAACCCAATCCCCCGCCCCTGAGCATGACAACATTCAAACTGTCATATAGGCAGCCCCCATACCTGACCCCACGGGCTTAGTAGGCAAACGCGCCCAGTACAGTACCACGCAACTAAACCCCGAAGCTGGAACCCAATGCAGATCTCCTCACAATACATCGCCCCCCAAATAGGCATATGCCACATCACTTGCAAAGAAAAACGCTACACGGGCCAAATCAGAATAGCAATTTATGCACATCAAAGACACCAAGCCCATACAGCCATCAGGCCATGAACTCCAAAACACTAACCACCATTGTGGGCTGCATCCGCAAGAAATGACCAGCCACTACTTGTGTGTCGCCCTGTACCCCCATGGTACACAGAGCCACATTCACGTACGAAAAGGCAACATGGAAGCGCACAGAACCGCAGGGCTGTCCCAATGGGGAGGCACTAGTCCAGCTGAAAGGCCGAAATGTTGCTCCAAGACACCAGTACTGCGTAAGGGCATGTGGGCCATTGGCGATCGTCCCATAAGATCGTAATGCTGCTCCACCGATTAACACGAAGCAGCAGGTGTCGGGAGTAAAATCCATCTGCAGGAGTGGCATACAGATGGCAGTGGCAAAAGGGGAGGAGATACCTGTCAACCAAAAGAAAAGAAAAAGAACAGAATGGCCATCAGAACTACATTCGAACAACTCACTTCAATGATCACACGAAATCCACAGCCATATGCATGCTAGCCCACTCAAAAGGATCATCACCACCCCAAAACCACTTGCGACTCATAACCATCTATATCGAGGTGCAAACACCATCACAAACGAGTGTACCTGTGCATGCGTCTGTCAAAACAGAATCCATCAGATGGGAATGTCAACGTGCATGGACACAAGTGTCTGAGGGCGCCTTGAGACAGGGAGGGCTCAACAAGGCCAGATAGACGATGGTCCCACTATGGCAGGCCTGCATCACATAGCGTAGGGGAGGCGGATAGATCCCAAGAAGCCCTGTACATGGCAAACTCTGTATCAAATCACCTGCCCATGCATCCATTCATCATTCCCTCATCCCGGGATCAAAACGCCTGAATATTTACTCACATGACATTAGAAACATCCATTGAGTCTGTGCGTTATGCAGCCTGCAAAATCCACAGTGCCCCAGCCCGTAATTCCAGTGTTGTGAAGTAACATGTATTTGGGAACGGCCGGCCTCATCGCCCACGTAGCTAATGCGCATCCCAAACTATTCATATCAATCATTGCTCCCTCGCCATGGGCCCTGTCTCAAGGACATTGAACAATAGAACGTTATATTTGCAGTCAGACCTGTGGGCATCTCCTCGCCGCCAGCTGATAACCGAAAGCGCCGCCCTTCGAATTCCTCATTTGCAACATCACGTCGAAAAGGCATCTGTGGCCGTTTGAAATCACTAATTATTCCATCGAGTGCGGCTGTGTGTGAAAATGGCAACTGCCTTCACCCACGAATGGGACGCCCCGCCCGTCGTTGCAACTCGGTACAGTGATGCATGAGGGCCCACCGTTACTCGAGTACTACGTTCCACTGACCCTTCACAAGTCTGTTCGCGACTGCACAGATAGAATGGGAAACAATGGGACCATAGCCGAATGAACATAACAACCAATCCAACACGCCCATCGGGTACAAATACATGATAGCAATAGCAAGATACCATTCCCCGAATTGCAGCGTTGTGCGCGTGACGTGCTCGGCCAAAGGGGAGAGCAGTTTGCACAGGTGGAATGAATCACCACAGGTGGAGGCCATACAGCCTGAAAACACATGAATTGCACAGCCAGTCTCCTCCCACAACCACACCGAAATGCTACCGGCAGGACTCGCGATGTTGGCCCTGGGGGACCTGATAGCACTGCAAGTGCTCCAACTCCAAGAGGAAGACGAACACCAACTACAACCGGCCGCACGGAGGAGACGCAGGAGGAGGAGGAGGGCAAGGCAGGGCCAGCAAGGCCCACCAGCATAGCCACTACCACCACGCAGGCAGCCCGCAATCCCACGCCTCCGAGCACATCCGTTCAACCTCACTGATGAGCAGATCCACACCCTCTACCGTTTGGACCGGGACACCATAGCCGCCATTGTGGACATGACACAGGCTGACCTTGTCAGCATGATAGATAGCCCAACCGCCATCCCACCCCTACTGAAGGTGGTGTCTGTACTCCACTTCCTGGCCACAGGCACCTACCAGCACACAGTCGGACAGTTGCATGGCATTTCTCAGCCACTGTTCTCATGGACACTATTGCAAGTGCTCGATGCCCTCCTGCAGCACGCAGACGACTACATCTCCCTACCACGCTCGGAGCAGGAAATTACAAACACGAAAGTGGGATTCCATGCACTTGGCGGCATACCGGGTTTCATTGGTGCCATCGACTGCACCCATGTGGAATTGGTCGTCCCACATGCCATGGAGGCCCAGTACCGCAACCGAAAACAATTTCATTCCCTGAATGTACAAATGGTGTGTGACTCCAACAGGATCATTACACATTGTTGTGCCCGATTCCCTGGATCAACCCATGATTCTATGGTCTTGAGGAACTCTACAATACCACGCTACATGGAGCGACACGCAGGGAACAGATCCTGGCTACTCGGTGAGTCTCATTACATGCATGATGATGTGGGGTATGTGAATTGGCAATGACCTGGCAGGAAGGGGGGGGGGTGTGCGTACGTATCAATGGCATTCCACATCATACGTTTCTCGTCCACATACAGGTGATGCTGGATATCCACTGAAGAGATGGCTCCTCACACCAGTCCGGAACCCACGGGACCAGCATGAGGAGGACTACAACCATGCCCACTCACGTACCCGTGTAGTCATAGAACAGGCATTCGGCCTACTGAAGGGCCGTTTCCGCTGCCTCAGCAGGTCTGGCGGGGCACTCCTGTACCGCCATAAGAAGGTTGCAAAGATGGTGATGGCATGTGTCATGCTCCACAACATGTGCGTACGTAGAAATGTGCCCATGCCCCCTGACGCAGAACTGCAAGCACCTGATGATGGTCATGATGAGGGTGGGGATGTGGCAGCACCTCATGGAGTCTGCGAGGCACCGGAGGCCCGTGACATTCGTCAGCATCTCATTGATGTATGCTTCTAGCACTCACGCCTGGTGGCTGATACATGGACACGGGACTCGTGGCACTGCGTGTGTCTGGGACATGCACAATATGGACTGTACGCCTATGATGGCCTAGTACACAAAGATCAATGTCCACACATCTCATTGGTTGATCGTGCACTTTTTATGGCATATGTGATGTCATGTTGAACACCCTATCGACCCGCCACCCAAGTGAGCCCAACACACCCCCTCCACCCCCCTACCTCCCCCCCGAACACCAGTGTCCAAAGATGCTCATTGTCAGTGGGCTGTCGCTATTGCAAGCCCCCTCTGCGGGTATCAGGGGCACCCCTGCCTGTGGAGCGCAGGTTCCTTCCAGATCTACGTTGGGGGCTGCCCTGGACGGAGCTTGCAACGGATGATGTGTCTGCCTGCTCACGTCCATGCATGTCCCTAAGGGTTTGCGAGAGCTCAGTGAGCACACGGCGCACTGCGGCAAGTTCGGCACATACGTCCTTGGCCGTCGCATGCAGTTCCCCCCTGAGGCTCTCGGTGCTTCTCTCCATTTGGACTCTCAGGCTCTCGGTGCTACTCTCGATTTGTGCCCTAAGTGTCTCAGTTGATGTTTCTATGTCTGCCTTCGTGCCCCCACATTCATCAGCATGGTCCTTGAGGAGCGTGGCCAGTTGCTGCTGTTGTTCGATCAACTGGTCGAGGGACTGTTGCCTCTGCTGGGCCAAGGCCATTTGCGGGGGTGTCACAGAGGGGCTGTTGTCCTCATGTTGCATTGCCACAGGGCTTGTGGGGGATGGCCAGTCGTCGTCTTGTGGGTGCCCCTGCGTGGTATCCTCATGTTGTACGGGATGGGACAGACAGGGGGATTGGGACAGGTCATGGATGGATCTGACTTCGGCATCCCCGTTTTCTGTGTCAGAGCATGCTGCCATCAATGGGGTGTCACCTATGGTGCTGCTGCCACCGGAGGCAGTGCCTTCTGTGGCATCCATTGGGGGGACCTGTGGTGGTGGTGTTGTGGGCATGCTGGCTGCTGGGGTGCCTGTTGATGTTCCCTCCTCTGTGCTGCCACCTGATTTGTGCTGCTGCCGTGTCTTGATGCGTGCAGCTGAGGTGGAGGGTCTCTGGCCGTTGGTCTTGGCCCTCTTTGCAGGTGTGCTGGTAGGGGTGTCCTGTAGCTCGTCGTTTGGATCGGACCCTGTGGTGGAGTAGAGGAGGGCGAGGGTTATTGGTGGGTCTGTGGGAATTGGAATTGCATTGTGTCACATGCATTGGGGTGGTACCTGAGGGTGATTTGGGCCGGGCCCTTGGAGGTGCTTTGATTTGTGTGTGGAGTGAGGGTGCAGTTGTTTGGCAGCCTGCAGTTAGGGTGTGCCTGCTGCACGTGTAGTGCGTGTATTAGGGGTTTTTAATTATTTATGTATTTATTGTGGGTTTTAACGTGCGCTATCAGGCCGATGTGTGTGGACGTTCTCCTGGACATGTGTTTCTGTTGCACTATGTGGACGCATGGTACTTCACATGGATGGACTGTGTGGATTTGGCATTGTTTTTCCTGGCCCACCTACCTGTATCTTCGGATGTCTGCACTCCTTTCTCCATCCCTCCGACTCCCTCTATGCTCTCCATTCCGATGGTGGAGGCACAGATTTCTTCCCAGGGGGTCAACTTGATGGGTGATTCAGGACCTCCCACGGTGGCTGTGGCAATGTTGCGGTTGGCAGAGAGTATGCTGCGGACGCGTATCCGCAGGTCGTCCCATCGCTTGCGGCATTGCTGTGGGGTGCGGGGTGCGGTCCCCACCGCACTTACCCGCTGTGCCACCAGAGCCCATATGGCCTTCTTGTTTGCAAGTGCCGTCCTGGTCATTTGCGTGCAGAAGACGACGGCAGCATTCTCCTGGAGGGTCTCTGTTAGCACGGTGAGTTCCTCACGGGAGAAGTGGACCTGCCGCTTGCGGTCGCACGCTTTCTTTGCTGCTTTTCCCATTATTCTTGGTTTCGCTAGGGTGGTTGACGGGTTGGGGTGTGTTTCAGGGTAGTGATTTTAGTGGTTGTGTGGTTTTAGTGTATTTATAGGTGTACGCCGGGATGTTTCCCGTTCCCGTATATTTCCGGCCACCGTACTTTCCGGTAGGCGCACACTGCGGTGACCGCTAAGAGGGGTGGCGGTATTGCACCTGGGGCGCCGTACGGCGGCGGTGTGGCCCGTTTTGGGGTCATTTCCGCCATCGCGGACTTTGCACTTCCGCCATGCCGTGGTGCTCGTGCCCGATGGGTCGGAATGGGCCGCACTTTGCTCCTTCGTGCAATGGCGGAAACGCTATTTACGCTGTGGCGCTCCGGTCAGTCGCTTTCCGCCAGGGTCGTAATGAGGGCCAATATATTGGCACAATGTGATATTCCACATTTGTGTCTGAACTGCATCCTAGCCTCAGATCCAAAAGTACAGGCAGCTGAAATAGAGGATATATTGGGTGAGGGGAAGGTTGATAATTTATCTTTTAAAAATGTTTTATTAAATACACAATCACTTGTTAAACACCCCACAGAAATTGCAGATTATATTGTGACACATAATCTGGATATTTGTACCACTATAGAGACATGGCTGCATAGGGCTGCTGGTCCAGCACTGTCTCTTGCCATACATATATAGTATGGCTTTTTGTGGGCAGATCAGAGTGAGAACACTCTGTAGGAAATCCCTCAAGATTTGTGAGGTAGGGGTAGAAGGGACACAAGTAGTGATATTATTCACATAGCAATCCTAACTGACCCTAACACAACTTTTACTCTGATTCTCATTTACAGACCACCAGTACCTATGGCTGAATTCCATGATCCGCTCCTTGCAATGTCATTATCATTACAGAATGGAAATGTGAAACGCATAGTGTGTGGAGACTTCAACCTATGGCTTGGAGATGATGCTGATACTACTGTCTTGTCAGTGGAATCTACCTGGGACAGTCTTGCTTCAGTCAGCACGTACATGAACCTACTCATGAAAACGGCAATGCCATACACTGGGTAACCAGTTGCAATGTGAATCTTAAGAACGTCAGTGTGATCCCCGGCCTCTGGTCGGATAATTTTGTTATCCACTTTGCAGTTCAAGGATCCCAGCAATTGAGATATGAAATATGGCAAGGTCACAGTAGTTTCACGTAACATACATTTGCTTACGGCAGACAGAATGCTGCCTTTTATTAATCACGCGACTCAAGACTGGCATAACCATGATACAGCAGAAAAGCTGGCTACTCTATATCAGAGTTCCTTATCAATTGCAGTAGACTGAACTGTGGCATTAAAATCTCGTACATTGCATGTGAAAAAAAGGAATTTCTGGTATACTGCAGAATTGCATAGTCTTACGAAAGCAAAACAAAAGGCCCATAATAGCTGGGAAAAATCTCAGACACCTCAGAATAGGCAGATGTATGCCATAGCAGCAAGACCTAATAAGCACAACATTGTTGAGGCAAAGAAAAAGCCTATGATGTATGTCTTCAAAATGCTAGATCAGATTTAGGTGAAATCTTTTAAATCTTGAAGGAGCTTGCAAATCCTGTTCCCATAGACAATAATCTTAATAGAGATAGATCATGGTGCATAGCAATTCAAGATGTGCCGGTAGTCAAGGTAGAGCGGATCAGGGAGAGTACAACAATCAAAGTGTAAGGTGGTAATTGACGATCCCGCTGAGGGTATTGAATGTGTGATGAAGGTGCCTGTGAAGGGTGCTGAGGCACCTCATTGTGACAAAGTGGTTGCCATCAGGCCAATGAGGGAATTCGAGGTAACAGACATGATGGCCCCTTGGTTGTGCTGAAACCTTGCGCAACGGCATTAATACCATTTATCACTAAATTCATTAATAGTTCCTTTAATGGAGGGTCCGGTACCCAATATAATAAAGCCATCATGGCTCTCCCCGCTCTTAAAAAAGGCTTTGCTGTACCCGAATGTCATAACCAATTACTGGCCAATTACAAACGTACCTTTTTTGTTAAAAATCCTTATACGGGCAGCATATCTACAGATAGAAGAACACTTAACAAACAATAACATTCTGGGGAGCGTCAATCAGGATTCAGACATAACTATGACACTGACACAGCATTGATTACAAGCAATTGACCAAGGCAGGATTATGCTACTGATTTTCTTGGATCGGTCGGTAGAGTTCGAGTGGACCATGAGATCCTAGTGAAAAGATAAAGGCATTCTGCTTACTTTTCATCATCAGCTGCAAACTGGATAAAGAATTTCTCTCAGACAGATCCGCTAGGGTATTCGGTGGCACTGCAGCTGCAGATGTGTTTCAACTTCCTTATGGCATTCCTCAGGGGCTGTGCCTCCCTCCCACACTGTACAATATATTCACCATTAACTTATTTGAGTTGCTGGATGAGAAAGGTATATTCGACACCAACTATGCAGACAATACGCAGTGCCTCATCCCAATTTCAGGTGATTATGAGAGGGACAATATGGTTTTCAATGAGGTATACGCCCTCATACAGCAGCGGTTAGTGATGAATGGGATGGCCCTGAATGACACCAAAATGGAGCTGATGCTGGTGAGCACATGTAATAGACTGGCAAAACTCAGCCCTCAATACAATAGTTTTTCTGTAGTTGGATGCTCCATAGTGATTCAAAACAAAGTCAAGACACTTGGTATGGTTTTTGTCTGAGAGCTCACTATGAAGGTGCAGATTACTCATACTGTTAATGCTGCTACTTATCATCTGAAACTCCTGAGACAAAAAAGAGCGGCATCTAGGAGGCTAGAGCCATTATCGTGGCCAAGTTAGACTATTGTAGTACTCTTCTTCTTGAAATCAGCAAGGAAGAAATCGGGACGATCCAGGTGATCCAAAACAGTGCAGTGTGAATAATTGAAGGAATCGGAAGTAGGGAACACATTTCCAATGCTATAGGAGGATTACATTGGCTACCCTTCAAAGCTTGCCTTTCTTTGTGAGCGCTGACAATCACACATAAGTGTTGTTTGGCAGCAACCCAAGCTATCTGTCTAGCAGCATTTCCTAGCTTCCTTTGCGCAGATGGCTCTGCCCCAATAATGATTACCTGTTGACAGTGCTGTGCACTTAACTGATAGTTGTGAATTGTTGCACTATTGTTAGTACCATACCTAAACTGTGGAACTCTCTGCCCACTGATTTAAGGGGTTGCACGTCCCTAAATAGTTTGAAATGAATTCCGAAGACATACTATTTGCTTAAAGAAATTCGTACACACTTTTTTGTGCTGATCCCACAATATGGAATTGGATAAGAATGTAGCGTTTCTGGAAATTGTGGTTTGTCTTGTGAGCCTCTTACCCAACAGAGTCCTCCTGTTCCCCTGGGCCCTTCTCCTCTCAGTTGCTCCTCCCAGCTGATGCCACCTCCAGGGTCAGGATCGGGAAGAATCTGCCTCCCCCTAGCCACCTGGGAGCAGACTATAAGTAGTGTCTATGTGAGGACCCTGCAGGATTCATCACACTGGATTCCCAAATTCAAGTGCCAAAGAAATAAACATTTAAATAGTGACCACAAGTTTAAGTCAACACACATCTATTTAACTGCTGACTTACAAGCTTGATTAAACTATTCTGTAGTCGTCCTTAAAACAGGGTGTGATCCACAAGGCTTTGGGTGACACAGGCCCCAGGTTTGTACAACAACTTTGCCCATATATGCCCAAAAGGTCATCTGCAATGCTCAAATAGCAATTGTGTATGCAGTCTAATTTTATATATGAGAAATTGGTAAACACCACTGCTGCCAAAGTCTCATTCCTGGAGTTCCAAGAGACCATGTCATTTTAGTGAACTTAGAACTTATTTTATTTTTTTGCAGACCAGGTCCCCATTTCTTTCCATAGCTATTGCTATCCATAACTGTCTAGGGTTTCTAATTTAGCATAATCCTTCAGAAAAATAATACAATTGAAAAAGGTGAAATACAATATAGGAGGGAAGGAAGAGTAGGTATAGAAATACTATGACTAGGAGGGAAGGAGACTATGTGAAGTACTGCCTAGGACAGCATACGAGGACGAGACATAATAAAAGAATAGGAGGGAGAGAGTTGGGAGTAATACCAGGGACAGATGAGAGGAGACGAAATGGACAGTAATAGTACAGACTAGGTTGGGGGAGAAACTGAAGGGCAGATGACAGAATAAGAGGGAGGCAAAACAGGAAGAGAGACAGAATAGGACGGGATAAGAGCAAGGCAGTGAATACGAAGGAGAGAAATCGGAGACAATGAGGGGGGCAGACTAGAACTGAACAAGAGGGTGCGACTGACCAAGAGTCACATACAGAACAAGAGACACCAGATTTGGGAAAGGTTGTTTAAGATAGAAACAGAAGGATTGCTAAAATGTGATGGCATAAGGATACAATTAGAACAAGAGAATGAATAGGAGGGAGTGATAGAGCATAAGTGAATTGGGAGAGAGACAGCTTGAATGGGGGGACGGAATGAGAGGGGGACAGGACAGAGAGAGCACTGCAAGGAGGGTTAAAGGGAAAGCGTGAGGATGTATTGCAAATTGGAATGAGACAGAACATTCCAGAAACAGGATATAAACAAAGAGGCAGAACTGAAGAGGGGAGAGAAAGAATGGGTGTGAAGGACACAATATCCAACAGGGAGAGTAATAGAAATGATTATATAATAGTGTTGAAATGCAAAATCAGCTGGTGGGGGCAAGTGAAAAGAGAACTGGAGGATGTGGAGAGATGAAAGTGTGTGACAAGGAGAGATAAAGTACAGGATGAAAAGGAAGAGTGCAACATTGGGTGAGGGGGACAGAAGAAATGGTGAAGTGACAGTCAGGGCTGGAAAGGATAGGAGATAGAACAGGAGCAGTGAAGGTGGAAAAGAGAACCACAGAGATAGAATGACATTGTGGGCTGGGTAAGGAGGAAGGGCAAGACTGAAGGGGTAAAAAACAACATGGCAACAGTAAGGAATAGACTCAAGAATGTGAGAGAGTTGGTTCCTGCACTACAGTGTAAATCCCATTTTTAGTCCACAACATTTTGATGCCTCCTGCTTGGGAAATGGGCGCTGACCATCCACACCTCTGAAAGCAAATCTGCTGGAGCAGGCTTCTTCCCAAGCCTCATGACCCAAACAATAAAACAGCTCAGCTGCACCTCCTTTTGATAGTATAGTTGGTCCAATAAGAATACCATAAAACAAACAAATGCCTGATATTAAATTCATGATACCATCCCCATTTAATTCTCATTGGAGACTCAAAATGTTGAAAGGTATGCATGAGTGTGTGGTAAATTGATCACCTGGCATGCTACTGGCATGCTATAGGCTCACATCTACCAACCTGGAACAATTGGTAGAGGTGATCTGTAGCAATCTGCCCTCTTCTTATCTAGCAACCTCACTGATCAATGGGGCCAGACTTAAATAAAATTTCAAGGGGGGGCTTGGCATAAACAGGTTTGGAGACCACTAATCTAAATAAAGATAGTAATAGCTGGAAAAATGCAATTACCAGGACTTCTTGTACTTGCAGAAGCTGTGCAAGCCCTGGAGTTATTGTAGTGCCTGCCCGCTCTCATTTTGCATTGCTCTCAGACATTGGAAAGCACGGCGAACCTCCAACATCTACAGTAGCAAGCACATTTCTTAAAATCATTCACATATAAAGTTCATTCATAATTGGTCATTAAGTGCATAGGAATAAGGCAAGTTCTACTGCAAATAGGACCGCCAAATGTGTATGTTTTATATTACCATTTTGCGGCATCTGGATTTCCCTCCAGGACTGCTTTCCTGTGTGTCTGTGTTGAGGACAAAGAATGTGTGCTGTAATTTGTAAGGGTGCTGACAAGGTGGTGCCATTCTTTCTCACTCTGGATGCTGACTACCAAAAGTGCAGTCCCTCTGCAAAGAATGTCTATAGTGCAATTCTCAAGGTTCAAATGAATACAACGGAATCACAGCTCTATCTCCAGTAGGGAACCTCTTCTTGGGCTCCTGTTCCTTTTCTCCCATGAACAAATGTTCCTCATAATCTTCTGGCAGGATCCTCTTTCCAGCAGTGACACAAAATAATAATTTTCTGTTGTTTGTTAGTCCTGGCTCACTAACATGCCAGGCCGTATAGTAGCCTTTCCAAATGGTGTATCAAGTCTGGTTTACTCGCCTGTTAAACATGATGTTCGCAGCTTTTAGTTCTCTTGCACTGACATGGGTCTCTGACCTTTACCCATTCCACTGATGGGCCTTGCCCATTTCCATCTGGGTCCCCAACCCTGTTCCTCTGCTTTAACGGGATTTCTATTCCCACTTTACTTATTTTCCATTTGGACTGACCTGGTATACTCTCCTGCCAGACTGACCTGGTATACTCTCCTGCCAGGTACTATCCCTCGTATCAGAATATGTACCTTTGCTGTTATTTCTGTGTAGCCCTTGGTATGGATTTATCTGTTTCACCAAGTTACCATATATCTTTTTTTTACCCCTTTGTGCTCTTCGGGTTGATTTCATGTTTTCATCTGCAAACTGGCATGGCACTTTCCCTATCCTTGCGGAGTCTCGGCACAGTCTCTGGTCCCTTCTGCATCTAGAGTGGACCTTCATCCTTGCTGCTGTGCCCAGCGTTCTTAGTCCCGCGGCTCTGCAGCTCCAGACCCTCCTGTGCACCTTTGGCTGTGTGCGTCTGCAATCTCCTTCTGCTTTTGCCGGTTTGGTATCCCACTTCTCTGCCTCCAGCCAGGTCTGTCGTGGCAGGACCTCCTAGATACTTCTGACCCTCCACATCGCAGCTTCCAGCCTTAGGGTCTTTTACTTTCGTGCTAGCATCTCGTTTACTGCTTCTCTAGGGCTGGCGCTTGACAAGACCATAAGTTCTTCTTCCCTTTTTATGATCAAGGTTCCCGTTGGGTAACTGTACCATGTATGTTGGATCTGCAGTGGGCCTTCTCCTTGCACCATCTTCCTCATCACAGTGATATTTTGCATCCGGTTTACGTGAGTCTCCCTCTTCCTTATCTCAGTCCTTTCATTGACACCCTTCACTGTACTAGAATACAAAATGGTGTGGGGGACCAGAGGGACCTGAGTGGGGTTCAAGTAGGGTGTGTACAACAAGGGGCACAATGGATACTGCATTCTCCCAGTGCCATTTTCACCAATCCCATGAATGGTTTCCCCTCACCACCCACTTAGCACCACCCCTAGGGGGACTAGCAGTTAGTGCCATCACCTCCCTGCAGTCCCGTTTTCACCAATTGCATGAAGGATTTCCCCTCACCACCCACTTAGCACCACCCCCAGGGGGACTATAGGGTAGCGGCCTCACCTCTCTGGCCTCATGCAAAGGGTCCTCCTCCATTGAAGATGTGACAACACCTGGGATTTGTCACAGATGTTGGAATGCCTTCTGTAATGAAAGGATTGTTGCTCTGCAGGAATAATGAGTTGAGGCATTAACCCGCCTCTCTGTGCGACGCACTATAAACCAGACTAATCTCCATTAAAAGTGAAACAGACGGAGCCCAACTGGTATACCTCATTCACGTTTTGTGGTAAAGTGTGCTGCAGGCAGGCTATACTCAGCAGATGTTTGCAGTCATAAATGTAGCATTGGGTTCCTTATATTTCTGAATGAGACTCCTGCTGAGCTGTGGTGGGGAGGAGCTCAGGATAGTTACGGGAATAGTTGCTTCCCATGGGCAGTGATCACAATAAGGAGGACCGCTTGTGTAGGCATGAGAAATGTACATCTAATAACAGTGCCTAGCAAATGCCCATTACTTATACACAAGCCAAAACGGTTGGCTTTGTCAATGCTGTTTTTAACAGGACTTTATTTCTACTAAATTTTGTGCTCACCGTTTGGTTAACGGGAACACAACTTTGGAGTGGACTATGAGTATATATTACCAACAACATATTAATGTATGCAATAAGGGCAGAATTGTAATCAGTTTCCCCTTTATAACGTGACATAGGATGACGATGAGCAATGCCCCAACAAATCAATATTTCTCCTACCGCAAATACAGAATTGCCTGTTCCCCTATGTTGGCTACTCTTCCTAAAAAGAAAGCTACAGTAAAAAGGCAGGAAACCTTTAGTTTCTGTTTTAGTTCGGGATTGGCCTGAATAGGTTTTTCACTTCTCCAGCAAAACCAGCGAACGGTTGACTAGCGGGTAAAATTGGCAGTTACGTGCACACCTGTGCACCTAATCACAGCAAACTGCCAAAATGGCAGTGAAACCATTGGGATATAAACAAACAACACTTGACTGGAGGCGATACTGCATAAACTGGTGTTCAAGAGATCAATTTGGTTTTGATGAACTACAGGTGCAGGTGTGGTCCCTTTTCCCCCCACTATGACGGGAGCAATGGGAACCCCCCAAGTGAACAGTGTACAGAAGTGGACCACAGTCTGTTATCGGCTGTGTCAGACTAGCGATACCCAATGCTCTCCCTCTGCATCCTTCTATGATGAGAGCATCACTGCATTAGCGACATGGAGGCATAAGCTGTGACATGGATGATGCGACAGTTCCCGGGTTGGAAAGTGTGAATAGCCAAGACTGAGTTGGCTGGATGATGGAGCAATTTATCTGTTTGCAGGATTAGGTTTTGCAATACATGGCTGAACGTATTTGTACAAACTTACACTTTAGCTGGTGACAGCTTATCTAGGATTTCAACACAACCGAAAATCTGTAAACAACTATATGAAAGAATGGACGTTCATGCACCATCCTTTATTCCATGTCAATGTCAGGTGTATAGAGTAGTTTAGTCTGAGAAAACTTTAAATTACATTTTTTGCAATAGGATTCCAAGGAAAGGAGTGTATTATTGACTTGGTGCAATTGGACATCACCGTCTTTGTTGAGTACTATTCACAATCTGCCAGATGTTAAACTTCAATCCCTTGTGCCATAGGAATGTTACTGTGACTTCCAAACTGCTCAGGGATATTTCTCTACTATATATAGATCTTGAAACCAAGCACAGGGAAATATTCACTTTTATTTTTGTAATATGCTAAACGAATACATGCTAGCAAACGTTTGACTGTTTAAGTCACACGTGTTTCTTCTGGGCAAGGTGACAGCCCACTTGTGGCCTACATTTGAAACTCAGCAATGTTCCCAGTGAAAAGATAGTAACATGTTCATGAAAGGGTATATGGTCACAGTGTATATGGACAGCAGTAGTACTTACCAGAGCCCCACACACCATATGAACTACCCAAAGGGGCACCACCGACGTCTGCACTAAAGACCAGGCAGGGTTTTCAGAGCAAGGTTGTTCGCCACCAACATTGACTCGCAAGCTGAGGTGGTAGTTTTATTATGTGAAAAATAAAAATATAAATATAAAAAAATCAACAACGGGCGAAAGAAAACATGGATAGGGCAGTAGAAAATGCAATAAGCCATCTTCTCTAGGGGTTGAGTCTATTGCTTTGCTTAACACTGTACACACTAAGAAACAGGTTTCAACTTGCCAGTTCACACATTCACAAATAACTGATCTCGTACCCCCAGAGTGATTTGCGATAATGATGTAGGTATCCTCTTCATGTTTTGGTCAAGGTTTCCTTGTTGGATCAACAGCCCACGTGCTGCTTAAACATTCATGCAACCCTTGACTATATGTTGCATTTGGGAACCAGAAGGCATCAAGGTTGGGAGCTTAAAACATCCATTCCCAAGACACGGGAACGTGGTACCTTGACCAGTCTCTGGATCACGATTTTCCTGGTTAAAGGTTCAGAGTCACCATGCAATGTAACCTGCTCTATTTCATCAATAGGATACTCCCAAGCTGGTTTAGCTTGCAAGTGTTAAATTCAAGAATCCACTTGTATTGTGGAACCAGATCTAGGATGTAGGCTGATGACCCAAACTCTCCATGCTTCCGGGTTCTTGAAAAATGTATTTTGGATCTTTAGAAACCGCAACCTGATATATTAAATGAGCTGGAATGAAGAATAGGATGGAAATAGGAGTTTGCTGGAAACAAAAAGGCAAGAAAGAAAAGGGAGTGTTAGCTACAGAAGGCGATAGAGCTACCCATGTTCTTCACCCGAGGTGGCAGGCGGATGTGGGAAAGATCAGTAAGCCGTAGGTTGTTACTGTTGCTTGGGTCCTACACTATTCTAAGACTGGGAAAGTCTCGGATTGGGCCTTGCTGGGAATAAAATGGCACATGTTCTAGGTTTTGAAGTTTCATTACAACAATTAGGAGAACAAGTGTGTAGGTAATGCTAACTTTTCCACTTGCTCATGGTCCCTGCAACAAAATGGCAGTAAAAGGACGGATTGATGCGTGGATATGCAGCCAGTATCGACAAATGGGCTGGAGTGCAAGCTGGGAAGCAGGCATGGGGAGAAGGTTAACAAAGTGCACACACTGATCAGAGGTAGGACTGACTACTTACCGCATTGGTGGAGTTGAGGGTTTGACGGGTAATGCCCAACATGGTGGTAAAACACTGGATACAAATCAGTGCTGGTTAAACCAATCAAAGATAGGAATTTAAGGAATAGCAGTCATTCTAGGGATGTGTGGACATGTCTCCTTCCCAGGTGGGTGCTGAATGAGAGGGGTGCTGCCCATCACTCCAAAAAAAACATTTCCATACACTAAAGTGCATATTCTGCCTTGTGTTGCGCAAAGTGTGGTGTCAGTGTAGCAGTTATGGCAAGGTAGTTTAATTTTTGGGTTTCAGGTGGTAGCGTCCACCAAATTCTAAACCCTCAAAAAACAGATGCCAAGTACAAAGGAAGGCAAATAGCTCACAGAACAGTCCCAGACAGAAGTGGCGTGTCTAAAGGGAGCAACCAATAAATTGAGACACTTGACACTTAGGGCACTAAAACAAGGTTCATGTCTCTGGACAACTATGGTCATGGACTATTAGTCAATGACACCGGCTCCAGAGGCAAGATGAAAGTGCCTGCAAAGTCAATGCCCATCTCCACACTCACTTGAACTGCAAAGGCCCTAGAGAAGGGAGACTTGGTGTGATGGAAAGACAAAGTTCTCAAATAAATGCACTTCCGGTGCGAACAAGTCTTGCAATCCTCTATTTCACTCCAGGAGAACAAAACAGCACAACCTGACCCCGATTTACTCCTCCTTTTGACAATTTAAGGGTCTGTGAAATCAGTCTGCAGGGTCCATTGATCATGGCAATCAGATGGGGACAACGAGCTGACTTCCTTGAAGCTCTGACAATAAACATTTATTATATGTGGCCTCAGACTGCCTGTCAGAAGGGGGGGTCGGGTTCCCAAGCCATTTGTATTGCCTCTAAACCAGGTAGCTCAGTGGGCACAGTGCTTTCAATTATCAGGAAATTTGATAGACAGTCTTAACATACATGATAAATAGTGCTTGCATTGTAAAAGAACGATCCTACATGCAACTGTGAATTTGCCATTATAGGCAACATATAATTGTAGTGGAAACTACTAGTACAGTAATGTTATACTTGATTGCGTTTTGGGTGCTGTGTGGAATCCCTCCTGGTACCAACCATTGCAATGCTAACATCGGACAACCGTGTAATGCTCCTCCAAATGTGCTTATCTAAGGAGAAAGGCAGGTCTCCCACAATGCACCTCTGTCCACAGGGGTCAAACACCACTCTGCAGTTCTCATGACAGAGGGTACTAAAAAGGCTGTTATCCATCTTGCTTTGGATCATGCGCCCCCATTTCAGATACAGAGACGTCACAATGCACCTCTAACCCAACTTGCTTGGCCCATTTGAACAATATTACGGAGACTGTCTCACAGTGCACCTCGATCATGACCTCATTTAACAGGGTGCTCTGCAGAACTTGAAGCATCTCTCTGCCTTGCAGTATACACTCATCCCAGTGACTTTAGAAGACTCATCCACTACAATAATGTAGAGTCTTAGACGATTGCCCCGTGAAGAGAAGTAAACACATCTCACCACGCAACTCTATCTGAATTGACAGTGCACATTAGTATCACAGGTCTGAGGCAACAACACAGCACTTGGAGTACCACTACCCTGCCATCTACATAACCATTGACCACAGTTTCATTAGGTCGCTCTATGAACTGAACACACACCAGTGTTATGCTGCCTCTCTGACTGGCAAAAGCACTTAGACACCATAAACTATGGGAGGAGGCTATACACAAATGGAACATAGCATACCTAGTGACTGATGAGTTAGGCTTTTAAACGAGTTTTGGGTTTTCTGGTGAAGTCTCAGCTCGAATTTAAAGAGGTGGGTGCATTTAGCACGTCATTTCAGAAGTGGTTACTGTTCAGATCTGTAGGGTTCTAGATGTACGGGGATCGGGAGGGAGTGTGTACGCTAGTGATATGTTCGGATAAAACACTGGTCTGTGGTCATCGGTCCTCTAGAATCCTGGTGAAGCAGGCGCTGGGGGCAGCACCAGAAAACCAAGTATCTTTTTACAAGGCCTACTGTCTGCCCAGCAGGCTACACGCCTTCGTAGTTCTGAAATGCACTTTGACAACTTCAGGTGTTAGACTAGTGAATTATTCCATGGATGAATGACCAGCCCTCCGTTTCTCTTTGCACCAGCAAAGTGACAACAGAAAAGGTTTGCTATGCAAAACAATGGAGGACCCAAGTATGTGTCCAAAAAGATCTGGGGACCGCAGTGCCTGATCCATTAATATTCCATAGCCAATGAATCCGAGTACCATTGTTGAGCCACCCCAAAGACAATTGGGGCTGGTTTTTAGCACCAGGATTCAGCAGTATTTTAGTCATGCCCAGCAGCGTTCTCGATGCCAGTTTACTGAGGCATGTAGTGTGTACCCACTGGCTGGTTCATACAGCAGTTCGGTGAGGGGATTAAGCACACTCCAGTTATTGGCAAGGCCGTTAACAATGTGCACATCCCTAGTGCAGAAATCAATGCAGCCTATCGGGCAACGTTTAACAGAGATGCTGCCGCATTCTCTCAAGGTGGATAAAGGGAGAGCCACCGAATTCCGTAAATTAATACTTTAGAGTGATATTCAACTCAAGTATGTTATAAACACGTTACCCATTGAATATGGGCCTGCCAGGTGCTATTCATGTATCTTTACATTACACATTGCATCTAATAAGTTCTGGACTGAGCGAGCATCACTGCAGCGAGCCGACACCAGGAGGTCAATTGGTCACAGTACGCTTCGTGGAAGAGTGGCATCAGTGAGAGGTAATATCTGTGGGACACAGAGGACGACCAAGGAGGTGTAGGGCAGCGTCCCAGTCAGACAGCAGTGTGCAAGCAGATCCCAGTTGGCTCCTACCACGGACACCGGTTGGATTCGTCTGTAACTTTATCTTGTACTGTTGCTCAAAAGGGGATAATGTCATTTGATGTTTTAGAGACTGGTACAGGACAGGCAGCCGCTGGCTGGCATTAGAGGCAGGGGCGTTGCTAGGTCTGGAAAACATTGGGGCTAAGCTAATGTCGGGACTGGCGGGATTCGGGGCTAGCTATAGCCTTTTGGTTGTAGTCCCTGAGCTTCTATCCGGGGCTACAAGCATAAGACCCAGGGCTATAGCCCCCTCAGCACCCCCCAACAACACCTCTGATTAGGGTGCAGTAGAACCAGTGTGCTTCATGTCAATGGGGGGGGTGTGCTGTAGGGGGCATACCAGTGGGGAAGGAGCGCACCCTTTGGAGCACTGGTCTCGGGTGCGGCATTAACATCTTGTCTTTCCTTAATTAGATGAGAGAGAGTAGCATGACAAGTTTTCCTGTCTGCAGATTAGAGGGTCTGAGGTCTGGTTGGCCCACCATCGCTGCACAAGGCCAACCCTGTGGAGAACTGATTGACATGTCCCAGTTGGCTAATCCCACGGGCAGGCACGGAATTCAACTTGGCAAATGGGCCAGCAAGAGTAGGCTAGTGAGTCCCAGGTGGCTGCCATGGGCTTATTTCATAGTCAATCGGGAGCCTATTCGATACTGATGTTTATGGATGGGACAAGATTTGTACAAAAAGAGGTACCCTGTTAAATAGGAAGGGGTGATGCCATGTATTCCATCAAGAAATGTAATAAAGCACCCTCTCCGTAAACGGGTTTACAAACCAGTAGGGACTATGATCAGTCATCCAAAGAACATTGTTGTACAACAATGGTTTATATCTTAATTATTAAAATCAGCAGGAACACATTGTAAAGATACAAATTAACCAAAGGATGAAACTCTGACAGACACTGTGGCCTTGCGAGTATATGGTTGGTGATATGATGAAAAGGGTGCCCAAAGGTAACAATAGCATGAGTGTTTTGGAGGTGTACAGCGTCAATGTGGCACAAGGCTTTCCTATCGCAGTAAGGACTTTTCAAGAAGCTATCAGGTTCATCAGGAGACTGTAAAGCGGGCGACAATAGTATCCTATGTAGTATGAACCTCAGGATTTCATCCAGGCTGTCCTTCATCTCCATAGTTTAGGATGCTTTGTAAGGCTTAGGTGACTCATGCTTGCATGAAGTAAGTATCATGCAATGAGCACCATTATTTTGGTGGCTTTATTGTAGGAGAGGATGACTGGAGACTTTGGAAAGTTTGAAGCACAAGGGGCTGACTAGTGCATTCGTGTTGGCCTCCTGTGGGTGATCCATTCTAAGGAGGTGCTAAGGCTCTATCTTGTTTCCGGGCGACCCGTGATTTGGTTGTTAAAGAAGCTAGGTTGGGATGTGGGGGTATTGAGACTCTGTTTATGCCAGCCCCATCAGATCTAATGAGGACCAGTAGAGAGGATGGAGACGCACTTCAAATAACATTGGGTTGGGTGGAGGAGGTGGACAGGCTGATATTCTTCAGATGCACCGAGTATCCCGCTGCAAAACCAGCTTTGTTGCTCCGGGTATTGAATCCCGATAGACCAGAGATACAGAACATGATCAAGCAAACACGTAGTGTGTTCCCTCGGTTCTGGTGCGGGTTTGGCACACCCTTCTGCTCCGATGAGAAGGCACTATATCTGGCATTTATTGTTTGAAATAATGCTGCCATTCAGAAGAAAAGAATAACAGGATATCTTTATTCTCATGATGTCAAACCTTTGGTTCCCAATACCCTCCATGAGTTTTTGTGTCGTGAAATTCACAAAAAAGCTGAACATAGAGGAAGCTTCATGTTTCTTCAAGATTAGATGCTTGGGATTGCTTTTATTTACTAATGAATGTAGAACTAAACTAAAATGAGGTTTTAAAATGAATGCCCGTTAGTCTGTATGTGTTTTTATTCCTTTCAGCGTTTAGGTAATACGATCTGCAATTAACTGCAGCTGTTTTGTTCCTCCTTTTATGAAGCTTCTGTAAGTCAGTTTTATGGCCCGACTGTCTTTAATGAACTATCATAAATAACAGGCAACTTCAAATTGCCATTCCTAGTTTTCTCATTCCCATAGGAGAAAAGTCAATGGGCCTCATTATAGGTGAGTCGGTTTGGAAATAAAAGTGCTGGCACATTTTCCAGACCCGCTCACTTCGAGTCTGCGGGTAGGGGCACTGAACAACCAGCAGGCCTGACCTGATGGCAGTTCAGGCCTCAACCGGCAGGTTTTTCACTAAAGCACCAGCATGTTTACAACGTTGACGGTGCTTCAGGGTTCCCAAACCCATGGAGTCCTGTGGTTCTGCATGGGAATGAGAACTTACCATACCTCTCCTGCCTGTGATATCCGGGGAGCAGTGGGATGTCAGGCGGTGGTAATGATAATATGAGGTTGCCAGCAACCTGCCGATAGCACCCACGGGTTAATGGCACCCTCATAATGAGCCCCAAATGGTTGTTGTACAAGAAGGAGCTGGGGAAACCCTGTTTCCATCCATTAGTGGCCCAGTATGGATGATACGCCACAGTATAACATAATTGTGCCTCACCTAGTCTATTCTAGCGTGTAAAGAACCAAGCATAGTGTAGATCACAGACGTGCTTAAGTCTTCATTCCCTGTAGTACTCAGAGTGGTGGAGGTACTGATGCAAAAGGTCAATAACCCAATTCCCACGATGCTTCCTGAGCAAGTTCAAGGTAGTATAACTCTTCCTCTACAATCCTCATCCTCTCTCAACTGCCCCTACCAAAGACCAGCAAGCAGCTCTATCAGAGAGTTCATAGAAGACCCAAACATCGATGAATGACCCCTCCAGCCCCTGGAATTCACTAATCCTAGAACCACAAATGCTAGGATTTAAATACCAAACATCCAGAGAGCTGGCCGGGGTTAGCTCTCATATTTGTAGTCTCTACAGCTAGATGAGGAAGATGGTCTGGACATCTAATTTCCTCACATGTCCAGCTTGATGCACTAGTGACAGTTGGCACTTGTGGAAATGTATTTATTTAATTTGTTGGTCACTTATTAGGCACTTATACCATTAGCAAAACTGTTTTCAAGCACTCACAGGTGCAAACAGGGTGGGGACAGGAAAAGACATTGAATTACAGCATGTATCAATAAAAGTAGAAATAATAATGAGAATAAGAAAAAGGGAGATTAACCTACTATGCCTTGTGAGTGTCCAGAACGTGCAAGTGCAGAGGGGAGGCGGGGGTGAGGGATAAGGTACTTTGATGCTCATGGAGAAGTGGTCAGGTTAAGTGCTAAGAGGAGAAGAACTTAAGTGCAAACACAGATGAGTGGGTGAGCCAAGTAAGTGCAGTAGAAAGACAGCGGCTGGAATGAGAGATGTGGGGTCTAAAGGACCTGAGGACCCATAAGGACCCTGCACATCAGTCACACTGTGTAGGATTAGCAGGGAAGAATGTAGGCGAAGGAGGAGGTAAAGAGAAAGGTCTTGAGGCTTTATCTGAACTTAAGGAGGTCTTGCTCAAGAAGCAGAGGGAGAGGGACGCTGTTCCACAGGAGAGAGTCAGCCAAGGAAAGTAATTGCCCACCAGCTCTCTGTTTAGCAAAGCGCTTAACACACAGGGAGTTGGTGCTGCAGGAACAGAGGAGTTTAGAAGGAGAGTATTTGGTCAGGAAGCATTGAAGATGGAGTGGTCCACGGCCCCATGTAGCCTTCTGTATGATACAGAGGGATTTGAATTTAATCCTTGCTGAGACCGGAAGCCGGTGAAGGCTTTGTAGGGCGGGAGAGATTCAGAGGGCAGAGGGGTTGCAGGGTGGAGGTAGGAAGATTAAGGAGGAGGCTACTGCAGCAGTCTAGCCTGGAGAGCACCAGAGCATGGGTGACATTGAGTGTTTGGGAGAAGGTGAGGAAGGGAAGAGTCTCTTTGAGAAAGAACAGCTGAAAGTGGGACTTCTTGACAATGTCCTGGATATGAGGGATGAAGAAAAGGGAGGAGTCGAAGATGATTCAGAGATTCCGAAGATGACTCTGAAATAACTCACATGGAATTGCCAATGGTCACTAAGGTAAGATGCTCACTTCCTTCTTTAGACTCTAAATGACATAGCACCAAATGCATGCCCTCAAATTCTAAGTGTCTTCATGGTCATTGTTCCAGCAAAAACTCATTAACAAACTGGCAAGTGATGAGACATCCCAAAAAACACACCACATTATAGCGCAAGTATGCGGGCCTATGCATGTGTGCATGCTCACAAAAACACACACACATGTTTGCCTAACTATTCCTTAAACGGTCACTCACCCATTCATCTCCTCTCTTAGTAATTTGCATGGCACACAGAACATTCTCTCTGAATTCTCATTCACACATGCACCCATATGTACACACTGTAGACCCTTGATAGCTATCTGAAATAATGAAGAGAGGCACAAGTTGTAAACATACAGCTTTAATGCAATGCAATAATGTCCAGAAGGGCATCCAGTCTTGTGAGAATGGAAAACTGAACTCTCAACACGCCCACATTGGGTAGCAGTATTTGAAGGCGAAACACACAACATTAGAATATATTCCAGACAACTGGTGTATGCTAATTTCACCCCCTCTACTATTCTCATGCCTATGCAAATATAACAAAACAGAAATTGGCCTACCCTGATTGGCTAACAGAGTAACATATTATGTCATGTGCAACTCACAGCAGAGGGCTACCACGTGGTTAATAAGAAAAGCAAAATCTACACTGGATAGCAGATTCGGGTGAAATTGATACCTAATTCAATATATGGCAGAACTAGTCACTTCAATAATATTCAATAAGCTCACAACGCCTATATGTTATTTTACAATGCACATGTAGGTCTACAACACCATACACATCCCACTCTCATTCATCTTATTCATACATCCACTTACACAGAGACACCCGTGCATGCACACATACATACATACACATCCATCGCCCTCTCACATTCCCACGTAAACATACAAAAACGTTTCATTTTTCTTGCCTGTTTCCAGGCCACATCTGGACTCAACGCTCCTCTCCAGACCTACAACTCTTGTGCTACACACAGTCGGGAACCTGTGCTGCACACAGTCAGGAACCAGTTGCAGAGACAGAGCTTCCTGGTTCCTGACATGGGTAGTGGAAAAGGAATGGGTCAAGTGCTATCACGCAGCCACTCTTGCTCAGCTCCTAAGCTGAAATGTATCGATTGTGGGTGGGCCTTGCCTGCACAGCCCTGCAAACCCCAAACAATAACTGAGATCACAAATCTCCAAAATTAAATCAGGGTGTACTTTTTCTCAAATATAAACCCTCTTCATATCAGCATGATTTGTTTCTCCAGGGAAACAAAGGGAAGCAAGAGAGAATGACAAACATAATTGTTGACAACATGAAACGATTTCTGATGACATGAAATTACTTGTTCCAAAAAGGAATAGTTTCAGGCAAAAGAAAACCTATTTGAGAAAATGTGAATAGATCTGTGAGGAAAAAAACCTTTTGCAAATCCAAGGCAGGAAGACATGACGCCTGTCCATTTTCAGGATAGCGACGTAGCAGATTTCCAACTCTTACTGGCAATTCACATGGGCTAACTCGATTTCAGTCCTGACATCTCACTCAGTGAATAGTATACTCTGCACGTTTTCCAAAAATGTTTACAAACAAACTGGTAAAGCAGTGCTTTATGATGGCGTATGCTTTGAATAATGATGACTTAAGCTAAGCGCCTTGATACCCCCCGGTTCTGGTGCTATACAAGAACCAAAAATTAAGTAAATCAATAAATAAACTCATTACTTTGATAGTAACATGTATGGCTGAGTTCAAAGGCACAGTAGACTACGGTGCTCTTGCAATATCCTTCCTTTTGGGGCAACAATTAAAACTAAAGTCAAACAAACGTTATTAAATTATTCCAAGGATGCAATTTCAACAGCCGATTCTTCATGCGTTCGTTTAGACTAACTATGATATAATATTCCTCTATATCATAAGGTGAAGGGTTAGTCGTCGGTATTCATGTTTGACCCTACAAGGCTTTCTGCCATGCCTGACCTAATGTTGGATGCTTGAACGCATGACCCACGGCGGCCTTTGCTTCCACTCCTGGCTGCATGGTCGTCCACATTGCAATATGCCATTGAACGTTTTTAAGTAGGTCCATACTTCAGCATTTCTAAACGCGTCTCACTCAGCCTTTAAAATAGGCCAGGATGACGCAGCAATAAACTCAAATCGTGAACATCTCGAATCCTCTCTGAACAATATTGGCAAAGGCTTTGCACTGAGGAATGCATTCATCTCGTGTATGATAAGTGCGCGTAGATGCTGCTCTTCGTTTCTCTGTTCAGTAAACATTACGTGCTCTCGCCCTCAATTTGCGAATCAATATCGGCCATTATAAAGCGCAATATCAAAAACTGAGCTCCAGTATGAAGAATACTGCAAACGCACAGGAATCCTGACGAGACATGTTTCCGGTGTCACAAATGGTTTGCCAGCAGCAATCAGAGTTACCTGCGGGGGGCACACAGAGATGACTTTATTTACCACTTTCCCTTAATAACTTACATTGTATAACATGCCTGGCATTTGTTTTGGCCAATTAATAATCTACACAGTCAGATTTCAGACTCAAGTTTTTATAACCAGTAAAATGATGTTCTTTTATTGTGTTGCATGAGAAATATAATGCTTTCATGTCTTTGGGCCTCATTACGAGGTGGGCGGTAAGGGTTAACGGGCACCGGTGAGGACACCAGTGCCGGTAGACACTTACCGCCCTATTCTGAAGTCCCATAGCGGGTCCAAGCAGGAAAGACTGGTCTGACCAGCCGTTCCCTGCGGGTCCCGTTAAGGGACCTTGGAGCTAATAATGGGCCCGCAATTTGCGGGCCCGTTATTAGCGCCTTCCCCATTCCCATTGAGCCCTTTGGGGGCTCAAATGGGAATGGGGAATGGTAAAATGAATGGGGATTTACCGGGTCCGCACAGGTCGTAATATCTCAGTAAGTCCCCATTCTGCCAGACCGGACCCAGACCCGGGTTTGGAGGCAGCCATGGCTACCTCCAAACTCCTAATGACCCCCTTTGTATGGGGTTGGAATTATGTAGCCCCTCTACTGTTGGGAACGTATATGCCATGTTCTGAACAATGCTAAGAACGTGCCATAATCTTTTTGAATGCATGTACTGATAATTGTGCAAGCCTTGCAGAAAAAAAAGCATGCATGTACCATTACGTCCTTTATTTGTGAAAATAGCATGCCCGTGCGTACAGAAAAATAAGGACGTTCTCAAATGATTGTGCCAATGCGGTTTTCTGTGGACCCTGTTAGCACCACTTTGTTCCATTTGGACAGTTTCCTGCAAATGATTGCTTGTTACTATTTCCACTGTTGCTAGCCATTTCCCAGTAAAAAGGAACACAGTAAAGGATGCCGCACACCTTAATTTCAAGGTCATCCTGCGTATCAACGTGCCTTTAAAAATACATGTGTATAATGAATAACAGTTGTAGACGTAGGACGTGAAAGGCACACTTCTCAGCGCATCACATGACCAGCAGGAAATGCCCAGATTCCCTATTCACGAGGCGGATCTGCTTTTGATAGGATGTCAAGAATGCCAGCACAAGTGTCTAGTTTCCCAACCCACCGGGCATAACCGAGAGTCACACCTGTGTCCGACTGATAGGTAAACGGGGACCAGTAAGATATGGAGCTGTGGGATGCCATGCTGGTTCTGTGCCTAGAATGTGAGAATAAAAAACCCTGATAGGCATAGCAATTTCATTAGGAGGATCCTTTAGCAGCGGTTGTAGGGGAGACGATTGGGTACATGTTTTAAAAGGGAATGCCTTAGCAATTTCTGCAGATAATGTGCAGTGTTGTCTAACTGTTTTACCTAAATTAAAAAGTCATGTTAACACTGGTATATTTTAATATTTTGCAACTAGAATTGCGGACTGGTTTAGACCATTGCACAGTGTACATGCGATTATCAAACGTTTAACTTATGAAAGCCACAGTTAGATAAAAAGAGAAATGCTGAATTACAATTATATTGGGATTAGATTAGAGAGAGTTTAGTTTGTCCATTTCCATTCACAGAAAAATGGTGCAAATGTAAATGACTATTTAAACTGTTTGATAACCTTACCCTGAAAAGAAAGGACAGTACAATAAGATGATTGCGAGTGTGGGGGTCATTTTCTATCCCTTCCAAAAAATATATCCCATGTTCATATGAAATGGAATAGACATGTGATGCTGCACAGTTTCCCAAACCAAGCACATAGATCCATAGCACTTACATGAGAAGGTCATTGAATACAATGTACATGATGTTGATTTACTTGACAACAATACTTGTCAATGGCGTAAGAGGAATTCAAGCTAAATATCTGATTTGAAAAATTCTCTCTAATACGAGCACTTGGCATTGATGCTGGCGAAAATGGATCGATCTTGGATCTTTACGTGAGGAAGCATAGACAAGCACAACAATTGCTTCACACGCATTAAACAAATATTTTAACAGTGATCCACCATAATTAAAACATATCGCTTTTGATATATTTCTTTAATATGTGTAAAGCAATCTTTGCATATTTGTGTGCTTCCTCCCGTCAAGATCCGAGATTCGATCTTGCATGTTGTTTTGTTCCTTGTCCATCTTATTCTGACCAATCGTTCCAATGTCCCACAGTCATTCACTGTACACATGTACCAATAAAAAGAGAATAGAATTTCAAACCTCATCAGTTAAGTCATTGAGTGCCCTTTTTACAGAAAAAAGGACCTTCAAATCATCAAATGCAGATCTGCCAGATAGACAGCAGCTAAAAGATGTCAGGCACAAATAGTCACATCTGTAAACTGCTTCCCATAATTAACATTATGGAATTACTAGTAGGAGGATGGTGTTTCATAATGATTGTACACCCCTGCTAATTTATGTTTCCATACTATAAAAGGACCTCTGGAGCTTCTATGATGCCACAACAGCCCAGATCACCTCCCTTTTGTCATTGACCACATTTGCTCTTTGCCTTAGGGTAGGCACCCAATGGGTTAATTAAATGCAATTCAGGCTAAAAACTACTTCTACTCTAACATCACATGCATTCTGTAAAACAAAATGGGCTGTTCTTCGTAAAGGCTGTCTAGTAATGGGGCACCATGCACAGCCTTTAGAAGACTGTCAACACTGATCTGACCGCCTTCACTCAACCTTAATGGGAAATTTCCAGTTCAGTAGCATTGACAGCTGATGTATCTTTCAATAAACAGAAAGGGCATTGGCATGCTTCTGTGTGGTCGTCACTGACCAGACAGAAACATCTTCCATTTGAGCTTTTCACAGCTTCAGGAAGCCTTTGAGCATAACATCGTCATGGATCGTATCCTTGCTTCGGGCATATTGACACTTCTCAGCCCTGTTCTTTAGTCCTTAGTCTTGGTTGTGCTGAATCACACTTCTTATGTGCTTCATGTAGGATTTCCATCTAGCCCTAATATTTGTTTCACCCATCAGGCCCTTGAAAATCCCAGGCGCAATCGTCATGCTAAATGGTATGACTGGCATGACTGGTGGCTGAACAGTCCACATATAAAGTGCACCAAATCTAACTCAAGTTCAGTTGGTCAGTTTGGACTTTCAATACCCAATTGTGATTTCCATGATTGTAATATAATTAACAAGCCCAAGGTTCTTAAGAATTACCTTGATATGGGGGACTGAGTAGATATCAACATTTGTAATATAGTTAAACGAACTACAGGATTGGTGCAGTCATTGCTTGACTTGGTGATGAAAACCAATGACACCATCTCCTGTAGTCCTTTCTAGATATCTGCCAGGATGAGTGATAAGGTGGAATTGTAGCAGCCATATTCATAATATGCTCAACACTCCTCAGCATCCCAGGCTCGTTGAAGTAATTGAATTTTAGGCGGTATTGCACACTTTGCAGATTTCCTCTCTTGACGTCACCCAACACCACTGAGAGATTTATCATGTCAAAAATGAACACACCTTTACATCTTCCCAAAATGATCAGAAACCTATCATGTCCCTTTAATGATTTTCCTGTCCACACACAAACCAGGTCACCCTTAATGGAAAAGCTGTGGCTTGAAAATGTTCACTTGATACGCTTTGTGGGTCTCTCATTGTTCTTCAGGATCGATCACCTAACTTATGAAGCTGACATTGTAAAACATTTGGTGAGTGGCTTATCCACCAGGTTGCATCATGTCAATGTTATGTTATGTTATGTTATTTTGCATTTATATAGCGCCTTATATACCATTGGTATGGTCTGAAGGTACTGGTAGGTTGAACGCCCTTGGGAATCGAAGTTCAGATCAGTAGGGAGAGTCAAAAGGTGCGTGTGAGCACCGGGTATGTGTGCAGCCGGTGGGTATTCGTGTAATAGCTACTTCTTAGCGGTAGGTGTGGTGGTTGGTGGTTGAGAGATCAGGTGTATGTGTTCCTTCTGGCAGGATTTATCCAGACCGAGTGTGGCTGTGTTAGGCCTGAGGAGAACGCCTGGCTGGGGGGTGTGTAACCAGCAGTGTTTACTTAGAATGATGTGGAGTGAGCGGCGGATGTTGGTATGAGAACAGTTATACCGAATGGTGTCACAAAATCTCTGTGTTCTAGTTGAGTGGTGATGTAAAGGAGAGAGTAAGCATGGTGGTATGATGTGATGGGCTATATGCTCTTTAAAACGTTCTCTGCATTCCAAGCCATACTATATATGTCACGCAATTATATGCGTTCCTGTCCGTTCCGGGCACTCCTATCCTCTCCTTGCATCCCAGTCTGCTCCACACACTCCGGTCCGCTTCACGCACTCATGTATTCCAGCCTGCCCAGCGCGCTCTAGTCTGCCCCAGGCATGTGCTCTTGTCTGCTCCACGCATGCGCTCTTGTCTGCCCCACCATGCGCTCTTGTCTGCCCCACGCATGCACTCTTGTCTGCCCCACGGTCTACGCATTCATCACGTCCATTCGCTCCAGGCACTCGTTCGCTCCAGGCACTCGTTCTTTCCAGGCACTCGTCTGCTTTATGCCCTCACACGTACTGGGCATTCACTTGTTTTACGCACTCACCCCCTCTACGCACTCACCCCATTCACCTGTTTTACGTACTCAACCGCTCTGCGCACTCAACCCCTCTACGTACCCCTTTTTTCATAAGCACTCATTCGCTCATATGCACTTGTCTGTTCTATATATTTGCCGGCCCTACCCACTAGTCTGTTCTATGTAGTCTTCAACTCTACACATTCTTCAGCTCAGCTCATCCATTCCGCTCCACTCGTTCATCCGTTCCCAACACTCTGCATGCATTCCCCATTCATCCGTTCTACATGCTTATCGGTTCTACGCACTCACCCGGTCTGTGTAACTCATCCGCTCTAGGCGTTTGTCTGCTTTATCCCCTTGCATGCACTACACCTTCATCTGCTCTACGCAATCACCCACCCTATGCAATTGCCTGCTCCCCACACTCACCGCTCCCTGAACAGTTCCCTGCGCATATTCATTCTATGCACCCATCCGCTCTATGCACCCATCCGCTCTATGCACTCGTGCTTTTCACGCATTCAACAGCAATATCCTGTTCCATATATTCATCTCTGTACTCATCTGTTATACCATCATCTGCTCTGTCCACTCACCCACTCTGTCCACTCACCCGCTCAATGTACATGTAACAAGTAATGGGACCTCCAGTGGAAATCCACCCAATCATTGTAGGCGCTACCACAGGCTAGTTCGACAAATCACTTTTCTATTGCATCTGAGCCTTCTCCAGCATAAGAGGCATGCATCTCTGGAGGCATTCCATCATGTTAATCATATAGAGAAGAATGTATTGGCTTCTGCATACATGCTTGCCTTGACAGATATCCCATATAAACTGTAGATGGGCCTGTACCTGATACCCACAGCTCAAAGTGACAAAACTCAGTTGACTCATGTTTCCTCTGTGACAGGCAAATAGCAGGAATGGAGGTTCTCTTGATGGCGTGCAGGCTTCTCAGTGAATGCCCAAACACACTTTTGAGGGTCCAATTGAAATGCTCTATGTCCATTGATATTGGAGTAGTAGCTTGTGCTTGGGATGTGGATTAAATCATAGGTGTGACACTGAACATAAACTGATAACCGCGGTATGAGATTCCTTCCTCAGGAAATCCAACCATAAAAAGATCCTGCATAAAGATCATTGCCATTAAATTGGTGTTGATGCCTTTTATTGATACCGTTTACAGATAATCTGTAGTCTTCCAAAATGAGGATGGACCCATTTTCTGTACTCCTCAAAGCATCCAGGGGACTGACAATGTAATTTGCTACCTATGGATATCGTCCCAGAGCAACCCATAGGGGAACAAAGAGAGGCTATCAATTGCTGTCTGCGTATCCGTGGACTTGGTCTGAAAGATACAATGGATAAATAGGCTTTTAGGTCATTTGTGACTGTGGGCACTGTGAAGCTTTTTCCAAGAGCTTTGTCTAGTAAATGCCATGTCCTATCTCTTTTTAAGGTTCCCTCTGCAAACCAGACATAGACCACAAGCTGATTCTGAGGCCTGTTCAGGGACTCTTCTGTAAACTCACTATCATGCAACACATTGTCCAAGCCCACAAGACATTAGGCTTGCAATGGATCATCCGCTGACCATTTAGCGAAGTTCAAGTCCAAACTCTCAACCTCCTGAAGGCCTACCTAATAGGTATCACTTGGGACACTGGGCACAAAGAGAGCCCTGATAATTCCTGAGTCGCTCCTCCTCTGAAGGATACATGGCCATTTGCTACACGTTTTATCACAATTGCATATAACCATTTCCAGGGAACATTAGTCTGGGTAGAAACAGGGTGTCAAATGTATAGGGACTGCAAGACATGGATTTATAATATGGGTGAAACATTAGTACTGGCTGTTGTAGCTGTACTACATTGTAGTGTTCTGGCCCTGAACTATGATGACACACATGGTTCTGCGTGCCTGCCAATTCCAGAGCCTGCAGCAGTTGTGTGAAGATACACAAGGACAATGATGTTTATCAAAAGAGGGAAACATGATGGGTCAGACATGAAAAATATGAAAAGGGATGCAGAACATAAATAACCCTGCTCAATTTCTGGCACAATCAAGTGAGACACTGACAAAGTAGGAACTGTGGCTGGGCTCTGTGCATGTGTACCTCAGAGCAGTGGGGTATACAGCATTCTCCCATGTCCAGAAGGAGGAAGCTCTCTGCAACAACCACAAACTGAAAGGCTGCAAATATTCAGGAGCCTTCTCAGTACAGCCAATTGCACATCTGGGAAGAAGTACAAAGAAGCCCTCAACAACCAGAAAGACAATGTTGGCAAGAAATCAAATGTGGACCTGGAACAATACCAATTATTTTCTCAAACAGCAAAATGGTGAGAGTGTTCAAATTGCATAGCATCACTGAGATGCCTCATAACCACCTGTGAGTTCACAGGAGCAGGTGATGAATATCTGTAGGATCAGCTAGACATATATAGGCAGACCCCCATACAGCACAGATTATGGCAAGCAAAGAACCTCACACTGAAGGAAGCCATCAGTTTTGTGAGGGGCATGGACATGGTCTGAACATTGTACTAAATTAGGCCAAAGAGGAAGAAAAATCAATACATAGTATAATTGCAGATGACCCAGATAACTCAGGAGATGGGTAAGAACAAGAAGTGTCAACAACAACATACAGAGGACAAAAAAAGGCCCAACTGGCCCCAACAAAAACGTATACTAACAGCCCCAGGGAGAGGGAAGATCACACCCCAATAACAATGTAGACACTGTGAATGGGGAAAGCATGAAGATAAAGATCGCACTGCACAAAGATACAAATGCAGCAATTGTGGGGGAAGAGTGCACTATGTGCAGATGTTTAAAAAGTGTAGACAATGAGGTGGGTAAGAACAAACATAGAGGATCAATGGAGGGATGATAACTACCCATTTGTGATGAATGGGGGATACCTAGCATTCCATGGGATTGGCTAATGGTGAATGATAGACAGTATGCCAATGAAAATTATTCAATTATTCAAACTCATACTCATATTGTCAAGTGTCCACTTGGGATAACTCCTAGCTAGTAAAAGCTCTGACCTCAAGTTGGCCCGTTCCAGACCAGCTGAGAGTTCTAGCACTCTTCTTGTGTGACGAGGAAGCTATCAGCCACTAGATCGAAACACAGACATCTCCCCTGACCAATACAGAGCCGATATTTTGCTCTTGCTTCAACATTTTAGTTTTAGAATACGTGGGCATCAAAGCATATTTCCTTCCTAACTCACTGTCATAGCAACATCAATATTCAATGCTCAAAACTGATATCTTACTCGTGGATTCTGCAACACTTCCATGACAATTTGTGTTGCTCCTAATGCATAGATGGGATAGAGAGTGACATAACAGAAAGACCTCAATAAGAGATACAACAAATGTATAAACAAACAGTGTTGTTGATTTGTATTTACTGTACCAATGTTTCCCAGAGCCAAGAATGACCAACATTGTATAAAAGAAGTATTTTATTGACACACATAAACCCTCATATTATTCTTGCTACATCAACACATTGTTCCAACATATCCAACATATTTGTCATCTTCAAATGATCCTTAATTTCTCTTGGTAATTCCACATAGAATTCAAACACATCTGTCTGGTAGGTAATGTAATAAAATCAGTTTACATCAATTATGTAATCATGGGTCTTTCTTCACATTTCCAGCACATTAAGCCCTGTTCAACTCGACATGGGCCTTAATTCACATTTCCATAACTCCCTGTACAGCCTTATCCTTCACTGCTAGGGGAAAAGGCCACACAATGCTAAAGTGCTACAATGTTCAATTAACTTAGAGCCACACTAAAGGAAGTCATACAACCTATTCTACGACTAAAGCGATATTGTCTAGAGCAACACTGCATAAAGGTGCTCAAACCTATTCTATGGTTTCTAAACTCAACCAAAAACCTAAATCACAATAAAGCAGTCATGCATTTTAATATATATCTATCACCATATTCAATGCAAAGCACCTTTTCATTGCAATCTCACAGTATCAAGATACCAAAGGACCAGCATTGTTGCTCGTTATTCAATTAAGCTAACCCATTGCATTTCAATCTGACATGACTCTAAGTGCAGCTAAGAGGAGCTTGGGCTGCATGGCATAATCTCTGGCAGCATCAACAGCAACAGCCAGCAGCCAGTTCTGGGTTGTGGGCTTGCAGCATATTTATAGGGTCTTTGGCTTGGAAAGCCCCTTACCACAGAATGCTTCATTTGATGGGCAGATCCCTTCTTCTGACCCTGACCTGGATAACTTGAATTTCCTCCTCTCATCTGATGATGTATGCAAACAATATGAGTGGCATCTCCACTAGCATCCTGCCAATGTATCAGCTTTTAGCTTCTTGCTATTCGCATTTGGCTAAATTATCTCTCTAGGCCCTAAGTCAAGTACTTTACGCCATGGGTTGTTTAGTTTTGGCTCTTACATAAACTGCCATTTAAGTGGCTGTGAATCCACAGCGTACTTAGAATAACTATGTGTGTGCATTTTGGGTTGATGTACTGGTCTTCTCAAATATACATATGTAAACATGTTTGCATGCATGCAAGTATTGTAAATGTCCAGATCCAATGCTGCCAAGGAGGACGCACATACCAGTTGCTCAAGAAAAGTGGTTATGTCACCAGTAACGTAGTGGGTGACATCAGGGGTGGGGACATCAGTGAATATGGCACTGCATGAAATCTAATGCAGAGTGAAGAGTCCCATGGCAGAACTTAATGAATGATGCATGTTTTTGACATAATGGGGCATAGTTGTATAGAACGGGCGTAGGGTCGGGGAGTAAGATGCCCTAGAGTTGTTTATGGTAGGCGGGCTTTGTAAACTGTAGGAACGCCATATTTGTTGTAGACCCACGTTAAGGAAGCATTTCTCGCAGACAGCTCATAAGAAAAGAACTGCAGGCCCGTGTGTGACAAGTTGTATGTATTTCTTAAAAATTCAGCAGAAATAGTATATGGAATGTTGCATGGCTGAAGCTTCCCAGGAGAACTCAGCCAAAGCGAAGTCAGTCTAAGAGATACTTTCGAGGAGAATTGGCAGAAAAATAGAAATGAAATACTGTTAATTAAACTCCACTTACAGTGTGATATAGTTTATTTTCAAACTACACTTGCCAGTCAGTGAGTAGAGAGCTGGTTGGCCAGACCTTTGGGATTGGGGTAGGGGCTATGGGGTGTGGGATGGGGAGCAAATCAGCAGAGGGGTTTTTGTGTTCCGAGTGTACAACATTGTACTGTGTCCTTGCTAATTTCCAAGGGCAGTACCATTAGTCAGATACAGTGAGAATGTCTTGCTCCTTGCCATCTCAAACATTTTGTATACACAACAGTGCCGGCCGATGGTAAATTAGTAATTTTCAACTGATCAGCATGATCATGTAATTGAGGGGCGATGTGGGAAGGTATGTGATGTCATGAGGGGAGGTAATGTAACTTTGGCCAGAAGTTGTAGTAACCAATTACAATCAGTCAACATATATGTGGGCATAGGGGACTGACACACTCCCACCAACCAGTGTTTGTGGCCTGTCTTAAAAATGTAACCAAACTATTATGTGATAACGTGACCACGGTTGTACAAAATGTTCAGTCGCGGTGGGTGGCGTCAATGGCTCACTTCATTCAGTTCAGGTCTAGAGGGATGTCTGAACCATGCTTCCCAGCTGTTTTTTGGGTCCAATAAATTTGGCAAAACCAAAGTGTTAAAGAAACGATATGTCAGGATATTGGAGCTGTAGGCTCCCCTTCCCCATATTTCCATCATGGGACAAGGTGGCACACCCAAGCTTAGCACACACTCTGGCTTCTCTAGCATGAGGATGCAGTTCAAAACCTCAACATTAGGGACTTCTGTGCCAAATTGTCTTTGCCATTCAAAGTCTCTTTTTACAGAGGGTCTGATGCAATAAGTTCCTTTCTTCGCAGGATGTAATATGTACAATTTCTCAGGTGATATACTGTTCACCGCGGGCCCCCCTTCGTGGGGCTCAGACCCACTTCTCTCAGGATTTTCAAATGCGCAATTTCTCTGGTGATTTATCATTCATCCCTGGTCCCCCTCTGCCGGGCTCAGACCAACTTTAACACAATGCTCTAAATTGATCTCCCTCAATCGTGCTCAGATCACTTCATCTCATTTTCCAAACTTTCCTTTTCTGTATCAAAAATCAAAGACTTTCAGTTGTGTGCTGGATCTTGCTTGACCCCCCGCAGGACCACTTACATTTACAAAAATCTTTCCCCTTACAATTCTTTACTTTCACTTCTGCTACCTCTTGGCTGGATACCTTACAGAGACCTTCCATTGAGCATGCATGCAGTGTCGTACCACTCTGTAAACAATATAGTATTCTTTCAAAGTTCAAACATTCATCAGCAGTTCAACTTTATTCACGTATTTCACCACATGTGTTTTAACAATGTTTGTTCCAGTGCTCGGTATACAATGTTGCTGCTTGCAACCATGGCTTCAACACAGACTGGTGCGAGTCATCGGCTGTGTTGATTTCTCTGTCACTACCTTGTTCTTGGATCCAAGGATGGTACCACAGTGACTGCTGCTTCCACCTGACTTGATTAGTCATGCAGGAGGGGCCGGATACCTCTGACACACAATGCAGGATTTTTCAGACTTGTCCCTCTGCCTTAAGATGTCCAATCTCGAGGTCTTTTGAACATAACGTTTTCTTTTCAGATGGGTCAAGGGAATTTCCCTCCTTGCAAACCCCTTGAAATTCTGCATCTTTTGTCTCTTGTTCAGCTGCCATCTTGATACTGCTGTTTCCTCATGCACTTTGCCTCGCTCAGAGTGTGCTCCGTCTTTCATCTGTGTGGGGAAGCTTAAAAGGAGTCAGGTATGAATGTTGGTCAGTAATTGTCTCACCTTCACTGGGGCTCAGACGCACTTCTCTCAGGATTTTCAACTGCGCTATTTCTTAGGTGATTTACTGTTCACCCTGGGTCCCCTTCCTCCGGGCACAGGCCCATTGTATTGGGACACATCAGGTATACTGCTCGGGTGTTAGTCGGTTTTCTCCCAGAGTGGGCTGTTCATGTGAATGTTCTCGTGTAGGAACATGGTGGTTAGAGATCGTACGTATCCTACCTGGTCGAATGGGGTAAAGGCGTTACAGGGAAGGGGATACTGCATCCCCCATCCGATTTCCCACTCCCACTCCCCGAAGACCCCTCACCCAGGTGATCCTCCCGCACTGGTCCACCCCCAGGAACTTGATACAAAAGTGATGGCTGTGTGCAGGACGCCTCACTGACAGATCCCTGGTGACTAGTGGGTGAGACACCTTCTGGTTTCTCACGAAAGGTACATTTAGATCAACATATTTATGAGCCTCATTGGCATTGTTAGATTTACTAGGTAAACCTGAATCAAAATTGGCTAAAATGTTAATATCTCCACTTAGATCAGGATTTGAGTGTGTATCCGAACCTGGGTCCCATGTATGCATTTGTGACTCATGTATATCAAGTCCTTTATTGCAACTCAAATAATGGCAAATGCTGCACCTCCCCAATTGCTATCATCCACTCTCCGCACGGCTAAAGGATTACCTTGGGGAGGTGCAGCATTTGCCATTATGTGAGTCAATGATGGAAAAGCTAAGAATGCCTTGTTTTTTGTTGTATCACTTGGCAGGAATTCACCCATATAGTTAGGTAGTGTTCCAGGCAGAATACGTTTGAATTGATCTGATGCGCCGTACCAGATGGTGAAGAAATAGGTGGCACAGATCCAGAAGTGAATGGATGTTTTGTGCAACTCTTTGTTGTGGGCTTATGAATACAACATAAGCAGAGCATGGATTTTATTAACCCTCTGCCGCATTTGCTATTATGTTTTACAGGTTTCTCTTTAAAATGAGAAGGCCGATATTCACTGGTGTTGCTTCTCTTTAAAATGGAACAGCGATATCGCCGTTTTTCATGTGAGTTAATTTAGAGTGTCCTCATTACAGGAGTACAATATAATCCGATAGAATCAGAGTGGCAGACACATATTTTTTGCAGTGAATCTGGTGTCTTTTGCTTGTAACACCAGGGTGCCTTTCCTGAAATGAATTGGTGTTAAGGGAGCCAGTCCTGATAAAAACATTGTCTACATTTGGAGTAGAGAATTGTTGAAACTAGAGAAAGGACAACTTTTTAGCGTCTCTGTTTGAGCTTGTTAATGGAGAACAGAACAGAAATATGAAATTTAGAAATGTATCTTCTATTAGATTTTTAATATATGTGTTTGATATATCATTGTGAATATTTAGAACAGAGCACTTTGTTCTGAAATGTTTTTGCTGCTATTATATGCACGTTATATATGTCCTTTGTGCTTGGTGTATTGCTTTTTGTACACTATGTGTTTTTTGTCTACATGTGATTCCATGTTCTATATTGTAGGATATTTTATATCTCATTAAAAACAATGGTCTCAATAATTGTAGAGTAGCCCCTCAATGCTAACAACAGAAAAAATACAACCTACTAGGGAAAAATGCCCAGCACATCTCTTGCAAGGAGATCAAGGTTTAGTCTGATAAAAATAAAAGTACGTGCAAACAAAGGAATCTGCTGCCACAAAGCACTCTGTAACGCTCACCTGGTATCCACGGGGACATCACTCAGCCTGTTCTGACCTCTTAAGACCTCAAACCCTTCCCTGGAATCTACTCGACTGGAGACTGGGCCTGAAACACAGGATTGGTAGAGTTGAACTCCCTATTGTCCTGCTTTCAGCGCAGGGGCGCATTGATTGATGTGGGCTTGTTGCTGCCTAGTTACTTCACTGGCAAGAGTCCGACAGGTAAGTATAATGAGTCTTTTGAACAGTTATCTAACTTTGTTCCTTTCCTTCCTTAGATGATGGCTGGCGTACAGGAATGGCGAGGTGCTGCTGAGAAGAGTAGCGCTGAAGGTGAGTGAGAGCGCGATGTGACCCTTTTGGATTTGTATTGAACTGAGTTCTTTTTCTGTCTCTTTTAGGTGCCGCGACGTTTTCAGTATGGATGCCGGTTATGAAGAAGAAATGTGGTGAGTAAGCGTGGTATACGGCGCCTCTAGATGTTTCCACGCTAACCTGGAGTGTCTTTTCCCTCTTGCAGATGGAGGAGAAGTTCCGAAGACAGAGTTCCCCCAGAGCGGCTGGGATTCAGGTAAGCATTTAAAGCTCGTACAGTCTTTAAAAATAAGCGAAGATTTGCTGAACGCTTAATGCCTTTTTTCTGTTCTTTTCCCTTTTCCTTAGGAAGCAGCGTGCCGGAATGGGAATGACACCGTTGAAGATGCCTGCAGAACAGAAGAAGTGATGAATGATGGGCAGAAGCGTCGCAAGGTATGGCTGTTCCTAACAGTGTTCTTGTTCTTGCAGGAGCTGAGCGCAGAAGAAAGATGCAGGCCTACTGGAAACCGATACGAACACGGTGAGTGTCACGTTGCAGGTGCAGAAAACACAAAGCAGGTGTCTCTGAGCTGAACCGCACCCAAAAGACTAGACTGCACATGCAGTTCTGGGAACCGAAATATTTGGGGGCATCCATCCTGTCCCCATCAAAGCACTACAAGTCCAATCCCCAATGTTATCCTATGGGAGTAAGTGAGTCTGGTGCCACAAGCGCCAAGTCTGACTCCAAGTGGGTCTTTGGAGGGATGGAGAGGCCCTTGAGGGCCATGTAGGTGATCCTGGCCTGGCTCCAGCCTGACATCTTGGAGGGCTTGGGACATGAGGGGCAGGAATCATGACACACTCTGACAAAAACAACATAAGCAATGGGGTTTAAAGATACACAGCATCACAAGTGACATACATCACATAGGTCACACATCCAGGTAGCAGATTGGTGAGACCCTATACATGTATTGCCTGCTCCATACGGGATACCAGATGACTGGTTACATAATCTTCTATCCATCTTCTTCCACATGGGGATCTTTTTCTTCCATCATCAAGTACAAAGACTCTAATTGGCAATGTGGTTACACAATTCATTATTTTATAGCTGTAGGTGCACCTGGTACCAAGGAAATGAGGCGGCTACTTTCGAGGTTGTGATAACTTCTCAGAACTACAAGAACCTCCACTCCTTCCCACACATGCCATCGCCTTCACAACTTTCCCACCTGCACCCTAAATTTGTTACCCTCTCCCCTAGCACTTTGCATCACAAATCACAAACTGATGGTGGGGGTCGCCCGTCCCTGCTCTTTTATCTTTCTGATTGATTGGCCACATTACAGTTTTATAGCCAGGGGTCTTGGACTTTGGAGTGCACTCAAATGTTTGTGTTCAGGGCTTGGGGATCCAGGTCACTATACATTTGAGATCTGGATTGGTGAAAACCTTAAGCCCTCACCCCAGCCTTCTCGTGGGATAGCTCTTCAAAGATTCATTCAAGCCCTCTCTTTGTCTCGCACATTCCCTCTGGCTTACATGCACTAATGATAAGACACGATAAAGAACTGTGCATCTTCAGATAATTGACCTTCTGCAGTGCTGCCAGGGCTGCGAGCAGACATCGCACATACAAACCCTTCTAACCCTCTGGATAGGATGTAAGCATACTGGCATAGCTATGGCACTAGGCCTCAATTTCATAATGGCGTCTAACTTCTAAAATGAAGTTTCATTACACATGTGATACTAATACCAGAATTCACTACATGTCCACTACAATCCAGCTTCTATGGGTGACCACTCTCCAGTCTCCATGATCCTAGCTCCCCCAAAACATCTCCTTCTACAATCACCTTGTCCTAAATTGCTGAGGGACCTCGGACTTCAGCCCCTGCTCCCCAACATTGTGTATATATTTTTGGAATTGAACCTTGACGCACACTGTTTTTTTAATGTACACATTTTGTTCCTTTTGTGGAAGGGGTTATGGGGCGTACCTACCTTTTTATAAAAATGCAGTATTGTACTATTGATATGCTTTATAGCTTCTACTGGTGTGAATACTCAATATCCATCCATCAGATACATTTTATATTTAATAAGTGTCCCGGTAATTATCTCGTAAATTTGTTTACCCTACTGTACGTATAAGATTAGTAACATAAACGTTTCTAAAATGTTATTTGCCAGCATACTAATAATAACAGTACCTCAGTAAATATTAACTTCATTTCATAGGTTCAACGAGTTTGTACACTTCATACACTTAATTGCTTCAACAGGTGTGTACACTAAATATGCATCCATTAGGTCCACTTCCTATTTAACAAATGGAATTTGATAACAGTTCCTCTTAAAAAATAACTGCAATTCATAGGTTGAGTGAGTTTGTATGCTTCATGCACTTAATAGCTTCAACTGGTGTGTACACAAAATATCCATCCATTAGGTACACTTCCTATTTAACAAGTGTAATTTCCTGAGTACTAATGATAACAATAACTCTGTAAAGATTAACTGCAATTCATAGGTTCAATGATGTTGTACACTTCATAGACTTAATGGCTTCAACAGGTCTGTCTGCTTAAGTTAAACAATAAAAACATACCCTTCATTTATTTATTTTGGAATGTATATTGAACAAAATATTAGCTGAAAATACAAATGGTTGTAGCAAATGAGTACCTCTGTAAATATTAACTTCAATTCATAGGTTCAAGGAGTGTGTACCCTTTATTGCTTCAACAGGTGTGTACACTAAATATCCATCCATTGGGTACACTTCACATTTACAAGTGTAATTTCCAGCGTACTAATGATAACATTTTCAGGTACGATTGCTACGTGCAGTGGACTGCCTTTGTACTTGATTGTACATTCATTGGTTTACTTTATTTAGTTTGTTTAATGTAACTTGTTTGGTTTGTTTGGTTTTATTTGCTTTTGGCTGCAGATTTGTCCAAGCCTTGGTGGGTTACTGGACGCTGTTTTCCTACCCATACGCACATTTATTATATTATGTTGCCTCATTTACTTTGAATACATTTATATTAGGTCTTGTATCCTAATTTGCATTATGTATGCAGGTCTTTCCTTGTTGCCTATTGGCAGGCTGACATGGATTGACTACTGCCTGACTCTTAGTTGTGGAGGGTGGTTGGGCTCCCACGGCATGGGGGTTCTTGATTCCAAATGCTGCACTCTGTCCTTGGTTTATTCTGCACACAGGTCTTTCCTTGCTGCCTATTAGCTGGCCGACAAACATTGGCTATTTGCAATACTATGTGCCCTTATGCACTGTATACTTCCTGGAAGCACAGCGGACAAACGCAGCATGTCAAATTCGTGCCATGGTCAAAAACGTCTGTAGCCATCCGGGGCTCATACGCGGTGTGGACTACAGCTGGCCATGATGCTAATTCGACCACTGTAGTTTCTCGTGATACATTGATTCACCGGACTCCTGCTGTTGCATCATGGCCTACCAAGTTCTTGCCAATGTCCAAGGTAGGAACGGCCAATTCGCCATCACTGACTTCTGATTATCATTGCTTTTTATTAAACGCTCACTCTCTTGTTGCACATTCTGCTTTTTGCTATGATTTACTACAAGACCATTCTCCTGACATTGTCTGCATGACTGAAACGTGCCTTGATGAGTCTTCTGGTCCAAGCTCCCCCCCCCCCCCCCTCACTATAATATCATTCATAATGACTGGGGATCTAAACACCCTGGAGGTAGGGTCTCTTTGATCCACAAGACCTCTACGGTGGCCATTGCTCTGCCACTTATTCATAACACTCACATGGAAGCTTTATTAGTTTGGCTTGCAATGTCTGCCTCCACAACTTTTCATGTTTTAATAATGTATCATCCTCTTTGTTATGATGAGTTATTTGTTGACTCCTTACTGGAATTAGTCACTGAATTGCATTTGAAGTTCTCTCGTCTATTGATAGTTGGTGACATGTGATTTAATGACACAAAGGATTTGTCTGTAACTCGCTTCCTGGCTTCTTTTACGGATTTAGGATTTGTCCATCTTGTTCAAGAGCCTAGCCATTCCTTAGAGAATATCTGTGACACAATTTATTCTTCTGATTCTTGTGACACAGGCATTGTATCAAGACAAGACACTGACAAGTGAAACACAGTTTGAAATCCTTTATTCTCAATGTTCAGGATGGTGTCACGCTTAACCTGCCCTAACTCTAAGATTGGAATGTTCGCTGACAGAAAGAAAACTAAGGGAAGTCGAAGTCTGTTAGTCCAAAACAAAATACTGTTTGTGTCAAAACCTATGCTTGTCCTCACTTCTACAGAATAATGGGGTGAATGGGATTTGGTAAACTCCATATTGTTCAAAATAAAGTTAACGTAACAATGGCGCTTTCCTGCAGCTACCTGGCACAAGTTTAAGGCACTCAGGTTTAAAAAGCTCCACAAGACTCTAAGGCTTCACTTTGCAAAGAAAAGTTCACGTGGCACAATGTTCACTTGGCAAAAAGTTCACTTGGCAAAAGATGTTCACTGTACATGTTCCTGGGAAGTTCTTTAGGCTTCTCGTTCTCCTTTCTGTGAACCCAGAATCCTTTAGATCATGCAGCTGCTTGCTTTCAATTGGGCTCTGTGAGAAATCTGAAGGTGTCCCACCAGCCAGTCCCCGGGGGATCTGTCATCCAGGTGGCCAGGAAACAGTCATACTCGAGCTGTATACCTGACATGTCCCAATACAATGGTCAGGCAGGGTCAGGCAATTACTGAAAGTTACGCACACCTGACTCCCATTACACTCCCCCACACAGAACAAAGGCGCAGCATGAGAGCACACTCTGAGTGAGGCAAAACACATGAGGAAACAGCAGTTCCAAGGTCGGAGATTAACACAAGGGGAAAGACCGCAAAACCAAAGGGGATCAAAAGGAGGAACGTTCCCATTACCTTTTTGCCAAGGTACCGTTACTTTCACAAAACCTCAAGAATAGAACATTTAAGACCAATAAACCATGTTGCAGAATCCTGCATTGTGTGTTGGAGGTACCTGGGGTCCTCCTCCGTCGATAACTGAGGTGGGGAGAATCACCTGCTACCATGGTACTGTCCTTGGCTCCTACAACAAAGCAGTGCCAGTGAAATCAACACAGCGGTGCGTTGGGGAGACCGATACCAGAGTAGTCTGTGTTGAAGCCATGATTGCAAGCAGCAACAATGAATGATAAGCATTGAAGCAAACAATATATGAAGCGCATTTGATCACAAACCCAAGTAAAATTGAACTTTGAAACATATTTACTATACGTTTGACAGAGTAGGCTGGCACAGTGTGCATGCTTATTTGAAGATCTCTTTAAGGTGTCCAACTGAGAGGTGGCAAGAGCGAAAGAGTGGCAAAGGATTGTGAAAAGTGGTCCTGCAAAGGTCCAAGCAAAATCCTGTGCACAATCAAGTCTTCGATGTTGATACTGCCAAGAAAGTTGATGACTGTAAAGACTGGAGCTGGGGTTTCTGTATACCTGCCCTGTATATGGCAGAGTAGAAGCACAGAGCATCCCAGCCAAGATTCTCTACGCTGTAGCAATGGATGAACAATCAAGGCTTAAGCTCTATGTACAAGTTCGATGTGGTAACACAGTTAACTCTGGACTCCTTTAGAATGCACCAACTGCTGACAGTTTCAATGGCATACAAATCAAATAGTAAAGTGAATCAACAATAGCATAGGAAGGAAGACAAGTTGGGCAGAATACTTGGTCCCTACCCAAGACACAGTTCTTTGTCAGGATCTCCCCCCCTGGGCAAATTGTAAATAAAGTACATCAACAAGCTCAGTCCATATATTGTTTAAGATGGCATTGGTTCCTTTTCAAAAGGTGCTACTATAACAATGTACCTGGTTTAGCAGAGTTCAACATTGGGTCGTCGATGGATCCTTCTTGAGTGAACTCAAAGGGAGGAGCTACGGATCGTCGTGATTCTGGGAAGAAACGAGAACAATGTTGTCAAGGCAGCAGCTTCTGTCCTTGGGGTGCTCATGGACCATCGGTTGTGGACTGTGCACCTCGATGATGATAGTTTGTTGCTGCAAAGAGTACTGAATGAAGAACGTAGGCCCAGCAATGGTGTCGGGCTATCAGCGTTTGGAGTCAGCGATCGGGACTCGACCACAGCTGGATTTTGGATCTTCGTCGGCCTCTTTGTGGACATTGGGTGGCAGGAAACCCACCAGCGGATTCTCCTTGGTTCGTCAGCATCCTTGACTTTCTCCAAAGAGACTAAGCTGTCGGCGGGATGAGCAAGGGATTCCTTGATTTCAAAGTGTCTTAAGCAATGGAGCGTTGCAGCTATGGTCGGCAAGGTTACAGCAGTCCTCTGAACCTTGGTGGATGGTGGCAGTCGTTGATGGCCTCGACGTCCTGGCGCTTCACTTCAGATTCCTCGGCGGTCGCCGTTTCAGGTTGGCAGCCTTTCATGGACTGACTTCCAGGGAGCCTTGGTAAAGGTTAGCTGGTGCACAATGTTCCCTCATAGCTTGGGAAGAGGTCTCCTAGCCAGGTCTTCTCTTGGATCATTCCTCAAAGGCACAACAGCTTTCAGATTGCGTTGAAGGAAAGCAGCAGCAATTCTTCTTCTTCCGGCTCAGCTTCAAGAGTAAGCATCAAGTTTTGACTTCAGCTTCTGAACAATTCCAATAAGTGAGAGGACCCCAGATATACTGTTCTGTCGCTCATTCACACTGCTGAGCCAGGCAGCTAATCATTCAGAAGGGCATTCAGCAGGCAGGCAGCCAATCAGGTGCACAGTGCATTTAGGCCATTCTTCTCCATCCAGACACACACAACCAGGAATGCGGATTGGGACAAGCACCCAGCCATTCAGCAATCCACACTGCATTCATACCAGTTTCTGGCAGGGCTGTCTCATTCATTGTGTCACACACTAGAAATCAGACACCCATAACACTCCATTCACCCAGGTCCTACCCCAAGGGTGTACCCACAACATACACTAACTGGGATATGCCATACATACCCACAATAGCATATATGGAACTTCCACCCAACAGCCAGTAAGGGGAAGGAACAGAGTAAGGGCTTCTCAGGACTTTGGGAACACAAGGGAACGGGCAATAGAAAGCAAGAGGCCACAGGGGTCATATTGTCTCCTATCAGGAATCAACTGATTCCAATGGCAGGGCCTGGGTATCCCAAAATTGAGGAATTGAGGATACTTAGAGCACCTGTCAAATTCAACATGGAGCTGCCACCAGCCCATACTCTGCTCTGTGGGCCACACACATGTGCCCAAAAACATACAATAGGGGTACAGGGTTGTACCTCCACCCATATGTGCCATAAGTGTATACCAAGGGTCTGTTCACCAAACCAAAAAGAGGAAGAGCTGCACTGCCGGGAGTCCCACATGGACTCCTATGCAGAAAACAACACAGAACACACATGAAAAAGGAGTACAGGACAAGGACAAGGAGGCCCTGTCCCTCCAATGCATTTCCAGCATCACAATGACAAAGTAGATAAAGTTGGACCAAGTCCGAATGAAGCAGATCAATAGAAAACTTTGGGTTAAAGCAAGTTTGTGTTAGAGTGAATTAAATTGGTCCAAGCCCAGCAGAGGGAGACTGATCGGTCATTGTGTTAAATTGGATACATAGAAATCCTACAAGCATTGTGTTAAAGGGGGTCTGAACCGAGCTGAGCGGGATCTGAGGTGAATAGTGAATCACCTGAGAAATTGAGTATGTGTGAAATCCGAAGAGGAAAATAACATATTGTTTGTCGCATCAGGCCCTCTGAAAGAAGAGACTTTGAAAGGCAAGGAGACTTGGGCACAGAGGTCCCTGGTGCTATTTCTTTTTAACTGGTCCCTAATGCTAGAGAAGCCAGAGACTGTGCTAAGCTTGAGTGGACCGTCTTGTCTCATCTTGAAAGCGTGGGGAAGGGAGGCCAATGGCCAGAATATCCTGACATATCATTTCTTGATGAACACTTCTTTCTTTTACATAACATTGTTTCCCACAATATTTGTATTTAGAGTTAAGGATTTGGAATATTTTTTTTTTTTTCAGTATAGGCCCTTTTGTTTGTCAAGACACCACTAGTACTGCATTATTATTATTATTTGATGGTCATAGTTTGCTCCCACCTTTAGATTTAGGATTAGATAGGCATTTTACCAACCTATTTGAATGTTCAATAAACACCCTTGAACTGTGGTCACTTGTTTCTGTCTCACGGTTGATATCATGCCTTCCTTACAGCTGCCCTGGTCATGGCGCAGTTGTCAGACTGCACCGTCCAGCCATTACAGGTCATGAAACAAGGTGGCCACCCCAATGCTTATTCTGGGGTCTCTGCAGCCAGTCTGGATCAATCTCCCACCTGTTGGCCACCCTAATGTTTTTCCAACACACTTTGATTGTTGGCAGCACTTTTCTATCCGTTTTGGGGATTTTGCTCCCACTTAATTTCTCGCACAGCTCCTCCTTTTCAGGATCTCTATTTCAGTCACCTTATGTGACCACACACAGCTCTCCTCTTTGCAGACACTTCCTTTCTTTGCAAAGAGTCATTTGAGAATGTGTAATCATACATGCAACCATTCTGCCACTATGTATCCTTGGAATTCCATTTGTCAATTTCACCTGATGCGTCTCCATTCTTACGCGTTTGGCCTGCAATGTTGTATCTTATCGCTTTCATTTTACCAATGTAACAAGGGATCAGCACGCTTCCCGACTCCCTTCTTTGGACTTCTCTTCTTTTCTGGAAACATGCGTCATTAGCCTCGCTTCTCCCGGAGTCTTCCTAACACAGACCCTCAGCGTCTTGGCATCTCTGTTTTTTCCAACTGGTCCTGGGCAGCCATGGCTCCTCAGCTCTCCTCCTAATGCGCTCTCTTTGCTCATTGCTACTGTTCCTTTTATATCCCCTGAAGACTTGATAGGCTGCAGGTGGGCACGGTTGAATTCAATTTCCTGACCCTGTCTGTTGTGGGACATGGCCTGTGAAGATGTTAAAGTGCCTCTATCTGCATCTTCTTTGTCCCAGTACCATAGTGGTATGTCTCATAGAAAATCTGTACTTTTCTTGCTTTCCTCTTCTCTGTCACAGTACTTGAGTGATAGTTGGGAAAAAGAAGATTGTATGTCTTAATACATTCTATGAAAGCTGAGCAGGGGTTGGGTAGGTCACTGTCAAGGAAGTGGAAATATCATGCCTCTGGTCAAAGGGTGTTCTTAGGATAGGAAATTGGTATTGGTTCAGAAAAAAGGGTTACAAGATTGGTTCTCACAGTAGTTTTTGATATTAGTAAGACATGTATGGTTAAAGTTAGAAAAAGGGCTTTTACATTCTCTTGCTTTCCTCTGAGTGTGAGTGTTCGAAGGAAGATCTTGGGGTAGGGTGGACATGCGTGATGATATCCTATGACAGTAGAGGGGAGGTAGGATAGATCGGGATTAGGAAAAGGGGAATGCCAGATCGCATCTTCGGGCATCCCACTTCTGTCCTTTAAAGACCCTCCATCACAGTAGTACCCCTTTGCAGACTCAGCCCCGGGGTAGGGATCTGGCAAATTGGCCTTTCCCTTGGTTACCTGAGGGGGGGCTTTAAGGGGGCTAAATGTGATAACACCCTCCGATTGTTCACATACTGCTACCACAACCTGTATTGAATTTCAGGTTGAATGGACAGACAATTTTATCTTACCTTTTCTGTTGGAAACTACATCACAACCGATTACTCAAAGAGTACCTAATGTGATGATAAACAGGTGGCGTAAAATTTTAGATGGCGACATCTCGGCCTCAATTAATTGCTCCTGCTCTTCCTCTCATCACATAGATCTCTCAACCCTGATGCAGACTCTAAAAGATACTGCTGATAGACTTGCTCCCTGTACGGGGGCCGAGTGACTCTCATTTCCCTCAGTGGGTTCTGGCCCCCATCATTCCCACTCAATCCTATTCCTCCTTTAAATGCCTTGTTTGCAGGCTGTTGGTCTCTCCTACCCTCTCCCTCACTCTTGCCACTATCTAAAGGCCCTCTAGACCTCCACCCCTCTTTCTCCTGGAATGGGCGTACCTCTCATCTCTCTCCTGGCATCCTCCCGCAAACTCCAATTGCTTGGGGTTTTATCATCCATCTTGATTCACCTGATTTGGCCTCTGTACTCTTTTCTGACCTCTCGGACTCTCTTTCCCTCTCAATTCTCCCCTCTGGTCCAACTCACTCTGCTGGACACACCTTGTGTGTGCTCATCTCTTCAGATATCCCTCAAACCCTCTAACTACTCCTCTTTCCTGATCTGACTACTCCGTTCTCTCCTCCCATCTTGAGCTCCCTATGCCCAAAACAGTGCCTCTACCCGCACTTCCAGTCTCCTTCTCTGTCTTTTGACCAATTAATTGCATTTCAGCTGCTGCATTTGCTGCCTCCTTCATCCCTCCTCCTATCCATCCTTCTGACTCTCCTACCCACTATGCTCTTGCTAACCTCCATCTCTCCATCTCTAATACTCTCAACAGCCTTGCCCCTGCCATGATGATCTGTGTGAAGCCTGCCTTCAAATGCAACTCTTGGTATGACTCCTACTTGGCAGCCTTGAAACGCAAGTGAAAAGCTGCTGGTGGAAGTGGTAGGCCTCAGGTACATCTTCTGAAAAATTGGCCTGCCACCTGCTACAAAGTCAATATTGTTTCACAATCTGCAAGGAATGTGCCAATTCTACTACAGTCTCCTCCTCTCCTCTGCCATCGCAAGCTCTCTGCACTTCATGTGCCTCCCACTTCTCCACCAAAACTCAGGACATCATGTCCTCTCTGTCATCTAGCCCCTTCTCCATCCCCTCTTCTTTCCTCCCTGGGCCCCCCTCAAACTCCTCCTATGCTCTCCTCCTACTCTCCCATTGCAACTGATTAGGTTTCTAAAGTAGTCCATTCTATAAAACTCTCCTTCAATCAGGTGCTCCTCTGCTCATCCCGAACTATCAAGGACAGCATCTCCTCTCTCACCCCTTCCTTTGCTGACCTCTATAACCACTCCTTTGCCACTGACTCTTTGCCACAACCCCTCAAGCACTCTCTTGTGCACCCTCTTCTTAAAAAGCTTCCTGCAGACCCTTCGTGCCTGGCCAACTTTCTCCCTACCTCTATCACCCCTTTCTTGGGCAAACCCATGGAAAGGTTTGTCATCCACCAACTGACCCACCACACTGAATTGGCTGGCTGCCTCCATGAACACCCGTCTGGCTTCAGAGCATCCAGAGGCACAGAAACTGCTCTCCTGAACACTTGTGAAAACCAACTCTCAAACGTGGACTCCAACTCTCTCTCTGCTCTGATCATTCTTGATCTTTCTGCAGCCTTTGACATGGTCAATCATGCCATGCTCATAAATCATCTCTGTGATATCCTAGATATCATGGACCAGTCACTGGTGTGGCTGGCCTGCTTCCTTTCTAACCAAACCTCTCAAGTGAAATTGGGCCCTTTCCTCTCCTCCACCTCACTCTCTGTTTGTGACATCCCTTAGGGCTCTATCCTATCACCATGGCTCTTTAACATATACCTTTCCCCCCCGACCCACCTGATCACCACCTTCTCTCCCTACTTCCTTCCATTGTTATGCTGATGACACTCAGCTTTCCTTTAAGCTACCATCTACTACCTTCTCTCTGTCCTCTTGGTGCTCTGCTAATAATCTATTCTGTAATTCCAGTAAGACAGAGATCCTTCTCATCGGACACCTGCTCCCATTTTCCCCCGAACACTCTGGCCACCCCCTAACCCTATTTGACCTCACTCTTTTTCTTCATACAAACCTTGCCAAGGAGTCCAACTTCCAGCTCCACCTCCTCAGATGCATCCTCATTTTATCAGCTTACCCCAGAAGCGCAATTTCTCCAGAGCTCTGGTTCTCTCTAGGCTGGACCACTGCAAAATCCTCTTCTTCAATCTGCTCTTTATTCCCTTCACCATCTCCAACTTATCCCGAATAGGGCTGCAAGACATATCCTTTGCCCCAAGCATCACCTCAGCCCTAAAATCTCTCCACTGGCTCCTGGTGACCTCAAGGATCAAATTCAAGACCCTATGCATCATTTGCAAGGCTGTCTGGGGTTTGGGACCTCTCTACATCCAGCTTTCTCTCCCTAAATACCTCCCTGCTAGAGTTCTTCAGTCCTCTAGCTCCAACTCTCTGAAGGTCAAATGCTTCTCCAAGCTGAAAGTGGAAGGTAGATCCCTTTCCTCCCTCTAGAATGGCCTTCCTGCAACCCCAGTCTTTAGCTCCTTAAGTTCTGGGAACCTTTCAATACTCCCCCCCCCACCCTCCCGTGCCAACATCACTCTGCCACCATGACTGTTACCTGGTTCCTTATGAGTCTTACAGGGTCCAAGCCTTCCCTGACCAGTCCTCCCACAGCATCCCTTCTAACACTGTTTTCGGGCACCTCTCTCTGACCAGCCTGAATGTGGTCCACCCCTCCTTCGCACTTCTCCCTTTCCCACCTTCCCAGCACCCGCCCTTCATGGTATCCCTTCGCACTTCTCCGGTTCCCTCTTCCCCCTGCACTTGGCCTCCATTGATCCACTCAGCACTTGCTCAACCCGCCTGGGCCACCTGCATTCCACGCCCTTTCCTCTTTCCCTGTCCCCTACACTCCCACCCTTGCTCATTTTGTCTCTGCACTTGCTTGGTATGCATGTCACAAGGCCTAGTACGACCATCATTGTATTTTCTTCCTATGTCGCCCCACCTCTTTTTTTTCTGGTGGCAACCTGGAAACACTTGTGTATAGGCACCATACAAATGCACAATAAATAAATAAATACTCATTGAAATGCTGTAAAAATCGCTTGACTTTCTGAGCCTTGGTTTAATAAAGATCCCAAAGCACTCTGACGTATGCGCAGGTGAGCTGAACGCCAATAGAGAAAGACCTACTTCCAGTCAGATGAGGATAAATTGCATCTTGCAACCACTACATATCATAATGTAATCCACATGGCTGAGTGTGCCTACTATACCAACAAAGTAGAAACTACCATCTGCATCTCCCTCACATATGGTGGTAGTTCCCTCCCAAAGATATGTGACTCGGTCCAAATTGTTCACTCAAATAATCTGTGTTATTTGTGACCAAATTGCAGGATCTGGTCTGCAAACTGGTATGATTTCTGCCCTCCCCTCCACATGAGTGCAGTGCCCATTCATCTAGGCACTCACTTTCCAATGTTTTCATCTGATGACACTGTTCGAGCTACTAGGAAACTGCAATCTGACAAACCATTAGACTTTACCCCTCTGGCTATTCTGAAAGATGTCATATTGGATATTTCCTTCTGGGTAGCCAAGGCGATTAATCTGGGATTGTTCTGGCTGAATTTAAACATGCCCTTGTGACCCCCTCCTTAAGAAAACATCTTTAGATTCCACTATTCCAACCAATTTACGCCCCATCTCGTTATCTTCTTTTATGAAGTTCCCGAATCACTAATCTGTCCATTGATCAGGATCAGTATTTTTCTGTAAGAGTCTGACTTTTTTTTGCCTTTTCAGTCTGGCTTTTATCCAGGAGGTGGCACAGAGTCCGTGCTGGTGTCCGTTGTGGATGACCTTGCCTGACTCTCTGACCAGGATTGGGTTGTCGTGCTGGTTTTATTAGATATATCAGCTCCATTTGACACAGTTGACCATCCCTTCCTGGTCGACCGCCTTACTGTGCTGGGCTATATGGCCAGATCTTCGCTTGGTTCGAGTAATTTTTGACAGACCAGACTGCGTCCCTTTATCTCTCTCGGTTTTGTTAGCAACCTGTTTCCTTACTTGTGGGGTCCTCCAGGGCTTCGACTTATCTCACTTTGTTCAACATCTATGTACAACCTTTAGTAAAGCTCATCCACTACCACTCCTCATTTGCTACTTCTATGCTGATATGCAAATTATTGTACAGCTAAATTTATTACAGCCCGATATGGCATCACAGCTTAGAAGTTGCTTGGAGGACGTTGGCTGTTGGGTGAGCAACAACTGGCTTAAGTCAAATGGGGACATGATTGAGCTCCTGTTTTGTGGCCCCCCTTCTGTTTCCTCTCTTTGAACCCCAGCCCTTGTGGCCACCTGAGCTTGGTGTTGCTCCATCGTCAGTCCCTGTAGCCATGGACTGTAGGGTGAAAATATTTGCCCATTTATTGAATGAAGCACAGGTTGCGGCCATCTGTCAAGCGGGACATAAACCATCAAAAGTTTAGCAGACAGTTCTCCCCTCCTTCCCCCCAAGTACATAGCCCTGTGGTAGAATCCCTGGTAGTGAGCACAGTGTATTATTCCAACTCTCTCTAGCTCAGCAGGTTTGCGTAACTTATCATTTTCAAATGCTCCAAAACTCAGCTGCTAGTGTTGCCACAAAATTTCCTTTCAGACCCCATATATTTCCCATCCTTCGCCAGTTCCGTTGGCTCCCTATCTCAAAGGGAAATCAATTTAAATCTCTTTTCCTAGTGCACTGTGCCTTATCTAAGTTGGGAGCGGAATATTTTCTGTCTAACTTTCTTCCCTACATTCCTAGGCGTCGACTCCTATCCCAGGACACCCTCTTGTTACCAGTCCCTCGAGTGAGACCATACCATGTTGGCAGGCGCACCTTTTTGGTAGCAGCTGCAAAATTCTGGACTCCCCTTACTTTCTCTCTTCGCGCAGTCAGAAAACATCTTTGTTTCAGAAATCTTTAAAAACCTTCCCTTTTAGTTCCTAGTCATTCTGTTTGTTGCTATTCTATCTGCTGGTGTGTAGCACTAAGATGTCCATTGGCATACATTGGTCTTTACAAATATCTATAGCATAGCATAATATAACATAACATAACAGTACCTCTGTAAAAATTAACAGCAATTCAGAGGTTCAACATGTTTGTAAGCTTCATACACTAGCTTCAACAGGTATGTATGCTCAATAGCCTATCCATTAGGTGCACTGCATATTTAACAAGTGTCCTCATAATTAAAATGTAGATTTGTTCGCCCCTACTGAATGTATGGCATTAGTATTGTTCAATTGTTGTTAACATTTTAATTAGCAGCGTTCTAATGCTAACAGAGGCTCTACCCTTGGTATATAGTTTTGTGCTTAATGCTTGCTCATTGACGGCTCATGTTCAAAGTTGTCGGGATCTGTTTGATGATCATAAACCCGATCTAGTTTTTATAACTGAAACTTGGTTGGGATTGTACTCGGACCCCTGCATTATTCAACTCCTTCCATCTAATTATTCCATACTGAGAAGTGATCATCCATCGCCTTGGAATGGTGGTGGTGTTGCTATTGTTTTCAACTCTAAGTTTCCAACTCGCACTTTGCCGTTGGCGCATGGTCTTAATACGGATGCCATTTTAGTGGTCATTTCCATGTCTTCCTCTAATACCCTTTATGTCTTGTTGATTTATTGCCCTCTGGGCTATGATGGGAGGTTCTGTGAGGAATTTCCTGGATTGGTTGCTTCTCTCCTCCATGATTATACCAATGTGGTTATTATGTGTGATTTCAATCTACCCATAAACGTAACAGGCTGTCTATTGGCCAAACAATTTGTGCTTGCTATATCTGATCTGGGTTTTTCCCAGCTGATTAATTATCGTACTCATCAGCTTGGTAATAGTCTTGATTTTATTTTTGCTGGCCTTTCAATTTTGTCAGTTGTGCCAGCTTTTTCCGATCCTTTGGTCCGATCATTATATGGTGTTTTTTACTATGCCTATTACATCTCCGCTTCCTACTTTGGGTCCTCAACAAATTGCTGTGATGCAAGGTTGGGACAAAGCCTCACTCTCTAATTGCTCCCCCTTAATCCTTCAGGATCTTTAATAAAGCTACTAACTGTACTCTGGCTACCATTTCTCAGACATTTAACGCTGTGGCCCAGTGTAAATGCTGCCCGATAAGGACATGTCGGTTGGAGCCGTGGTTTACAGCTGAGTTTAAATGTTTCACACTTTGCCGGAGACAGGTGGAAAGGACCTGGAGGTCCACATATTCATCTGAACATTATCTTCTTTATCGGTATGCCACCCTTGACTATCAACAAGCTATTAAGGTGGCAAAACAAAACTATTTTAGCAGTAGAATTGAGTAGGCTGTTAATCAGCCTAGAACTCTTTTCTCGGTGGTTCAATCTCTTGCTGTTCAGGCTAAACCTTCACCGGATATCTCCCATTCACAGGAAATGTGACTCCTTGGCCTTTTTCAACGAGAAGATAGTTAGTATTCAAGAGGGTATTGCTACATCCTGTCCTCCTTCATTACACACTCTATCCTCTAGGTCTCAGGCTAGTACTGATGCCATCCTGGTTTCACACGGGTCCTCCTTGCCTGTGTTTTCAGAGGAGGAGGTACTGTTTGTGCTAAAGAGCATTAAATCTGCTTCCCCCTAGGATCCGGGCCGTTCCCAGTCTGTCTCTCGTCCTCTTTTTCATTCTCAGGTGTTTGCTCTTTTGTGTGGGTTTCACCAGGGTTCTTATCTGTCTACTACTTTGTTTAATTTAAATGTTCATCCTCTTCTGGCCTTAATTCATCCTTTTGGTCTATTATGTTATTCCTATGCCGATGACACGCAAATCATTGTGCAGTTGGACCTTACCAAATCTGAATTTTCTGATCATTTGAAAAAAATGTCTGCTAGCCATTGGAGAATGGATGTCAAAAAATTGGCTAAAACTTAATGCTAAAAAAACAGAGGTGCTGGTAGTGGTTTCCATCACTTCCTCCTTGATTTGGACTCCAGACTTTTGGCCAGAGAGCTTTGGCCCTTTCCCTCAGCTGGCCTCTTCGGTGAAAGATTTAGGCATGAAAATCTCGGCCTCTCTTTCTAAGGCTGACCAGGTCTCCCAGGTATTAAGTTACGGATGCTGCGGAAAGTCTTGACATGTTCCTGTAAGTTTTCATGCTCCTGTCATCTCCTCTCTAGTCATTAGTAATATTGACAACTCTCTGTACCTGGCTCTCCTCAAGCATCACTTGCGTAGTTTCCAGCACCTTCAAAACACAGCAGCCAGAGCTGTTCTTTGCCCCACCTGAGGTGTTCATATGACTCCGCTCTTTAGGCAGCTTCACTGGCGTCCAGTGGAGCACTGCACTAGGTTCAAGGCACTGTGCATCATTCACAAGGCCTTCTATGGATTGGGTGCTGAATTTCTTAAAAAGAAGTTTGGGTTGTATACACTTACCAGACCACTGTGCTCCCAGAACCTGACACTATACAGCCTCTGAGTGGCAGGCGGGCCTGTATGGGTGTCTGTGCATTCTGGGTGGTGGTGACAAAGGCCTGGAATCAGCTTCCTTGCGCTTTGCGCAGTATTGAGTCACACCTTCTATTCCGACGATTGGACATACCTCTCTTTTGCTTAGCGCCATGATGCCCTTGGGCCTAAGCTGTGCTTTACAAGTTCTTCAGAGTTGCACTATGTTTTATAAATGTTCTATTATATCTAAAAATGTACATTTAGTTACCAAAACAGTACGTAAAACATTAGTAGCATACTTTTTAAGCAACACTGCATTATTTGCGTAATAACTACAACTGTATCTTTTGTTGACAAAAATACAGAAATTGAAGGTTTAACCAAAGATTTTATTAAACAGAAAAAGTTAATTAAACAGTGCATATAACGTTTTGTATAATTTCTCAAATGTAACATATTACATTGTTTACAATAATAAATACATTTACCAATGTAATAAGAATTACATTGTGATTTTAGTTTTATTATTTAAAAACATGTCTCAACATCAATACAGAATGAAAAGGGAAAAGAAGAAGCATAAACATCAACATGAATCTTGTAAGTTCAATTTACTGTAATAACAAATGTAGATATTACAAAATAAAATGTGCTAAATGAGCAAAGGTTAAACCAAGTTGTATTTCGTCCATGAAAAGTGAAATACAATTGGGACTGATTCACTAACTACAACCTTCTCATGCATAAGTTATGAGAAAATCAATTTAGTCGTACATGCAGTGTAAGTAACAACCAAATCGGCATATTTGCTAAGTCAGACACAGAAAATCAGTGGATCTCCCACAGTGCACATAATCAATGTAAGTGAAGCCTGATAAACTAAGAAAAAACATGTGCGACCAAATAAACCCCATATAACTCCTTTCATCAGAACACATGCCAGCGTAAGTGAATGAGTCAAGGAAAAATAAAGTCAAACCTTACGAATATGTGGCCATACCACCTGCAATTGTTATACACATGCACCAATGCATCTTCTCCAAACATCCCTGCCATCACTACGCCAATCAACAAACGTACCTGCATGGTGCGCCATACTTGCACCATCAACTGCATCGTTTAACTTATGACACCCCAAACACTCCTCCTAGTATCTGGTTTTGCTTAGTAAATATGTCCAAACTTACACCCTTTGGCGGTTACAACCACTGAGACACACTACTCCCCTGGCATACTAATAAAAACACAGACACGCCCACTGACATGCCCCAAATGCATGTACACTCCCACTGACACCCCCCAGTGGATGGACACACCGACTGACACAACCACTAAAAACAAAGACACACACACTGACACGCTCACAATTCACTTGATACACCCGCAGAAATGCCCATACCACGTGGCCAAGAAAGGGTGAAAGAAGGTGAAAAGCATGCCACTGATGCTTGTACATTACATGCCAGACATCCCGGCTCAGATATTAGGCCATGGAATGGAGGAACATACAGCAAATTTTACATCTATTCAAGAATCGTCAACATAGTCCACACAACGCAAGACAGACAGACGTAAACTTCACACAGCAACACATACACATTCCAAAACACATACCGAGATACAAACATACAGAACACACACAGCAAGCCCACCGCACACGTGAAACCATCAAGAACACGTGCCTCCCACAATCTTCAAACAAGCTGTACACTAGGAAAAAGATGCACCTCTGGTCACATGAAAGACACAACACCTGTGCACACACCCAAGCAATGCAGTAATCATGGACAAAACTGAATGTCCCACACATCCCATTCAGTCAAATTCCTCCACCTCCACCCTTGCCTACCTATAAATACAACACACATGCACCAAATACATATCTGTACCACACTTAATAAAACCACTATTTCACTACCAACTTGTTTGAGGGATCAGTAATGTGAGGTGGACAACTGTTTAATGATTTACAAAATGTGCCATTTTATTTTTTAAATTATATTTAAAAAGGTCTCAATGCCCCTACTGTGCTGGGCTATTCCCTGCCTAGCCAAATCTATTGGAACAAACTCTAACACAGGATAACTGGCCATCAAGTGAACAACAAACATACAAAGAAAATATATGGCAATACCACATGATATGAAAAATATTCACAGTTTCTAAATGACCTTCTATTGACCTGTGTAATTCCCCTTTCCTAGGATTCAAAGTCACTTCTGCAAATGTTCAACCAAATAATGGAATGTCTTGAATCAGTTGTTAAAAAGTCAGAATAAATGTTCATTAACAAAGTTCTTTTGACAACAAATCTCTTCTCCTGTGTGACAGATCCAATTCCTACTTCCTGAAAAATGGCACCAATGGTAATCCTGGCCGCAATGCTTTCTCACCTCTTCAAGAAGATTTCCCACAGGTCAAAAGAAAATGCAATATCCACATTTGTCAGTAATATATAGTTATTGTTCAACAGTTAGGAATTCTTTAGTTAGGTTCTTTTGCATTCACAATGATATATTTGTCAGGGTGACTTCTTAGTGTTGCTGCTTCCACTTCAACAACCATATTTCTACTTGCTTTACCATGAGAGCAGTAACCTTTGTCTCACAATACTCCGCTTTGTTTAGAGTACTGCAATGTTGCATCTACTGACAAGTAGATAAACCACAACCACGGAAGTACTTTAAACTACTATCACAGCTTCAGTGATTTGGACTTTTAGGTAGGCTTCGACAAGATATACTTTAAAGTACTCCCAACACCTTCTGGTAGGCAAGGCACTCCTCCTCTCAATATCTCCATTCAAAAGGGGCAGCCTCTTTGCCTCTCTTTTCTATTTGCCACAGTAACAACTTGGGTTTGCCTTTAAGACTAACTTGTCTCTGTTTTCTCAGTCTTTAGCACTAGAGGTTTTCTCTATTTCAAAATAGCCTTTCCAAGCAGTCACTTACCCATCCCCTGCTTTACCTGTACCTTTTATGTCCACTATCAGCCTACGTAATTACCCAGAAGCCGTGGTGCCACTCTCTTTGCTTCAGGTAATGATTGCACACGTGCATCGTGCCAATGATCTGTTAGTAACTTCACAGTGCAGATAGATTGCTCTTCAACTTCAAGAAAGGCTGGTTTTGCTGTTAATATAGGGAGACTCTTGGCTTGGACATTGCTTCTTCTGTGTTTCAGTAAAATACACACTTTAACTTCTTGTTCGTGAAAGGTATGCCTTGTTAAAGTAAAGAAAAGAATGCAGTCTGGGTTCAGAAATCGCAATTAGGCACACACAACTAACCACTCCTTTTAAAGTTCAATATTGAATTGTATTGCCATGTAAAGTAAAGGAAAAAAGTTCAACTCTCCTTTTGATAAAATATGATATGATATGGCATTTATAAAGTGCCTATACACACGTGTTTGGCAATCACAATAAGGCAACTGCAACCACTTCTTGATGTTATATTCACAAGTTAGAGGTTTTAACATTGGATTTAACAAGGTTAGGTATTCGGTGATGATCTTGGCCACATTCATCTTCCTTAATTGGTGACATGCGACAACTCCTTCAGATAGTAACAATCTTAGAATAGTGAACAATGAATATAAACAGTATTTCCTTTCCATGCGAGTAAAAAGACTTTTCATTTACAATCGCGTGCTACATTTCCCATTATTCAAGTTATTGAAGTTCAGTGAACAATATTCTCTCGCTTTACTTATGCACAAGTGAACTTGTAACTGGATACTGTTGCTGGTAAAGAACGTGTAAGGTATTAGAATGCTGATCTTCACTCACCGGCTTCTTGCTCTGGGGGTCACACTTCTTCTATGACCTCTACCACAGTACTGCTGCTTCTGGTTGCTTAAGGACCCACAACCTTCCTCTATCGAGGTATCCTAGGTCCAGCTACATGTTTCTTGAGCCCTTCTCATTCCTGAGACCTATGGCTTGTTAACTGCTCCTCGCCTTTATTTCCAGCACATTCAGTATGCTGCAACCATGGCAATCAGGTTCACATGGGGAAAGAGCGCTCCCCTGAACATCTTCCGCTGTGTAGCCTGGGCATGTCAGAGTTTGGGGGGAAGGACCCTCTCAGAACACACAGGTGAAATCTGCTGTTTCCAGGTTCCAGCATCCCGTGTTTTCTTCAACTTCTGCTTATTTTGCCAGCATTGTGCCTTCTTCTTTCTACTAATACTACTATGGCTTCAATTCCAGTCAAGGTTCCAACTCCCTCGTCTCCTTAGAATGTTCTGCACACAAATGGGTGCCTTCTCTGCGTGTCAGGTTCCATCATGACATCAAAATTACAATCTTTACCTATTTGCTCCCACTGCATGGCACAACCCACCATTTTGATTATATTGATGCCAGCGAATGGACTTTAACCTTTACCTTGCCCATTGGTACACCCATGCTCTAACCTCTGAGCCACTGGATCTCCCTGCACAAAACATACAGGCTCATTACAGGTATGGCAGTGCGGGAAAGAATTGGCAGTAATGGAATTACCAGCACTTTTCCCACACCATCATTCTAAGCATGGCCCTGGAGTGGGGGATTTACCCCAGCATCATTCTGGAGGTTAATCCTCCCACTGTCTGCTGAAGAAGTGGCAAAAATCGGCAGAATTACTGTGGACTCTGACAAAATGTGGATTTACTCCACCCCCTGCCACTTGTTATCCGGCAGTAATTATGCTGGACCAAGTGGCGGTAATAGGAATTCTGTTGGGCGGTATTCGAGTGGATTTACTGCCAGAATACTGGCCAACTCATAATGAGGCCCATAATATGGTGGTCAAAGTTCTAATGGATGAAGATTCATCTGAGAACTAACTGATAAACAAATTTGCTGTTCTCTCTATCTGAGCAATTTGAAATAGAAGCAAAGATAACACATTACCTTTAGTACAGTAATACCATGTTAAACATTAAAATGTGTACGTATTTTCTCTCAACACACAGTTCAACCTACTATTTTGAGAATGTTCATGTGAAATATGGGACTTGAATCTGTAGCCTTGCCTCAAGTAAACTCCTGTTCCAGTCTCTGATCCACTGGTTTTCACTTCAGAAAGCATAGCTTTTTGCATTATGACATGGTGGTCCAAAGTGCAATGGATGAAAATGCATCTGGGAACCAGAAATTACGTTTCGAATGAACTCATTTGCTGATCTCTCCTTTTGAGCCATTTGTGATGGAAGTAAAGATAAATCAATATTTGTATAATAGGTCAAAAACATAAAAAATTACAAGGTTTACCGTTTTCCTCGTAAAGCGCAGCTCAACCAACCATTTTGAGAATTGTTATGCCAATGAGTGGACTTGAAGCTGCAATCTTGTAAACCTTCTTAGGAGGATAGCTCAGCGGCAAAGTGCTCACCTTGGAAGCAAGACAACACTGAGCAACACAGGTTCGATCCCTGGGTCTGCGCTTAGAAACCTCTGGCTCTTAAGCGCATTATAAATAACCAATCGTATCATATCATGGCCTTACTTCTGAGGCACATGTCTCTCTTCAGAAAGCACAGATTCCAGCTGCAGTGGGTGGCCTCCAGCCACCCTGGCCAGCCCTTTAGATATTATTTTGTTTTCTTGTTGCCACACTCTCTCTGCCTCCTTTTCCTTCCCCTATCCAACTCCCCTCTCCCCCACACTCTCACCCACTTGACCCATGATTGGTCAGGCAGACCAAGAAGCATTCTTACCAAGGTGTCCGAGGCCAGCCTTGCCCAGCCAGCTGGCAAAGGGCCATGACAAAGGGCAGCTCCATCACCTGTTTTCCTGTTTGCCCTGCCAACGCCGTCTCCTGTCTGCTGTAACAAACCGGTAAGGTGGGAATACTTAGGTACACAGCTAGTACTGTATCCATGAAACCTTGCCTTTGTGTTTTGCGTTGCCACTTTGTTAAATCTGTGTGCATTTTGAGTATAGCCAAATGTGTTGAAACTTCGCTGCATATTTGATTATAGCGACTATATTGAATTTAGGTGCATTTGTTTCAATCTAAGGTGCATTCTTAGGATATAGCCACTGTATTGAATTTAGGTGCATGTTTCAGCATAGCCATTGTGTTCAGACATAGCTGCATTTCGAGTATAGCCACTGTACTGAATTCAGGTGCATTGTTCAATATTGCCAGTGTGTTGAATTTAGGTCCATGTTTGAGCATAGCCAGCATGTTAAAACTTATTTGCATTTTTAGAATATAGCTGCTCTATTGAATTTAGGTGCATGTTTGATCATAGCCAGTGTGGCCACTGTGTTTGAGCTGGACTGCATCTTTGGAGCATCCACAATGTTTTTAAATGTACCTATGCATTAAAATACAGCTTTTGTTTTGAAACTAGCTGGATATTTGAGTTAGACACTGGTTTTAAATGAATGTAGTTGTGCGTTAGAGTATAGCTTTTGTTTTTAATTTAGCTGGATATCTGAGTTTGCCACTGGTTTTATTTTTAATTTTAGATGAACAGCAGAATAAACCATGAAGCCAGCCAAGTGAACACAGGTAGGTATCACAGTCCGTGCTTATGGAAGAGGCCACCCACCAGCACACATCTGCAACCATACATCACTCCCAATGACACATCACACAACACCTCTGCCATTAGAATGCAGCTAGCCCCCAAAACAAGAATTCAGTCTAGCTAGACACATAATGAGTTAAATTACTATTGTATACCCCCTTCTCAACTTCAAAGCACCCATCCACTGCCAGCTCGATATTGGTAGCTACTAGGGACATGGCCACCTGTACCAAACTATGCTTTAGTGAAAATGCACACACGCATTCTAAACTCTTCTGATCAATTTTCCCAAACATTGTACTCCGGTCCCCCGAGGACGTTCACCTACAGTGCTTTGAGGCCATATCAATGGGATAAAGGTACTATACAAATGACAAGTTATATTACAATACATTACAATATGGCATGACAATAAGAGGTGTAATGGGTAAAAATACATCTGGGAATTAGAAATGCACATGAGTAATGGAAATTCATATTTAATAATATTTTATAACAATACAAAACTATGAAACATTTTAAACTGTTCCTATTTCACAAATTTACATAGGTCACTGGATCAGATTGAGTCTTTTCTTGTGACTAAGGTGACTTGAAGCTGCAACCTTGCCAGTGCTAAGCCCATGCTCTAACCTTTGAACTACTGGTTCTTCTCTCAGAAAGCACACATTTCTGCATTATGACATGGCGGTCAAAGGTGTAATGGATGAGATTCATCTATCAATTTGTAATGGAAATAAAGATAAAACAATACATTTATGACAGTAAAAATGTTACCCATGTTCTCCAAAAGCACAGCTCACCCTACCCGTTTCAGAAGAAGAATGCTGAAGAGAAGAATTTGAAAATATCGACCAAAAATTAAGGTAATCTTAGGATCTGATTAGATATTTGGCATTGATTGATTAGGGGCCACACAACATTAGCTAATTGAAGTGTCCATCTTTTCCTAGCACAGAGTGTTCAATTTTCAAATTGGAACTACCTCATAGAAATTAAGATGTTAAAATCAAATGAACAAGATTGAGAGAAAATTGTGAGTGAGTATATAAGCTTTATATTAGTGCCTGCAACTCATAAAAAGGACATTATGCTGAAAATGTTTTGTTTTTTTCTTTATTTTTTAGATCCAATTTTGAGAAACAATTGTATAACGAACAAATATGGAATTAATTTCTTAGTTATTCCCTCCTGAAGATCTGTCTGAAACCTAAGACAGTGAAACACGTGTAGAGGGCACAAAAATTGGAACTTTAAGTGAAAAATAAACTGAGCTGAGGGCGCAAGCTATTTGGTTTCTGTCTTTTTTTATTTAAAGACAACATTACCGTTTCAGAATGTACATACCGATGACCAGACTTGATCTGGAATATTGCCAGTGGTAAACACATAATCTAACGTCTGAGCCACTAGATCTCCTTTTAGAAAGAAAAGCTTTTTTTGCATTATGACATATTATGACGTGTAGTGGATGAAAATACATCTTGAAACTAGCAACGTCATTTGAAATAAACACGTTTAATGGTTGCTCTTTCTGAGCCATTAGTAATGGAAATAAAGATACCACATTATTTTAGAAGCATTCACTTATTTCATCCGAATGTTCATCTTAACCTACCAGTTAGCTTATTCAATGGGACCAAGGGAACTAGAACCTGCGACCTTGCCATTTGAAAAGCCTTGCTCTGGCCTCTGAGCTACTGGGTCTCCCTTCTGAAAATAGACATGTTTTGATTATGACATGGCATTGAAAGGGTAATAGATGAAGATGCATCTGGGACCTAGCAATGCTGATTGGGATAAACAGCGGTTCTGATCTCTCTCTCTGAGGCATTTGTAATAGAATTAAAGATAACACAATACTGTAATTTTGTGCCAGTTTTGGGACCTTGTGGTGATAAAGTGATCCTCCTCCCCTTCCGGCCATAAGGCTGCTCTTGTTAATGGATGGCAAGTTTAACCTGTAACCTATCACTGGCTTAGGGTCAGGGGGTTGTGCGGGCATCAGGAAATACGCTGACCGATGATCCCACTGTGAGTAAAATTTGCAAGGGGCACTTTAGACGGTACTTTAGACAGTGCCTCATCCCCCACTGGTGTAGGCAAAGGGTGGTGCTTGCTTCAGCCCCAGGATTAAAGCTTCTGCCTAACTTAGTGTCACTTATTATATTAGGACTTGTATCAAGAATAGATCGACCAGCTTCTCTTGTGGGGCTGAAGTCTTCATTACACTCCCCTGCTCAGTCACACACTCCTCCTTATTCATGCTTATACTCATACTCTTTGCAACCAATTCAGTCAGTGATAGAACTACGTTTCTAAGAGTCAGCCTTTCAGCCAGCACAGAACTACATTCACAGGTGTTAGGCACAGCACCTCCTGCTTTGATGTGGGTTACAATTTGCCACTTGAACACAGAGAGGAGGAAAAGGATGCAAATGTCTTTATCTAGCAAAGGGACACTACCTATCCCCGATTATAGAGCCTGTGTCCTTGGTTCCACAGGCCCACTTAACTCCATTATTTCAATATCGTCAGATTCTTCTCCCATCACCGGCCCATTAGGTGATCCCTGTGCACACGCATGTAATGAGCCCTGTAGTGCATGGATTGACAATGAGGTTGTCAACTGAGACCGGTCTCTTGGCTTGCATTGAGTAATGGGGGGAAGATTACAATTACTCTCCAGCTGTGAATTACTAGGCAAGAAAATAACAGGAGGTGACATAGACGTGATTCTAGGGGCGCTAATAGCGGGATTAACAACACAAGTTGCCGTTGACAAAGAGCTAGTGGAGGGAGTAAAAACAGGATATGCCTTAGGCATGGTGCTAATAGTGGAAGAAATACCAGGATCATAGGTTATATCACTCCCTACAGTCATAATTTGGGGGACATCCATGGTCGTTAAGTGTTGCCCAGTTCCCATGTCATCATTCAATACACATACAGTTGTTGCGGGCTTGCTAACACCAGCAATATTCTGCGCAGTATTCTGAGCAGCAATACCCCCACACCGACAATCTGTGCTAACTGGGGCTCCAACTGATCCCAAAAAGTTATTGATTTAATTGATTAAGGAATAAGCCTGTCCCAAGGACGTTATAGAGTTCACTAATCTAGCTTCTGTATCAAATGTGGGAGGCAGTGTGTCTTCTGGTGGGTTGTTCCTTTTTAAACAACAGAATTCTTCAATGTGAAATTGGGACAGACGCTGTTAGAGAGTTTGCAGGCATGGCACAGATGTCGAAGGCCTGAGGGGGAATGTTACAGAACATGGCGTTTGAGCACAGCAATAGCTCCATTTCTGTTTAGTTTTGCGATGGACACAACTGTTGCCGGAGTCAAAAATCACAGCTTTGCATAGATTAGCAGAAGACAGTTCTCAGGCCCTTAGACTCTGCCGCCTAAGCCAGTCCTTCCTTCTGCCCAGTCCTCAACACTTTTACAGTAAGGGAATGCAAGCATTGGATGGCAACAGACTTGTAGAGCCTCGGAAATTGCATTGTGCTGCAGAGCGCAAACACCCTGCTCCACCCTAGTGGGGGGTATTAGGAGTCATGAGCTTTCCTGAGTCTCGATGTCAAGATGCTCAGGGAATGGAAAATCACAGTGGAAAGAGTCAGGGTGGTCGGGCTGCCACTTCCAACCAGTTCCTTTGTACCTTAGGGGTCCTATAGACCCTTAATGTCTTAGTACGTTGTGCGCTGCAAAATCAGAAGCAGGAGAGGAGATCACAATATCGCAGCAACCAGGCTATGGGAGTAGGCAGGATGAACTCCGTCCCCAAATGAGATCTCCCAGCAGACTGGAAGTATGCATCCTACGAACAGCTGCTGTGCTAAACACTGCAGTGCACCCTTGACAGTGCGGGCTTCACCCTCTGGGTTCCAACAGTACTTTTAAGCTCGTGGGGGCGTGGCTCGGTGGGTCCCAAAATTGACACAACATTGCCACAAGTCTAGCAAAGCACTCCTAAGGAAGTGCATTTACTGGATCCAAGTGATGAGGGGATGTCTATTTATCACCCGGAAGCAGATTCTGCATTGCACTAGGATCTACTGTCATGAACAATATCACTCTTGACTCCATTAGAACTGATTTTAGAGAACAGGGCACGGTTGTGAGCTTATTTAATGTCAATAAGAGATGCCAGACACTGCCAAATAGCCGAATTGAACTCAGCCAGCAGACTTGTGTAAATGCAAACAAGAGGACTGCGTTCTCTGGAACAAATGTCTCTACCGTCTGAGCCACTGGGTCTCCTTTTGAAACACATTCACTGGTATCTCTCTCTTTTAGCAATTAGCAATGGAAATTAAGTCAAAACAATACGTTATAACAGTAAAACTTTAACTCTTTATTTATTTAAAACGCACAACTTAACCTAACAGTTTGCATATTTTAATGGCAATGAGGGGACTTAAACCTGCAACCTTGCCATTGGTAAAACCATGCTCTAACCTCTAAACTACTGGGTCTCCCTTCTGAAAATAGAGATTTCTGGAGCATGACATGCCAGTGAAAGGTGTAATGGATGAATATGCATCTGGGAACTAGCAATGCTGCTTGGGATAAACAAAGGTTCTAGTCCCTCTAACGGAACCGTGTGTAATAGAAATAAAGATTAAACAATACTTCTGTAATAGTAATAAAAAAAAATGAAAACTTACCTATATCATCCCAACAGACTCTTTAGACAAATACTGTGAAACTGGACATCTCAATTGGCTCTCTGGGACAAAAATAGATTAGAAAGCATTGGGTTGTGCAATTGGGGTCCTAATGCACTTTTGCATCATCAAACATGCTCTGATCAGTTATGATGCATTGCTAAACCTCATCAATTTCGCAGGCAAGACACATGGTCAGAAAAATGTTTTTGGTACCAGGCCTGCATGCCAAAACGACTTGCTGGATGCTTTTCACAAAAGGGGGAATCCTGGCAACAGCTTCAGCAATCAGATTGTGGTGTTTCCACGGAAGTCTTTGAGATATCAATCTTTTAAACCTCACTGGATCCTTCACTTCAACCTTTTCTAATGGTCAACAATTTCCCCAAATATTCAAAGGAATGTGAAATGGTCATTCATTATATATCAACATTTGAAAATGTTATTTTTCGATTTCCAAGCACTTCTGCTAGGAATGCAGATCCCCTTTGCTGTCATCCCCAGAGTTTAAAGCCTGCATGAACTAAATTGGGTCCTAATGAACTAATGCAATTAAAGATCACTCACCTTCTAGCCACTGCCATAACGAAACATTCTGGGGCTCCCCGGGGAGCCACACTGATTGCCCCCACCAACGCTCCCAACAAAACACCAGCTGCACCACACTTGGGGACAACCTGGACCACCACGTATGTGCACAGCCTATGATGATCATGCTGCTGCAGAGGCAAGTGCACGCTGTACTATGTGAAAGATGTATGTTTACACTCTATGAACACCCTATGTGTCTCTTTGTAGGCCGTCTCCTGTGGCATTGCAGGGGTTTCTGATGGGTATCATCAGCCATAGCAGCAGGGGGTTGTCACCTGCAATAGGTAAGAGAAGTACATCTTAAACATTTCACGGAGCATAGACATAAAAGAGAAGTGCCAAGCCCTCTACACCCAACCAGGAGTGGCTTGTGATTTTGTTAATTGGATGGGAATTAATATTTGCCAGTGTGCGATAACAACCAAACGTAGCGAGGGAGCATTAGCTAAAGAAAAGGGGTTGGGGGCTCTTCCTATGAAAATGTTGTATGAATAATGGGTTAAAATGGGGGATTAAGCTGCACACTTCCTGTAAAAAAATGGGTACAAATCCAGACAGTTTGCAATCGGTTTTGAAGGGTAACTCATGAAAAAATCCAATAGATGCAAGTCACCAACAGTGCACAGGAGTATTTCACAATAAATGTACATGTCCACAATGAATGCCAGCAAAAAGAATAAACATTTTCAAGCTTGTTGTGCCCATACATTTCCATGCTAGCTGCATCAAGTCATGTTTGCTTTTCACGTGATTGTAGTAATTATACTATAAGAAAACATGTCCTAGATAGCTCTGCCAATTTATGCAAGTACGGCCACGAAAGAACATACTCCTGTTGGCTTTGCCATTACAAATGCTATTCCACAATAAGAGAAAATGTGCACACTGGCTCCAGTGTACGCCAATCTAGACACTTATTAATACTTGGTCATACTTGCTTTATCATAGATGAACAGTATGTCATGGCAGAGAAAGAAATAGCTACACCGGCTGCATCAGAATCCCAGTTTAGCCACATTATAACACTTTAATGTTTGCTTTATCACAGAAAGTAACACATGTCATGCCACAGAGGCCACAACAATGCCAGCCTAGCCACGTAATATCATGCATTATGTTTCCTTTATAGTACATGCCCAATAAAAATGGTCATGACACAATAAGAAATTGCTAGACTTGCTGCAGCAAAATGCCAGACTAGCCAATTAAACAATGTTCATGCTTACTTTACCATAGATGCTCAGTGAAAAAATGTCATTCCACAGTAACCAACAGATAGACTGGTTGCACAACAATGCCAATCTAGCCACATCACATTCATCAAGTTAGCTTTAAAAAAGAAATGGCAGTAAAACATGCTATGTCACTGTAAGGAAATGTCAACAGTGATCCAGTGCCAGCCGGATTCCCTAGAGCCTCACACACATACACAATCACATTTATACCCATTCACCCACCACTCACTCACCCATGTGCCTTCTCTCCCTTTCACACACACATGCACTCAGAAGAGTCACACTGCCTTCACCACAGGGACACCCATCCAGAACATTCCCACACAATCACATTCATAACCATTCACCCACCAGTCCCTCACCCATACACCTAGTCTCACATTCACTGACATGCACACAGAATTTTCACACTGCATTCTCCACATGCACACCCACCCAGAACATTCACACGCAATCACATTCATATCCATTCACCCACCGATACACCTTCTCTCACATTCACTCACATGCACATCCAGAACATTCACTCTGCAATGTCCACACTGTGACCGGCCACACACAATCACATTCAATCCCATTCATCGACCAGTCACTCACACACATACCTTATCTCAAATTTACTTACAAACTCATCCACAATATTTAAACTGCATTCTCCATATGAACACCCACCCAGGACATTCACACATCAGCACATTCACACCCATTCACTGACCATTCACTCACCATACAACCTATCTCACATTCACTCACTCATGCACCCAGAACAATTACACTGCTTTCTCCACACATGCAGCCACCCAGAAGATTCACACTTACCCAATTCAGCCACCAGTCACTCACCCATACACTTTCTCACATGTCCACTCACATGCTCCCCAGAACAATCACACTGAAATCTCCACACGTGCACCCACCCAGAACATTCACACACAATCACATTTATACCCATTCTCCCACCAGCCACTCACCCATGCTCCTCTCACAAACACAAATACGTGCAACCCAGAACATTTGCACTACATTCTCCACAAGCACACCCACCCAGAACATTCACACACTGCATTCTCATCCACATAACACACACACACTCACACCTATACATACATGCAGACAATTCACATACACATCTAACACACATGCATACATAATACACACAAACACTAGACATACAAAAAAGACGTTCTTATATGTTTGCAGCAGCAGATTTGGTCCGCTGCACTCAATGCTCTGTCATTCTAGGACTCTGGCTTCTGCACTCCATGCAGAGAGAAACCAAGAAACAGGGAGAGCTTCCATGCACAGTGGAGCAGAAGGCACAACAGCCCTGTCACATGCTGCCAGCCATCTGAAGTGGGCCATAGTCCAGCCATCGAATTGACTTTAGTCAGAATGAGGGCTGAGGTGGGCCACACCCTTGGACATGGAGAGGTGGGCACCCAGGAGCGCCAGGCTTTTGTTGCCCCTTGAATCCAGTGCTTCTAGCTACTTGTTACTTTGGTTAAAGCTTGTCTTCTGTATACCAATGAGTTTCCTGTGTAACTGTCTTCCCTTAACCCTGTCCACATGCTGCTCTCTATTGAGATGTACATCATTTAGCCATCCTTGAGATTTCAGCTCCTTGTGAAGGGAATGAAGTGTTGGATTCCCAATGGGCAATGTACAGGATTTCCTTTGTGTATGTGTGCATGCCTGTACCAGGTTGTTACAGTTTATATCAGAGGGAAAAGACGTTCAGAAAATTCTCCTTTCATCTGATCAGCAAATGACTGGAGGACATAAATAGGCACACATTATTTTTACTATAAATCTGAGATAGGAAGTACCTTCAATGCATTTCTTTTAAAACAGTCATTTCTAAATATAGTATTATATTTACAACAAACCAGCCTACAGTTAGCTGGAAGCTGATAATCTATCAGCAGATATAAACGGCAAATGAAAACTCAATGCAAGTTAAGATGAAAGTGCCAATGAGTGGTAACCAGGTATGAGGCAGCCACTCTAATGAATTTCTGAACAAAGCTATGAATGGCTCGCCACACACTGCAGTGGCCTCTCCTGTGAGACACCTGCACAAGGTCTAGGCCATTTTCCCCATTGTGCCTGCGTGCCAGCACTGCCCCCATCACTTGCCATGAGACGCCGTCCTACGACGACGAGCGGCCTCTGGAAAATGGCCACATCCACTTTGTTGATGGGTTGCTAAGCAACAAAGCAGCCTACCTACTGGCTGCCGCCGTCCACTTCCTCAAGCCAGCCTCACTGAAGGCGAGAGCCAGCCTTCCTCAGTGGGGCTATGGTGAAAGAGTCAGGCCTGTCTGCGCCTGTCATTGCCAAACAGAGCCGAGGGCCCAGGCACTCTGTTCATCTCCACTCCTGCCGGAAAATTATCGGTAAGGTTACCGGACATGCATCACCTGTAATTTATACCTGTCTTGCTATATACCATGATACTGCCTCCGCCTGCTCTCAGACCCAGAGTAGACCGTCACCCTATGATCTATCAATTCATTGACCTAATACTTGTTCACCCCTTACTATTCATTGCGCCACCGTGTATTATTAATGACCAGTGTGCTCCCCATTGCCCAACTTGCATTGCCGCCCATTTCAAATTGTATGCTGTGCCCACCTTGATTGTGTGTGCTCCCCAGTGCCCACCTTGCATTGCTGCCCATTTTAAATTGTATGCTGCACCCACCATTGATTTTGTGTGCTCCCCAGTGCCCACCTTGCATTGCCACCCATTTGCTCATGGTAATGTACCAAAACCCGACAGACTACCCAGGACTCCCACCCCCTAACATGCCTCCAACACTCCCACATTCACACAAAGTACAACCCACACCTTTTCTACCAGCAATGTCCACAGGCACTCCAACCACCAGAGCTTTGACTCCACCTAACACACCACCTATCCCACTATACACAACACAAACTAACTCTCACCCTATGCCACTCCACATGCGAAATCAAAGGCTAGGCTTCCAATCGGTTCGCCTCTCAGCCACCCCCCATAACACATCCTATGAAACAACCACACCACCCACGATCACCTAACACAACCTCTATACCAAAATCCTACACCAAAACTGGCAACATTAACAACTTCCCCTCTAAAACTAAACCAGGGAACAACCAGGAAACACAATTCTAATGCGCACTTATCAATGCACATTCCCTCCCAGTGCACACCACAGAGATTCACAACCTCATCACTGATCTGAACCTAGACATCCTAGCCATTACCGAGACCTGGCTACTTGAAGCTGCTGGTCCAGCCATCTGCCAAACTCTACCTCCAGGTTACACCATCCATCGCCAAGACAGATTCTCTAGTAAAGGTGGAGGTCTTCCCCTGATTCTTAGGGGAAAATATTAATGCCAGGTAAATAAAATCCACTGAGGCAGACAACTTTGACCTACTATTAGTAAAATGATCCTCTTCACCTAATGACACCATAACACTGCACATTGTCTACCGACCTCCAGGGCCAACCTTCGACTTCCAGTCCAAAATCACCCATATCCTAGGGGACAACCTTTAAAAAAAAAACACAAAAGCTATCCACCTAGATGACCTCAACCTGGGCTTCAAAGATCTCAAAGATAAGAAAGGCAAAGCCCTCACCGAAGCCCTCCAAGACCTAGGCTTCACCCAACTAGTTAATGACCGAACCCACACCAAAGGTTGCATACTAGATTGGATCGCAGATCACAACTGCGCCGTTAACATAGGTTCTAACACACCACGCCCATGGACCGACCAACATCTACTACACTTCTTCATACCCTTTAAAGCAGTAAGAAATCCAAACCTACCTGCACCAGCCTCTATGGCTAGATCCAAGAAGCTACTCACCATGGAAATAATCATCCCTCTTCTTGAAATCTCTACTCTAGCCCACCCCACATCTAAAGATCCTACAGAACTAGTTGAGATCTACAATACCATGCTCAAAGAGATACTAGACACTATAACCCATTTGGAAATGAAAAAAGCGAAAAGCTAAACAGATACTCCACTCAAACTCATGGTTCAGACAAGAACTCCTGGATGCCCGAACCAGCAAAAGAGCAGCACTAACCGCATGGCAAAAAAAACCCTCCACCATGACAAGAGACACCTACCTCTCAGTAGCCACATATTACAAGCAACCCATCTCTAAAGCCAAAGCTGCCACATACAACACCAGAATTGAGAAAGAGGACTCACAATCTAAAGAGCTATTTGCCATTTATAATGAGCTGACTGTCCCGCATACCTCCATACAATCTACAGAAAAAAAACGAAATCTGGTGCAACAACATCCAGCAGGCCATGCTAAACAAAATCACAACACTTCAAAACAAAATCAAGACTCAATTTGCCAAACTACCTAAAACCACACTCTCCACATCACCACCCGTGGTCACTCTGCCAATAGCAGACCCCACACATCCCTCTAACAAACCTGCACCCTTTGCATTCAGGGAAATAACAACCCCTGAAGTCCTTCTAATCATGAAACGCATCAAACCATCTTTATGTAAAGGGGATACCTGCCCAGCCAAACTAATCAAGGAGTGTGCGACAGCCCTAGCACCGTTTGTCACCTCATTTATCAACGCCTCCTTGTGAATTGCACCGTCCCAGTCACCCTTAAGGAAGCAAGGGTAAGACCTTTGTTAAAGAAACTTACCCTTGACACCGAATTCCCTCAACAACTACTGCCCAATCACCACCGTGCCATTCCCGTTAAAAAATTCCAGACAGGGCTGCATAATTACAGATTCAGTCCTACCATGACACTCACAATATATTAGGCAAAAGAATATCTGGCTTCCACCCACGTCATGGCACAGAATCAGCTCTATTGGACCTTAGGAATCAATTACTCGAAGCCATGGACAAACGCAAATCATCACTCCCCTACTCCTGGACCTCTCAGCAGCCTTTGACTTGGTTCACCACAAGATCCTGTGTAAACATCTCACCGGCACCTCTCACGTCACCCAAGTAGCCACAGCCTGGATCACTTCCTTCCTGGAAGGCCGAGCCATGAGGGTCTTTTCTGACCAGGCTTCAGCCTCTCCTTTCCCTACTGAATGCGGAGTGCCACAAGGATTGCGCACCTCCCTCCCACTCTTCAGCGACCTAGAAGACTTTGGCATAGCCTTTACCAACTATGCTGACGACACCCAAATTCTTTGGCTCCTAACAGGAATCTATGAACAAGACCTCAAAACACTCCAGAAGACATATGCACACATCCAAGCCTGGATGGCAACCAACAGTCTCTGTCTAAATGGGGAAACAACATAAATCTTATTGATGAGGGCCAAAGAATCCCTAAATAAACTAAATGTAAAATACAGCTCCTTCACTATTGAGAACATGGTCATCACAGCCTCCACTGCAGTGAAAACCCTTGGAGCATATCTGGACTCCTCATTATCAATGGACAGGCAAGTCTGCGCCATATCGTCCTCAGGTGCACTAACAACAAAAATCATAAACATAGTAAAACTCCATCTGTCACCAATGAACTGCCTTAACATTGCCAGAGCCACTATCGGCGCAAAACTTGATCACTGCAACATTCTAATCCTAGGCACCTCCAATAATAATATTAACAGACTACAAACTACACAGAAAAGCGCCCTATGAGCCGCGTTCAGCATCTCCAGGACAGAGCACATCTCCCAGGTAAGAAAAGATGCCCACTGGCGCCCAATCAAGGAACGCATAACAATCAAGGCCCTCCCAATCACACACAAATGCCTCACCCAGACTGCTCCAGCCTACCTTTCAGACAGAATACACCAGGCTCCAACGAACAGGCCAAAACGTGAGCAATACTCCCACCTATTTTCATTCCCGGGATTCAACAGAGCTAAAGCAGGCTGGCACCAGCATTGAAGTACTAGCCCCTAAAGGCTGGAATGCTCTCCCACCCAGCCTAAGAACGAAAACTCCCTCACTGTATTCCGAAAGGTGCTAAAAATGAAACTATTCAATTAGACTACTCATCAACACAGTACAGTGGCTGACACAGTTCCTCAGCAGCTCAGAACATCTATCTAACACTGTCATCTAAATCTTTCTGTAACCTGTATATGCCTAAGAAACTACCTGTATTTACTTGCATGCACCTCCTATAAAATTTCTATCATATTTGTATGCATCTCCTACGAAAGTCTATCATAAATAAATAAATAAGTGTGCTGTTTGAAAAGGACACATGTCTCCTTATTCTCTTACAGCATTTCATGTTATTTACTCAGTGGTACTACTCTCAATTTTGTCAAGATTAAATAATTTGGGGCAGAATAGTGTTGTGGTGGTTCTCATCCTTCCTGTTCACAGCCAGCATTTCTCTCGGCTCTGTAGCAATACATCCTTGCACATTTGGACTGTATCATCATTGTGCTACTTGCTTTGAGTATGCCTCTCTGCATCACTATTACTATTAGTTTGGAAAATAGACTGCAAAGGAAGACAATAGGCTCTCACTGTCACCATGCACCCGTTTCATTCAAGCAGGTGCACCAGAAGGAGAACCTCTCTCACAGGGATGCAGGAGAGAGTGTATTCTTTGTACATTATGGTAACTGTTCCAATTTGTTACTGCACACCTCCATGGTGGTGCTCTGTGGTTGGAGATGCTGCAGTGAAAAGTCACGCTGTGTTGGCCCTGGGTGCAATGCTTGTATACTGTCAGTATGTTACAGGGTATGGTTGAAGGGCAGCTTATATGTGCCTGTATAATGTGCTGTGTGCACAATGCTTGCAGTATGGGCCTAAACATGTTGTGTTTACGTTGCCATTGAAACAATACTTTCTGAGTGGAAGTGGGTAAGAGAATAGTATGTGAATGAAAGGGCATAGGGGTTCCGGAGACAGTGTAATGTTTGTACATTATGGTAAAAGTTAAGTAATGATGTGTATGTCCTTTGCAGTATCGAGATTGGTTAGCAGCGCTGGAGCCAGTGGTGCATATGTGCATAGTGGTAGTTGGCGATATGCTGACACGTTTTATTCCATTATGGTGGGGGGATTGTGTCCAGGGAGCTGACCCACTGGAGCAATGCAGTTTTGGCAGCGTATGCAGCACAGGGTGGTGATCTTTGGGGAATGCATGTGGAGCACACTGTCGACATGCTACAGCAGGACAACTGTGTTGCAGAGCGTGAATTGTGCATTCTATGGTTGTGGTGATAGTTGGAACATGCCACAGTATTTGGTGTGCGGCAGGAGATGGTGCAGTGAGAAGTTGGGTAGTGTGGCCACAGGGTGCAGTGTGTACGTAATGTGAGTATGGAAGTGGGTATGGTTGAAGGGCAGCTTATATGTGGTTGTTTACTCTGCTGTGTGCACATTTATTGAAGTAGGGCCAATGTTGTGAAGGCGATGGGCATAGGTTGGCAGTGAGACAATAGCATGTGAATGGTAGTGCGTAGGGAGGGATGGTGCAGGCTGCACTATGTTTATGGCTTCTGCTAAGTGTGACACGCTTTCCTGAATGAGGGTTTTATGGTTCCGGGGACATGGGTAGAACTGGCGCTACATATGTAACGTGTTTGAATAATGTTAGGTTCCCACATGGTCACTTGCTTGGATGTGTAGTGTTGCGGTGGGTGTGGAAAGGTTTGCAATGTTGTGTGGGGGCACGTTAGGATGTTTGTGGATGCTGCAATACTGCCTTCTTTAGCAGACATTTCTGGTGTAGGGGCTTTGCAAACAAACGGAATGTGTACTGAGAGTGTTTAAAGGCAAAAAAGGAGTGGTGTATAGAAATGACAGTGTGCAATGCAGAGGTTTTGTATACGAATGGTACATGCGTATTTTGAAATGTGACAGCACCCAATTTGGGTAGTGCTGCAAAAAGTGACAGTGCAAAGGGAAGAAGTATTTTCACACCTTTAAATAGACAAATAGGAGTTAAGGGCCTGGTTCATGTTAATGTTAATGTTAAAAGACATTTGTACTGTGCATTATCACCACCAAAGTGGTCCCCTGGCGCGCTGGCGGCTCTGAAAAAGGGGAGGAGAAGGGGTTGGTTAATGGGAATAAGCTGGAAAAGTGCAAGAGAGCAGTGATGTGGTGTTGGCAGCCTCAGCCCGGTGGGTCCGTTGGCTGGGCTTGGGGTGTTTTACTGTCCGTAGTCGTCCTTTTCTGTAGTGCAAGTCCATGTGTGGTTTGTTTTGTTGTTGCATTGTTGTGAAGTTTGTACGGATTTCTGCATTTTAGGCTTGTGGTTGTGTTTGGTTAGAGTTTGAGAGGTGTATGCAGAGGGATGGAATTGTTAGTTGGTTGGTTAGTTGGCATTGCTGTCCATTGCAATTATGGGATTCCATGTAGGTGCGGTACATGCTGACATTAACAATCCTGTCTAGATGCAAAGCAGACTAGAGTCAAGAATTCCATCTAAGTGTGGTACATGCTAACATTAAAAATCCTGTCTAGATGCGAAGCAGACTAGAGTCAAGAATTCCATTTAAGTGTGGTACATGCTAACAGTCCTGTCTAGATGTGGCATAAGCTAAGTTGACATTAGCATAGTCCCATAGCTAGAATTCCATCTAAGTGTGGCACATGCTAACATACACAATCCTGACTAGATATGATGAAGCTAGAATTCCATCTAAGTGTGGTACATGCTAACATTAACAATCCTGTCTAGATGTGAAGCAGACTAGAGTCAAGATTTCCATCTAAGTGTGGTACATGCTAACATTCATAATTTGGTCTAGATGTGGAGCAGACTAAGGTCAAGAATTCCATCTAAGTGTGGTACATGCTAACATTAACAATCCTGTCTAGATGCGAAGCAGACTAGAGTCAAGAATTCCATCTAAGTGTGGTACATGCTAACATTAACGGTCCTGTCTAGATGTGACGCAAGCTAAGTTGACATTAGCATAGCCCCATAGCTAGAATTCCATCTAAGTGTGGCACATGCTGTCATACACAATCCTGTCTAGATATGACAAAGCTAGAATTCCATCTTAGTGGGGTACATGCTAACATTGTTACACCTGTCTAAGTGTGATGCAAGGTAATCTAGATTGTTCTCTGTATGTGTGGCACTAGTCAGCATTGGTTAGTATGCTAGTGTGTAGAGGAATGTAACATTTGCAGTTCAGTCAAGACTGGATCTAGGCTGATGGTCACAACAACTCTCTAGGTACGCGAGGTGCAGTTCTATGGCAGTTTACGCTATGGACGGTAAGGTAGAGAGGCAAGGGCTTTCTGGAGTAGAGTGATTGCTCTACTCCCCACCCATGTCACACTCACAGTTTTGTTGGTGTCTGGCTTCCTTTGCTTCCCTGCGGACACCTGCAGACACATCTTGGAGCCGCCTCTGTAGGAGCTGCCCTTTGCCTTGGGGCCTTTAGCCGCAGGGGCTGCCGGGCAGAGGGCTGCCCTGGGTGGGTGAATTAAGTGCAGTGATCCAGCCAATGGCGGGTGGAGGGAGGGGAGGGAGCACGGATGAGAAACCAAATAAGTGGCACGCACGTGTGCTGGGGGCTAGGCCCTCTCCAGCATCCACAGGGCCAATGGCCAATGGGAGCCAAGGCGAGGTGGGACAATGGAGGGGGAAGCTGCAAGGCAGCTCCGGAGCCCGCAAGGCTCCAGCTGGATATTCCAGCGCATTAAGATGTTGCAGGGGGGGCAGGGGGATGGCATCCATGTGCTTACCTCGGTGCCTGGATCAGGAATGGCACGGCACGCATGTGTGCTGGGAGCTAGGCCCTCTCCAGCATCCACAAGGCCAATGGCCAATGGGAGCCAAGGGGAGGCGGGACAATGGAGGGGAAGCTGCAAGGCAGCTCCGGAGTCCGCGAGGCACCAGCTGGATATTCCAGCGCCATGATGTTGCAGGGGGGGCCAGGGGGACGGCATCCATGCGCTTACCTTGGTGCCTGGTTCAGGGAGGGGTGTTACCATTTCATCACAATACTGTGTTGTGAGGGTAGTTGAGATGGAGAGACGCACAGTGCTTATTATCAGTGATATCTTTGTGTGCCATCTGCACAGGTGTTGCGTGAAAAGAGTTGTTGCTGGTAATTTCGGGTTTGAAGGAGTGGACGCTTTCTGGGTATGTCAGGGTCACTGCAGTTTCGGCGGGATGGTTCGCATTTGCAAATATGTGGCGTCCATCATGAATGTGGACTGTGTCGTGGTGCACTATGGAAGTGCACATTTGGGTTACATGTCATGTGGACAATTAATCCAACTACTGATGAGGTTGCTGAACGCAGTGATGCATATTTTCCCTACTGTCAAGGTGGTTTTCTTATGCATAACACCAAGAGCAGTGTGGGTCAATGATGGTGTAATTTGTCTGCAGCCAGCAGTCAGAAGGTGCGTTATAAACAGGTTTATGCATGGGTTTATGGAGACTGCTGGCATGTTCTCTACCCACTATGAGATCATGGGGTTACAAAACATGCAGTGGTTCCATAGAAATGGCATTTATTTGAGCGCCATTGGCAATTCTGTTTTCCTTCACACTGTGCAAGAAGCATTGACCAGAATGTTTTAAAAATGTGAGGACAGGCAAACAGAAACGCATACGAAGAGAAAATACAAACAAAATGTACTTTCACCCATGTAAAATCAAAATAAAAAAAATACAAAAATGTATACATATATGCTGGAAGACTGAATCCCCAGCCTAGTTTCATATGGTTTACCACCCCCACTACCCCGCCCTATACTATCATGAAAAGGTAGTGGATTACGTGGTACTTTAGGATGGCACATGCCACTTCCTGGGTGGCTATGTGGATGTATGCGGATGGAGGAATTGTGCATACTTTCATTGAACATTGTAGTCGACGTGCATTTGAATGGCACAACATTAGAACTATGAATATGTAACCGTACATTTCAAATGTTGCACAGCAGTGACAGTGTTTGATGATGGCGGCTTTAATGCGATTGGTGGATGTCTGTGTGCCAATTTACCAGTAACCTAATGAAGCAGAGCTGCAGAGAAGATAGTGCAAAGGGAAGAAGGACTGGTCCAGTTTTACAGGGGTGTGGCCCACGTGCTACTTTCAGAGGTGCAGGCAGCAAAATCTGCCCTTTACACCACCTTGCCCAATTGCCATGGCAGTGTGGATATTAGCCAATCTGGTAGTGTTGGTGTGGTTAACAGGAAGGGGAGGTCAAACGGTCACACATTATGCTCTGCGTACTGAGGGTGTCTGACATGGCAAAACGTATTGTGTTGCCTGTAGGTGCTCCCTTTGTAATAGATGTACGCAACTGTTCTTTGAAAAGAAACTTTTATGGCAATTTTGGTTTGGAAGTAGTGGACGCATTGTGGAACGCTGTACATGAGTGCCATTTCGTCGATATGCATGCACTTTGCAAAGATCTCACCACGTTTCCATAATTTATTATGGCGGCATGCATATGGGACTGAGAAGGTTACTGGGTGTCGTGAGGATGCTTTTTCCCACCGCCAAGGTGCTTCTCTCATCTACAATACCACAAATAGTATGGCCTACTGCCCATGGATGTTGTTCTCATCAACAGAAGCATGTATACTTGTTTGTCCACTCGTGAAATGTTCTTCTGCAACAATCACCTCATTACTTGTGGACATGCTGAGTGTTTCCAATAAAATGACATTTTGTTGACATCCATTGGCAAAGCAGTTTTGTTTGCTCGTATACAGGATGCGGTGAAAAGTTCACTGAACTTATGTGTGTAGAAGAAAACACAAAAGCTACAGCAAACAGACAAAAAAGGTGTTTTTATAGAAGGATGTGCACAAAAAAAACAGACTCTTTTAAGAGTTACCCCTTACTACGAACTCCCCCTGCCCTGGTTGCAAGTTATTTTCCCACGCCCACACGGGATTTTGCGGGTGGCGCCCACGAAAATGGAACTGTGGTGATTGTCCAATGAGTTGCTTAGGATGTGCGGCAATAGGAAGAGGGACTCCTGCTGCACTGGGGACCGGCCCTAGATGTACTTGGGGACCCGCACATGCCACATTCTACGCTCCTCACCATGCTGGCCAATGGAAATGGGACTGTAGCGATTGCCCTATCATGTGCTGCTCAGGGTATGTGTTAGAGGAAAGCATGCCAATAGGAAGACGATCTCCTCCGTCTTTACTGGAGCGCGGCCATGACAGTACTTGGCAAAAGGCACGTGCCACATTCAGCGTTTGTGAACATGCTGGCCAAAAGAAATGGGACTATGCCCTTTTGCCAATGAGGTATGCAGGGTGTACGTTACAGAAAAGAGCACCAATAGGGAGAAGGAGTCCTCCTGCTTCACCGGGGCGTCTCCCTCACGGTGATTGGAGAAAGGCACATGCCACATTTTGCCCTTCTCACCATGTTGGCCAATGGAAATGGGACTATGGCCTTTGGCCAATCAGGTGCTCTTGGTGTGCGTCACAGGAAAGGGGGGCATTCACTTTTCCAGAACTTTGTGTACTGTGGGTGGGAAACATGGCAAGGTGCACCGTTTTCGTTGTGGGTGATTGCTTTGTGAGTGTGCACTTTGGAGGCTTCATTTTGGGTTCCACGCCTTGTTCCTATGTGTTCAGTCAACTGATGATTTTGATGAAAGCAGTGCAGCACATTTTTCCTACTTCCAAGGTGCTTTTCTCATGTATACTGCCGAGACTCTTGTGGCATTGTTCCAATGCTGCCTGCCTCCAGCCAGAGGTCAGAAGGGGTCTCATCAACAGAGGCATTTGTGACTTCTTGAGTGCTGCTGGGATGTTCTCCTGTGAGAATGAGAACATTGGTTCCCGATACATACACCTTTCAAGGGAAATGGCATGTCTTTGTCGGCCAGTGGCAATGAAATGTTCGTGCACAATCTACAGACTGCACTGAAGACCCTACTCAAAGAATGTGAGCTTCATTCAAAACACACATTCACGCATAAAAACCACATTATAAGTATTGCTAGGGAAGCACCTTTATAAAAATAAAAAATAAAAAACAAAGGTTCTTTTAAGAGCCACCACAACCAACGAGGTGCGCTCCCCTGCGACAAAGTTATTCCCCCACTCCCGTGCATGTGCAGCATGAAAAGTCAGCGAATATTGCGAAAGTTGCAGGGTGGCACGTGGTACATATGCCCTTTTTGCAGATGACACCCATAGAAATGAGCCTGCAGAAGCTACAGGATTGGGCAATGAGATTTGTGGGTGTGGTGTGTACAGACCGACAGAGTTACGCTGTGTATTTGTTCACAGAAATGCAGTGGGTGCCCTTATGGATGTGTGTTTTATGAGGCACAGCATACATATTTTAGGGTATGCTGACATATATTCAGTGAAAGTGAATGCAACACACTGTGCACTCGATACTCATTTACCAATCTATGGTGTACATGTGTAGTGCTATGAACTAGGTACAATGAAGTGGCTGATTTTGGTTTGTGTGTGTGAGACGCAATAATGTTGACACTATTGTTGTTAATTTTATTTTGCAGGGAACATTGCACAGCATGTTACATGAGTTTTAGTGCAGTTTGCAATGAAGGAGCCAATTGCCAAGTTCATGCATTTCTTCACGATCTGTTGTATAACTTTCTATCGGGGTATGCAGCAACCGATGTGGAAGCATCATTTTCTATTTGGTCCATCAATGGAGACCATGTGGTGTATTGCAAGGAAGTGTATTTGTGCATTTCTTTGTCATGTGCAACAGCATACTTCGCCCATGGCGTTATGACGTTTCACAGCACAAATACTTTTCCCTACCTCTAACGTTCAACTTACTGTGCCAGCTATCTTGATTTCTGCACACCCCATCTAAACTGGCTTGGTGCCGTTCTTGCAAGTAGTGATATTTTCTTATAGTAAGTGTTGCGCTGTGACTGTCAAAACGCTCTGCAACACGTAAAGTAACCTCTTTGTACAGCACACTCCTTTGTAACCGACTGCACTACAGTGTTCTCCACAATGCCACACCTGCCACCCAGCATGTGTGCATTGGCAATTATGTTGTTCATCTGTGAAAGGTGCTTTCTTTGTTTACCTTTTTTCATTCCCCAGTGCATTTTTAGTTATTATTGTGTTCTCACACACGACACAGAAGGAAAGCCAGGAAAGGTTTGGTACAGAAGGGGCAGCACCTGCCTGAATACTATAGGGTACGCGCCGGGAGACCGAATTATTGGGTGGCCATCACCTATATAGACGGCACTCATTGTAATGCTCCTGTAATGACAGTTGCAATGCACTTCCATGTACCTTACCTGTGTACAGTAGCGCATTGCACTACATGTGCAATACAATGCCTTTTGCCAGGTAAGGGCCTGTAGCACAGCATATGCTTTGGAAATGTTGTTTTACAGCTTTACTTCCCTACAGGAGTGCCCCTCTTGTTGGCTGCAGCAGATGTGGCAAACGCTGTACATTAAAGTACCCAAAGTCATTCTTTGAAAGGCGGTAGCTGGCCCAATGCTCCTTTGTCCTTCCATTTGAGTTGTCACATGCAGTACAAACACTTTTGTTACACCATTACTATTAGCGGTACTATTCACGGATATACATACATTGTTGAATACAAGAATGTTTACAACCACGCCAACCACAGCTTTTTTATGTATGCCACAAAGCCATTTATTCTGTGCAACCCATGCACATACAATGCTTTTCTAACCATCCGTAAGATTGTTTTCGCTCTCTTTATTCTGCTGCTTCCTTACTTGCCTTTACATGCACTAGTATGTGCGTGCGGAAGGTGCACCATCTTTGCCATTTTGCAGCCTTACTGCAAACTGTCCCGCCACACTGCTCAGTGCACACACAATGTATCAGTTTCACGGGTCATGGAAAGGTAAGCATCAGATAAATCTAAGTAATGCCACATTTAACATGCCCACGTCACAGTGCAGGTTGCTGTTCTTTGTTTACCAGTGGCTGTTCTACAGATGGGGGTATTTTAACCACACATTGCTAAGTTTGCAGAGCCTCCCACGAAGTGGACAGCAATACTTTAAATGTGGTAGCCTACTGCATGAATACGTAGGGCTGGCGACAGGGCTGTGTTATCAGCATACAGTGCATGACCTATGCATAGGTCTAGGTGTGGAACGTAAACCTGTGTGCTACCACAACTACTTCAAAAGTGCATTTGTAGCTGACATTCAGACACTAATGGAGTTCTACGGATACTTGCCTTGTAATTGCACATAAGCCAACACGGTGAAGACTATATATATTACTAAAAACTAAAAACCTTTTCCCTTTACTGAAAAAAACAACCCTACAACAACATCATGCTTAAAGTGCCCTATTAAAAACCTATGAAATTCACTAAAAAAACGTTGTTAAAGGGACATTATGGTTAAGTTACTCTAGTAAAAAAAACTTTAAAATGCAATGGAAAAACATTGTTACAGGAACGTTATGGTTGCAGGAAAAACCAGAAAAAAACGAAATTCGACAGTTATGGTAAGCTAAGCAACCATAACTCGTGCCACCAGTGTGCACTGCAAGGACTAACACCCATGACATCAAAGATGCCATCACAAATCTCATGCAAACTTTGCAAAAAAAGTATATGACCCACTCTGAATGTTATTGCAAAGTTTGGTGAGGTTTGGTTTGGGGGGCCAACTTATAGGAGGGTCCCAACATTTCTTTATTTCCCATAGACTGAATGGAGAAAAAACTTTGCGCACGCCTACAGCCCAAACCGCTGGATGGATTTTCACCAAATTCACGGCAGGAGCAGCAGCTTGGTACCGAAAGCGTGCGTTTGGAAATTTGGTGAAAATCCGTCTGTTAGTATTTTTGATATCTATGTATCTATGTCTGCACCGTGGACACACTTCCCTGTTCGCTCCACGGTCAGGAGACCGATTGGCTAATCGGCTTGCGTCATGTCCGCGGACTTGTGACGCATCCGCTGATTGGATGGTGAAGAACGTGAAGTGCGTCAGATTGTTCCGATGAGCCTGCCATCTTGGATCTGCTGACAGCAAGGCGGCGAAAAGAGGCAAAATGTCATTTTGGGCAGTGTTTTGGTGTGCAAGAGTGCTTGGGGAGGTTTGGGGAGTAGAGATGGGTCAAATACTGTATTTGTTTAGGTGGCATTTGCTACTGATGTCACCATGCCCGCGCTGTCCGGGATGTCCGTAATTAGTGAAAATGAGGGGATTTCTAAGGCAGTATTCCGGTGTGTGCTGTCCGCAGGCAAGTTGAAACTGTTCTAGGGACACGCGCGGTGTATGCGGACATAAAAATTGCCCATATGCCACAGTTAAAATGTTTGATTCTATGGGTGTGATATGCTGCAGTGGTTGTGGCAAGGGCCTAGAGTCTTGGGTGCATGGCCAAAGGCCATGCACCCAAGATCGATGTTATACGCAATGAAGTTATAAGCCACCATGGGTGTGATATGCTGTGGTGGTTGTGGCCAGGGCCTAGAGTCTTGGGTGCATGGCTGAAGTCCATGCACCCAAGACCGGAGATATATGCACCGAAGTTATAAAACACGATGGGTGGCTTATAACTTCGCTCTCCCTGGATGAATTTTCAACAAACTTTGCAAAAAGTATGATATGGGTGGGCCCATATAGAGAGTTAAAATGTTTGATTCTATGGTGTGAAGTCCATGCACCCAAGACCGAAGTTATAAGCACTGAAGTTATAAGCCAAAATGGCTGTGATATGTTGTGGTGGTTGTGGATAGGGCCTAGAGTCTTGGGTGCATGGCTGCAGCCCGTAGGCAGTAGGCGATACACCCAAGACTCTAGGCCCTGGTCACAACCACCGCAGCATATCACACACATAGATTACACCCATAGAATCAAATATCTATCAAATAGTTGCAAATCTACAGTTTGTGTACTGTTTAATTTGTATAGTTTGTATGTGAAGTTTTGGCTACGTCATGTCATTAAGATTGTAGAGCTTGGTAACAAGCACTGCAGTATAACATAGCCATAAAAGTAAACTTTTTGTATTGTGGTGTATGGTTAGATGTTTGCTTCAATGGTTCTGTTATGTAGCAGTATTTATGTGTTGTATTAGAATATACCTACTGTTTGATCTTTTGAGATTGGATATATTTTTTTTCATGAGTTGGGTAACAGGAGCACGTATTCTTTTTCAATTTCTGTAATAAAAGAAAAGAGCATGTTAGTGTATGTATTTTATAAAGACTTATTGCATTGCATAATATAAATTTCAGCTTTTTTTCGACCCTCATATTTAGTAGTTTACAAACCAGTGTACTGTGCAATTTGCTCAGTTTCTGTTTGTTTTTCCAATCATTGGGTCTGTGGGAAAAAAGTCCATGTTGGTTTAAAAAAAAAATCTTTTTTGTTATGTTACACTCTATTTGTTTGTTTTCAGTGTTCACTCGTTGTTTCTGGCTAGTGTTCTATCTGTTGCCTTGTTGCAGATTTTTGGAGCAGTTAGATAGCTGTTGGCGTATACTAACTGTCTATTTTTTTGTTATAATTTAGTGGCATTGATTTATCTGTTTGGTTGTTGCACAATCTTGGGGCAGTTAGATACCTGTTGTATTCTAACTTGTTATAGTTTTTTAATTGAAATGTTGTTAATGTTTATGTACAGATTAGTTATTAAATATTTCTTTTAAGAAGATTAAATAAGCGTTTGTAAGATTTGCTGGTAATCTCTGCTTTACAGTAATGATACTATCATTACATTCGAACCATCCACATTTATTTTTTATATATGCAGTGTAGTGACCTGCATTGGTTGTGAATCCTGCGTGGTAGATTAGACCTATTGTTGTGAAGGTTTTCTTACCAATACTTGACCATGTGTGAATCCAGTCAGCTTGCAGTTGTTTTTGGTACCATCTGCATTGTAATGTAGAAGCATTAGCATTACGTATTTACTATGTGTTTGTATTAGTAAGGTGGAGCGATTGTCTGAATTGCAGGTAGTACATAATCTACCATGGTTTGCATTTTGTACAAGTTGCTGAAATGGAACGTATTCACAATTAGGTATGAATACATACACAAAGCGCTCATTAGGGATTTGTTCCTGTGCCACATTGTTGCAGAGAGTGCATGTATGTTTCCACATGTATGAAATCTGGAAGATTTTTTTGTTTTTGAGTACTTGTAGTAAGTACATAAAAAATTCTTGTGGATCTTCTTGTGAGATTATAGTGAATTTCACCATTCCAGCACACTAGTCTTATTCCATGAACACTATTCGTATTGTCAGGATGTTTGTTGCGTTTCTATGATGGACTAATATTTGCAAACACAATTGGTCTGTACTGTGTAAGTAAATGTTGTCAACAATTGGTGGCAATTGAAATAGAATATTCATTGCTACATTTGCGTAGCAACTTACACCAGTTATATTTGAAAAATGGAATGGACCAGATAGTTCTGTGTCCAAGTCATTCTTTCGGAGTGTGTGTTGCTTCTTTGAATAAGTACCTGAGTTACCTTGAGTAATAGGTTCTTATTTGGTTGTGGTAATTGATAAAGTTTTAGCTTATTTTATTCTCTTTGGAGGATTTGCAGTGAGATCCTGTTGCATTTCTGTTTGAATTAGTTTTCTTTTACAACGTTATCCTTTTTGTGGAACAGGATATGTTTTTAGATGGGGGGTGTATAGTGAACGTAGTCAATTGTATTCTAAAATGCAAGGAATATCAGCGTTTACTTTACTTGCATCAAAGTTGATTAGAAATAGACTGTCAAGGGTACATAAGTGTGATAGTGCTACGTAGCTCATGCCTTCTTTAAAGACTGTGTTCCCAATATCTATCAATGCTTTGTCTAGGGTAAGAGCTTGTGACTTGTGAATGGTGACTGCGTATGATAGAGTTAGAAAAAATTGTTCGCTGCGTATATACATGTCTTTGAAGAGAAGGAATCAAGCTTTTGTGTGCCCTATCCTTTTTACTTCTGAAAGTTTGTCAAAGAGAATATCGACAAACTGAATGTTGTTGTCACGTGGGTATGTTTGAAAGCCAACAACTGTACCCAGTGCTCCATTAACTAGTCTTGGTTCCACGTCAAGGTTACGTTTAAGCATTACTCTACAGTTTAAGGATAATTGTAATATTTTCTCCAAACCAGCTGTGTTGGAGATTTTCTAAGGTAGGAGATTTTCTAAGGTATTTAATCTTGGTGTGGCTTGTTGACACATGAGTAGAGTCCTACCATGTACGTCCAGTTTGTCTGTTTTCATTTAATTTGGAACATCTTGCAAGAGTTGACATTAAGGACATACAATTCACATTTTTGTGTGCTGATTGTTCCATGCCATCAGTAGCACATGAATTATGGCCCCATAAAGTGCATGGATGTGCTAGGTTTTTAATATTGCTTGTGCTTCTTGAGATAGTACACCAACTCTGATACTTTTTAAAATGTTGGCGTAAGTGAGGTCTGCAGATTGGTGAATGTTTTCTGTTAATTCTCTGTATTGGAAATGTTGCCAAAGGTTGAAATTTCCTATGCTGCTAACAGTTTTACGGCAGAGTTTGTGCCCTAAGCTTTTAAAAATAGGTTCACCTTTCACTGGTGTCAATTGAAGAAGATCTCTGAAATAATGAATAATGTGTTTTCCTCCAAAGAGCTCTTCTTAGTTTGTTTTAAGTACTTCTTGCAATCTGAGGTGAATCAAAGCCAACATTAGGTTGGAGACCATGCTCACTTCATCTATTAGTAGCATTTCCATATGTTTTAACGCTCTGCGTAGTTCCATTGCAGCTTCTGTAATAAGTTTGTAATATTTTAATTTGTTTTGGTGTTCTACTGGAAGGAGTAGTAATCAGTGCAAAGTGACACCGCCTATTTTCTAGGCAGCTAAACATGTGGGGGCAGTTACAACAGCTGACAGTTTGTTGTTTGTCAATTGTTGAAGGAACGTGCTGATGATTTTGATCAAGAATGCTTTGCCTGAACCAGCTTCACCACTGAATATACTAGTTTAGGTTTGTAATTTTGGCAGGTACAGTATTTATTTTCATGTTGTACACCATGTGCAATTTCTTTTGTTACTAATTGAAAAATGGTACACTGCTCTTTGTTCAGTTTTGATTGTAGTACAGTTAAATCTTCTGTATCTTCTTCATAGTGACACATGGTGTTCTATACTTCTGTCATAGCTAATTCTGCCTCATTTGCTATTAGTGGCTGACCCAGTGGTTTTTGACTTCCTGTTACAGAAGGTTGACTACTGTTGGGAGTGTCTTTATCTAGTTGGGCCTGGAGTTCTTCTTCGTGTTGCTGTTCATAGTGCAACATTGTTTTGTACTGCGTAGAGGTTATATCAGTGATAGTGCTTCATTTGCTTTGAAAGCGTCTTCATAGGAGTCATAGTTTTCTAGTATCTCTTCTTCTTTTCTCCATGGTTTAAAAAGTTGTAGCAGGGACATGTAATATAGTTCTTTTTATAGAGGAGTTTTAATGACAATTTGATGTGATTAATTAAGCTTCATTGTTAAGTTTCACTAAGCTGCCTTCACAATCTGTCACTCTATATCTACCTTTTTTCATTGGGTTTTATATTATTGTTGAATGTGAAGTTTTGGGCTATGTGGTATAGACACATGGTTTTCCAAAGTGGTACTCCTGTTCGGGTAGTATGTGTCTAGAAAAATTGTTTTTCAAAATGTCTGTTGGGATCATTTTTGGCTATTGTTTCTATGTTGTCGTGTGATTTGAGAACTCTTTTTCTAGATTTAGCAGGACCAAGACTTAGCCGTACTATATTTTCAGATTTTCCATACAAAGCAGTACCGGATAAACGATCTGCAGCTTCATAGGCACCACATTCTCTATGAGAGAGCATTTTTATGCCTAAGCTGTACAATTTCTGAGATTTTGTCAGGTGATAGGTCATTCCAGAGGTCTTGAAGCTCTGTTTGTTCTGCTTTTGTTAAGTAGGCTGTAACATATCGTGCAACTGCAGTGGAATTGTCTGCAATGTACTGCAAATCTATGTTTGCATTCCATAAGAGGGCAAGGATTGTATTGTATATATTTTGACTCTTCTGTTCTTTTTATGTAATACGTGTTCTTAGGTGATTTACCTTTATCACTATGTCTAACTGAAGACATGAAGTTGTTCACTTCACCTATTTCTGTAACTGCTCTAGGGAAACCAAATCGGCATGTGGTGTAGTATTTCCCTTTGTTTTTGTATTTGCGAGGACCATATTTGCCACATTTTGGTGGTAATTCATAGAATTCAGCGCACAAGTGGCGCACGCGGCTGGCGCACAGTGTGCGCGTGTGAATCCCTGTGCCAGCCGCGTGCGCTAAAATCCATTTCCGCGCACAGCGTATTCATGGATTCCAGCCACCAAAACTAGCCGTGGCGCACAGTGGCGCTGCGACCCTGCAGCAGCGCCAGTTACGCCCCCAAGAACGCCTCTCGCGCAGGGAAAAGCCATCAATATACCCAATCTAGCGCAAAGGGCTGCGCTAACCCTGTACCAGCACAGCAAGCGGTATATGTGTATCACTGGGGTGCGCGGGAAGTACCTCACGCGATTGGCCCCGTGCGAGCTGGGTACGCATATTTCAGGGGTGCGCTGGAAGTTCCACACGCGATTTCATCATGGTACGTGTATTTCAGGGGTGCGCGGGAATTTCCACACGCGATTGGGCCCGGCCGAGCAGGGTATGCGTATCTCAGGGGTGCGCGGGAAGTTCCACACGCAATTCCATCAGGGTATGTGTATTTCGGGGTGCGCGTGAAATTCCACACGCGATATCAGCAGGGCACGTGTATTTCAGGGTGCAGGGGAAGTTACACACGCAATATCCGCAGGGTACGTGTATTTCAGGGGTGCACGTGAAGTTCCACACGCGATATCAGCAGGGTACATGTATTTCAGGGTGCAGGGGAAGTTACACACGGGATTTCAGCAGGGTACGTGTATTTCAGGGGTGCGCGGGAACTTCCACACGTGATTGGGCCCGTGCGAGCAGGGTACGCGTATCTCAGGGGTGCGCGGGAAGTTCCACACGCGATTCCATCAGGGTACGTGTATTTCAGGGTGTGGGGGAAGTTTCACACGCAAAATCAGTAGGGTACGTGTATTCCAGGGGTGCGCGGGAAGTTCCACACGCGATTCCATCAGGGTACGTGTATTACAGGGGTGCGCGGGAATTTCCGCACGCGATTGGGCCCGTGCGAGCAGGGTACGCGTATCTCAGGGATGCGCGGGAAGTTCCACACGCGATTCCATCAGGGTACATGTATTTCGGGGTGCGCGTGAAGTTCCACACGCGATATCAGCAGGGTGCTTGTATTTCAGGGTGCAGGGGAAGTTACACATGTGACTTCCGCAGGGTACGTGTATTTCAGGGTGCAGGGGAAGTTACACACGCGATATCAGCAGGGTACTTGTATTTCAGGGTGCAGGGGAAGTTACACACGTGACTTCCGCAGGGTACGTGTATTTCAGGGGTGCGCGTGAAGTTCCACACGCGATTCCATCAGGGTACGTGTATTCCAGGGGTGCGCGGGAAGTACCTCACGCGATTGGCCCTGTGCGAGCAGGGTACGTGTATTTCAGGGGTGCGCGGGAAGTTCCACACGCGATTTCCGTAGGGTACGCGTATCTCAGGGGTGCGTGGGAATTTCCACACGCGATTGGGCCCGTGCGAGCAGGGTACGCGTATCTCAGGGGTGCGCAGGAAGTGCCACACGCGAATCCATCAGGGTACGTGTATTACAGAGGTGTGCGGGGAGCACCACACGTGAATTGCACGTGTGGGTCCTCCCAGGTGTTCCCTCTACACCCTCCACGGCCCCTGCAGGTGGCTCACACCACAGGGGCCTACCCTGCACATGTCCTGCAGGCACACCATCCACCATAGCCATGACCCCCAGCCAACCCACATGTCAACTTGCACTACTGCCCACCAACGCATGTCCCCCTGCACTCCCAGTCACCAGGAGCACCCTCCACCAGGCCCCACCCGTGTCTCCCAGCACCCCCACACCCCAGCAGTGCAGGGGCAGCCACCACCAGGCCCCCACCCATGTCTCCCAGACCCCCACCCCCCAGCCACCAGGGGCGGCCTCCACCAGGCCCCCACCCATGTCTCCCACCACCCCCACCCCCCCAGTCACCAGGGGCAGCCTCCACCAGGCCCCCACCCATGTCTCCCACCACCCCCACCCCCCCAGTCACCAAGGGCAGCCTCCACCAGGCCCCCACCCATGTCTCCCACCCCCCGCCCCCCCAGCAGTGCAGGGGCAGCCTCCACCAGACCCCCACCCATGTCTCCCAGCACCCCCACCCCCCAGCCACCAGGGGCAGCCTCCACCAGGCCCCCACCCATGTCTCACACCACCCCCACGCCCCAACCACGAGGGGCAGCCTCCACCAGGCCCCCACCCATGTCTCCCACCACACCCACCCCCCAGTCACCAGGGGCAGCCTCCACCAGGCCCCCACCCATGTCTCCCCCCACCCCCCAGCAATCGCCTGTTTTTTTCCGCTTGCGCCTGCTTGCGCCTGCTTGCACGAAGATTTTCGGCGCAAGTTTGTTCCATGAATCGGCCCCTTTGTGTTTTTGAAATTGTACAATTTGGCCATGAAGATCACTATTTGTTATTTCCGATGGAATTTCACAAGTGACATATTTTTCGATAAACTGTAAAACAGTGGCATCACTGTCTTGACCAAATTTAGGAGCATCTTTAATCCATAAAAGCATGTGTATATGTGGTGCTCCTCTGGCTCGGTATTCCTTTCTCCAAAAGAAGTGTTGCACTTCTCCGAGGGGAGGGACAGTTTTATTACAAATAAAGTGTAGCATTGCAATGAAACGATGATGGAAATATATTGAAACATTAACAGAATCTAGAGAGCAAAGTTGTTAGTATATCTATGTTTGTTTTATTTTTGTTTGATATGCGTAGGAAATCATGTAAATCTTCCCATGCATATTCTGCACAAATTAATGTAACAAACCAAGTGGGTGGGCCAAGGTTTATTATCATACAACGTGCCTCTCTGTGACGTCGGAACCAGTACTCTTTCGTACCACGCATGTTTGCTAACAGATTTGTAATGCTTGATTGTAAAACCTCATGTTTTTCTTTCACTTTTTGTACTAATAGCGTAGCTGACATATTTTGAAAGTGGGTTCCTGATTTCAATATGTGTGCAACTACGTAACATAGAGTTACTAATTCACTTTCAAAGATTAGGTGGAATATGTATTCCACATTTTGTCTAAATCTGGGATCTTCAGAATACATTTGTAACAAGCGGTATTCTGATGCTGTTATCTGAGTGGGTCTTTCATTGTACCTTCCTCCTTTGCCAGTAGGAAAGAGTAGAGGAAAAGCATGTGCTTCTATACTTGTTCTCCATATGCTGATTGATGAACCTTTGGTTTGTTGCATTTGGTACATTTCTAGTGCATCATCTATGGTGTCATTAGAGTGTAATGCATGAATTGTATAATGGTCTAAAATATTGGATACTGTAGCAGGATCTAGAATTTCAAATTGACCAGTTTCTGGTGACTCTTGAATTATTTCAGTTGTTTCCCTTAAGTTTTCTTCAATATTTGTTTCTTTTTAGTATTTATTATTGTCTTTTAGAAATTGCAAGACTTGTCTTAACTTCATGTAAATCTATGAGTTGTTGCCAATTTATTTATTTATTTTTTTTGGTACACCATTTACTAAGACCATTAAAGATTGCTCTATTGGACGTTGCACTCCCAGAGTGTGCACATTTGCTTTCAGATCTAATGGTAAATAAACTACTTTGCCACAAATCCCTTTCACCAATTCAGAGGGAGGTAATTTTGCTCTTTTTGGTTGAAGGTGTATTATCGCTTGAAATGGGTGCACTGTTTAAATTATTATACTCTCATATAAATTGAGTTGTTGCAGGAGTTTTGGTAGTGGGAATAATTCCAAGTTATTTGTGATGGCATGTGAAGGAGTTTGGTTGTTGTCAGGTTTTGTAGTGCAGTAACTGCAAAGTATTACGTGGTCAGTTATTTTGTATTTGTTTTCTGCTATAAGGTAGAGAGCTAATTCAAACCATTTGGAATCTTCATTGTGTTCTATTTTGTACGTTACGTCTACAGTTTTTGTGTTACTTTTATAAAAAAGTTCTGTGGCAACACACACACATATGGTTTGGTACTTCAGCGGATGTACTTTTAAATTTTAGTATTTGTTTTTTGTATTTGTGACAAATAAGGTTGCCATCTGTACAATAGTCGCTAGTCTGTTGTAAAGCTATTGAATTTTGTTAGTGGCTTTCACTTCCAAAATATTTTTTCTGGATATGCTCTATTTCTTCGAGTAGGCCTTTGGCTGTACCATGTAGAAGATTGTTATTTAAATTGGCTAGTGCTAAAGCAGGACTTTTGGCATAGTACAGTATATAGACGTGATTTCGTATAGTTGAATGATTTGATGATAACGTTTTGATATGATGGAAGGTGCTTTTGCAAATAGGTCCTGAAATGCAGGCTAATGAATGTCCTTTTAGTCCTGTGTATTTGCGCACTGGACAGGTATCCATATTTTGTAGCAGTTTAATTTTGATTTTGTCTTTGCCTTTCACATACTGATTGAGGAACTGGCATAAAGATTTAAAAGATTTTTTGGCAATGTTACACATTGACGTGCACGGCCATTTGTATACTGGACGTTCTGGTTCAGTTGAATGGAGAGTTCATACTGAGTTTTCTGGGGATATTTTTGTAAGCAGTTTTTCTTGTTGCATTATGGTATAAGTTTTTCATAAACTCGTCCACTGCTATGTATGGCAATTGTGTTTGTTTGATTTTTTTTGTATGCTTCATTAAAATATGGTTCTGTGCTCGTGGTGTACCTCCACAGATAATTAAGAAGTTATTTTTGTTGACATTCCATTTATTGAGAAGTCTTTTTTTTATTTAGTAGTTAGTTTTGTAAGTGGTTTCATTCTGGTTTACACTAAAATAAATAACGTTCTTTTGTGAAGGATTGCACTGTCTACCAAAGCTTCTAAGATTACTTTTCTACAGTAGGTTTTAAGGGTTGTGCATGATTTGTCTCCTGTTTTTATAAGATTCTGACGGAACATTTTTGCTAAAATATTTTTTTTGGTATGGTTACTTGACACTATATCACGATTTATAGGAGAAGTTTTAGCAGTAGTAGTGGCTGCATTCTTGTTAATCATTTTCTGTTTTCTTGTACATTTTGATAGAGGAGGCAAAGTTTCTGTACTGGAAGCTTGTTTTGTTTTGCTAAATGACTGTATTAGCTGTTTTGTTTGAACTTTTTGTACAAACTCTGCTAGAGATTTTCATTTTCTCTATTTTTGCATTGCTTTCTATGGACTGGCTTTCTGGTAGGCATTCTGTGGGGTCTGTTGAAACAAAAAAAGAAGGTATGGGTTGGGCTGTTGTGCAATGTATGTGTGCTGTATGCATGAGTGTCGTGAGTATGATGGTAAAGATGCATGTGGTATTGTGCGATCGTGCATTGGGCAGCTACAATTAGTTGGGACGCCTAGTCTTCTATTTGTGTGTTACTATACTGCAGTTTAGATGACAGTAGAAAGTGAGCTAGTGGTGAGGAGAAGCACTAATAGTAAATCTAACGGTATACAATTAAAACAGTTCTTTGTTTTGTAATACTAACATTCTAGGGGCTGAGTTATGTTATTTGTGTTCCGAAAAACAGAGATTTGTGTGCAATTCTGCCTGCTAATCCCTGTTTAATAACTGGTGATTTGAGGGCAGAATGGTGCACAAATCTGTTTTCTTGGTGCACAAATTACATGAATCAACCGCACAGTGTGTTTTAGTAACAATAAGAATATTAAGGTAGTATTGTACTTACACTTTTTTTGTGGAACGGGCTGTTTTCTTTGGAGCTGTTTGTAGTTCAGAAGCTGCTGCTCTCCTGGAGAGTGGTCTTCACTGCAATTGTAAAAGAAAGAAGTTAGTAATGGTGTGTGTTTATAACACTGATGTTAATGTAGACGTTGATTTTTATGTTTTTGTAGTAGTATTCTTGTTTGATATCTGAACGTAGTGTATGCATGCAGCTTCATTTGACTATATACAGCCTTTATATTTTATTAACAATATTTTAGTTCAACATGCTTTGCAAATGAGTAGAATATTAAGTGTTTGAAACTCACTTGTTTTGTTAAAGCTGAGTTATAGGATGTTAGGAGAAAGAAGAAATAATGATATATTTATTTTGCAATTTTTATATGGAAAATGGCAGAAACTGTATAGATGAACATGGAATGTATGTATTTGTGAAGGTGTGGGTAATAAAGCAGAAGGATGTGATTTACAGGTAGTGGTGTTATTGCAGCTGGGAGCATTTCAATGATAGTGTCTATGTGTGTGAGTGTATGCAGATGCATGACATTTTACTGGCTGTGTGTAATTTTATTATACACTATTAAGTGTTTTTCCACAATTATACTGTTATTATCCCATCTTCTAATATTATAATTTTTTAGATAGGTGTGTGTGTGTACAAAAAAAAATGATAGCAGACAGGTTTGGAAGTGACAGTTGATTATAGCAGAAGGAAAAAATGACAGTAAGTTCATTTTATAGGTTATACAGGTTAAGTGACAGTTACTCTGTTTATATGCATTCATAAGAGTTGTACATGTACTGTGCAGAAAATATGCATACCTGTATTTTGTATTCATGCATGTGGATATGCATGAAGCTGCAAGTAGAAATATTGGAGACTTGTACAATAGTTGTCTTTAGTATGTGCTTTCCAATGATATGAGACTTGTACTCAGAGTGATCAACAGTACATTTGAAGTGCTGAACTATGATGATGGAGTTAAATGTAGAGGTCTTGGATGTGATTGGCGGATGGTTGTGTGACTGCTTAGCTGTATCCAATGAGGGAATGGCACAGAGAGTGAAGTTGAAATGGTAGAAGGGCTGTCCAAGTTATGACATGTCCTTGGACATGGCGGTAGTCCGTGGACATTGTGTATTACATGCAGGGATTTTGGGGTGGAGAGGCATGCAAATTAGAATGAGCAGAGCAGGGGATTTATCAGTAAAGTTTACTGGGTGTGTTGTGTAAGGAGGGAGTTTGTCAGAAAGTTGTTTTCCTGAGAGAAGAACAGTTAGCTATGGCTGTGTGTTTCAGAAAACAGATCATCTGGATTTTGGGAGACTCATGGATACATTGGTTGGAGGTACATGCAGAACGTTGTGGAGTAGCTACAGATCTTGGATTCCCTCATGTGGAAGTGCACTGGCATGGATTGCTTGGAATGAAGTGGTTGGACTTGGTACCTCTCTGTGCTAGTTTGGAGACAGAGCTTCATCCAGACATAATTATAATTAATTGTGGAGGGAACAGTTTAGGACATGTGTCAGGAATTTCTTTGCAATTTGCGATGAAAGAAGGACTTGGGAAGGTCATGGACATGTTTCCAAATTCCCAAGTAATTTTTTTCTCGTATTGCATAGAGACAAATGTGGCTGCGTTCTCCTTCATTTGGTCAACAAATGGAGAAAGCGAGGCACAATGTTAATAATGCTGTTTGTGCCTTTCTAAGAGATGATGGCATGTTCTCTTTCCACAATGAAAATATTATGTTTCGTAGCACATACATTTTTCGCAGAGATGAAGTTCATTTTACATATGCTGGTAATCAGATTTTTCTGAGAAATGCACAAAATGCATTGCAACCTTTTTTGGAATTACAGCCATCCATTTTGCAGTCAGTGTTGACTATTTCAAGTTTTTCAAACACAAAAAAACACCACCAAAAGGCTCTTTTCAGAGCCACCACTTCCTCCCAGAGAAAACTGCAATGGTTTTGATAGGGCAGCACCCCAACATTTTAGATGTCTCAGGACTGTCCGTGGACTTCTAAAAAGTGCACAGGGTCCTGCTACATTTATTTGTCACTTCTATTTTTAGACTGTGAAAGGCGGCTCTGAAAAGAGCCTTTTTTTCAGATTTTTGTTTTATATATTTTTTGTTTATTTTACACACGACACACTTGGAGAGGAGGGGAAAGGAAGGTAATGAAGGGACACCAACTATGGGGATAAGAAAGGGCAGGTGGAGAGAGAAAGATGTAGGGTGGGCCTTATTTAGGTATTGGGCAGACCTTTTCATGCTCCTTGACTCTAGTCTCGAAAGCACTCCGAGGACTCTTCCTCCCTGCAGAGTACTGCATCACAGTACATACACAATATGATGACCCTCGAAAGGTAATGGTCAACAGCATCGTGAATGGCCTGTGAGGCAGCTGGAGGGATGCACTGTCCCACAGGAGTGTCTCTTGTGGTGACAGGAGCGGAAACGGAGGATGCGGTAGAGGAACTCAACCTACTATGTTGATCACAAGGTACAACCTTGCGAACGGCCCCACCGTGGAACGAACTTAGGTGTCGCTTCATAGATGTCGTACCGAAGCTGTACGAACCAGGCCTCCCACGACTCAGCACCATGTGGCACTGATTGCAGGTGACCTTGTTCGCACGCGCTTTTGGCACTCCACCCTGAATGGTAAACAACCGCCACACGCAAGACTCACAGCGAGTGCTGGTAGCAGGGACTTCCACTAACTGATCCTTGTCATCCCCTTCATCCTCCTCCTCTACATACTCACGCCTGTTCCCCTCTTCAGGACCTTGGGGAGCTGGTGGTGGAGGGGGTGGGGGTGGGGCTGAGACAGATGTGGCACCAACTGGAGCAGCAAGCATTGATGCCATCAGGTCTTATGGAAAGCAGCAAGAGCAGCAAACTCTCCAAGATTAGCAGCCAAACTAGACAATGCTCTGTCAGATAGCCAGAAGCACAATGAGGATGAGCTCTGGGATGTGGTCTTTTATAGGGGTAGGGGAGCACGCTCCGCAGACAGCTGCACTGTCCGCAGACAGATCGAACATCCAAAAAAGGCTCAAAAATTCCCAAAAACGATGTAGAAAGTAAGGGTCATTGTCTGCGACATGTGCTTTGGTGAATTTCTACTATAAAATACTTTGGATTGCCTGAAAACGTACTTTTAAAATGTTCGCGGTTCAGAACAGTGTCCGCAATTCAGGACACACGCTCAGCGTGGGTGCGGTCACATGATGACGTCGCAAACACGTCCGTGAAGGGAAGGGGTGTCTGCTGGACACCAAATGTACAGGAACGGCAGTGCACATGCCATGGGTGTTCTACGGACAGTGTTCGGGTCCTGAAACTAATTAAAAGTGACACAAGTGAGACGGACATTTACGGACAGGCACAATGTTCGTAGGATTTATGGGTGTGGTGCGCATGTGCGTTGATGTTCTACAGGCAGTGGGGACAGGCATAGTGTCCTTAGGACACCCCCATTTTGGTTAATTGTGGACATCTTGTACACCGAATGTGTTATAAGAACAGTTTCAACTTGCCTGCGGACAGTACGGAAAGGAATAGTGTCCTTAGGACACCTTCATTTTGGTTAATTGGGAACAACCCGGTCATCGCGCATGTTCTTAGAACAGTTTCAACTTGCCTGCAGACATTACAGACAGGTTTAGTGTCCTTAGGACACCCCCATTTTGGTTAATTACATACGTAACAGACTTCAAATGTGTTCTAAGAACAGTTTCAACTTGCCTGCGTACAGTACAGAAAGGAATAGTGTCCTTAGGACACCTTCATTTCGGTTAATTAGGGACAACCCGGTCACCGCGCATTTTCTTAGAACAGTTTCAACTTGCCTGCGGACATTACAGACAGGTTTAGTGTCCTTAGGGCAATTTTTGTTAATTACAGACAACCCGGACACCGCGCCTGTTCTTAGAAAAGTTTCAACTTGCATGCGAACACTACGGACAGGAATAGAATCCTTAGGACACTCCCATTTCGGTTCATTACGGACATACCAGACAGGTGCGCTGTCCGCATACATCTTAACTGCCTTTTTAAATAAAATAAGACACAAAAGACTGAATTAAAACCCATATCATATTTTTTTTAAATTATATATAGATATAAAATGTATGCAAGAGAGGGGGAAGCAGAAACTGATACAAACGCAGGGGAATTGGGGGGGGTTTGGAGAGGATGGATGGGAGGAGATGAAGGGATAGAAGTCTCATCATAACATTTTTCCTGGTGAAGGTTTGGGTATAGTTGACTGGGACATGGAGAGGGGGAACAGGTACATGTGGGACAATGATATATTTTTTTTCTTTTATGTGGTCCTCCACACAATGTTTCAAAAGATTGAAAATTTACATCTCCATGTCCATTTTTTCTTCCATGTGCTGCAGAGGATGTTCTAATGTGTCTATAGATGTATTATTCTTAATGTTTATATGGTCTGTTAAAAAAATAAAAATGTTAAGTACACATAAAGTTATGATTTATTAAATTGGTTATATAGAGAAGTGTCTACCATTAGTATCACTATCTTCAGTCATTTCCTCACGAGGGAAATTCTCCTCAAGCCATTCCAAAGTGCTGGCCATTTCTGTGTAAAAAAAGTAATATATTACTTTTAGTGTACCTAATACAGAAAGTTTAGAAATATATAAGAAAAATGAACTTTACTTACTAGCTTCTGGTCAGTTGTGTTCTTACTGTTCTGTAGGTCTGCTGTTGCTCCTAGTTGTGCAGTTTCTGTGAGGTAATTATGTTGAAAGCATATCTTTTTAGTTTTGGTATATTCCATTTGAGTACATATGGTATTAAAATGGATGGCTGATGTGTTATATATATATATATATATATATATATTCAGTGAAAAGACTTTGTTAAAGGGACGTTACGGTTAAGTTGCGCTACTAAAAAGCTATGAAATTCAGTAAAAAAACGTTGTTAAAGGGACGTTATGGTTAAGTTGCGCTACTAAAAACCTATGAAATTCAGTGAAAATACTTTGTTAAAGGGACGTTATGGTTCAAAGTAAAACCGAAAAACTCCTGAAATTCGGCAGTTATGGTAAGATAAGCAACCATAACTCGCGCCACCACCGTGCACTGCTAAGACTAACACCCAGGACATCAAAGATGACATCACAAATGTCATTGACATCACTGATGACATCACATGTCTGGCTCCCTCTTTTTTCCTTTACTGATATATCTAGGCAGTTACAATCAGGAACTAAAAATTCATTATACTATAATACAAAGTACTATGTTTGTAGACTTATACTACAAATATGTTCATATGTTCATCTGTGTAAAGTCACTTAGGACTGGAGAGGACTGGGCGCGTTTGATGACGCACCCTGTAACGTCACGGAGAGAGGCGGGGAATATGAATGCTTTGATAATATCAGGTTTAGGGGCGGGAGATATGATTTAGTGTTGCAAAAGCAAATCAGCCAGGTCAATAGCGCCAGTCATAGGATTATCACATAATGTCGGCGCACACCAGCCGGATTTATCGTTTCTTTAGTGGACAAAAAGTCAGTTGACGCCCATAGGAAATTGTACTATTAGCGGACAAAAGGAGTGGTTTTAAAACACTTTCACCCCGACAACGAACAATACAAACAACGTTCTCAGAACACCCCCATTTTGTGTAATTGCAACCATTTCGAGACACCGTGAGTGTTCTTAGAACACATTTAACTAGACAGATTACAATACGGACAGCGTCCTGAGGACACCCCCAGTTTGTGTATTTATGAACAATTAAGTACACCGCGAGTGTTCATAGCTCATTTTTACCTTCCTTGCGAACAAAAATGACACATACTCCGTCCTCTAAACACCCCACCATTTAGTTTATTTACAAAATGTCAGAACAGCCGCGTTCTCCGCGGACAAATCGAACGCAACAAAAACGTCTAGCACATAAATAAAATACAACTTTGAACCTATCTCATACTCCCCCATCCTCCCCAAAGACTTCTACACACCAACACACTCTACTAAATACACATTTTGAACAAACTTTCACCACGCTGTCTGCGGACGTCCGCAAATGCAAGATGGCGGACGCGACAGAAAATCTGACGCGCATCACGCACCACACCACCCAATCAGCGAACACGTTGCATGTCCGCGGACATGACGCAAGCCTCTGGGCCAATCAGGGTGCTGTCCGCGGAGCGAACAGGGAAATCCGTCCGCGAAGCGAACACAGATATCACTCATTTTTTTGCCTTACATTTTGGTCATTTTTAAAAAAAACTATTGGACGGATATTACACCAAATTTGCAAAAGCACGCTTTCGGGACCAGGCCGCCGCTCCTGCCACAAATTTGGTGTAAATCCGTCCAGCGGTTCGTGCTGTAGCCGCGTGCAGTTTTTTCCCATTCAGTCTATGGGAAAAAAAAAGTTTTGGGACTCCCCCTATAACTTTTCCCCCCCTGGACAAATCCTCACCAAACTTTGCAAAAAATTCAGAGTGGGCCATATACTTTTTTTGCAAAGTTTGGCGAGGATGCGTCTAGGGGGAGCAGAGTTATAAGCTGCCCAATAAGTGCTCTTCCTATGGAAACACCAACTTAACCATAACTACGTGGCCACTACCGCGGCCATGTAATAGGTTCCACTTCTTATTTATTATTACATATAATGTGTTTATGTGCTGCTTTTTGAACTTGTGAAGTGTTTATATGACTTGATAGAACAATTTAGGATACCCCCTGAGTTTTTGGGTAATGTTGATGTTGTCCGCATCCGATCGCGGACATACGCACCGTCTGCGGACATCAAAATCACTAGCTGGGAGTTCAGTATGTTCTATGTTACATACATATAAAGTCAGGGAATCCTAGTAAACATCTATCAAATTTACAATATGAATATGTATATTCAATAAAATTAAATTTGATAAAGGGAGGTTATGGTCCAGTTGTGCTACTAAAAACCTATGAAATTCTGTAAAAAAAACATTGTTAAAGGGATGTTATGGTTCAAAATAAAACCGAAAAAAACCCTGAAATTCGCTAGTTATTTTAAGCTAAGCAACCATAACTCGCGACACCACCGTGCATTGCTAAGACTAACACCCAGGACATGCTTATGCAAAATTTCAATATTTTGAAACATTTTGTGGAAGACCAAATAAAAGAAAAAATGTTATATAATTTTCCAATGTGCACCTGTTGCCCCTCTCCATGTCCTAGTCAACTATCCCCAAACCCTCAACACCAAGAAAAACGTTTTGATGAGACTTCCATCCTTTCATCCCCTCCCATCCATCCTCTGCAAACCCCTACTTCCTCTGTATTTGTGTCAGTTTCTGCTTCCCCGTCTCTGTCATACATTTTATATCTGTATATAATAAAAAAATATTATGTATCTTTTAAATCAGTCCTTTGTGTCTTTTTTAAATTTTTTATAAGGCAGTTGGAATGCGCGGTGTCCGGGATGTCCGCCATTAACCAAAATGGGGATGTCCTAAGGACATTATACCTGTCCGTACTGTCCGCAGGCAAGATGACACTGTTCTTAGAACATGCAAAGTGCCTGGGATGCCCGTAATTAACCAAATGGAGGTGTCCTACGGACACTATACCTGTCCGTACTGTCTGTAGAACAGCTACGCACATGCCCACCACACCCATAAATCCTACGAACATCGCGCCTGTCTGTAACTGTTGTCTCACTTGTGTCACACTTTTAATTATTTTCAGGAGCAGAACACTGTCCATAGAATACCCGCATGCATGCGCACGGCTGTCCATGTGCATGTGGTGTCCTGCGAACACCTGTTCCCTTTGCGGATGTGTTTGCATCGTCATCATATGATCGCACCCACTCTGAACGTGTGCCCTGATTTACAGACACTGTCCGCGTCCCCGAACATTTTTAAAGTACTTTTTTAGACAAACCAAAGTACTTGACAGAACAAATTCAGCATTACACATGTCCCAGACAATGACCCTGGCTTTCTACATACTTTTTAGAACTTTTTGAGCCTTTTTGGGGTGTTCGATCTGTCTGTGGACCGCGTGGGTATCCGCGAAGTGCGCACCAGCACCCCCATAAAAGGCCACACCCCAGAGCTGATCTTCATTGTGCTTCTGGCTATTGCAGATTGACTTTTGCTGCCTTTGCTGCTCTTGCTGAGATTATCTCATCAACCCTGATGCCATCCATGGTTGCTGCTGCTCCAGCTGGTGCTAGATCTGCCTCAGCACCACCCCCAACCCCTCCTCCACCACCACCACCTCTCCAAGGGCTTGCAGAGAGGAACAGTCGTGAGGATGTAGAGGAGGAGGATGAACAGGGTGAAGAGGATGCTGTAGTGGAAGTCCCTCCTACCAGCACTCGCCATGAGTCTTGGGTGTGGTGGTTGTTTACCATTCATGGTGACATACCAAAAGCACGTGCAAACAAGGCCACCTGCAACCAGTGCAAAATGATGCTGAGTCATGGGAGGCCTGGTTCATACAGCTTTGGTACAACATCTATGAAGTGACACCTAAGGTCGTTCCACGGTGGGGCCATTTTCAAGGTTGTACCTTGTGATCAACGTAGTAGGTTGAGTTCCTCTACCACATCATCCGTTTCCGCTCCTGTCACCACAAGAGACACTCCTGAGGGACAGCACATCCCTCCAACTGCCTCACAGGCCATCCATGATGCTGTTGAACCTTACCTCTCGAGGGTCACAGTTTTGTGTATGTACTGCAATGCAGTACTCTGCAGGGGGGAGACTCTTCAAAGTGATTTCAAGACTGCGTTCACAGAGCACCAAAAGACCTGCTACCTACCTAAGTAAGGCCCACCCTACATCTTCCTCTCTCCACCTACCCTTTCTTATCCACGTGGTTGGTGTCCCTTCCTTACCCTCCTTTCCCCACCTCTCCTAGCGTGTTGTGTGTAAAAAAAATAAAAAATTTTTTTAAAAAAACAACAAAAATCCTCTTTTCAGATCCGCCATTCACAGTTTAAAAATAGAAGAGTCAAATAAATGGTGCAGGGCCCTGTGCATTTTTTTAGAAGTCCATGGATATCTAATATTTTAGGGTGCTGCCTTATCAAAACCATGGCACTTTTCTCTGCGAGGAAGGGTTGGCTCTGAAAAGAGCCTTTTGGTGTTTTTTTTGTGTTTGAAAAACTTGAAGTGGTCAACACATACTGCAAAATGGATGACTGTAATTCCAATAAAGGTCGCAATGCATTTTGTACATTCTTCAGAAAAATCTGATTGCCAACATACGTAAGATGGACTCCATCCCTGCAAAAAATGTATGTGATAAGAAACATATTTTCATTGTAAAAAGAGGACATTCCAACATCTCTTAGAAGGGCACAAACAGCCTTACTGACATTGCGCCCAAATTAAAGAAGAACGCAGCCACAATACGAGAAAACATTACTTAGGAATTTGGAAACATGTCCATGACCTTCCCAAGTCCTTCTTTCATTGCAAATTGTAAAGAAATTCCAGACACCTGTCCTAAACTGTTCTTCCACAATGAATTATAATTATGTCTGGATGATGCTCTGTCTCCAAACTAGCACAGAGAGGTACCAAGTCCAGCCACTTCATTCCACGCACTCCATGCCAGTGCACTTCCACATGAGGAAATCCAAGATCTGCAGCTACTCCACAGCGTTCTGCATGCACCTCCAACCAATGTATCCATGAGTCTCCCAAAATCCAGATAATCTGTTTTCTGACACACACAGCTATAGCTATCTGGTCTTCTCTCATGAAAAAGACTTTCTGACAAACTCTCTCCTTACACAACACACCCAGTAAAGTTTACTGACCAATCCCTTGCTCTGCTCATTTTCATTTGCATGCCTCTCCACCCCAAAATCCCTGCATGTAATATGCACTGTCCGTGGACTACTGCCATGTCTGCGGACATATCGAAAATATGAGCATGGCGAATGTAAATTTAAATAGTGTGTCCCATTTCCCCTTTCAGGTTGACTCTTTTTGTTTTTTTTTACAGATGCTTGCCAGACACCTGTTATTTTGTATTATATTTTCTTACTTTACACCTAAAACCTTCACATAACTTTCTCTAAAGCAACCCTTACATTCCAAAACAGCATGGCATTTCCCGTAAAAGATAAGGAAATGCTATCTTCTTTAAGATAAACAGCATTACTGTAAACACTATTCTCATCATTACAGAAGAACAAACCAGCTCTAAGCATGAAAGCACACATGCCTCAGTTGATTGCACACCTAGCAATATTTTGTTGAGGACAAAAAACAGAACTATTGTCCCATATTGCCCCATGTACTAATCCAGAAAAAAATACTTTAGCATTTGGAAAGATGTTCATTACTGCTTGAACCAAGTGTTCCAAATCTGCCAACAAAGTAGGGGCACTCACATAGCCCAAATGGAAAGCACCATAGTGCAAAACTGCCACATGGGGACTGTTCATCCTGCCCATATCTTCACAAACTTCTACAATTCCCTGCACATTGCAATCAGGCACTGTGCTCCACACCACTTCCACCACTCCTTTAACATCAAAATAGTTTGCCACATGCCTGCATTGAGCATACTGCTGTAAACCCTGCACAAACATATCTCCAAGCACCAACACCCTGACTTTCTCCACCTCTGCCATCTTCACTACACACAGTCTCTTTTCAACACAAATCCACAACCTCAACATCTGATTGGCTGATCCCTACAGTCCCCTTAACATGCCGGATTTGTTAGAAAACTCTGGACGTGGCACGCCCTTCCGCGGACAGCTGCGGGGTCCGCGGAGCGTATAACTCTTGGACAGCCCTTCTACCCTTTCCACATCACTCTCTGTGTCATTCCCTCATTGGATACAGCTAAGCAGTCACACAACCATCCACCAATCACACCCAAGACCTCTACGTCTAATTCCATCATCAGAGTTCCACACTTCAAATGTACGATTGATTACTCTGAGTACAAGTCTCATATCATTGGAAAGCAGCTACTACAAAAACTACTCTACACGTCTCCAAGATTTCTACTTGCAGCTGAATGCATATCCACATGCATGAATACAAACTACAGGTATGCATATTTTCTGCACAGTACATGTACAACTCTCATGAATGAATATAAACAGAGTAGCTGCCACTTAACCTGTATAACCTACAAACAAACTTACTGTCATTTTTCACATCTGCTATAACCAACGGTCACTTCCAAATCTGTCTGCTATCTAATTTTTTGGTTTTTTTCATACACACACTTATCTAAAACATTATATATTAAAAGATGGGAGAAATAACAGTATGATTGTAGAAAAACACTTAGTATTGTATTATAAAATTACACACAGCCAGGCCATCTTTATACACTCACACAGATAGACAATCATTGCAAAGCTCCCAGCTGAAATAACACCACTGCCTGCAAATCACATCCTTCTGCTTTATTACCCACACCTTCAGAAATGCATACATTCCAATGTTTTTCAATACAGTTTCTGCCATTTACCTTATAAAAATTGCAAAATAAGTATATCATTATTTCTTCTATCTCTTCTATCTCCTAACATTCAATAACACAGCCTTAAGAAACCATGTGACTTTCATACACTTGCTATTCTACTCATTTGCAAATCATGTTGAACTAACATATTTAAAGTAAAATATAAAGACTGCACATAGTCAAAGGAAATTGCATGCACACACTATGTTCAGATATGAAACACGAATACTATTACAAAAAACATACAAATCAACATCTAAATTAACATCAGTGCTATAAACACACAAAATTACTAACTTCTTTCTTTTACAATTGCAGTGAAGACCACTCTCCTGAAAAGCAGCAGCATCTGAAGTACAAACAACAACTCAGAAGAAACCTGCTCATTCCACACAAAATGAGTAAGTACAATACTACCATAATATTCTTACTGTTACTCAAACACACTGTGGGGTTTATTCATGCAATTTGTGCACCGAAAAACAATGATTTGTGCACCATTCTGCCAACAAATCCCCATTTCTTAAACGGGGATTAGTAGGCTGACTGGCGCACACATCCCTGTTATACGGCACACAAATGACATACCTAAGCCCCTAGAATGTTGGTATTACAGAACAAAGAACTGCTTTAATTCTGTACCATTAGATTTAGTACTAGTGCTTCTCCTCACCACAATCTTACTTTCTACTGTCATCTGAACCCTAGGTTAGTAACACACAAATAGAAGAATAGCCATCCCAACTAGTTGTAGCTGCCCAATGCACAATCACATACCAACACATACATCCTTACCATCATACTCAAACACTCATGCGCACATACATTTCACAGCCCAACCCACACAACCTTTTTTTTCAACAGAGCCCAAAGAATTCCTACCAAAAAGCAAGTCTGTAGAAAGCAACACAGAAGTAGAGCAAATGAAAATAAAAGTGTCCAAAATAAGCATCCATCTCTAGCAGAATTTGTACAAAAAGTTCAAACAAAACAGCTAATAGTCATTGAGAAAAAATAACAAGCTTCCAATACAGAAACTTTGCCTCCTCTATCAAAATGTAAAACAAAACAAAAAGTGATTAACAAGAATTCAGCTACCACTACACCTAGCACTGTTCCTATAAATCTTGATCTAGTGCCAACTAACCATACCAAAAAAAGTATTTTAGCAAAAATGTTCTGCAACAGAGTCCTTCCGAATCTTATAAAAACAGGAAACAAATGCACAACCCTTAAAACCTACCATAGAAAATGTATCTTAGAAGCATTGATAGACAGTGCAATCCTTCTCAAACGAAAGTTATTTATTTTAGTGTTAAACAGAATGAAACCACTAACAAAACTAACTACTAAATTACAAAAAAGACTTCTCAATAAATGGAATGTAAACAAATAATTACTTATTAAATATATGTGAAGATGAACAGAGTCACACCACGAGCACAGAACAATATTTCAGTGAAGAATCATACAAACAAAAGCAAACAAACACAATTGGCATACGTAGCAGTGGACGAGGGTATGAAAAACGTAATAATACCATAATGCAACAAGAAATACTGCTTACAATAATATCCCCAGAAAACTCAGTATCACCTCACCATTCGACTGAACCAGAATGTCCAGTATACAAATGGCCGTGCACGTCAATGTGTAACATTGCCAAAAAATCTTTCAAATCTTTACACCAGTTCCTCAATCAGTATGTGAAAGGCAAAGACAAAATCAAAATGAAACTGCTACAAAATATGGATACCTGTCCAGTGCGCAAGTACACAGGACTACAAGGACATTCATTGGCCTGCATTTCAGGACCTACCTGCAAAAGAACCTTCCATCATATCAAAACGATATCATCAAATCATTGAACTATACAAAATCACGTCTATAAACTGTACTATGCCAAAAGTCCTGCGTTAGCACTAGCCAATTTAAATAACAATCTTCGACATGGTACAGCCAAAGGCCTACCTGAAGAAATAGAGCAAATCCAGAAAACATATTTTGGAAGTGAAAGCCACTTACAAAATTCAATAGCTTTACAACAGACTGAAGGCTATTGTACAGATAGCAACCTTATTTGTCAGATATACAAAAAATAAATACTAAAATTTAAAAGTACATCTGCTGAAGTACCAAAAGATGTGTGTCTGTGTTGCCGAAGAACTTTCTATAAAAGTAACACAAACTATAGACGTAACATACAAAATAGAAGACAATGAAGATTACAAATGGTTTGAATAAGCTCTCTACCTTATATCGGAAAACAGATACAAAATAACTGACCCCTTAATATTTTGCAGTTACTGCACTACAAAACTTGACAACAACCAAACTCCTTCATGTGCCATCACAAATAACTTGGAATTAGTCCCACTACCAAAATCCCTGCTACAACTCAATTTATATCAGAGCATCATAATTCAAACACTGCACCCATTTCAAGCAACCAAAAACAGCAAAATTACCTCCCTCTGAATTAGTGAAAGGCATTTGTGGCAAAGTAGTTTATTTACCCTTGGATCTAAAAGAAAATGTGCACACTCTGGGAGTGCATCATCCAATAGAGCAATCTTTAATTGTCTTAGTAAATGGTGTACCTACAAAAGACAAAAACAAATTTCCAACACCTCGTAGACTTACATAGATGTAGACACGCCTTGCAATATCTAAAAGACAATAATACATACTAGAAAGAAATGAATATTGAAGAAAACCTGAGAGAAACCACTGAAATAATTCAAGAATCACCAGAAACTGGTCAATTTGAACTTCTAGATCCTGCTACAGTATCCAATATTTTAGACCATTGTACAATTCATCCATTACACTCTAATGACACCATAGCTGATTCACTAGAAACGTACCAAATGCGACAAAACAAAGGATCACCAATCGGCATATGGGAAAAAAGTATATAGGCACATGCTTTTCCTCTACTCATTCCTACTGGGAAAGTAGGAAGGCACGATGATAGACTCATTCAGATAACAGCATCAGAATACCACTCTTAACAAATGTATTCTGAAGATCCCAGATGTAGACAAAATGTGGAATACATATTCCATCTATTCTTTGAAAGTGAACTAGCAACTCTATGTTACAGATTTGCACACACATTGAAATCAGGAACACACTTTCAAAATATGTCAGCTACGCAATTACTACAAAAAGTGAAAGAAAAAGATGAGGTTTTATAAACAAGCATTACAAATCTGTTAGCAAACATGCGTGGTACTAAAGAGTACTGGTTCCAATGACAGAGATGTATGTTGCATGATAAGAAACCTTGGCCCACCCACTGCGTTTGTTACATTAAGTTGTGTAGAATATGCATGGGAAGATTTACATGATTTCCTACGCATATCAAACAAAAACAAAACAAACAGAGATATACTAACAGCTGGAGAGCTTTGTTCTCTAGATCCTGTTGATGTTTCAAGATATTTCCATCACCGCTTAATTGCTATTCTACACTTTATTTGTATCAAAACTGTTCTTCCCCTGGGAGAAGTGCAACACTTATTTTAGAGAAAAGCATACAAAGCCAGAGGAGCACCACATAAACACATGCTTTTATGGATTAAAGATGCTCCTAAATTTGCCACGGCTTTACAGTTTATGGAAAAAAAATTTTACTTGTGAAATTCCATCAGAAGCAACAAATAGTGATCTTCATTCACAAATTGTACAATTTCAAAGACACAAATGTGGGAAATATTGTCACCACAAATACAAAAACAAAGGGAAATACTACACCAAATGCCCCTTTGGTTTCCCTAGACCAGTTACAGAAACTGGTGAAGTGAAAAACTTCATTTCTTCAGTTAGACATAGTGTTAAAGGTTTATCACCTAAGAACACATATTACATAAAAAGAACAGAAGAAGCAAAATATATCAATGATTACAATGCAATCATTGCCCTCTTATAGAATGCCAACATATATGTTCAGTACATTGCAGACAATTCCACTGCAGTTGCATGATATGTTACAGCCTACTTAACGAAAGCAGAAAAAAAAGGCCTTCAAGACCTCTGGAATTACCTATCATCAGACAAAACACTGTCTCAGAAATTGAACAGCTTAGGCATATAAAAGCTCTCTCATGGAGAATGTGGATGCTATGAAGCTGCAGATTGTTTAACCGGTACTGCTTTGTATGGAAAATCTGAAAATATAGTATGGCTAAGTCTTGGTCCTGCTAAATCTAGAAAAAGAGTTCTCAAATCATATGACAACATAGAAACAATAGCCAAAAGGATTCCAACAGCCAAGAAATTTTGAAAAACAATTTACTAGACACATACTACCCAAACAGGAGTACCATTTTGGAAACCATGTGTCTATACCACATAGCCCAAAACTTCACATACAAAAACAATATAAAACCCAATGAAAATAAAGGTAGATCCAGAGTGACAAATTGGGAAGGCAGCTTAGTGAAACTTACCAAACAAAGCTTAAATAATCAAATCAAATTGTCATTAATCTACATGTCATGACATGACGTAGCCAAAACTTCACATACAAACTATACAAATCAAACAGTACACAAACTGTAGATTTGCAAATATGTGATAGATATTCGATTGTATGGGTGTGATCTATGGGTGTGATATGCTGTGGTGGTTGTGGCCAGGGCCTAGAGTTTTGGGTGCATGGCCTACGGCCTATGGCCAGCATATCACACCCATACAGTCAAACATTTGAACTGTCCACAAATAAAGATAGAATGGGTGCATAGCCCATAAATTGTACCCAGTGTACGAACAGATGTTAAGACCTAAAGCTGCCTGTCCATGGTTAGGGAATTGCCCATCAAATATATATTAATGAGATTAATGACCAGGCATATTCCCTTTGCCTTCTAAAATGTACTACTGTGCATAATAGTTTAGTAAAACACCAAGGAGATGATCACAGATAGAAAGGAATACAAGTACACAAATGGGATTAGAGATAGGCACAAATATATATCACATCTTATGCTCTCAAGACATCGCTGAACAAGGACAGAACAGACTTGGATACATAATATGCAAAATAATATGCATTTCAGGAACACTTGGACATGCTCCAATGAAGTGGAATTGGTGAAGAAGGTCGCTTTATCTTTTATTAAGTCTGCCCTAAAGAGGATTAAAGTCAATCAAACATTTTAACTGGCTATATGGGCTACCGCATTGCATTTTGTGCATCCGCGGACAGCCGTGGTGACCACAGACATGGCAAACACACCAGGGGTGCCTGACACCTAAACAAATACAGCATTTGACCCATCTCTAACTCCCCCACCATCCCCAAGCAATCTTACACAACAACACACTTGCCAAAGTTGTATTTCTCCCCCATTCGATGCTGCGCTGTCCACGGATGTCCGCAGATCCAAGATGGCGGGCGCATCGAAACAATACGATGCACCTCAAGCATCATTCCAGCTAATCTGAGGATACGCTGCGTGTCCGTGGACATGACGCAAGGGGATTAACCAATCGGTGTCCTGTCCGCGGAGCGAACAGGGAAGTGTGTCTGTGGAGTGAACACCGATATCACTAATTTTTGTGACCTACTTTTTGGTTGTTTTAAAAAAAAATACTGGATGGATTTTCACCAAATGTAAAAAAGCACGCTTTTGTAAAATTTCTTTTTTTCACATAGACTGAATGGGGAAAACATTTTGCTCACGCCTACAGCCCAAACCGCTGGACGGATTTTCACCAAATTTGCGGCAGGAGCGGCAGCTTGGTCCCGAAAGCGTGCTTTTGCAAATTTGGTGAAAATCCGTCCAGTAGTTTTTTAAAAAATGACCAAAAAGTAGGTCACAAAAAATTAGTGATATCTATGTTCGGTCCGCGGACACACTTCCCTGTTCGGTCCGCAGACGGTGTCCTGATTGGCCAATTGGCTTGCGTCCTGTCCGCGGACATGCAACGTGTTCATTGATTGGACGGTGAAGAGCGTGAAACGCATCAGATTTTCGGGAACGCCCGCCATCTTGGATTCGCGGACGTCCGCAGACAGCGCGGTGAAACTTTGTTGAAAAATACTATTTAGTATAGTGTGTTGTTGTGTGAATGTGTTTGGGGAGGGTGGGGGAGTAAGAAATGGGTTAAATGTTTTATTTATTTAGGTGGTAGACCCCCCTGTTGTGTTTGCTTTGTCCGCGGACAAAGCGGATGTTCTATATAAACGAAATGGGGGTGTTCTAAGGACACTACACCTGTCCCTATTGCTCGCAAGCAAGCTGAAAGTGTTCTAAGAACACATCATGTGTCCTGGGATGTTCGTCAATAAATAAAATGGAGGTATCCTGAGGACGGTATGCCTGTCCGTTCTGTTCACAAGCAATTTCAAATTGTTCTAAGAACACATGTTCGCAAGCATGTTCAAAGTGTTCTTAGAACACATTATGTGTCCTGGGATGTTCGTAAATAAACAAAATGAGGGTGTTCGGAGGACGCTATGTCTGTCCGTACTGTTCGTAGGCAAGTTGAAACTGTTCTAAGGACACTCATGATGTCCGCGGACATTAAAAGTGTCCATATGGCATAGTTGAAATGTTTGATTCTATGGGTGCGATATGCTGCGATGGTGTATAGCGATATAGCCATGCACCCAAGACTCTATGCCCTGGCCACAACTACTGCAGCATATCACACCCATAGTGGTTTATGACTTTGGGATCGAAGAACAAATTCATAAGCAACAAAGTTATAAGCCACTATGGGTGTGATATGCTGTGGTGGTTGTGGGCAGGGCCTGTAGTTTTGGGTGCATGGACAAGATCAAATTTATAGGCAGCCAAGTTGAAGCTGTTCTAAGAACACTCATGATATCCGTGGACATTAAAAGTGTCCATATGGTATAGTTAAAATGTTTGACTCTATGGGTATGACATGCTGCAGTGGTTGTGGCCAGGGCATAGAGTCTTGGGAGCACGGCCATATGGCCATGCTCCCAAGACTCTATGCCCTGGCCACAACCACTGCAGCATATCACACCCATAGTGGTTTATAACTTTTGGATCCAAGAACAAATATATAAGCAGCAAAGTTATAAACCACTATGGGTGTGATATGCTGTAGTGGTTGTGGGCAGGGTCTATAGTCTTGGGTGCATGGACAAGATCAAATTTATAGGCAGCAAAGTTATAAGTCTCTGTGGGTGTGATTTGCGGTGATGGTTGTACTTAATATAATATACTTACTGTTTGGTTTACTAACTGTAGTACATGTATTTCTTGTTTATTTCTGTGACAAAAGAAAAGATCATGTTAGTATTGGTATTTTGTAACAACTTATAACATTGAATAATCAACATTTTTTTTTAGCCTCATATTTAGTAGATTACAAACCAGTGTACTGTGCAATTCGCTCAGTTTCTGTGTTTGTTGCTAAAATCATTGGGTCTGTGGGAGAAAAAAAAATCCATGTTGGATTAAAAAAAAACCTTTTTTTGTTATGCTACAGTCTGTTTGTTTGTTTCCGGTGTTCACTTGTTGTTTCTGTCTAAGGCTTTATATATTGGCTTGTTGCAGATTTTTGGTGCAGTTAGATACCTATTGACATATTCTAACAGTCTATTTTTGTTATAATGAAGTGGTATTGATTTATCTGTTCGGATATTGTAAACCTTTGGGGTAGTTGGATACCAGTTGGCGTATTCTAACTGTTTATTTTTTTATATAATTTAGTGGTATTCATTTATGTGTTTAGTTGTTGTAGAATCTTGGGGCAGTTATATAGCTGTTGGCATATTGTAACAGTTTATAGTTTTCTAATAAAAGTTTAGTTAATGTTTAAGTACAGTTTAGTTAATACATTTTGGTTTTAAGAATATTAAATAAGCGTTTGTAAGATTTGCAGGTAATCTCTGCTTTAGAGTAATGGTACTATCATTACATTCGAACCATCCACAATTCTTTTTTATATATGCAGTATAGTGACCTGCATTGGTTGTGGCTCCTGCGTGGTAGAATAAACCTATTGTTGTGAAGGCTTTTTTACCAAGTGATACTTGACCATGTGTGAATCCAGTCAGCTTGCAGTTGATTTTGGTACCATTTGCATTGTAACGTAGAAGCATTAGTATTACATATTTACTATGTGTTTGTATTAGTAAGGTGGAGCGATTATCTGAATTGCAGGTAGTACATAATCTACCATGGTTTGCATTTTGTATAAGTTGCTGAAATGGAAGGGATTCACAATTAGGTATTGATACATACACAAAGCGCTCAATGGGGATTTGTTCTTGTGTCACATTGTTGCACCGAGTGCATGTATGTTTCAACATGTATGAAATCTGGAAGATTTAATTTATAGGTATGTTATTGTTTTCCAGTACTTGTAGTAAGTACATTAGAAATTCTTGTGGATCTTCCTGTGAGTTTATAGTGAATTTCACCATTCCAGCACAGTAGTCCAATTGTTGTCTTATTCCATAAACACTATACATGTTGTCAGGATTATTTGTTGCGTTTCTATGAAGTACTAACATTTGCAAACATAATTGGTATGTACTAAGTAAATGTTGTCAACTATTGGTGGTAATTGAAATAGAATATTCATTGCTACATTTGCGTAGCCACTTACACCATTTACATTTGAAAGTTTAAATAGACCCGATAGTTCTGTATCTCAGTGCTTTTTTTGGAGTTTGTCTTCCTTTTTTGAAGAAGTACCTGGTTTACTTTCCCTAATAGGTTCTTTTTTGATTGTGGTACTTGATGAATTATTAATTTCTTGTAATATCTTTGGAGGATTTGAAGTGATATCCTGTTGCATTTCTGTTTGATTTAGTTTTCTTATCGAACATTTTACTTTTTGTGGAATAGGATATGTTTTTAGATGGGGGGTGCATAGTGGACGTAGTCTATTGTATTCTAAAATGCAAGGAATATCAGCGTTTACTTTACTTGCATCAAAGTTGATTAGAAATAGACTGTCAAGTGTACGTAAGTGTGATAGTGCTACGTAGCTCATGCCTTCTTTAAAGACTGTTTTACCAATGTCTATTAATGCTTTGTCTAGGGTAAGACTTTGTGATTTATGAATGGTGACTGCGTATGCAAGAGTTAGAGAAAATTGTTCTCTTCGTACACACATGTCTTTGAAGAGAAGGAATCAAGCTGTTGAGCGTCCTATCCTTTTCACTTCTGAAAGTTTGTCAAAGAGAATATTGACAAAGTGAATGTTGTCAGGTGGGTATGTTTGAAAGCCAACAACTGTACCCAGTTCTCCATTAACTAGTCCTTGATCCACGTCAAGGTTACGTTTAAGCATTACTCTGCAATTTAAGGATAATTTAAAATTTTTTTCCAATCCAGCTGTGTTGGAGATTGAATTTTCTAAACTATTTAGTCTCGTTGTGGCTTGTTCACACATTGGTAGTGTCATACCATGTATGTCTAGTTTGTCTGTGGCCCTAAGTTCAATTATTCATTGCATTTCTTTTTTTAACATTGTTTCATTGAATTTGAAACAGCTTGCAAGAGTTGGCATTAATGCCATACAATTTACATTTTTGTGGGATAATTGTTCCATAACACCCATAGCACATGCATTATGGCCATAAAGTGCATGAATGTGCTGGGTTTTCAATATTGTTTGTGCTTCTTGAGATAATATACCAACTCTAATACTTTTTAAGATGTTGGCATAAGGGAGATCTGCAGATTGCTGCATATTTTGTGTTAATTTTCTGTATTGGAAATGTTGCCAAAGGTTGAAATTTCCAATGCTGCCAACAATTTTACGGCAGAGTTTGTGTCCTAAGGTTTTAAAAATAGGCTCATCTTTCACTAGTGTTAATTGAAGATCTCCGAAAACAATAATGTGTTTTCCTCCAAAGAGCACTTCGTAGTTTGTGTTGAGTACTTCTTGTAATCTGAGGTGAGTAAAGGCCAAGATTTGGTTGGAGACCATGCTCACTTCATCTATTAGTAGCATTTTCATTTGTTTTAATACTCTGCATAGTTCCATTGCAGCTTCTGTAGAAAGTTTGTAATAGTCTAATTTGTTTTGGTGTTCTACTGGCAGGAGTAGTAATCGGTGTAAAGTGACACTGCCTATGTTGTAGGCAGCTAACCCTGTGGGGGCAGTCACAACAGCTGACAGTTTGTTGTTTGTCAATTTCTCAAGGAACTTACTGATGATTTTGATTAGGAATGTTATACCAGAACCAGCTTCACCACTGACATACAATAGTATAGGCTTGTAATTTTGACAGGTGCATTCTTTGTTTTCATGTTGTACACCATGTGCAATTTCTTTTGTTACTTCTTCAAAAATGTTACGTTGTTCATTGTTTAGTTTTGATTGTAGTATAGTTAAGTTTTCTTCATCTTCATACTGACACATGGTGTTTTCTACTTCTTCTGTCATAGCTAGTTCTGCCTCATTTTTTATTAGTGGCTCTCCCAGTGGTTCTTGGCTTCCTGTTACAGAAGGTTGACTACTGTCAGGAGTGTCCTTATCTAGTTGGGCCTGCAGTTCTTCTTCGTGTTGCTGTTCATTGTGCAACATTGTTTTGTACTGTGTAAAGTTTACATCAGTTATAGTGCTTTCATTTGCTTTGAAAGTGTCTTCATAGGAGTTATAGTTATCTACTATTTCTTCTTCTTTTCTCCATGGTTTAAAGAGTTGCAGCAGGGACATGTCATATAGTTCTTTAGGTTGTGGAGTATTTAATGACAATTTGATATGATTAATTAAATTTGGTTTGGTGAGTTTTATTAAGTTGCCTTAACAATTTGACACTCTGTATTTACCTTTTTTTTTCATCGGGTTCTATATTATTTTTGTATGTGAAGTTTTGGGCTATGTGGTATAGACACATGGTTTCCAAAGTGGTGCTTCTGTTTGGGTAGTATGTGTCCAGCAAATTGTTTTTTAAAATGTCTTGGCTGTTGGGATCATGTTTGGCTATTGTTTCTATATCTTCGTATGATTTTAGAACTCTTTTTCTAGATTTAGCAGGACCAAGACTTAGCCATACTATATTTTCAGATTTTCCATACAAAGTAGTACCAGTCAAACGATCTGCTGCTTCATAGGAGCCACACTCTTTATGGGAGAGCATGTTTATGCCCAAGCTGTATAATTTTTGAGACAGTGTTTTGTCTGATGACAGGTCATTCCAGAGGTCTTGAAGGACTGTTTTTTCTGCTTTGGTTAAGTATGCTGTAACATATCGTGCTACTGCAGTGGAATTGTCTGCAATGTACTGCACATCTATGTTTGCATTCCATAAGTGGGCAATGATTGCATTGTAATCATTTATATATTTTTCTTCTTCTGTTCTTTTTATGTAATATGTATTTGTAGGTGATTTGCCTTTAACACTATGTCTAACTGAAGACATGAAGCTGTTCACTTGACCTGTCTTTGCAACCGGTCTAGGGAAACCAAAGCGGCATTTGGTGTAGTATTTCCCTTTGTTTTTGTATTTGCGACAACAATATTTGCCACATTTGTGACTTTGAAATTGTAAAATGTGTGCTTGGAGATCACTATTTGTTGCTTCTGATGGAATTTGACAAGTGACATTTTTTTCAATAAACTGTAAAATAGTGGCGTCACTGTCTTGACCAAATTTAGGAGCATCTTTAATCCATAAAAGCATGTGGATATGTGGTGCTCCTCTGGCTTGGTATTCCTTTCTCCAAAAGAAGTGTTGCACTTCTCCAAGGGGAGGAGCAGTTTTATTACAAATAAAGTGTAGCATAGCAATGAAGCGATGGTGAAAATATCTTGAAACATTAACAGGATCTAGAGAACAAAGTTCTCCAGGTGTTAGTATATATATATTTGTTTTGTTTTTGTTTGATATGCGTAGGAAAGCATGTAAATCTTCCCATGCATATTCTGCACAACTTAATGTAACAAACCAAGTGGGTGGGCCAAGGCTTCTTATCATACAAAGTACATCTCTGTGACGTCGAAACCAGTATTCTTTAGTACTACGCATATTTGCTAATAGATTTCTAATATTTGATTGTAAAACCTCATCTTTTTGAGGCACTTTTTGTAATAATTGTGTAGCTGACATATTTTGAAAGTGGGATCCTGATTTTAATGTGTGTGCAACTCCGTAACATAAAGTTGCTCTTCACTTTCAAAGAGTAGGTGGAATATGTATTCCACATTTTGTCTAAATCTGGGATCTTCAGAATACATCCGTAATGAGCGATATTCTGATGCTGTTATTTGAATAGTTCTATCATCATACCTTCCTCCTTTGCCAGTAGGAAATAATAGAGGAAAAGCATGTGCTTCCATACTTTTTTTTCCCATATGCTGATTAGTGATCCTTTTGTTTGACGCATTTGGTATGTTTCTAGTGCATCTTCTACGGTGTCATTAGAATGCAATGGGTGAATTGTATAATGGTCTAAAGTATTGGATATTGTAGCAGGATCCAGGAGCTCAAATTGACCATCTTCTTGTGTCTCTTGAATTATTTCAGTGGTATCCTTCAAGTTTTCTTCAATATTAATTTCTTGGTAGTAATTTTTAGATATTGCAAAGCTTGTCTAACCTTATCTAACCTTATGCAAATCTACCAGTTGTTGCCAATTTCTTTTGTCTTTTGCAGGTACATCATTTACTAAGATAATTAAAGATTGCTCCATTGGACGTTGCACTCCTAGAGTGTGCACATTTTCTTTTAGATCTAATGGTAAATAGACTACTTTTCCACGAATACCTTTCACTAATTCAGAGGGAGGTAATTTTGCTGTTTTTGGTTGAAGACGTATTATTGCTTGAAAGGGGTGCACTGTTTGAATTATGATGCTCTCATATAAATTGAGTTGTTGTAGGGGTTTTGGTAGTGAATATAATTCCAAATTATTTGTGATAGCACGTGAAGGAGTTTGGTTGTTATCAAGTTTTGTAGTGCAGTAACTGCAAAGTATTAAGGGGTCAGTTATTTCATATTTGTTTTCTTCTATAAAGTAGAGAGCTAATTCAAACCATTTAGAATCTTCATTGTGTTCTACTTTATATGTTAGGTCTACAGTTTGTGTGTTACTTTTATAGAAAGTTCTACGGCAACATACACACACATGTTTTGGTATTTCAGCAGATGTACTTTTAAATGTCAGTATTTCTTTTTTGTATGTGTGTAGTAGAAGGTTGCCATGCATAGAATTGTTGCTAATTTGCTTTAAAGCTATTTCATTCTGTAAGTGGCTTTCACTTGCAAAATAGTTTTTCTGGATATAGTCGATTTCTTCAAGTAGGTCTTTTGCTGTACCATGTAGAAGAATGGTATTTAAATTGGCTAGTGCTAAAACAGGACTTTTAGCATAGTACACTTTATAGATTAAATTTCGTATAGTTGAATGATGTGTTGATATCATTTTGATGTAATGGAACGTGTTTTTGCAAGTAGGTCCTGAAATGCAGACCAATGAATGTCCTTGTAGTACTGTGTACTTGCGCACTGGACAGGTATCCATATTTTCCAGTAGTTTAATTTTCATTTTGTCTTTGAACTTCACATTCTGATTGAGGAATTGGCGTAAAGACTTGAAAGATTTTTTGGGAAAGTTGCACATTAACGTGCATGGCCATTTGTATACTAGACGTTCTGTTTCAGTTGAATGGAGAGGTAATTCTAGGTTTTCTGGGGAAATATTTGTAATTAGTATTTCTTGTTCCATTATGGTATTATTAACTTTTTCATAAACTCGTCCACTGCTATGTATGTCAATTGTATTTGTTTGCTTTTGTTTGTATGCTTCTTCATTAAAGTATGGTTCTGTGCTCGTAGTGTGACTCCACTCACCTCCACAGATACTTAAGAAGTTATTTCTGTTGACATTTCGTTTATTGAGAAGTCTTTTTTGTAATTAATCATTAGTTTTGTTAGTGGTTTCATTTTGTTTAACACTAAAATAAATATGTTTCTTTTGAGAAGGGTTGCACTGTCTATCAACGCTTCTAAGATTAATTTCGTACGATAGGTTTTAATGGTTGAGTTTTATTTCTCTCCTGTTTTTATAAGATTTTGCAGGACTCTGTGATGGAACATTTTTGCTAAAATACTTTTTTTGGTATGCTTAGTTTGCACTATATCAAGATTTATAGGAGTAGTTTCAGCTGTAGTGGTAGCTGATTTTTGTTGTTTTGTGGTTTGTTTTACATGTTGATAGAAGAGGCAAAGTTTCTGTACTTGAAGCTCGTTTTGTTTCGCTAAATGACTGTATTAGCTGTTATGTTTTAACTTTTTTTTACAAATTCTGATAGAGATGGATGCTTGATTTGGACACTTCTATTTTCATTAGCTCTTTTTCTGGGTTGCTTTCTACCGATTTGATTTTTGGTAGGCATTCTTTAGGGTCTGTTGAAAAAAATAAAGCTGGCATGGGTTGGGGTGTTCTTAATGTACATGTGCTGTTTGCATGAGTTTGTGAGTAAGATAATAAAGATGTATGTAATGGTGTGTGATTGTGCATTGGGCAACTACAACTAGTTGGGATGGCTTTTCTTGAATTTATGTGCAACTAAACTGGGGTTCAGATGATAGTAGAAAGTAAGCTGGTGGTGTGGAGAAGTAAAAATAGTCAATCTAATGGTATAGAATTAAAACAGTTGTTTGTTCTATAATATGAAAATTCTAGGGGTTGAGTTGGGTTATTTGTGTGTCGAAAACTAAGAAATTGTGTGCCATTCTGCCTGTAAATCTCTGTTTAAGAAATGGGGATTTGTAGACAGAATGGTGCACAATCTCTATTTTTAGACACAGGAATAGCATGAATTAGCATTACAGTGTGGTTGAATAATAGTACAAATAATATGGTGGTATTCAACTTACTTTTTTTTAAATGAGCATGTTTCTTCTTAGTTGTTCTTGGTACTTCAAATTTGGCTGCTTCTTTTCAGGAGAATGGTCTTCATTGCAATTGTAAAGAAAACAAATAAGGAATTTTGTTTGTATATAGCATTGTTTTTAATTTAGACATTGATTTTCTTAATTGACATTGACCCTCCGCGCCTTCCTCAAAATCATGAAAACTATCTTATTCACATAAGATGCGTCGCGCCAGTTGAATACATATCATATGTTCTTAATGCATAACCTGTATTGTAATGACTAACTGTACCAACCAAAATATCATTTGTATGCCTTGTGGAATTCATAATGTACCACTGAATACCACTATTTCTGTAACTAAGCTCTTGTATGTAACAGCGCCTCAATGCCATGGGCTGCTTGTGCAGTATATAAATATAAGTAAATAAATGTTTACATTTTTGTACAAGTATTTTTGTTTGATTTTTGAACATACGGTGTGCATGCAATTTTGTTTGAGTATGTTAACTCTTCATATTGTACTTTAAATATGTTAGTTCAACATGCTTTGAAAATATGTGTGTAAAATGAAATTAAATAACAGATAGGTTTGGAAGTGAGAGTTGATTTTAGGAGATGGAAAAAATGACAGTTTATATGAATCTATAAAAATTGTACATGTACTATATATAAAATATGCATACCTGTAGTTTGTGTTCATGCATATTGATATGCATGCAGCTGCAAGTAGAAATCTTGGAGACTTGTACAGTACTTCTTGTAGAAGATACTTTCCAATGATATGACACTTGTACTGAGAGAGATTAACAGTACATTTGAAGTGCTGATCTATGATGATGCAGTTAGATGTAGAGGTCTTGGATGTGATTGGTGGATGTTCATGTGACTTCTTAGCTATATCCAATGAGGGAATGGCACAGAAAGTGAAAAGGAAATGGTAGAAGGACTGTTCATGTTATGATATGTCCGCGGACATGGCGGTAGTTCGCGGACATCGGGAGTTACATCCGGGGATTTTTGGGTTGGGGAGCCATGCAAATGAGAATGAGCCGCGAAAGGGATTGGTCAGGAAAGCTTAGTGGGTGTGTTGTGCCAGGAGAGAGTTTCTCAGATACTCTTTTTGCTGAGAGAAGAAGAGATTGCTATGGCTGTGTGTTTCAAAAAACAGATTGTTTGGATTTTGGGAGACTCGTGGATACATTGGTTGAAGGTGCATGCAGAAAGCTGTGGAGTAGCTGTGGATCTTGGATTCCCACATGTGAAAATGCACTGGCATGGAGTACATGGAATAAAGTGGTTGGACATGCTACCTCTCTGTGCTACTTTGGAGACAGAGCAACATCCAGACATAATTGTAATTCATTGTGGAGGGAACAGTTTAGGACATGTGTCTGGAATTTATTTGTAATTTGCAATGAAAGAAGGACTTGGGAAGGTCATGGACATGTTTCCAAATTCTCAAGTAATCTTTTCACAGATTGCGCAGAGACAAATGTGGCTTTGTTCTTCTTCATTTGGTCCACAAATGGAGAAAGCAAGGCGCAATGTCAATAAGGCTGTTTGTGCCTTTCTAAGAGATTTTGGCATGTTTTCTTTTCACAATGAAAATATTATGTTTCGTAGTACATATATTTTTCGCAGAGATGAGTCCATCTTACTTATGCTGGCAATCAGATTTTTTTTTAGAAATGTACAAAATGCATTGCAACCTTTTTTGGAATTACAGCATCCATTTTATAGTAGGTGTTGAGCATTTCAAATTTTTCAAACACAAATAAACACCACCAAAAGGCTCTTTTCAGAGCCACCACTTTCTTCCAGATAAAAGTGCAATGGTTATGATAGGGTAGCACCCCAACATTTTAGATGACCACGGACTGTCCGCGGACTTCTAAAAAATACACGGAGTCCTGCTTCATTTATTTTCACTTCTATTTTTTAACTGTAAAAGGCGGCTCTGAAAAGAGCCTTATTTTTTTGATTTTTGTTGTTTTAAATTTTGTGGTTTTTTTTATACAAGACACACTAGGACAGGAGGGGAAAGGAGGGTAATGGGGGGACACAAACCACAGGGATAAGAAAGGGTGAGCTGAGAGAGGAAGATGTAGAGTGGGTTTCACTTGGGTAGTGAGCAGATTTTTTTCGTGCTCTGAAATGATAGCCTCAAAAGCACTATGAAGTCTCTCCCCCTGTACAGTACTGTGGCGCAGTACATACACACAACTGTGACCCTCGAAAGGTAAGGGTCATCAGCATTGTGTATGGCCTGTGAGGCAGCTTGAGGAATACGCTGTCCCACAGGAGTGTTCCTTGTGGTGACAGGATCGGAAACAGAGGATGAAGTAGAGGAAGTCAACCTGCTACGCTCCTCGCAAGGTACAACTTTGCAAACGCCCCCCAAAGGGAATGACTTTAGGTGTCGCTTCATGGTAGTTGTCCCAAAGCTGTATGAACCATGCCTCCCGCGACTCAGTACCATTTTGCACTCATTGCAGGTGACTTGGTTCGCACGCGCCTTAGGACCATTACCAAGAATGGTTAATAACCGCCACACCCAAGACTCACGTCGAGTGCTGGTAGTAGGGACTTCCACTACCTCATTCTCATCATCCTCTTCTTCTTCCTCCTGTGCATCCTCACTCCTGTTCCCCTCTTCAGGCCCTTGGGGAGGTGGTGGTGGTGGAGGGGGTGGGGGTGGTGCTGACGCAGATGCAGCACCAGGTGGCAGTAGTGGAGCCATGGAAGCCATCAGCTTGGTGTTGAAAATCTGCAAATATGCAGGCAAATTCGCTGTGCTCTGTAGGATAGCCAGAAACACAATGAGAATGAGCTCTAGCGTGTGGTCTTTTATAGGGGTGCTTGTGCGCGGTTCGCAGACATGTGCACTGTTCGCAGACAGATCGAACAGAAAAAAGGTTTCAAAAAGTCACAAAAAGTATGTAGAAACTCAGGATTACTATGTGGGACTTGTTTTATGGTGAGTTTTTGTTGGAAAATATTATAGATTACTTGAAATGTAGTTTTAAATTGTTCGGGGACACAAACAGTGTTCGCAATCAGAACATACGCGGATCGTGGGCGCGGTCACATGATAGCTTCGCGAACATGTCTGCGAAGGGAGCGGGGGTCCGCAGGACACCAAATGCATTGAAACTATTTTTTGCATGCGCGTTGGTGTTCTACGGACACTGTTCGGGTCCTGGAGTGATTAAAAGTGCATCACAAGTGAAATGAACAGTTACGGACAGGCGTTTGTTCTTAGAAAAGTTTCAACTTGTCTGCAAACAATATGGACAGGCATAGCGTCTTCAGGACACCCCCATTTTGTTTATTTACAATCACCCCATGACACATAATATGTTCTAAGAACACTTTCATCTTGCCAGCGAACAATACGGACAGCGTCGTCAGGACACCCACATTTCGTCCATTGACGAACATTTCAGGACACCGCGTGTGTTCTTAGAACACTTTTAACTTGCTAGCAAACAGTACGGACAGATATAGTGTTCTTAGGACACCTCCATTTTCGTTTCTTCACGGACATTACGGACAACCGCGTTTTCCGCAGACACCTGAATTACTTTTCAAAAAAAAAAACAAGAAATGAATTAGGACACAATATAATGATTTTACTTTATTTTACATACATGTTAAATTTATGACAGAGAATGTGAGGCAGAAACTGAAACAAAAACAGGAGAATTAGGGGTTTCAATAGGATTTATATGAGATGAAGAAGGATGGAAGTCTCATCAAAACGTTTTGGTTCATGGAGAGGGTTTGGGAATAATTGACTGGGATATGGTGAGGGGGGACAGGTACATATGGGACAATGGTATGTAGTTGTTATTTTGAAGTGATCCTCCACAAAGTTTTTCAAATTATTAAAATTTGCCAACAGTAGGTCCATTTTTTTCTTTTATTTGCTGAAGAGTCTTATCCAATACAGCTTTTTTATTAGTATTTTAAATTTTTGTATGGTCTGTACAAAAAAAATATATATGTTAAATGTATATAAAATAATATTAATTAATTGGTTTATATAGTAAAGTGTCTACCATTAGATGCACTATCTTCTGACATGTCCTCACGTGGGAAATGCTCCTCTAGCCACTCCAGAGTACTAGACATTTCTGTGATAAAAAAAAAAAAACATAATATCATTCTTTTTTGTACCAAATACAGAAAGTTTATAAATATATGAATAAAATGCAGTACACTTACTATTTCAGGTAAGGTGTGTTCTGAGTGGTCTGTAGATCTGCTGTTGTTCTTAGTTGTGGAGTTTCTCCACAACTGAGGTAATCATGTTGGAAGCCTATCTTTCTTCTTTTGGTATATTCCATTTTAGAAAATAGTGTATTTAAATTAATGTTTAGTGTGTTTTATATATGGGTTACACTTCTTATTTATTACTACATATAATACATATAATGTGTATGTGTGCTGGTTTGTGAAATTGTAAAATGTTCATATGTTATGATATAACAATTAAACATACATCCCCAGACTTTTTGGGTAGTGGGGCTGTTGTCCGAACATGTCAATGACATTTGTGATGTCATCTTTGATGTCGTAGGTGTTAGTCTTAGCAGTGCACAGTGGTGGCGCGAGTTATGGTTGCTTAGCTTACCATAACTGGCAAATTTCAGGTGGTTTTTGGTTTTACTTGGAACCATAACGTCCCTTTTAACAAAGTTTTTTCACTGAATTTCATAGGTTTTTAGTAGCACAACTTAACCATAACGCCCCTTTAACAAAGTTTTGTCACTGAATATATATATAAATATCCCTGATTTTTAAGTAATCTGTTTTCCTTCCATTATTTTCTCTAGATAAGGTATGAACACCTCCACTGAATGTCCCTGAGATAGCGGATGGAACTGAGTAACCTCCTCTGTTGGTTTTAGTGACTGGGGGTGTGACACATGCAGTGTTTGGTACCTCTAATTGACCACATGCAATTCTGGCCTCCTCGTTGTGCACAGCAAATGCTCTTGCAGGAGTGAAAAGACTACAAGCAGCACATCTCAGCCTTCCTCCCACTCGTTTGTGTGCTAACATTGTTTCAAATGTGTCAAAAATGTGTTATTCATCTCTCTGAATATCTGCTGCTCTGTCCCAGCAAAATCAGGTGAGTGTGCCTCTCGCACCGGTAGACCTGAGTTTTTCATGGTTCCTGCTGTGCCTCCTTCCTGGTGTCATATAATGCCATGTGTCTCGTCCACACACTCCATGAGTGCAACAGTGATTGGTGTCACCCTCTTTCCCAAATCTCTGGTGATGGCATTTCTGTTGTATACCCATTTCAAATCAATGAATTTGTCAAACACCACTGCATAAGAAGATCCACACCTAAATATCAGTCTCTTTTTTAAGATCTTTATTTATATAATCAATGCATTCACATTTGCCATAGCATTACATAGGTTTACTCCAGAATTAGTTAACGTAACATCAAATCCAGAGGAATCAGATTTTGGGGAGTTTCCTCTATAGTGACTTCCTATGGTGCATTGAGTTATTTTGTCTTTTTAACTCAGCAAATATTACCAACATGATGGAATAAATAAATGAACTAACTCCCGCCCCACCCTGTGCTCCTCTCCCACCCCCACATGACAAACTAATGAGCATGACACAAATGACTTTTCCTTTCCGGTGATCACATTCCTTCATCAACATTGCATAGGACACTTCGGTATAGATTCAAATTACACTGGTATTTGCAAGCATTCGTGGTTTATGGAATTGGTATCCCTGACATGTTCATGAAAAGGAAGGCAGGTCTTCAAGAATTCTTTGATATGTCCCAGCTTTAAGAGCACACACCTTCTCCATGGCTTATACAACCCAGATCTTGACCCACCAGCATGCAATTATAGGGCCTTCTGATATTTTCCAGTTTTTGGCAAGGGTAATGCGAGCTGCTGTTAGGAGATGTGTGATAAGTGAAACATTCCCTCATGTTGCTGTGTATACCCCTTACACCTCTGCCCCTAGAAGTATCACTACTAGTGATTCAGGTAATTGTGCCCAAGTAATCTTTTTGATATGGGCTAAGATTTCCTTCCAAAACATTTAGGGCATGTTCGCCACATGTGTCCCAATGTTTCTATTTCCCCCACATTGCCTCCAGCACAGAGGTGAGTGGTCTTTATTCATTGCGTTCAGTCTCTGGGGTGTCAGGTAACATCTAAGACAAATTTTATAGGTCGACTCTTTTATAGCAGTGCACTTAGACAATTTTTGTGCCCTCCTCCAAATCTGCCCCATTCCTCCTCAGTGATGTTAACCCCTAAGTCAACCCCTAAGTCATCACCCCATTTGTTCATGTATGATAGGTCCACTGTATATTGCATTCTATATAGCCGTCTGTATATCCAGAGATCAGTGTTCGAGTACCAGCTTTCTTTACCTCCCTCTGAAAGATCCAATGTCTGACCTGAATATATTTGTTCTTTTCTCCTTCCTTTATGTGAAATTTACATGTGCATTCCTTGAAAAGGAGCGGGCTCCCGTCCTCGTAGAAATCCTCTAGTTTCAGTGTGTCACCTCCCTCTCAACTTTCCCAACAAGCAATCTTTATGCCTGGGGAGAAGTCTGAATTATTGCTTATCGGGCTGTGTGGACCCAATCCCGGACTCAATCCCGGGGTGACCTTTACCCATTTCAATGCTCAGTCCCATTTTTGTAGTGATTCCCTTGTTGCCTTCAGTAGTTTGCCTCCCGCCGCCCTGTTCTTTGTGCATATTGATTTTACTCCATCTTTTCCGCGAGCCTGGATCTGGCCATCGTAACATGCGTATGATCTGGGCTATTAGTATTTACCTCTTCACATCAGGGGCAACAAAACCTCCAGTCCATAGTGGTCGGTGCAGAACCGACCTCCGAATCTGGGGTTTCTTTTTATGCCAGATAAATGTTAATCTCATCTTGTAGGGTTTTTATCATCTTGGCCAGTATATTTATCGGGAGAGAACCAATGACATATAACAGTCGAAGAATGATTGTCATTTTAACCATGGCTATTCTAGCAAACCATGAGAGTTCTTGTAAATCTCATCTATGCAGGTCTTCTCTAAGCGCTTTCCAGAGAGGGGGGAATGTTCGCTCCATATAGTGCCCCATAACTCCTTGTTAGCTATATTCCCAAGCACTCTGTTTGGTCTTCCCAGGGCATTGGGTAGTCCCCACTTAGTTCCTGTTTTTCATTCTGATTATCTGTTATATTGAGGACTTTAGATTTGTTAAAATTAATTGTAAACCCTGAGACCTCAGCCAAATTTCAGGATCCTGTCTAATTGTAGCTGCAATCGGTTCCTTTGCCATGGAAAAAATGAATGGTGACAGGGGACAGCCCTGGCGGGTCCCCCTCTGCATCATTCTCTGGTCAGAGAATGCCCCATTCACCACAGATTTCATGGATGGCAATTGAAAATTAGCCACCACCATGCGTCTAAATGCCGGCCCACAGCCAAATTTCTCCAGTGTCTGTTGTAGAAATTCCCAATCCAGTCTATCAAATGCTCTTCTCGCGTCTAGTGCTACTATTGAGAATTTCTGTTCCGTCTTTGTGCTTAGTTCTATTAGATCCACAGCTTGCCTGATGTTATCTTGTGTGTGCCTGCCCATTATAAATCCTGTCTGATCTTCATGTATGATCCTTGGTGATATGAGCACAAGTCTCCTTGCTAAAATGTGGGATATATTTTTGCGTCACTATTTATTAAGTAGATTGGGCAGTAATTGGCGCATTCAGATTTCTTTTCCTGTCTTGGTGATTAGCACAGTGATGGATCTGCCCATGTCCTCTGTTACCTTCCCCTCCTCTCTGACTCTATTGTATAGGCACATCATGGGTGTTAATAGTTGAGTTCTAAAGGTCTATTATTAGCCGTTACCGAACCTGTCTGTCCCGGGTGTTTTATTGGAGTGTAACATAGCTGTGATAGGCCCCTCCAGAGCTTCTCTTTCTTCCTCATTCAACTGCGGCAATTCCACATTTCCAATGTATTTGGTTTGGAGTGTTGGGTCCAACTTCTCTCATTTTAGCAGGGCTGTGTGGAATATTTCCATGACTTTATTTTATCTTCCTCCCTCCCCCACCTGTAAATTACCCACTTCATATTGTAATTGTGTGAGATGATTACGGATTTTCTTCTTTCATAGTTTTTCCGCAAGTAATCAATTAGCCTTGTCTCCCTGAGTATACTAAATAGGTTTGGTATTCAACAGGGATTGTGCTGATCATTCTGTTGTGTGTGCTTCCATTTGGGCCTTAGGTTTTAGCAGGTCTCACAGTGATCTCTGTGTTTGTTTGGCCTTATGTTGTGATTCTGCATTTTGTATTTCCTTTTCTAGTTTGCTTCGGGTGACCTCTCTGTTCTTGGCTTATGTGGCTGTCTGTGAGATAAATTCTCCTCTCATCACTGCCTTCCCAGTATCTCATACCACCCTCCAGTCTACCTCCCCGGTATCATTCTCAGTAAAATAGTTGGTCACAGTTTGCTCCATGTGGGCTCTATGTGCAGTCTCTTTTAGTATGAACTTGTTGAGTCTCCATTGCCTTTTGCCCGCCTTACTATCTGGTTGCGTTTCAATTTGGACTATCACTGGAGCTTGGTCCGAGAGATATTTTATTCCTTTGGTTATGTCTATTACTAGGGGTATTAGAGTAGCTGAAATTAGATCCATGTCTATACGTAAATAACCCTTGTGCACCGCTGAATAGTGTGTGTATTCCCTTTTATTGTTATGGAAGAATCTCCAGGTTTCAATTAGGTTAAGGTCACAGAAGAATTTCCCAGGGCTTGTCGGTTCCTCTGGTCATTGTTAGAGAGGGCAAGCGTCTTGTTCAGGTTGGGATGCTTAACACAATTCAAATCTCCTCCAACTATTACCTGGCCCCACACCAGCTGCCTATCATCTGTAGCACTGCATTCAAGAACATGTTGTGCTTGTAGTTTGGGCTATACAGTGCTATAAGGGTAAACATCTGGGTTCCCAGTGTGCCTTTGATGACTAGAAATCTCCCCTCAGGTCTTTGTAACAGAACTGTTTCTTGAATAGTAGTGAGTTTCCCAGTTGGATTGCTTCCCCCTAGTTTTGGTCCCACCCTTTGCAAAGTATTGCTTGGGGAATACATGATGTGACATTCTTTCTCATCCAGAGCTAGTGAATGGGTCTCTTGTAAGAATGCCATGGATGCCTGCAGGTGCTTCAGCTATTTTAGTATAGAGCGTCTTTTCATTGTTGAGTTCAGGTCCTAGTTGTTTAAGGTTACAATGTGTATTGTGCTCATGTCAGCCATGATCCATTTTGTGTCCTTCTCTAGTTTGTGGCCGCTTTATATTATTCCTTTTCCCCCGTGTTGTGATTTGTGTCATGTTGTCACGCATGTTTCCTGTAAATGATGAAACTTAGTCGACCACAACATTCCCAACATTCCCAATTTGTGCCTCTCATGCACTTTTAACCATTCAAATGTGTGGTCCATATAACTGGACCAGCAGGGCAGTTATCCGGTCCCGCACCCCCCATCCCTTTTTTCCCAACGCATCACACTTTTCTATTAACCATAATCTTCAAACATCCCCAAACTAATTTGGCTCCTATCGCATGCCACACATGGTTTATCTTACTGGTGTGTTCACCATCTCACTTTAGGCAGACATTCAGACGGACTCTCTTTGTTTCACACCCCTCCCCCTCCCCTTTATATAAGGGCACCCCTGTCGCCAACCAGCTTTCTTGTTTGTACAAATTGTCTGGTGCCTCAAGACTTTCTCTGGTAGCGAGTCAGTTGAGCCAATAGGGTTGTCCATGCTAATTAGGTCTGTCATTTCTTCCTCTTTCGTGATGTGATAGGCCTTGTCATGGTATTCAAATCGTATCCCACATAGGAAGATCCATCTATATTTGACTTCTTTCTTGTGTAGCCAGCCAGTTACCACACAAAGTCTCTTGTGTCTCAATAAGGTAGCCTGTGCTATGTCCTGATAGAACGTGATGTGTGTGTCATTATATTTGATTGATTTTAGACCTCTAAACACTTTCATTATCTGCTCCATTACATGATAAAAATGCACTCTTGTGACAACATCTGGGGTCAGGTTATTCTTTTGTTGGTAGGCTTTATATATCCTGCGAGTCCTGTCCAAGATGATTGGTTTGCCTCCTGTGTTGCCAAAGACCTGTTGGAATAGTGCTTGGGCATGCTTCTGTAGTTTTGATTCTGGGATTGCTTTTGGTATGCCTCTAAGTCTGATGTTATTTCTCCATGATCTATTTTCACTGTCTTTTTGTCTGGCCACCACCCAATCCATGTGTTGTTCTACCGCTTCCAGGCATTTAGCTAGCTCTCCTTGTTTGTATCCTTGTTCACATCGTGTTGTTTCTTTATCTTCCATGTTCATTGTGGATACTTGTTTACTCAACTCCGCAAGGGATTTGGTGAGGCCAATGGCGCCACCTTTAATTTCTTTTTCAATTTCAGCAAGCATGTCCTGAAGGTCTGATCTTCTCGTGGGCGGGTCCTCTGTTTCTGCTGATCAGTCTGAGCGAATTTGTGCTGGGGTCTGTGTTTGCTTCTTTGTGTGATCCTGGGTCTGCATCATAGTTTTGACATCCCATGAGATGAGGCCTTTAGCTTTCCTAGCGTTCTTTGCCATTTTGTGCAAGGAGCTCCTGCTGTACTCCTATCCTCCTTCAGTATCCATTCTTCCTTGCTTTCCTCCTCCCTGCTTATTATCCCACCATTGCACCTGGCTACCAGTGCATGTCCCGCCCCTGAGTCCCCATGGATTGGAACGGGGAGTTTGTTGCTTATTTCGGGATTCGCTCATGCTGACAGTGTTGTGGGCTGTGCCTAAGGTGTTTAGCTCTGCTCTCGGGAGTGTACAGCATTGTGTGCATGAGTGGGAGCATTATTATAATCCTGTTTCTTGAGATAGAGTGAACAAGTTGCTTCTCTGGCTGCTAATATGTTGCTCTTAATTATTTAATTTCACTGGCAATTCAGGATTTCATGAGTTAATCGCGTTGCCTGCCGCATTCATTCCAAAGTGACTTCTTTATGCGGGCTACCAATTCTGAATACTGAATCAACGGACCTGCCTCCCTCTTGTGCTTCTCGTTCACTCAGATGCACCCCTCTTCCATTCTGTCTGTGGTATGCTGTGTGTACTCACATATTCTGTACTGCTCAATCAGCACGTATACCTTTCTTCCCTCTTATAGCACCCGTATTAGGCCATCAACGCTTGTGACTGCTTATTGCTCCCGTGATGTTGTTCCTTCGTTCCTTTTCCGAATCCTTCCTTCACTTTGTTCACTGCGACAGCTGTACCGAACAGACTTCGGGTGTGTGTGGAATCGATGGTACGTGCTCTTCTCCCTCCTCTCCCTTGCTCACGGCAGTCCTGCAGGTGCATTTTACTCTCTGTCTAATCACCAGCTTCTCACTGCTTACAGCGGCTCTGATAATCAAGCTGTAGCAGGCTTATTGATTTAGCTGGGTTCAGTTCTGCTTCGTTCCATTTCTCAGGTTCCCAATCACTGCAGCTTATGATTGCGGAGGCTCTGCGTCGTTCCGCCCACCATCTTGAATCCTCACCATTCGTACTTTCTTCTCTGCATCACGGCGTCCATCATCTGTTTCCAATTCTTTATTTTGCATATAACTGTTCCCCTCACATTCTGATTTCCATAACCTCAGTTATAATGTCGATCAGACACCTCTGTGCGGCTGAAGGGGAGTCGAAAGGGCGCAGGTAGCGGAGCTCACCGAGAAAGCATATTCCTCAGTCCTCGGCTAGCTACATAAATATCAGTCTCTTACTGGGCCCTACTCTAATAGAGTAATGGCAAAACAGATAGGTAGGTTGAGGAAGTCGTTAAGTGAACTCCAGAGTATGAAGCCAATGCATGAAGCCTTCTCTAATATCCTAAGTTTGCCCCTGGAAATGTCCTCTTGTCTCTCAGAGAGCTTCTACCTTTCCCCCCTTAAAGCCATGTGATGTAACTTCAGATAGAATGTTCAAGCATTCTGAGTTCTGTCCTTGACAAATCTCCCAAGATGTAGGTAGGTGATTCAGTGACTCATTAAGGATGCAAGTTTGTCCAGGCCTAATGCACTGTTCACAAATATACATTGTAATCAGTGCTTTACTCTGCACAACACTTTTAAATGCCGGTAATAGCTATGTCCAGTTTTCCAATACGTATGAGCAGGTAGTTTCAATATCATGATGCTTTGCTGTAGTCACTAAAAGTCAAAACAAACTGTACGTGATTTCCAATATAGTCAGAATTTAACATGTTTTTCAAGGGAAATCATTCAGTGGCAGCTCAAGCACTGATTGTGTTGCATTATATTTTCTGGGTTGTAGTATAGGAATGCACTGCTACTTGATAACATACTGGATGTAATGAATGTTCCATGTATACAATGTCTTCTTGCATTATTTGGAAGTTCACACTGCAGCTAAGGGGGCTCTCACCTTAACAACTCCAACTCTAGGTATGTTCTGAGATCTCACACAAACTGTAATTAGAATGACCTGTCGTTTCTATGGTGCACATGACCTGTTCAGCACCATTAGTTGTCCATTTATGCTGTTGAAAGACTGTAGCTGCATGCGCCACTGCAGCATGCTGATTGGATGTATGCTATTCAATAGGAAAGTGTGCTCTTTTGTCATTGGCTAGATGCTGCTCAGGTCCCTCTGTCTGTCACCCTTACTGTCTGGCCATGCCTGGCATGACTGTTTCATCCATGATCCTCGGGCATGCCATTTTGTATGCTGTCCTCCTTTTTACATGTAAGTAAAACAGGAATGTATATTTTTCACCTCTATGTATATGTAACCATAGACAAGGAAAACAAGGAGACATAATTGTGTTTCTATGCATAGTATGTCTGTTTTTCATGATTACGGCAACATTTGGAGAAACATTTACACATGAATTCAACATGCACACTACGATTGCTATATTCGTTAGCTTAATCAGAGGACAAAACCAAACTGAAACAAAATATATATCTAAAATCCACTTGACAAGAGCATTGGGAGCAGTTCACATTTATTTAATCTTAAAAGTTTGCAAAACTAAAGACACGAAACGTCAGCTTATTTGCAGCACAGATGATCTGCAATGAGTGAGTTTTCTCAAGCAAAGCAACCTAAATAAATATCCAGGATTTGCTCTTTGATCTGTGACAGGCTGTCACAGAGGTGTTTTTCAGGCAATTCAAAACATGATAAGAATGCACATTATTTTTTGTTTTGTCAGGTGTGACACTACATACTTACAAATATAATTTTGCAATCTGCTAAATATTTTGAATGAGACCATGTTGCTGAACGTGAAAAATTGTCTATGTGCAATATTATTAATGCAATATAAAATTATGAAATTGATTGTAATGTTCCCATGACAGAAAGACGATTTCATTTAAAAAGAAAGGCTGTTTTATCATAAAATCAATTGTTTTTGATTTGGGTGAATCTCTGGCCACATTTCACATCAACCGAACATTGGGCGTTTTGGTAGACATTGTTGGTGCTCAATCTATGTATTTCAGGTGATTCATTCCAAAAAAAGCGTCAATGGGACATGTGTGGTTCAATTTTGACATTAGCCTTGCAGGCTCATACAGAGGCCTGAGTTTACTATCACAATAAGGGAATACGATTTAGCATGGGAGATGCAGAACATAAATATCATTTAGTTGGGGGAGGGTGCTGCAAGAGGAGGTTTGTCAAGATTATACCTCTATGTTAGCTCGTATGATGAGCTGTGCCAACTTGTACAATTAATTAACAGTAAATATCCTATGCTTCAGTGCAGATGCAGAAGAACCTGCTCTTGTGGAGATCTGCGTGTATTAGTGTGAAACTGCAAACGAGGTGAGCTGATGCTAAAGAAAGCTATTTTCTTGTATGTCCACCATTTCGGGTAGGCGCTGTTGCAACCGTGAGATTCACCAAGCCAATACGGGCCACAGCAGGTAAGTCGAGGGAAATCACCAAATAGTGGCAAGGGAAAAAGCACTGTAGATGCGACATTGAAGGACTGTTTGGTAATTAAATCCTAAAATTGATTGTTGATTACAGTGCCGCTGGTCACCATTTCAGATCCAGGAATCATTGGGATTGGAAAACTCTGCTATACCTGAACCCCCCACAAAGTGACACGCGCAGCAAAAAATCTGCGAGATAGACAGCAACACCATGATCACTTCTCCACCCACTTTCATCACGCACTGTGGAGTTCATGGCCATGTGCATCAGGGTTGAAGTGTGCGGGAACGGTTGCGAGTGACATTCCACTACTTTTATTTTTGACTGTTAACAGTTCCTCTACTTTTTCACACTTCTCCACTTTAACGTCCAATAGCAGTTGCAGTTAAAATTAGATGGTTCAACTCAATTGGCTGTCAAATATCATAGCTGCAACCCTTGAAAAATGTGCTGTGTGTTGATTCCTTCCTTCCTACTCTTGTCTGCTGCTGGGTTTACAGCTCCACTACTTTTTTTTGGTACACTTCTACCACTAAAGTGCATGCAAACCTGTGGCATCACTGCTTGTGGGCAGGTGTGGGGATTAATAATGCTGTTCAGGCACTGCACTTATCACTCAGGGAATGTTGACGCGTCCTTCCTTCTCACTGTGATTCTATTTAAGAATCTAACACCACTGTTCAGGACAACCAAGGGTAACGTGCACGTTTCTTATGAGCATTATCCTGGAAATAAATCATGCTAAAATTATCAGTCTCAACAACAGAGTTCCTGAATGAACACTCACTATTGTTCCAATCAGATGGCAACTCGAGTAGAGCACTTGCTTTGACATCGGAGTAGAGCCTGCTGACGCAGATTCGAATCCCGCGAGTTCGATAAATGAGCACCACACACTGTGGGAAATAAGCAGCACTCAGATACCTGAGGGTTTGTAGCGCTAAATAAATGCACAAACAAACAAACACTAGTCTAGTCTAAAGGTGTTTTCTGACCTGACACACTCATTCTCAATAGTTAGCAGCCACACATATACCGCACTAGATGCTTGTCAACTGACTACAGCAGTCCAATTTCAAGAACAATCACTGTGGTGAAAGGGCTGGACTACTGCTGTTAGGCTGTGGCGAGTGAAGAGGAGTGGTGTGGTGCTTTCTAACTAATACCCACTGGAGAGGTGCATGTGCCTTTAAGGGAGGAAGACCTGCTGACCAGCTGACCCTTAAGAGGCCGCCTCTAGCACCCTTGTGGTGTAAGCCCTGCGGTGAAAGGGCTGGATTACTGCTGTTAGGCTGTGGTGAGTGAAGAGGAATGGTGTGGAGCTTTCTAACTAATACCCACTGGAGAGGTGTGTGTGCCTTTAAGGGAGGAAGACCTGCTGACCAGCTGACCCTTAAGAGGCCTCCTCTAGCACCCTTGTGGTGTAAGCCCTGTGGTGAAATGGCTGGACTACTGCTGTTAGGCTGTTTGGCGAGTGGCGCTTGCGATTGTGCCACCAACCTATGGCCTCGCCAAAGTCCAGAACACGGGCGCAGAAAAAGCACGTCCAACTTGGTGAAAAGGAGTAAACTGGAGTCCGCAGTACTGCGAATCGAACTTGTGAGAGGAAAGTAAGTCGATTTTACTCGTGTACCTCCACCTCTGTGAGCGAAGATCATGATGAGGAGCGAACCGTCGGGGTTCCTAACATCATTTCCAATACCAACATTAACAACCATAAAGAAACAAGTAGCTGAGCGCACACATGCTCTTAGAGTAATCACCCGTCACAAAATCACGGGGGATATCAGACTAAAAACAACCCTACCGTTGAACTGTGATGCTTGCCGTGAAATCAACCTACACACTCAAGGAATATCCCCACCCCCCTTGAACTCAAGTCTCGTCGACGGGTTAAGCCCCCACCGGAGACCAACACAAGCCGACGATCATGTGTGTAAACAGTACGAGCACTTACTCGGCGTGTCGACTGTCCGGAGTGGCTCGTGTACACGGCCGAGTCCTGGGGAGGTGGCGCTGGCTGTGGATGGAGGCGTCCGGGGGTTGGATCTTTCCGAGAGCCCCGTTGTGATGGGTGCCGGTGCCAGAGACTGTGGCGGAGCGGGCACAGCGTCTTCCACTGGCGTTGGGCCGCGCATGCGCTGTGCGCTCGGCGGGGGGTGGGAGGTCTGTTTGGACAGTGGAAGCCAAGTCCCTCCCTGTTTGGGAGTGCTGCCGCCTCCTCTGTCTTCAGGGGTTGTTGCGGCCAGAGCGGTGGATGCGGTTGAACCGACTCAGGGAGCACAGCCAGCGTCTGGGATAGTTGTGCAGGTCCAGGGTGGAGGCTCGATTGGAGCCGTTTTGGCATCCCAGATGGACCGGGAACCTGGGACGAACTCCGATGTGAATGTATTAGAGGAGCTGAATGATGATGTTTTTGGAGCCTCAAACGACACGATAAAGGATGCCTGTGTCCCAAAACGGCAGGTAAGAACCGTGTTACTTGATGAACAGGTGATTCAAAAGCAATATGAGTGCCGTTAATCGTTAAATGTTGTGAATAACATCTTGCAAAGCATGACAGCAGTAAACAAAACAAGTAATTGCAACTTAACTAACGGCAACAGTCGGCAAGAAGAGACAACACAAATACACAAAGTAGCCTAAAAAGACAGAACTCACAACTAACTGAACCAAACGAAGACATTTGGGCTAATGTTTGCTATAAACGTACAAAGCAGCCTGCAAGGGCCTCACATATGAGGTTAAGCTAGTCATCCTTGCAGGACATGTCATTTACCCAATTTAACTCACAAAAGATAGCGGCTAATGCTAAACGAACTGATCCAGAAATAACGCTTCTGAACACGCAAAATTCACAGTCCACTGCTATGAACTCAACAGTCAAATGTGATCTGTCTGACACGTCCTTTATTGAACGGCCGTTCCCGAAAATAAGGAGGGGTAGACGATTCAAACAAAAGAAAACTACGAAGTCCACTAGTAGGAAAAGGAAGGTGGAACCTAAGGAGTATGAACAAACAACGGGGATTCAAGTTGCAATATTATCTTCACTTGCCATTTCTTTGGCACCTTTCATGAAGTTATACAAGAACCTAAACGATACAATGAAGGATTCCTCTACATTGTTGGCTCTATTGAACACCAAAGTAGCTCATCTGGAACAAATATGCAATCAATCCTCCAATAACGTTAAGGATGGCCTAAAAGGCCTGGATGCCTCACTTAAATCTCTGTCCGAACAAAAGAGAAATGACTCCTTGGATAAAAAACTTTTGGCTGAAGTCGCCCGGAAAGCACTAGCCATATTTAAATACGAAGGTTTAAATCGTATTGGTCCACATCGTGAAAATGAATCAAATAGTGGTAACACACTACAAAGAAAACCAACTTCACCTTCAACTGCGTGCCCCGAGCATCAGCCACTAATTATTGGAGGCTCTATGGCAGCGTCTGTAAACGTAATAGAGAGGCCCACCCAAGGGTCTGAAGTTCGTGTGTCATCAGATCAGGTCCAAGTGATCGATCTTACTACTAGTAAAGATCGGGTACAAGCAAGTTCAGATCATGCAAAAACGGCGAGCGCCGTAACAAGCCCATATAATTGAGGAGTAAGTACCTCTCTCGGTAGCAAAAAAATTGACAACGTTTCATTTAACACGGCCTTCGAACAGGAGCGAGCCTATAAGAGGCAGAGGGGCCTTGTCAATCAAACACCTTCTACGTCGACTATGGCCCCCCAACCTAATACTATGGAAAACGTGCAGACAACCTGCAAAGGCACAGATAAGCCGAATGTATTCTCGATCTTTGAAGGCACAGCAAGAAATTGCAAGAATCCAGTGGTAATTCATGATAAATCGAGAAAGACGGTAAACGAATTGAAGAAACAACCGAGTAAGAGAAATAATAAAAACACGGGAGCATGGACATTTTTGAGGAACATAAATTTTGTTCAAATTGTGACAAAAGACACAAATAAATCTAACCTGAAAGAAAATCGAAAACAATCGGAGCCTGCAAAGGAAACTGTTCCTCTCCTTCCAGCGATCACAGTAGACCAATTGTCTGCTGACATCTCTGAAGATCTTTTAAACATGTCCACTTATGACGATACAGAAAAAGTGGAAATCACACAAGAACCAAAGAAGTGTGCTCAAATAACCTCTGCAGACAACGATGAGAGCACGCCTATGGTTGACCCTGACGAAACAGAGGGAGACTCCTCTGGAGCTCTGAGCTTGAGTGCACGCAACTCGGACCAGGCAAATTCAACATAATTGGCGAGTATCAAGGTCTTTAGAACATGTCACATTGTCAACAAACCAGTAACTCCTTAGGAGAATGGGAAGATCTCAGGAAGTCCACCGTTTATGACCATGCAAGAAAAAAGGTCAAAACTATGTAACAGATTACGAGGAGTTCAGTTGGGTGAAAGAGAGAATTCTAAAACCAGTATGTGCAATCTGGAGAAAATACCTAACGAGGACACTAGCAGAAGTATGGCTTCAAACAAAAAAGCCTCCAACAACAAAAAAGCAAACTTGACTTCTCCAAACAGCCTACTGGAACGACTCAAATCACGAGTGAACTCCCACGACAGAGACGGTGGCAAGACCAAAAGAGAGAACGACCTTGATTTGGCCTTTAAGGTGATGGTTGAAAGGCTCGACTCAAAGGACAAGTTGATCTTAAACTGTGCAACCATCATCAGGCTATTCGACTTGATTCCTAGTTTGCGTGCTATCACGTCCAGGGATCTAAAGATCATTGAATTTCCTAATGAGAATCGGAATGATAAAGTAATCCTTCACGTATCTTCTTCATTGATAGCCAACACAATCATTGAAGCAAACGTTGCGCTATTTTCGTTGGGATTTGAAGTCTACTCATTAGGAAAACTCAGCCCGAACCACCATGCTTCGGATGCCCGAGACAATGAAGAGATGCTAAGCGGCTGGCAACAGAGCACTGTGCTGCGCTCTATGAACAAAAATGAGTTTCTCAGATCTAAAAGTATCAATGTAAGATCCACGGAACAGGTTCAGCCCCCGTGCCTGTCACGGGTAGGCACCCAGACAGAAGATTTAAAATCTAATACTATGACGTCACGGGAAGGCACCCAGATAGAAGACAAAACATCTAATTCTATGATGTATAACGATACGAGTGGATCTGTGGAACCCAAAACGGAGATCAGAATCACCATAAGTGGAACCCAAGGCCAGCAATTGCCGATAGCCTAAGCACTCTGTTGTACTAGCACTGCTGAGGTGAACAACGACTGGGGCTGGTTGGCAGCCTCGCTTAACACGAAAGATCGTCAATAATGCCAGGAAAAGAAAACCTAAATAGGTGCCTAGTGGCATCTTGGAACAGGCGTGGATTTATACATCTTTTCAATACAAACTGGTTGGACGGCCTGTCGGTCATTTGCTTGCAAGATACTTGGCTTTCTGAAATGCCACTTATGATTAATTACGAAGTGGCCCTGAATCCAGCCATAAAACTGTCAAAAGGTCGTCCAATGGCGTGTTTGTTAACTAGTAAACAGGGCCTCAGGCTTTAGGATTTCTAAGTCCTACAATCACTCCCCATTTATCCAGGAAACGACAATTACCAAGCAGAAACTGGGCCCCGGGAATGACGAGGAAATAACATTTCTAAACGTTTATTGGAATCACCAGAAGGCAGGTAAACAGGTCTTCATAGAGAAAATCAGGGACATTTTGGATGTTCTGCATGAAGGGAAGCCAAGGGCCAAGATACTGATATGTGGGGACTTGAACATTGATTTCTTTAAACTTATCACCGCAGATAAAAAAAGTGCTAGCTAATGAGTGGCTCGAGGAAATGGAAATAAGACAATTGCAAATGCTGAATGGGAATACAAAAAGGCAGCGTGCAGATTCCGCCTCTACGATTGACTACGTCTTTGTGTCAACTGATTTGCATGCCCGTATAAATTCCTTCATGATCAAGAAGCAAACAACTAGCGACCATAATATGCTTAAAACGCATCTTAATACATCATTAGAGGAAGGTCAACCAAGGTGGCAGCATAATATCTCTGTCGCGACAAATAGGGTGAGACTCCACTTAGAAGAACAAGAGGTCGCCCAGTTGGCAACAGCTTATTGTCAGGATTCCACACAATTAGAATATTAATTAAGACCAAGAACGCGGGGTCGAAGAATACAATCTTGGTTCGAAAACACTGGTTTGACCCTGAAATTCAGAAACGAAAACAGCTGCTGTGACAGAACATTCGACAGGCCCAGTCATTGGAAATGATTACTAGGAAAACACAAATAAGAGCTGCTAAACAGCCCTATAAAAATTGGTTGAAGAGCCACATGCATCTAACTCTTCAAAACGACGCTGAGACAATGTTATCCATATTAAGGAACAAAAATACAAGAGAGTTTTGCAGGATTATGAACGACATGCAGGCGCCACAAAAATCGTTACAAACATGTTTGGTGTCTGAAACGGAATGGACTGCTCATTTCGAGGAGCTATACAGGGGCAACAAAACCATGGGTGAAGAGTTCAAACTATCATTCTCACCCCGAATCATCACTTACTGTAAAGATGACATCGTAGCAATAATTGAAAGGGCCAATAACTCAAGAGCACCGGGCCCAGATGGCTTAACGAACTTCACCTTGAAACAGCATCCCGAGATTTGGGCAGAGATATGTGTAGCTTTAATCGAAAGAATAAATATCGCAGGTAAATCCCCCTAATCATGGAAAACGGCGATCATAATACCAATTTATAAAAAAGGGGACAGATCAAATCCAAAAAACTATCGACTGGTGGCATTATTAGATGCCTGGGCAAGGTTTACGCTGCCACACTCCATCAGAAGTTGGTTCAGTGGGCTGTAAACACGGGACATGTTGACGCCAGACAGGCGGGTTTTGTCAAACAAGTTGGTTGCTCCCTAAATCTTTTACTACTTAACTTGGCAAAAATGGAGGCCATCAAAACCAACACTGTAGTACATCTAGTGTTTATCGATTTTTCAAGCGCCTTCGATACCGTTGACCGCGACCTCCTGTGGGTAAAATTATGGCGATGGGCTTCCCGGAAGATCTTGTATCTGCCATCCAGGAGCTTCATACAGAAACATCCATAAAGATTCGTTTGGACCAAGCTGGAACATTGTCATCAGCAATAGCCACTGGCAAGGGCGTCAAGCAAGGCTGCCCGCTTGCCGCAGCTATATTTAGCTTGTTCATCTCAGACATTGGCATTGCGATAGAGGAAGTGAATTAATTCCCGCCGAAAATAAATAAATCACATATAAGCTGGCTTCTCTACGCCGCTGATCTCATCGTAATGGATTTAACAGCTATCGGCTTACAAAGAAAACCTGATGCTAATCAGCGATACATAAGCGAGAACCAGCTGTTGATCAACCGAAATAAAAGCAAAATCCTAACATTTAAGAACTTGAAAGGAGGGTCCTCGAAAACAATGAAAAAGTTTAGATGGACTCTGGGCGGAGCAATACTGAAGAGATCACAAAGTGTGAAATACTTGGGAATGGTCTTAAGTTCCTGTATCAATGACGGTCCCTGGAGAGCCGAAGCCAAAAGGAAATGTGCTCAGCTAGCCAGCCAAGCCTTAATCATTAAAAGGAAATTTGGAAAGTTCTCTCACAAACCATTAAGACTATTTTATCAACAGAAGGTCACTCCAGTTCTAATTTACGGGGCAGAAAAAGCTCTGGGCTGCTCTCATGAAGTATGGTCCTCCTTAGAGAACCAATTTTGGACAAAAGTACTGGGCCTTCCACGAGGAACGATGACATCTTGCATTAGATATGAATTATCACCGATTTCTCTTCAAGCTAGAATTACTTGGAACCTGTTATCCTTATTTCGTAAGACACGTGCGCGAGAAAACATCCTCCAGTTCCAAATCCTGCATACCGCAACGGCCGAAGGGCTGAACTTAGTGTCTATGTGGATCCAAAGATGCGAAAGCATACTAGTTGAATTTGACATCAAGACTGATATGTTCCACGAATATCCGGATGTGGCAAAAATAAAAATCTGGCGCATAGATTGGGAGAGAACTTGCGCACAAAGAGCAGCTGCGAAACTGATGACAGATGTACCAGCTGAAGCTTGTGCCTTTAATATGGCACAACGCTACATCAGTTTATTCCCGGATCCCAACACACGTAGACGCTTCATGTTATTTTGCATGAATCTATTTAAAACCAAAGAGCGTTTACAGATGTGGAAATGCAACAAAATCGCAAATCTTTCTTGCAGATTTTGCTCAAGAGCCCCAGAAGCATTGAAGCATCTGGTCCTTTTTTGCACAAATCTTCGCAATGAAAGATGTTTGCACTTGGGTCCATGGAGCCATGCCATCCGACATTGTGCGCGGATGATTGGTGGGGTCATATGTTCAATGGAACTGATTCAAAACTGCTAATTCCATTGACAAACTTCTTACGAATAATTGAAGTGTGAGCTTGGTTGATGATGGCAGGACGTAGGCACTGGCCAAATGGAGGGCTGGACTTTACAGACATTGGCGGGAGCGGTAGGTGTGGAGGAGGCTGTGGCATGACGGAAATTGATGTATGTTGCTTGTTGTTTTGTTGATTGTTTGTAAATATTTTAAAGGTTTGTATAAACCATATAAAATAAAAATAAAAAAGAACAATCACTGCTTAGGTATGACCATTTTCATAGAGTTCAATGCCCAGTACTCTAAAGACATTAGACATCCCCAACGCCCCCTGACCGGGCCGTCCTGTCACTGTTCCATTTCTGGTGCAGAATACTGCCACAATGCCTCTACAATGCACTAGATAATAGCCCATGATAGTAGGGTGGGCGTCTGAAATGTTCTGCATCCCCTCCTGAGGCTCTCTCCAAATGATGATACTCATTAAGGGGGTCAGTAAAATGATTTCAATGAGGAGTATCTTGCAATATGTCCACTCCTGGGTGCAACCCGTTTCACCAAAAACAGTTTCTACAATGTTCAGCTAAAGCAACACATGTATATAGATGTTAAGTAGGGTGTTCTCATAGATTATCAGAGGAATAGGACAGGTGTCTGCATGTACAGACTGTTGGGGGCTCTCCTGGCAGGACTATTCTTGGAGTTTTATTTGATTTTGCACATACCCTGAATTGATACAGCACCTTTGGTCGTGGGAGTGCTAGTGGAGGTTGCAATCCGAGTGGAAGTGTTGTTTCTGGTAGTGTTGGAGGATGCCATCACTTTGGCGGTGTTGGTAGAGGTGGAGGGTGCCAACCTGTGATGGTAGTCTTGGAAGAGAGTTACAGCCCAGTGGTAGTTCCAGAGGTTGCATGAGCACATTGGTCAATGCTGGTCTCATCTGATGGTAATAAAGATGACATGCTATCAGTCACTGCACAGCAGTTGGTCGTACAGGTCATGTGTTTGTGTGGACTTTCAGTGGCAAACTGCTTAGATATTCATCTTTGCATATCTGATGATTGTTGTCTATGTTCCTGCTATGTGCTTATAGGACAGACTGCACATTCTGCTGGTAACTCTTGCAAGATAGGCTGGGAGCATGTGTGCCCATGGTAAAGTGTACATTATTTGACTGCATATGAATAATGCCCAAGCTAGGTCCTCGAGTGATACTGTCTCCTTGCCTGTGAAGAGATGTCTGATGTATTGGCTAGCACTACATACGCGTTCCACTACTCTCATTAATGTAATCAAATGTAATCAACTTTTCACCAATGCTGTGTTGCTTCACAATTGATTGACTTTCATAACGATGCATGTATAGCTTTGCTGCTGCATTCTGAGATGTGCAGTGTTACCTGAATTTGTACTGTTATGTGTTACATGACAGTATATCTTTGTGGGAAAAGTATGTCTACTTGTAGCTAACATCCTCAGCTTTCCATAGAACCTACAACCGCATCCCAAATCCATATAGCGATTACAGCGCACTGAAAAGTTTGCCACAAATTCTGACACGTGTAAAAGAGCTTTTGATTGCTTATGACCTTAATTTTAAGATTTCACATTGTTTCTTAGTATCAAGTCATTGCTAGTGTTTGTGTGCAACTATTTAAAGAGGCTCCCATACGAATTTAAACAATTTAAGCAATTTAAACCATATTTAGTGTTTTTGCCCAATCCACTCTCAAGATAACTTTAAAACTCTTCTGACCGCTTGCTAATCAATTCTGTTTTTCTCTTGTGTAGCTGGGAGGAAATTGGGATTGGCATTTTGTTTGAATTCTGCCATTCCTGAATACCTGCTCTCTCTTCTCATCTCTTTACATTGCCTGTTGGGGGGGTTGAGGGGTGTGCAGGGGGAAATAGTAACCACACTGCTATCTAATCTGAACACCCACATAAAAGTATCATTTCTGTGCTAAATTGTTTTGCTCGCTATTTCTCCTTTTGTATTAAAGAGATTGTTTAGTGGTACATCACCCCATTGGTGATCATTGTGTACCCATTAAAACATAGTATGATTGAAATGTAACTACATAATTAAATATTTTAACTTTGCAAACCAGCCTGATTCCTGGTTCAGTGTGACCGGGATAGTGGGGGGGTTCCAGGAGAGGGGCGTGATATGAGTGGTACATCGTTCAGAATAAAAGAACTTTTAGACGAAAATAAATAACGATTCCAGTTGTGCATTACACCATAGGCATTGACTTGGGTGTATGCCGGATTGAAATCACTTACAGATTGAGGGCTCGTCACGAGATCCTGAATTAGACATACAACTTGTGACAGTCTAACACAGCGTGCTAAATGACGGGGTACATACACCTTGTTGGGCTACCACACTGTGCTACACTGTAAGAACACCCTTCACTAGAAATACTCAAAGGAGTTGGGCCTGTTTTGCAAAAATAAAATAACCCTGAGATAAGTCAGGAGGAAATTAATATTTCCGGAATGGTGACCCCAGTGGAAATTAATATGGCAAAAGAACACCTACTGCACAAATTGTTTGTCAGGGGTGAATCTGATGAGCAGGATGAGAATGTTTGGCTGCAGGAAGTCAAACAACAAATCACTGCCATAGAATTAGATAAACGGCAGGACCAGGGTCCATTACACCAGGCACTTAGTGAACTGTACATGGCCTCAAGGGTAAAAGAAGAGCAATGTAAAATTGCCAAAATAGCGGCGTACCTGTACCTCCACATTGGAGTAATGAATATGCCGAAAACCTAGACCTGGCAAAACGGCAAGTACAATCCCTAGAGAAGACCCAAGCTGATCCTGACTCTGCACAGCAAAGGCTACAAAAGAGCGAAGAATCAGAGAGTGAAACCCGACAGTACCTGACAAAAGTAAAAGAAGATCTGGATCTCCTGCAGCAAGAGAGCGTAGAGCAAGACACCAAATTACTGGGACTGCAAAAAGAGTGTCGAGAAAGGTTGGACTCTTTAAAACAGAGCCAACAAAAGCTGGAGCAGCAACTGAATTTTAATAGAGTCTGTGCAGAACAGCTAGTCATCCTACAAGACCGCATAGACAAATTAAAGGAGGACAATGATACATTAATTATCAAAGACCTTGAATCCCAAACAGAGTTTGATGAAGAGCACTAGAAAGCATTCAAAAACAGAGGGACAACCTGGCTGCACAGAGGGATACTCTAATTCAGGAAAGGGATGCCTTAGGCATTGAGCCTTCACCTCAGGAGGAGCTGGACCATATCCACACTGCAGGAGCAGTGCCCCCCTCTCAGGAGGAGATCGGGGGAACCACTAGCCTTAAGGTAGGCCCCTGACCCCCTTCAGCTGAAAATTTAACAACTTCGTCATCTGCAGCAGAGATCGCTGCAAATTGTGATAGTGCACTGCTTATTTTCGCCTAAGTGCAACTATCCAGCATCAGCCCATTTTTGCCCATAGTTCTACCTCAACAACCATCTGAGTGCTAGCCTCCTTTGTTTGCCATGAGGTCTAGTCACTCCAAGATGGCCGCCTGCAAAAGTGTCATGGCTGCCCTGGCCTAGAACCCACCTGGTGCACTCCACACGACCTGATTGGCCAACCCTGGGTACTTCCACAGCCTATCCGATGCGGCAGGTGAACGCCGGCACACCCACAAATGCTCACACAACAAGGCTCAGTTCCTGTCTTGAGCCTGTCGTGAGCCATACGGGCCGAGGGCCCTACCATGCTGCCGGTCTAGTCCTAATGACTCACGCCTGATCTCACTCCACTGGTAAGCATTCTGATCTACCATCTGAACTGTTAGCTTGCTACACCCTCTGTAGATCTGACTACCACAAGACTAGCCCGAGCGACATACACATGACTAATGTAGGCTTCCTGGATCAGCCTGCCATTCAGGCCCTGCATGCATGCTAATTATATGGACTCACTGCCCAACTTTATACTAGCTAGCGGTCTTGCCAGACATACACAATGAACGGTAACCAACTAAGTCACCTCGCCCATTGTCCCATTGCACATAATGCATAGATCGCCCCTGCCTATTGCGACCCTAGCGGTGTCCATGCTTACTTTTAATGCGTTCATTTATTGACTGTTTGAATTGCCTTGTGCCATTACACATTGTGGCCCTTGCGGTGCCTATGTTTGCCTTTGTTGTGAGCATTGCGACCCTAGCGGCGTCCACGCTTACTTTTACTGTGTTCATGTAAACTGTGCTTCAACACGCAAAACCTTTGCTGCCACCCTCTGCTATTACCCTAAGAGGCACCACATTGACCATGGCAAGGTTCCTCCCCTTATTCCACAATATCTCACCTCAGAACTGTACCAACACAACTATCCCACTGTACCCAGAATCACTATCCCCAGTGGAATGGATGAACAGATTTGCCGGCCCACCCACACCCCTCATACCTTGCCCTAGTCTACTCAGAAATACAAGACTAGGCTCTCGCCTCTCTCTACCCACTACCACAATCCTGAATAAAGCCCCTCCCATTAAGCTTAGAAACGCGAGACTCAGCCACCGCACTAGCCCGAGCCACAAACCCGCTAAAATGATCTCCAATCAGACTAAGAACCATATGCAGCAGACTCCGCATATCGACCCCACAGCTATCCAAAACCTCACACCATCCCACACTCAACCACCCACGAAAGTCAACCCTACGTCCAGTACCATTAAGGGTGCTCTCATCAACGCCCGCTCCTTGGTGGCCCACGCCACTGATGTTGCAGACATTATCTCCGCTAACCACCTCAAATTCATCGCTATCACTGAGACATGGCTCCACTTAGCAGCTGGTCCTACTTTAGTGTTAGCCATCCCTGAAAATTACAACATCTTCTGGTAGCAGTGCCTCTGAGTCAGAGGATGAGTGGACCAGGGTGACCCGAACAAAAAAGGCCAACAAAGTCAAGAAGGCTTTACTCAAGGATCCCCTGAAACAAATAAAAGCTATTAGGAGCGTAATCACGCCCTACCACAAAAATGCGAAATATTCGGTTTGGGAGCACCTTGAATTATCTGAGCAGATGATGGAGACTTTCCATCTGAAGGACAGCCAAAGCTGTATTCAATATTTAAAGTGGACATTTTCTCCTGAGTACTCCAGCTTCTTTGCGGGGCTGGAGGATCAGAATCATTCCAGATGGTCCACCTATAGGGCGGCCATTCTAAAACATTTTTCCGTTCATAGGAACTCTCAAGAGGCTCGCAAGGCAGCCTACAACTTACAATGTAGGGAAGACCAGGCCCCACAAGAATTTGTTCAGGAATTCAAACATGCCTTTGTGCAGACCACCAGGAGGGTGCGCACCAACACTAAAAGATTTGTGAACACCTTCTTTCATGCTCTCCCTAAGTATATTATGACCCAGCTAGTGAGGGACTTCCATGAGAAAAGATCACTAGACTGTGTCATTGAACAAGTATAGAAGCCGTTGGAAAAAAAAATAGTAGCAAAAGCCCCAAAACAACTAACACCCCTGCTGCTGCTAAGGTGGCGATTGTGAATGTTGCCCCCATTTTAGATCTGGAGATGGGGGGGCCTAAAAACCTTCCCGTGCAAAATCCAACTAACCCCAAACCCAGAAGGCCCTCGGGCCAATCCCAAACAGGGAGTCAGGGGGGTAACCCCACAAATGGGACCACTAACTCTGCTGACTACATCAGCCCATGCTACACGGAAAATAGACCCATCCTGGGCTATGTGTGGACTCCTCCAGCCCAAAGGGGTGGGGAATCCAACCAGGCAGCAGGAAACCCAGGGAACTTCCCTTCTCACTTTCCCCAGGAGGGCAGTAATCCCCCAAATGCCAGACCAAACTTCTTTCCCCGATACCTGCCAAACTTCAACCCCCAAAACAACCCATCCTTCTTTCCCCACTTTCCTGAGCCAGGACAGCCCAATCCGGGAGAGGGGAGGCCAAAGTTGGAGGGGTACCCAAACTTTCCAAACCATGGGTATTTTGCGAGAAGAGGTAGTTACCCTTCCCGGGATCAACCCAGTGTAGACCTGAGGACCCTGTACCAGCCAGAGCGTGTGTCCCAACTAGAGCGCCCGGTCTAGAACATGGCACAGGATATGGGTTGCATGCTGAGGGCTAAACAGAACCCTCAGATGAGCATGGCGGCTCAGAATTCCTCAAATCCAGGGTCTGGTGCTCCAGAACAATGACGGGGGAAGAACCCCGACAAACCACCGGTTCCCCGGGAGGAGGCACAAGGGGAAGGGGGGTGTAAAAGCCTTGGAGGTTGCTTCCTTCCACACTTGTGAAAAGCTCCTGGAAACCCAAGAACCGGAAACAAAATCTCCTGCCCCCGAAAGTCTGCAACCCAAGGAACAGAGGGAGGGTCGGAGAAATAAAGAGCCTAAAAAGACCCATTTTGTGGAGGAGGTGCGAATCTTCCAGCTTGAAGGAGAGGGGTACTCGGAGGTTTCTGGGAAAAAGATCTTCTCCTTCAGGGATGGGGGAACTCCTCCCAAAGAATCCAAATCCAGACTGGGTAGATGTGGGGGCGGAGTTGAAACCGCCCGTCATCAGTACCCAGAATGACCAGCACGAGAATCCCCTGGTGCAAATCCACTCTGGTGACTGCCTCCAAAAAGGGGGGGCAGCCCAGAATCCAAACTGGGGGAGTCCAAAACTTCCCCCATATCTAGCTGTCACCTTTTTCTTACAGGTTCCCAAGATCCCAAACAAAGTCCATCACCTCTCTGCCAGTACCCAAAGCAAAGAAACTAACCCACCAGTTGGCCAAAAATGTACATTATCTTTGCCCCCTTGAGGAAAAGGAGGGAAAAGTGTATGCCCCAGTCCAAATACAGGGGCAATGTACAATTTTGGCACTGGTGGACACTTGATCCCAAGCTACCCTCTGTCAAAAAGGGCCTTTGATCAACTGAATTTGGGAAGGGGGGAGATACCATATTCCTCTCACCCCTCTTCCTGGACAACTTCAGAACTTCAACGGGAAGGAAATTCCCATCGAGGGGACTGCGGATTTGGACATTAAAATTGGGTGACACAAGGTGAAGCACCCGGTCATAGTTGTGACTCCAGAGGGCACACCTTGTTTACTAGGGAATGACATCCTGCATAGATTGTCTTCCCTCATAGATTGTGTAAACAAGGTCCTCAGGACCCAGACTAACCGACCAATAAAATTAAAACAGAGTGTCAACCATGTTAGTTTAAATGGCACATGCCACATGGTTGAAGAAAAACCTGACCAAGTTTAATTTCACTTCCAGAATAATCAAATCCCAGACGTGACAGTAATTGCAGTAGGACAACAAACTGGTGATGGTGAGTCCTCTCTGTTTCTGAAAATTAACCTTCCTTCCAGTCTAAGTTGGCATTCCACGCTGGAAGGAAACACTCTGAAATTCTATACAAATTCACAATCAGAAAATCCCATTCCTATAGTCCAAAAGGATGAGAAATCAACTCAAAGCTTGGCTGATATTCAGAAAATTGGAGAGCAGTTGTTCATCCCCATGCAGTTAAAGGAGGGGAAAGACTTTATTCTCGCCCGAGTAGGTGTGAACAACGGTAAGAGCTTCATCAGCGAGGCAATGTTCCACAAATTCTCAAAAGATCCAGCCATTCCCACATTTAAACAGTTAGACAAATGGGAAATGGACCTGGAAACACCAAATTCCAAACATCTCCTGCCTAGCAGGTGTATTCTCAAAATTTCCATAGGCAACAAGAGCATAGTCCGTAATTGTTGGGTCGTGCGTGATGTCCCTGCTGATTTTATTTAGGCAGTGACGATCTCAATCGCTTTGCCATTAGTTTGGACCTAATAAACTTCGAAGCTTGGTCCAGATTAGCGAGTAATCCCATGGACTTTGGTGACCCTGAGAAAGCATTTCGGTCAGCACAACTGCTGCCATATGCAGTTGAAATTCAGATTAGAGAGGAAGTCACCATCACAGAATGGACCCGACAATTCTCACTGGAAGTAAAAATTAAGAGGCCAGAAACTGAAAAACCCTGATGCCTATGTCCATCTTAATGCTCATTTCCAACAGCAAGGGTTGGGGGTAAACCCAACACCACTAATCAACATAGAACACAACACCATTCCAATAGAGGTGGATAACAGCGACCTAAAGAGTATCACTCTGGCCGCAGGAACCATTATTGAAATGGCTGTTGATGACCAACATTTTTCCATAGATTTAGGTAATGAACTGTTAGGACCAATCCCCAAGGACTGTTTTGACAGTGATAGTGACGATGACGCAACACCAGACAGGATCTTCACCCGGCATGGGGGGAATATCCTGGTGTATTCTTCCTGCCCTTATGGTAAGGAAGATGTGCCCTGTGACTTCAGGAGGGATGAGGGGATCTTTCAAGTCCACGAGGACTGCTTCCCCCACCTGAAGCCATCAGTCCAAATCAGCACTTTGACCAGGGACTTCTCCACCCAGCTGGAGGAGGCCACTGAGCTAGCCAAACCGGAAGTCTTTCCAGGCTTCAGGCAGATGGTTGAAGAGAGAGTCAACCTAGCTGATGCCTGTGAGACTCTGGAGCAAAAGCAAACATGGAAACAAGTTTTCTTAGATTTTCAAGACCTCTTTGCGGTGGACTCATATGAATGTGGTTGCACCGAAATCCACACAACAACAATTCCCATGGACCCTGGTATGACTCCAGTGTTTGTGAAGCAATATTGCTTCCCTCTCGCATCAATGGAGTCCCTTATTGAAATATTAAGAACCTTGAGTCCCGTGGGATAATTCGTCCAGTCCACAGCACTTTCAATAATCTGGTGCTGGGGATGTTGAAAGTAAACGGCCAGTGGGGACTCTTTGCTGACCTAAGGGAGCTCAACAAACGGGTCCACACTTCCCGATGGCCTCTTCCCTACATTGACCAAGGGCTGGCCCAGATCCAAGGGTCAAAGGTATTCACTGCAATAGACCTGACCAATGGGTACTGGAATGCACCTGTCAGTAGGGAGGACCAATACAAGTTGGCCTTTATCTCCGTGGGGGCAGCAGCACACTTGGACGTGGACTTCCTTCGGATACATCAACACCAGCAATGAATTTAACATTTTTCTACACAAGGCCATGCCCGACCTGGGTGAAAGGGGTAACCTGGTCTATGTAGATGATGTTCTAGTCAAAAGCTCAACTGTGGAGAAACACATAGCGGAGATCCGTTATGTCCTGACACAGTTGAGGGCTGCCGGAGCAAAACTCTCCATTCAAAAGGCACAGTGGTGCAGAACCCGTGTCAATTTCTTGGGGCATGTGATAACTCCTCAGGGTCTCTGTCCCCAGGAAAAGAAAGTGGAAACACTCCAGAAAATAAAAGACCCCACAACTCTACGGGAAGTAAGTAGCCCCCTTGGGCTACAGCAGAAAGTTCATTGAGGATTACGCAGAGATCTCAAGACCCCTGATCCATCTTTTGAATGGGGGGATCAATTGAGAGTGGGGTCCAGCACAAGCTGAGGCAGTAAGACAACTCAAAAGAAGCCTCTCACAAGCAGCTTACCTAGCTTACCCTGTCAAAAACAAGGAGTTCTTCTTGGAGACAAGGTTCTCAAATACATTCTTGACTGCAGTATTATATCAAAATCATGACAAGGTCAATAAAGTAATCTCCTATGCAAGTAACACTTTATCCTCTGTGGAGGAAACATTCAACGATTGTGAGAAGGCACTCCTGGAAACGGTGCGGGCATTGAAGAATTACCGCTCGTTTATCCAGAGGGAACACATCATAGTGGAGACTCCATACCAACCTTTGCAATATCTTCAAAGTGACAGAATCAGGGCCGAAAATGTGAGTAATTCCGGAATTACTTCCTGGATTCTGTCAATGCAAGGCTTTCCTGTGGAGGTCAGATATGGGCAAAATAATAAGAGTCCCCTCACGCAAGGTCTGGCTGACTTGCATGATTGTGCCAGAGAAAACTGTCTCGAGGACGAAAGTCTTAAAATAAAGGATAACATGGAGGCCTACCTTAATTCCCCTCACAAAGTCTATGAAGATGACCAGTGTGAGGGAATGCCCACTCTCTCTGTGGATGGATGCTCCTACCATGCTGAAAACAACGGGGAAAAATAACTTGTGGCTGGCATAGGGAATGCATGGGTGAATGATGCCCCAGAACCCTCCGCTGGGTACAAAATTGGTCCCTGAAGTAGTCAAGTGGCAGAGTTGATGGCTGTGCATCAAGCCATCCTCACTGCTGTCCAACACCAACTCCATGAACTGGCCATAATCACTGACTCAGATTATGTACAGAACGGGTTCGTGGAGCACCTGGTTAATTGGACAACCAGAGACATGCTATGTGCTAATAAACCATTGAAACAAGGATAATACATACAAAATATGGATGATCTGGTCACCTTGAATGGCATGACCATCTACTGGAAAAAGAGCAAGGGTCATTCTATAGTAGAGGGACCAGACAAAACTAGAAATGACCTAGCTGATCAGCTGGCCAAAACTGGAGCCATCCAAGGGGATCTACTTGAGATAGATTCCCTGTTGGGGGGAATCCATGTCAATGCTATCACTAGGTCCCAGACAAATGCAAATGATGAACTCTCAACTGCACAATGGAGTAAGGAGATCCCAGATGCTGATGTGATTATGGCTGAAAAAGGGGATCCAATAATGGTAAGTTTTATCAACACATTGAGGACCCGGAGAACTTTCCCCTGACGGATGGCTATTACATTGGGAAATAGGACCTCAGAGTGTTAATGAAATGTCCAAACATTTTCCAAATCCAAGAAGGTTTGTTGGTAAGGAGATCCATAGCTGGCCATGACCAGTGGGTGGTCCCCACCTCATTCTGAAGCATGATGCTAAATTACGCCCATGATGCGGCCACAGCCGGTCATCAGTGGTTTCATACGACACTAGAAATCTTGTGAGCGTTTGCATACTGGCCACACATGGGTCAGGACCTCGACCAATACTTGAGAGGGTGTCTTGTGTGTGCACAATTTCTGCCAACATCACTCGTGCACCGTGCTCCCCTCCAAAAGAGGGGGATGACACTGCCTTGGTCAGATTTACAAGTTGATTTTATCTGTCCCATGATTTGCTCCTCTAGGGGGAACAAGTACATGTTGACTGCAACATGCTTGTTCACTAAATGGGTGGAATGTCTCTCGGCCCCAAATTGCAAGGCAGAAACAGCAGCTACCCTGATGATCAACCACATCTTCCCGCGTTTTTGGACTACCCCAAAGGATTGAGTCAGACAGAGGTAGCCACTTCACTAGTGAAGTTATGACAAAGATGTGGGAGATACTTGGGGTCAAAGGAAACTACACATTGCCTACCGGCACGGCTCTAGTGGTGGAGTTGAGAGATACAACAGGACAATTGTGAGCATATTAAAAAGGTTTATGGCAGATTCTGGGCCAAGTTGGGACATTCAACTACCTCTTGTCCTGTTGGCGTTCAGATCTACCCCTTCTTCTGCAACAAAAGTGTCTCTGTTTGAGCTGATGACTGGACGAAGGATGGTGCTTCCCCAGCATCTGTTCTACAGAACCCAAGAGCAGACCTTGATAAATGCCTTCACAACTCATGAGTATGTTGAGAATCTCAGAAAACACCTTCAACATGTTTTTGCCTATGCTCAGCGAAATCGAGAAATATCTGCAGACAGTATGAAGACCCACTATGACCTTAAGACAACTAAAAAAGAATACCAAGTAGGAGACCGGGTCTACTTGTACAATTTCCAATGGAACTAGGCCAAATAGCGCAAATTCCTCCGTTTGAAATTGTAGACAGAATCTCACCAGTCATCTTCAAAATCTGCATCTCCAAGGGCAGTTTGGCAGAAGGGAAAGACAAGTGGGTCCACATCAACCAGCTGAAGAGTTGCCATCCTAGCATACTCTGCGGCATATAGAGGAGCCATCCGGAAAACCAGAGGGGGACTTTCCGGATCCCTAGAAAATTCTGACTGTTAAAACCATTCACTTGTCAAAATCATTAGGAAATACAGATGGGGGGTATTGTAAAGAGTATTCAATATATGCATCTGCCCCACTACATGAATAGTAGTGGGGAAAATTCCATAACCATGCTCTGTCCTGTCTCATAGTACTGAAACCAAGGATTCTAAGTACCAAGGAGGATCACCCTAGGGGCCCAGAGTATCGCATACCCGTACTCCCATCCAGAACTGGCGAGGAGAGCCAGTCGATCCAGTACTGATGGGAGAAGCAGATGACTTTCTCGACCTGGACCAAAGAAAGAAAGGACATCCCAATCTCCCGACTTCCTCTTGATGGGTGGTCAAACATAAGCTGGCAGGGGGTCTCTGTGGGATGTCTTGACCCACTTTTGCTCTGCCATGCGGCATCCCTGTGTTCAAATGGTGCCAGAAACATCAAAATGGCTGCACAACCCTTGTGTGCGCCAAACCATCTGAAAATCGTGCTCTGCAAAGCGCAAAAAATGGCTGCCCAATCTACCACGCATGTTGTCAGTGGTGGAACAGAGATCTCACTCCTGAAACATGTCACAGGAGACCACAACAAGTGAAAATGGAGTACAGAGGAAAAAGCAGTGATCTGCTAAAGGAAATCCAAAAATCTTGCTTTAAATCTTTTCTTTGTTGCTGAAACTGCAGAATGCCGACACAAAACACCCTCCAACATCCAGAATTCTTGCTGGGTGCTACAATTCACTTAGTATAAGAAATCATTATGAACATACAATGTCCTGAAAAGCTGAAAGTATCAAACATCCACAGCCAAAGTTGCCTGCCTGTGGAATCTGTCAAAATTTGGGCGCAGTACTCTCAGCCGCCTGAATGACAGCTGTCAGAAGCCCTCATGATAAACTGTAAAACATATATATAAACTGAAATCAAATGGTTGAAAACTAAGTGCCCTGTTACTGAGAGTAACCTATGTTGTAGCTGTTTAATTCCACGGTTTAGAATCTGGAATAAGTGTTCTAGCTGCCTGTTTTGAAATTACAAGTTGGTTTTAAGCAAAGAAAAAAATGTAACAGAAATAACGTTTGAATTTAAGCCTGACTAAAAGCAATCGAACCAGTATAAACGCTTCCCCACAGAGGCCAGGCCTCTCCCTTCTGCTTCCCTCCACCAGGAATTCACACCTAAGTGATGATTATAGACTGGGGGAAGAATTTGGTCTGCAGGAGGGAAGGAGACAATGGACATCCACCTGCTACAGGAATGGCAAGTGTGAAGGGTCGTAAATGGCCTCTGCTCAGGAGGAACTGGGAGGAGACTGCTTCTGAACTGAAGGAGACAGAAGGAGGCGGAGACAAACAACCATTTGTTGATTAACAAGAACAAAAGACACATTTTAAAAAGACTGATAACTTACTGTGTAAAATTGTCAAAAATACAAAAATAACAGCATTGTTAATGTAAATATTAGCTGCACATTTCAAAAGGCGCCAGAACTGTGTGACATGTTCTGGGAAGACACAGCAGAAAATGTGATATTACACTAAATGTATTTTTGATAGAAGCATGAAACTTCATACACTTATGCCCTTGTTCAATGCACACATGTGTACACATTTTCTGATAAACTGGATATTGTATTCTGGATAAAAAGGGCAAAATTCAGTGGAAAGCAGACACAAGATCTTACAGTGATGGGGTTTGGAGGAGTATCTGCTGCACATAATATGTAATCTGTATATATGATTGTTATAGAGGTTGCACACATGGAAATATGTATTGTACCAAAAGTAGAATTTGTGTTCAAGAGGCTAGGGGTGGACTCTAGGCCTCATAAACCCACATCATCAAGATGACACACTGTTTCTCTCCTCCTATCAAGGCAGAGAGGAGACCCTGACCAATCCCTGGCAAAGGGGCACGCTTAGGATAAACCAGCACACACACCCCTTTATCACAAGCAAAAATAGAGACAGCTTAGCACTGATAAAAGACACAGATTCACCCATTATCCCAATGCTGGCGAAGCACCCTGTCGCAGAACTATCCACCTATCCACCTATCATTTAACTAAAGTGAATCCCAGAAAGAAATTGAGTATCCACCATGTGAAGGGTACCCTGGCCAGGAACTGATGGAGATTAATGTGTGGCATTCTCTTTTTCTATAGTAATAATCTAGTGTAAGAAATCCCATTTGTCTTTTAAAAGTGCATTCCTGTTTTCCTGTTGCACCTATCTCGAAAAACGACCTCCACTAAAACGTCAATAACTTTGTCAATGTTTGTGCTAGAAAAAAAATGTCTCCTTGTAGCTAACATCCTCAGCTTTCCATAGAACCTACAACTGCATCCCAAATCCATATAGTTCTCTCTTAATCGTGATTACCGCACACTGAAAAGTTTGCCTCAAATTTCGTTCTAGGGAAATTCTGACACGTGTAAAACAGCTTTTGATTGCTTCCGACCTTAATGTTAAGATTTCACATTGTTTCTTAGTATCAAATCATTGCTAGTGTTTGTGTGTAACTATCCAAAGCGGCTCCCATAAGAATTTAAACAATTTCAGCAATGTTCAACCATATTTAGTGTTTTTGCCCAATCCATTCTCAAGATAACTTTAAAACCATGCTGACCGCTTGCCAATCAATTCTGTTTTTCTTGTGTAGCTGGGGGGAAATTGGGATTGACATTTTATTTGAATTCTGCCATTCCTGAAATCCTGCTCTCTCTTCTCATCTCTTTACATTGCCTGTTGGGGGGTTGAGGGGTGTGCAGGGGGAAATAGTAATCACACTATCTAATCTGAACACCCACATAAAAGTATCATTTATTTGCTGAATTGTTTTGCTCGCTATTACTCCTTGTGTATTAAAGAGATTATTTAGTGTTTTGGTGATCATTGTGTACCCATTAAAACATAGTGTGATTGAATTGTAACTACATAATTAAATATTTTAATTTTGCAAACCAGCCTGATTCCTGGTTCAGTGTGATTGGGAGGGTTCCAGGAGAGGGGCGTGATGTGAGTGGTACATCATCGTTCAGAATAAAAGAGCTTTTAGACAAAAATAAATAAGGATTCCAGTTTTGCATTACACGCTAGGCATTGACTTGGGTGTGTGCCGGATTGAAATCACTTACAATGTAAATGCGGTTACCACTTTTTCTGTGGGAATGGTTGACCTCCCTTTTTTCCTTTCATGGAGGGGGTCCCATTATGCCTCCTACCCCACTCCCTCCACCCTCCAACCCATAACCATTTCCACAAATATATTACTCGTGCTCTCATTATAGGCCCCCTCTCAGATGTTGCTATGTTTGTAACATCTCAATGCCTTGGCCAATATTCAGACCCTCCAGCTCATAGCGATTTTGCGATCCCGCAAAATGCAGCGAAAATGGGCGTTTTGCGCAAAATGCCGCAAAAACGGCCGTTTTGTGCAAAAACAACATCTTTAAAATTTACATTTTGTTTTTTAAGTAATCTGCAAAAATTACTGTTTTAAAAAAAATAATACTCAGGGTGCCAGGATCTCAACTTTTTTTTACACAAGAAATGAAATGCTCTAACACATCTCATCACTTGCACAACAAAAAAGTGCAGCCCAATCCACAAGGGACTCATGAATCGGCACATTTTATATGCGCGCCCATTCAGATGGCCTTTTTCACCTCCTTGATCAAATAAAGTGGCGTTTGTCAATTTAAAAGCGCATCCCTCATTTCCAAGCAAGATGCACTTTTAAATGTGCAGGCATTGTAGGCAAACCTACGTGCACAGGATGTGGGGCTGCCACTGCATGACAGGGTCTTTCCTGACCCTGTCATGCATTTCTTTTAAGGTATGAACCGCTGCTGTGTCGCTTGCATTTCTGTTACTCAAACAGGATAAAAATGCATTTTTTGGGTTGCATTTTACAGCGGCAGGCACCCGGAGGGCCTGTCCCTGTGAAAGGCGCTGGGAGCTTGCAGAACACTGTCGGGAGAGCGAATCTATTCAAAGTACTGCCCATTTTGATGACAAAAATCTATTGAATGTTACAATTTGACCTATTTCGTTCGATCTATTCGATCGATAAATACTGAACATGTGTTGCGAGGGTGTCACCCGCTCCCCATGTTCAGTATTTTTGGTCTAGGGTGGTTGCAGAAGTGTTTGCCCCTTTTTCCTCAAAATTGGAGGCAGGACAGAAAAAAAGAAAATAGCAATAAAGGGACCCTGCGGAGTCGGATCCGACCTGCGTTAGAGGGACGGATCTGGCACCGCAGGGTTGCAGGGGAAGCGGCAGCGACCAAGCAGTTAAGTAGGGGAGGGGGTAGGGTGGTGGTGAAAGGTACATTTTGGGTTGTTTGGCTGAAGTGCAAATCAATTCCAGCGAAATTGACTAAGGTCAATTCCGCCGCAAATAATTACACTACGGTCAAACAACCCAGAACACCATTCAAGGCAGCTGGCCAGTGCACAATTTGCGCTACAGCTCAAGCCTGTGGAAATGTGCTGGTCACCTTTTGAGAATAAGGTGACCTGCTCATTTCCAAAAATGGGTTGTCTAAAAATAGCATATCCTCTGTTCTTTTTTTAAATGCCCCATTATTTGAGGAACTGGGTCAAAATCTACATTTTAAAAAAATAAAAAAATGGTTACACTATGAGAGAGAGGGAGCGTGATGTGTGAGATGTGAAGTGATAGGCAAGTAAGCAGAGGGAGAGCAGTGGGTCAGAGGAGGAAGCACTGCACAAGAGAGCAGAGGAAGCAGTGATGCGGTGGCCAGAAAGAGGCAGTGAGCTGCAGATTGGGAAAAAGGATGAGGTAAGAGTGCGATAGAATGGGAGAAAGGATGCAAGATGCAGAAGCAGCACAAAAGAATGAAGGACTATATATTGCGGGAGGAATTGTAGAGTGTAATTGTGAGCTGGGAGTATGATTTGGAGTGTGGCACGGGCTGGGCAGTGCAAATTGTGACTTGACAGTGTGACATAGCACGTGAGTATTTGTATGACAGAGTGAGAGGTTAAGGAATGCAAGTTGTGATGGAGAGTTGGTGAGATGTGTGTTGGTGAGAGAGGTGTGTGGGTGTTTGGGGGATTGGAGAACATAGAAGGGGAATATTCTCAGCATTACAATTGATAATGGTCAATTTAGTTAATACTATTAAATAGGCATGAACATTAAACCAGAAATGTAGCCAAATCAAACACTGTTCTGCCAAGCCAGAGACATCTGGGACTCTTCCTATTAAATTAATACAAAAGATACATAATAATAATACCCTGGCTCTCTTGTAGCCTTGCACTCTGCCTATTTCCTGCAACGTGGCAATCTTACACCCTGCAGTTAATACAAAATGTCCCGCAAAAAGGCTGCAATAAATAAAGGTTTGTGCCGCAAAATTTGCCATTTCATGCTGCAAAATTTGCCATTTCATGCTGCAAAATCCTGGAAGGTCTGAATATTACAATACTATTCTATTCTATAGTGTGTGTGTTATACATTTACATTTTATTATTTTAATTTTGAAAGCTGTTGCATCTTAGAGATGGGAGGGATCAAGAATACAATGTACAACACCCCTCATTGTTCTTTCACCTCCACTTGCCTGTAGGCTCACTGTTAAAGTATTACCTCCCATCACCCATTATTTTTTCATTGCTTTGATAATTTATAGGAGATGAATGGAAAATAGATAAAGATTAAAGACCCTAGATCCCTACACTGTTCCCCATAATTGACTGTGCTATCAACACGTTACTGTGACAATGCTGCCCCTCAACGTGGAAATGTGCTTAGATAAAAGTGTATTTCAAATACAGTTTTCACTGAGCTGGAAACTGTATAACAATGAGTATATGTCCTATTCGTACAGTTTACTGAATAGAAAATGTCTGAAGAGAAAGACAAACTTTGAAAAGTGAAAAAGGCTATTGTGGATAATGCAGATGTAGACTCATGGAACGTGACAGTGAGGGTAGGTAGATAATATCATTGGAAACCCACAGAAAAATAGCTTCAGTGGCTGCACAGCTGTGGGCACTATTAGAAACAGCATTTGCCACCGATCATCCCATTAATATGCACCCCTGAATCTAATTATGTATCCCACATCTACTAATCCTTCAAATGATACAATTAATTGTATATCATTCTAAATGCATCCATAGCATTGTATTCTGCTACTACCTACTGTTGAAGTACCACACTATGCTGGTTGCCCTCTAGGTTTGTGCAATAAAATGGCTGTGCCTTGCATCTAGAAGGATGTCCTCACTGAATATCAGTTTTACTCTTTTTATAATGGGATAGTTGGAAGATTGGAGGCCCATCAAGCTCGCAGAAGGTGAGGATGGTTCTTTCCTGTTTAGGGTTCGATTTCCATGAACTCAGAAAATGCCCCTTGTGCATTGTCTTTGCCCTTGGTGTGGCTACATTGGCCTTCCTGGCTTCAAAGGCAAGTGTCTGAGTGTATGCAGTTTAAGAGTGGTTACCTCATCCCTACTGACATTATGGGCAGTAGTTTGACCAGACCCTTTTTTCCTTTGTGAATTAGTTGTTGACTTTCTGGGAGTATACAATAAAGGGCTCCTGGGAATTTCCTGATCTGACCAGGTATAACAATAGATACTATATGGAAAAACTATCGGGGCATACTTAAAAACATGAAGACTCCAATAACCATTAACATTTGGGTGTATTTACTAATGAGTAAGTGGAAATTAAATATATTTAGACATCATATTACAAACAGTCATAATACTGAACATACATACAGGGCTCCTGGGAATTTCCTGATCTGACCAAGTATAACAATAGATACTATATGGAAAAACTATCGGGGCATACTTAAAAACATGAAGACTCCAATAACCATTAACATTTGGGTGTATTTACTAATGAGTAAGTGGAAATTAAATATAGTTAGACATCATATTACAAACAGTCATAATACTGAACATACATACAAATGGCATAGACCTAAAGCATTCACAGGACAGGAAAAAAATAATGTTGAAGACAAACATGCAAAAAGAACATGTAAAGACAGAGCTTATTACATCAAATTGTTACAAGGAATATGTGGGTCAATTTTGATCTATTGAGAGCATAAGTCATTTTGTGAGCTGAGACAAACAGCTAATTGAACAGTATGAACACGTAGTAATAGTTAACACAGTTGTGTATCAGCCACTTGTAGCAGTTGAAAGATGTTTTGATTGTGGCAGACTTCATCAGGACGGAAGGAAAAGGATGGAGGCTCAATGAATGTTGGTTCCTGCGTACATCTGTGAACTGATCAGGCAATGTTAATATGAGGGAAGGTTGTCATGAGGACAGGCTTGTGGAAGCTCTGGAATAATTGGAGGACCTGACTATACCACTTACGCCAGCACCAAGGAATGTTGTAGTCTTTTTTGTTCCTTTTCTGTATCCGGGTGGTTGCTCTGCCCACTCAGTGCATTGCAACTCTCTGAGTTTTGCACTCCTCTTCATACTCGCTCCTTCCTTGCTATTGTTCCTGTTTAGAAATTCTTCTATTTTCTACTGACAACCTGCCCCTGGATAGTACCCCTCATTCCCTGTCATCTGCAACATTCTGTTTTTGTTTACCGACTAGTGCTGATTCACTCTCTGTGAGTTGGACTTCCTTTTCGGGTCTTTTCAGCTCATCCGCTTGGGCCAGCATCTCCCTGGCTCCTCTCTCTGGTTATCTCTAGTGACTCTCCTATCCTTGCTGGTAAGTTTGGGACTCTTTTCTCGATAACGTTTCTCTGTGAAACCGTGCGTGCTCTTTCTACACGGCTCACGGTCATTTCTTTCCTTTTTTCTTCTTGCCAGTTGTGGCTGCTCTGTAATTCTTTCTTTTCTTATCATCCTGCTTTCTGCCCTTCTGGATTTCTACTTATAGCCCCCTCACTATCTTACCCTTTGCCTTACTTATACTGCTGCTGTTTGAGCTGTAATCCCTTTGGACTGCCTAAAATCATTAACCCATTGGAAGCTGCTTTCCCCTCCATTCTGTGGTAATGCCTCGCTGCTCCCAGGGAATCCAAATTCCTTAACCCATTGGAAGCTGCTTTCCCCTCCATTCTTTGGTGCTGCCTTGCTGCTTCCAGGGAAATTACCTGTCTCAAGATCCTTTCCAGTGCATTTGCCAGTCCGCCCAGCGATTTCTGTGCTACATCAAGACACAGCCTTACCTTACTTACCAAACTACAGTGGACTTCTTGTTCAAACATCACTTCAGGGTTTTTTTTAGCCATCAAGCTTTTTTCCCCTGAAATGGGCTGTGCAGGGGGTTTGCCATACTGCTGGATCTGTACCTTAGTCCATAAAGTTTGTGAACACCCAGAACAGACCCTATCTCTTCCTCAAAAAAAGCTCCCCTGAAGAGAAACTTCCAGTTCCTTCAGACTCAGATGCCTCCTACAGCGACAGTGACAAAGACACCCAGGTGTGATCGGCGAAAGCTGACAAAGGTATAGTCTGTGTTCGAGTGTGTGGTACATAATTTTAAACAATTTTGAATAGCTTTAGCTGCTAAAGATAATTCTGAATAACGCTATGTAGGGTTTACTGTGTGTGTGTGATTGGACACGTATGTCATGGGTTCACTACCACTGGTATGTGGAGAAACCGTCAAGGCTGTTGTGTATACTCAAACACTGACTTCCACTTGGAAACCGGCCAAATATGAAAAAGGAGGGAGATTGGTGGACCGATAATAGGTCTGGCTCTTAGAAGATTAATTGTGCGCTAGTGAGTCAGCAGTAAGGATGAACTTGTGTCCCATAGTGCCACTTCAGCCCCTACATTTGAAGGCGTGGCACTATGGGACATGATTGGTCCCATATTATTAACTCATTGCACCAATACAATCCAGCACAAAGAGGCCCTTGTTGAATTGTACCTGTTAGGTTTGTATACTGGAATACACATGTGTTTAACCATCTCCGTATTAACAATAAACTTAGTTCAGAGGCGGATTTAGTTTGTATTCAAGAATCTCTCATGTTGGATACTCCTTTAGTTGATGAATCTTGGGTGATTTTAACTCTGAGTGTTTAGACTCTAAGTGGTATCTCTTGGGGTATTCTAGGTGTTTCTCTTAATCCACCAGAGCTAGAGGAAGCCTATTGTGTTCCTGTTTAGATGCCTTGGACCTGGTCGTCTTAAATGGCAATCTCCGAGATGATGTCCCTCCTAGTTTTACCTGGTCAAATGGGGTGTATACATTCACTTTGAATTTCATATTCGTGTTCTCACATTTTTTTCCTTGTATTGAATACCTAGTGTGGAGTCATATGGAAACCGAAATACACTTACCAGTTTAATGGAAGCATTGGCCAGGATCTTGTAGGGGGTCTCTTTGTAGACATATGCTCACATTTATTTTCAGCTCATTGTCAGAACACGCTTTATTCACTGATCCCAGCTAGCAGTTTACAACAGACATTCACCCCTTTGGTATATCAACATAGGTACAACACGGAAGTACATGATAAGAGGAGGAAGCTGAGAAGGGACATTAGAAAAACCCTAAAAATCGGCACAAACATGGTACAAACAATAGCAAGGCTGCAGCTATAATGTAGTAATTGAATAATGGGCAAAGGGTCACCGTGCCTTGCTTTTACAACTTGATTCAGAGAAAATGCTCATGGATTTGTCCTCTCAATGAGCGGACAACCTTTGGAGACTCATTCAAGGAGAGGGTGTGCAACTTTCGTTTCAACACCAATCAATTTCGGGCCAAGAATGGGAGGATTTGTTTTATTACTTTGTATGCTTTGGTAGGCTGACAAAAGGAATATTTAACTGTTAAACGGGAGTTTTCCTTGAGTGTAGAAACCTGGGACCTTTTGGAGATTGACCTGGTTGACATTGAAACCTCAATCAAGCGGGCTAAATCCTCAAATGCCCCTGGTCCTGATGGTTTATCCAACTTGACAATACAATTAGACCCACTTTTATGGACTGAGGTCTTACTCCAGCTGTATTAGAACGTGATTGGGCGGTCTATGTGTCTGGATATCTGGAGAGAGGCTATTGTGGTGGTGATATACAAAATGGGAGATGGGGCGAATCCAGGGAATTATCAACCTATCGCCCCTTTGGACGCCTCGTATAAGATCTACTCCGGCTTCCTATTACATGCCCTGGAAAGATGGGTAATCACCGCCAATAAGTTGGATTGTATTCAATCCAGTTTTCGCAAGGGTACAAGTACAGTCCTTAACTGTTTGGTTCTGCAGCTTTTGAAAAACCAGGCGTTTCAAAGAAAACACTCAATTTATCTCTCATTTCTTGATATATCTAAAGCTTTTGATTGTGTCGATCGTAACAAGATATAGGGTATACTTAGGCAGTGGGGGTCTCATGAGGCTCTGGTTCTACTCTCGGAATTTCTTCACATGGACTTGAAGATTAAGGTTAGGCTGGACAGGAGGGATGGGTACTGAATGTGGACGGCCGTTAACCGAGGTCTACAACAGGATTGTATTATTGCACCATTCCTTTTTAATCTAAATATTTTGGGAATTAGGCTGCACTGGAAGGGCCAGATGTGAACCCTCCGAGGTTTGGAGTGGTTAGTACTCAGTATCTTCCTTATGCAGACAATCCCGTTCTCTTTGATTACACAGCAGTTGGATTACAGTACTCTCTCTTACAGGCTCAGAGTTTCTTTAGGGAACTGCACCTGGAGATTTGTGTCACAAAATCCAAGATTTTTATCTTCAACCGTAGAAGGATTTTATCGGGGAGACCTGCCTTTGGATAGCATATCGATGGAAAGAGGTTATAGGTGGTGACTGAGTTCATATATCTTGGCGTTACCATTAGTTCTATACTGGGAAGAAGGATGAGGGAAAGCAGCAAAAGAAAGATACCAAAGAGAATTCCAATACCTCCACTCCAAAAGAGGGCTCCAAACATAACAAGGGTAAGCCACAAGGGAAACTAACTCAGGCTAGTGTACCTCCTGGTCCAAACCAGAAGGAGGTCAGAACAAACCCCCATTCATAAAAACATTTGGAAAATGTTATGCTTGTGGATCAACTGATACTGTGAAAGGGGATCCCAGATGAGAAGATAAACCTTTGGGGATCCACACTGTCTCCTTAGCCTTCTCCCCAGAGGATGAAGTACCAATGGCAAGTGCAAACTTTCACTTATTGGCTGAGGAACCCATTAAGGTCTCAGACAGTGTTTCTTTGGTATCCCTGGGTCTGTGAGAACAACAGAACTTAGATGTCTACAATTCCATTCCAGAAAATACTACAGAGTATTACGAAGACAGTGTTCTTGTGAATGGTCAGGAGACCCCTGCCATCAGAGACACTGGGGCCAGCATAACTGTAGTTTATGAATAATTTTTCAGGGTAGATGATGTTGCTAAGGCACCGAAGTACCTAACTAAGCTTGCTGGAGGCCCTCTCCAAATGCTTCCACAGTTACCAAATTTCATCCAGTGCAATGAAATGACTGTCAAGATACCTGTAAGTGAGCAGAGTGAAGTACCTGGGAGAGTCCTGTTGGGGAATGACTTAAAACCTCTTGGAGTTGTATCAAGCACCCCCCAGGCCTCCCAGAAAAAGGAAACCTGAGCAGACTAGGAAGGCCATAGAGAGTACCTTAAGGGGCTCTCAAGAGAAGATTATTGAGGAAACTATAACTCCCAGTCCACAGGACTTACTGACTGCAATTTCAAGGGAAAAGGGGAAACCTAAAACCTCCAGGAAGTAACCAGCCATCACTCCTGTGCTATCAACAAGGACATCCCTGAGAGGATTGTCCAAAGTCACACCTGTGACTCCTCCAAAAGCTGCAGAATAATGTGTGGAACAACTTTGTGTGGTTGAATCAGCTGCTGAGGAATCAGAGCTGGATGAGGACCTTGCTCCTGTTGGAGATCTGGATCCTGCAGACCATCCTGAGCTGCAGCAGTCTTTACTGGCAGAAGGTGGACCCTGTAGGGCAGACTTCAGCTGAGGTCAAAGAGAGTGTCCTTCTCTTGAAGGTCTTCGCCAACAGTCAGCTCCCCAGCTGGATGGGCAAGAGCCAGGGAAGCATAGGTTGTACTGGGAAGATGGCCTATTCTACAGTGAACCGACCGAGTCTATCCCAGGGGACTACCGAAGTCTTGTAGTGCCTCTTGAAAGCAGACTCCAGTTCCTACAGTTAGCCCATGAGAAACCTTTGGCTGGTCACTTGAGTTTCAAGAAGACCAAGGAAAGGCTCTCTTTATAGTTCTACTGGCCTAAATTGGGATCTGATGTAGATAAGTTCTGTAGGAGCTATCACACTTGCCAAACCTCTGGCAAGAGTGGAGCCAAGAATGTGACACCCTTGGTGCCTCTCCCAGTGGTGGGAGTCCCTTTTGAGAGGGTAGGCATCGCATTGTTGGTCCCCTAGACCCTCTAACATCTTCAGGAAACAGGTTTATCCTGGTTGTAATAGACCATGCTACTATGTATCCTGAAGCCATGCCTATGGGAAATGTTACAGCTCAGGCTTGGCTAAGGCCCTACTTGGTATTTTTATCAGGGTAGGTGTTCCTAAGGAAGTTATCTCTGGCATGGGATCCAATTTTATGTCCCACTACATGCAAGCCCCGTGGAAAAACTGTGGAGTAACTTACAAGTTCTCAACTGACTACCATCCTCAGACAAATGGATTGGTAGAGAGGTTCAACCATACAATGAAGAGCATGATGGGTGTTTTAGAGGAACCCCTTAGAAGAAAGTGGGACCTTCTACTGCCATGCCTCCTATTTGCTTATAGAGAAGTCCTTCACGAGGGAGTTGGATTTAGTCCCTTTGAACTTCTATATGGCTTTCCAGTTAGAGGCCCCTTGGCCCTGATTAAGGAGGGGTTGGAGAATCCTCCTTCTCCCAACCCAGTGAGAGTCACTGACTATGTCATAGGTCTGCAGAGGAGAATGTCACACATGATGGGAGAAGCATCAGATAACTTGAAGCAGGTCAGGCTCTGGTGAAGCATTGGCATGACCAGAAAGCCAACATGGTTGAGTTTACTCAAGACCGGCTAGTTCTAGTTATGGTACCTACAAGGCAGAGGGCCTTACAGGACAAATGGATAGGACCCTTCAAGGCTATGGGTAAACTTTGAGAGGTCAACTATCTAGTGGACTTAGGCAATCCTAAGGAGGCTCCCAGAGTCTTTCAAACCAACCGTCTAAAAGCTTATGTCTCAAGACCAGACGTGGGAGCTTTGCTTCTAGCTTCCACTCAAGAGGAGGAGGAGAGTGAACCTCTACCTGACCTACTGGGAGGCCAGCCTTTAGATGAGAAAATAAATCTCTCTTCTAATACCTGAACAACAGGAGGAGTGCATGTTTTTGTTAAATCAGGTTGCCTCATTTTCACTATCACCAGGCTTGACCCCTTGGGGCCAACATGATATTCTCACTGGTGACTGTTTACCTGTTAAAGAGGTTACAGGATGTCAGATCATGTAAGATCCCACATAAAGGAGGAGGTCAACAAGATGCTTGATCACTGGCTAATAGTGCCCTCTACCAGTCCCTGGTCTTGTCCAGTTGGTCTAGTACCAAAGGCAGGATCCAAGGAGTTCAGATCCTGTGTGGACTATAGAGCTCTTAATGCAGTCACTAAGACTGATGCCCACCCTTTACCCTGGACAGATGAACTTGTGGACAAACTTGGTTCAGCCAAGTATCTCAGTACTTTTGATCTCACTTCAGGCTATTGGCAAATAGCACTGACAGACCATGACAAGGGGAAAACTGCATTCTCAACTCCAGTAGGCATCTACCAGTTTAAGGTAATGCCTTTTGGAGTAAAGAATGCACCTGCTACATTCCAAAGGATGGATAACCAGGTTCTGAATGGAATGGAGGACTTCTGCACGGCATACTTGGATGACATTGCGTTGTTCAGCCCTACTTGGAAAGAACATGTTGACCACTTGATATGTTTTGCAGGCTCTTGAGCAGGCCCATCTGACCATAAAGGCAAGTAAATGTCAAAATGGTCAGAGTAAAGTGGTCTACCTTGGACATGAGGTAGGAGGGGTGAAATCAGGCCATTACCTAGCAAAGTACAAGCTGTACAAAACTGGGCCAGCCCTACTACTAAAACCCAAATGAAAGCCTTCCTAGGCCTCACTGGTTACTACAGGAACTTCATAGAGAACTATAGTCTTAAACCGTATTCACATTATACTGCCTTGTTATGAATATTGGCCTAAGCCCATTCACTTTACACAGAAAACCGCATCTGAAATGTTCTGCTTTTCGATCGATGTTGGTGCCATTTTAAGAATCATCCGCCATTTTGATTTCAACTCTAGTTTCTGTGTTCTAAAATGATGGACTGTGATTTCGACTTGCAGCCGAGCCGAACGACCTTTGAGTTCTGTTAATGTTTAGGCTGACTGAGAGCAGACTGTTTGACCAATGTAAAGAAACCTTGTGACTCGAATGAACTGCTATCCAAGTGTTGTGTGCGCTCACAAGACTCATCCTCATATAAAAAATGAGTCAATGGTAAACAAACTCAGATCGTGTGTTCTGGCTGAACTGCATTGTAGCGTTTCTTGGAACAAGGCTTACCGTGGATCAGAGAACCAACAGCATCATTGTAACTTCATGGACATGTACATTTGTTTAATCTGTTGTACAATACTGTAATATTTGTCATATGAACTGGGCACAAACTCTAGCCAGTAACTTATTAGCATGGAGAGAGGCTGGACAATGTTTAAAAAATGGTATAAATATGTCTGTTTAGATGTCCAGCACTCTCATGACTCACTGTGTCTGCTGGTACACACTGTGAGGTGTTGGGAGCCAGATAGCTATCTGTTTTGCTTTGAATGTACAGTGATAAAAGATATTGGGCCTCATTACACATTGTGCAGTAGGGATTTAACGTTACTGGTAAGGGAATACCGGTACTGTTAAATCCCCATGCCAATTACGACCCGGCTCACCACTATTTGCGGCACTGCTAAGTACGGTGCCACTAATAGCGGCCAGACCGCGGGGGCGCAACCCTCGATGCCGTAAATAACGCCATGCCGCTAATAGCACATCATCACAAGCCAGGCGGACGCACTAATAGCGGCATGGAAAAGCCCACAAAACCCCTTACTGGCATGGCGCAAATAACGGCTTCGCGAACCACCCGTTATCAGGACCTAGCAGTGTTCCCACCTGCCACCGGTGGACAAAAGCAGCACAGGTGGAGGCAATGGAGACTGTGGCAGCACAAAAGGACCACACCACAGCCCTTCACACACCCATTCCCACACCAAGATGGTTCCAATACTAGCAGCATTACATGGGCTGGAGGACATGATTGCAGTGCAGCAGCAACAACAACAGGCAGCACAAAGGAGATGCCGGAGGAGGAGGATGGCAAGACAGGTGCAGCAAGCACCACCAGGGCACCTAGGCATACCACAGAGGCAGCCACCAATCCCCAGGATCCGAGGCCGTCCATTAAACCTAACCCCTGAGCAGATACACACCCTGTACCATCTGGACAGGGATACCATCACCAGCATCATGTACTTGACACATGACATCATTGTCAGCCTCATAGACATCAGAACTGCCATTCCCCCCTCTACAGAAGGTGGTGACTGTGCTCCATTTCCTAGCCACAGGCACCTATCAGCATACAGTGGGGCAGATGCATGACATCTCACAACCAGAATCCTCATGCACGCTGAACCAGGTACTCAATGCCCTCCTGAGACATGCACGGGAACACATATTCCTGCCACGGACTGCCCAGGAGATCGCAAACACCAAAGTTGGCTTCTATTTACTGGCAGGCATCCCAAGTTGCATTGGGACCCGCGACTCTACCCATGTGGAATTGGTGGTCCCACATCAAAATGAAGTAGTCTACCAAAACACACAAAAATTGCAAATGGCATTTGACACTAAGAAGATAATCACACATTGTTGTGCCCGATTTCCCAGATCAACCCATGATTCCATGGCCCTGCGTAACTCAAACATGCCACGCTACATGGAGCGACAAGCCGGTCAACGTTCCTGGCTACTTGGTGAGTAGCAGGGCAAGCATATGGCAGTGTGATGTGGTGGGGAGAGATGCATACTCCTACTGGGTGCTGACTGTCGTCTGTAGGACAAATGGACATACAGATGTAGGCCAATGTCCATCAGGGAAGGCCGCAATGTCCTTGAGGAGAACCCACATGCAATTATGAGCTGCACAACATAGAGTACAATCCAGGTTTCTGAATATTGCACATCCGCCCACATCATGCCACACCACATACCACACAAATCAGCAACATGGCGTCAAGATGGTACTACAGAATCAGCACAGCACAACATCAAGACAGCAATGTGTCCTTGAATGCATGCAAAGGTAACACCCCTAGCCATACCATTGAAACACACACCTATAGCACCACTGAAGTGATGCCACACAGCATGGCAACATCCTGGCCATCGCCTCTTGCATGGCCAGGAGGTACATGATTAGCGTCAGCATCTGATGTATCAAATGCAATGAGATACAAGGGAGAACTATTATGGATGGAGATGGGTATTGTTGCCCTGATGTATGTGGTGAGGCCGACAAAGGAGGACGCTGTCCCCAATGAAGTACACATACACAATGATGGAGACCAAGCCTGTGTTTCAAATTTTCAACAGTGTATTGTGATCATAATGTGTACAAAAAGTGCATGGCCCCAACTGTGCAAACACCCTTTCCCCCCTTCCCCCTCCCCCCACAACACTCCCAAAAACACCCTTTCCCCCTCCCCCCTCCCTCACAACACTCCCAAAAACACCCTTTCCCCTTCCCCCTCCCCCCACAACACTCCCAAAAACACCCTTCTCCCCTCCCCCCACAGCACCCCCATGTGAGTTTCATAGTGTGCAGGTGTCCTGCTCGACATGTGCCAGCAAGTTCTTGATGGCCCTAATTCTCATGGGCTCCTCCGCCATTGGGTGGTTGCGATGCTGTGCGCCTCATGGTACGCAGAGAGTGGCGATGGGGGCTTGTTTGTCGGGAACTCGCAGAGGAGGAGGTGCCCGGTTGATCCTGTGGTGGGGGGGTATTGTCGCTCCATGGCGTCCACAATACATGTGAGTGCCTGCCTAAATTGGGCCATTTCCTCACAAATCATGTTCATGCAGGCCTCCATGGCATCCCTTGTCTGGCTTGCATACGAACTAAGGTCATCCCTCAGACGGGCTGCCTCTGCCACATGCTGGCCAACCAGCGCAGTGATTTCGACCTGCCTCTGGCTGATGGTAGCAAGGTCTTGTTGGCTGGATCCAGCTGTTGGGGTGGCTGCTGCGCCTCGGTCAATGCCTCTGGACACGTGAGTGCTCCATCGCACTTCCACAGTCTCGTTGCCTGATTCTACATGGCTACCTGATGGTGTGGTGTCCCCTCTGTCATGTGTCCTGGGCTTTTTCTTAGCTGGTGGAGCAGGTGTCACAGTGCCCGGTTCATCAGTGTCTGTCTGTGACTCTGTAGGGGACAAAAAAAGGGAATATCATCGTTTATGGATCTACATGCCTTATTGTTAAATAGCAGGCAGGAGTCAGTAATTCAGGTTAAATCAAAGAAGGGGTTTCTTCAGGTTTTCCGACCGAATTTGCAGCTTTTATAACTCATATGACAAATAATGCAAAGTAAAATAGGCTTCTCACTGGCACTGTGCTTTCAGAACGAAATTGCAGCTTTTGAAACTTAAATCACCAATAATGCAAAAATAAATAGGCTTCTCGCTGGCACTGTGCAGTAAAGAAAGGTCCCGCCTCCGATTTGCCTTCTTTAAATCAGAGTTCAAAGGTCCAGGGGAAGAAAGGTATAAATCTTGGCGAGGAACAAAACAAACTTCAAATGTTCATTGTCAGCTTTTCAGTCCTGCACCTCACTTGCACTGGCCATATCACGGAACATTCCCTTTTTATTTTCTGCCGGCTTTTCCTCGTGAGCCGTGTTTGAACAAAGAAGGAAAATAAAGAAAACAAAACCACGAACGTTCCTCCCAGACGGCGTTGTGCTCTCGCAATTAGAGCTCTGCTCGTAAAATGTCACAGGAGTTCCAAGAGCACCCTTTCCTTGCTGTCTTTGTCTTCGCTGTGGTTGTCCGGATCCCTGGTTTGAATGTGCGGCTGTAGGGGCTTCCTCGGTCCCAGGGATAGATTTACCTAGTATGCCCACTCGAATCCACTGACGTCCGGGCTCCACTCCTCTGCGCCTGCACTCGGCTCCTAGATGAAAGAATCGGGAGAGCTAATGAGTTCCAGGTGGCTGTTTTTAACCCCACCTCCCCTCCACCCTCTTCACCTTCAGGTGTGCGTAATTCCTTCCACCTTTCCCCAGTCAGTCCCTCCCTTTCACTCTCCACCTCCCGAGGCGTTGGTTTTTCTGCTTCTTTGTTTTTATCATGGCTCAGTGCAACTTCCATTTCCCGTACTTTGCCCACCTCGTATCTCTTCCTGCCACGGCTATAGGGAAAAGGGAACCTTTCCTTCCTGGTATGCAACCCCCTTTTATTCATTTTTAGTTTAAAAGGAATATATTTGTGCTGACCCAGAGGCATTATGGGAGATGTAGTCCGTGGTCTGACATCCCCTGTTGGAAAACTTCTTGTAATTCCTACCAGTGACATATTGACCTTTCTCGTGTTTTTATTAGTGGGAGTCACTGTTCTTGGTGACTCAGGATTACTCGACTTAACTCCCTGGTTGGAGTTTCCTTGTGGTTTTTCTGTTTCTCCTGGCCATTGCCGGCCAACCCCACGGGCACCGGGGTTTCCAGCCTCACACTTATGCAGAATGTTTACGTCATGCCGCTCTATGCATTATGGCCTCTTTATTTTGGAATCTGGTAATGGGGATGTCGGGTGGGTCATGCATGAATTTATCTGTGTTGCACGTGTATGTGGCGATGCGTGCATGTAGGTTTGTGGCTGGATCGATGGCCTGATTATGGACTCATATTTGGGAGGCCCTTCACTGTGCATTGTTTGATGTATACACTCACCTCCATCTGATGAAGTGGGCGCACCATGCTCCATGTCTCCAACACCCTCGATCGATTCCACACCAATTGTGGCGGCGCAGGTCTCCTCCCACTCCCAGAGTTTAATAGGGGAATATGCGCCACCTCCTGTGGTCATTGCCAGCTTGCGATTCATGGACAGGATGTTCCGTACACGGACCCGTAGGTCGTCCCACCGCTTTCGGCAGTCCTTGACTGTGCGGGTGGTGGTGCCCAACGCAATGACTTTGTGGGCAACCTCTGCCCAGATGGCCTTTTTCTTGAGGAGGATCTCCCGCTGCATGTCATTTGTGAAAACGACATTGGCATTTTCCGCAAGTGTCTGAGTAAGCATGATCAGCTCCTCGTCGCTGAATTTTTCTTTTCGCTGGCTATCAGCGCCTTTCTTGACGGCCTTGGGCATCTTCGCGCTGTCCTGGATGATTTTGTGTTGGAGTCTTGCCGAAAGAGGTCCTGGATGTAGAGGATGGCAATGGATTGTGTTTTTAAAGATGGCCGCTTTGCTCCTTCCCGTTCCTGTGTGATGACACTATTTCCAGTTCTGTATTTTAACGGTTACCGCTAATAGCGGTGATCGCTAATGGCGGTGACCGCTATTTGCATGCAGAGTAAAGGCGGAGGTTCTATCTGCACTTTTGTCGAAGCCGTTAAGGGACTTTTTTGGGTCTTTAGCAGCATGGCGGTAGGGCCATTACCGGCATGGCGCTATGCTCGTGTCCGCCTACTCGTAATGGTACGCTATTAGCGCCCTCTTGCCAAGGCGGACACTTTAATAGCGCCATGCCGGTAAATGTTGATTTTTACCGCACACCGTGTAATGAGGCCCATTGTATCTTTCCAACCCGTGATTGGCGTATTTCATTTGTGGTACTAAGCTTCGATATTTCTTTGGTATTTCAGATGGTGCCCGAATAGGGACCCTCCAGATTGATGTCACCTCGCTGGAGAGAAAACGCGGCTATCGGACCAGGATCGGAGACTGAGAAAAGGGGGCCCCTTTGTATGAGATGCGACACCTCGGCAGTACTGCATCTTGCGATCCCTGAACGGTGAGCACGCAGCTTGAGAGGGCATCTTGACAAGGGTCCCCATATCGAGGCGGGCTGTTTTGCTGAAATCGCCAACCACAAGGGTCCTTTGTAATCCAATCAGACCTCCTTAGTCCTTTGTAATCACGTGAGTTGTGACCCGATTCCTACGTATCCTGATAATTGGTTGCAGATTTGTACTTGCAAGTTAAAACAACGCCAGACAACACAAGTGATCTGATATGCCTGGGAAATTTTCTGCCTGTTTCAGGGGTTTATTCCACAGAGACAGACAATCTTTGGAATTTGGCCAACCGGCTCCATAGGAGGGGTCACCGACATGTACTATGCACTGTAAGTACAGCATTGGTAGTATAGTATTCAATGATATTTGGCACAGACAAACTAGACATGCTTCCGAATTTCAGTGGCCAGTTCATGATAGTTTTGAGATTGCTAGTATAGAGTATTTGGAGTCTATATTGTTAAAGAAAAAGTCTAGGCCTGCAGCATTTGATGTAATTCAGAATTGGAACAAGGAAGTTATGCAGCAAATTAAGAGTAAAGAGAAACATGCACGTCATCATATGTCTAACTTAGATAAAGCATTATTGCATGCTCAACAGAAACAGTCGCAGTCTGTTAGAAATAAGGATAGGGCTTTCCAACTTGGAAAATATATCCAGAAAATATATCCGCCTAAGGACTTCCAAGACTCAGACAAACTAATTGATAAGCTTTTGAATGAGTGTAGGACTTTTGCTACTGCACCTCCTCCCTATGTGACTATTCCTGCTGTTTTACCTCTTCCCGTTGTTGCACCTCCTCCCACTGTTATTCCTGTTCCTCCTGTTGTAGGTCCTCCTCCAGTTGTTGCTCCTCTTCCTGTTGTTGCTCTTCCTTCTGCATCTCTGCCCTTATCACCAGTTGTTGTTCCATTAACTCAGTCTTTACCGCCAGTGGTAGTGTCTCCACTACCGGTTGTGCAAGATTTGCCTGAACTTTCTTTTCCAAGTTGTTCTGCTCCACTTGAAACAATTGATGGGGCGAGTGCCGTTTCAAAAATAGTGACTCGAAGTACAGTTTCAAAAGCTAGAAAAAGAGAATTGCATACATGGCTAAGTAATGTATAGAAAAAGTTGAAAAATCAGCTGTCTCAACTGCAATTTCTGACCAAGAAAGCATTCCCAAACAGAATATTTTTATAGAGGGGATAGGAATGCACTTGGATGACATGTGGATTGATTTGACAGACATGGATTTCCACAAGGGTTGAGGGATTTGAATGTCTTAGCTTGCTCAAGGGACACTGTGGAGAAAGTACATGAGCATGTTGAGAGGGTTTTTGAGTTTAAGAGGGAGTTAGATCGGTTACAGAATGATAATATGGATGGCGATAGATTGTACGCTTCATATGTGCAGAAGCGATTTCTTCCTTCTTGTAAACCAATGAGTGAAGAAATGCGTATTTGCACAAGGGACGCGATTAGATGGATTTCGGATGTTTCGACATCTCCCATGAAAGTATATGACACGTTTAGTCAGTGTACTCCGGCTATGCAAAGGAGAGTGTTACACGTAATGGTAGAGTACCTGCAGGATGAGTGTATGAAGAGAAAGATTTGTTGTCCCGCAGATTTGATGGTCATTTAAAAGAGAGCATTTTCACCTGATACTGCTTTGTCTCTTTATTTAGCCTTGTTGCTAATGAATGTTCAGAATTACCTACTTCTCAATTGCCAAAGAGGGAGGTTCCTCTGACATTTGTTCCTAAAGTAGAGATTCCAGGGAACATTGCGACAGGCGCAGCAGCCACTACTATTGAAGCTCTATTGCCTTTTTATTGAGGAAATTACTTTTGTGACAAAAACTAACGTTACCTGCTGCTAGCCCCATCCCAGCACTGCGAGCTGCCAAGAGGCTCTTGCTGGGTGTGCTTACTTCCTGGAGGAGGTGGAGCCGAATTGCGGGCACGTGACAACGCACGTGACTTCCCTTGCATCTTTAAAAGGCAGACACAAGCGCCCGAGGGCCGACTGCCTTTTTATTGAGGAAATTACTTTTGTGACAAAAACGAACGTTACCTGCTGCCAGCCCCATCCCAGCACTGCGAGCTGCCAAGAGGCTCTTGCTGGGTGTGCTTACTTCCTGGAGGAGGTGGAGCTGAATTGCGGGCACGTGACAACGCACGTGACTTCCCTTGCATCTTTAAAAGGCAGACACAAGCGCCCAAGGGCCGACTGCCTTTTTATTGAGGAAATTACTTTTGTGACAAAAACGAACGTTACCTGCTGCTAGCCCCATCCCAGCACTGCGAGCTGCCAAGAGGCTCTTGCTGGGTGTGCTTACTTCCTGGAGGAGGTGGAGCCGAATTGCGGGCACGTGACAACGCACGTGACTTCCCTTGCATCTTTAAAAGGCAGACACAAGCGCCCGAGGGCCGACTGCCTTTTTATTGAGGAAATTACTTTTGTGACAAAAACGAAAGTTACCTGCTGCTAGCCCCATCCCAGCACTGCGAGCTGCCAAGAGGCTCTTGCTGGGTGTGCTTACTTCCTGGAGGAGGTGGAGCCAAATTGCGGGCACGTGACAACGCACGTGACTTCCCTTGCATCTTTAAAAGGCAGACACAAGCGCCCGAGGACCGACTGCCTTTTTATTGAGAAAATTACTTTTGTGACAAAAACGAACGTTACCTGCTGCTAGCCCCATCCCAGCACTGCGAGCTGCCAAGAGGCTCTTGCTGGGTGTGCTTACTTCCTGGAGGAGGTGGAGCCGAATTGCAGGCACGTGACAACGCACGTGACTTCACTTGCATCTTTAAAAGGCAGACACAAGCGCCCGAGGGCCGACTGCCTTTTTATTGAGGAAATTACTTTTGTGACAAAAACAAATGTTACCTGCTGCTAGCCCCATCCCAGCACTGCGAGCTGCCAAGAGGCTCTTGCTGGGTGTGCTTACTTCCTGGAGGAGGTGGAGCCGAATTGCGGGCACGTGACAACGCACGTGACTTCCCTTACATCTTTAAAAGGCAGACACAAGCGCCCGAGGGCCGACTGCCTTTTTATTGAGGAAATTACTTTTGTGACAAAAACGAACGTTACCTGCTGCTAGCCCCATCCCAACACTGCGAGCTGCCAAGAGGCTCTTGCTGGGTGTGCTTACTTCCTGGAGGAGGTGGAGCCGAATTGCGGGCACGTGACAACGCACGTGACTTCCCTTGCATCTTTAAAAGGCAGACACAAGCACCCTCGCGGCGTTAAGCCCGTCAGGGGTAAAGGGCGCTGGCTGTTGTGCGGCTGTTTGGCGGAAGGTGGTATCTATCCACACTGCCGGAGGTACTTTTATATGCCGCAACAGCTATTAACATAAGTTATTCAAATCTAGATTAATTAGCAAATAGTGAATCACTAAAGTGTTCTCTGTCTTGCTGCCTAGTGAGAGAGCGGGTGTGTGTTGATTCGTAAGTTATTACTTGTTTTTCTGTCAATACTCTCATGGCATGCCAGATTAACTCATTGACATCAGGTATGCCAGCTTCCCTTGTTAATACCTACAATACATTGCCTCCTCGATCAAACAAGGTCCTCTTAAGTAAGCGCTCCAAGGCACAAAAAGAAAGAATCCGATCATCCTCACTTCGTGTGGACATTCGGTCCTTCTGTATAATAGAGACTAGTGCCTTGGGGAATAGCATCCAGCTGCAGAATTGTACCATTCCGGTGGTCGACTTGGATCTGGTTCATCATCCCAATGGTGATAATATGGATGAGGTGGTAGAGGGTCCAATAGCGGCCGACAAAGGCATTTTACCTGTGGATATGGCCTCATACGACAGTGAGCGCAACCAGATTGCAAATCCAGCTTGTTCTCAATTAATTGTGCCGGCCTGTGTTGTTGATCTTGTACTTGGTTGCCCTCCCTCTGTGGGAATTGAGGTAGCCGACGCCTCAATTGCCTCGGCCTATGCCACGGGCGAAATAGAAACCACTCAACCTTCTAGGCCGTCTGTGGTATCTGCGAACGTTCGGTCCCCTAAACCCCCCCCCTTCATTCCCCTGTGTTCCGTTGCAGCTCAGCACGCACTACGTGCAGAGCATGAGAATTTAACAACAGCGGGGGAGTTTGGAGAGGCTACATTGGCCTCCATTTTGGCCTCTAGCCCCCATGGATCTGAAATTCATGATGTACTTTATATCTGCTCAAATACGGGGGATCTGAATCAATCAATTGACAACTTTCAGCCTCAAATAGGCGACTGTATTGATCCAAATCATAAGTCAAACTCTTCTCCATCATCTGGGTCCAAAAATCCTGACTTATACAAATCCCCAGCTTTATTTGACAAATCTCCTTCCCCCATGTCCAATACCTCATTTGTTGCTCCCACTCCTAGGCATACCAGATTTTCTGAACCTGATCCTAGTCATCCATATTTTATCCGCGATAGTCAAATGCCATACAAAGATAATAGATTCTCCTTTCCAGAGGCACCGACACTAAATAACACACTGAATGCCATGAACACTGCTCTCCTATCTCTGGCTAAACTGTATGAGACACTTGATGATAAGATGCGCAGGCAGAATAGTGAACTGCATATGTTACACTTGCACTTAAAGAAAGAACAAAACGCACGCTTTTTGTTAGTCAAGCCTAGCACTCAGAAGATGACGAGTCAATCCACACAGACAAGATCACGTTCGGAATCTGTAATATCCATTCATGATGCTAAATCCATTCATCCGAATGATATTAGATCTGAATCTACATCAGATGGATTTATTACATTGCCCAAAGTTTCTGAACCATCCGTATCTCTACCCTCTGTAATGATTAATGGGATAACCCCAAAAGTTTCAGGTGTAACTTTTGCCCCATTATTTACTAACCCTAAATCTTCGAATATAGTGACGTCGGGCCGGGTGCTAGATGATTTGGAATTAAAAAAATCTCAACCTACCGCTTCTTCAAACACACAAGTTAAAGCGAAGAAGATCATCAAATTAGCAGTATCGGCCAGAAAAAAGCGAAAATTACATGGCAACACTGAATCCCAGACTATTGGTCAGAACAACCTAAAATATCAGCCATTAGATGACTTGGCGGACATAGTAGACTCTGTAACCACTAATAATGCGCGTCACAGCACCCAGTTGCCACGAGTGGAGCGTGACCTTCAAACCGGGTGCAGTGAAAATCCTCAACCACTAATCATCAAACAAGGTCTGCAGGGCTCGGTCACAGATAGTGACAATGTCTCTGTTGCTAAGGTGGCTGTCAATCCATCAAGAATAGCCTTGGATATTATCCAAGAAGTGCGAGCTGAATTGAGAGCTTCCTTTGACCAGCAAATCAAAGCGAGTGAGGAACTTGTACAACGCTATAGCGCTTTACCTAATGTGAACAAGGTCAAACAAATTAATTCTATCGTGCGACAGGAGGAGAAGGAAACACCACAGCCGCAGCACTCCATTGACCTTTTACAGGATCTACGGGAAGAGATTTGTGCATCCTTTGAAAGGTATATGAGTGAAAGTGAAGCTACCAAGTCATTTCAATTGGGGCTTTTAGATAAAACTGATTTGAACAGTCAGAACTGCCAAAAAGGGTTTCCAAATATTACCCCCTTATTAAAGGGACCAATGAAATCGCAAAATGTTCCTCCACGCGAGTCCTTGGAGGCAAGAACTAGGGGTTCCATAGCTTCCAGTGTGAGTCAACAGAGTGAGACCCTAATAAGATCATTTAGGCACATTGGTCATGCCCAATATAAAAATCATTTCCGTCTCCTTATAAGATGTCGTGGCCAACCTTTTTCCACATATGATCTTAATCGAGCGAGCATTTTGAATATTTGTGCCGATATTCCTGCTCTTGAAGATATTACATCGGCGGACATTCGCTTGGTCGAATTTATCAATGATCAAGATCTTACAGAAGCCCGTATATTTGTGCAGTCAAGAGTGGTATTAAACACATTATGGCTGGCGCGTACTGCCTTTTACCATCTGGGTTTTATAGTGACACAAGATGTACATCAAGAAGTTCTGTCACCAGTATACAATGATCTTGTTAAAAACCGTATATATGGTGCAAAGGTGACCGTTAATACAACAGAGAAAGGGTACACGCATCATGCTGGGTCTCGTAGTAATGATCATGCGAATTCATAACTAGTTCGGAAGTATGCCTCAGTTAGACTACTTTCCTGGAACACAAGAGGGCATAAGCATTTCCTTAATAATGGAATTAAAGACCTCTTACAATTTGATATCTTAGTGTTTCAGGAAACTTGGCTACGCAATGTCCCAACTTGGGACGAGTACAATATTTTGATGGTCCCAGCTGTGGAGGCAGTTAAAGGTCGCCCGATGGTAGGGCTTTTTATGGCCTTCCGTAAGGATAACAATATTGAAATCATTTGGCACAAGACTCCTTCACCATGTTTTCAATATGTAAAGATTCGTGTTGCAAATAGCTTTTGTGCCTTGATAAACATCTATTGGGGAAATAAACATCTTTCTTCAAAAGATTTTTTTGAAACACTTAGAAGGATCCTTGACCAACTTTCTTTAGATGTTACCATCACAAATACACTCATAATGGGGGATCTAAACTTGCATCTATTTGGTCCAAAACAATGGTGCCCCTCATCAGATGAGTGTTGTTGGTTAACCCTAATGGCTGACCGTAATTTTATTGTGGTCAATGGTTCATTACCTAGTGATTTTCCCCCCAAACCTACCTGGCACAATGCTTACGGCCTTGCCACGCTGGATTACATTTTTGTTAATGCCAATTTTCTAAACAATATTTCTGACTTATCAATTAAGGATTCCCAATTTAGTGACCACAGCTGGCTACAATTAACATACGAGTGGCCTAAAACAGTCCAACTTCCCTTAAACAGGAATGTAGCTAACCTACGACTCAATAATGTTGGTAATCGTGTTCATTTGTCTAAATGGAAATTGTCCCAGCTTAGAAACACCCTGCTGGCACAATATGATGATGATGCCGATTGCCTTAGCGGTTGTTATGTGCATGCTATTCAGCGTAAAGCTCCTCATAAATCTCGTTTCAAGGGTCATACTCAGCTACATCAGCATGCTTTTGACCCAGAAATAAAACATAAGAAATGTGAATTGAGAAGTAAGGTTAAAGGATTGTTAAATAGGCATGTTGAAGTCCCAGGTGTCATCCAAGATCAGATTAATCAACTAAAAAGGACGTACAAGAACTGGATTAGGTCCCGACGTGCGATCCAATATCAATTAGATGGAGAGGCCATGCTAAGTCAAATCATTCTTAAGTCATCGGCTGGTATATGGGCCTTATTAAACAACACTGGATTAAAGAGACAACATTCATTACAGGTCAACTCTATTACTCATGAATCCTGGAATGATTTCTATGGCACTATCTACACTTCACCCTTTCCTGAACTTGGTGTAATCTGGGACAGCCGTGCGTCTAATCACATTATTAATTTTGATCGTGAGGATATATTATTTCTCATATCCAAATTGAGTGTGTCCCGTGCAGCAGGTCCAGATGGGTTACATAATGTCATGATTAAACAGCATAAACATCTATGGGCAGATATTCTGTTTGATATGTTTAATTACATCATGATCACCGGTTTGGTTCCTGTGAATTGGCAAACATCAATCATTCTACCAATCTTTAAGAAGGGAGACAGAATGGATCCAGCATCGTATAGACCAATTGCGTTGCTGGACTGTCCTGGAAAAATATTCGCCCGTCTTGTCTTAGGAGCGTTTAATAACTGGCTGGATCAATCTCACCTTCGAGATTCCTTTCAAACGGGTTTTGTTCGGGGTTTGGGTACTGCCGTCAATTTGATAACTTTAAAAGCCATCATCCATTTGAACATGCAGTGCAAACAGGCAATTTATATGGCTTTTGTTGATTTTAAGGCAGCTTTTGATCTAGTCCCGAGGGAATTATTATTTAAAAAATTGATGGATGCAGGATGCCCCTGGTATATACTTAAATGGATCATCCAGCTGCACTCGAATACATCGATCTCAATTCGTTTGAATAATGAGGGTCTTTTATCTGACCCCATACAAACCACTAGGGGTTTGAAGCAGGGCTGTCTTTTGGCGTCAGCCTTGTTTAACTTCTTCCTTCTAGATTTTGGTGCATGTATTACGAGTGTAACTGTTGATTCATGCAGATTACAAGGTGTTCCTATTCCATGGCTCTTGTATGCCGATGACATGGTGTTAGTATCTAAGACACCCTCCGGTTTATGTAATCTGTTAAGTGCATTGGACATATATGCAGAACGAAATTGCATTACCATTAACACCAAAAAAACTCAGGTAATGCAATTTGGCACTACCAAAGGGCGTTCTTCGTGTCGTTGGCAAGCACAGGGCACCAATTTGCTGGTTGTAAAGTCCTATATTTATTTGGGAATTTGTGTTTCTAGTAGACTATCGGATAAAACACAAGAACATCATTTATTAATGAAGCTTCAGAATGCCCTATCTCAACTTCGAATAATTCGGGCAAAATTTTGCAAATTCAGCATTAAACCTTTGATCATTTATTATAAGCAAAAATTTGTCCCTACTATCTTATATGGTTCTGAAGTTGAGATAGGTCTAACATATAAATATTGGGCTAACTTAGAAAGTAAATTTTGGAAGAGAGCGCTTATGCTTCCCAGCTCAGAGTCCATATCAATCATTAGATATGAATTGGGTATTACATCACTCTATGCTACATTTAAATGGAAGCTGTGTCTCTTATTCAGAAAATGTATTATGAAGGAGAGTTCTAATGGTTTACTTAATATTATGTCCAACTATTTACTGGCAGCTAGCGACCATTTCCCAAGAAAATGGCGTGTTAACATCTTGAAAATTCTGTCAGGTGCTGATATTTCAGAAACCTTACTCATCGAAAACCCTAATAAAGCAAAGAGCAAACTATGGGAATCAGATTGGATTAAAACCCGTGAAGCATGCCTAAAAATAATTAAATTTGAGTCGAATCCTTTTGCCATAAAAAACAGGGGTATTTGGAAAAGTATCTAAATCATTCACCACACCCTAAACATCGTTCTGACTTTTTGCGTTTTAGATTGAATCTCTGGCCAACCAGAGAAATCTTGTTCAGATGGAAGAAGACTTCAGCTCAAATCTGTCGATTTTGTCATCAGCAGGCTGAAACATTGAAACATCTAGTGGTTGAATGTGTTACCCTTTTACCCCTTAGAATAATGTATTTTAAACATTTGATTAGCAAACCTATAGTGATGCATGATGAATTTTGGCTAATGATATTCCAAGGTCATTCTAAACAACTACGGTATGCACTGGTTAACTTTCTCAATGTTTTAGAAATTAAGTTACCAGAAATTGATGTTACTATAACAGCTTAGCTGTGATGACTATCTGTTTTCTTGCCTTGGAATGATTATGATTATTGATGTAGCTGAGCTAAGAACTATTATATTACGTAAATAGCGTTCTTAACAAAGGTATAGATTTACTTTCACTTGCTCTTCTAGTGACTGTCATTTTCTGTGTTTAATGTACTTTAAAAAAAAAAAAGGTTTAAATGTTTTGATAAATTGTTGATAAATTGTTGATCAAAACAACAACAAAAAAAAAGAAAGAAGCTCATTATGCTTCACAGTTTGTTCATGTCCCATTCTCTAGACAGGAAGTGAATACCATTAGACAGTCGATTCCAGGTTATTAGGAAAAATCCAACAGAGTTTTACAAAGAAATAGAATCTGTTTTGCATTTGTCAGTTTTCACTCTGGGCGATACAGACATGTTGTTCCCTGTGATCCTACCTGCTGATTTATGGAAACAGATTAGAATTGTAGATGATCAGGCAGGGATGGGTGACACATGGGTTAACTTGGTACGGATAGATGGAGAAAGGAAAGCTGGTGAGAAACCGCCACAGGTGATAATGACACTGCCAGACAGAGTAGTAACTAAATTGAAGACTTTGGTTTAAGAGAGAATAGTTTGGGACAAACTTACTGCTTGCACCCAGAGGAAATCTGAGGGTGCTACCAAATTTTTTAATTGGTTTGAACAAGTATTTTCAGATTTTAGCCGTCAGGATTTAAGCACTGAGTCAGGAAAAAGGCTGTTTGTGGACAAATTTGTGCGTGGATTGTTGCCTGATATCCTATCACAAATTATGACTTCTGAAAGCACCTGGCAAGCTAAACTGCAGTCTGAAAAATTGCATATGGCTCAGTATTATGAAAATAGAGTCAATACTGATAAAGAGAGAATAGAAAAGAAGAAGGGAGTCTTGAAAACCAAGTATTGTTGCAGCAGATAGTAAGAGGGACTAGAGGTTGGAGTACACAGTTTAGAGGTCAGTTTGCTCCACAGAGTAATGCGCAGATGGGTCCTATACACACAAACCAATGTGCTTATTGTAGACAAGAAGGTAATTGGCGAGCACAATGCCAGATCCTTCAGCAGAAATAGAATAACACATATGTTGCCATGGATATTGACAATCCAGAGGCCGACCTGGGATAGGGGGTCATGGTAGAAGTCAGTTTGCTCAGAATCCACAGTCATTCTCACAAGATAGTCAGCAAAATAGTGTTCATGGTAGGAATATTTTTGATAATCCTTTGACTCCCTATCTTTCTGAGGATCTCGTATTTGATGATATATTGTTCCGTTAGGACCGCTCGAAGCAGATTCTGGTGCCTATTCCTGTCGATCGGAAAGGGCCCTACGTAGAAATGAAGGTGCGGAATAGGAAGCATCTATTTTTGATAGATACGGGAGCACAGAAGTGTTCCATAGATCATTCACAGGTTTCAGATATTCCACTGTCAGGGCAGAATAACATTTCTGTAGGGTTTTCTGGGTTTTCTGGCACACCAGTGGTTAGTCGCTTTCTCAGCAGTTACCAATTTCACTGGGACCATTCACGGATCAATGTCCATTTCTTTTGATGACGAACTGTGGGGAGAATTCGTTGGGGTTGAATCTTTTGAAAGAATTAAATGCAGTAATTCATTGTTCTTTGGATGGAGTACATTTGACGATTTCACCTCAGCAATTTTCTGCTGAAATGAGCATCCAGCCCCATGTATGTAAAAGTCCCAGAACCAAGCACTAAGATCCCAATTTCCCTCGGGACATGTACTTCCGTACTCAAGGTATGCACATTTTGTATCGCGTTGAATATGGTAGGGGAGGAGTCAGGTACGAAAACACAGCTAGCAGATCCCACCAATTTACATACCCCACCACACACTGCTAGGATGACGTCTAACACCATCCTATTCTGAAGGGCCCCTCATCTAATAGCTTTTTGCTCTAGCGTCATGTTGTATAGTATATCAGTGGTTCTGTTGATGGTTTTCTCCAATACCCTTGCTAGTCTCCAAATATCCTCAGAGTTCATTATCTGTCCCCAAAATGGCGCAAAGGATTTTGCTACCTGACCCATAACCTGCGAAGGAGTATCACCATTCTTGTCCTGCCTTGGACGAGCTCTAGAGACCTCAGAAGTGCTAGCCACATATACCCCTAGTAACAAGATACCTAAGTAACAAGAACCCTGCCAATCTCTAGGTAACCAAGGATATGTTTCATTGCCACAGACAAAGTAAACGGGATCACCTACATACAATGGTCTGTCCTCACTAGTTAGGCTTGCAATGTTGGTACAACCCTCGAATGTTCCCATTGGCTGAGAAGCATCCCTTTGTATACAGCAGGAAACCAGAGTTTAGGCTATGATTGGTAGTGTAGGAAGGAGGCATGGCATCCCGGTTGCCTACGGAAGCCATCTTGAAAGACATTTAGAAGCAACATTGAGCTTGCCCCTATTCACAAAAAGGAACGTCCCAAAGGTGCAAGGACTCGTTTTTTGAATTCCTTCATATTAGTCCCATCGACGTTCCCAGAAATACTGTCATTCCAACGACCAAAGAATAGTGCCCTCAGTGAGGCATAGCATGCAGTAGTCAAAGGAAGAGGATGACTATACCAGCCCAACCCTTTTTCCCCGTGATGTGGCAAATGTGAACACACCCAGCGATTTGTCTTGTTTAGAATTGCATGGGTCACATTCATGACTAGTAGGAGAGTGCTATTGCGATAACTCTGTCTATGTTGGGAGTCCCTAGGAGGTAGAGTGTGCAGATGCACAAAAGGTGAAGACAAAATAGGAACAATTACAGTAGGTAAAAAAGTCTCGAAAGGATGCACCCCTTCTAAATACCAAAACCCAAGTGAAAATACAACTGTCAAACCGATCAACACTGTGACAAGAAGCCAATGAGTCCTCAAGGACCATAATCTTGGATGATCAGATTCTTTGTCAGCCACAAGACCAATAGCTTGTTCCAAACGAGTAGAGTTAGAAAAGGACATTGTTTCTCAGAGTCCGTTCAGAAGCCTCTCTGTCAGGCTCTATTAGTTCATCCGTCGGTGGCCCCTGTCCACGTGGCTTATCTTGCTTGAAGGTAGCTTTGCCGGTCCCTGCCACTTATTTACGTTTCAGCGAGAGAGTGGCAATGGACAAGCTCAACGGTGGTTTTTTGTGGGGACAGCCGATGCCATGCTGTATGTCTCGCGCCTTGAATCGTACCTCAAGACTCCAGGTACGGCGTGATCTGCAAAAGTGTTGTCGCTTCCTGATGGAAGTGGTGAAACAAAAGCAAGATTGCTGAATGATGCAGAAAAATCTGAAGAAGAATTTGAAGGCAAAAAAGCAGTCTCCCCAGGCCCCACGGGTTTAGGAAGGGTTTCCGGGACACCCTTCGTCATGATCCATCGATCACGCCCCTTCGGTCTTCCTGGTCCCTGGCACGTCGGGGGTTACTCGCTGTAGTACACCCAACATAGCGGTATGCACGGAACGCGGTCTATCGACCTCTATGTCCTATGCAGCACGTTCTATAAATTAGCCACTCCCCTGCGGTTCCGCGCATCTCAACGCTACCGATAGCTGTGGCCTGACGTGCTCCATAGTTCGTACTCCTGAACTGTGTTGCTTCCTGGTCCCCGGACCTTCCTCCTTCTCCTTTCCTACTACCTTCCTTGATCCTGTCTCTTCCGCGTTCCGTGCAGACCGCCTCCGTGTGCTGTCTCCATTCCAAGCTTCCTGGAGTTTCCTAGATCCCGGACGAAGAAGCTGAACGAATCCTGGAATCCGACGACGGCCGAGCGGGCTTGTACAAGACCCGATTTGCTCGAAAGAAAACCCTGACAAAGGACTCTGCAAAACAGGGAAAACAGGTGAGAAAAGGGGAAACCTGTGACACCCTTGGTGTCAGTCAAAACAGGCTTGCGAGGAGGAACAAGCTGAACATTTTCCTTCTCATCTCTTTCATCATGAGGCAGAGGAAACTGTGTCTTCTTGACGTGTGTCACGTGGATCCAGTGTTTCTTTCCTTCTAGTCGTACAGCGGTCTGTGTGAACAGCAGGACTTGAAACGGTCCTCTCCAGCCTGGTGCGAGACAGGATGCTATTTCAAAAACCTTGTTGAGCACCCAGTCGCCGGGTCGAAGTCAATGACCTGGCCCCTCGTATTTTACTGGGAGGGCTTCTCGTACCTGTTGATAAATCAAATAAAAGTTTTGAGTTAACTGGTCACAGTATTCAGAAAAGAGCAAATGCTCCATGTCTTTCATTCGCTTCGGCAAATTCCAAATATTGGCTGGCCTCCCCATCACTATCTCATAGGGGGAGAGCCCAGTTTTTGTTTGTGGGGTCATCCCCATAGACAATAGAGCTATCGGCAAAGCATCGGGCCATTTCAAATTACTACTAGCGCAAACCTTAGCCAATTTGTTCTTAAGTATACCATTGTGACGTTCTACAAGTCCGGCACTGACCTTGTCTGGCCGAATGGACCCGTTTATCGATTTGTAATCCTGCGCATATTTCCAGGATAATGGCAGCGATGAAATGTGGACCATTGTCCGACCAAATGACCCTCGTCAATTCAAACCTAGGAAAATATTCCTTAAGCATGGTTTTCGCCATCGTTATTGCTGTGGCATCTTTTTACAGGGAAGGCTTCGATATATTTACAAAAGGCACACATGACTACCTGAACACGTTTGTAAGTTTGGCAGTGCTCTATTTCGATGAAGTCGAAATGTATAACTTCAAAGGGCACAGAGTGGGGACCAAAACTACCCCTCAGTGTTAATGTACCTTTTCCCACATTATGCTGTAAGCATGCCATGCAATTTTGGACCAGACGCTCAACAGTTTTTGAGATGTTTATATTTACCCAGACAGGTTCTAGCAATTTACTATTTTTTCTAGCACATATATGAGTTGGACCATGAGCCATCGTAACCATAGCAGTGACATAAGCATTGGGTAGCATCCATCTTTCCTTGACATTTTCTATCCAACAAGCTTCATCATCTAAGCTTGCAAAACCCTCAGCCCATTGCTTACGCTCTTCTGAAGTGGCATCAGCTTTTTTTTTATAGAATCAATTCCTTCATCTATTACACAACTATTAGTGGCTTCTTTTGTTACATACATTTCAGAAAAAAATTGGTGGCAGTCTGTTTGGCTATCCTGTCAGCAAAAGCGTTTCCTCTCCCACATCATCTGTTACTTTCTGGTGTGCGGCACACTTCATTATTACTAGTTGAGTAGGAAGCTCAAGTGCTGAGAGTAGCTGAACTATCAAAATGTCACGTTGAATCTTAGTTCCATGTGAGGTCAAGAAACCTCTTTCTGCCCATAATCTACCGAAGTTGTGAACCACCCCAAAGGCATACTGGCTATCTATAAATACATTTACTCTAAGCCCTTCAGAAAGTACACAAGCTCGAGTCAATGCAATAATCTCTGCGGCCTGCGCAGAGTTATGCAAAATTCTTTTGGTTTCCCCAATAGTGCTTAATGTAGTGATGGCATAAGCAGTAGTGGATGTACCATACAGAAGTTTGAAGCAGGAGCCATCGCAAAACAGCTCCCCTTGTGAATCTTTTAGTGGTGTATCATTTAAATCAATTCTGCCTTTGGTTTCTTGCTCTGTGGTATAGAGGCAGTCATGTGACATCTTGTCACTGCAAGCAGTTTCTTGCGGAAGAGACAATAGTTTGGCCAGATTTAATGCATCTCTTAATTTGGATATGCGGTACAAATAGAATCAGCTTGTATCTTGTTAATCGTGCTGAGGTGAGATGTAGGTGAGATGTTGCGTTTGCGTTCTGTTCAATAAAACGTCTAGAGTGTTGTTACATCACGGTTAAAGAGTGACCTAAAACCATTCCCTCACTTTGCTTTACAGATGCAGCGGCAGCAGCAAACGCCCTCAGATATCTCGGCAAAGCCCATTCAACAGGGTCAAGCATGGAGGAAAAATAAGTGCACAGTCTATTATTCCCTCCATGTTCCTGCATTAACACAGCCAAAGCACATCCATCACATTCACGCACATACAAAAGAAAGGCCTTATCATAATTTGGTGTGCCTAAAACTGGTGCTGAACACAATGCAGCCTTGAGCAAAGAAATGCCCTTGTTTGTCAATGTCAACATTGGTTTTATTATTAATGAGAAATTCGGGATCCACTGTCTATAGTATGAAGCCATTCCTATCAAGGCTCTGACCTCTTTCTGTGTATTTGGGACAGACATGCTAGAAATGGTTTTTATCCGTTCAGGTGTCAGTCTTCTTCCCTCCTTTGACAGGAGATAGCCTAAATAGGCGACCTCCTGTTGACAATATTGAAACTTTTTCAATGAAGCCATATGTCCATGCTCTGCTAGATGAATAGGCAGCAATGCAGTGCCCTCCTTGCAAGCAACTTCTGAGTCTGAAGCTAAAAGAAGATCGTCAACATACTGTAACAACGTACAAGAGGAAGGCAACTCAAGTGTATTGAGCTGCTCCTTCAAAGCTCTACTGTAAATACTCAGACTCTCAGTGTACCCTTGTGGCACACAGTGAATGTAAACAAGCGTCCCCCTAGGGTGAACGCGAACAAGTATCTACTGTCAGCATAAATGCTAAATAAATCATTCTTAAGATCCACAACACTGAAATGAGTAACAGAAGCTGGAATCATTGTTAATATGGTGGTCACATCAGGCACAATTGGAATGTGGAGCAACAATCTTATTAATAGCATGCAGATCAATAATAAAACGGAAAGGAATCGCATTATCCCCTTTCTTATACACCAGTAGAATCGGGCTATTGCACAAACTTCCTACAATTTCCTCAATCACTCCTCGATGTACAAAATCAGAAACTATACTCTTTATAGCTTGCTCATCGTCAACTGAAATCTTATACTGTGGAATACGTGGCAATTTAACATCTGGTTTCAAAACAATTTTAACAGGTTAAATTTGCAAAATACCAACATCATTATCGTCAACTGCCCACAAACATGCCGGAACTTTATCCAATTCAGTTGGTAAAGGCCTAGTCAAAAATTGTGAAGCAGCCTAAACATTAACAGAACTCAAAGGTCGTTCGGCTTGGCTGCAAATCAAAAACACAGTCCACCATATTAGAACACAGAAACAAGAGTTGAAATCAAAATGGCGAATGATTCTTAAAATGGCAACAACATCAATCAAAAAGCGGAACATTTCAGATGCGGTTTTCTGTGTAACGTGAATGGGCTTAGGCCAATATTTATAACAAGGATAACAAGGTGGTATTATGTGAGTACGGTTTAACAAACCCTTCTTTTGGCCTAAGCCAAGAGCATTTACTTGAACATTCGCTTTACTCAAAACCCCACACCTCAATGTCTGTACATCCTGAATCACATTCTTCAGAAATATCGATTGCCATAAGATTCTTAATAGTGATATCTTTCATTACAAAAACGTTAACAGTTTCCTTGGACGCATGTACTTTTGGTATGTATCTACTTGTGTGATTCAGACTGACCACCAATCCTTGAGGTGGTTGATGCAAATGAAAGGGGAACACCCTAAACTACTGATATGGTCAATCAGCCTGCATGGGTATGATTTTACCATTGAACACAGGTCTGGGTGTCACCACCAAAATGCTGATGGTATCTCCAGGATGTTTGAACGACTGGAGTAAGGAGATTCATCCAGGATTGGATTAAATCCTTCTGTCCCTTAGTCTGGGGGTGGGGGGGCGAGTGTTAGGGAGAATTCTCAAGAATTCTCAAGAATGTGCTAATTTCCCTTACCTTTTGAGACCCCACCCCACTCCAACTTTGCTGGATTTCTAGGATTTTATTTTTTTTACCTGGGAAGAGTGTGAGGCTTTTTTTCCCACTCTTCCATGTATTTTGATGTGTGTTTTACTTTTGTGTTCTTTGGTTATGGCGTTTTAAAACAACTGCATAGGAATCAACTTTTTCTGTGTGTCACACAGCACCTTCAGTGCAGTGGCACAGGGATGTCTTTCAGACTTCCCAAGGTTTAAACACCTTCTCTGAGACTGACTACTGTCTCCCAGAGCATGTAAAGTTAATTGACTTTACTAGTCTCTTTAAATGTACAGACCCAGCACACACTGTCTTCCTATAGAGTGCTGGAGGGGTTGCCTAGCATCCCCTGAGTCAAAACAATCATGTAAGCGTCAAATGTTACCCTTACTACTTGAAATGGCTGGTGGCAGTGGTTTAGATCAAACTACCATGATTTTTCCCGACTCCGAACAACGGTAGCTAAAAATCGGGTCAGCCATGTTTTTCAATATGGCACCCAAGACCTATCTGTAAAAACAGACTCCGGTCAACTTTTTTCGCCATTTATTTTTGGAAAGGTCCTTCTTGTGTTTAACTCTGCACACCAAACCAGGTTTGGTCCCTTTGTTCATTGGCCTTTGACAGGCTTCAGTGCTGAAGCCCTCCTCTGGCGCCTGAGTGTCTGGGGTGGACGGGATGTGAGGGAGGTGCCTGAAACTCCCTGTGCTTAGTCTCCTAGGAGACCTGAATGCAGTCTGGCGTGATTGGCCAGCTGACTGTCCGGCAGGGACAGCCACCCTGCTAGGTAATTGACAGACAGGCTGTAATGAATGGGGGAAAACTGTTTAAAAGCAGGTCTTTGGGACTTGGAGTCGACCACTGGAACGAAAGAACCGAAGACGAGCTGAAAGAAGATGAATGCTGCAACTCCTGGACGACCAGTGAAGCCCTGCTGCAGGTCCGAATTGCCTGAAACTCCATCGACAGAGAAGCCCTTCAAGGTTAACCTCTTAACTTGAGTTTGGTGGGAACAACCAACTCGCAAGCCACCTGGACACCGTCCCCATCCTGGATGAATTTTCTTCAGAGTGCTGTTGAAAACCAGATAGCCAGTGGGAAGGAAACCAGTTTGTGGACTTTAAGGCACTCTCACCTTAAACCGTCGTTTTTGCCAAGCTTGTGGCCTCTTGCCCGGGCAGTGCAGGAACCTCCCGACGTCCTCCTTCTTGTCCCTACGACTGAAGCTCAGAAACAGCAAGATCTGCTCGAACTGCCAGGAATAACTGCCTCCGCTACAACTCTTCTTCACTTTAAAGGTACTGTGCAAACGCGGTCCGGAACTCTTTTCAGCCACAGTGAAAGTTTGTGAAACTTTTTCCGACTTCGAAGGCTTGTCCTTCCCTAAACCATCATCTAAATTTTCGTCTGACCAAATTCTTCTAAAATCCATGACAAAGGCTTAACCGTTTACTACCAGAACTGTGCTATCCTATACAAAGACTCTGAACCATTGACTTTGGCCCAGGCCTATAAACTATGGTGGTTGTAGTTAACTGAAACCCTTTGCCCTGCCTATGAAAGTATTTGTGCTGTTGATTCTTATAACCTTGTCTTTTTACCCCTTTTTAAAGTAACTGAAGTGCCATTTTGCTCCCACTTCAGGGGAGCTGAACTTGTTCAGTAACTTATTGGTTGTGTATTTGTTGTATATTAGTATATGATATTGAGCTGCTCTTGCTATTGTAATGTGTTCAAACTGACTGTGTAAATAAATGTATATTCTTTAACAAAAAACATTGAGTAAGTGTTTGAATTACTGTATGTGTTGGTCCTTTGTGTAACTTGTTCTATGGCTCACTTTACTCTTGAGATAAGTCTGGCTGCTCAGCCACTGCTACCACATTACTGTCTAGTACAGGCTTGTACCAAAGTGATATTGTACCGACAGTTGTAGTCTTAATTGCATATAGTGTTCCCCAAGGGTAGGGCATGTGATTCTGCCTAACAAGGGGTCTGGGGCAAACTGTCAGAACTGGGTTGCCCTAATGGACCAATGGAAATCAGGTAGGCCCAGGATCCCCAGGCTAGCCCGAGGTGAAGAACTGTGACTGTGCAGTGACTCAGGATAATAAAGGTGGGATGACCAGGGGATGCTCCCCATGCCACCCCAGGCCCGACATCTATTGGCTCAGGGTGGCAATTGGCCCACTGATGCATCCCCTACTTGGTCACCAGAACCATATATTGGAATTGCTGACAGTACATATACTATATTCATACTTGGCTAGCAGCTGCTGTGATGAAATGTGTAAAGTCGGCATCTTTGTGAGAAAGTTAATACAAATTAAGCTCAATGGCCCTCGCTGGGTTGTTACCAGCCCGACAAAGCTTTTGTCGGGCTGGTCGCACCGCGTCCTGAAGGCCATGGAAAGGTCGAAGAGGCTACATGTAGTCCCTTCTCCCCGTCCCCATGCGGCCACAATTTTTGTATACGTTTTTCATTTTTTTAATGGCCGTCATGGAAAGCGAGATGGTAGCACATGTAATACCTTCCCTGCATTACATGGTTGCCATCTTTTTTGTTTTCTTTGTTCCTTAGTTTTCAATGGCCACAATGGAAAGGGAGAAGGAACTACGTAACACATTGTGCCTCGAAACACATTGTGCCTGATTCATGGAAGCATTTTATAATGGGGCAATCCCTTATGAAAATGCTTCATGGATTAGGCCCATTGTGTATAAGCACATTATGAATACCCAATAATTTAAATTAAATAAAAATAATCCCTTCTCCCAGTCCGTGGTGGCCATTTTCTTTTCTTTGTTCAGTTGCTAGACACCGCAGGCATCTTGCAACTTTACGACACTATTAGTACCCTGGTCTTAAGGGCCAGGGTACTAATAGCAATAAGCCCCTCAGTGGGGGGGGCATTACTGCTTCAGGTAATGCCCTGGGACCTGCATAACTATGGGCTCTGGGGCATTAACTGAAGGTGTATTGCCCCCCTCGCAGATCAGGGCTTATTGCTTAAATAAATGTTCTAGTTATTTAAATGGACAAATGTATTGAACGGTGGACTCCATGTTTCGCTTGAATCCATGTTGTGAAGATCAGTTTAAGAAATTGCAGATTTCTGAGTGTTATTGTTAGGATTTTCCTAAATAGGACTTTATCTCCATTTCTTATGATGTAGCAGCGTTTGAATGAATAGAAGATTTAGCTTAGATCACTTCACTGCTGCCACTTCAAAGGCTGAGAAAAGCGACAGTATATTGGTAAAATGCTGTAGAAGTGGGAACAACCTAAAACGTGAAATTATTTTTAATAAAAACATTGTTTTCTAAAGTGCAATGAAATCCCATATCCAAAAGTATAAGTTAAATATATTTGCATTGAACTATTGGACAAGGTCAGCATTCATCAGTTCTTTTTGTCATTAAAATAATGGAATTGTTCATTATCTACTGCCTACAGTGTCATAACTTTTGCAGATAAAAGCATGTTGTCAAGACTGGTGCTCTGAATCTAAAGACATTTATGATTTGTTAAAAATGTTTCCAATATTGGGAACTTTAAATCAAAAACAAGAACATAAAAGGCATTTACAATGCAATTAAATACTTTTGTTCTCAGTGGAGTCAATATGAATTGTCACCTACTACTTTTCATAGCATGCCTTAGAGGATAGGATGAGAAATACTCTTCAGGCTATATTTTCTGCAAAGGGCTGCAGTGAGAAAAAATAAATGAATGTGCATTCCATTCAAATTACATTCATAGCATAGCAGCACTGTTCTGATGCAATAATTATAACACGCATTCTTTGTAAAAATATATATATTTTTTTTTTACCATTTTAAATGTGTGTTGGCTTTTCGTTTGGGACCTTGTCTGGAATGGGACTGCTGCTTTTCTACATAGATGAACGGGAAGAGAAAGGATAGGGTAGAGGAGCAAGGGATCAGTACAAGTAAAGATGACAGTACTACCACCAAACCAATCTCACATAATGGTCTGAACATCGCCGGCAATATTCTGAGTTCCTTTGAGATTTGCCGCCTTTAGCCCAGAATGCCCATCCTGCAATAGATTCAAGATGTGTAAAATGCAACATTGGGTCAATCAAAACCACCGAGCATCTTCCCACAGAGCTTGAGCAGACAAACCAGGGCCCCTGATTGCCCGAGGTGGTTTGGTGGCCTGCTAAAAGGCCCCCCTTAGTTATTGATTTTATGTGGATTGTGCTTGGCTTAAATAGGGGGCAACAGTGCTTATCCACATATAAATAATAGATATATGTAGCCATTCTACTTTATCGACTGAAATCATTTTTGGGATTTTTCACATTTCATTTCCTGTTAGTGTCATTTTGTTTTGCTCTGTTTTGGGCTTGTTTTGTGAAGTTCCGTAGGGTATGACCCCCCCTTTCAGAAATACCTGTTCAGAAATCGTTTTGGATGGCTTGGTTTTTTAACTCTTTTTAAACCTACCATGTTTCTTATTCACTGAAACACGAAAACAGCAAAAAACCTTCTTTGACAATTTGTGTAAATGATTTTGTTTTTAATCCTTTTCCTGTGACTTTCATCCTTGCCACAAAATACAAGAAAAAGGAAAGCTTTTGAGAAACCCTCTGTGAGCCCCTTTGGTGATTGCTTTTTATCACTTCCTTGAAGCCACCCCAAAAACTGAAAAAGCGAAAACTGTGGTGAAACCCTTAGAACTAGTAGAAATCTTTTTAAAGACGCCATCCTCTTAGTGCACCCACTCAACAATTGTTCAAAGGGAGCTCTAAGGGAGCATATCCTCTTTGGGCAAGGAGACACTTGAACAGCAAGTGGAAATGGAGGCTGAGATGGTGGTTGGACAGGAGGGAGTATTGGTGATGGAGAGGCAGGAGTAGGAACATGAGTAGGCAGAAAGTGAGGGTCAAGAGGAGGGGAATAACGACGAGGCAGATGAGAGGGAGCAGGTGATAAATGAGGCGATGAAGCCAGACGAGGCACATGAGGAAGATAATGGTAAAGAGGAGAAGGAGGATAGGTGGAAGAGGAGACGGAAGAAGAGGAGGAGGGTAAGTCATATATAGAGAGTAGAGATTGGAGGAGTACTGATTCTGGCAGCTCCCATTCTTGGGGGAGGGGGGGCAACGTAGTGGACAAGAATAATGGTATTTACACAACACTTTATATTCAAGACCCCTCCTGGGCATTGCAGTAGTTCCCCCTATAACATGGAAAGATACAGGCAGAGGGGTGTGTAGCTGTGTGCTCATTTTGCAAAATGGATGTATGACTATTACACATTAATGATTATTACACTTTGGGCACCACAACCATGTGCAAACATATCCTGTGGTTGCAGAAACTGACTTATTACATGTATGTGCTATTCGCTGTCCATGATACCATCCACATCCAATGGTGTCATGAAATCATCCACCAGCTCATCTGAAGATGCAGGTTATGCCCTACTGTGACACAGAGCCTGGTGGCATGTGAAATGTGAACGAGGCCCAACCATAACTTCTGGTAGTGAAGCTTTGAGGCCTGTGTTGCCTATTTTGCTTATCTGTATTTCTGTGGTGGGAAGGTTGGTTATGCATGCATATTGGAGCGACTGGAGAGCCTATGCTGGCATTCATTGCCTGCATCAAAGGGTGGTGGTGAACCAGAGGAGCTGTATGATATGTCATTTATAACACACCTTTACACAAGTGTTTCTTGGCGCTACACAACAAGAGAGGTAAGACAGAGGGAAGACAAGACAAATGATCTTACTAGGCTTTGTGTCATTTAGATCATTCAAGTGTGATGACGTGAAGTGCAGGGGGAAGGGAGGAGGGTGAAGTTCCAGGGAGAGGGAAGGGGGGGTGCAATCAGGGCAGCATTGCCATGAGTAAGTGCAGCCAGGGCAGTGCACCTCTGGGTAAGTGCAAGGAGAGTGGAGACTGTGGGTAACAGTAACAGCCCCTAAGTGTGCGGTAGGGCCAGCGACAGTGCAAGGGAGACTGATCATGGAGGAACCTGGTACCCCGTGGACTCTGAGGGTAGCCAAGCAACCAGCCAGTGCAGGAGACAGGTAGATCAGCTGGGGGGAGAGAGAGAGAAAGCAGAGGAGAAATGGAAGGTCTTGATCTGCTTCCGGACCTTCAGGTGGTCCAGCTCAAGTTTAAGAGGGGCAGGGAGGCCATTCCAAAGGGAAGCACCTGCAGAAGAGAGAGATATACCCCCCACTCTCTGCTATGAGGAGCATCTGGCCTTCATAGAGTTTGTGGTAGCTGTGTGAAGAACTCGAGAAGGAAGGTATTTTGGAAGAGAACATTGGATGTACGGTGGGCCCCCGGCACCAGAAATCCTTGTGGATCATGCAAAGGGTCTTGAACCTGATCCTTTCAGCCACCAGGAACCAGTGGAGAGATTTCAGGGCTGGAGAGATACAGTCCCTGGACTTGAGGCCAAGGAAAAGTCTTGCAGTCCTGATTTGGTTTAATTGCAGAGGGCGGAGAGTAGAGAAAGGCATATTGAGAAAGATGATGTTGCAGTAGTCTAGCCTAGAGAGAACCAGGGCTCTAGAGACAGTGAGCTTCTGGGAGAAAGTGAGAAAAAGAAGCATACTTAAGAGGAGGTTCAACCGGTAGTGGGCCATCTTGGCAAGGTCTGTGATGCAAGGAGAGAAGAAGAGAGTGGAGTCGAAAATGACACCAAGGTTTTTAGCCGCACAGGAAGGTAATGGAAGACAGCCCAAGGAGGGCATCCGGAGTGAGACAGGAAAAGCTGGAGCAGGGGTCCCAATGAGAAGGATCTCCATTTTACTGGCATTACGGCAGAGATCAGTGGAGGCGCACCAACCCTGAATCGCGGATGGACTGTCAGGAATGAGTTAGAGAGAAGAGGAGGCATAGGGAGCCTGAAAGAAAGCTGAGTGTTATCACCATAACACTGAAAGTTAGAGAAGAAGATAGAGATCAGGTGGGCCAAAGGGGTCCAGTAGACATTGATGAGCCAGGGTGAGAGAATAGAGCCCCGAGGCACACCACATGTGCAGAGAGATGAGGTGGTGGATAGAAAGGCCCCAAGCTGACCTGCGAAGGTCAGTCCAGGAGGAAGGTGGTCAACCAATCCAGGGCCTGATCAGTGATGCCCAGTTAACCACCGAGTCAATTGATCAGGATGGCGTGATTGACTGTGTCAGAGGCTGAGGAAACGTCAAGGAGGATGAGGACAGAAGGAAGGCTAGAGTAAAGACTAGTGAGCAGATCTTTACAGTTGTTCAGCAGAACAGTTTCCCTCCCCCTGGCAGCTCTGAAGCCAGACTGATGGCAAGGGAGATGACCAATAGATTCAGTGTGGAGAGTAAGCTGGGAGAGGGCCAGTTTTTCCAAGAGTGTGCCCCGGAAAGGAATGATGGAGATTAGGTGACAGTTTGTCAGACAGGTAGGATCGGCAGAAGGCTTTTTAAGGAGGGGTTGCACAAGGGAGTGCTTGAGTAGAGAGGGGAAGGATCCAGTGGCAGAAGAGTGCTTGCAGAAATTTGCCAAGGCTGGAGTGAGGGTGTCAATGTGGTCCTTGATGGTTCTGGAGGAGCAGGGAAGCACCTGTTTCGACAACATGTTCATAGATCAGACTTTTCTAGAAACATTGTCAGGTGTTGTCAGAGAGAAAGAGGAGAAAGGAAGAGGAGAGGGAAAGACGACGTGAGGGGGACTGAGAGAGGTAGAGGGAGAGGCAGAGGACATAAAGGATAGGATGCCCTGAGTTTTATTGGTGAAGTGAGAAGCCATAGGTTCTGGTAGGGAACAGGAGAGGTGGAGACTGCAGAAGGATTGGTCAGTTCCTTGCAGATTTTGATTAGTTCAGACATGTTGTTAGAGGCCGCAGAGATGTGGACTGAGATGTGGACTCTCTTTTGGACAGGACAGAGACTCAATATTACCATTGGAGCAAGAAGCAGGCCAGTTTGTCAGAGAATACCCCAAAACCCTCCACTTACTCTCAGCCACCCTGCACTTGCATTTCAGGGTGGTATGGTCGGCGTCATACAAAGAGTTGCACTTGGAGGTAGGCTTCAGACAGATTGTCTATGACAGGGGCAAGCACATCCAGAGTGTTGGAGATGGAAAGCTGAAGGTTAGAGAAGGCTGTGTCAGAGTGTGAGTCAGGCACAGGCCTAGGAGGAGCAGAGAAAGTAGAGGCAAGGGCATCCACTGACACATGCTTCATGGGCCAAATGGCTGTGAATGTAGTTGGTAGTGCCGGGGGGGGGGAGAGATATATATATATACATATATATATATGGATATATATATATATATATTGTGGAAGAGCCCAGCGGAGGGATTAGAAGCATCCACGTGGATGTTGTTGTCTTCTAGGAGGAAATGGTGAGAGGTAGATGCAAGGATAGAAGAGGAGAGGTCAGCCCACTGTGAGAGGAAGAGGGCAACCTGGACAGGTGGCCTGTAGTGGGTGGCCACAGTCACAGAGAGGCCAGGAGAGCTAGAGAGACTGCAGGCTAGGCATTCAAAGGAGGAGTAGGCCTGCATAGGAATGATGGAAGCAGGGACCCTCTCCAGAAAGATCAGGGCTACTATAACTTATTGACAGCTTTCAGCCCAGTGAAAAGGTATCTCTTCCGCAAAGTACTGGGGTTGTAGCCAGCAGCAGCAGGAACTAGGAGCAGGTTTTAAATTGTAGCACATATGCTAATGGAATCGCATAATCATAGGTCAGTCATACCTTACCCACACCAAACAATTATTACTGGAGCTCCCTGTTAATGTTGCAGCCCCCTTAAAAAACCCCAATCTACCATTCAGTATATGACTTGAAGCGGACACATCTTCACCATCTGAGTTGATGATATGGCAATGGCAAAGTTAATTGCCATAGATTTCCTCACTGTAGTGCTGATTCATTATAATGGATGTTTATTCTTCAGCATAAGGCCCTACCAAGTTTCCCCTGCAGACACATACATTATCCTCTGCATCATTAAAGAGCAGTACACTGGCAGAGGGTATCATATAATATCTATGGCCACTCTCTCAAGAGGTAAAGTGCAGACAGGCCAATTACTAAAATTGTACTGTAGTGGATCATCTTCCATACCTGTGTGAGATATTTCAAAGATATATGAATCCACCATCTGAGCTGCCGAATGTCTGAATGTCTGCTGTATATTCTTGTAGATCCAGGCGTATTTCTGATCCCTTTTTGAGTGAGGAGTGAGTCCAAAGGATCTCTGTCTCAAGACTGTCTCTATCAGTAATGATCACAAATGATAGGTCGGGTAGTGTAGAAGCAAGAGTATTGTACTGCCAGATGATGATAAAGACAATGTTTTTGAAATCACTAACTTGATCTGATCACATGGATTGTTCCATCTTCTTACTGACAATGTTGTTCATACATGTTCATTTACACCAACGTTCTTCACTGCTTCTTGCACATCTGTATTGTTTCTCATTCTGCTATGTTTTGAGATGTCTGATGCAGATGTAAAGCAGACAATTTGATCTTGAAAGATGGGTCAAGAAATAAGGCAGATGGTATTTGGTATGTTATTTCCTTGAAGCTGAACATGTACTATCCTTCCATTATGGGATTGTACAGGTTGTGTTATATCAGGTACAACAGTGCCAACCTCTCATTGAGTGAAACACTGGCTCACATGCTTGGTGTCATCCTAAAAAAGACATGGGTACACAACACAAAACTGCTAAAACTGTCTTGGCATGAATAATGCATAGTGTTCTAGTAATCAGAGGTGCATTGAATCATTCACTTGGATGAACACGTGCAAAGTCGAGTTCCTATATGTGTCAGTTGTGGTCTGCAAGCTAAAAGCTTGAAGTTGTAAACATGCATTTCATTTACATTTGGTACAGCACATTTCTTGCACTGTACTCCATGCTGACATGTGAACTGTTATTCTGGGCTATGGCAATTATGCCCTTCCCAGGCTGTCAATCGTTCATGATACCTATTACCAAAGGTTGAAGGACATGTACACATTAAAGAATATGCTTGGTATTGCCAATTCATATGGCACCAAGAATATTCAACACATTGGCTGTAGCTACACTTCCCAGATGTAGGTGTCATGTTCTTAATCATTGTGCAACTCACTCCTCCTCTTCCCACCAATGTCTGACTCTGCCTCTAAATTCTCGCATAGCTGAAGTTGCCTGGTGCTGGTCCATACACTTGCTACCCCACAGTATAACATTGGGATCTATACCTCCCTTGGATAGCTGGGGAGCCACGGTCACCCACTTTGTGATCAGAGCCATGAAGTCAATGCTCTGTTTCTTCATATGTCCATGATGAAATGGTCTTTAAGATTTTATTATTATTATTATTATTATTATTATTATTATTATTATTATTATTATTATTATTATTATTATTATTATTAGCATTATTAGTGTCATTATTTTTAGTATTATTATTAGCATTATTGTTATTATTCTTAGTGTATTTATTGAGCGAGGGCCTATCTTCAGGAAGCAATGGAGTGCTTTACAATCATAGGGGGTAGAACAGAGTGAGGAAAACAGAGAAGAGGGGAGCATGGGGCTAACAGTGGAGGGTGCAGGTGGGCGATTGGCAGCAAGGGATCTACAAGCAATCAGGGGAGGAGGCAGTGGGCAGGACATTGCAGAGTCTCAGCTAGGCAGGGGAGTGAAGGGTGTGTGGACATAGGTGTTATGGAGGAGCATGTTGATAGGGAAAAGGTTCCAGGGTCTTGAAGGATAGACAGAGAACACCTGTCTTCTGGTTCTTTCCTTCCTACACAGTTGGAGTTCAAGTCTGCACATTGCCTTACTGCTTGTGGATCACAGGCCTCCAGAGATGCTGTGTTTCTTAGTGAGGGATCTTGAGGACATCAGGTTGACAGACTTGTAGATGATGCACCAGGATTTGAAGATGATAAAGGCTTCCAGCAGGAGCCAGTGCAGTTTGATGGGCAGTCAGGGTGACGTGGTCGAATTTGCAGAGTGCTTTAATGAGTCTTGCTGCAGCAAGGAGGTCTCATCTCAGGGGTGCCAGGATAGTTGCTGGAAGGCTGTCAAAAAGACATTGCCATCATCTAATTGATCAATGATGGCCATACTGACTAAATTAACGTGTCTTATGAAAGTGCTAGCCTCGGGAGGATAGCTCAGTGGCAACATGCTTGCTTTGGAAACAAGACGACATGAAGCAACACAGGTTTCGATCCCTGGGTCTGTGCTCAGAAACCTCTAGGTATTAAGCACGTTATAAATACGCAAATAAGACATATTTCTGTAACAGCGCCTAAATGCCCCCGGGCTGTGTGAGTGCTTGAAAAATGCAAATAAATAAAATAAATAAATACAGACGTTCTGAAAAGTAACACTGATTTGTTACTTCCCAGAGGCGATCAACATAACTCATGAAATTAGAGAATCCAGGTTGTTCGACAGATGAATACAGCAAGAGTTGAACAGACCACGTTATGCAACATTGGATAGTTTGTCCACATTGAAATGCCTCCAGCACATTGCCATGGCACTTAGGGTTAATACCACAATGGAGAGGTGAACAGGTTACTCGTCAATCCAATTAATGTTGGCTATTACCAATACTTCAGAGGAGACAGTATGGGCTGGGTCTGGAATGGTGATTGGCTGCTGGAGAGGGCTCCAGGTCATCTGACATATTGTGCGCTCATTCCTGTTCTGTGCATGGAGGAAACTCATGTGATGTGGGAACACAATGTTGGTCTCAGGCTTAGCCAGGCAAAACATTTTTTCAGAGTGTAGTTATCGAGAAGTTCTTGATCATTGTTCCTGTTAAAACATTTGCAGACATTTGATTTTTAGTGGTGGGCTAATATGTTGCCTAAAATGCACGTATGGGTGCAAAGGTTGTGGTAGAGTTGGTGAATGTTTTAGTGAAATCATTGGTCAGGCTTTTTTAGACAGATTTAGAAATTGCAAATAAAATACGTGGGACAATGGTGGACAAATGGTTGTGTCTCTAACTCTCATTGCTGTAACTGTGGCATTGTTCTCCTCCTACTTGGTATCAGTGGCTCCCATAATCATGCGTTAATGATAGCTGCACACATATGGCTTCTCATCTTTTTTTACTTCATAATCAATAGGTTCAGATTCAATTAACATTTAGAGACCAGGCAATTTTAATACCTTGCAGTTCTTCCCTGTGTGCTGCATTTTGATTTATTATGCTCCACTACATTGCTTCTGCATCACCAGGTTTATAATACTCCTGCACATTGTTTGTGTGTGATGTCTCCTGGATCATCATATTTCACTGCACTGTGTGCTACTTGTCATGACTGATCAGTAGAGGCGATGCAACATACCTCCTTTCTGCCCTAGAAACTGTGCACTGAACCTCCTCTTGATTACCAAACCTGTGCATCACCCAAAGTCAGTACCGGAGCATGTACTACTGTCTCTTGTGATGCATTTGCTGCTCAATGTAACATTGATGAATTCATTTTGCCACACACAATACTTGAATCCCCGTTGCAGATAGCAGATACAGTGTCTGATGTAAAAGAGCTTGTCACATGCCGTCCCCATTAAAAAGTAGGTGCTCCAGACATGTGACAATCAGGATGGTCATAATATAATCTGCTGCTAGCTACAACGAGTTCTAAGAATGTTCCCCACAAGCAAACAATAAAGCCTGTTCGCTAACGAATCCCTCAAATTAAGCCTGTGTTGAACCCCCTGCCTCTGCCTACACAAGATCAATTTCTAAATTGGACCATGCATGGCCAATTAATGCTATTAGGTTCTGTGCCTCCTGAATTGCCTTCCTGACCCATCAACAAATATCTTGAACATCTGTTTGCAAGGAACAGGCACACATTGGGGGATTTGGTTACTGCCAAATAAGTTTGCCCAGTTCTTAGTATTGTTTGCACACGCCATTTAATGATGGAGAATATCACATAGAACAACGTATTTTTCTACTTCTCTCTGCTTCTAGGTCTGTATGCTGACCATTCCTGCATGTGAATAGTTGTGTACTGTCAGAGTAGTGTTCATGTAAGTGTGTTTTGACATACCTATGGGCTATGTTGGAAAAATGCAGTGCACACATTTCCACAGTGCCCTAATGTCAACAGTGCCACTGATTTCAACAGAGACAGCCTGCACCAGTTTAAAATGAAGCTAACTTTGCAGCATGTTATGTGTGTGATCTAGGATACTAGTACTGATGTGTCATTGAGGATATACTAAAGAGGGAGTTGATTTGGGGGATTAGCATAGCATAGTGCAGTGTAGGGTGTTAGTAATAACAATATTAACATGACTAACTATTACCAATACTAATTGTAATGTTGCTGGCATTAGCAATTAGACTCGGGCCACAGTGGGATTGCTCAGGCCATAGGCCGTGTTGCAGGCTGTAGGTGCAATGTTAGCTTAGGAATTAAATGCAAGAATTGAAAGCTGAACAGCTGTCTACTTGGACTTATAGCACACTGAGACAGCAGAACGTGCCTTGGAAACAACAATTTCATTGTTCATGCTGTTGCAAGCCAGGCAATAGAAAAGAAATGCTGTTTCACAATGCAGTGGTGTGTTAGTAAAATCGCTGTGCAGAGGTCATCATAGAAAAATCAGAAAAGAATGGAAATGTATCGGGGGTGTTGGCTAGAAGGGAGGTGGCTCTGTACCAGAAGCATCGTTAATGACATCACAAAGGTGCCTGGGAATAGGTGGAGAAACAATTAAGAATCCATACAGATGAGTAAAAGAGAGTTTAAAAACTGAGGGGAGGAGAGAGAAACGGATTGGACACAAAAAGAGCACAAACAGAGAGAAGAAAGAGGAGAAAAACAAAACATAATGACGTTGCATCATTTGCTGGCAGGCTGGCTGGGCTGTGGGACTGCAGGCTGGGGAGAAAGGAGAGTTTGCTGCATTGGGGGAGACTGGAGCTCTGCTGAGGGCTTGCTGTAATCCTGGAGGCAGCAGATAGTGAGAGAGCAGCCATAAAAAAAGTGTCCTTCTGTGCAAGCCAAGTCTTCAGACACTAACATTTTGGTGAGTAGGCTCAGGGTTATCAAGCAGTTGACAATTATGCCATTATAAATGTGAAAATAAATGTACTGAAGAATTGAGAAAGCAGTGGTTTTCCAAATTGCATACTCTGATTTACTTTTTCCTTTCCTCTGATAACGTGTGTGGTTGAATCTATTGATTTGTGTTTACCTTAGCTGAGGAGAGTGGGTAAATGGAATTGGAGATCACATTCCTTACATGGTCAAGGTACTAGATGGGGATTTGGGATTGTGCCACTTTGCAAACAATATTCATTTTTTTTCCATTGCATTGTTTTTTCTATGTTCTTTGCACATGTTCTATTGAGAATGTAACACTGATGTTGCTCTGCTGCGTGTTTATTTTATTTTTTTCTGTTCTGCTGAAGAATATAACGGTGCCTGAGGGCAAAAGTATGAACACCTGTGTGGTGTTTTTTTTTATTGTGTGGGCGCATCATTTTACAATATATATAGCTGTAGTCTGGTGTATCCAGTACAGTCGGTGTAACAATCTAGTGTGCATAGTGCTGTGTAAAGCCTTGTAATTCGCTAGTCAAGGATACCATAATAAAAGCATAGTAGTAAATATGTGGCAAATACACATTTCTTACATCTAGTACATGTATGTTCCTGCCATTTCATGTGTTTATGTCTTTGTATGAATAAATGCCATGTGTTTGTAATCCTGGACTTGATTGCATTTAAGCATGTGTAAGAGTTAACTGTCCAGGGTAATTTAGTTTCTGCTTTTCCTTAAGATTACTCATATATTCTCTTACTGGTATCGTATGTCATGATAAAATTACTTGTAGAAAACTGAATAGCCAGAGAAGGCATTGAGGCGCTGAACTGACTGTGGGAGATGGCACACCCAGACTTTATAGATCACAGAAAAGACGAATGGGTAAACAAAAAAGTTTTCAGCTTATGTCTCAACTCCAAATGGTTCACAGTCAGAGTTAAATCTGGTGGTAAAAGAAATACAAAATGAGGCTACATATATTGAAAAATAACACCAACCCTGAGGTGCTGCCCGATGACGGGACATGCACGCGGCGGCGTGATGTTGCACGCCGCCGCGTGCAGCATGAATAAACAGGGTGTTCCCGGCTGCGTCAGTGCGACCGGGAAGCCCGAGCCAGAAGGACATGTGTGTGAGTCCTTGTGTGCTGGGGGGCTTACGGGTAACGCCGGGGGTCGAGACACACCCCCAACAGTGGCGACGAGTGGGGAGATGATGCCTGGGCCTGGCGGTGACAGAATCTGCAATTTTTTTTTTCTTGATCACCACGTTTACACCAAGGTCTGTACCGCTATAAAAGACTGAGTCGTGGTGTATCCTCGGCGGCGGAAGTCTTTCAAAATATCATCCGAGGAGCCATTTCAGATTTAGAGGGCGTCTTGAATATCAGTGATGATATCCTGGTGTTCGCCAGGGCAGAGGTGGACCACCTGCGGAGGCTAGCAAAAACGTTTGAGAGGCTGCAGTCACTGGGCCTCACCCTCCACAAGGAAAATACGAATTCCTGCGGCCATCGATTGAGTTCTTCAGCTTTGTGTTTAAAGAGGGAGGGGTTTCACCAGATCCCAAGAAGGTCCAGGACATTAAAAAGGCGCAGCCGCTGGAATCGGTGTCCGATGTACGGAGCTTCCTTGGCATGGTTACATACTGTGGCCGGTTTATTCAGAATCTCGCCTCCAGATCAGAACCGCTCAGAGCACTGACAAAGAAAGATACCACCTGGCACTAGGCCCGCTTGAGCAGGCGGGTGCGCTGGCAGCGGACGACACCATGGCGTTCTTCGACCCTGCATTACTGTCGGAGATCATTGTGGATGCCAGCCCGTTTGGCCTGGGTACCGTGCTGATGCAGATTGATTGTGATGGGGGTGTCTGCCCGGTGATCTACGCCAGCAAGGCGCTGTCGGAAACCGAGCAACGGTATTCGCAAATAAAGCGCGAGTCGCTGGCGGTGCTCTGGGGCTGCAGACACTTCAGGCTATATGTCCTGGGGCACCCGGTGACGGTCGTGACAGACCACAAGCCGTTGCTTCCCATCCTAGCTGGGTCGTCATCCAAGCTGCCGGCAAGGATTGAGCGGTGGATGCTCACTCTCCTGGAATACGGGGTCCCCCTGGTGTATAGGCCGGGGGCGAACAACGCGGCAGACTACCTCTCTTGACACCCGAGTGCGCCTGGGAGGGGAAGACCATGATACATGCGCTGAAGAGGCCGATGAACATGTCCGCGTGGTAGTGGAGGCAGCCACACCAAATGTGATGCCCCTGGAGGAGCTCGAAGCAGCTGCAGCGGGAGATGAGTGTTTCAAAATCTGACACTCCATGCAGCAGGGCTCCTGGAAGTCAGTGCTGGAAGCCCGGGCAGGGCACACTCAGGAGCCCAGGACCGGACTGGAGCAGCTGTGGAAGTCCGGGAGGAACTCTCATTCTCAGCGTCCAGCCTACTGCTCAGAGGCGATGACATTGTCGTGCCTCAATCCAAGATGAAGGATGTAATCACTCTTGCCCACCGTGGACACCAAGCCGCCATCAAGACCAAGGCCCGGTTAAGACTGAAAGTATGGTTCCGGGAACTGGAATGGAAAGTGGATGACTTTGTGGCGGCCTGTGTCTGGTGTCTGATGGCGTCTCCTCTGCAGCGAGAGCCAGTCGTAGAAGCGATGCCTCGGGGGACGCGACCCTGGGAGGTAGTTCATGCGGGCTTCGGCTCCACCACGATGGGCACCCATTTCCTGGTGCTTGTTGACGAATACTCCAGGTACCCCGAAGTGGAATTTGTGGAGTCGGTGGCGTTCGAACACCTGGTGGTGGCAGTGGAAAAGGTGTTTGCAGCCCATGGGTTCCCACACACACTGTGCTCAGACAACGGGGTGCTGTTCCAGAGCGAGCGGTTCTCGGAGCTGATGGAGAGCTGCGGGGTACTGCACAGGAAGATCACCCCCCTCTGGCCAAGGGCAAATGGCGAGGCCAAACGGCTGATGAGGCCCCCTGAACAAGACCTTCAGAATTACCCAGGGACAGTCTCTCCAGAGAGCCCTCTATCAGTTCCCGAGGGTGTATCGCACCACCCTGCATGCCTCCACCGGAGTGGCCCCGGCAGAGGCATTGTTCAAGCGGTGTCCTCGGGGGCTGCTACCTGAGGTGGGTGAGAAAGAGCCGGGGGTAATCGACAAACAGGTCGAGGCAGACCGGCAAACAAGGATTGAGCAGGAGAGTATCAGGCGAGGGCTTCGACAGCAGCGGCTGGAGCCAGGCGATGAAGTCCTCATTTGGAATAGACACCCCCATGGAAAGCTCTCCCTTCTGTATGAGCCGGAGCCGTTGGACGTCGTGGCAGTCAAGGGATCCATGGGGACTGCCTCGGACGGAAGGTCCACTGTCACCCGCAATGTGAGCTTCTTCAAGAAGCTAGGGACCCGAGAACTGACCCCCCGCCCCTGATCTGGACTTGCTGGTGGTCCCTGAGGACGAAGGAGAGATACCCTGCATGCCTGAGTCCCCGACCCGGGAAACACCTGTGGACAGATCACCCGTGCCGGAGGAAAGCGGGAGGTACTCCCAGAGGGCTGGGCGAGGAAAACCCGCTCACCTCAGCGACTACATGTTGGGACACTTATCTGATCGGTCCGAAGCCGGGGACTGTTAAGTAAGGGGACCCGGGTGGATACTAATAAAGGGGAGTGTGGGGATATGTTATTTGATGTTCCGTAGTAATATTGTTATTTGGTTTGCAGTGTGTGGCCTTAAGGCATTTGTTTGTTGTCCTCCCGAAAAAGGAGGAGTGTGGCGCTGCCCGATGACGGGACGCGCACGCGGCGGTGTAACGTTGCACGCCGCCGCATGCAGCATAAATAAACGGGGCATTCCCGGCCACATCAGTGCGACCGGGAAACCCGAGCCAGAAGGACGTGTGTGTGAGTCCTTGTGTGCTGGGGACTTACGGGTAACACCGGGGTCGGGACACACCCCCAACAAACCCCACTTGGCCTATTTTGACTTTGGAATAATGAGTAACCCATCACATTTTTGGTAATGGTTCTAGTAGGTTTAAAGTACACAAATAGAAATACTCAAAAATAGGAGGGTCTGAGAATTATATGATTCATGCGCAGATCATTTAGCTTTAAATTGAATGCGAGTAGGAGACAATAGTTCAAAAAGCATTTTAGAGTATATAAATTAAAGTTGCAGGCACTGGTGATCAAGCTTTTTTGAGACCAAGTTTATTTGAGTGTCCAGAGATAGCCACAGGTCTACTGCACATACATGTCTGCATTTGTTTTGGGTACACACGTTCCTCTATTTGTGTATGTACCGTGGTGAAATCACCTCGGAGGAACGATTGGGAGGGACCTGCAGTTCTGGGGTCCAGGAGAAGCCAACTGCTACATCAAAAAACCTGGTGAGTCCTGTGGAAACTATCTCACCGCCTCCTAAATATATACAAGGGGGACACTAGAGAAGATGACAGAATTAGACTCAGAGTATATTGAGGGTTCTGAACATACTCGATGGCAGTTTGGTGACTGCAATATGCACAGCTTTGAATGACTTTATGAATCCGAGCTCATTAGAGGCTTTTGAGTATGAGTCACTACATTCATACATAGAGGTGGGGAGACATCTTGCAAACACACTTTGTTTGAATTTTAAGTGCTTACCTCAGAACCTGGTGGATTACATAGTTGGGAAAACTGCATTCACTGAGAGAGTTGCAGGAAGACTGGTCGCTAAGGAAACAACCGCACAGGCACCATGAATGTTCTGGCTGAACCCAGAATTGACCTAGGGTGTATTTGGCCCTGAGCCTACATTCCTCAGGATAATCAAGCCAATACAGAAAGCCACAACCTCCGAAAATCACAACACATAAGAAATAACTATAAGAGGGTAATTAAAAGCTACTGAGATACAATCAGCAGGCCCTGTCTAATCCTGAAACCTGGAGCTAGCAAGGAAGGGACAAGACCAACCCAAAGCGATACTGGGTCAGTTTGAATCTTTGCAACAATATAAAAGGAGACAGAAGCAGGGGGAAGTGTGACGGTTATTCCAGGAGGTGGCGAAGGAAGAGCGTGAACAAGAGAAGCATGTGCTGAACATTCTATCCCAATCATGTCAAGACGTAGACTGGAAGGAAAGCATGATTTCAAGAAAACATACTCATGACTGTTGACAAGTCTCCGTCATGGTCAAGAAAAAGTCTGAAGAAGAGAATAACTGTTTGGGATCCAGTTGGTGGCCACATCCCAGAGCATAACTGGTGCCAGAGAACCAGAATGGTCGAAAGAGCACTTCTAGAGCCTGTTGCAGCATCAAGCCTAGCAGTGCAACCCTTGCATACTGGGTGAGAATAATGTAATGACATGCACCCAGGTTGACGATAAATATTTGACTGTATCTATTGCGTATTTCGTCAGTCAAAGGAGAAATGAATGCCTGGTGTGTGTTGTATCTGCATTTTAAGAGTCCATTGGATTTAGTTTGAGACAGGAAGCAATCAGAGAAGGGGTCAAGAGACATGCTGGGGTACTATGGAAACAAAACACAAAACATGTTGACTGTAAATTCACAAATGCAGCCAGCGGGGAGCTATAATCCTAGATCTGAGTTTCGAAGAATAGGGAATTGCATTTCGACTGAGACACTAAATCATAGTTGAATAGACTGTTGAACTTGTTTTGGTGTCACACATCAATGGCACCATATGCCAGATGCATCCCTTTATTATCTGAAAGCCGCAGCCACTTGTATACAGGATTTTCAATCTGTGGCTCTCCCAGTGACATCGACTACAATTTCCATGATCCCTCACTATTGACGATGCTGGCGTGGGCTAATGGGTGTTGCAACACAAAATATCTAGTTCTACACATGTTCATGTTCCCTTCCCTAAATCATATAGGAGTTCATCCAATGCTGATTCCTGAAAGACTAAACTCAAACGTGAAACTAACCTGCAGAATGAGCAGTAACATCCCAGCCAGAGTTGATACAATTTGGTCCAGAGAATTGAGAAATTATCACCCTCACTGTTGTTTTGCACTTTTTCCCTTTTGGTCACAGTTTTCCGGTAACAGAATACATGGTGGTCAACGTGCATATTTTGGCTCTGTAATTCTTACACGATAGAACTCTATGAATGTTTGTGAGTGGGTATGAACATGAGAACCATGTTTATAGAATGATTGCTTTGCAGCAGATCATTACTAGTAATTATACAAATGCAGAAATGTCTGTTGTATGAGGGGATTGGGAAAGGATAAACAAGACACTTCAAAACAAGGTAATTCAGCCGTCCATGTTGCTAAATAGTAATTTACAATGAGTCCAATTTGCCATGTAATGTTTTTATTGAGCGCTCAAGATGAGAATATGTCATATCTGACCAAGCTCATAGGCTGCATTGCTGTCTCTCTACCTCCAAGTGCTGATTGATTTACTCCCGAAAAGATATGGGAAGGCAGCTTCAGGAACATTCTGTGTGTTGCTCAGGACTGCAGTACAGAAGGGCTCCCTGTTACCATGTCTTAGCTTTTGCTTCACTCTGATAGTATGCATCTAAATCCCAGGTCATTTAATCTGTCAAGACTGCATATAAATACATTGGCTGGTTGCAACGTGCTGGGATGCACTTAGAGCATCCCAGACAGGCAAACAGGGGCAGGCTGAGAAAAAATCTATTAGCACGTGCCGCCTTATGAGCAGGGTGAGTTTTGCACAGCATCAGGCGCACATATCACTTGTACTTAGTTTTGACACATATTAAATACCGACTTATAGCAACAGAGAAGGAGCAACACATATGTTGGTGTTGTGGTTGCAGAGGTGATAGATAGGACAGTGGCATAGGCTCTGTGTTTAGTAAAAAATGTGCTTATACACAATGTGTTTCATAACAAAGATATTTTTTTTCAGTGAGGTGTGAGGAAAGAACTGAAGCTGGTAGAAGATGGAGTCAGAAAGGTACTGTGGTGGCAGAGAGGTCAGTGTGGTAACATGGCAGGAGTGCTGCCATATTGTATTTTAGGGTGCAATACACAAATGAACAGAACAGAATGCAGACCGTGGTGTGGAGCTACAGCTCTGTTTAGCTCAGTCCCAAGACAAATCTCTTTTCCCGTCCCCCAAGGAAGAAGCCCAGGTCAGAGGCCCACACGATGCACAGATAAACGCTAATTGTGTCCAACCACAGGGCTTCAACGTGGTGGGAACAGAATGTTACCCTTGGCGAGAGAAGCTAGGAATGAGAACCATGAAGGTGTTGGGACGGGGACAGATCCGTCCCCCCTCTTTAGAGTGCGGCGAGATACATTTGAAGTACTAGGATGGGCCAGGTGGCAGGAGGGACGGCGAGAGGTATGCCTTCTAGTTTGACATGGCCTTACTTCAGTTTAACTAAATATAGTTTAACTACATAGTACACTATAAGGCATGAGTGGCATCACTATTCTGCATAGTTATTAGTACATATAGGTAGAAAGGAAGGCCTGGGCTGCAAATGCAACATTGCATGTACTAGGCTCAAATTTGTGAGACCACAGAATTCCTAAGCCATGACCAAGCTCCCAGAAGGACAGATCACACCCCCAACCGCCACAAGTCTATTCATTGTTTCAAAAGTGTTGTAAAGAGGCGTTCTTTCACCCAAGATGAATGTGCCCTACAAGGTCGCGATCACAGACCCGTGCCTGGTGTGCATGTTAACTCACACTGGCCAAAGCATGACCTGGCTCACTCCCAAGTGACCACTAATTATAGCCCATATAACTGACTAAACCCTAAAACCCCTGAATTCCATGGCACCAGTTGCCCTTTGACCACCAACCCCAAAGTAACAAGTCCTGAAGTGTTCAAAGAGGATGGGCAGGATGTATCGCTGAAGTGGCAATCGTGTGATTTGTATTGCAAGGTGCTGGGAGGGATAAATTAAAGTTCAAATTGGGGTTGGAGACCTTGGAGCTAGATGGCGCGGAGGGAGTGAGTGAAATGTGTGTGTGCAGATTAGAATGCTCCAGAACCTCCTTTGTGCCTGTCATATGACCTGACAAGTGCACAGTATGAGTGATAAAACAAGTTGTATAGTAGGAGTATAATTAATTTGTTTTCTGACCTTCGACGTGAGAACAAGGTGAGCCCCACAGTGCCCACGTGATGGAAGACAGACGGACTGGACTGGGACCAATAAACTGCCATCCCTTATGGATAAAGGTGGTACCTGTATAGGGTCCATTCAATCAGCTGCACATGTTTTCAATGTATGTATTGCCTGTAATGGTTACCTCTGGGGCCCTGCAGGAGTGCCTGGTCCGGTCTGTCGGCGAATACTGGTCCGGTCTGTGATTCTTGCAGATTGCCCAAAACATTTCTCCCCACTCTGCTAACTTCTAGTTTATTCGCCCAATGGACAGAATGTGGGGGAGTTGTCTGGATTGGTGAGTTAGGTTCCAGGTCCCTCAGAGTTGTTGGATCCCTGGGTAGTTATCGGCTTATGTAGCTTAGTCCTTTAATGTCTTATCCCAGTTCCTTCCTGGGTTTTAGGCGGTTCTGCAGTGCTAACCCAGTTCCTTCACTGGGTCCAGGTGGCCCAGGCCTGCTGCAGCGCACCCATATACCTTGAGTATGCCCTCTGCTAGAGAGCGCAGGTCTGCGCTGGTAAGTGTCTTTATGGAACCCGTAAGTGAGTTTATGACAAGTGTTCACGTACCGCCTTGGCTGAGATACGTTCTGGTGTGCCTTAAAACATTTCTTTGATTAATCCTCTTCCTGGTCTCCTGCAGGTCGGTGGATTGCCTGCTCACTGCGGTAGCCGAGGAGCCCACTGCGGGAGAGGAGCGGAGCAAGGTGAGTTCACTGATGGAGGGGCGTGGGTGGTATTAAATGTCTCTGCTCACCCCCCGTGTGCTTTCTCTTGCAGGAGCTGTGGGTTTAGAGGACTGGAGTCACGTGCTGGACCGCGGTGCAGGCGAGCTGACGAGTGATCAGCTGTTGAAGTCCGCGATGCAGGTGGGGCCGTTCCTGGGGACTCACAGTAAGTATCAGGAAGCCGGAGCCAATGAGTAATCAGCTGTTGAAGTCCGTGATGAAGCCGGAGCCGATGAGTGATCAGCTGTTGAAGTCCGCGATGCAGGAGGTCACGTTCCTGGGGACTCACAGTAAGTTTCAGGAAGCCTGGAGCTGCTGGGTTCTGAATGGTAACCGGATCGGATCGTGACAGGTAAGCGTCACACTGCTGCAGAGCCAGAGAAAATGCTAAGCACTGGGTGTGGCCCAGGGCGGGGTTTATATAGCCCTGGGCTCCACCCAGCACCACTAGACCACCAAGGACACTGCGTAGTAGGCCCAAGGGGGGCCATGTTGAATTCTACTTGATGATTATCTCCGGGGGCCATTTTGGAAGGGGCAGCCACCAGGAAATACTGGCACCAGTCTGTTGCTTTGCCACTCAGCCACCCTTCTGGCCCAGATGCCACCAATACTGCCAGCCGAGATTTTGGGGATCATGACATTGCCTCATCTAAGACAATGTTTTCCTTTATAATATTCGGCTTGTACTACTTTTCCGCAGCATGTTCTTAGCAACAGAGTTCTTTACTGTAGCCCTCATCTGTGTTTGAGATTAAAACTGGTTATCCTTACAAGATCCACTTGGGACTTTCTTCCCTAGCAAGCTGTATTCTCTCTGGTGTGACTGTTCAGGGGCGTGCCTTTAAAGGACAAATTAATGAGAATATGGCATGAGGTTTTGTGATGCCAAGAGGCCAGACATAGATGTAGTGCAGAACTGCCCCACCCAAGGAGCAGTCATTCCATTTGAATTGCAAGTAGATGCACAAGCAAATCAAATGAATCCCTGAATTTCAGACTCAAGAGTGATGCCCCAGTCACGTCATTACTGGACAACTGGGTTCGTAAGAAGATAAGGTAGGAGCCATGTTTGGAATGTTCTGTGATTCTGGATAGGAGGAGCAGAGGTGGAGCCAATACATGTAGTACAAGGTTGGGGGTGCAGCATGTGTGCACAAAAGCATATAGTAAAATGAACAGGCCTATTGTCTTATCAAAGCAGAGTTGGCCTTGCCAGTTTACTTTCATCATGTCTGGATTGGAGGGGGTGTACATCATGTGACGTCTTGATTTATTAGTAAATCAATACACTCAATAGCCAATCCCGTACCTGGATTCAATAATTACAGTTTAGAGCTTCATTTGAGTAGCGGAATGTGTTTAGATAAGGTGTGGCCAATCGGTCCAGGGACTATAGAGGGGTATTAGAATGTTCAACAAGTGGTAGCCTTTGAGGGTGGTGGGATAACATTGTAACCTATGTATGCAGATTTGTGGTTTTTCGCTATATAACCTGTAATTTCTTGCAACGTGATGAGCTCTGTGCGAGTTCAGTTCTACGGGACTGTTTGAGACCTTTGCACATATAATAAGCCTTGTCTTCCCTTGCAAATAGGTACAGTGATGATTTCATCCCTTGGATTATTTTATTTTTAGGGTTTTGGGTTACTATTCTCTTTACAAACCCAATTGAATATTAGTGAGCGTTAACCAGGTATGTGTGTATGGGTTTATATGTTGGCGGATGTGAATGTTCACTGTGTGGTTATTTTGATTCTTAGCATCTGATACTGTATTCTGATTTTTTCTGATACTGCATTGCTTTGCACCTGTGTCTGTATCAGAACATATTTGTGTGTCAATGAATGCTGTTGTATATGTATTCATGTGTATCTTTGTGCATGTTCCGGTTTGAGTGTGTGTGTTTGTGGGTGTATAACTTTGAAATTCTGGGTTTTTATTTGTGAGGGTGAATGAGTGTGTGTGTATGTGAATGAGTGCGTGTGTATGTAGTGAAACAGTTTGTGTGTGTGCATGCACACATAGTATGATGTTGTGTTGTGTGTGTGGTTTTCTAAGATTAGACATGAAAGTGATGCTTGCAGTAGTTGGTCATTTGAGCAGGGTGCATGAAGAGCAAGTGGCAATCTAATCACATTTCCCCTACTGAGCAGGCCACACATAATACACTTCATAGAGGCTGCGTGATGAGCTGACGGGGACACTAGGGTCCAGAGAGCACTGCCAACTCCATGATGTTTATCGCAAGGGCCATATGCGGGGAACCCATCAAGGCCTCCATCCTTACCTCTTCCTTGTGAGCAAGGTGTTCCAGCAAGGACCTTACTGGGTTTTTTTGTGTCACAGAGTTCAAACTGTTCTGAAAAACCCATCATATTCCCAGACATATGGGGTCTATTTTTAGAGTGGAAATTTAGAAAATATAGAAGAGACAGCTCATAGAAAAGCCACAGGGGAACTACATATGCTGCACCTATGTGACCGTTCGTGTAAGCTTAAGAGGATCATACCAACATAAAGGATGTAAATATTTTGACGCCCAAAATACTGATTTTTGAGAACCCCATTTTACCATTTATATGTGTGGGAGGGTGGGTTAAATTAATAAATAAAGTGGAGGGATATTGGGAGGGGCAGCGAGTGGTTTCCTCCTGCATATATATGCAGTAAAAAGGGGTATTTTGGGGTTTGAACTTTTATTTTCGCAGTCATCACATAGATCCAGTTTAAGGACTGCCTGAGCAGGCAAAGAGATTTGTAGTTTGAGGGCTTTCTGACCAATCATATGTCCATCTTTCATACCACACACACCTGTCACCAATACTGGTCTCCAGGGACAATTGCCTTCCTCAAAAAAAGGAACAGCCAGAGAAAGGGTGTGAGAGTTTGGAAACAGATTGCAGGTACATAGAGTGGAGAGGAAAGGAGAGTAAATGGAGATCAGAAGTAGGCGAAAACAGGGGGCTGAGGGGAAAAGGAGGGGAAGAGATGTGGAGAAAACGAGGAGCATTACAAGGGGGGTTATGGAAGGAGAAGAAAATCCATGGGGAAGAAGGAGAAAGGAGAGAGGGGCAGAAACGAGAAGCAAGAGGCAGATTTACAGAACACCTGTGTGAAGGAAGGAGGTCAGGGCCCTAAGTGAGACCGTAAAACATGGAGGCTTGTGGTCAGGAAAATGATAATACAAAGGGAATGGCTCAATACCCTGGATCCATCTGTTGGGGTTAGATCTGATTTCTGACCCATCAAAAGAATTGAAAGGTGCCAGGAGAAGGTGACTGGCAAGTGAATCCTCGAGGAACAACAGACGAACCAGACTACTGCTATGCTATCCAAGAAAGACGAGAGACCAACTAATAGAAGGGATTGAAACATTATAACATTCCCAATGCACGCAGTCATTGTTTTTTTACCTATGCACTGGTATACTTACCATACTATACCAAAAGGAATAGGTGAAGACTGAGGTTAAAACTAAGTAATTTGGTTAGAATGCGTGTCCTATTGTTTATAATCTCACTAGTAGGGCTTTCGTCAATCCTAATACATGCATATGACATTGATAAAGCCCTGAAATCGGTAGCATTGCCTCTAGTTCTCCGTTGATTCCTCAGTAGTGGCAGCACCCACAAATGCTGCATTAGCGCCTTTCTTCATTTGGACATGCATATGGTTGAATAATCATGCAGAGCTGCTGCATACAGACAGCAATGAGACCAGAACCCCGGAAAACGCTCAAGGAATGCAGTACATACAGAAGAAGACATGGCCCATTCTTCAGAAGACGGTGTGAGTTGTAGGTCAGTGAGAAAAAGGCCATTGGCCGCCCTTCCTAACCATCCCTCCTTTCGGTTGATGCTGCCTGTGATCCGTATGGATGCCTGCAGACACTGGTAAAAGAAGATGTCAGAATCATTGATGCGTTCTATTGACAGGGATGATAACAGTGTTGCTTGTATTACTGGGCATGCTTGTTCTAATGCAACAGAAGATGAACAGAAGCACATTACGAAGAAAGCTGTGTCTGAACCTTTATGTTATCTTTATGTTATCTACAGGAAACAAATAAAGTAGGGAAATACATTGTTGTATAACTTACAGCACAGTGGCACCAATAGAGAACGGATTAACAACTCTAGGGGACTGGGTGCTTCTATGTGCAATACTGAATCGGCCATAACCACCAAACGTGGGTGCTCTGTTGCTGACAAGCCAGGCAATCGTTATGAAACTGAGGGACTGTGCAGTCACTTGGAAAGCAACAGCATGGGGAATTGCGTGTGAATTAGGAAAAAAGTAAACGCGGGTGGCTGCTGTAGCTTCTTCTGAAATAACCGTACTTACATTTGAGGAAGAAGATGACGAAGATGCAGGAGCAGGTGAAAGACAGCTGCCACCGAGTGGTCATCATCAATTAGTGAGCCAGGAACCTTTACATCCAAAACACTTTCACAAGTTTTTTGGATGATGTAAAAAGTTGTTAGTAATTTCAATCCTGCCACTTTGGCAGTAATGGAATTACCACTCTTTTTACTGCACCGCTGAATTCTGAGTTGGTCCTTTAAATAGAATCATGCTGGTGGTAAATTCTTCATTTTAAGGTTGGAAATCAGTGCAATAACCGTGGCAGAATTATCACTTGTGGTAATACCACCAAAACCCTATGGAGTCTTGTGGATTTGAAAAATAGACATTAATGCCATCTTGCCAGCACTCATTATCCAGGATCGAGAGGCAGTAACGTTAATAGAACTGCATGTTAATTCACCACTAATGAGGCCTGACATCTTTTAAGAAAGCCAGCATCGATTCTTAGACAAATCTACAAAGCAGCACATGCACCATTCCTTTCAATGTTTTTTATAATGGGATTAGGGACACAATGGTGAGCATTTGATTGTTGACCCATTCTTTAGTGAAAACTGAAGGGTTCTGGGAATGTATTGAAGCTGTTTATCCAAGATATCTGGTACACACCTGCACATTTTTTTTGCTTCTGTTGCAGCGCGTCACCTTAACAAAACATGTGTAGTAATAATCATAAAAGCACTGGTGCAGCCTGCTTACACAACATTCTTGGACATTTGGACAGTTGGTCGGCAACAGACTATAGGTGCATCACTGTACATTGATCCTTTATAGTCAACTGCACACCCGCTAGGCAACCACCACTATCTCAACTGCCACACCAGAAATACGATTTGCTAGCAGGCAACTCTTTCAGTGTTTGCTATGGAGGAGGCCCATACAGCAGCACATATCCTGGCAGAGTGTAATCCCCAACAGGCCAACACATGTCTGGGTTGCTTGTGTTTCCTTTCAGAGGGGACCTGGCCTAGCAGTTCCGACTCGGCTGCTACCATTGGTGGCAGTACCTTACTGATTTGAATATGGCTGGACCCCTTTTGCAATAGGGCAGACAGGCTAAGAAACGGTGTAGTGGAAGGTTGCCCAGAGCAATGTCAGTGGTTTAGATTCATTCAAAACCTTCGACCCATTACTTTTGTGGTTACAGTGTTTAATGCCAATGCCAATCTTTTTAGATGGCTTGAACTCCAAAGATTGGTTTTGTTGCAAGAGGCAATGGTTGTAATATTGGCAATTACTATTATTTGCCCTGTTTTGAGCACTGTTAAAAATGTATATTATGGAAACAGAGGTGGAAGTTGCCAATGTAAAGGTCATATTTTAGCCATTCTGTCAAAGCCTGTGAGACACAGAGCAGATAGCAAATTGTGAATGGCCTTCACTAGCTCGGCTTCCTAAAAGAGGTTTCCACACAATTAAATCAAACACAATGGGCTTCACTGTGAGATACCTAGACTGTTGAACACGTAGCATGGCCGAAGAGTTCTTCCTACCAATGTTTCCCTTGGAATGGAGTAAACATGAAGAGGAAGCAATTAGTCAGAAGATGGAACACAGCTTGAAACACAGGAGAACTGCAAAGAAACAAGGACACTATCAATAGGTTGTCAAGTAGTAGCGTAATAATAATAACACTAGTAGACTTGATTATAGCTAACCTGTCCTTTGATGGTGTTAGATAAGAGACGAGAACTCTTTGTACCACCGTTCTCGAGACGGGACCCAAATCTATACAACAAGTAGATCAACAACAAGATTACATGACTGCTGTGAGAATAAGACTGAATTACGAGCACTATGTATGTAATCTTACCAGTATGTGAATAATGAAAACTTGCTGAGTTTCTGAGTCCCCAAACCGGTGGGCAGCAAGTGAAAGTAAAGTAACTATGACGGCATGCAGATGCTAAATCCAGGTTGGGCTAAGTCTCTAGTGCAACAAACAACAAGAGAAGGATGGATCGAAGAGGACGAAAGGCGTTTTCTCAATAAACCTCACCCTACTTTGGCGGCATTTTACATTCTGCCCAAAATGCATAAAGACGACACTCATCCACCTGGGAGACATATTGTCTCAGCAATTGGGTCAATTCTGGAACCATTGTCCCAGTATGCTGATTTCTCCCTGCGCCCTTTCGTGGTAACAATGCAATCATATGTAAGAGACAGCACAGAGATGATCAACATACTAAACAACCTCGCAATAGAGGAGAATGACATCGAAGACCGGATCCAGAAGGCTGTGTTCCATCAGCATTCATTTTAGAGTGCATCAGACTGGCTCTGATGGAAAACATTTTCCTGTTTGAAACCAAAATATACCAACAGATACACAGAACCAGCATGGGGGCAAAATTCCCACCAGATATCGCAAATCTGTATATGGACACCTTTGAAACACCCTTTGTCCTCAATGATCAGAATATTTTTCAACACCATATGAAAAACTGGAATCGTAATATAGACAATATTTTCAAGATCTGGACTGGTACAAGACACAAACTAGATTGCTTCAAAGAATGGCAGAATACTCGAGACCCGTTTGTTGGAGGGAAGCTAGAAACCACGCTTTTTTGGAAACCAACAGACAAGAACAGATTACTCCATTTTGGAAGCCACCATCCCAATCCTCTAAAACTTAACTTAGTGTTCAGTCAGTTCCTTTGAATAAGAAGAAACTGTTCTGACATCCGAGAATTCGATGAGCATGCAACTGATCTAATAAACCGGCTGAAACAACGAGGTTACCCAAGCAAATGTATAAAGAATGCAAAAAAGAGAGCCATAAACATCAGGTGTGAAGTATGTCTAAGAAACAGACGAGAAATATAGAAGAAAGAAAGACCTGTGTGACCACATACAGCCCAATTAGCTAATTAATCAAGAAGAGTGTTTTGAAACACTGGTCTCTGGTAAACGGTTCTATGTTATTTCGCTGCAGTATTTTTTTTCATCGCAGGTTTTTTCTTTGCTGTTTTTTTTTTTATACTTTTTTTTCTTTTTTTGGGGGGGGTTACCTCCCAAGCCCCCCCTTTTTTTATTTTTTATTCCCTTACACCCACAACCATATATTAAATTTTTTAACCCCCCCCAAAAAAAGTTTTTTTTTAAAATAAGAACAGCAATGAAAAAACATGCGATGAAAAATACCCCAGTGAAATGCGTGTATACCTGGTAAACACTCCTGACTTTCATCCATCAAAACCCAGATTTGCTTTAGAAAAAAACCAACAACCTAAAACAGATGCTGGTACACACATACAAAGAGGAACAGATAGTAAAACCAGATCAAACCACACTGTGGGCTTTAGCGCCCGTCACGGGCCACCATAAATGCGGAACATGCTCAGTATGTGACTTTACAACCACCACAAAAATCATCAATCTATACCATATTGAGTGGAAAATAAATGAATTTACCAACTGCAAAACAGCATGGGCAATCTATAGTATAAGATGCCCCTGTGGCCTATGGTAGATAGGGAAAACAAAGAGATCAGTATGGCAATGTATTATGAGCACCATTCCTGCTTGAAAAACAGGTTCCCAGACAAACCCCTAGTACAACATTACTAACAAAAAAAGCATAAGGAAAAAGTTACTTACCTTTAATTGTTGTTCTCCAGCATGGGTCTGGCATGGATTCACATGCTCATGAATATTCCCCGTCGTCAGGCTGGGAATCCTCGGTAAAGAAAAATCAGTATCAGTTTCGTTTCTGATCTGTCTTTCATAGTAGTAACCAATCACTGATCTCTGCGTCATACTGACCACAGCCAATGACTGCCATCTCCCTAAGCCCTGCCTCTGGCAGCCATCTTCAGATTTGGTAGCACGTGAAGTGGCAGTATGACCAAGTGAAGAGCCGCAGAGGGGTAGGCGGGAGGGTTCGCATGTGAATCCATGCCAGACCCATGCTGGAGAACAACAGTTACAGGTAAGTAACTTGTTCCTTCTCCAGCATGGGGTCTGGCATGGATTCACATGCTCATGAATAAAAGAATACATAGCAGTACACACATGCACAACCACGGGAGGTGGCAACAGGCTCAACATTAAGCAATACAACAACTCAACATTAAGCATCTCTTACCTTCTCACCAGGCTCACCTTAGGCGAACAGGTTGCGCAGCACTGCTTGGCCGACCCTGGACTCCTCCCTGGAATCCCGGTCGACGCAGTAGAATTTCGTGAAGGTGTGCGTCGACCTCCACGTAGCAGCCCTGCAGATGTCCAGCAGGGGCACACCAGATAGGAACGCCGTGGTAGCTGCGATCGCTCTGGTGGAATGGGCTCTCGGACGGCCGGGCAGCGGTCGGTTTGCCAACCGATGACAGTACATGATACAGCCGGAGAGCCATCTGGAAATGGAAGCTTTTGAGAGAGCCTTCCCCTGATTGACAGGTCCAAAGTTCACAAAAAGTTGTGACGTCTTCCGAAAATTCTTTGTGCGGTCCACTTAGAACTTCAGCGCTCTAGCCACATACAGCGAGTGCAAAGTCCTTTCAGCCGGCGACGAAGGCGACGGGAAGAAAACAGGCAACACCAAGGGTTCGTTGAGGTGGAAGTCCGACAGCACTTTGGGCATGAAGGAGGGGTGTGTCCTGAGCACTACCCTCGTGTCGTGAAAAGTCAATTACGGGGGCTTGCAGGAAAGGGCCTGGATCTCTCCCACTCGTCGTGCGGAGGTGATGGCCACAAAAAAAGCTGTTTTCCACGACAAGAACTGCAACCGAGCTGAGTGCAGAGGCTCGAACGGAGGTCCCATGAGCTTGGTCAGCACCACGTTGAGCTCCCACGCCGGGGCCGGAGCCTTCACCGGTGGGAACGATCTGAACAGTCCCTTCATGAATTCTTTCACCAGACGATGAGACCACAAAGACGTCCGTCCCGTGGTTCTGGTGTATCGGGAGATCGCGGCAAGATGAATCTTGATGGAAGCGTGCGCCAGTCCAGCCATGGCCAGCGTCAGTAAGTACGGCAGTACTTGAGGAGCCGTAATCCATAGAGGGTTAATCTTCTGTGCATGGCACCAGACAGAGAACCTCTTCCATTTGTGTCCGTAGCATTTAAGAGTTGAGGATGCCCTGGCCTTTGCAAGAACCTCTCTGCAGTCGGCCGGTATGTCGTAACCTCCAAACTCTAACGCTGCAGGAGCCAGGCCTGCAAGCTCAGCGACTTCGGGTCGTGATGGAGGATGGCGCCTCCTTCCCTGGAGAGAAGATCCCCGTCCACTGGCAGATTGATTGACGGGGACGCTGACAAGTCCAGAAGGTCCGGGAACCACATCTGCCTCGGCCACGCAGGTGCGACGAGGATCATCCTGCACCGTGACCTCTTGAGCTGGTTGATGAGCCGGATCAGCAACGGCAATGGAGGGAACACGTACAGAAACAGGCCCTCCCAGGGGAACGAGAAAGCATCGCCCATGCTCCTCGGCTGGGGAAACCTGCTGGCGAACCTTCGGCACTTGGAGTTCGTCGCCGTCGCGAACAGATCGATCTGGGGAGTGCCCCACCGTCGGAAGAGGCGGTCCACTAGATCCTGTCGTAGTTCCTACTCGTGGCACGAGCGCAGCTCTCTGCTGAGCGGGTCGGCGATGGTGTTTTTTATTCCTGCCAGATGAAATGGCACCAGAAACATCTCTTGGGCGATGGCTCAATGCCACAGATCCTGCGCCTCCTTGGACAGGGCTGGGGATCTGGTACCGCCCTGATTCCTGATGTAGAACATGGTGGTGGTGTTGTCGGTGAAGATCCTCACCACCTTGCCCTTGAGGGATGGAAGAAAGGACCTGAGGGCCCAAAACACTGCCCGGAGCTCCAGGACGTTGATATGGAGGGACTTCTCCGTCGGAAGCCAAAGGCCTCTCGCGTGCAGATTTTCGGTGTGCGCTCCCCACCCTTCCAGGGAGGCATCCGTGGTCACTGTCTTCTGGTGGCCCAGGGTCTGGAAGTCCATGCCCGCCGTCAGATGCGCGCGGGTGCCCCACCACCGGATCACTCGTCGGAAGCTCTCGTCGAGTGTGATCCTGTCCTCGAAGCTGCCCGTCGTCTGAATCCAGCAAGTGTCCAGCAACTCCTGTAACGGTCGCATCCGAAGCCTGCACAGGCGGATGAGATTAATGCAAGAAGACATCATTCCGAGGAGGGATTTGATGGACCTCACCCTGGCAGCGTCCGCAACCAGCATCCGCTGCACCTTGCCCAAGATGGCCCTCGTCCTTTCCTCCGACAGAGAGGCCAGAAGCGCCACTGTGTCAGGTTTTGCTCCCAGAAACAGCGCGTCTTGCGCGGGCACCAGGTGGGACTTGGCGTAGTTTATGGAGAATACCAGGTCCATGAGTAGTTGGACTGTCCTCGCCGTGTGCTTCGCGGCGAGTTCCCTTGTCTTTGCTCGGATGAGCCAGTCGTCCAGGTAGGGGTAGATGTGGATCCCCTCCAGGCGCAGCCGCGCCGCCACCGGTGCGAGGCACTTGGTGAACACCCTGGGTGGCGACCTCAATCCGAAGGGAAGGGCTCTGAACTGGTAGTGACACCCTGAGAAACTTTCGGTGTCCCTTTAGGATGGAGATATGGAAGTAAGCATCCTCCAAATCCAACGACGACAGGAAATCGCCCTCCTCCAGCTGACCCAGGACGTGCTGGAGGGTGACCATCCTGAACTTCTGTGCCTTGATAATTTTTGTTCAGTCGTCGTAGGTCCAGGATGGGACGCCATCCTCCTGTCTTCTTCTTCACGAGGAAGTATCTTGAGTAAACTCCGGAGCCCCAAAGCCTCTTTGGGACAAGCTCGATGGCGCCTTTCTTGAGCATTGCCTTTACCTCCAAGAGAAGTTGAGGGATGTGATGTTCCTTCCTGGCCATGGGGGGGACGCGCGGGCACTTCTTTAGAAACTCGAGCGCGTGACCCTGGGGACGGGCGTCCAGCACCCAACGGTCGGTGGAGATGGACTCCCACACGCTGACGAAGTTCGCCAGCCGGCCTCCCACCGGGGTGCTTCGATGGGGGCCTGACCCCACGGCCGGTTCAGTCCTGCTTTGACAAGGCTTTGCCGCTTTGTCCTCCCTGGCGACGACGGCGGTGTCCACCCGACTTGCCTCGTCCCCTGTAGGCTTCCTGTGATGACGAACGGGCCACCTGACGATAGGTGGAAAATCCGCTGCTGGAACCTTTGGAGGCACCCTGCTTGCCTCCGGCGCTCCGAAAGGGCGGCCGTCGTTGATGGAGAACACCAAGAGCCCTGGCAGTCTCCATGTCCGTCTTGATGGCTTGTAGGGAATCGTCCATTGTTTTCCCAAACAGGTTGCTCCCGTCGAACGGCATGTCCAAGACTCTGGTCTGCACATCCTCCCGGAAGTCCGTTGCCTTGAGCCATCCACGCCGTCTAAGGCACACGCCGTTGCCCAACTGGCGAAACCCAGTGTCAGCGATGTCCGTCGCTATCGTAATGGCGTGGTCCGACGCCACTTCTCCTTCCTGCAAGATCTCTAGGGCCTCCGCCCTCTTGTCGTCTGGTAGGAAGTCCAGCAGGGGGGCGATTTTGTACCACAACTCCCTGTCGTAGCGGGCTACGATAGCCAAGGCGTTGGCAGCCTTAATCGTCGTCGCTGCCGATGAGATGACTCTGCGTCCCATCGTGTCCAATTTTTTTCCCTCGCCGTCAGGCGGGGAGGTTGACGTAGAGGCCGAAGACCCCCACGCTTTCTTCCTGGCCGCCGCGGAGACGACCGAGTCCGGGGTCGGCTGTGCCCGAAGGCACAAGGGGGCCGCGTCCGGGACCCGGTACATCTTCTCATACCAATCCCTTCTCGCAGGCGTTGTGGATGGGTTCTTGAGAAGGGCGAGACCCTCATCCCAGATATCGTCCAGTAGAGGTACAGCGAGGACCGTCTTCCTCTTGGTCTCGCACCGTTGATAAAGGAAACCTTCCTTCTTCTTCTCTTCCAGGCAGAGCTGGAAAAGCTCGGATGCCCTGGCGATCATGGCATGAAATGATCCAATCTCGTCGGGCGGGGAAGCCTGGGGAGGAGGTGACGACGGGAGATCCTCGTCGTAAACCTCGTTGTCTGTACCCATCGCGGCCGTGTCCGTCCCCGTATCATCCCCACTGGTCGTGGACGGGGAGGAGGGCTGAGCAGGGCGCGATGGTTGAAAAGGAGGTGGAGGATGAATCCTTCTTCTCTTAGGAGGAGGGCTCCCAGAAGGGCCTGGCTCCGGGTCCCCCGTCGGGAGCGGTTCCTCCGTTGGTGGTAACGGCAATCTCGTCCTTATCTCTGAGCATAAGGACAGTATAGCCAACAAAATGGCCGCCGAGTTGTCTTGCGGCACTGGTTGAGGGGATTCCGACGGGCGGTCAGGAGCCTCGTCGGCACCCTCGATGTTATCGTCGTCTCCGACGTCGGGGTCCCTCCCGACGGGCTGGTCTTCTCCTGGCCCCCTTCTGGCGGGGTCCGCCCGACTTGCCTCGTCCCCTGTAGGCTTCCTGTGATGATGAACGGGCCGCTTGACGATAGGTGGAAAATCCACCGCCGGAACCTTTGGAGGCACCCTGCTTGCCTCCGGCGCTCTGAAAGGGCGGCCGTCGTTGCTGGAGAACACCAAGAGCCCTGGCCGTCTCCATGTCCATCTTGATGGCTTGTAGGGAATCGTCCACTGTTTTCCCAAACAGGTTGCTCCCGTTGAACGGCATGTCCAAGACTCTGGTCTGCACGTCCTGCCGGAAGTCCGTTGCCTTGAGCCATCCACGCCGTCTAAGGCACACGCCGTTGCCCAACTGGCGAAACCCAGTGTCAGCGATGTCCGTCGCTATCGTAATGGCGTGGTCCGACGCCACTTCTCCTTCCTGCAAGATCTCTAGGGTCTCTGCCCTCTTGTCGTCTGGTAGGAAGTCCAGCAGGGAGGCGATTTTGTACCACAACTCCCTGTCGTAGCGGGCTACGATAGCCAAGGCGTTGGCAGCCTTAATCGTCATCGCTGCTGATGAGATGACTCTGCGTCCCATCGTGTCCAATTTTTTTCCCTCGCCGTCCGGTGGGGAGGTTGACGTAGAGGCCGAAGCCCCCCCGCTTTCTTCCTGGCCGCCGCGGAGACGACCGAGTCCGGGGTCGGCTGTGCCCGAAGGCACAAGGGGGCCGCGTCCGGGACCCGGTACTTCTTCTCGTACCGATCCCTTCTCACAGGTGTTGTGGATGGGTTCTTGAGGAGGGCGAGACCCTCATCCCAGATATCGTCCAGTAGAGGTACAGCGAGGACCGTCTTCCTCTTGGTCTCACACCGTTGATAAAGGAAACCTTCCTTCTTCTTCTCTTCCGGGCAGAGCTGGAAAAGCTCGGATGCCCTGGCGATCATGGCATGAAACGATCCAATCTCGTCGGGCGGGGAAGCCTGGGGAGGAGGTGACGTCGGGAGATCCTCGTCGTAAACCTCGTCGTCTGTACCCGTCGCGGCCGTGTCCGTCCCCGTATCATCCCCACGGGTCGTGGACGGGAAGGAGGGCTGAGCAGGGCACGATAGTTGAAAAGGAGGTGGAGGATGAATCCTTCTTCTCTTAGGAGGAGGGCTCCCAGAAGGGCCTGGCTCCGGGTCCCCCGTCGGGAGCGGTTCCTCTGTTGGTGGTAACGGCAATCTCGTCCTTATCTCCGAGCATAAGGACTGTATAACCAACAAAATGGCCGCCGAGTTGTCTTGCGGCACTGGTTGAGGGGATTCCGACGGGCGGTCAGGAGCCTCGTCGGCACCCTCGACGTTATCATCGTCTCTGACGTCGGGGTCCCTCCCGACGGGCTGGTCTTCTTCCACGCCAACGCCGTGGCTTAAGACTTCGATCAGCTCCTCTTCAGAGGTTGAGGCCGAATCCACGACGACCTCCTGCCCCCCCTTTTTCTTCTCCGTTCGAGGTTTCACGGGGGTCCTGTCGATGGGCATGAAAGAGGACTCCCTCCGCAGTGGCAGGGAGACTCTGGGCCCCGAGGTCGCCTCCACTGGTGTAGCCTCCACAGGCTGAATCAGGCCCGCCGCGACTGTCTCGATAGAGGCCTTGGCAGGGTGGATCAAGGCTTTCACCACCTTAGGTGCGCTCACCGCCTTCTCCTTGGGGTGAGGGTCACCGCCTCACTCCCCCTCTGATGGGGCCTTCAAGCTCGACCGGGGTCTCTCCAGGAGCTTCGCCGGGTGCTCGGCCTTCCTCTTACCTGAGCCAGAGTGTTGGCTCGTGGTTGATGGTGCCAGGGAGGATGCGCACTGCCTGGCACCCGTAGAGCCCGACTGTTCGGCGCTCCCAGTGCCAGCGGACTCGCGGTGCTTGGCCTTCTGTTGGGCCCCCGTCGCCAGGGTGCCCTCAAAGGTCTTAGAAGACTGCTCGGACTTCTTCTTCTTTTTCTCGCCTGACGGGCTCTTCCCTTCCAGCCAGTTGGCGAGACGCAGATGGCGGTCCTTCATGGTCCGCTCCGACATATTGTCGCAAAACGCACAGTCCTTCTCCACGTGCATCTTGTCCTCATGCAGGCAGTAGAGGAAAAGGGAGTGTTCGTCCTCCTTAAAGACATTCTGAAGCTGGCATCCAGGGCAGACCCTGAACAGCTTTCCGGGCGTCGAGCTTCCCTTCTCCTGGGCCATGTCCGAGATGGGCCTGAGAAACTTCTGGAGTCCTCCAAAAGCGTGGCTCGACGAAATCTTCACCCTTGAGGGGCGTAGAAAAATCCGACACGGGTCCCTGTTGATCGGATAAAGAAACGGTGGAGCTTGAGGCTCTTTTGACCGAAAAAGAGAACATTTCCCTATGAAAAAACACGAAAAAGCACTAAAGCTCGAGAGCAATAGCATGAGGATCCCAACACTTGAACGTGCGGTAAAAATCTGAAGATGGCTGCCAGAGGCGGGGCTTAGGGAGATGGCAGTCATTGGCTGTGGTCAGTATGACGCAGAGATCAGTGATTGGTTACTACTACGAAAGACAGATCAGAAACGAAACTGATACTGATTTTTCTTTACCGAGGATTCCCAGCCTGGCGACGGGGAATATTCATGAGCATGTGAATCCATGCCAGACACCATGCTGGAGAAATATACTGAGTTTAAATGTTTTTTAACCATACATTTTGTGAATGTAATTGAGATACCTGTAAGCATACAGAATATTCTTTATGATAACAAACTAAACCTCATACTATCTGCATGAAATATCCCTAAGGAACAACAACAACCATCCATATGCCCATATGAACATGTTAAGACCTGTAGGGCAAAGTGAATAGAATATTGGGCTATGTAGTAATGATTTTGTCCAGATGTTTCAACACATAATGCACATAAATGAAACCAGTAGGCAGCACCATGTATACAACAAAGATGGTTCCTCAAGTTGCTATATTAAGGATGTTATGTCTACAAACGTCGTCCCAGAGCAAAAAGGAAGGGTGTATCCTTTTTTTATTTAATGTAAGGTCTATTGGGTCTGATATATAAGTTCTGTCAAACCACATAGGTCTCACTATCGTGTAGAGTCCTCTATCATTAATGAGTTTTTCATTTTTAATGTTCCCTCACCATTAATGATCGAGACTCAATGAGAATAGAAATAATCATTACATACATTGCTGTCAGAATCGGAAACTACCACCCCCGAAGACTCCTCACCTGACTCCTTAGAGGAATCCTCCTTAGTAGATGTCTTTGGTCTTCTTCTCTCCTCCTTCTTGATCTCCTGCGGGTCTTCGTCTCTCTTGGTGCTCTTCCTTCCCTTCTTGTCCTTCTTGCGCTCGTAGAGATAAGGACGAGCTCCGCTTGAGGCCACCCTGACAGTGGTAGGAACAAGCTGTCAGGTGGACCCAGGGGAGCCAGTCCCGTAATGTCAGGGAAAAAGCCAGTGACGGCAGAAAAAACCCTGTTAGATGGTGAGTCCTTGCTGGCAGGGAGTGTGTCGGAAGTGGAGGGCTGATGTCGAAAAGGATTGGAAGAGAGTCCACTGCGATCCAAGGAAGGCTAAGCGGAGGCTGTACACGAGTAGTCAGGAGGAATGGTAAGGCTATAATGCAGGTAAGAGTGAGAGAGGGAGAGAGAGAGAGAGAGATCTGGTACAGGAGAGCGAGAGAGAGAGAAGAATGAGAGCGTGAACAGAAGCGGGAGTGAGAAAGAAGGGGAGAGAGCGAAATAGTAAGGAGTGTGAGCGGGAGCGAAAGCGTAAGCACAAGAGTCAGGTATCTAGCGAAAGCGAGAGAGAGAGCAAGCGGAGCAAAAGCATAAGCACAAGAGTCAGGTAACTAGTGAAAGCGGGAGAGAGAGCAAGCGGGAGCGAAAGCGTATGCACAAGAGTCAGGTATCTAGCGAAAGCGAGAGAGAGAGCAAGCGGAGCGAAAGCATATGCACAAGAGTCAAGTATCTAGCGAAAGCGAGAGAAAGAGCAAGCGGAGCGAAAGCATATGCACAAGAGTCAGGTATCTAGCGAAAGCGGGAGAGAGAGCAAGCGGGAGAGAAGTAGCGGAGGGGCACGAAGGATGGCTTTACAGTACGGAGCCCGAACAAAAGGAAAGAGCCGAGAAAACAGGGAAGCCAAGGCGGGCTGAGTACTAGGTAGATAAAGTATCAAGGGACCGAGCTCAAAGAGCGGCACTGCAGGTGAAGTTAGCGAAAGGCTGACAATGCGAATTGCAACGCACGCCGTTGTGGGCGTGGCTACCTTTTAAAGGAAAAGGACCAAAAAGACTAGAACGGTAAGGACCGCAAGGTGCCTAAGTAAGTCTCCATCTTTTCCACAGTGTCCAGGGTCGCGTTGTGACAGTATGCCCCCTTCTCATCTGGGGTTCCCCGGGCTTACCAGGATGAAGGCGGTGAAAAAGACATACCAAGCGAGGGGCATGGATGTGGCTTCTAGGTTCCCAGGTACGCTCTGCAGTGGAGTACCCCTTCCAATGTACCAGGTACTGAACTGTACCATGTCTGTAGCGAGAGTCCACCAGCCTCTCCACCTCGTATTCCTCAGGTTCTGGATTATCAGGAATTGATGAGCGTGGCACTGTCCGACCATGCGGATCTGATAGACAGTCCTTGAGAAGGGACGAGTGGAACACAGGATGGATGCGCTTCATACTGTGAGGAAGCTTCAGGCGAAAGGCCACCGGATTGATCTGTGCGGAAATGGGGAAAGGCCCAATGAATCTGGCAGAAAACTTCCCTGGGTGTAGCCAGCGTGGTAAGAATTTAGTGGACAACCAAACCTTTGTGCCAACAGTCCATTTGGGGTTTTGAGATCTCTTCCTGTCAGCGTACCTCTTGTGGAGCTCCCTGCTGGTCTCCAAGTTCTTCTTAGCCTCCCCTTGTATACGTCTTAGTTCACTAAGCCTTTGGTCAACCGCAGGGACAGCAGTCGATGGAATTCCGACCAAGGGGATATGCATGGGATGAAAGCCATAGGAGAAAAAGAATGGACTGATTCCTAGGGAAGAGTGTACTGTATTATTATAGGCGAATTCCGCCGTGGAGAGAAAAGATGTCCAACTCTCCTGTTCTTGACCACAGAAAGAACGAAGGTACTGTTCTAAAGTGGAGTTCCGACGCTCAGTTTGTCCGTTGCTTTTGGGGTGATAACCAGAAGAGAGAGCTCTACTGATTCCCATGTCTTGAACAGTGTAGACCAGACACGAGAAGTGAATTGAGAGCCTCTGTCGGAAACAATAGTTTGGGGTAGACCGTGAAGCCTAACCACATCTCTCAGAAAAACCTCAGCTACTTCTGGAGCCGATGGTAGGCCAGGTAGAGGAGAAAAGTGTGCCATCTTACTCAGGGAATCTACTGTAACCATGATGGCGGTAGAACCCAAAGAGAGAGGAAGATCCACAATAAAATCAGTAGAAATGTGTTCCCAAGGACGTGCTGGTAAAGGTCCTTGTTGAAGAAGACCCAAAGGGCGATGCGTAGAGGGCTTACTGGAGGCGCAAACAGGACATGCGGCTACATAAGCCTTCACATCCTTGGCTAAAGTGGGCCACCAGAAATACCTTGATACCAAATTGGTCGTGGCTCCTTGCCCCTTGTGGCCAGCAGAGGGTAGATCGTGACACCAAGACATAGCTTGACTTTGAAGCTCTTTAGACGGAAGGAACAGGGTGTCCTTGTAGAAATACACTGTCCCTCTTTTCTCCAAAGAAGACAGACGGTCGTTGGGTATCTGGGTAGAACTAGTGGTACGTTCAACCTCTTGTAGAAATGAATTGACCGCCCCTAATATCCTTTTCCCCGAAAGAATCTCTTCAGGTTTGTGTCCTTCTACTGGACATTCTTCTCCTAGGCTCCGGGATAAGGCATCAGCCAACACGTTCTCCTTCCCCGGAAGATACGTGATGTCAAAGTCAAATTGGGAGAAGAAATATGCCCACCGGGCATGTCTGGAATTGCGACACTCCATTTGTTGGAGTACCTTGAGGTTCCTATGATCCGTTCTCACCAGAAATGGATGGGCAGCCCCCTGTAACAGATGTCTCCACTCGACACAAGCCTGGCGGATGGCCAACAATTCCCGTTCCAATACCGAGTAGTTTCTTTCAGTCGGGGTGAGTGTCCGGGAGTAGTACGCCACCGGGTGTTCGATACCATCCTTACCAGACTGTAATAAGGCTGCTCCTATGGCACCTCCAGAGGCGTCCGTTTCAACCACAAAAGGAAGGGACTGATTGGGTTGAATGAGGATGGGCGCAGTGGTGAAGGCTTCTTTGAGTACCTGGAAAGCTTGTTCTGCCTTCGAGTCCCATGAAAATTCTTGACCTTTCTTTGGTAGGTTAGTAATGGGTAGCACGATCTCCGAAAAATTTGGGATAAAGCGTCTGTAAAAGTTTGAGAGACCCAAGAACCTTTGTATATCCTTAGGGCTGCTGGGAGTGGGCCATAGAAGTACCGCCTTCACCTTCTCGGGATCCATCTGAACTCCTTCTTTGGAGAGAATAAAGCCTAGGTAGGGAACAGACGAGGATTCGAAGATGCACTTTTCTGGCTTTAACAATAAATGATTCTCTTGTGGTCTTCTTAACACCTGCTCAACGTGTCTGTGGTGTTTGGCTGGAGAAGAAGAGAAGACAAGAATGTCGTCAAGATAGACTACTACAAAAGAGTATAGCAGGTCTGAGAATATCTTGTCCACAAACCGTTGGAAAACCGCCGGGGCGTTTACCAGTCCGAAGGGCATCACTCGATATTCAAAGTGTCCCAGAGGAGTTCTGAAGGCGGTTTTCCACTCATCTCCCTCCTTGATTCTCAACAAATGATAGGCACCTCGAAGGTCTAGTTTGGTGAAAATGTTAGCCCCTTCAACTGCTTCCAGTACTTCCTTTATAAGAGGCATGGGATATCTGTCTCTTATAGTCATACGGTTCAAACCTCGATAATAAATACACGGTCTCAATTCGGAGGTCCCTTTCTTGGGTACAAAGAACATAGAAGCTCCGGCAGAGGAGCGTGACTCTCTGATGAGACCGTTCTGAAGGTTTGCGTCCAGATATTCCTTAAGGGCCCTTCTTTCTGGGAGAGACATGGGATACATTCGGCCAAAAGGAACTGATGCACCTAGTTTTAATTCAATGGAGCAGTCTTCAGGCCGATGAGGAGGTAAAGAGCGTGGTAGTTCATCTTGAAAAAGTTCGGCGTATTCTTGGTAGCAGAGCGGCACCATCTGCACCACTGAGGCGGATTTAGGAGTAGGGATTCCCTTACCGGGAACCGGATTGGTCTGGAGAAGGCAGGAAGAAGTACAGAAAGAAGACGAAAAGCATATAGTGTTGGCTGACCAGTCAATAGTAGGATTATGCCTACGTAGCCATGGTATACCCAGTATTATTGGGAAGTGTGCGGCTCTTATCACATCGAAAACAATCTGTTCCTGGTGTTGAAAAAGAAGCATAGTAGCGGGTAAGGTTTCTTGTACAATGGGCCCGGAGGAGAGTGGAGTTCCATCCACTCCTTCTACGGGTAAGGAACGGCTCTTTTGTAGAAAAGGCACCCCCTGATCTTGAGCCCACTGGACATCGATGAAATTACCCGCAGCACCACAGTCCAACATAGCCAAGACCTCAACAGTGGGATTGGGCTCGAAAGTGAGATGAATTGTGAACACCAACAATCTGTTATCATCTTCTATAGCCTTCTGACAAGTAAGGTTGCAGGGATTGATCGTCTCTGCCCGGTTCTTATCCCTGCTCAAGACCGAGGAGAAGCGTTTCCCGAACATCTTGGAGGTACTTCGGGGCAGTTCCGGAGCAAATGCTTAGAAGATCCACAGTACATGCAGAAACCTAGATCTCTATGTCTCTTTCTCTCCTCTGGAGTCAGGGGGCCTCTAGTAGTTCCGATCTGCATTGGTTCTTCAGTCTGGCTCCGATTAGGAAGAGAAACTGGAGTAGTACTGGCAGAAGGAAGGTTTCGGAACCTCCTCCTTTCTTGTCTTCGCTCTTGAAGTCGGTATTCCAGCTGAAGAGTCAAAGTCACTAGTTCTTGGAAGGAGGTCGGACGAGCCACTCTGGCTAGCTCGTCTTTGAGATCGTCATGGAGTCCCCGGCGAAAGAGGGTTTGTTGAGCAGAGTCAGGCCATCCTGCATCCTTTGCCAGTCTGATAAAAGCAGAAGCAAAAGTTTGAACATCTTGATTCCCTTGACGAATGTCCAAGAGGGCTTCATAAGAGGAAAACTGAACCTCAGGTCTGTCGAATCTGGCTCTCATCTGTTGGGTAAATAGGGAATAATCGTTGACTGCTGGATCGGATTGGGATATCAACGGGGTGGCCCAAGCCAAGGCGTTTCCGACGAGATTAGCAACAAGGAAACCAACCTTGGACCTGTCCAATTCGTAGGCCTTCGGTCTAAAAGTGAAATAGACCATGCAAGCATCCAGGAATTCCTTCAAATGCTTTGGATTGCCGTCATATTTTCCAAAAGAGAATGACTGTGGAGGCAAGTCGCCACGAGTGTCATCTCGTACTGCGATCTGTTGTCGTAGACTGACATTTTCGGTTCGGAGATTCTGTACTTCAGTCTGAAGGCCTTGGATAGCAGCTACCATCTCCTGAAACTGCTCTAGGGAGGCCATGTTGACTTGTGGGCGTTGCAAACTGTCAGAATCGGAAACTACCACCCCCGAAGACTCGTCACCTGACTCCTTAGAGGAATCCTCCTTAGTAGATGTCTTTGGTCTTCTTCTCTCCTCCTTCTTGATCTCCTGCGGGTCTTCGTCTGTCTTGGTGCTCTTCCTTCCCTTCTTGTCCTTCTTGCGCTCGTAGAGATAGGGACGAGCTCCGCTTGAGGCCACCCTGACAGTGGTAGGAACAAGCTGTCAGGTGGACCCAGGGGAGCCAGTCCCGTAACGTCAGGGAAAAAGCCAGTGACGGCAGAAAAAACCCTGTTAGATGGTGAGTCCTTGCTGGCAGGGAGTGTGTCGGAAGTGGAGGGCTGATGTCGAAAAGGATTGGAAGAGAGTCCACTGCGATCCAAGGAAGGCTAAGCGGAGGCTGTACACGAGTAGTCAGGAGGAATGGTAAGGCTATAATGCAGGTAAGAGTGAGAGAGGGAGAGAGAGAGAAAGATCTGGTACAGGAGAGCGAGAGAGAGAGAAGAATGAGAGCGTGAACAGAAGCGGGAGCGAGCAAGGAGGGGAGAGAGCGAAATAGTAAGGAGTGTGAGCGGGAGCGAAAGCGTAAGCACAAGAGTCAGGTATCTAGAGAAAGCGAGAGAGAGAGCAAGCGGAGCAAAAGAATAAGCACAAGAGTCAGGTAACTAGTGAAAGCGGGAGAGAGAGCAAGCGGGAGCGAAAGCGTATGCACAAGAGTCAGGTATCTAGCGAAAGCGAGAGAGAGAGCAAGCGGAGCGAAAGCATATGCACAAGAGTCAGGTATCTAGCGAAAGCGAGAGAAAGAGCAAGCGGAGCGAAAGCATATGCACAAGAGTCAGGTATCTAGCGAAAGCGGGAGAGAGAGCAAGCGGGAGAGAAGTAGCGGAGGGGCACGAAGGATGGCTTTACAGTACGGAGCCCGAACAAAAGGAAAGAGCCGAGAAAACAGGGAAGCCAAGGCGGGCTGAGTACTAGGTAGATAAATTATCAAGGGACCGAGCTCAAAGAGCGGCACTGCAGGCGAAGTTAGCGAAAGGCTGACAATGCGAGTTGCAACGCACAGCGTTGTGGGCGTGGCTACCTTTTAAAGGAAAAGGACCAAAAAGACTAGAACGGTAAGGACCGCAAGGTGCCTAAGTAAGCCTCCATCTTTTCCACAGTGTCCAGGGTCGCGTTGTGACAATTGCTCTCCACTGTGGAAGCGTAGAGATCACCCAATAATCAGGAAACATGTCATTCAATGCAGAAAATAATATGAAACGCTGTGATGGTTAGGAATACCAGTATTCTTTTTACTTCCATGCCCAGAGCATAATGTGCAAAGGTCGGTACATAAATACAGCCGCGCGACACCAAACTGCGTTTGCATGTCACACTCTGCACCTGGAATGGTCTGAGACAACCGGTCCCGACGAAGCCAACAGCATTATATAAACAAGTAAGAGGTAAAATGCTGCACGCTCGTATACGCCTGCAAGGGAAGGGATCTTTATCTCAGTACCAGCAGGCTACGTTCCTTCTTGTTGACGACAACAACAGCATTATTAATTATGTTTTTGGGCACCATTTAAATTTAGACAACAACGGTCAGCCACGTTTTACTTTTGCTGAATACAACAACAGCATTATATAAGTATATATTTGTTGGTCACCTTTGTACAAATTTAAAACAAGACCACAATGTGCTGGGTGAAATACACCCATTTTGGGAAGTGATCAGTTCTATGTTCTGCAATCCAGGGCATCTCACCGGGGATTAGATTCCTTACAGTTGATATAAAAAACACACCAGGAATTTAATGAAATTAGAACATTAGGGGGCCGATTCATGGAACAAACGTGCGGCGAAAATCTATGCGCAAGCAGGCGCAAGCAGGCGCAAGAGCGAAAAAACAGGCGCACGCGCACACGTGCGATTCATGGAAGTCCCTGCGCGTGTTTTCCTCGGGATGTGCGCCAAACCCGTGCATGGCGCACACGTCACTGAAACATCCCGAACGGCGTGCGCGATGCGCACAGTGAAAGCGCACAACCTTGGCGCACACACCAAAAAGGGGGCGGAACACGGGGCGTAATGCGCGGAATGGGGAACAACGCGCGAAAATAAGGGCGTAACTGGGATGTACTGCTGGGAAGCAGACGGAACGCCCACACGCACGCGAACCACACGTATTCATGGAATCAAATAGGGCAAAGCTGCGCACGGCCATAGACACGCACAGGCCTAAACACGTCCGCCACACGAAGGCAGGCGGTAGCGTCCCTGCGCATCACAAAAGCGCCAATATACAGCAATGATGAATGTCCCATACTGCTATTGTGCCTGGGGTCCACGTGAAGTTTACCACGCGATCGGGCCTGGGGGAGTGGGCTACGTGTATTACAGTGGTTCGCGTGAAGTTTTTCACACGATCGGGCCTGGGGGAGCGGGCTACGTGTATTACAGGGGTTCACGTGAAGTTTTTCACGCGATCGGGCCTGGGGGAGCGGGCTACGTGTATTACAGGGGTTTGCATGAAGTTTTTCACGCGATCGGGCCTGGGGGAGCGGGATACGTGTATTACAGGGGTTCGCGTGAAGTTTTCCACGCGATCGGGCCTGGGGGAGCGGGCTACCACTCACCGTCTGCCTTGCGTGTAGAAGAACGCGTAGCCAACACCCGCTGTGAAGTATTAGCGTGTGAACCCCAACGGCTGGAAAACACACGCACTGCACCCAATGAAAAGCATGTACAGAGCAAAGTAAAGGCACGTGGGATCTACCAGCCCTGCCAGGGAAACGCCCGTGCGTGAAATGTCACAGACGCGCTTACGCACTAAGGGCCTTTGGTCCAATGAAATCGCGTATGCGTGCTGACGCGCTTATGCTCTAAGGGCCTTTGGTCCAATGAAATTGCGTATGCGTGCTGACGCGCTTACGCGCTAAGGGCCTTTCCTCGATTTACACGCAGACGTGCAAGATTTTCACGTGCCAAATCACTCCGTATCAAGCTGGCCACGCGTAAGCACACAGAAGACCACGCTCCTGCCCAAAAGGTCAAATTACTGCCCCCCAGAGCCCCAAACAGCCTCCCACGAGCCATTTGCTGCTGCCTGCCTGCCTGCTGCCACCGTGCCCTGCCATTTGGTGCCTGCACATCAGCCATCTGCAGGGGTCCATTTGCTGTGTCCACCCCTGCTGGAACAGAAGACTCCCGACTGGGATACCATCGCTCCACAGCCCAGCCCCAGGACCCAGTTGCCCACCCACTCCTGCCTCCGGGGTTGCCATGTCGGGCACTGCAACATCTGGCACCACTGGCAACCCCCGGCCAGAGAGGCAGAGGGGCACCAGCTTCACTGCCACCGAAGTTGGTGTCCTGGTGGAGCAAGTCCTGGGGCAGTATGATGCCCTCTTCGGAAGTAAGCGCGCCAACAAGGAAGGACGGACTCGGATCTGGACGGACATCGTGACTGCCATCAACGCGGAGGGGGTGGCAGTCCGCGACTACCAACATGTCAAGAAGAAGCGCTGGATGACTGCAGGTCCAGGACTCTCTTGAAGGCCCGGCGCCTCGTGGCGGGGGGCCAGGGCTGCATGAGTACCATCCGGATGAGGGTCCTGGAACGAGTAGGCCGAGCGCTCCATGCCCAGATCCTTGAGAGGCAGACCCGTCTGGAGTTGAGCGGTAAGTGGCCAAGCATTGCTGTGTGAGACAGGGCATGTCGCAGTGTGCTGGTTGTCTGATACTTGCCTGTATGTGTGACATAGGCCATGTATGCATGTGTGTGTGCAGGGACGTCATGCATGTGAGACCAGTAATGTGTGAACCACACGGTTGGTGCATGTGTTCAAATGCAACATGGGTTGACCTATGCGGAATGGCCACATGAAAGCATGCCAGTCTCTGTTCCTGGACATGGTGGGGGTGAGGGATGGGTGCTGATGCCTTGTACATGTATGCTGTCCATGTCTGTGTGTCTGACCTGCGTGTCTGTGACTTGTGAATGCCAGGGATGCATGACACATGTCTGTCGCAATGTTCATGTTCACTGATGCAGCCTAGTCATCCTTGTACCCACTGTGTCTGTGGTGTATGAGGCCAGATGGATGAAACTAGGGTGAAGTGTGTGCATGTGATAGGCATGGCCCATGATGCATGTGAGTTCCAAAACAACATTGTATGTTTCAAGAATCCCTTGGACATGTATGCTAATGTCCATAGCATGTGCCATGCCTGTTACTGCATGTGTTTTACCTGCACTGACCCATGTGTTGTGGATGGACATGATGGAAGTGATCTTTGACAGTGCCACTCATCTGCTATTGCTTCCTGTCTAGGGGACCATTGTACAGTACCCTGATGCTTGTGTTCTATGTCTCCCTCTACACAGCGCCACGTGAAGAAGAGGGCGGAGACGGCGCTGTGGAGCAAAGCAGCGGGGATGCCCCCACGGCTGCAGCGGAAGCGGTGGGTGAGCCCCCACAGGGGCTTGCAACGGCAGAAGACAGGGTGGAGCCATCCAGGTTGGTGGTTTCCACAGAGGAGGAAGAGGTCGCTACTGAGGCGCACATGGGGCCTGGTGGGGGCATCCCTGCTGGTGCAAGTGTTGCAGTCCAGGGGCAGGGGCAGGCGGCAGCACAGGTCGCCGTGGAGGGGCCTGTGCATGTCACTGTCCCTGACACTGTGACTGCACCACCATGCACCAGCAGGGATGCCCCATCCCAGGCCCGTCCGCAGGTAGGGGGGATGTCCATGTCATCTGACTCCCCTCCATCTGCGGACGAGGGGACCCCTAGCCGTATGGAGAAGGTCCTGATTGGTGTTGCGTTGCGCACAGGTGCAATTCGTGATGAGGTGCGTGCTTCCCGGGAGGAGCATGCACGTCATCACAGAGAGCACCGTGCCGACGTGGCCCAGTTGGGATCGGCCATGGTCGGGGGTTTCCTACATGTGTCGGCCAATCTGGCGACCCTCTCCTCCTCTGTGGAGACTATGCACCAGTCGTTCTCCATGCCGTCTTCCGGCCCAGATGCCACCAGGGCCCCCTGTGGACCTGCCCCGACCAATGCAGCCAGCTCGGTGGGGATCCCATCCCTGCCACAGTCGGGAGTCGGAGGTCCAGCAGGGGTGGACACACCAGCAACTGGACCCCAGCAGATGGAGGATGTGACGGCATCATCGGGCAGGGCACGTGCACGACAGCGTCAGTGGATTCCATCAGCCTGGATGCCGTCGTGCTGGCACAGGCAGTTGCTTCGGAGGCAGCGGCAGGCTCGACGTGGGAGGCATCATGGCTCGGGCCATCAACATCAGGGGTGCAGGCATCGGCCGGAGGGCAGGAGAACCCTGGAATGGGAGTGGCTTCTGTGTGGGAGCGGTTGGGCCAGCAGATAGGTGCGGAGTGGCAGCGGGCAGAGTAGGAACGGCTCACAATGGTCAGGGCGGAGAACTCCATGAGGAGGGCGCTGAGGCGGGCTGAGTGCCTCGAGGGTCTTCGCAGGGAGTTGGAGCTGGACACTGCTTTATCCCCGCGAGACCTTGGTGCCAGGGAACATGCCCGCCCCCAAGCCATTGAACAGGAGTTCGATGATGCCCTGGCCCTTGACAACATCCAGTGAGCCGTTGGACTAGCCCGCTGCCCCTCTAAATAGTTATGTAGTTAGTGTTAGGTTTCCTTTATTTTTGCATTTTTTTTTACCTTTTGGACAATGGGCCACATTTTTGTATATAGTTTTTTTTTATTAGGTAGTGTTGTTAGATTGGGATCATGGACACTGGCTTGTTCATCTGTACATAGTTCAATGTTGGATTGTCTTTTCATTTTCCAATTTACCCATGGAGCAATGGCTTTCAATTATAATTTCCCATTGGATTTTCTTTTGTGGACTGTGACTTTGGACACCATTCCTTTAGATTATGATTTTTGGTTTTGCATTTTTTCACGGAAGTGCTTCTTTTTATTTTTTTACATTCCCATTTCTGTTTGTTTATTTTTGATTCAATTCATGTTTCCTTTAATACATATTTTTTGATCAAACTTCAATGTGTAGTATCATCTCATTGGTTTCATGCATATCATGATATGGGTTTTGAGATTCACTGACACCCATTGGGTGTAAGTGAGGGACATGTGTTCGTTTCCAAAATTGCAATTGGTGTTCTATCATGTTATTGCCATTTCTAAGTGGATGGATGCAATACTCAGGTGGGTGTTTTGCATTTGGAGGCTGACCATAGGGACCAGGGATCTAGATTGTGATGACATGTTGGCTGGGGAACATGAGTTGGGGCCTGCTGGCAGGTGCCCCACAGTGCTGGGGGGTGGGGTGCAGGGGGACATGAGTGGGACATGAGTGGGGGCCTGCTGGCAGGTGCCCCACAGTGCTGGGGGGTGGGGGTGCAGGGGAACATGAGTGGGACATGAGTGGGGGCCTGCTGGCAGGTGCCCCGCAGTGCTGGGGGGTGGGGTGCAGGGGGACATGAGTGGGACACGAGTGGGGGCCTGCTGGCAGGTGCCTCACAATGCTGGGGGGTGGGGGTGCAGGGGGACATGAGTGGGACATGAGTGGGGACCTGCTGGCAGGTGCCTCGCAATGCTGGGGGGTGGGGGTGCAGGGGGACATGAGTGGGACATGAGTGGGGACCTGCTGGCAGGTGCCTTGCAATGCTGGGGGGTGGGGGTTCAGGGGGACATGAGTGGGACATGAGTGGGGGCCTACTGGCAGGTGCCTCGCAATGCTGGGGGGTGGGGGTGCTGGGAGACATGTGTGGGGGCCTGGTGGAGGGTGCCCCTGACTGGTGGGGGGTGGGGGTGCAGGGGGACAGGAGTGGGGGCCTGGTGGAGGGTGCCCCTGACTGGTGGGGGGTGGGGGTGCAGGGAGACAGGAGTGGGGACCTGGTCGAGGGTGCCCCTGACTGGTGGGGGGTGGGGGTGCAGGGAGACAGGAGTGGGGGCCTGGTGGAGGGTGCCCCTGACTGGTGGGGGTGGGGGTGCAGGGAGACAGGAGTGGGGGCCTGGCGGAGGGTGCCCCTGACTGGTGGGGGGTGGGGGTGCAGGGAGACAGGAGTGGGGGCCTGGCGGAGGGTGCCCCTGACTGGTGGAGGGTGGGGGTGCAGGGGGACAGGAGTGGGGGCCTGGTGGAGGGTGCCCCTGACTGGTGGGGGGTGGGGGTGCAGGGAGACAGGAGTGGGGGCCTGGTGGAGGGTGCTCCTAACTGGTGGGGGTGGGGGTGCAGGGAGACAGGAGTGGGGGCCTGGTGGAGGGTGCCCCTGACTGGTGGGGGTTGGGGGTGCAGGGAGACAGGAGTGGGGGCCTGGTGGAGGGTGCCCCTGACTGGTGGGGGTTGGGGGTGCAGGGAGACAGGAGTGGGGGCCTGGTGGAGGGTGCCCCTGACTGGTGGAGGGTGTGGACCTGGTGGAGGGTGCCCTGCACTGCTGGGGGGTGGGGGTGCTGGGAGACATGCATTGTTGATCAGTAGTGCAAGGTGATATGTGGCTTGGCTGGGGGGCATGCCCATGGTGGATGGGCTGCCTGCGGGACATGAGCAGGGGTGCAGGGTAGTCCCCCGTGGTGTGGGCTGCCTGCAGGGGCCGTGGAGGTTGTAGAGCGAACACCTGGGAGGACCCACACGGCCAATTAACGTGTAGTACTCCCCAGAACCCCTGAAATACACATACCCTGCTGAAATCGCGTGTGGAACTTCCCGCGCACCCCTGAAATACACGTACCCTGCTGAAATCACATGTGGAACTTCCCGCGCACCCCTGAAATACACGTACCCTGCTGAAATCGCGTGTGGAACTTCCCGCACACCCCTGAAATACTCGTACCCTGCTGAAATCGTGTGTAAAACTTCCCGCTCACCCCTGAAATACACGTACCCTGCTGAAATCGCGTGTGGAACTTCCCGCGCACCCCAGTAATACACGTTCCCCGCTCGCACAGGGCCAATCGCATGTGAAACTTCCCGCGCACGCCAGTACAACACGTACCCTGCTGAAATCGCGTGTGAAACTTCCTGCGCACCCCTGAAATACACGTACCCTGCTGAAATCACATGTGGAACTTCCCGCGCATCCCTGAAATACACGTACCCTGCTGAAATCGCGTGTGAAACTTCCAGCACACCCCAGTAATACACGTACCCCGCTCGCACAGGGCCAATCGCGTGTGAAACTTCCCGCGCACCCCCGTACAACACGTACCCTGCTGAAATCGCGTGTGAAACTTCCCGCGCACCCCTGAAATACACGTACCCTGCTGAAATCGCATGTGGAACTTCCCGAGCACCCCTGAAATACAAGTACCCTGCTGAAATTGCGTGCAAAACTTCCCACGCACCCCAGTTATACACGTACCCTGCTCGCACAGGGCCAATCGCGTGTGAAACTTCCCGCGCACCCCAGTAAAACACGTACCCAGCTGAAATCACGTGAGAAACTTCCCGTGCACCCCAGTGATACACGTAGCCCGCTTGCCGTGCTGGTCCAGGGTTAGCGCAGCCCTTTGCGCTGGATTGGGGATTTTGATGGCTTTTCCCTGCGCAAGGGGTGTTCTTGGGGGTGTAACTGGCGCTGCTGCAGGGTCGCTGCACGACTGTGCGCCACGGCTGGTTTTGGTGGCTGGAATCCATGAATACGCTGTGCGCGGAAATGTATTTTAGCGCATGCAGCTGGCGCAGGGATTCGCACGCGCACACTGTGCGCCAGCCGCGTGCGCCACTTGTGCGCTGAATTCTATGAATTACCCCCTAGATATTTAGAGAAACCTTTCGTCTCCGTTTTGGCAATATATTTACCCGTTCAAAAGAGAGATCTAATTACAGGGCTCCACAGCATTTTGGTAGCAATTTATTTATTCATTCTTTGCCTCAAGTATAAGTCACCATGTGTGATTGTAATATGGGGTTCCTTTCCACTTCATCTGCAGGAACCGCATGGGAGACAAACCTAGGTTACAAGAAACAAATTAACATCATTGACAAACAAAAGGTAGGTGTCATTTTATTAACCCACACCACTTGAGTGTAGACATTAAAATACCTCTTATAAACTAGAGGCAACGTCCATAATAAACACTCTGTATGTTGACTCAACAGAATCCAACTGTAAGGCTCCTGATAAAGGAACCCACCACAAGTTGTCCCTGTTTCAAGCCTACTACAAGTAAGGTTAGTAGAAAAGCCCCACCCTTCATCATAGCAGTTCTTCACCACCACTGCTCACCCATTTGACTCAGTGTTCTCGTCTTATCACTTTTAAAATAGGAAGAATTAAAGGGTTAGAAGATTTATTCAGAAACAAAGACGAACATCTGGCCTGAAGAAGGCCCCTGAAAAACCTTCCCTAGGATGGGGTTTATTCGATGGAAATAGGCTGAAACACATTGACACAACATCCAGAAGAAAATATCAATTTGAGAAATCAATCATTCACAGTAAACTACTTTGTGATGCGATATGTTTTTTGTCCTTCTGAAATCAAAGAAAGAAAAAATGTGAATTGTTGAAAGAAAATTAAACACAGAGATAACTCTTGCAACAATATTTAGCTACCTTTTTAGTTATGTTTTGTCATGTGATGATGTTTTTTGTATAAAATTAAAGAAAGAAAAAATATCTTTGATGAAATAAATTATCCATTATGTGTATGTGAGTTCTTCTGAATAAGGGTGTTAATGAGAGCTGTAACATCATAAGGGCTGACAAAACGTGATAGGAGTGTTTTTCGGCCTGGTATACGGAGGTTCTTGGTTGACAACCATACCTTGGATCCAACCTGGTACTGGGGTGCCGGGATTCTATGTTGATGCGCATATGCCTTGGGCAGTCCCTTGCTTTGTGTAACTGCAACGTAATACAATCGCAAATCTTGATCACGTCCCGAATACAGGCGGTAGCTGCTGGGCTGCATTGGGAAACCACCGGATGCCTGGGAAGAGTGTGAGGATGTCTATCATACATGGCAAATAAGGGGAAATAACTGGTGGAAGCATGCATAGTATTGTTAAAGGCAAACTCTGCCATAACCAAAACAGACAACCCTGTATCTTGGTACTGTAGAACGAGACACCTCAGGTATTGTTCAAAAGTGGCATTTAGATGTTCAGTCTATCTGCTTGAGGATGGTAAGCGCTCGAGAATCGGTCGTTGATCCCAAAAGACTGCACAAGAGACCTCCAAAAATGCAACATGAACTGCGACCCACAATCTGAAACAATAACGTTGGGAAGACCAAAAAATCTAAACACATGTTGAAGAAACAATTCTGCCAAAATAGGTGCAGTTGCAAGCCTCCGACATGGAACAAACAAGGCTATTTTGGAAAAGTAATCAACCACTACCCAAGTGGTGGTGTGTACTTAAACCTCTGGTAATTCCACAATAAAATCCATGGATAACATAACCCAGGGTTGTTCAGGAATAGGCAGTGGATGCAAAAGGCCCATAGGTCTTTTGAGTGTGTTGTGTGTTTTTACCTTGTGTGCGCAAACAGCACAGGAAGCAATATATTCAGAGACATCCTGAGTCATGGAGGACCACCAACACCAGCGGCACGAGAGATCCAGTGTTTTTCTACCACCAGGGTGTGCAAAACATTTTGAATCGTGACACCAGCGCACTACGGTTTTATGGGTTATTTCATTTGGCATGTAAATCAGACCATGTAGATAGGGTAACCCTTGAATGACCTCTATATTTTTCTCCTTGATCTCTTGTGGGTGTCCTAGAACCCATGCTTGGACAGTCTCACGTAGTGAATGATGCATGGTACAACCGCATACTACTTGATGAGGAAGTAGGAGAGACTTCTTTTCCTCATGACACCTCTGGACACCGTGTATACGAGATAGGGCATCAGCCTTTGAATGCAAAGGACCAGGACGATAGGTAAGCACAAAAGTATACATAGAAAAAAACTCATGCTAGCGAACATGTTGCGCCCTAGTACACTTTAGGGACTGTAATGCTAAAAGATTACAATGATCCGTATAGACCTGAACAGGAAGAGCAGTCCCTAGAAGATGGTGCCTTCATATCAAAAAGGCTTCCCAGACAGCCAACAATTATTTTTCAGTGATAGTGTAGTTGATTTCATACAAGGTTAGTTTTTGTGAATGAAACGCCACTGGATGTATCGCTCTGGAATCAATGCATCTTTGGGAGAGTATGGATCCAATGGCTATATCAGAGGCATCTGCTTCAACCACAAAGGGTAAGGCCGGATCTGGATGCTGCAATATGGGAGCAGTCCTGAAAGCCACCTTAAGAGAATCAAAGGCCTCCTGGCCTGGGGCTTTCCAGGCAAAGACAGTCTTGCAACTTGTGAGTACTGTGAGAGGCGCTGTGATCTTCAAGAAAGACTGGATAAAATGCCTATAAAAATTATGAAAACCCAAAAACGACTACAGCACCTTTATATTGGTGGGTTTTGGCCACTCTAATACAGCCTTCACCTTGTTAGAATTCATTCGGACCCCCTTATCAGTGATGTCATACCCCAAAAGCTCTACTGTGGTCACATGAAATGTACACTTCTCCATTTTGGCGTAAATATGGTTATCTCTTAAGCATTGCAAGGCCAGAGATACATGCTTAACATGGTTTTCATAATTGGAGGAGTAGATCAAGATGTCGTTGAGATAAACAATGAGAAACCAATGAAGCAAATTCCTGAAAACATCATTAATAAAATGCTGGAAGGTAGCTGGAGCATTGCATAAACAAAATGGCATTACGTAGTATTCAAATAACCCGTACCGGATTTTAAAGGCGGTCTTCCATTCATTCCCCTTGATGAATTCTGACAAGGTTGTAAGCCCTGTGCAGTTCCAGCTTAGTGAAAATCTTGGATGACCCCAACTGATCCAGAAGGACCGAGATCAGAGGTATGGGGTACTGATTATGTATAGTGATGGCATTAAGCGCCTGATAATCAATTCAAGGCCGGAGGCCGCTGGAGAATGTGAAGGACGAATGAAGCCGGTTTGTAATGCTTTGTCGATACACTCCTTCAGGACCACATCCTCCTTCTGAGTTAAAGAGTAGATGCACCCAGTAGGGATCTTAGCCCCTGGTATCAGTTCAATAGGGCAGTCATAGTTTCTATGTGGAGGCAGCATATCGGCTCCTTTAGCATAGAACACGACCCTGAAGCCCTCGTATTCCTTTGGCAATGCAATGGACATGATTGCTCCTATAGTGGCTGCAACATCAATAAGAGATCTACAAGGTGTCTTTTTCGATTTTATAGACCCTAAACAACGGGTCTCACAGTAACCTGAAGAGAAGAACTCATCCCTGGATCTCCAGTCAATAACTGGCTTGTGCAAGACCAGCCATGGTAAACTCAGAATGAGTTTATACTAGGGTGTCGAATTGACATTGAAACTTGATTGATTCCGTGTGACTGGTTTCTGTTGTCATGACTACATCTGCTGTATGTTCCATCACCATGCCCGATAACAGCGTGGAACTGTCTACTGCTTTGACCAATTTGGGATGGTCTTTGGGAACCAGTGGGATGCCTATCTCTTGGGCATATCTAGTATCCACATAATTTCCAGCACAGCTTCTCCAGGCCAAGAAATTCCATACGGAAGGAAGAATAAACTCAGCCTTAATCTTGAAAGGAGGTGACATAATAGAGTTCAGACAAGTAGTGCTTGGCAACTGGACTCCATCTATTGCAGAGCTTTGGTGTTTCCCTGCCATTTTAGGCTTCTTTGTGCAGGCCTTCAATACATGTTCTGCTGAACCACAATGGAAACACAAGTTAGCGGTGCGCCTTCTCTCCCTTTCTTCAGGAGTCAAGGGACCTATAACTGCACCAATTTGCATGTGTTTTGGAGTCTCAGTAGTGGGGCCAGAAGGTGCTAGATAAACGTGTACCGATCCCCTTTTTTTCCTTTTCTTTCCGCCCTTCTGGCATCGATCTGTAGGACCAGATCAAGAAGTTTGGGAAACGCAGTTGGGACCATTGGAACCGTAGCTAATGTATCCTTCAAAGAATCAGACAATCCTTTGTGGAATAATGAGGCCTTTTTGTCTTCTGGCCAACGAGCCTCAGCTACCAACTGGTTATATTTGTCCACATAAGCAAGGAGTGAATGGTACAACTGCAAAGCGAGCAGTTCTAATTCAGTGGCTTGCATCTTGTATTGTGTATCAAAGACACGACTCATGGCTTCTAGTAATGCTTCACAGTCATATAAAAGTGGATTGCCTGCTTCCAACAGAAGATTTGCCCAAGAAGCAGCTGTACCCCCCAAATGGGATAATACAAAGGCTGCCTTTGGCGTGGAGTCTCTTAAGGAATTTGGACGACATAAGAAATGCAATTTGCATTGATTAAGAAATGTCCGGAACACCTTTGGGTCTCCAGTGAATCTCTCCGGAGGGGCCAAAGGAAACTGTGATCTCATGCAAACTGGGCCGGTGTCCTGACGTGGCAAGGACATACTTGACCAATAGGCCACTGCAGAAGGAGTTACCACAAGCCCTGCAGGCTGGGTGGCAGCCTGTAGTTCATCTATGCAACGCTGCATGGAAGCATGCGCTGAGGCCATGTCAGAACGTACATCTGCCAACATTTGCATGATGGTAGGTAATGTTTATTTAGTGTCCATTTTAGTAGGCTTCTGATTATGTCAGATTCCTAGAATGTTGAACACGTTGTGTGGCCGAAGAGTTCTTCCTACCAATGTTTCTGACTGAATGGAGTAAACACAGGAGAACTTCAAAGAAACAAGGACACTATCAATAGGTTGTCAAGTAGTAGCGTAATAATAACAATGGTAGACTGGATTTCAGCTAACCTGTCCTTTGATGGTGTTAGATTAGGGACAAGAACTCTTTGTGCCACCCTTCTTGAGACAGGACCCACATCTATACAACAAGTAGATAAACAAGATTACGTGACTGCTGTGACTTACCCGTATGTGAATAATGAAAACTTTCTGAGTTTGAGTCCCCATTCTGGTGTGCAGCAAGTGAAAGGAACCTAACTCCGATGGCAGGCGGATGCCTAAATCCAGGTTGGGCTAAGTCTCTAGTCCCAGGTAGCCAACTATCCCGCCAATACGAGAACGCCTAAAGGCAGTGCACACTGTGTGGAAGTCTGTAGTCCGTGTGCAAAGTAGGTTTGGGCAGAGAACACTTGCTAAGCACTACCTGTGTTCTTCAGAGTGTTGGGAGTCTCCTGGAGCTGTGTTATCCGAGTGCGGCAATCCTAGGTCTGGGATGGTGCGACAGAACAGAAGACAACATTGAAACAAGAACAGGTCCAAGAGTAGTCCAGGTCGGAACCTTGCGGGCAGAATAGGAGACAAAACGTGAGGTGGAAGCAGATCAATGAGTAGTCTGAGTCAAAAACAGTGCAGTCAGAAGACAGTACTAACAGCAGGCAAAGAATGGTCGATGATCCAAAAGTCTGTGAAACGTTACCAGAGAATCTGTTCGTACAAGATAAGGGTGAAACAAGAGCAGGTAGCGTTAACAGGCCGGGTCTGGTAATGCGAGGAGTCAAAAGCAAGAAATACAATAGTATTGTGGTTTCAATTCAGAAGTGCCGGCGTAACAAAAGTGAAAGCTTAAATACCTTAATCATGTGAGGTAACCAGATTCTGCTGCCCCGAATGCGGAACACAGTGACTAGCGTGGAGAGGACGCGATTGTTGCCACGGAAACCTCCATGCGAAATGTAGTGTCTCACACTACGAGATGTAGATTATTCTGTGTGGGTGTCTGCACGTAAAGAGTTATGACACTTTCATCATTGCAGCTCGTGTACTGCTGTTGAAATAATAAACTGTGACTCCTCCTCTGGCTTAAGAGTCGAGCATGCCAACTCGTATTCCTGATTATCACCACGGGTTTGATGGTAATTCATCAGTAAATCCATCAGTTTACCACCAAACTCAATTACCATTATCACCACCTGGCCCTGTGGATTTACCACGGGATTACAAATGGTGCTAGGGTGGTGTAAGTTTCCCATAATTGGAGTCCATAGGACCTCTTGGGGATGTCGGCAGAATTACCGCAGTGGTAATTGTGTCACATTAATTTCACTGATTTTTGCCAATTTTTTGTGGTAAACTGGAAGATTCACCTCCAGCTTTTTACTGGAGGTATTCCACTATAACTCCAAACTGCTTGTATGGCAGTGCAGTAATTTGGCAATTATTGAATTACTGCCATATTGCTGTCCTTTGTTCCCACAATTCTGCACTTACAATGAGCCCCGATATGTGCTTGCCCAGCTCCTCAGAGAGCACAAAGCTATCAACAAGTATGTGGAGCAAAACAAATTTGGAGGGTGGCTGTCTCTGTCTTTGACTCCTAGGCAATGGACTCTCATCCTTTGCATGTGTTAGGCAGGCTGTCCGCAAAGGTCATTTTACCATCATTGATGTTATATCTCTGACCCATGTGCTCCAAGAAGAAATGGAGATGATGAGGCAAGACATTAAGAAGATGCATATTTGGAAGGTCTGGATCTAGCAAACAGCAGGCATGCATGCTTTTAAAAAATTCCAGGACCGACACACAGATTTACCGCTGAAGAGTAATCTGCTTCAGAATTCGAAACCAATGCTTTACATCTTGATTGCCTGCTTTTTGCCTTTGTCAGAGGGTAATATGGGAACAATACACGAGGGAGTTGATTCAGCTGAATCTCCAGGAAAGAAATTGGATGCATGCTTTATTCTTTCAATTTCAAAAAGAGCAATCCTAGAAACAATGGTGCTACCCTCCACTAGAACAGGGGAAATCGTTCAGCTCTACCAAGCCTCCATCTGTTACCAAGAAGCAGAGCAGGGCAAGTTTAAAATTGCTCCTACAGTCAGTCAAAAGCACAGAACTTGGAAAGATTTAGCCAAAGATGGAATCAAGATATGGTACACAGAGAACATATTCACATCAAGAACAGCAGAGGATATGATTGATAAGTACTTCTGAGATATTGTGTATCTGACAACAGATGATGGCCATTGGTTTTATTGTCGAGACAAACTGGAGCAGTGGCCAACAAAAAAGCACTCTGGTAATCAAATATCCATTGTGCCCTGCTGCCAGCTTTAACTCTGAGCACATTATAACTGACACTGCCACCAGCATTGTCGATAGAAAGAGAGGAGTGTCAGACAACAGGTTTGGAACCCTAATGATGCTGGACATGACCATCACGTCCTATCCGCATATATACTCTTCCAGAAGATGAAGATTTGAAGCAGGCATTTCTGAGACACTTTGAATGTTTTTCTAAAACTGCTCCTACCGCTAAATCAGATGACACGGCAGAGGATGACACCAGCATCATATTACGAATGATTGCACGTTCATTTTGTTTTTCTTTTTTACAGCAGTTTTCTCAATTGCAAAACTAAAAACGTTTGCTCTGTATTCAAAAACAGAAAACAACAGAACGATCTCATTGAACCTGTCAGAATGCTACATTTGTATGACATACATGTACGAGCACTGCATTTCCGATGACCTTCAAGATGTCCCATGTCATGTGAAACCTTCAACTAGCCCTGTCTATGTTGTCAATAGTGATACAATGCTCGGTGATGCACATAATACTTATGAAGACAGCAATAATCCAAGGCCTATCATTTCGAAGTGGTCATGGTCGAAAATCCACGAATGGCTCTTGGTTTGCCATCTTGCAGCTTTAGTCATTATTTGGTAAGTATGTCCTCTTTAACAAATTAGGGAGTTTGGCATATGGCAAAGTGTATTTAATACCTGCTCCTACTCAGAAACCCTACATGTTACACTACGCTCAAAACAACCCTGTGGCAATGCCACTGACAAGCCTCATTTTAAATGGGACAGAGTGGGGAATCCGAACATAAAAGCAAAGTGTAATCCTTGTATGCCTTAAATGACCTCTCTGCCCCATTCTGGTGCAGTGACAAGACAGGGGCGGGGCATCGAGCAGAGATAAGAAATGTGTTGTGCATTCCTCCTCGATCGTGTCTGTGCGTTATACGTCACTACTGCATGACTTTTTCATTCAGGCATGAAACACATGGATTTCTTGGTTTGGCACCTGCCATAGATCAAGCGGATTACATAGGAATCTATTAGTAAACATCATCAGCAGAGTGGAATTTGCGAGCAGCATTTTTTCCCCACAAGACAGAGATGAAAACGAAAGAGTAAATCCGAGTTTGCATATCTTTAACTCAAAGTTGTAAAATAAGACTGTAATATGTGTGTCGTAAATAAATGTATGCAGACCACACATAGGCATGGAACATTACTTTTTATTCTAACAAGAAGACCCCAGCAGATGTGCTCAATGAGGAGCAAGTAACTGCTCTCCAACTGTCACAAGAACTGCGCGCAATGGCATTCCAAAATAGAACATTGGGACGTTAGGATGCCATCGCACGCACAGTACAAGATTGAAAAGCGTGCACCATTCAAAATTGCATAGATATGACAATTTGGAATTTCGAAATATGATTACTAATAGCATGCAGTTATCTTTTAAATAAGGGAAATCCTTTGATTAAGGTCAATTAGTCCACACAATACAGTGTGGAGAGGGGCACCACACCTAACTGTGCTAACATCCAGAAGAACAGCTTCTGAATCCTGACACATTCACTAGACTAACATGTGTGCACTATGAGAAACCTGAAGGTATTCTAACTTCTACTCCTCCTGGATCATCTACTCAGGTGACCAGGGAAAGGCCATTGCTTTTGAATCTTGACCCTCGGTGTGGAGAAGCGAGGGAGGAACACCTGAGTGTATGCTCCTTGAGCATTGGGAGTGGGGTGCCCACAGGCGAGACATGGCATCCCCCTTTCCCTATGAAAGACCAACCTAACCCTCCCCTGGCCCTTATGGGCTATTGTAGAAACTCTCCCCTCATTTCCCCTAATTCAACCTTTGATAGTACTGGGACGAGGAAAAGGCGACTAAGAGTAAGGAACACTAAACCTTCATTTTACCACTGTAGTACGTATGTATGTGATTTGTTCGAAAATATTTCACCAGTGGAGATTTCACTGAATCCATTTCCCTGAACAACAAAATCTACTTTTTACTTGTTCTACTTCTTTTTAATAAAATGTGCAGGGAGCCTCCCTGCAACCCTCACCTCTTCCTATGCTAACGTATACCCTTACCCCATGACACCTATTATGCATTACACATATACCATTTCACCTACCATTTTCGGGGAAATATATTCGGTGAAATTTCATTAGGTGAAATCTACGGTAACGCTCTAGTACTGGGACGAGGAAGATACCTACAGAGCACTTGCAAGGTCAGGCATGTCCCTTTAATCACAGTCAGGCAGATCCAATTGCGAATTGACACCTGCAACCTGTCAAGTGGTTGCAGGCGTATGAAGGGAGATGTATGCAACAAGCAACAAGAGCAACAGGGAGACCAGCAAGGGAACCTGTGTCATGAGCAGGCAGCCGTGGTGGGACCTATGAAGGAGCCATGATTTTGGCCAACATCACAGAGAGCATGTGGAGCGCAAAGCAGGTGGGTTGTGCAGTTGTAACATGTGTTGTAGCTTCCGGAATTGAAAGTGAGCAGCCCGAGCTGCGAGCCAGTATGAAAAGAAAGGACCCCGTCGACATCCATTCAGGAGCACTGGAATTGACGAAATGCAGGAGACATCACCCGGCATGTGAGCGGGACTCACAGAGAAGCAGAAAGCAGCAGGAGCCACCAGAAAGGAATGCTGAGGACCAGCAGGTGTCAGAAGAAGACACTCACAAGATGGAGCGCTCCTATCAAACCGCATGTAGATAAAGTTTTACCGAACCAAACAATAACTTGAAATTAAACTGAACTATTCATATTGAATACTGAACCAAATACAAACTTAATATTAAGCTGGACTATGCATATTGAATACCAAACCGACTACAAACTTGAATTTAAGCTGAACTATGCATATTGACTACCAACCCGAATACTGCCTTGAAACTATGTAGAATTATAGATATTGCATACCAAATTGAATGAAAATTAGCAACTAAGCGGGATTACGAATATTGAATATCAAACAAAACCTTGAAATTAAGACTTCTGAACATCAAATGGAAATAAAACTTCATGAGCAAAGCAAGTAACTAATGAAAGCTAAAATAGGAAGGTGCCCAAGTGAAAGTAGCCTACGAAAAAGAGCTCACATATAAAAGAGTGTTTCTTTGAAACAGAAAAGTAGGGGATGAATCGGACCGCCATAAAGTGAACTTTTATGAATGGATACTTTGCGGCAAGGCCAAAGTCTGGCAAGAGGTGTGTGATACGGTATGGCAAGGCCAAGAGTTGAAGCAAAAACAAAGAGGTAATGGCTGGAAGGTTTAGAATGAATCTTAACCACTGGCATTGCTTTGGGCAACCCTCCAGACCACCGTTCTTCGTCTGCCAAGCCATTACAGAAGGGGAAAGACCAGCTGTCCAGACAAGTGGTCGACTGTAAATTGGTCGAAAGACAAATGGTCGACGTAATTTGGTCGAAAACCAAATGGTCGAATTTTTTATTTATTTATATATGTATTTTTTAGGTTTCCGTTTAGGGAAAAAAAGTTTTTTTTAGAACAAAAAGGGGTGAAAATAAAAACAATTCGACCATTTGGCTTTCGACCAAATTGGTTCGACCATTTGTCCAGTCGACCAAATTTTTTCGACTAAATGTCTGGTAACCGAAAGACCATATGCAAATCAGGGTTGGGCCCACTCAAAAGGGGCAGACCAGCCCGAACTGCTAGGTCACATCCCTTCTGCACGAGACCACAAGCATCGCCAAACATGTTTCCCCCTTGTTGGGGCTCATCAGTGAGGAGTAGCTTGGGTCTCTAGGTCCAGCAGGCACGGTACCCACGTCTGGGCATACCCGTCCCACTCGGGGTGACAAAGCAAAAACAAAGAGGTGATGGCTGCAAGGTTTAGAATGAATCCTAACCACTGGCATTGCTCTGGGCAACCCTCCAGACCACCGTTCTTTGTCTGCCAAGCCATTACACAAGGGGAAAGACCATATGCAAATCAGGCTTGGCCCCACCCCAAAAGGGGCAGTCCAGGCCGAACTGCTAGGTCATGTCCCATCTGCACGAGACCACAAGCATCCCCAAACATGTTTCACCCTTGTTGGGGCTCATCAGTGAGGAGTAGCTTGGGTCTCTAGGTCCAGCAGGCACGGTACCCACGTCTGGGCATACCCGTCCCACTCGGGGTGACAAAGCAAAAACAAAGAGGTGATGGCTGCAAGGTTTAGAATGAATCTTAACCACTGGCATTGCTCTGGGCAACCCTCCAGACCACTGTTCTTCGCCTGCCAAGCCATTACAGAAGGGGAAAGACCATATGCAAATTAGGCTTAGCCCCACCACAAAAGGGGCAGTCCAGGACGAACTGCTAGGTCACATTCCATCTGCACGAGACCACAAGCATCCCCAAACATGTTTCACCCTTGTTGGGGCTCATCAGTGAGGAGTAGCTTGAGTCTCTAGGCCCAGCAGGCACGGGACCCACGTCTGGGCATACCCGTCCCACTCGGGGTGACAAAGCAAAAACAAAGAAGTGATGTCTGCAAGGTTTAGAATGAATCTTAACCACTGGCATTGCTCTGGGCAACCCTCCAGACCACCGTTCTTTGCCTGCCAAGCCATTACACAAGTGGAAAGACCATATGCAAATCAGGCTTGGCCCCACCCCAAAAGGGGCAGTCCAGGCCGAACTGCTAGGTCACGTCCCATCTGCACGAGACCACAAGCATCCCCAAACATGTTTCACCCTTGTTGGGGCTCATCAGTGAGGAGTAGCTTGGATCTCTAGGTCCAGCAGGCACGGTACCCACGTCTGGACATACCCGTCTCACTCGGGGTGACAAAGCAAAAACAAAGAGGTGATGGCTGCAAGGTTTAGAATGAATCTTAACCACTGGCATTGCTCTGGGCAACCCTCCAGACCACTGTTCTTCGCCTGCCAAGCCATTACAGAAGGGGAAAGACCATATGCAAATTAGGCTTGGCCCCACCCCAAAAGGGGCAGTCCAGCCCGAACTGCTAGGTGACATTCCTTCTGCACGAGACCACAAGCATCCCCAAACATGTTTTGCCCTTTTTGGGGCTCATCAGGTAGGAGTAGCTTGAGTCTCTAGGCCCAGCAGGCACGGGACCCACGTCTGGGCACACCCATCCCACTCGGGGTGACAAAGCGAAAACAAAGAGGTGATGGCTGCAAGGTTTAGAATGAATCTTAACCACTGGCATTGCTCTGGGCAACCCTCCAGACTACCGTTCTTTGCTGCCAATCCATTACAGAAGGGGAAAGACCATATGCAAATCAGGCTTGGCCCCACCCCAAAAGGGGCAGTCCAGCCCGAACTGCTAGGTGACATTCCTTCTGCACGAGACCACAAGCATCCCCAAACATGTTTTGCCCTTTTTGGGGCTCATCAGGTAGGAGTAGCTTGGGTCTCTAGGCCCAGCAGGCACGGGACCCACGTTTGGGCATATCCGTCCCACTCGGGTTGACAAAGCAAAAACAAAGAGGTGATGGCTGGAAGGTTTAGAATGAATCTTAACACCTGGCTTTGCTCTGGGCAACCCCCCAGACCACCGTTCTTCACCTGCCAAGCCATTACAGAAGGGGAAAGACCATATGCAAATCAGGCTTGGCCCCACCCCAAAAGGGGCAGTCCAGCACGAAATGCTAGGTCACATCCCTTCTGCACGAGACCACAAGCATCCCCAAACATGTTTCGCTCTTGTTGGGGCTCATCAGTGAGGAGTAGCTTGGGTCTCTAGGCCCAGCATGCACGGGACCCACGTTTGGGCATACCTGTCCCACTCGGGGTGACAAAGCAAAACAAAGAGGTGATGGCTGGAAGGTTTAGAATGAATCTTAACCACTGGCATTGTACTGGGCAACCCTCCAGACCACCCTTCTTCGCCTGCCAAGCCATTACAGAAGGGGAAAGACCATATGCAAATCAGGCTTGGCCCCACCCCAAAAAGGGCAGTCCAGCCCGAACTGCTAGGTCACATCCCTTCTGCACGAGACCACAAGCATCCCCAAACATGTTTCGCTCTTGTTGGGGCTCATCAGTGAGGAGTAGCTTGGGTCTCTAGGCCCAGCAGGCACGGGTCCCACGTATGGGCATACCCGTCCCACTCGGGGTGACAAAGCAAAAACAAAGAGGTGATGGCTGGAAGGTTTAGAATTAATCTTAACCACTGGCATTGTTCTGTGCAACCCTCCAGACCACTGTTTTTCACCTGCCAAGCCATTACAGAAGGGGAAAGACCATATGCAAATCAGGCTTGGCCCCACACCAAAAGGGGCAGTTCATCCCGAGCTGCTAGGTCACATCCCTTCTGCACGAGACCACAAGCATCCCCAAACATGTTTTGCACTTGTTGGGGCTCATCAGTGAGGAGTAGCTTGGGTCTCTAGGCGCAGCAGACACGGGACCCACTTTTGGGCATACCCGTCCTACTCGGGGTGACAAAGCAAAAACAAAGAGGTGATGGCTGGAAAGTTTAGAATTAATCTTTACCACTGGCATTTCTCTGGGCAACCCTCCAGACCACCGTTCTTCGCCTGCCAAGCCATTAATTACAGAAGGGGAAAGACCATATGCAAATCAGGCTTGGCCCCACCCCAAAAGGGGCAGTCCAGCCCAAACTGCTAGGTCACATCCCTTCTGCACAAGACCACGAGCATCCCCAAACATGTTTCGCCCTTGTTGGGGCTCATCAGTGAGGAGTAGCTTGGGTCTCTAGGCCCAGCAGACACGGGACCCACGTTTGGGCATACCCGTCCTACTCGGGGTGACAAAGCAAAAACAAAGAGGTGATGGCTGGAAGGTTTAGAATGAATCTTTACCACTGGAATTGCTCTGGGAAACCCTCCAGACCACCGTTCTTCACCTGCCAAGCCATTACAGAAGGGGAAAGACCATATGCAAATCAGGCTTGGCCCCACCCCAAAAGGGGCAGTCCAGCCCGAACTGCTAGGTCACATCCCTTCTGCACGAGACCACGAGCATCCCCAAACATGTTTCGCCCTTGTTGAGGCTCATCAGTGAGGCGTAGCCTGGGTCTCTAGGCCCAGCAGGCACGGGACTCACGTCTGGGCATACACGTCCCACTCGGGGTGACAAAGCAAAAACAAAGAGGTGATGGCTGGAAGTTTTAGAATGAATCCTAACCACTGCCATTGCTCTGGGCAACCCTCCAGACCACCGCTCTTTGCCTGCCAAGCCATTACAGAAGGGGAAAGACCATATGCAAATCAGGCTTGGCCCCACCCCAAAAGGGGCAGTCCATCCCGAACTGCTAGGTCACATCCATTCTGCTCTTGACCACAAGCATCCCCTAACATGTTTTGCCTTGTTGGGGCTCATCAGTGAGGAGTAGCTTGGGTCTCTAGGTTCAGCAGGCACGGGACCCACGTCTGGCCAAGCGTTGAACCAGGAGAAACCAGGGAAATGGAAAACCGTCAATAAAGCCAAGAGACTGAAAAGAGAAACTATGTGTATGTAAATCTGTGCACAGAACAGGTATAGAAGAAGCTGTGCGTGCTGATAAGGCTATGGATCCTGGTTGTGTGACCTGTGATGGGTGGACCGTGTGGTCTGACAACTGTGCCTAGACCAGTGAGCCGTAAATTGTGAAAACCAAAGACATTGTAAAATACAACGAAGGTGAAGCACTGCAAGCAAACTGGTAATGTCATTCAGAAGGAGGGTCAGGTTGACGAAGAGTTGTGTTGAACTTTGATACGCAAATACTGGTTGTTACATTAAAGTCTTGGGGAAGGGAACCCTGAGACCTGAGGAGCTGCAAGTGATGTCTTGAGGACACAATCTCAAGACCTGTTTCTTTTGAAATGTGTTCTTTGGAACTTGGAGAAGGGAAACCTGAAGATTGTGTGGAACTGTATTGCCCTGAACTGGAGCAGGGTAATCTTAAACATTCGTGGAACTGTTTTGCTCTTGGGGAACGGGAGCAGAAGAAGAAGCGAAGAGCTGGAAGAAGTTCAGAACTTTATGTTGATCACTATTTCTTTGGTTATTGACATCCCCTTACTTTTGTTCAGGTAATGAAATCATACCTTAGCATAGCGCAAGTTAGGCCCTCTATCATCCTGACATTTACTTTAATAAATCAGATTGTTTTGAACTTTGAATCTGTTATCTTTGTCTTGCTTCATGATGCCTTCAAAACACATTCATTTATTGTTTGCTTTTTAGGCACTTATACAATAGGAATATACTGTTTCAAAGTCCCTGCAGGGCAGGGAGGGAGGGAGAGTGGGAAATACATTACAACATTATAATGCAATTTTTAAGTGAAGAGGGGGAAGAATGAGGGGGGACACACCTACTATGCCTTGTGAGTATTCAGAATGTGCACCTGCATAACTCACAACTGGTGAAAACATGCAAAGCTTGTTGCTTCTCTCCAACAGCCTATAGAGATTAATTATAGCCATATGGAGAAAAACTCTGATAAAAATGCTGCACAATTATTCTTTGTTCTTATATGCGTATGGCTTCATTTGCTCATTCGGTCGTGCCATTCATCGAGCATCGCTTTTGAAGGTCAAGCTTCACATAAAGAAAGATAGGAGTGCACATTTACTACAGATTTACAGGGTAATTCATAGAATTTCGCAGAAAAGTGTCGCAAGCGGCTGGGGCAGAGTGTCCGCGTGCGATTGTCTGCGCCAGGCACGTGCGCTAAAACCGATTTCCGTGCACAGCGTATTCATGGATTTTAGGCTCCCAAACCAGCCGTGGCGCAGAGTATCACAGCGACCCTTCAGCAGCGCCAGTAACGCCCCCAAGAACGCCCTCACGCAAGGAAAAGCCATCAAAATCGCTAAATCATCGCAAGGGGCTGCGCTAACCCTGGACCAGTTTACAGGGCTGCCAAACAAGGAACGCAAAGCGGGTAACGTGCATATCAGGGGTACGCGTGAAGTTATACACGCGATTAGCCAGGGTGCCAGGGTACGTGTATTTCAGGGGTGCGCAGGAAGTTCCACACGCGAATAGCCTGGGTGCGTGTATTTCAGGGGTGCGCGGGAAGTTTTACACGCGATTTCAGCAGGGTACGTGTATTTCAGGGGTGCGCGGGAAGTTCCACACGCGAATAGCCTGGGCGCGTGTATTTCAGGGGTGTGCGGGAAGTTTTACACGCGATTTCAGCAGGGTACGTGTATTTCAGGGGTGCGCGGGAAGTTCCACACGCGATTAGGCTGGGTGGGTCCTCACAGGTGTTCCCTGTACACCCTCGACGGCCCCTGCAGGCAGCCCACAAAACAGGGGACTACTCTGCACACCTGCTCATGTCCCCCTGCACCCCCACACCCCAGCAGTGCAGGGGCAGCCTCCACCAGGCCCCCACCCATGTCTCCCACCACCCCCACCCCCCAGCAGTGCAGGGGCACCCTCCACCAGGCCCCCACTCATGTCTCCCACCACCCCCACCCCCCAGCAGTGCAGGGGCACCCTCCACCAGGCCCCCACCCATGTCTCCCACCACCCCCCAGCCACCAGGGGCATCCTCCACCAGGCCCCCACTCATGTCTCCCACCACCCCCACCCCCCAGCAGTGCAGGGGCACCCTCCACCAGGCCACCCACCACCCCCACCCCCCAGCAGTGCAGGGGCACCCTCCACCAGGCCCCCACCCATGTCTCCCACCACCCCCACCCCCCAGCAGTGCAGGGGCACCCTCCACCAGGCCCCCACTCATGTCTCCCACCACCCCCACCCCCCAGCAGTGCAGGGGCACCCTCCACCAGGCCCCCACTCATGTCCCCCACCACCCCCACCCCCCAGCACTGTGGGGCACCTGCCAGCAGGCCCCCACCCATGTCTCCCACCACCCCCACCCCCCAGCATCCAGGGGCACCCTCCACCAGGCCCCCACTCATGTCTCCCACCACCCCCACCCCCCAGCACTGTGGGGCACCTGCCAGCAGGCCCCCACCCATGTCCAACTCATGTCCCCCACCACCCCCACCCCCCAGCACTGTGGGGCACCTGCCAGCAGGCCCCCACCCATGTCTCCCACCACCCCCACCCCCCAGCATCCAGGGGCACCCTCCACCAGGCCCCCACTCATGTCTCCCACCACCCCCACCCCCCAGTACTGTGGGGCACCTGCCAGCAGGCCCCCACCCATGTCCAACTCATGTCCCCCACCACCCCACCCCCCAGCAATGTGGGGCACCTGCCAGCAGGCCCCCACCCATGTCTCCCACCACCCCCACCCCCCAGCATCCAGGGGCACCCTCCACCAGGCCCCCACTCATGTCTCCCACCACCCCCACCCCTCAGCACTGTGGGGCACCTGCCAGCAGGCCCCCACCCATGTCCAACTCATGTCCCCCACCACCCCCACACCCAGCACTGTGGGGCACCTGCCAGCAGGCCCCCACCCATGTCTCCCACCACCCCCACCCCCCAGCACTGTGGGGCACCTGCCAGCAGGCCCTCACCCATGTCCCATCCATGCCCCCCTGCACCTGGGTCCCAACAATCCCCAATCATGTCCGTAATGGCCATCCTCCCCTGCCAAAAGGCCCAACCAACTATCACATCCACCCACATATCAAAGGCAATTACATGTTACACACCCAATGTAAATAATGCAAATGAACACATGTCTGTCACACACAATGGCTGCAAGTGAATGTTAAAACACCCAACATGACATGCATGAAAGCAATGAGATGATACGACACATTGAAGGATGAAAATAAAAATGTATTGAAAATCAACTTGAATGGAAATGAAATTAGAAAAACCACAAAGCAAAACAACAAAAAGAAGAAGAATGCCCATGAAAAAAATCCAAGAAATCAAAAAATCCATAGAATAACTATTTACAAGACAATCCCGGGTCCATGAGCCCAACCAAATGAAACCTAACTATGTCAACTAACTAAAAACTGAACTATATACAAAAAAGTGGCGCATTGTCCAATCGCAACCAAATAAAAAAAAAAAAATTAAAGGAAACCTACCACTAACTATATAACTATATACAATGGCAGCGGGCAAGTCCTGCGGCTCACTCTGTGATGTTGCCGGCCAGGGCATCATCGAACTCCATGTCGATGTCCTGGAGGCGGGACTCTGTCCTGGCCCCGAGGTCTCGCAGGGATAACCCCATGTTCACCTCAAACTCCCTGCGAGCTTCCTCGAGGCACTCAGCCCGCCTCAACGCCCGACGCATGGAGAACTCCGCCCTGACCATGGTGAGCCGCTCCTCTTCCGCCCGCTGCCGCTCCGCCCCTATCCGCTGGACCAACTGCTCCCACACGGAAGACACTACCATCCCAGGGTTCTCCTGCCCTCCGGCCGATGCCTGCCCCTCTGATCTTGATGGCCCCGAGCCATGATGCCTCCCACGTCGAGCCTGCTGCTGCCTCCGACGCCACTGCCTCTGCCAGCACGACGGCATCCAGGATGATGGAAACCACCGACGCCGTCGTGCACGTGCCCTGCCCAATGATGCCGTCACATCCTCCATCTGCTGGGGTCCAGTTGCTGTGTTGTCCACCCCTGCTGGACCTCTGACTCCCGACTGTGGCAGGGATGGGATCCCCACCGAGCTGGCTGCATTGGTCAGGGCAGGTCCACAGGGGGCCCTGGTGGCATCTGGGCCGGAAGACGGCAAGGAGAACGACTGGCGTATAGTCTCCACAGAGGAGGAGAGGGCCGCCAGATTGGCCGACACATGCAGGAAACCCCCGAACATGGCCGATCCCAATTGGGCCACGTCGGCACGGTGCTCTTCGTGATGACGTGCGTGCTCCTCCTGGGAAGCACGCACGGCATCACGAATCACAGCCGTGCGCATCGCGACCCCAATCAGGACCTTCTCCACACGGCCAGGGGTCCCCTCGTCCGCAGGTGGAGGGGAGTCAGATGACATGGACATCCCCTCTACCTGCGGACGGGCCTGGGACGGGGCATCCCTGCTGGTGCAAGGTGGTGCACCCACAGGTTCAGGGACAGCGACATGCACAGGCCCCTCCACGGTGACCTGTGCTGCCTCCTGCCCCTGGACTGCACCACTTGCACCAGCAGGGATGCCCCCACCAGGCCCCATGTTCGCCTCAGTGGCGGCCTCCTCTGTGGAAACCACCAACCTGGATGGCTCCTCGCCGTCTACCGCCGTAGCAGGCCCCTGTGGGGGCTCACCCACCCCTTCCGCTGCAGCCGTGGGGGCATCCCCGCCGCCTTGCTCCACAGCGCCATCTCCGCCCTCTCCTTCACTAGCCGCTGCGTAGAGGGAGACATAGAACACAAGCATCAGGGTACTGTACAATGGTCCCCTAGACAGGAAGCAATAGCAGATGAGTGCCACTGTCAAAGTACACTTCCATCATGTCACACCACAACACATATGTCAGTCCAGGCAAAACACACACAGTGACAGTCATGGTGCGTGCCATGGACATTTCAATGCATGTCCAATGGACTCTCGAATCATACAATGTAATGGGACTCACATGCATCATGGGTCATGCCTATCACATGCACACACTTCACCTCAGTCACATCCATCTGGCCCCGTACACCCCAATCACAGTGCATACAAGGATGACTAGGCTGCATCAGTGAATCTGTACATTGTCACAGACATGTGTCATGCATCCATGGCACTCACAAGTCACAGACACGCAGGTCAGGCACACAGACATGGATACCACATATGTATCTGGCATCAGCACCCATCCCTCGCCCCCACCCATGTCCAGGAACAGAGACTGCCATGCTCTCATGTGTTCAATCTGCACAGGGCTCCCCATGTCGCATTCAAACACATGCAACAACCGTGCGGTTCACACATTACAGGTAGCACATGCATTCCCATGATGTCCCTGCACACATACATGTGTACATGGCCTATGTCACACATGCAGGCAAGTATCAGACAACCAGCACACTGCAACATGCCCTGTCTCACACAGCAATGCTTGGCCACTTACCGCTCAACTCCAGACGGGTCTCCCTCTCAAGGACCTGGGCGTGGAGCGCTGGGTGTGCGCGTTCCAGGACCCTCAACTGGATGGAACTCATGCGGCCCCGGCCCCCCTCCACGAGGCGCCGGGCCTTCATGAGGGTCCTGGACCTCAAGTCTTCCCAGCGCTTCTTGACCTTCTGGATGGTGCGGGTTGCCACCCCCTCCGCGTTGATGGCAACCACACAGTCGGCCCAGACCCTGTCCCGTCCTTCCTTGTTGGCGCGGGACGATCCGAAGAGGGCATCATACTGCCCCAGGACTTGCTCCACCAGGACACCAACTTCGGTGGCAGTGAAGCTGGTGCCCCTCTGCCCCTCTGGCTGGGGGTTGCCACTGGTGCCAGATGTTGATGTGCCCGACATGGCAACCCCAGGGGCAGGAGTGGGTGGGCAACTGGGTCCTGGGGCTGGGCTGTGGAGCGATGTTATCCGAGTCGGGAGTCTTCTGTTCCAGCAGGGGTGGACACAGCAACTGGACACCTGCAGATGGCTGATGTGCAGGCACCAAATGGCAGGGCACGGTGGCAGCAGGCAGGCAGGCAGGCAGCAGCAGATGGCACGTGGGAGGCTGCTCGGGGCACTGGGGGGCAGTAATTCGGCCTTCTTGGCAGGAGCATGGACTTCCGTGTGTTTTTGCGTGCCCAGCTTGATACGGAGTGATTTGGCACGTGAAAATCCTGCACGTCAGCGTGAAAATCGAGGAAAGGCCCTTAGCGCGTAAGCGCGTCAGCACGCGTACGCGATTTCATTGGACCAAAGGCCCTTATAGCGTAAGCGCGTCTGTGACGTTTTGCGCACGGGCGTTGCCCGTACGCCATTTCATTGGACCAAAGGCCCTTACAGCGTAAGCGCGTCCGTGACGTTTTGCGCACGGGCGTTGCCCTGGCAGGGCTTGGTGATCCCGCGTGCCTTTATGTTCTGTACGTGCTTTTCGTGCGGTGCATGTGTTTTCCATCTGTTGGGGTTCACACGCTATTACTTCACAGCGGGTGTTGGCTACGCGTTCTTCTACACGCAAGGCAGACGGTGAGTGGTACCCCGCTCCCCCAGGCCCGATCACGTGAAGTTATTCACGCGAACCCCTGAAATACACGCGCCCAGGCTATTCGCGTGTGGAACTTCCCACGCACCCCTGAAATACACGCGCCCAGGCTATTCGCGTGTGGAACTTCCCGCGCACCCCTGAAATACACGCGCCCAGTATATTTGTGTGTGGAACTTCCCGCGCACCCCTGAAATGCACGTAGCATGCTGGGAGACATGAGTGGGGGCCTGGTGGAGGCTGCCCCTGGTGGCTGGGGGGTGGGGGGTGGGGGTGGTGGTCGACATGATGGGGGCATGGTGGAGGGTGCCCCTGCACTGCTGGGGGGTGGGGGTGGTGGGAGACATGAGTGGGGGCCTGGTGGAGGGTGCCCCTGGTGGCTGGGGGGTGGGGGTGGTGGGAGACATGAGTGGGGGCCTGGTGGAGGGTGCCCCTGGATGGTGGGGGGTGGGGGTGGTGGGAGACATGAGTGGGGGCCTGGTGGATGCTGCCCCTGGATGGTGGGGGGTGGGGGTGGTGGGAGACATGAGTGGGGGCCTGGTGGAGGCTGCCCCTGGTGGCTGGGGGTGGGGGTGGTGGGAGACATGAGTGGGGGCCTGGTGGAGGGTGCCCCTGGATGGTGGGGGTGGGGGTGGTGGGAGACATGAGTGGGGGCCTGGTGGAGGGTGCCCCTGGTGGCTGGGGGGTGGGGGTGGTGGGAGACATGGGTGGGGGCATGGTGGAGGGTGCCCCTGCACTGCTGGGGGGTGGGGTGGTGGGAGACATGAGTGGGGGCCTGGTGGAGGGTGCCCCTGGATGGTGGGGGGTGGGGGTGGTGGGAGACATGAGTGGGGGCCTGGTGGATGCTGCCCCTGGATGGTGGGGGGTGGGGGTGGTGGGAGACATGAGTGGGGGCCTGGTGGATGCTGCCCCTGGATGGTGGGGGGTGGGGGTGGTGGGAGACATGAGTGGGGGCCTGGTGGAGGGTGCCCCTGGATGGTGGGGGTGGGGGTGGTGGGAGACATGAGTGGGGGCCTGGTGGAGGGTGCCCCTGGTGGCTGGGGGGTGGGGGTGGTGGGAGACATGGGTGGGGGCATGGTGGAGGGTGCCCCTGCACTGCTGGGGGGTGGGGTGGTGGGAGACATGAGTGGGGGCCTGGTGGAGGGTGCCCCTGGATGGTGGGGGGTGGGGGTGGTGGGAGACATGAGTGGGGGCCTGGTGGAGGGTGCCCCTGGTGGCTGGGGGGTGGGGGTGGTGGGAGACATGGGTGGGGGCATGGTGGAGGGTGCCCCTGCACTGCTGGGGGGTGGGGGTGGTGGGAGACATGAGTGGGGGCCTGGTGGAGGCTGCCCCTCGATGGTGGGGGGTGAGGGTGGTGGGAGACATGAGTGGGGGCCTGGTGGAGGGTGCCCCTGGATGGTGGGGGGTGGGGGTGGTGGGAGACATGGGTGGGGGCCTGGTGGAGGGTGCCCCTGCACTGCTGGGGGGTGGGGGTGCAGGGGGACATGAGCAGGTGTGCAGGGTAGTCCCCTGTTTTGTGGGCTGCCTGCAGGGGCCGTCGAGGGTGTACAGGGAACACCTGTGACCCACCCAGCCTAATCGCGTGTGGAACTTCCCGCGCACCCCTGAAATACACGCGCCCAGGCTATTCGCGTGTGGAACTTCCCGAGCACCCCTGAAATACACGCGCCCAGGCTATTCGCGTGTGGAACTTCCCGCGCACCCCTGAAATACACGCGCCCAGGCTATTCGCGTGTGGAACTTCCCGCGCACCCCTGAAATACACGCGCCCAGTATATTCGCGTGTGGAACTTCCCGCGCACCCCTGGAATACATGTACCCTGGCTAATCGCATGAAAAACTTCACGCGAACCCCTGAAATACACGTAGCCCGCTCCCCCAGGCCCGATCGCGTGAAAAACTTCACGCGAACCCCTGTAATACATGTACCCTGCTGAAATCGCGTGTGAGACTTCCCGCGCACCCCGGTATACACGCACACGTATTTTTTGTCAGCGGGTGTCCGTGTTTGTGGGTACCCCTTTGCACGTCATTTGTCCTGGAGGGCCACAGTATAGGACATTCATCATGGCAGCATATAGGTGCTATTTGTTGGCGCACCTTTTGGCGCACATTTCTTACAGCCGCAGAGACGCTACCGCCTGCTTTCTTGTGGCGGTCGTGTTTGTGCCTGTGCGCTGGTTTGAGCGTGCACTTTTTTGCCCTATTCTATTCCATGAATACATGTTGTAGGCGAGCGTGTGGGCGTTCCGCGCACTTGTGCCCTGTACTTCCCCCGTGACGCCCACGTTTTTGCAAGTTGTTCCCCATTCTGAGTGTTACGCCCGTGTTCCGCCTACTTTTGTTGCGTGCACCGCGCTATGTGCGAATTTCGCTGTGGCCTGTGCGATTTTCGCTGTGACCTGGCGCACGCTGTTAGATGGCCTGTGCGCCAACGTGCGCGGCGCACTTTTTTATCGCACATCTGCTGGTTTTCTCACGCACGGACTTCCATGAATCGACGTGCGCTGCTTTTCGTGCGATTTTCGCACTTGCACTGCGATTTTCGCTATTCCACTGCGATTCGCACGTTTTTGCCCACTTGCGCCGCGCTAATTATTCCATGAATCGGCCTGTTAATGTGTATGTTATTTCAGAGTGAAATCAGCAACACTTCATCAGACATATGCTGAATGAAAGAGGCAGCGACAGATAGAAACCCATGTTGAATTATATGAGCAGCATTTTAGAATATTACAGGATGCTATAGTAAAGTGGTTCCGAACATGGGATACATAGTCTGCATCATCAAGTCAGTTTGATGGTCTCAGGTATTCTGGGAATAATTTACTGGTGGACTTCTTGCATCATCTTGACATGTGTGTTCCAATTCCTTTATGTGTTAAATTACATTAAACAAAATATTATTTCAGCAATTCCTCTAAAAACAGTGTTTTTCTTAATTCACAATCTACTGTGCAATTACCTGATCCCATGGTGTAAGAGCTCAGCATCTCAGGCATCTGTTTTCAATTTGCATCTCTCAGAATTTTCTTATCATTTTAAATTAGTAAACATATTTTTCTCTCTGAATTATTGATGACATATTGTGGTATAATCAAGGCTCTCATTGCAGTGAAATGGAAATGATCCAATTTTACAGAAGTTAGCAATCTATGTGCATCTGGGCTCGTTTACGTCGCCTGGATTTCAATTATGATACTGCAGTACATTGTGATATAAAGCTTTGCCAACTTATAGAGTGTATTTTTTAAAAACTGATCTCGCCATTGTTAGGGAGAATTTTAATTACTGTGCCAATTCCGCTTAACCTTAGAGACCCCCAGCTCTTTTGCTTACTATGAGTTTCTGTGATTATTACTGTTTTATGGAGTATGGAAAATTCCATTGGCATCTTCTTTTAGCATTGTGACACACAGCACCTTTTGTGCAGTACCACTGATGTTTAACTACATTTTTTTGGGTGAACCTCTGTTCCCACGAATAGTAAGATGCACCTGTCTTACTTAACTTTTCCTTTGTGGGTCCAGCACACTCCACCCTATGTGGAGTGCTGGGCGGTTACATAGTAACTCCTTTAACACATTCCTCATGTAACATTTTGTTACACTAAATCACTTGAATGGCTGGTGGCAGTGCTTTCTTTTATATTACCTTGGCTGATCTCTCAGTTGCAGTACAGCACCCAAGGGGGAACATTTTCTCAAAACGGCCCATGTCTTCTTTTTTAACCCTTTATTGTCAGTTAGTTTCTTCTGGGCTTTTACTCTGTTGTTTGAATCAGATTTGAATCTTTTATGTGGTTTGCCTTTGGCTGGCATCCGCCCTGAATCCCGCCCAGGCTCCAGCGTGTCTGGAAAGGCAGGAAGTGAGGGAGGGTCCCGAAACTTCCCTGTCCTTTGTCTTTAGGTGTGCCTGAGTGAAACCAGTTCTGAATGGCCAGCTAGTTGTCCTGGAGGACAGCAACCCTGCTGGGTGATTGACAGCCTAGGGATGTGAATGAATGGGAACTTGCATTAAAAACAAGGTTTTTGGGACTAGAGACAGAGTCGACACTGGAGGACAACATCTGATGAAAAAGATGTGAAGAGATGCCAGCAGCACCCTCCTGGACCGCAAAGTACCCGGTGAAGCCCTGCAGCTATGCTTTCCCCGTTTCTGTTTCAAATGGGAAGACCTGTGTGGGATGACTTTCTCCCTTAGACTGGTGGGACCAACTAGACTGAAGAAAAACTCTATTTTGACGTTGCCCCCAATTTGATGTTACTTTCCAAGGCTGCAGAATCCCAATACCTGGGGTCTCTTGACCATCTGTAAGTGAATTGTCTTCCGAAGTGCAGATCTGGCCAAACCTTTGTGAGTTTCCAGAGGACCCTACAAAAGCTAGAAATCCGCATCCATAGTCCCCTCATCATAGTCCAGGACCGAGGTATCAAGGAACTTCTAACTGGAGCTGTTCATTCTTCTTTGGCACAGGGAAAAGGTGCCAAAATCACAAAGAGCCACTGAATCAAGGAGAATCCATTGCTGCCGAGTCCCTATCTTGAGTGCAGCTGCAGGAGCCTGCCAGATGCCCTCCCTTTGTCACCATAACCAAGGGCCAGGAGAAAGGGTCTTCTGCACTGCATCCGGAAGGCATCCAGCTGGAACACATTATTAAATTCACAGGTATGGTGGGGCTTATGGTACATTATCCTTTTGCCATTTGGGGTTCTCGCTACCTTGGGGAATGCTATTTTACCCTACTCTGAGTTGACCTCAACTCACTTTCACTGGCCTTTCAGCTTGTGCTTCTTCAAGGTGAATCCTCTTGAGTTGCTGTGATTTTCTATTTGGACTACTGATTATTTCAAGATATTTTCTAAGAACTGGCCCATTCATTTTGGCTGTCCTGGCTCCCCAAAAGGCTCCCTTCTGAACATATTGCCTTTGGCAGTGCTTGTTCTTTGCAGGTTTTAATTGTTGAACACTATTATTGCTGGGATAAAAGACTGTCTCCATCCCTTTGGGAGAATCTAACTGTTTTTGTAGAATATCAGTATGTTCTGATCTAACCCTAACTGTTCCCTCCTTTATAACTCAATACTGCAAAGGTGAAACAAAATAAGTGTTATGCTGACCTCAAATGAAGTCACCCTTGGTGCTGGAAAATGTATGACATATGAAATAATTACTCACCTGCTTTATTGTCCACTTGTTTTACTTGAATTCTGACGTGGGATCAATGTCACTGCTAGTTACTGCTTTTTAAAGAATGATTTAAATATCTTTGTGTGTATATACATAAATATTTAAATTATTACTTTAAGTGTGTAAGTCTTTACTTGGATACCTGTATTTACTGATTTCATTGTACAGCTCTACAGCTCATATTACCCCTCTTAAACTAAGCATGGCTGTTCGTTCACTCGACCAACTAGTGTAGTGCAGGCCTATATTAAAAGGTGTGTTACCTAATACCAAGGGATAGGTTTTTGTGGAGTCCCACACCAGTTGGACTGCACTAAGTCTTATCTAACCTAATAGCCATACAGTATTCAATGTATTCTATTATAATTTTGTTAAATGTATTTTGGAGATCTCTTATGGTAAATGAAAGAATGAAACTGCAGGACTCAATGAGCGGTAACACATCCTGCTTGTTCAGTGTCTTTCTCTCTGCTTGGCAGATTGATGGTATCTAATAATCTGTTTACCGAGTTGGATACCAAAAGTGAAATGTAACAGAGCTGCCAAGCAGATTTGAGTCCTATATTTGTCACCAAACATGTTACATTCAAGAGTGATGATGAGGAGGCCATGACTTCTAGAAGTCTGAAGACTATTCAAGGTTTGTGCTCCAAAAGGTTATCCCACACCAGCCCAAAGTACATAAGCCAAAATGGAGACATAAGAATTATTATTATTTTTTATTATTTTTTTATTTTTTATTAAGGTATCTGATTTAAGATTAAAACCGTTTACCAACTTCCAAAAGATAGCTCCAGAACACACGTATCAAGTACATTTTTCCCTTGACAGCAACATATCCAGATAACATAATAGACCTTTACAAGGCTTGGTTTTGCAAATGTTCTAGCACAGAGAATAAACGTTCTAGCACAGAGAATATTTCCTTTAGAAAGTGTATCAAGGCCAATGTCAAAGAAATGTGCTTTCCTTGCATCAAAACAATCCACCATTGTTCAGCCCATATCGACGGCTGCTCATTGATGAAGTTCCCCAGCCACTTAGTCCTGACTTCTACGATCGCTGGGCAAAACAGCACCAGATGTTTCAACATCTCTCTGCATTTTTCTTGTATACAAAGTCTGCAATTAAAGCCTATAATATGGTCCATCGGCCTAACTCCAAAGATCTCTCTGGTTGGGAATAGGTTTAATCTGAAGTGCAGGAATTGCTGATGGTAGTGTGGGTTTGAACATTTCTGCAGGTACTTGGGGAACGAGTTTAGGGAATGACTCTCCAGATAGGCTTTCCCATAGCCTTTAAATTCAGGTCTCTCCTCTTTGGTCTTTATCCAGTCTTGTTCGAACACCAGGTGATTAACATTCATTGGGTTAGTTAAGGGAGAGTCTTCAGAGGAGTCTAAACTCTTCAACATGCTTGTACATATGGTTTTCCATTCTTCAAGTGTGGCCTCCTTTCCTTCTTGTAATGCAGCCTGCACCATTTGAAAACCCAGCAGGGGTTCCGGTGAAACACATTTATGGTATAGACTCAGTGACATCCAGACAACTGTGGCATATAGCAATGTTAAGCCTAGTTCCATTCTAATTGCCTGGTTTGATATTCCTTTCGGGAGCCCGAGAAACTTCTACCAAAGCAATCCCTCCAGTAAGGGCCATACAGTTGCAGGGTGGGCAAATAATGTGTCCGCTCTGTAGGAAAGGATGGGAACTACCTTCATTCAATAGAATGTCACCACAGGAACAATTGAAAATGTACAGAATGTTTAATATAGGATCCTAGTCTGTGAGGATAGATTCACCACATTGCTTTTCAAGATGCCCAACCTGGGAGCATCGACAGTGCTTGCACTTAGGCACATCCCTAAGTACGTCATCAAGCTCATCTTAAGTATTTTCTCTCCATTGAGGTGCCAGCAATTCTTGTTTTTACCTCTTTTCGGTAGTGTTCCAATTATTAAAAGTCTCAATTTTTTTGCATTTATTTTTACACTGTTGGCTTTAACATAAATTAGTAATGCATCCAGTTGTCGTTGGAACCCAATACATGTTTGGTCCACCAGGGCGAGATCATCCGCAAAGAGCAATCTGCCCAGAGGTTTGCCCGCAATTTTTGAGGGGAAGCACCTTGCTGTATTTAGGGCCTGATACATATCTGACAAAAAAGAGATTAAACAGCAGAGATGCCACCAGGCAGCCTTATTTCAATCCCTTCGTAGTAGTCACAATTGGATCAGATAGAGTGGCAATGGTATCCAGTTTAATTCTCAAAGATGCCCCTGTGTAGAGATCTTTCACAGCTTGCAATAAATCCTATGGGCATTTACATTTCTCTAGTTTTACCCAGAGCTTTGTTTAATCGACAGTGTCAAAGGCTTGGGCCAGAACTATGAAGGCTAAATGGATTTTTATGTTTGTTTTTTTTTTCTTGTACGTGTCCCATAAGAATGTTTTTCGGGAACACATTCAGGGCAGTACCCACACCTTTCACAAATCCGGCCTGTCTAATATCATCAATCTTATTGGTGGCACTCCACTTTGTAAACTCTCGCAAAGTTAGGGCCGCAAAGTTCTTTCCGGCTACATCCGGTAGCGCTATTGGCCTATAATTTGTGGGCATCGTTCTGTCCCCCTTCTTGAAAATGGGGACTATGATTGCTTTCTTCCATGATGAAGGAACCATCTTCAACTTTTTAATGTGATCAAATAGAGTCCACAGGAAGGAAGCCCACAGCTTGTGGTTTTCTTTGAGTGTTACGTTTATCATCCCATCAGATCCCGGAGCCCTTGAGTTACTAGCTTTATGGGTCAGGGTTAAGATATCCTCTCGACTTATTTCAAAGGACCAACCAGTAGTGCTCCAATTTGTAGATTTTTGAAGAGGGTATTCCACACCCTGAAGCAAGAACATAAAGTGTTCCCTCCAAGCGCTTACTGACACAGCATTTGTAAGGGGGGCTTCCTGTGGTGCGTTGACTCAGTTTAATGCCTCTCGGATTTCTCTTGTGTTTTTCATGGCTATGTGTTATAGCATCTCGTGCTTCCGAGCCGTAACCCAATTGTGATACTCTTGTTTCAGGTGCTTGCCCCTGGCTGCTGCAGTTGTGAAGTTCTCCTTTTTAAGCATCTCATGGTGGCATTTAAGATCTTTTTTTTGTGACCAACAGGTTGCCGTATGTATGTTTTGGGCAAAAGGAACTACTCTCATTGTTTTTCCTTTGTTCCATAAAGGCAAGCAGCAGATTAGGATAATCCAGACCTTTGTCCACCAAATCTAGCTCGGATTCCTTAAATTGTGTGCTAAGTCTGTTGGTCAGGGTCTCAATTCTCCCTGAATCGAGAAATAATCGATTTCATCTTGGTCGTACTCCTAGTCAGGCTGTGAAAGGGGCCCCTAGGGGACCCTGACATCTTTGGAAACAAGGCCGGTCACCACACACGATAGAGACGCCAGACACGAGGTTAGGTTGTGTTCCCAAAGCTAGGGTTTTATTGCAAAGCAAAAGTCTCAGTTGGCCAACTTGGTCTCTAGCCCCGCGACGTGTATCTCTAGACCTCGAGGGTCGCAAGAGAGTGAATTACGTACATCAGTTACTTATATACAAAATGCATATCAAACAATCAGCTATGACATGGTTAACACCCCTCTTCACTGGGTTTCTTTGAACTTGGTGTGAGATGGACATCTCCGACCACTATGACACCTTCAAACATCTATTCTAGTAACAATTTGCAATTTGTGAGTGCGTAGGCATCTTTCGGTTATTGAATAGAACATGGCGCTTCTGTTCTTGGAAGCGAACTACATTCAGAGGGTGTTGCATTCCGGACCTTGCTATCTATCAGGTGCTATTCGCGTCCTGGGAGCCGACATGCTCTAGCGGGCTCGGAAAGGGGGGCCGTTAGAAAAGCATAATTCAAGCCTTTATCTGTATTATTCTAACATATTCTACCATATAACGAGACTGGCTGGCTGCTGTGAAATGATTAAATGCCCTGCGGCTCTGCTTCAAGGCTACATTAAGAAGGGAGCCGGGCATTCTTCCTGGCGCTGCCTACGTTTGTGTTTCAGCGAAACTCTTGTTATCCTCTCGGCCCTGTGGCCTTGTCCTTTTCATATACGGACAACAATGTTCCACAGTCGAGCAGTGTAAGCGGAAAATATACTGCGAAGCAATAGGAACAGAAAGCAATGAGCAATGGTTAGAAAACAAAATGGCGATTCTTGTTACATCAAAATGGCTGTTCATTAAAAACTCGAAAACCTATATTCTGTCGTATCGTGCATGAGACGGTTGGCCCACGGCCACCAAAATGCGTTTGCGGTCCCAAATTAGATTTCTAGACTGACAGCTGGATAAGTATCTTTCAATCTTGCATTGAGGCAGGAACTTGTCAAAGTTGTTATGATCACTTTGTAGGGATTCTATTACCTCAAGATCTTTCACGTATTTCTGCATATTATTGGAGACAAAGATGTAATCTTGAATTTTCACTCCAGTAGTGTTTCTCCAAGTGGTGTTCGGTGGATTGTCGCTTTTGGTTGTCCCATTGAGAATGTCAATATTTCTTAGCAGCAGATCTTGTCTCCATGCCAAACCTCTGGTCTCTGAATCAGTTGCCATTAGGTTATCAAATTTAATGAGTTCTTTCTTAGAATCAAAACAGTGGAAGTTTAAGTCATTGCAATTTATTATATAGAGGGTACGACCATTTTTCTCTCGCTCTGTCCACAATGTCTAAAACTGTTGAGGACATGTTGGCAGCCTCAAGTAGGCTGTATTCGAGTAAAGGGTACAAAGCAACATCTTTTTTAGGCTTATTCAAGTCGGCCCCCCCCAATCTCGATCGTGAGGACCTGTATGTATGGGTTAGGGTTCTCTACTGTCACTACGTGCCAATCCGCTGACATTTTAAGCACTGTTAGGAACCTGACATTGGCCGACCCGTTGGCCCTTTCATGGCTGAATAAAGATGCACTGAATAACCAGGTAAAAGCAGTGCACTTCTAAGGCAGGTTTCTTGCAGGCAGATTAGATCGAAGGTTTCTCGGGCTAAAGTCATCTGAGAGAACAGGTGACTGAAGCATCATGTATTCCAGCTGCCTATTGAGTAGTTCTTCTCATCATTTACTCCTGGCTGTTATGATCTTCTTGTATCCAGTACAAGAGCCTCGGCTAACCAGCTCCAATTTTGATCGTCTGTTAATTGTTTTTTTTGAGTTTCAGAGATTGATTATGATTTCAGTAGATCAACCATCTCCTTTCCTAGGCAAAGAGCTTGCCCCAGTGTGAAGCAGCGGGTCACATGAAGTACAAGCTGGGCACCTTGCAGCAAATAGCTTTGAAATTAATGGTAATACCAGATGGCTGAGATTCCCTGTCATTCCTGATGAAGGCTCATTTGACATTCCTAATTTAGTTCTTATAGGGACTTTGGATGCATTACATGACCGATTTCCCTGTCATCACTGTTATGCACACAAGAAAGACCCTTTAATCTACATTTGGATGTCGGTGAGCAATGTAAAATGGATATCTATTTCCATGTTTTACTAAGAGTTCTAAGCGTCCCGCAGGCATACCTTAGTTGCTGTCCTTGGCCAGTGTTCCGGCCATTGATATAAGGTACCCAGGGCAAGTTCCCAATCTCCTCCAAATGCACAATTACAAACTGCCAAATCTAGATCTCCAGTAGACCCAAACCTTCACATGGGCTGCTACTAAGGTCCTGGAGTTCAGTTCACTTTCCCCACCCAGGGCCAAGTTCCACAAACCCTGGAAGGGGTGGCAGCCTCCCCCTGAAACAGAAACTAGTCCTCCTGTGGAAGGTATTCACTTTAACAGGGCTGTCCAAATTCAGAACGTACTTCTGGAACCCTTTGGAATTGTATTAGAGAACAACAGGGTGCTCAGTTCTTATTTGCCAGAATTTCTGCTCAAGCACAGTCAAGCAGGCACACGTCTGACCTAATTTGGCATCTGTTCCAGCCACAAACCAGAGGGGGCATTCTGACTCTGGGTCACATTTTGTAAGTTCCAGTAGGAGTCCAAACTTACTCTAGCTGCAATACTGTACGTATTTGAGCACCTGGAGGTTTTGTTGGTGCCTCCGGGTGGTTCCCTCTTTTTGTGGTATCCAGACAGCAACCCTAATAGGAACCTGTGTCACTGGTCTGGGTTCTGGAAGACCCACGTGGACTATCAATCTCTGTTTGGATACCATAGCTCAAATGTGTCGGGATTGGTGCTCCCAGAAACTACAACATATTCTAGGCTTTTGAATGGCCCTGTAGCCACTGTAAATCGGGCTTCCATTTGTGTGGATAAGGAGTTCCTTACAGCAAACTACAATGTGAAGACATGACAGTAGTGGATGGTCCTTATTTTAGATTGGATATTTGGCCATTGGAATGACAGCTATGACCAGATGGCAAGGATCTCTTGAAGCCCTAAAAGGCTAATTTGAAATATGTATCCAGTTGGATCCATAACGAGGTTCCTGAGCCTCAGCCTACCTTTTCACAGGGAAATGCTCAGAATAAAGAGGCTAAATTCTGGGGGAAATTCCAATGTCAAACCAAAGAGCTTTCTTTTCCTTAGTGGTGATAAGTAGTGTATGCACGGCTCAAAGACAACATCTAAGGGGGCCTGTAGCGTAATCTCTATCACCAAAATGTGAAGCTAACAACTGGTGCCCCTGGCCAGTATGCAGTTGATGCAGCAATGACAGTGCAGAGGACAGTACTGTTATGGGCTTCCAAGGACCCTGCACGGATGTCCTACCTACAGGCATGTCCTATTAAGGTCTAGTGGATAACCGTGGATCCAGCACTTAGGGAAGGACCCATTTCCTATAGTTCTATGGCCTCCATTAGTGATGTGTAGTGCACAAGATGTCAATAACAGCTGAATTGCAGGGACATCAATTGGGGGTCGCAACTGTGACCCCTGGCAACTCCTTTGCAACCCCCGGCTCTGCCTCTCTGATCCCTCATTGCAGAGGCAGAGAGAAACCAAAAGTAAAGAGGTTGACATTAATTTCTTTTTGAAGTCACTCTAACTTCAAAAATACATTATTTCCGTTACGGTTTTCTGTAACAGAAGTAATTTATTTTTGACGTCAGAATGACTTCAAAAAGACCCTGCTCCCCCACGCACAGGTCATGGAAGGCTCTGGCTCCCCTCCTAGTTCCTTGCATGAATGAAGCATGGGAGCCAGAGAGGCCTTCCTGCAGAGGAGTTCCTCAGAGCAGCAACAGATCCGGGAAAAGGTAAGAAAATGTTTTTTTGTGTGCAGGTCTATGCGAGCGTGCATGAAAGGGTGTGCGTCTGTGTGTATGTATATGTATGTTATGCAATGTGTGTTTGAGTGAGTGCATGATGTATGGGTGGCTGTGTTTGTGAGTGAATGGCTCGTGTAAATGAGCATGTGAATGGTGTGTGAATGTGTGTGCTTGTGTTCAATGCCTAGATTAATTACCTGTAATCTTCATTACTCCTAGTCCTACTTTTCCTTGTCCCAGTACTTGCCTATGAAGCACCTTTCCTTGTGGGTAGGTACTGGGATGAGGAAGAGGGATGTGGAGGCAATGCTGTGCCAAGGAGCTGATTTCGGGAGTTGGAGGTGGACATTGGGAGTGAGAGGGGACATGTCGGGAGGGTGGTAAGAGGGGGTGTGCTATCACGTAATGGGCATCTGTTGTAAATGTGTTATTAGTGGCTAGACTCGCATTTTGGTACAGCCAGTCTAGTCATTTCTTTTTGTTGCATGACATTTTTGCAGTTCATCCATGATAAAGGAAGCATGATAGGTTTGATTACCTGTGATATTTTGGTGCAGCCATTCTAGCCATTTCCTACTGCATCATGACATTTTTTCTGGACATACATATTGAAGTTAGCATCATAAGTGTTATTACGTGACTTGACTAGCATTTAGCTTCATCTAGACTAGCCATTTCATACTGTGGCTTGACATTTTGTACTGGGACTGATAAAGCCATGGTGATAAGTGTAATTACCTGGCTAGGCTTGCATTTGGGTCTAGCCATTCCTTACTGCTGCATGGTATATTTGTCTCTGTATCTACGATAAAGTAAGCATGATAAGTATTTTGGTGCTTCCGGTCTAGGTATGTCTTCCTGTGGCATGGCAATATTTACTGTGCATTATCAAAACTACAGCAAACATAAGTGTTATTACGTGTCTGGCCTGCATTGTGCAGCCAGTTTTGACATGCTTTCTTATTGTGGTTTCATTTTTAATAGCAAAGTGGTATGATAGCTCAGCGGGTTGAGCGCTTGCTGCTGTGATCTGTGTCTGATCTGCAGGTTGCAGGTTCAAATCCTGGCGAGGTCAACTAGGTCTTTCATACTTCCAAGGTTGATAAATGAGTACCAACTGCTGTTGGGATGATAATTGTATGTAAATATGTGCTATGTACAGCGGTTTGGCAAACACGCTATATAAATAAAAAATCATTATCATTAATTATATCCTTAAAGCTGCTGTGCATGGAAAGTGACTTACATTTTTTCGATTTTTGGATACTGTATTATCGCAGCAACTGGCAATGTAGGGGGATCTACTTTTCATATAATGACTATACCTGACATGCAGATATAATTGGCATAACATGTAAGTAACTGACCAGACACTGACCAGACACTGCTGAAGTGGCATATCTTATTTTTTTGTGTTTATAGTTTATTAAAAACATGAACACTTTTTAAATCATATTCTACAAAACTCTAAGTTCTTTACAAATATCAATACAAATATCAATACATTACTTCAGACACAGCCGTCTAAAAAAAATTACAGACATTAAAGACAATACAATATAATAACATATGCCATATACCTATCAGTGTTTCCCTTTCTAACTCTCAAGATTGGATTTTTCACCAATCTGACAAATTACTTATGGTGGACTAATTGAGAAAAACATGTTCCCCCAACTTTTTGTGTATCATTATTAACATATTCACTAAAGCAATGGTCATTGCGATAGAGTATCCATGCAAGAGCCTAGCCTACATGAATTCACTGTTTAAATGCTCTAATCTCCTTATGAACTTTCACAACTACATTTTCCTCTGCCCTCATGTTGCACTACTGCCAATCAGCCAATGTTTACCGTTTCTGAATTAATGGCTTTTTGCAGAGCCAACAAGTTCTTTCTTGTCGAGGGATCCCTCTTATGGGACCCCACCTTGATTGGGAGCCTAGTAAATTAAGACAAAATTGAGTGCATATAAATGTGACAATATTTCGGCCATGGGAATCTCATCACAGAGGACTATATCTCTTTATATTTCCTCAGGTGTGTGGTTAGCTCCCTTTGTAGTTCATACAATGACATTCTCTGTTTATCTTTACCCATTTTACAATGTTCATTTTATTGTACATCTTCATAGTGCTTTCACCAATGTAAGTTTGTCTGAGTCAGCAAGAATTAGGTCACAGCATTTACCAAAATTGCTCATTGCTTTGTCATAATTTTTGCTTAAAGATAGATTCAAATCTTCAAATAGCAAACCCGAGTGTGGAACCAAAATTGCTTCAGCCTTATCTGTACTAGTGGGCCCAACCCAGTCATATCATGAACCCATCCATGGCATATGAAGGCAGCACCCATGTTAAAATATGTTTGGTATATAAAATATTAGTCTGCTTCAGTACGGATTTGGTATTTTCAAATGTTTATGTACTTCCTTTTTACACCAGCAAGTCACTTCCGGTGATGTCACCAGGGTTAAGGAGGCTCTGATGATATCCAGGTCTGATGTCACATGATGTCCCTTCCTGTGATGTCACTTCTTCTATGCCTGGCATTTTGGTGAATCGACGTTCCTGTTGAATTGCTGGAGGTTAATTACATTCCAGTGAAGTCAAATGCTTTTCATAATTGCCGAAATTACAGTGAGCTTGATTGCAGTTAAAAAGGAAGCTGAATAAACCTGAATGCAGACATATAATAAACATGAAGAACTGTGCAAGTTCACAATCATGTGATCAGCTTTCCTCATGTAATTATTCTAGTGGTCTACTTCTTCACTGTCTGTAACTGTTGTTTTAGGCAATTCGATTTTCCCCATCTGAGACCATCAGGACACCGAGATGCATAACAGTGAGTGTCTCATAGTTTCTCGCAAAAACACAATGCAAGTTAGGCAGCTCTCCCCAACAGTGTCCAGAGCAAACTGGATAGGTTTAGGCAACGGCACTCGATACTGCCACTTGGAGATGTACGTGCCCTATGCCAGACTTTTGGTCATCTTTACCAAGAAACGTCGTAAGCAATTCAGAACAAAATTGCAGGTGATGTCCTCATCACACTAATATTGTCAGGTAGAAACACATAACTGACTCAATGTTTGCCTCGCCCTCTACAGATACCGAGCAGTTTGTACCTTCAGAACACCAGTGGCTGACCTTTTCACACACTGCATTGATGGGGCGGATCTGATGCTCAGGGTTGCATTCCATTATGATGATATGAGATGGTCATGCAGTCCCCACGTTCCCGAGACGCAGATTCAGCTACCTTTGTTGTGCAATCCTGCCCACATGAGTCAGCCTACAGAAAAAGAGCAAAGAGTACATGAACGGGTTAGCTTTCCGCCCAGTGCAATTTGTAGAATGTAGCCTTTCAGCTACTCAGGACCCTTGACTTCTGAGTGAAGCATTGTCCTCCCTTCTTTCCAGCAAACGCAGACACTTGTCAAACTTGCTTGGAGAAGAAGTAGTGAAATCTTTGTGAAGGAAACATAATGCAAACTGGTCAGGTGGTGCTAAGGGCCAAAGTGAAAACTGGCAAAGAGGAAAGTGGACAGAATGTATAGAAAAATGTGTGCTAAGTACGTTAAGCAAACTCTAAAACAGTTATGATGGGCAACGTGGACATAATGGAAATTGTGAATAATCTACTTGATGATCATAACGTTATATGAAACCGTGGAATAACATACACTGTTTAATATGTTCTAAGTGGTTTTGTTTTGCTCTGAACATTATCAGTTTATTAGGCTTTGTTTTTAAATGAGCAATCTGCTTCATGTAATATACATTATCAGTGGAAACAATAATACTTGCTTACCAAGCTATTTGTTTGTTACAGTGTCATTGAAATATTTTAAAATGGCAAAAAAAACAGAATCGTTAGTAGTGATAATTATTACCAAGTTTTTTTATGTTTTGGGGGCCAGGTTGTCTAGTTATTTGTAACAAAATATAGAATAACAGTTAACCCATAGGCCTAGGGCCCTTTCAGACGAGTTAGCAATACTTAGAGATGGATGGGATGCAGAATTTACTCAAACATCAATAATCAAAACCGACTCTGGAAGTTGGCAAAACTTTGTTCTGTTTTATTTGCAATTATCTAAAACAGGGAGGTTAACAACGGACATCATCCGATGTCTGCTCGAGGTCTCAATGCATTTCAGAAAAATCATAACTTTTATAGTCAAAACTCATCATGAAATGACATCCCACTCCATGGCATACTACAAAAACCTACTTGGGGATGTGATAGGCTCTCAGGGAACATCTAAGTATGCATTACATACTAACGGGGGTAGTGATTGGGTCTCTAAAATCAGGTGTACAACTAAGCCCTCCTCTAGAGCAAGTCATCTTCATCATCATAAAATACATGACAATTCACTGGTTACACAAAGTATAAGGCTCTCCTAATATGTGGCCCTCTAAAATTGGTTGGCACGCTTGATCCCTTCTGGAATATTCCACATGCTAGCAGCACACAGGCTGCTACTCCAGGTGCATGGAGGGTCAGCGTGTTCATGCCTCCCCACCCAATTAGCCCAACAACTGTCATCACTCTTGCCGTTTGCCATTCAATTAAGACTTTGAACTTGGCCTTGCAGAGGCTCTCTGTGCCTGAGAATTAAAGGGAGTATAGCATGGGGTTATCTCCTGGTTTCAGCGTAGCTCGACCCAATGGGCCTCATTACACGGTAGGAGGTAACCATGCCGCAATTTGCGGCATGGCTGCCCCCTTACTGGGTACCAGGTCCGGGTTCCTTGAATGAGGAATTACAGGGCCATTCCGCCCTTGGAGGGCCCGGTAATTCCTCATTCAAGGAACCCAGCCCCTGAACATTCCCATTCCCATTCGAGCCCCCATAGGGCTCAATGGGAATGGGGAGCATGTATACCAGGGCCACTAAACCCTTACCGCCCTCCTCGTAATGAGGCCCACTGTCTATTTTCATCAGATCATGTGACTGGAGACTACGAATACGAGCTCTTTGCTGCACATAATACTAATAAATGACGCTCCTGCCCTGAAGGCCGAATTACTGCCCCCCAGAGCCCCGAGCACGCTCCCACCTGCCATCTGCTGCTGCCTGATTGCCTGCTGCCCACGTGCCCTGCCATTTTCTGCCTGCACGTCAGCCAGGGGTGCTGTTGCTGTGACCACCCCTGCTGGAACCGAAGACTCCCGACTGGGATTCCATCGCTCCACAGCCCAGCCCCAGGACCCAGTTGCCCACCCACTCCTGCCTCTGCGGTTGCCATTTCCAGCACTACACCATCTGGCGGCACTGGCAACCCCCAGCCAGAGAGGCAGAGGGCCACCAGCTTCACTGCCACCGAAGTTGGTGTCCTGGTGGAGCAAGTCCTGGGGCAGTATGATGCACTCTTCGGAAGGTTGTGCACCGACAAGGAAGGACGGACCAGGATCTGGACGGACATCGTGACTGCCATCAACGCGGAGGGGGTGGCAGTCCGCAAATTCCATCATGTCAAGAAGCGCTGGGAGGACTTCAGGTCCAGGACCCTCAACAAGGCCCAGCGCCTCTTGAAGGCAACAGATGTTAAGGGGCGGCGGGGCCACCTGTCGGAAGACCAAATGAGGTTCCTGGAACGCGTATGCCCAGCGCTCCACGTCCAGGTCCTTGAGAGGCACACCCGTTTGGAGTCGAGCGGTAAGTGTACATGCATACTGATTGGAAGCTGTGCGCGTGGTGGTGTGCCAGTAGTGTGCAGGTTGCACATGTGGTTTTGTAGGGCCATGTATGGATGTGTATGTACAGGACTGTGAGGCTGACACATGCGAGTCCTTTCATGTGTGAGACACATGGATGGTGTATTTGTGGGTAAGCATGCAGGCAAAATGCAGATGTGTGAGAACACATGTTTGAATGACTGTGTATGTCAGTTGTCAAGGTTGTGGTGTCACACATGGATGTTGGTTCCAGCTGCATGTATCTGCACTGTGTACATGTGCATGTATGTTTATCTGACAAGTGTTCAAATGTCATGCAACATGGATGCATGTGAGACTGATATGTAGAAGACTGATTGCCAGATGTGACATGGATGAAGATCTCATCACTGCAACACTTGGTGGAGGTGTACACATGCATGTAAGTGTGGTGGTGTGTGTGCATGTCTAGTGCACTCCCTGTGTCTCATGTGATGTCTGGCTCACCTTTGCCTGCTCATGCTGTTGTATGTGTATGGACGGTGCTGGCTGTTGCGATATGGCTGTTGAATAGCTCATGTTTGTGATTTGAAATGATATGTGTGTTGGGGATTGTGATGCCATGTCTGAAGTTTGACAATGACACTCGTGTGCAACTGTCATGTGTGTATGAGTCCATTGTACAGTGCCCTGATGCCTGTGTCCTATCTCTCCCTGTCTGCAGCATCGACTGATGAAGAGAGCGGAGAGGGTGCTGTGGAGCACAGCGGCAGGGATCGCACCGCCAGCCGGAGACACAAGGCCCGGCTCCCCTCCCAGGTTGTCATCTCGTCGGGGTGTGAGGAGTCCGGTGCCGGATTCCAGGTCGCAGCTGCCGAGGGGAGGTCCAAGAGGCAGAGGTCGTTGTTGGACTCCTCGGCAGCAGAAGGGGCAGCTGAGACCCCACAGGGCCCGACGGAGGAAGATGGCACGGAGTCATCCATGTTGGTGGGGGGTTTGGTGGAGGAGGAGGCCGTGCAAGGGACAGAGACAGGGTCTGGAAGTGGGGATTCCACTGGTGCTAGTGGTGCAGTGCAGGGGCAGGGACAGGAGGCAGCACAGGCCGCCACAGAGGTGCCTGCATCATCTTGCACCAGCAGGGATACCTACGTCCAGACCCATTTTCAGGCAGGAGATGAGCTTACGACAACTGGCCTTCCTCTGCCTGCGGACGTGGCTATCCGGGACCGGGTTGAGCCTGTCCTGGGTGGTGTGGCGTTGCGTCAACGGGCCATGCAAAGCGAAATGCAGTCTTTTCATGGGGAGACTGCATGTCGTCTCGAATGGCTCATTGACCACGTCAACCTACTGGGACAGGTCACCAGGGCTGGATTCCTCTGTTTGCTGGCCCTTGTTCCGACCCCCTCCTCAACTGTACCCCCTTTGCGCCAGTCGTACTCCATGCCATCTTCCCACCCATGTGTCACCTGGGTGCCCTGTGGAGCTGCCTAATACCCTGCGGCCAGGCTGGTGGAGGACACATCCCTGCCACAGTCGGGAGTCGGACGTCCAGCAGGGGTGGCCACCTCAACAACTGCACCCCAGTCGGAGGAGGATGTGCAGGCAGCAAGAGCCAGGGCACGGGCAGAGGCACAGCAGCAGAAGCAACAAGGTGGGAGCCATGATGGCTCGGGGCCTTCGTCATCGGAGGGGCAGGCATCGGCCAGAAGGCAGGAGGACCCAGGACGGGAAGTGTCTTCTGTGTGGCAGTGGTTAGGCCATGCCATAGATGCGGAGCGGCAGCGGGCAGAAGAAGCACGGCTCACGATGGTCAGGGCGGAGAACTCCATGCGGAGGGCCCTGAGGCGGGCCGAGTGCCTCGAGGTAATTCGCAGTGAGTTGGAGGAGAACATGTCGTCGTCCCTGCGAACCCTCGGGGCCATGGAAGAGGACCGCCTCCGGGACATTGAGCAGGAGTTCGATGATGCCCTGGCCCGGGACATCTAAAAGTGAGCCGTCGGACTAGCCCGCTGCCCTTGTAATTAGTTAGATAGTGTTAGGTTTCCTTTGGTTTTTTCTTTATTTTGGTTGCGCTTGGACAATGCACCACGTTTCTGTATATAGTTTTTCATTAGGTAGTATTTTTGATAGGTTTCATTTCTTCAGTTGGGATCATGGACCCTGGATTGTTCATCTGTATATAGTTCACTATTGGATTCATCTCTTTTTTTGGATTTCCCCATGCAGCAATGGTTTTTGTTTTTCCCTTGGATTTGCTTTGTTGGACTGTGACTTTGGACACCTTTCCTTTGGATTATGATTTCTTGTTTTTCATTATTTTACGGACATGCAGCTTATCTTTTTTTATTCCCATTGTTGTTTGTTGCATTTTAATTCCATTCATGTTGCTTTTAATATATTTTTTTCTTCATACTTCGATGTGTGGTATTATCTCATTGGTTTCATGCATGTCATGATATGGGTTTTCACATTCACTTGCAACCATTGTGTGTGTGTGATGGACATGTGTTCATTTACATACTTGCCATTGGGGTTGTATCATGTAATTGCCTTTTCTATGTGGGTGGATGCAATACTTGGTTGGGTCTTTGGGCTGGGGAGGCTGGCCATAAGGGCCATGATTGAGGATCGTCATGACCTGGGGGCAGGGGGACATGAGTGGGGGCCTGCTGGCAGGTGCCCCACACTGCTGGGGGGTAGGGGTGCAAGGGGACATGAGTGGGGGCCTGCTGGCAGGTGCCCTGCACTGCTGGGGAGTGGGGGTGCAAGGGGACATGAGTGGGGTCCTGCTGGCAGGTGCCCTGCACTGCTGGGGGTGGGGGTTCAAGGGGACATGAGTTGGTGATCAGTAGTGCAAGGAGACATGTGGCTTTGCTGGGGGGCATGCCCATGTTGGGTGGGCTGCCTGAGGGACATGACCAGGGATGCAGGGTAGTCCCCTGTGGTGTGGGCTGCCTGCAGGGGCCATGGAGGGTGTACAGGGAACACCTGGGAGGACCCACACTGCCAAATCACGTGTAGGACTCCCCGGCATCCCCGAAATACACGTACTCTGCTGAAATCGCGTGTGAAACTTCCCGCGAACACCGTAATACACGTACCATGCTCCAATCGCGTGTGAAACTTCACGTAAACCCCAGTTATACACGTACCCTGCTGAGATTGCGGGTGAAACGTCCCGCAAACCCCAGTTATACACGTACCCCACTCGCACAGGGCCTATCGCATGTGAAACTTCCCGCGCACCCCTGAAATACACGTACCCTGCTAAAATCGCATGTAACACTTCACGCGCACCCCTGAAATACACGTACCCAGGCCAATTGCGTGCAAAACTTCCCGCGCACCCCTGAAATACACGTACCCTGCTGAAATCGCATGTAACACTTCACGCGCACCCCTGAAATACACGTACCCAGGCCAATTGCGTGTAAAACTTCCTGCGCACCCCTGAAATACACGTACCCTGCTGAAATCGCATGTGAAACTTCCCATGCACCCCTGAAATACACGTACCCTGCTGAAATCGCATGTGAAACTTCCCGCGCACCCCTGAGATACACGTACCCTGCTGAAATTGCGTGTGAAACTTCCCGCACACCCCTGTAATACACGTACCCTGCCGAAATCGCGTGTGAAACTTCCCACGCACCTCTGAAATACACGTACCCCGCTCGCACAGGGCCAATCACGTGTGAAACTTCCCACGAACCCTAGTAATACACGTACCTCGCATGCCGTGCTGGTACAGGGTTAGCGCAGCCCTTTGCGCTGGATTGGGGATTTTGATGGCTTTTCCCTGCGAGAGGGGCGTTCTTGGGGGCGTAAATGGCGCTGCTGCAGGGTCGCTGCGCCACTGTGCGCCACGGCTGGTTTTGGTAGCTGACATCCATGAATACGCTGTGCGTGGAAATGGATTTTAGCACACGCGGCTAGCGCAGAGATTCGCACGCGCACACTGTGCACCAGCCGCGTGCGCCACTTGTGCGCTAAATTCTATGAATTACCCCCTGAATGTCTTTTCATCTGTTTGAAAATATTTAAACATTTTTAAACAATTGAAGATATAATACACTTTAAACATATTTGTGTTGGTTGTAAAGACATTTATTAGTAGTTAGATAAACTGTATCTGTTTGGTGACTGTTATTTGTTCCTTAAAAGTATCATTGTTATTCTCATGTTACATACATATAAAGAATGTGGCATATTTTCTTCTGGTTCCTTTTCTTGAGCATCTTTCTGTTTAATGTCTTCCTCTTTAGGATAATTGTCCTCCAGCCATTACATGTAGTTTTCCATTTTACTGTGGTAGAAATAAATACTGCTTGTCACTTCCGATATTGGAATAAGCAAAGAGTGCATGAGGAGATAAGGTGGAATGTCTTGTATTTACTTTGTAAATGGATGTTTAATGTTTGTGTGGCGGGCATCTGCCAATAGGATGTCAAGTACCACAGATGCTGTTCAATTATTGAACCTATCAGAGAAAGTACTATATTTCAGTGAGGTTTACATATGCCAATACAAATGTAGATTACATTGTATCATTATGATAAGAGTTTGTCTACATAGTACAGTTCTATTGCTTGAGAGTGAGGTTTAGTTTTAGGAAATTGTGCTATTTTTTGGGGTGTATTTATTGTTTCTTTGAATATTTGAAACATGGAGCCAATTTCAGAAGGAGAAGAATTTCATTGTTCAGAAGACTGTGGAGAATTTGAGAATTTTGAGAATGGGGTTCATAGTGATATTGGGGATATAGGTGATGTGTTGTCAAAGCATTGGCTTACAACGTTGTTTTGGTTCTGCAATACTGTTTTAGACTGAGCATTTGAAATGATAGGTTTATGCTGCAATTGAGGAGAAATATGTTTGATTTTTTTTTTCTTTTCGGGAAAAGAATGTGGAGAATTTGAGAATTTTGAGAATGGGGCTCATAGTGATATTGGGGATATAGGTGATGTGTTGTCAAAGCATTGGCTTACAACGTTGTTTTGGTTCTGCAATACTGTTTTAGACTGAGCATTTGAAATGAGAGGTTTATGCTGCAATTGTGGAGAAATATGTTTGATTTTTTTTTTTTTTCGGGAAAAGAATGTGGAGAATTTGAGAATTTTGAGAATGGGGTTCATAGTGCTATTGGGGATATAGGTGATGTGTTGTCAAAGCATTGGCTTACAACATTGTTTTGGTACTGCAATACTGTTTTAGACTGAGCATTTGAAATGAGAGGTTTATGCTGCAATTTTGGAGAAATATGTTTGATTTTTTTTTTTTTCGGGAAAAGAAAATTAATTAATCATCTAAAGAAAGACCACAGTGAAATGTTCCAAGATTTTTAAAATTTTAATAGAGGTGAAAAGTATTTCTCTGATCGAAAATATATGTTTTGGTCATAAAACCCACCCAGATAACTTTTTAAGTATATTGGAAAAGGAAAATACCTTTGATGCCATTTTTTAAGTAGCCGTGGTTATGAAAGCAGCTAATGAACCGTTGCGCCCCATCAGAGGGGTTATAGCCGTGGGTACCATTGAGCCAATGGCATGTTGTGTATTTTTGCGGTTGCAGCTGTGGCTACACATTTTGCATTGATCATAATATTTCATGGATTTTACAGTACATGATTCTACATGAATTTTGATTCTATGCTCTCATGTGTACCTTTGTGTTGTTTGAATTTTAGCACCTTGTTAATATGTCTTTTTGAATCTTGATATATGTTACATAAACCCACTGATTGTACCCGCTGTTATAGCTTTTTGTATTTTGGTGCAGTGATCCTATTATTATATGAATCTTTTAGCACATATTTGTACATTTCTTTCTGTTTGAATGTTCTCACCTCAAGGCATGTGTGATTTAAATTTGAAACCTTTACAATATGTGTTTTTCAATGCATTTGAAAAATGTACATGTACCCGGGGCAATGGGAAGGTTCTCTCAGTGTTACTGTGGTGTATAGCCACGTTTATGTAATTTGTCAAATTAAAAAATAAAGGGTTTTATTTTATTGTGTTTCTACATGTACTACAATATATTCTTTAGAAGTATTGTTTTGGGGTTTATTGACTGTTATAGGTTATAAAAATGTGTGGAGCATTTTATTTGTTTTCTTTGTACGGTCCTCTGTTGGTGCTATTGGTTTCTGAAAGCTATGAAAGTGACCTTTTTGTGAACGTTTGAAATTCTGATTCCAGAACTCAGACTGTGCACATGTTCTGGGTTTGGCTATTCTGAAGATCTATTCATTATTTGCAGCAGCTGATGGTTAGTGATTGTGTGTGTTTCTATATTTCATGTATAGTATGCATTGTTGTTTATTTAGGATAAATTAAGTATGTTTAGCTTTCGGATTTAGTCAAGTTTATATATACTATTTGGGTTTTGCATATTTTACTAGTGTTTTTAGGAGAGTGATCAAAAGTAGCACATGTTATGCTATGGTTATGTGTGGGATAAATATATTTCCAATTAAATGTTGTTTCTCATTGACATTGTAAGATGTGAAACAAATAGGGGTGCATATGAAACCCTAATGTCAACCAAACAGAATAGCTCTACCCTTGACAAACATTGCTGCTTTGTCTGTGCTTTGTAGTTGGATATCAAGGTGGTTCATGTGATCTTAAATTTGTGGCTTTCTATTATGTTAGAGTTGTGGAAGTATTTGAATGTGGCCTTAAATATGACAAATCTTATGATGGAGTGCAGCTGATCAATGCTAATTTGGTTTTGATGTTGGCAAATGTGCTATTCCTTATTTGTGGTTATTCATGGATTCTGCCATCTTACAGGGAAAGTTAATGTCAACTGATAAGATTCCAGTGAATGTGTCCTCTCTTTAGAAGTGGTTTGTAATTGTACTCTGAAGTTATGGTTACAGTATGCAAGGTATTACTATGTTCACTGGGATGGGACAAGGGCATTGTTGATAAGGTTCACTAGGGTAGCTTTCAGAGGCTGTCCAGGGCACATGTCCATTCAAACCCTATTGAGAGGGGGATTGGCAGTGAAGGGAGGACATACATGATATCTTTTATTGAGTAGCACTAGTAGTGATTAATGTGTAGGTGAAATGCAGGTTAGTGGGTCATTCCATTGGCCCTTTGATGCTTGAACAGGTACAAACAGATGAGGTGCTTGTCTTTGCACGCCCTTTGATGAAGATTCCCAAGAAGGAATGATTACATGGGTGGTGGGAGAAACAAGTGAGTGGCATGGCCCGGTCACATGACCAGCAACCTACTCAATTCTTTCTGCCTGGTACTGGTCTACAGTCCTTATGTAGAGACTTGTGAGGTGTAAAGACAGGAGCTGGGTGGAGCAACTGAGTGGTAGTGCATTTACAATCCTGTCATTGCTCCGATTTGAATGCAAATACTGATGTACAGTATATTGCTGATGATACAAGAGTTGTTGCTCATTATGTTACAGTATACATGACAAAAGCTGAAAAGAGCAATGCAGCATTGGTATGGGCAGATTTGTCAGCAGATACATGTTTTAACCACAACATTCTAAACTTTGGTCTAAAGATGCTTTCATATAGAGAGTGTTGTAGCTACGAAGCTGCAGTTCAGCTAACTAGTTTGCCTTGGTATAGACGTAACATTAATGTACTTTGGTTAAGTCTTGGCCGAGCTACTACTAAAAATCAGGTACTGAAGCCTTTGAGTGAAATTCAGCAGTTACCTGAAACAGTACCTGACAGTACTTAATTTATGCATACATCCAAATTGATCTGTAGAGTTGGAGGATCTTTGCTTATATGAAGTAGCAGCACACTACTGATATCGAAATTTTGAAGCAAATAGTGACAGAGGACGGTTTAAAGAACAAGGATCTACTGGTTGTCTATTGAGACATGAGAACGCAAAGCTCATCAACCACATGAAACTGTCTTGCCAAACTACAGAGAAAAAGGAATGATTTAATTTGTGTCTTTTGTAGTTGTTTTTCCCACAGCCTACAGAGAGTGATTTGATTGGAGGGTTTAAAACTTTTGAAGAATCATTTTTTGTTAAAACATTTTTAATTACATATCCAAACTTTGAGTAGTACTTGGAGAAACAACTATGTGAAGAAGAACTTTTGCCAGCTGAACAGGCAAACAAGACTCCTGAGGGAAGTCAAGATACTGCAGCAGGAAGTCAAAATGTGCATGGTGATGTCATTATTCAAAATGATGTTGAGCTTGCCATGGAGGAAGTAGAAAGTGCAATGCAACAAACTGAAATTGCAGATTCAAATTATGATGAAATAGTTAGTAAACTTAATGTAGAGCAAAAAGATGTTTATTATGAAATTGAAGATTGGTTCTTACATGGTTTACAGCATGACAAGCATGAATGTTCTTGTGTCCAATACAAACCTGTATTGTTGTATGTTAGTGGACAAGCAGGAACAGGTACATTTTTTAAATTCCTGCAATAAGAGCTGTGATCCCAAATGTAACTGATTGTTCTTTGTTGTGTATTGTAACCGCTGCAAGAGGTTTAGCAGCATTCGCTATAGGAGGTGTTACTTTACATTGACTGTTGATGCTACCAGTGGAGCATAACAGCAAACTAGAGTATAGAAAACTTATAATAAGTGCAGCACAAGAACTAGGAAATGTTCTTAGAAAATGATATACCTTGATTGTAGATGAAGTAAGCATGGTGTCTAACTTGATGCTAGCTTTCATTCACTTGTGAATGCAAGAGGTTTTGAAGACTAACTGCATTGTTTTTCTTGGGGGTAAACGTACTTGTTTTTGGAGACTTGTTACAAATAATTCCTGTAAAAGGTCTGTTACCAAAATGCTCTAATCTAAGGATAGTATCTAGACATGCATAATAAGATTTGTATTGGTGTTCTTGAGGAGAATATGTCTTAAGGGGAATACTGATTTCTAACATGTTTCATACATCTTACAGTCCATCTGTTGTCATGTTAAATCTTCAGGAAAGAAACATGTCTTGTGTTGCTTTGATGTGCACACTTGCAGAGTGTAACAAGTTTAATTCCACAATGCTGCTTTTAAAGAAGCACAATATTGTGGAGATGAAATAGTGAGATCTTTTAGATAGACATGTTATGCCAGTAGAGTTGGATAAAAAAGCAAAAGCTTGATTAGTTCAACTAGAGAATTTAATTTCTAAAACAGCAGGTCTAGATGCAGTTTTGAAACTGTGTATCAATGCACGATTAATGTTAAATAGGAACTTGAATGTAGAAATTGGTCAATTCAATGGAGCAATGGGAAGAGTGATTGCATTTCACACTTTACCTCACAGTACAAATATGAACATGTTTAAGTAAAGTTTAACCTTCTAGAAGAAACACATTTGATTTATCTGACCGCTGCTTTTTAAGGATACCTTTGTTAAATTGTGCTCTGCATATGCAATTACTATTCATAAATCACAAGGTTTTACTTTAGAAGCAGCACTTATTGACATTGGTCATGTAAGGCCGTATCACGAGTTGGGCGCTGACCCGTTGGTATTACTGCTGGGGCTATTAACCCTACTGCCAATCCCCCCGTGCTATTAGCGCTGGATCACGGGCTTGGCAGAACGGTAAGTCCCCATTCCCAATTGGGCCCATTCGGGGATTCCCCATTTCCCATTGGGCCCAATGGGGAATGTTCAGTGCTGTTACCACCAGCAGTATTACCACAGGCGGTAATAGCACCAGAAATTGGCAAAATCGCGGCAGATTTGACCCCAGCTCAGAGCTGGGGGTAGATCCGCCAAGCCTGGGATTTGTCAGACCTTTAAATGCAGCTGTAATAGCGTTACCGCTGCATTTAAGGGTTACCACCAAATTCATGATGAGCCCCATATTGTTTACAGAAGAAATGTCATATGTACATCTGTCAAGTGTGTAAAATAAGGTTACTTTTAATAAACGTTGATGAAAAACGTGACAGCTGCCATTTATTGTACAGAAGAATATAATAGATTACATGTACTGTATGCTCCACACCTGAACCTTATAACCATACCTGCTAAGCACTTAGCCAGAAAACATAAGGAGTCAGTGAAACTACATTCAAATTAAATAATTCCTCGTAATACTAAAAACAACAGAATCAACTATGACATACTCTCATTGCAGATTTAGCAGCAAAACAGGAGATGAATGTGTATGTTGCAAATAACACCATTGATGCAAAAAATTGCTTGAACAGCAGACAAGCAGCTATGTGTGGAACTTTCATTTTTTTAAAATATCTGTAGATGAAAAACGACACAGTACATATTTGGCAATGTCAATCCAAAATGTAGTAGCTATTGCAGATGGAAATCAACAATTTTCCCAAAATGCACAGGAAGATAGTCTAGAATTTGTATTTACTGTCTTCAATTTATTAGTGCAGGAAACTGTTAGTCTAGATAGGTGTGTAGGAATTAGTTATGGGTGGAATCATGTGTCCATAATGTAAGAAAGATTACACTACTCAGGATATTTCTGAAAGCTATGTTCCTTCCCCTGATCCGAAAAGTGTACATTTTTCTGATCTTCTAACAAAAGTATTCCATGAGATACAATGCAGTGACTGTGGTTATAATTTACAATCTACACTACAAAATCTAGTTTTTAATAAGTATGTATTGATTATGTTTGAAAGATACAGGGCCTCATTACGAGTCCGGCGGGAACCTGCTGGTTTTTCCAACTCGGTTACGGCTGGACTCGTATTACCATTCTGCCTCCGTGATTCCCAGAATCACCGGGGCATTACAACCCTGGTGACCCGGGAATTCCGGAGGCGGAATTCGGTAAATCCCCACTCCCATTGAGTCCCATAGGACTCAATGGGAATGGGGGCCATGGAAACACCAGCACCATCTCGTGATGGTGCCGGTGTTTCCACGTCCGCCTGCAGGTGGGCGGTGTTAAACCCGCCAGGTCAGACCTGGCGGGAATGACACCTCCGCCTGCTGGACTCCGAATCACCCGGTATGAAAACAACAGTGGCAGCGGGTTTAAGGCCACCGTTATTTCCATACCGGGTGACTCGTAATGAGGCCCACAGTGTAGATGATAGGGAAATTAGCACATCATTATTGAATTTTGTAAATAGTCAAGTTTCCATTAGTAAGAAAACTTTAAGATGTGCACAATTATTTTTCATGAGGGGGAATCCATTCACTGTGGACATTTCGCAACATAGGTGCGTGCAGAAGTAGATTTGCCTGTTTATAATAACTCTATAGCCACACACCAAGCTAGATTGCAAAAGGGTTTTAAAAATGCTTATTTAATGTTGTTAAAAACAGTTTTAAAATATATGTTTTATTTTCTTTGTGAATATAAATATGCACAATAAAAGTTTGGAATGGAAGAATAGAGTAATATGTGTTTTATGTAAAGTAGAAGATGGCTTGAAGCTAGGATGTATTTTAAAATCTGTATGAAATACATATAGAGTTAATATTCTAAAGATTGCATAAATTAGAAAAGAAAACAGCATTCTGCAATCTTCTACTTCTATTTTATTATGTAAAACAGTGTATATTATAATGTGTAAAACAGTGTATATTATAATACGTACATGTGTTCCCTATAAGTGCTAGTTTACATAAATGCTTCCATGTACATTATTTTGAGATTTAAGGAGTGTAGAATGTTATGACTTTTTATTTATGAAACAAGTAAACAGTAGGATGTAGATACAAAAAAAATACAGTATAATGTTTGTAAAATAAATGCATCTAATTACTATTAAGAGTTTTAGGAAAGGATTTAGATATACTTGCCATGTGTGTAGGTGGCCAAAATAAGGACACACACAACATTTTTAAAAAGTATTCCAATTCAATTAAAAAATGTAAACATCTGACTAAGGGCCTCATTACAACTTTGGAGAAGGGCATGGCTGCCTCCAAAATCATGTCCGACTTTGGAGTGCCCGGTATTTCCTCCTTCAGGGAACCCAGACCCGGTCCTTCCCCGTTCCCATTCGAGCCCCCATGGGGCTCAATGGGAATGGAGAGGGAGCTAACAATGGGCCCGTTAATAACAGGCCCGCTGTTAGCTCCCTGGTCCCCTCGCGGGACCCGCTCTGGACGTCTGGTTTATTTTTGGTACCAACTGCATTGTATCTTAGAAGCATTCTTATGACTTATTGGCTATGTAAGTACATTTGTATGGTGGAATGATTGTCTGAATTGTAAAATGGGCATAATATGCCATGATTTGCATTCTGCAAAAGCTGGTGAAATGCAATGCATTCAGAATTTGGTGTGGATGCATATACACATCGTTCATTAGGAATGTGCTCTTGTGAAACATAGTTGCAGGAAGTGCATGTATGTTTCAAAGTGTAAGAAATTTGGAATATTTCATTTAAAGGGATGTTTTTGGTTTGCAGTACTTGTAGTAAGTACATTTGAAATTTGTGTGGATCTTCCTGTGTGTTTATGGTAAATGTTACAATTCCTGCACAATGTTCCAATTGTTGCCTTATACCTGAGACACTGTAAGTGTTTTTAGGATCATTTGTGGCACTTGTAATAAGGATGAACATTTGCAAACACAACTGGTTTAAGCTGTTTAAGTAAATGTGAATAATTGGTGGAAATTGAAAGAGAAGATTCATTGTTACATTAGCATAACAATTTACTCCAGTTGTGTTGCTGAATTTAAATGGACCAGAGAGTTCTGTTTGTCGATCGTTTGATGGGCCTGCAGGTTTTTCTGCGAAGAGACAATTGTGTATTTGTTTTCTGTTGGACGTGTAGTTGACTTTGTACTAGACAGTTTTTTGGGTGTATTTTTTGATGCAGAATGAGTTGGTGGTTGTTTCTTTAGCATTATTGTTGTGGGATATGTTATAGATTCTGTTTATATTAGTTGTATTTTAAAGGTTTATTTTTTTGAGGCACAGGGTGCATATTGGGGTGAATAGTGTCCATAGCCTGTTGTGTTTCAGGATACAGGATACAAGAAATGTCAGTGTTGACTTTGTTTGCATTAAATTTAACTAGGAATAGACCATTGAGTGTACGCAGACGTGAAAGTGCTACATAACTCATACCTTCTTTAAAGACTGTGCTGCCAATGTCAATCAATGCTTGATCTAGGGTTAGACCTTGTGATTTGTGAACAGAGACAGCATATGCAAGAGACAGAGAATTGCTCTCTGCGTACGTACGTACGTACATGTCTTTGAAAAGAAGGAAACGTGGTATTGTCCGGCCAATTATTTTTTTACTTCTGCAAGTTTGTCAAAGTTGATGTTGAAAAACTGAATGTTGTTGTCATGTGGATATGTTTGGAAGCCGACAACTGTACCAATTGCTCCATTGGCTAAACCTTGTTCTACGTCAAGGTTACTTTTTTCTCAAAACCAGTTGTGTTGGAGATACATTTTTCTAATCTATTTAGTCATGTTGTTGCTTGTTGACACATATGAAGTGTCATGCTGTGCACTTCTAGTTTGTCTGAGTTGATATGCAGTATGGGTTGCATGTCTTCTTCAACATTGTCTCATTGAATTGACTACAGCTTGCAAGGGTTGGCATAAAGGACATGCATTTTAGATATGTTGATTTAATTGTTCCATGACATTAGGAGCACTTGTGTTTTGTCCATATAGCTCATGGATGAATATACTATTTAAGATGGATTTTGCATCTTTAGTAAGCAGGCCAGTTATAAAGCTTTTTAACATGTTAGCTTTGGTGATGTCTGTAGTGTGACACATGTTTTGAGTTAGTTCTCTGTAGTGACAATGTTGCCATAGATTTACAGTTCCACTGCTGGGTATTGCAGCATTATGTCAGTCCTAAAGCTTTGAATATAGGTTGGCCTTTTACTGGTGTTAACTATAGAAGGTCTTCGAAAACAATAACATGCTTTCCTCCAAACACTTCTTCGTAGTTGTTTTACGGACTTCTTGCATTCTGAGATGAATTAAAGCCACCATGAGGTTGGAAACCATGCTTACTTAATCTATCAGGAGAGCTTAATTTGTTTTAGAATTCTGTGTACTTCAGTATCAGCTTCTGCTGAACATTTGTAATATTCTAATTTGTTTTGGTGTTCTATGGGGAGGAGCAGTAGTTGGTGTAAAGTTGCACCTCCTATGTTGTAGGCGGCTAAACCTGTGGGGACTGTTATTACAGCCAAAAGGTTGTTGCTTGTTAGGTTTTGTAGATATTTGCTGATTATTTTAATTAAGAATGTTTAACTGAACCAGCTTCTCCACTTACATACAATATCAGATGATTATAATGTTTACAGTTACAGATTTTAGTTTCATGTTTAAATCCATGTTCAATTTCTTGAATTACTTATAGATAAATAGTCAGTTGTTCATAATTTAGCTGTGATTACAGAACTGACAAGTCTTCTTCAGATTGTTTATATTTATACATGGTAATGTATACCTCAGTCACAGCTATTTTTGCTTCATTTGGAATGAGTGGTTCTCCAAATGGTTCTTGGCTTCCTGTTAGGGGATATTGACTGCCCTCATGAGTGTCTTTGTTGTGTTCAGCTTCAATGTCTCCCTCTTGTTGGCATTCATTGTCCAACATTTGTTTGTATTGTTTGAAATTGTCATTTGTTATACTACTTTCATTTGCTTTGAATGCAGCTTGAATTGAGTCAGTTACCTAATAATAATTCTTCTTTTTCACAGGTTTAAAAAGTTGGAGTAGGGCCATGAAAAAGAGTTCTCTATTTCTGGAGATTTAAATGATACCTTTATATGATTAATTAGACAGAGTTTGGTGAGTTTAACTAGGATTCCTTCACAAGTTGCGAATAAATATTTGTCAGTGGTCTCACTTGGTGTTTCATTGTTTTCCTAGGTGTAGTTTTGGGCAATGTTGTACAGACACATGATTTCCAAAGAAGTTCTTCTGTTTGGGTAGTATTTGTCAATTACATTGTTTATTTAAATGTCATGGCTGTTGGGATCATCTGTGGCTATTGTTTCTATCTCTAGGATTTTAGTATTCTTTTTTCGGGGTGAAGCTGGACCAAAGTTCAGCCAGACAATGTGTTCAGATTTGCCATATAGGGCTGTACCTGTTAAACAGTGTACAGCTTTGTTGAACCCACATTCTCTATGGGAGAGCCTTTTGTCAGATGATATGTCATCCCAGAGGTATTTTAGTTCTGTTTTCTCAGCTTTCAACTGCAGTGGAATTCTCTGCAATGTACTGTATGTCTATGTTAACATTCCATAAGAGGGCAATGATTGCATTGTAATCATTGATGTACTTGTATGCTTTGTCCCTTTTATTGTTTTATGTATGTTTAGGGGTTTTCCTGTTACGCTTTGTCTAACAGATGACACTTGGTATAGTATTTACCTTTGTTTTTTAATCTATGTCAGCAGTATTTTCCACACTTATATCTATTCCATCTTTATATTGGTTTGCAGTGTGTAAGAGGTTGTGCAATGCATCCCATGCATACTCTGCTCAACATAAAGTAAAAAACCATGTGGTTGGGCATAGGTTCCTTAGCATACAATATACATCAGAGTGACGCCGGAACCAGTATTCTTTTGTACCACACCTGTTTGCCAATAAATCTGTGATACTTCACTGCTAAACTTCATCTTTGTCTTTTATCTTTTGAAGCAGTTGGGTAGCAGAAATGTTTAAAAAGTTAGATCCTGTTTTTAATGTGTGTGTGCAACTCCATAACATAGAATTGGTAGTTCTCTTTCGAAGAGAAGTTGGAAAATGTATTTGATATGTTGTCTGAATCTGGGGTCTTCAGAATACATTCTTAAAGACTGATTTCTGATGCACTCATTTGTGTGGATCTTTCATCATATCTTGCTCCTTTTCCTGTAGGAAAAAGGAGATGAAAAGAGCGTACTTCTGCACTTTTTTCCCATATGCTTGTTTGGGATCCTTTGGTTTGATGCATTTGATATGTTTCTGTGCATCGTCAATGGTGTCTTTGAAGTGTAGTGGGTGAATTGTATACTCGTCTAAAGTGTTGGCTTCACTAATAGGATCTACACATTCAAATTGGCCAATTGTTGTTGAGTCTTGAGTTATTTGGGTGGTTTATCTTATGTTTTCCTCTATGCTTATATCTTTGTAGTATTCACTGCTTTCTTCTAGATATTGTAGGGCTTGTGTAACTTTGTTTAAGTTGACCAGTTGTTTCCACATTTTTTTTGTCTTTTGTTGGTACACCATTAACTAGTACAATCAAAGATTGATCTAATGGTCCTTGTTCTCCTAGAGTTTCTAAATTTTCTTTGAGATCTAATGGCAAATATACTACTTTGACACGGATGCCCTTTAGTAACTCGGATGGAGGTAATTTGGCTGATTTTAGTTGAGGGCGTATTATAGCTTGAAATGGGTGTACTATTAGTGATAGCATGTGTAGGCATTTGGTTATTGTCAAACTTTGTGGTGCAGTATGTGCAAACTGTTGATTGGTCAGTTATTTTGTATTTAGTTTCTGCTGTTAGATATAAAGCCAATTGGAACCACTAGGATTCTTCATTGCCCTCTATGTTTTAGGCTATATCTGCTATTTTGGGCTCTTTGTATACACATTTCTGTGACAACAGACAGATATTTGGTCTGGTATTGTAGCAGATGTGTTTCGAAACTTAGCTATTTCTTTTTTATATGTCTTTATTAGGATGTTGTTGTTTATGAGGTTTTCAGTAATGTTTTCTGAAGTTACAAAATGTTCTAACTCAACTTCAGTTCCAAAGTATTTAGTGTGTAAAACAACAAACATGACAACACTAAAGGGTCATTACGAGGTGGGTGGTAAGGGGTACACAGCGCCTTTAACCCCTTACCACCCTATTACGAGGTCTCCTCGCGGGACCCGGTAAGGACGCCTGGTAAAACCAGGCAGCCTTAGCGGTTCCCGCGAGGAGACCAGCATGCTAATAACGGGCATGTTATTAGCGGGCCCGTTATTAGCATGCTGCTTCCCATTCCCATTGAGCCTTATGGGGGCTTATATGGGAATGGGGATGTTCAGGGTCTGGGTTCCTTGAATGAGGAATTACCAGGCCCTCCAAGGTCGGAATAGCCCGGTAATTCTTCATTCAAGGAAGCCGGACCTGGTACCCAGTAAGGGGGTAGCCATGCCGCAAACAGAGGCATGGTTACCTCCTACCATATAATGAGATCCAATGCCACAAAAAAAGAAAAAGTTTAAAAAAAGAAAAAAGTAAAACATAAAATAGACAAACTGAACAAATCACAAGACAAGGGAAAAGAGGATTGGGTGAAAAGGTGGTAAACATGAAGAAGAATTAAATGGTTAAAGTTCTTGCAGTTAACTGGATAACCTTTCACTAACAAGCACTGATAGCAATAACCAATATAACCTACTTTCTTTTTGGGTGGGGTGATTATTCATGGCTACTCACTGCCATGCACCCTGATTGGACACTTTCACATGAACGGATTGTAAGGAACTCATGGTGACAACAGTAAAGACAGACACAAGTGGTCACAGTTCGGGGGCGTTTGTTGAACTGCAAAGGTAGGTTGGAAAAATACCTAATCTAAACGTAAATCTAAGATGGGAGCAGGCTTCAACCATCAAATAATAATAAGTCAGTCATAGTGGCGTCTTGTCAAATAAAATGGCCTATACTAAGAAAAACCTATTGCTAAATACAAAAAGAAGTACAGGATAATGTTCTTATGAAAGAAGGAAGTGTTCACAAATAATAAGTCAGGATGCGGTACTTGGGGTCTCCATACCCCATGTTTTCAGCAAGGGACAAGGTGGGACTTTGGAGCACAGCACACGCTTGAGCTTTCCCAGCACGAGCTATCATTTCCGGTTTCAGCAATCAGGGCTTTCAGCGCTTAAGTCACTTTTCTATCAAAAAGTCTCTTGCCACCGTGGGACTGATGTATTCAAACAATAAGCAAAGAGTTCTCTTTCACATATACATTGGGTGATGCCTTTTACACCACTGATTCACCCTCTTCTGGGCTCAGACCCTTCTTAATTGTTAGCCTGCTCCACCAGGTTCACTATGGCTTTCAACACAGTCTTCTGTGTGACATTCATGAATCTTACTGTCTTTTCAAACAGTTCACTGTGGACATCCTACGGCCGGGTTCACTCTTGTGAACACACTGTATTTTGGGACTTTAGACTTCTTCCACTTTTAAATGGCAATCGTTGTTTGGGTTCACGCTGGCCAATCTATCAATGAAACCTTTTCATTCAACTCTCATGATACAGGATTCACTTCGTCAGCATCACAATCTTTTGTCAGTCAAAGAATTTCAACTGTACAGAAGATCTCAAGACCCCTGTATGACCACTTTGACCCACTTCATGGCTTTCTGAAGATATTCTAGTTATGGTAGTTTCAACAATCCGGTAATCGAGTTTCCTACGTGAGCACCTATTTGGTGCCAGACTCCTCTGTTGCTGGTTTTCCCCCTTTCACATCAATTGCTCTTTATGCATTCACAGCTCAATTAGCCGGTTGCTACTTTTCATTCAACACAGTTTGGTTTCTTATAGACTTTCCCCTCGACTCACCGGCTGTAATGAATCATTTGGCTTTCTTTCTCTTTGGAGTCAAGGTTGGTACCATGGAGACAAGCGTCTCTCCCTGGCTTGGTTATCAGCGTAGGAGGGTCTTGTGTACCGTTGACATCTGCTGCAACACATGGTGGCTATTGTTTGCGGTTTTACAATTCCTTCTGCAGAGGTTTCACGGCCCTTGGATGCAAAGGGCAAGGTCGCTTCTCTCCTTATTTCCCTCTCTGTATGCGCCATCTTTCTCCTTCTCTTGAACTGCCATGCTGAGCTAGCCCTCTGGACCTGTGGTCTGCCTTGCTAGTATTGTGCTCTTGTCCTCCAACCTTTATACATGTGAGGAAGGGAGAAGGCTGTCAGGGGTATGCGGTTCTGGTAAATTTCCTGACTTTGCCTGACCCTGGTGTTGGGACATGTTAGGTATATGGGTCGAGTGTTAGTCTATCATCCTTTGTAATATGCAAAAGTGTTCGCGTCGGAAAAGGGGGGTAAAGTGTTTGTGTATCCTACGTGGTAGGTTGGGGAGAAACTGTCCGAAGAAGGGGGATACCACGTCTTACCCGTCGGTGTCCCACTCCCACTCGCAGAAGACCCCCACCATCCAGGTGATCCTCCCTCACTGGTCCACCCCCAGGAACTGGATCCACCAGCTATGGCGGTGTCCTGGGCACCTGGATGACAGACACCCAGGGACTAGTCAGGGAGACACCTTCAGGTTTCTCACAGGATGTGCTCATAGGGTGTGAGCGTAGCCGTGTTAATCCATCTCGATGTGTGATTTGGAAATTTGTTTATGCAGATAGGAGTCACTTCTTCCTATACCTTTGTACTTTGTCTTGTGCTTTGTAGTTTGTCAGTTTTCGTGTTTTTTTAGCTTGTTATATTTATTTTAATGTTTTTCAATGTTAAATGATTTTAAATGGCATTTTTGTGTTGTGTATTTTTACAGTTTTTATTTTCCTCCACAGCCCTGTATTTAAAAATGACTACTGCAGTGATGATGAGGTGGTGTGGGTCGCTTCAGCTTTCTATGGGGGGTAATTCATATAATTCAGCACACAAGTGATGTGCGTGTGCGACAGTCTGCGCAAGCCGCGTGCGCCAAAATCCATTTCCGTTCACAGCTATTCATGGATTTTAACATCCATTACCAGCCATGGCGCAGAGTGGCGCAGCAACCCTGCAGCAGTGCCAGTTACGCCCTCAACCCTCCCCCTACAGCACACAAATCCCGTACATGGCGCATGGGCCAGTGGACCAGCATACAGGCCCCCAACCACAAAAACGCCTGTAAAATCCCCACGCACCCCTCCGAATACACGTAGCCCGCTGCGCGGGGAGAATAACACGCAATTGGCCCTGTGCGCGTGGGGTATGTGTATTACTGGGGTTCGCGGGGAGTTTCACACGCGATTGGCCCTGTGAGAGCGGGGTACGTGTATTACTGGGGTTCACAGGGTGTTTCACACGTGATTGGCCCTGTGCGAGCGGGGTACGTGTATTACTGGGGTTTGTGGGGAGTTTCACACGCGATTGGGCCTGTGCGAGTGGGGTACGTGTATTACTGGGGTTCGCTGTGAGTTTCACATGTGATTGGCCCTGTGCGAGCAGGGTACGTGTATTTCGGGGGTTCGCAGTGAGTTTCACACACGATTGGCCCTGTGTGAGCTGGGTACGTGTATTTTGGGGGTGTGTGGGAAGTTTCTCATGTGATTGGCACTGTGCGAGCTGGGTACGTGTATTACTGGGGTTCGCGAGGAGTTTCACACGCGATTGGCCCGGTGCGAGCGGGGTACGTGTATTTCGGGGGTGCGTGGGAAGTTTCACACGCAATTGGCCCTGTGCGAGCGGGGTACGTGTATTTCGGGGGTGCGCGGGAAGTTTCACATGCGATTGGCCCTGTGCGAGCGGGGTACGTGTATTTCGGGGTGCGCGGGAAGTTTCACACGTGATTGGCCCTGTGCGAGTGGGGTACGTGTATTACTGGGGTTCGCGGGCAGTTTCAAACGCGATTTCGCTGTCAGAGCGGGGTACCCGTATCCAGTGGGGTGCGCGGGGAGTCCCAAACGTGAATTGGCAGTGTGGGTCCTCCCAGGTGTGCCCTCTACCCCCTCCACGGCCCCTGCAGGCAGCCCACACCACAGGGGACTACCCAGCACCCCATGTCATGTCCCGCAGGCAGCCCATCCACCATGGGCATGCCCCCCAGCCAGCCCACATGTCACATTGCACTAGTGATCACCAACTCATGTCCCCCTGAACCCCCCCAGCCTGAGGGGCATCTGCCAGCAGGCCCTGACTCAGGTCCCCCAGCACCCCCACCCCCCAGCAGTGAGGGGCACCTGCCAGCAGGCCCCGACTCATGTCCCCCAGCACCCCCACCCACCCAGCAGTGAGGGGCACCTGCCAGCAGGCCCCGACTCATGTCCCCCAGCACCCCCACCCACCCAGCATTGACGGGCACATGCCAGCAGACCCCGACTCATGTCCCCCAGCACCCCCACCCGTCCGGCAGTGAAGGGCACCTGCCAGCAGGCCCGACTCATGTCCCTCAGCACCCTCACACACCCAGCATTGACAGGCACCTGCCAGCAGGCCCTGACTCATGTCCCCCAGCACCCCCACCCACCCAGCATTGACGGTCACCGGCCAGCAGCCCCCGACTCATGTCCCCCAGCACCCCCACCCACCCAGCATTGACAGGCATCTCCCAGCAGGCCCTGACTCATGTCCCCCAGCACCCCCACCCACCCGGCAGTGAGGGGCACCTGCCAGCAGGCCCCGACTCATGTCCCAGCACCCCCACCCACCCAGCATTGACGGGCACCTGCCAGCAGGCCCCGACTCAGGTCCCCCAGCACCCCCAACCCCCAGCAGTGAGCCTCAGGCCCTGACACATGTACCCCAGCACCCCCACCCACCCAGCAGTGAGGGGCACCTGCCAGCAGGCCCCGACTCAGGTCCCCCAGCACCTCCACCCCCAGCAGTGATCCTCAGTCCCTGACTCATGTCCCCCAGCACCCCCACCCACCCAGCATTGACGGGCACCTGCCAGCAGGCCCCGACTCTTGTCCCCCCCTACATGACATCAATATGCACAATCATGGCCCACATATCCACCAAAATACCACAGCACGCCACCCCAGTCTTGAGACGCAATGATTTCCCAATCCACCCTACACTGACATGCCTATCTCAAGACACAAACCAAAAGTCAACTATGTACATCAACACATGTCCGTCACACAAACACACACTGGTTGGCATTGATTGTGTAAATCCACATTTTCACATGCATGAACTCAATGAGCAAATTACACGCATGGAAGTAAAATATCAAAATGTATTATGGACAAAAATAAAGCAATGAAATGAAAGCATAAAAAATTGCAAACATGAAATGAAAAGCATGTCCAAAAGATGAGTACATGAAAAGTATAACCAATCCAAAGAAATCCAAAACAAAAATAGTCCAAACTCTCCCTCCACCAAAGCAAATCCAAAGAAAACGTAAAAAGTAAAACCCATTAATCCATGGTGAAATCCAACTATGTACAATCAATTGTCAAGGGTCCATGAGCGCAACGAAAGAACAGAAACCTATGAAAAAAGCGACCTAATAAAAAAACTATATACAAATGTGTGGGGCAAAGTCCAAACACCCCAAAATAAAGGAAAACGAAAATTAAACCTAACACTAAAAACTATATACACTGGCGGCTTGCTAGTCCGACGGCTCACTTTCCGATTTCCTGGGCCAGGGCATCATCGAACTCCTGGAGGCGGTCCTCTTCCATGGCTCCGAGGGTTAGCAGGGACGATGCCATGTTGACCTCCAACTCCCTGCAAATTGCCTCGAGGCACGCGGCTCGCCTCAGTGCCCTCCGCATGGAGTTCTCTGCCCTGACCATTGTGAGCCGTGCCTCTTCCGCCCGCCGCTGTCCGCATCTATGGCCTGCCCCAAGCACTGCCACATGGAAGACACTTCCAATCCTGGGTCCTCCTGCCCTCTGGCCGATGCCTGCCCCTCGGATGTTGAAGGCCCCGAGCCATCATGGCTCCCACCTTGTTGCTGCTGCTGCTGTGCCTGTGCCTGTGCCCTGGCTCTTGCTGCATGCATGTCCTCCTCCAGCTGGGGTGCAGTTGTTGAGGTGGCCACTAATGCTGGACATCTGACTCCCGACTGTGGCAGGGATGTGTCCTCCACCAGCCTGGCCGCAGGGTCAGAGGCAGCTCCACAGGGTGCCCAGGTGATACATGGGTGGGAAGATGGCATGGAGGACGACTGGCGCATAGGGGGTTCAGGTGAGGAGGGGGTCGGAATAAGGTCCAGCATACGGAGGAATCCAGCCCTGGTGACCTGTCCCAGTAGGTCAACGTGGCCAACGAGACATCCGAGATGACGTGCCGTGTCTTCACAAAAACACTGCAGGTCACTTTGCATGCCCCGTTGATGCAACGCCATCACAGACAGGACAGGCTCAACCCGGTCCCGGATTGCCACGTCCGCAGGGAGAGGAAGGCCAGTTGTTGTACGCTCATCCCCTCCCTGAAAACGGGACTGGACGTAGGCATTCCTGCTGGTGCAGGATGATGCAGTCACTGGATCGGGGAAAGGATTAAACACAAGCTTCTCCGTGGCGGCCTGTGCCGCCTCCTGTCCGTACCCCTGCACTGCACCACTAGCACCAGTGGAATCCCCACCTCCAGACCCCGTGTGTGTCCCTTCCACGGCCTCCTCCTCCACCAAACCCCCACCAACCTGGATGACTCCATGCCATCTTCACACAGGGAGTGCACAACACATGCACACACAGCACAAGATTGACATGCATCTGTACATCTCTACCACTCCAGTGATAATGTCACCATCCATGTCACATCTGGCAATCAGCCTCCTACATGTCAGTGTCACATGCATCCATGTTGCATCACAGTTGCACACTTGTCACATACACACACATGCACATGTACACAGTGCAGATACATGCAGCAGGAACCCCCTTCCATGTGTGACACCACAACCATGCCACAGTGCATACACATAATTTTCACATGTGCGCACCCACACATGCATTTGGCCAGCATGATTGCCAACACATACACCATCAATGTGTCTCACACATGGGAGGAATCACATGTGGCTGGTTCACGTCCCTATACATACGCATCCATACATGGCCCTACAAAGACATATGTTGAACCTGCACACTCCTGGCACACCACAACACGCACAGCGTACAATCAGTAGGCATGTACACTTATCACTCGACTCCAGACGGTTCTGCCTCTCAAGGACCTGGACGTGGAGTGCTGGGTGTATATGTTCCAGGACCCTCATTTGGCTGGTGGTAAGGCGGACCCGGCACCCCTTACCATCCGCTGGCTTCAAGAGGCTCCGGGCTTTGCTGAGGGTCCTGGACCTGAAGTCCTCCCAGCGCTTCTGGGCGTGTTGAATGCCATGGACTGCCACCTCCTCCGCGTTGATGGCAGTCATGATGTCCATCCAGATCCTCTTCCGTCCTTCATTGTCGGCACGCAAACTTCCAAAGAGGGCATCATACTGCCCCAGGACATGCTCCACCAGGACACCAACTTCACTGGCACTGAAGCTGGTGGCCCTCTGCCTCTCTGGCTGGGGGTTGCCAGTGGTGCCAGATGGTGTAGACATGGCAACCCCAGAGGCAGGTGTGGGTAGGCAACTGGGTCCTGGGGCTGGGCTGTGGAGCGATGGTATCCCAGTCGGGAGTCTTCAGTTCCAGCTGAGGTGGTCAAAGCAACTGTACCCCTGGCTGACATGCAGGCACCAAATAGCAGGGCACATGGGCAGGAGGCAGGCATGCAGCAGCAGATGGCAGGTGGGAGCGTGCTCAGGGGTCTGGGGGGCTGGAATATGGCCTTCTGGTCAGTGTGGTCTTCCGTGTGTTGCTCCATTGCCATCTTGATACGGAGTGATTTGGCACATGAAAAAAGTGCACATCAGCGTGAAATCCAAGGAAAGGCCCTTAGCTCGTAAGCGCGTAAGTGACGTTATGCGCGCGGGCGTTCCCCACTACACTGGTGTATAGTGAATCAGCATGTGAGAAAACTGAACATCACTGTGCTATTGGAGGAAAGGGCCTTAGCGCGGATGCGCATAAGTGATGTTGCACGTGTGGGCTGGCTTAAAAGGTACGACTATCACGCTATTTTCTTGTACGTGCTTTTTGTGGAGAGCGAGCGGGTGATTCTTGTACTTCTTGTCGGTTCACACGCGGTTACTTCACAACGTTTCCAGTTTGTACTCCCTGATTCCTCAGACTGCGTTCTTTTGTTCTTTTGACGGGGGTGTTGCCAACGCGCACACGCGCATCTTTTTCACGTTCTTTTTCAAGGCAGACGGTGAGTCGCACACGTATTTTCCAACTGTGGTTGTCCCCATGTGTGTCGCATACCCCTTCAGAGGTCATTGTAGGCTGCGTGTAACATGCATAAGCTTATTTTTGTGTTTCTGGGTGCCACAGCGTAGTGCGGGTTGATTTTTCCACGCATGTGGTCTACCAGGGGTTGCATGCTCATGTACTTTTGTTTTTGGGGTGCCTGTGTGTTGCGTGAACTGTCATCTTCCCCCAGGGGTCACAGACAGCCTTGCTAGAGCACTAGGGTATGAATTCCATCTAGTACCCTACCCCTTTCACCCAATGGCCCAGGACAATTGTTTACTGCAACTCCCATATGCACAACAACATCGGTGCCATGGTTGGGAGGCGACCAAGCAGTAAGGGAGGCAAAGGTGGCCGATCTCAAAGAGGTGGGTGTGGTGGGCACGGTAGGGGACGTGGCCAGGATTTGCAGGGTGCCCGTAGAGCTCTGTGTGTTGAGGACCAATCAGGGCCACCTATGCCCCCCCAATGGTTGTGGGAAACATAGCATCCCAGCTCAGCCCTTGTTGGATGGGCCCATTTTGTCAACTGAACCGGGCCAGGATGACTCCCAGGCTGACTTCCAGGTCACCAAGTCTAAGCCATGTGTGGCGATGAAAGTTGCTGTCGCCAGGCCACATGGATCTGGGGCAGCAATGTCATCTGCTGCCCCAAGTAGCCAGGGTAGGAGGCTGCAGGGGCAGCTGCAGCTCAATCCACCCCAGCTCTGAGTATCCCAGCCGGGACAGTGTCGGTCCAGGTCCAACACATCGACGTTGGCCCTGCCAACATCACCCTGCAGCCAATGCCTGCACCAAGACCTTTGGTCATTGTGCCTTTACAGGCTTCAAGTACCCAGTCCACCTCCGCTTCTGCCCCTACTGTCCAGAGCGGCGTAAGCCACTCAGGATCCGCACCACCTTCCAAGAAGAAGAGGAAGGGTGCTCTAGCACTACAGGCTGAGACCCCAGACACAGCTACACACTCCGGCACGTCAAGGAAGCCTAGCTATAATGACACAGAACTTGATGCACTTGTGGCCTATGTAGTCGGCACATAGCCGCGAAATGGTGGTGACTGCAGGATGCAAGACTATGCCTGGTCAACGGAGGGCCCACTGGCAGACCATCGCGGACCACATTAGTGCCCAGCTGATGATTGCTACAAGCGGTGGAATGACCTGAAACGCAGAGCAAAGAACAAGCTGGCTTCAAATCATGCCTCTTCTCTGGTGACTGGTGGTGGGTCTCCACCAGAGGACGACCAACTCACTGAACATGAGTCTGTTGCTGGAACCTTCATCACAGAGGACCAGATCCAAGGCGTGGGAGACCTACCAGATTACGAAGCATTGTCCGGTGAGTGCCCATGCATGTGTGTGTAATCCATTCGTATGTTGCTTGGGTGACGTGTTCTAATTGAGTACCAGGTGAGGGTATGTAGTCCTGAGTGGTATGGGTCACCCACGTGCTTCCTCCAAACCATTCACCGCCCTTGGATTTGGGTATGACAGTATCCCTTCTGACCACAGTAGCCAGTTAGCACCACATTACTGCAGTTGCCCTTGAACTGTCGTCTTGCAACAACATTGTTCAGAATTTTAAGTGTTCATTCAGCCTGATTGTTTCAATCCTCCCATTTTTGCAACACATTTTTCAGCCTAATGCCACATATGTGACATGCTTCTGTCATATATTGCACCCCACAATGGGCAACATTTATTACTTTGTTATGGGAATGATTTGACCATTCAGGCTGATTGAGTAAGGGCCTGCTCACATTGATTTTTGGGGCCTGTTTGAATGTGGAACATGATTGTCGTTTCCTGTCATGTTGAAGTGACCAGCCATTGATGTATCCATCCGCCTGACATCACTGTATAATTGTACACTGGATGTGTTGCAGTGTGTGGCACATGCGTATTTTGTCACACAATTTTGCTTTTTTCATCTCATCATGTCCATCTCACATGGTTGGGTGACAGTACTCATTCAGTAACATATGGCTGTACTTGTCAAATGTACCAAGTGCTATCCAGCATGCAGCACATGTGTTGCTTTTCCATTTAGGAGTCCTCAGTGTCTGCTTTTTGCCTCCCCTTCCAACTCATTGACAGTGCATGCATGCCAGGGTTATAGTCATGTGGGACATGTGTAATTCATGTACTGGATCTCTGGCTTGTCAGGCCTATGTGTGTGCTATGGTGCTCATGCCTGTTTCCATTTGTTGTCTTTCATGTTTTTGCAGGTGATGACGCACTTGATGCTGTTGAGGTGGAGGATATGGTGCAGACCCAGGAGGAATCTCAGCCACGACCGGGTACCAGAGGAGGACGTGGGGTGGTGGGGGGTGAAAACCCAATCCTCCTGCAGACCATACTGCCCAGGGGTGTCTCTGGGTGCACCTCCCCAGACCTCTATGATTCAGATACTGAATCGGACGATGAGACTTATGTGCTGTCGCAGGTGAGTGTTTCTGGCAGAGATGCTGTTCTGTCCAACCCACCTGCACTGGGGATAGACCCCTCTATGGGGATGTCAGTGTTGGTAACTCCGCCTTTGGTGGTTACGGATGCAGGGTCACACTCCACAACATCTGATCCTGTTCCTGGGCCAGCAGATCAGAGGGGGAATGCATTCCTGCAGCCTCAGGCAGTGCCAGCACAGCAAGGTGCAGATTGCCTTGCCCCAAACAGCTGTGGCGCCCGCCGACGCGCTGCCATGCGCCACCGGGCCATACTGTATGGGAAAACTCCATGTACAGTATAGCAGCATAACAGGGCGCATCGGTTGAAATGATGGCTCAGGCAATGGATAGGGTGGCCACTTCTATTCTCACCCCTGAAAGGCAGATGGAGCTCCAACAGCAGGCAACAGAGTCCATTTGCCAATCACACAGGGAGGACATGTTGGCGTCCAACAGGGACCGACGGGCGCCACTGGAGACTCTGCGCGAAGCCATATCTGTAGAGTCCCAGAGCCACAGGGAAGCCCTGAGGTTAGAACTCCATTTCCTCAGGGAGAATCTGGTTGAACTTGAGGCTTCCCGAAATTTTAGGGAAGAACAGCAGCTGGAGCAGCTCACACGTTCGCTCTCAGCTGAGCTCCAGACAACACGTGAGGAGATCCGGGCATCACGCGAGGCCATGCATGCAGAAATGCAGGCAACCCGTGAGGTGCTGTATGGGGATCTCCGTACTATCATCCTCCAGAACCAGACCTTCCACACCCGCATGCTTGCTGTCATGGAGGACCATACCAGGGCTTTGCGTGGGATGCCTCCCATAACACCGGCACCTCCTGATGTAGCAGCAGAGGGTGAAGAGAGTGACAGCAGTTCTCCCATATTAGCGTAGCCGTGCAGGCCATGAGCCCATGGAGGTATTTATTTCCGCAACATTCACGCAGGAGGGTGTTGGGGTGCACCCTGTCCTCGAACCTCCTGGGTGGCCTCCCCCCCGGTCCACACATGGCCATTTTTTTCTTTTTTTTTAACAGTGTGTTGCCTTGTGTGTCTTCTGTGGGCATCCACTGTGTATTCCAGCTGGGCACATGCAGGCTTGTCCTGTCTTTGGGTTAAATGCTCAGGTTCCTGACACACACACCCCTCCTTCTTCCCCTTTCCATGGGCTTGCAAAGGGTGTGACCAAGTGACAGTAACTTATACATTGACATTGGGCTCCCATGAGCTGTGTGGGCAGTCTATAGTCAAAACTTTGTGTACATCCCTAGTGGAGATTGTTGTTGGATTGAACACTGCATGGTGTATTGATATGTGCTTGTGCATCCATGTCTTTCTCCTTATTCACATGTACCTTCTTCATGTCTTTACAAGGCCGTCTCCTTTGCAGATGTAGTTCATGTTGTATGCAGTACACTGACACATTTGCCGGAGAGCAACACTCTGCAGTTGGAAGGGGTCGATGTTCTGGCTTAGTCAGGTTGTGAGACTTGCACTACTTTGATTTTGTACTGTCATATTTTGACACTGTTTCATCCTGTGTTGCTGTTCTGTGTTGCTGGTAAGTATGTGTTCATGTGTGCTGTTTCTTATTGATTACTGGGACCATATTATCTGTGGCCTTTTTACATTTGGAACAGTGTACTTTGTGACACTTGTGTCATGTGTTGTGCATTCATTTTGTAGCTTTCACATTGCATGACATGCCATGGTGTGTTGGGTAGCTGAGACGGGGAGGGGTTGGGTGACATGGCACTATTTTCATGGTGTATTTTTCAAGGAGGTAGTAATTCATGCAGCATGAATGTGTGTCTTTTTTCACACGGCATTGGTTGTATTTAAGTAGGTAGGGATGCACACAATGTAACACTGCCAGATGACCAATCTCAGGCTGGTATGGTTGTGACAGTTGACTGTCCCTTATGTCATCATTGATTGTCAGCTGGTATGTGCCAGGGCTGTGTGCACTCCACAGGGGTAGTATTTTAGGTGAAGTAATTAGCCACCAGCTATGTACGGGCTGCCTCACCACATGCCCTTTCACCTCCCATACGCAGCGGCTGTGCATGTGGTTGGTGATGTGGGGGCACCACCATGTCCACCCGCAGGCCCCGGCGGGTTGCAACGTTGTGCAGGACACATGCTGCCACTATGATCCTGCACACTACTGGGGGCGTGTATAGCAGCTGCCCACCAGAGCGGTCAAGGGAGCGAAAGCGTGACTTGAGCACTCCGAATGTGCGCTCCACTATGCCCCGGGTTGCAATATGGGCTGTGTTGTAACTTACCTCAGGTGCTGTGGTGGGGTTCCGAATTGGCGTCATCATGTGGGTGCTCAGAGGGTAGGCACTGTCCCCTGGGGAGGTGATGATGGGTATCATTAGTGGGGTTGTGACATTGCTCAGTATCTGACATGCATGCATGTGCAGAGGCAATTATACTCACCAAGCAGCCATGTATCGCCATGCCGCTCAGCTTCTAGGTCCCGGTTTAGGGGTGACATTCTGAAAATGAAACTATCATGGGTGGAGCCTGGATAGTTGGCATATACTGAGGTGATGATTCCCTTGGCATCACATACTGCCTGCACGTTGATGGAATGCCAGTGCTTGCGGTTTCTATAGATGTTCTCAGTTGCCCTGGGTGGACGTAGAGCCACATGAGTGCAATCAATGGCACCTAGCACTTTGGGGAAGTGTGCCACACCGTAAAAGTCCTGGGCGGCAGCCTGCCTTTCTGCAGGTGTTCTGGGCATGTATATGTGCCTATGGACTGAGGGGCGTGCAGTCATGATGGCCAACACCTGGTGTAGGCAGCGTGACTGCGTGGCCTGTGAGACCCCTCCCCCCACTATGGCACTTGTCCGCTGAAATGAACCAGTAGCCAAGAAGTGCAGTACATTGAGCACCTTTTCCAAGGGGCTCAGTGCTTGGGAGCACAGGGTGGGTGATGTGAGGTCATCCTCCCACTCACTCACCAGGTCGAGTATTATGTGTGGTGGAAACCTGTACCTCCCATACACCTGGTCGTCAGGCATCCCAAAAAGGCTGGTCCTGGGTGTAAAAATGTGGGGCCTGGCTATCCTCCTCCTCCTGCAGTGTCCCATGACCACTGCTGCGAGGAACAGTATATTCATCGTAGTGTCTGAGCTTGTTTGTTGTTTGCGCGCACTTTTATGCTGCGCGGGGCCACGTATGCCTGTTTCCTGCTGGCGTGCGTGTTTCCGGATTAGCGCATCTTTTTTGGTGCACGCGTTTCCCCTGTTCGATTCAATGAATACGTGTTGTAGGCGCGCGTGTGGGTGTTCTGCGCATTTGCCTCCTGTACTTCCCCGTAACGCCCACATTTACATGCGTTGTTCCCCATTCCGCGTGTTACGCCCCGTGTTACGCCCACTTTTGTTGTGTGTGCTGCGCTTGATGATGTGTGCGCCCACGTGCGCCACGCATGATTTTAGCGCACATCCCAGGATTTACATGCGCACAGACTTCCATGAATCGATCTGCATGGCTTTCGCATGCTTGCGCTACGATTCACACGCTTTCGCACGCTTGCGCTGCGATTTTCGGCGCACATTAATTCCATGAATCGGCCTGTAAATCTGACATTTGGCAATACTTCAGCATAAAGGACCAACACAGCAAAAAGGAGATTGAGGCGGTCATGTGCAATTACTACTGTAAGGTTTTGCGGAGGGGACCTTCACACAAGCCATCACAAAGCCTGGGGACATCCACGTTAATTCAATGTCCTCTTCTCCGTTTTCATTGGGATGAATTGGATGAATCCTATAGGAAGGCTCATGTGAAACATAAGATCAAAGCACATGGGGCAAGATCAGCACAGCAGTATTTGTCATCTGTGCTGCAGACTTCCAATTCAATCAACAGCTATTTTCCATCAACTAACATCCAACCTCAGTCCATCCTGGTTGCACCCGATCTTTCTAATTTTATTGTAATTTGCCAAACCTGTCAAAGCTTGATTGATGCGGGAGGTGGCACACTAGACGCTTGGAGCAAGGCTCTTTCAGAACATACAGCCAATTGCCAACGCTAGGTATATTTTTAAGTGCCATTTTTTACCACTTTTAGAAAATAAAACACAAAATATGTACAAAATCTAAAATTTGAAAAAATATAAATGTTCTTTTTTAACCTTTTGTTATATGTATCAATCCTAGTATTTTTCCGTTCCAAGTTCCTACCTCTTTTTTTTCCTCATCACCCAAAACGGTCCTTTTCAGGGCCAACTTTTCAGTTATAAAAATAGACAATAAAAGCATGTTCTGCAAATATCAAAAAAAGACCTTTAATTGATCCTTTTAACAGTGTGTGTTTAAAAAAACAACATATTCTTATATATTTTATTATAGCAACGACTATCCCATGTTACCCCGTGAGTAGACCCCCAGTCGTTGCTGCATTTAGCCATGCATGCATTTTTTATAGCTGTGGATACACTGTATTTTGGGACTTTAGACTTCTTCCCCTTTTAATTGGCAATCGTGGTTCGGGTTGACGCTTGCCAATCTATCAATCACACCTTTTCATTCAACTCTCATTAGACAGGATTCACTTCCTTAGCATCACAATCTTTTGTCAATCAAAGAATTTCAACTGTACGGAGGATTTCAAGACCCTTGTATGACCACTTTGACCCCCTTCACGCCTTTCCGAAGGTCTTCTGTTTATGGTAGTTTCAACAATCGGGTAATCGCACAGAGTTTCCTACGTGAGCACCCATGTGGTGCCGGACTCCTCTGTTGCTGGTTTTCCCACTTTCACATCAATTGCTCTTTAAGCGTTCACAGTTCAATTAGCCGGTTGCTACTTTTCATTCAACACAGTTTGGTTTCTTATAGACTTTCCCCTCGACTCACCGGCTGTAATGAATTAAATTTGAAAAAAATATAAATGTTCTTTTTTTAATGTTTTGTAATATGTATCAATCCTAGTATTTTTCCCTTCCAAGTTCCTACCTCTTTTTTACCTTATCACCCAAAACGGTCCTTTTCAGGGCCAACTTTTCAGTAAAAATAGACAATAAAAACACATTCTGCAAATATGGAAAAAATACCTTTAATTGATCCTTTTAACAGTGTGTGTTTAAGAAAAAACATATTCTTATATATTTTATTATAGCCACGATTATCCCATATTATCCCGTGAGTAGACCCCAGTCGTTGCAGCATTTAGCCATGCATGCATTTTTTATAGCTGTGGATATAAAACCGATCAAAGAGAATCTACATATATATACATATATAATCTACGGGCCTCATTACGACCCAGGCGGTACGTTACCGCCTGGGTCGTACCTTTACCACCATGGCGTAAACTACGTTTACGCCATGGTGGTTGGCGGACTTACCGCCCCATTCCGAGGTCGGCGGGGCGGTAAGTCCCCAATCCCCATTTACCCTTCCCCATTCCCATTTTTGCCCCATAGGGCATAATGGGAGTGGGGAAGGCCTTAATTACGCCACCGTAAATTACGGTGGCGTAATTAACAACATGGTCCCTTAGCGCCATGGATTTTAACACCTGCAGGTGTTAAATCCGCCATGGCGCTAAGGGACCTCGGAATCAGGCGGTAAGGGTCGGCGCTGTTTACGCTGCCGTAAACCCCTTACCGCCTGAGTCGTAATGAGGCCCTACATATATATATATTCAGTGCAAAAACTTTGTTAAAGGGACGTTATAGTTACTTTTCACTAATAACAACCTATCCATATTTTGATTACAAGTAAAACCAAAAAGAAAACAGAAATTCGCCAACCATAACTTGCGCCACCACTGTGCACTGCTAAGACTAACACCCATGACATCAAAGATGACATCAGATGACATCACTGATGCATTTACTTTTTATGAAACGCTTCTACAAGGGATTGTCATTATATTGTTGGCAGAGGAAATCAAAGGTCATTGGGAGAAATAACATGAGATACATAGTTCATTAAGTGAGGGACTGTCCAGGATGTCCGCAATTGATCAAAAATGAGGTGTCCTATGGACACTGCGCCTGTCTGGGAAGTCTGCATTCAAAATGGAGGTGTCCGTAGGACTCTGCGCCTGTCCACATGTTTGCATGTCTGCAAAGTTGTGACATATATTTAATTAGTTCCTATCCTGCAGACACCTGGGCGCACATACATCACATTCCCTGGTTCCTACGGACAACGCGCCTGTCAGGCATGTCCGCAAAGTTGTAGTGTACTTTTAATTAGTTCGGGGACACCAACCCTGTCCGGTATGCACACCTCTTCCACAAGGTCCTATGAACAACGGGCCTATCCGGCATGTCCGCAATGCAGTGACATAATTCAATTAGTTCAGGGACCCTATCCATGTCCGGCGAACAACTGGGCGCATGAGCATCTCATCACCTGTGTCCTACGAACACTGCGCCTGTTCAGATCTGTCTGCCGTATATATGTTAAAATTGCCTATGTTACGAAGTACTTTTTGTACTTTACTAATTCATTTTGTTAGTGGTTTCATTCTGCTTAAAATCAATGCAATTAATTTCCTTTTGGGTAGCATCTACGAGAGCTTCCAGGATCTTTTCTGTAGTAGGTTTTAAGGGTGGAGCCTGATTTTTTGCCTGTTTGTATAAGGTTCTGAAGGATTCTATGGTAGAATATTTTTTGTAAAATACATTTTTGGAATGCTTACTTTTTGCTATGTTAACATTGGTAGATGTAGTGTTGGCACTACAGGTAGTTGCATTCTTCTTAGTTTTACATTTTGGAAGAGAAGTCACACTTCTTTTCCTGCTACCTGGATCTCTCAGTGACTGTATTAACTGTTTTGTATGAACTTTTTGTACTTCTAGAGGTGGATGGCCATTTTTCATTTTTCATGGTTTGCTTTGTATCTGCTCTATGTCTGTGTTGTTTTCGACAGAGTTGCTTTTTGGTAGGCATTGTCTTCTGTCTGTTTGAGAAAAAAGGAAAGTATGGGTTTGGAATTTGTGCAATGTATTTGTGTGTACTGTGCATGAGTGTCTGAATATGAGGGTAGGTTAACATAGAGGAGTGGCATTGTGCATAGGGCTGTTACATTTGGTTGGGAAGGTTGTACTGGTACGTGTGTGTGTTCCTATGGGAAAGGTTTGCTGCAATATATATATTTATATATACCAATATGAATATGTTGACTGGATATATATATGAGATTGCATTTGTTTTTAACAATGTGTTGCAGTCGCTTTTTTTCAACGTTGCTATTAAAACTTCAAAATGTGTGGCTTATGATAAATTTGAGACTGATGCTCTGTTCAATCTGCAAACTTATAACAAACTGATATGTATGTACCACCTTCATCGTTTTAAATCCAGTATGTTAAGTAAACATGAAATAAATTTCATGTTCACGCAATCCAAAGAAGGATATTAATACATGTGTAATTTATTAACAAATAATCCTTACTATTTCTGCACCTATAACTTGACTTTAGCATGGGTCATCTGTGACTTGATTAACACCGCCATTACCTTGCTGAACAAGTAAACATACACTATTAACAGTATGTGTTAAATCAGATCGACGGCTACCCCCTTTGTGTTTCCCTCAGTGTGTATGACAGTGTAATGTGCTTGAAGAAGTAATGATATCACAATGTTTTTATAAAACTAGTGGGGATTAACATACTGGTGTTCATATGACAATAGAAACAGTGGACCTGTCAAGGTGCAATGAGTTAGGGTGAATGAAGTGCTGTGGGGTTGGATAAAATTGTCTAGGCTACAATACAACAATACTGCACTGTCTGAGTAACAGGCAGAACACTAAAACAGTACTGCGCTTACTTTGTTGGATGTGAAGAGTAGGTTTCTTCTGGGTTTTGTCTTCCAGCAGAGACGTCACTGGCTTTTATGAGGTGGTTCTTCACTGCAATTGCAAAAAAAGGATGTTAGTGGGTATAAATGCCATATCATATCATATGTGTTAATGGTACAGTAATAGTAGTAGGAGAACAAATTGTTTTAGAGTATAGGAGGATTTGTTGGCAGGAAGAGTTAGTGTGTGTGCAATTATACAGTAATGCATATGAGTGGGTCTTGGGAGTAGTAGCATTGTTGGCATGGGGGCCAGTGCTGTAGTCATAACTGTGTCCTAAGCGGCTGCAATTTTGAAGTGTGTGAAAGATCCTTGCACTATTTCTTTTGGAAATTGATTAGTGGAAGTCATAGTATAGTGAGAAAAAGTGCAGAACGATGTAGAGATTGGAAAGGAGAATGTTACTGTGTGTGGAATTAGGTTAACTTTCTTACCCATAGATGCTCGCTACATGATATGATATGATATGATATGGCATTTGTAACGCGCCTATACACAAGTGTTTCAAGGCGCGACGAGGCAGGGAGGGGGAACAAGGGGAAGACAGACAACGATCCTACTAGGCCAGGTGTCATTCAGACCGCGCAAGTGCAGGGGTAGGGGGAAGGGAAAAAGTGCAAGGGGAAGGGGGGGGAGTGCAGTACAAATAAGTAGAATAGAAATAAATAATAAATAAATAGGGCCAGCTGGTGGCAAGTGCAAGGTAAGTGCAGACAAGTGCTGGGGGGGGGCTGAAGGGATAATATTCAGACATTACTAGGTAGGGAGGCAGTGCAAGTGAAGAGTGACTGGGCCCAGGACCGAGGTCGTTGAGAGTGGCCCAGTTGCAGAATCAGTGCAGTTTTGGTGAAGAATTTAGCAGGGGAGAGGGAGAGAGAAAGCAGAAGTGAAGAGGAAGGTTTTGAGGTGCTTCCGGAACCGGAGATGGTTCTCCTCAAGTTTCAGGGAGGCAGGAAGGCTGTTCCAGAGGGAGGCCCCTGCCGCGGAGAGAGATCTACCCCCAGCTCGTTGCTTAGAGAAGCGGCTGACCCTGAGGGAGTTGGAGACGGATGAGCGTAGGGCTCGGGAAGGAAGATATTTAGGAAGAGAGAGTTGAAGGTATTTAGGCACATGAGTGCAGACATTATTTTCTGTTGTTTCAATTATTTATTCAATTTACAGATGACACTGTTTCCAATGTACACATGAATTTCTTTGCTTTTCGCCCAATGGTAATGTACAGAGATGAGCCTCCCTCACTCTCAAACTTAATGTATAAATGATAGGCCCCACGCCCCTCAAACCGAATGAAGATAACTTGTCGGGTTGATCAATGACTCTAATACTGCGAAAATCAGAAATGTAGTGCCTTTTAGATAAGCGCTTTAAAGGTGATCTGTTTTGTGGGGTCAGAATGTTGTGCACAGTAGAGAATATGTTAAGTAGTACATGATTATCATAAATGATCAAACACTCCAGATTCGAAATTGAGCAGGGACCAAGTTTTGAGTAAAAATAAGTTGGTCAGGCATTTCGTAATTTGGTCGGCCATTTTTGATAAGACAAGTCAGGCAACTCTGAAATGGATGCTTGAGCATACACAATAGTCAATTTCTGCTAGTAATGATGAGGTCAGTAGATAACATTTTTTTCATAGAAGTTCATGAAGAGTATTCTGGTGTAGAATGTGTTAGATGAAATCTGTTCAGACTGGGTCTGAGTGGCAGGTAGGCACACTAATCACAGGCAGGAAAAGACATTGTACATTGATCTTTGCATTACCTCACCTTTCTAGATTGTATGAAAGGGGGTGAGAGCCCAGGGAAAGTTGGGAATTGCAGATTGTTCTTCAGTATACTGTATGATGTGTCCTGATCTGCTGCAGAGAATAAACAGATGACTTTTGAACTACAATCTGAGTGTCCTGATGAACTTCAGCTTCCCTTTCCTTATCCCTGTGGTACCAAGACACAGAGAAGGTGTTGGGACCTTCTGTTCAATGCATTTTGTCAATTGTGCAATGCATGTACTTGCCATGCTTTCCTAACATAAATGCAGCTTCCCTTTTTTGTGTGCATTCTGGGCATTTCACATAGGAGCTGGCATTTGAAAGTGCTGTGCAAAACGTTCCCTATGTGTTTTTTTTATTTAAAAAATCACAGGCAATGGTGCTGAAATTTAAATATGTCTTTTGTAGCTGTTATGCAAGTGGGCAGTACAAGAAAACTGTGAAAGCAAACAGCATTGTAAGTAACTGTCAGTTGATGTGAGGAGATGGTACAAATGACAGTACGATTATTGAGTCGGTTATGCAGGTCAATTGGCAGGCACCATGTTCATGTGCATGCAGACTATCTACTTGCAATGCTTTGGTAACATTCATGCAGTTTTCATTTTCTGTGTGCATTACAAAACATATGCATACCTGTAGTTTGTGTTGATGGATGTAGATGTGGATGAATCTGGAGTAGACATCTTGGAGAGTATATACATATAGAACATATATACATTTTCAAATGTCTTTGCAGGTGAGTGGATTCACACAACCAGCACAGAACCATTTATCAATAAAGAGGCATATAAACAAGAACAAACAAACCCAATTTCCATATATAGCAGTGGCCGAGTGTATGAAAAGGTAGACAGTACCATTATGGCAGAAGAACCGCTGATTGCAAGAAAATACCCAACACACTCACAATCAACTCTCCATTCCACAGAAGCACAGAACCAATCTGTCCCGTCTACAAATGGCCGTGCACCTCAATGTGTAACATATGAAAACAATCCTTCAAATCACATTCTCCGACATGGTACGGCCAAAGAACTGCTGAAAGAAATAGACCACATCTAAAGCAAATATTTTGGAAGTAAATAGCACTTACAAAATCCAGTAACTTTAGAAGAGAGGAACAGCAACCATGCAGATGCCATCCTTCCATTACAGACATACAAAAAAGAAATTGCAAAGTTTAAAAGCATATCTGCTGAAGTACCAAACCAATTATGTGTGTGTTGTCGCAGAACTTTTCATAAAAAGAGCACCAAAACTGTAGATATAACGTACACAATTGAAGACATTGAGGAATCCCAATGGTTCCAATTAGCTCTCTATTTTATAGCAGAAAACAAATGCAAATGTACTAAACCCTCAATACTTTGCACATACTGCACTGCAAAGCTTGATAATAACCAAATGCCTTCACACGCAATCAATAGTAAACATTGTAATCCAAACAGTGCACCCATTTCAAGGGATAATACACCTTCAACCGAAAACAGCAAAGTTTCCACCTTCTGAATTACTGAAAGGCATTTGTGGCAAAGTAGTTTATTTGCCATTAGATCTTAAAGACAATGCAGACACTCTGGGAGTGCGATGGCCAATAGATTATCCAAGTGAATGGTGTACAAACAAAAGACAACAACAATTTGGTAACAACTAGTAGAGTTAAATAATGTTAGAGAAACCCTGCAATATCTTAAAGAGAGCAATACATACTACAAAGAAATACACATTGAAGAAAACCTGGGAGAACCCACCGAAATAATTCAGGATTCCTCATCAACGGGCCAATTTGAACTTCGAGATCTTACCACAACCTCCAATATTTTAGACCAGTATACAATTCACCCACTGCACTACAAAGACACCATAGACGAGGCACTAGAAACATATCAAATCAGCATATGGGAAAAAGGTGTAGAAGCACAAGCCTTTCCTCTACTCTTTCCGACGGGAAAAGGTGGAAGGTATTATGAAAGATGCAAACAAATAACAGCACCAGAATAACGTTCTTTACAAATGTATTCTGAATACCCCAGATTCAGACAAAATGTTGAATACATATTCCACCTCCTCTTTGAAAGTGAACTGCAACTCTATGTTACAGAGTTGCACAAACATTGAAAACAGGTTCCAATTGTTTAAACATGTCTGCTACTCAGCTACTTCAAAAGGTGCAAGAGAAAGATGTAGTTTAAAAGTCAAGTATTACAAATCTCTTGGCAAACATGTGTGGTACGAAAGAATACTTGTTCCGATGTCACACAGATGTTCGGTGTATTCTACGCAACCTTGGCCCACCCACATGATTTGTCACTTTAAGTTGTGCAGAATATGCATGGGAAGACTTGCACAATTTCCTATGCATAGCAAAAGAAAACAAAGCAGGGATAGACATGAAAACACCAGGAGAACTCTGCTCTCTTGCCACTGTAAATGTGTCAAGGTACTTCCATCACTGCTTGTTGCCATGTTGCACTTCATCTGTAATAAAAAAAATTCCTCCCCTTGGAGAAGTGCAACACTTCCTTTGGAGAAAAGAATATCAATCCAGAGGAGCTCCACACATCCGCATGTTTTTGTGGATTAAAGATGCTCCTAAATTTGGTCAGGACAGTGCTGTCACTGCTTTGCAGTTCATTTACAAATATGTCACTTACAAAATTCCTTCAGGAAGCGCACATAGTGAGCTACATGCACAAATTTTCCAGTTTCAAAGAAACACGTGTGGCAAGTATTGTCAGCAAAAATATAAAAACATAGGCAAATACTACACCAAATGCCGCTTTGTTTTCCCTAAACCAATTTCACCAAAAGAACAAGTTAACAGCTTCCTGTCTTCTGTTAGACACAGTGTGAAAAGCAAATCGCCTAAGAACACATACTGCATTAAAAGAACAGAAGAATCAAAGTACATCACTGATTACAATGCAATCATTGCCCTGCTGTGGAATGCAAACATAGATGAGCTGTACATTGCAGACAATTCCATTGCAGTTGCACGATATGTTACAGCCTACTTAAACAAAGCTGAGAAAAAAGAGTTAAAAGACCTCCGGGATGTCATACCATCCAAGAAAACGCATATTATACAGCTTTGGCATAAAATTGCCCTCCCATAGACAATGTGGCTGCTACGAAGCCGCAGACCATTTAACCAGCACAGCCTTCTATGGGAAATCTGTAAACATAGTCTGGCTAAGCCTTGGTCCTGCTGCATTCAGAAAAAGAGTTCTCAAATCATACCAAGACATAGAAACAATAGCCAACAATGATCCCAACAGCCAGGACATTTTGAATAACAATGTATTGGACACCTACTACCCAAACAGGAGTATTGCTTTGAAACCATGTGTCTATACCACATAGCCCAAGACCTCTCATACAAAAGTAATATTAAACCAGATGAGAAAAAAAGTTAAATACATAGTCAAAAGTTGTGAGGACAGTCTGGTTAAACTTTCCAAATGCAGCCTGATTAATCATATGAAACTATCATTACAAACTCCTCAACATAGAGAACTTTACTACATGTCCCTACTACAACTTTTTAAACCATGGAGAAAAGAAGATGATGTATCGGACACCCATGCCTCCTATGAAGATGCATTAAATGCTAGTGAACGCACTATAACAGATATACAATTTAAACAATTCAAAAACATGCTGGACAATGAATGTCAACAAGACGAAGAACTTCAAGCACAACTAAATGTAGACGCTCCTGAAAGCAGTCAACCTTCTCTTACAGGAAGCAAAAAAACACTTGGAGAGCCACTCATAGTGAATGAGGCAGAATTAGCCATGACTGAAGTAGAAAACACAATTTTAAACAATCTGAAGAAAACTTTGCTCTACTGAAATCACAACTGAATAATAAGCAGCGTTGCATTTTCCTAGCAGTAACATAAAGATATTGAACATGGTGCGCAGCACAAAACTAAAATGTGTACCTGTCAAAACTATAAACCTGTACACCTGTATGTAAGTGGACACGCTGGTTAAGGCAAAACATTTTTAATAAAAATCATCAGCAAGTTCCTCCAACAATTGACAAACAACAAGCTTTCAGCTTTTGTAACTGCCCCCACAGGTTTAGCTGCCTACAACATAGGTGGTGTTACTTTACACTGATTGCTTCCAGTAGAACACCAAAACAAATGAAACTACTACAAACTGTCAGCAGAAGCTGCTATGGAGCTATGCCGAGTTTTGAAACAAATAAAAATGCTCCTAATAGATGATGTGAGCATGTTCTCCAACCATAATTTTGGCTTTAATTCACCTCAGATTGCAAGAGGTCCTTAAAACGGAATATGAATAATTCTTTGGAGGAAAACACATTATTGTTTTTGGAGATCTTCTTCAATTAACACCAGAGGAAGGTTGACCTATTTTTAAAACCTTAGGACACAACCTGTACCATAACACACTTGGCAGCATAGGAAATGTACATCTCTGGCAACATTTCCAATACAGAGAACTAACTGAAAACATACTTCAGTCTGCAGACCTCACCTTTGCTAACATTTTTAAAAGCATTCAGATTGGTGTGCTTTCTAAGGAAGCATAGTCAAACCTTAAATAGCAGACGCATCAATGAGCTATACGGCATAACACTTCTGCTACTGATGTCACGGTAGCACTTAGCACACGTATATGTAAAATGTATGTCCTTAAAGCCAGCTCTAGCAAGCTGTGCCCAATTCAATGACACAATGTTGAAAAAAGAAATGCAAACAATAGTGCAGATTTACTCCACAGACAAACAGCTAGTTTGGAGAAAATGTAATACTTAAGTGTAAACTTGACATGGAGCAATGTTTAGTTAATGGAGCACTTGGTACAGCTGTTGGCTTCCAAACATACCCACATGACAAAAGCATTCAGTTTGTCAACATCCACTTTGACAAATTTCAGAAGTCAAAAGGATAGGATGCTCAACAGCCCGATTCCTTCTTTCCAAAGACATGTGTGTACGCAGAGAACAGTTTTCTCTGTCTCTTGCATACACAGGTACTATTCATAAATCACAAGCTCTAACCCTACATCAAGCATTAATTGACATTGGCAGCACAGTCTTTAAAGAAGGCATGAGTTACATAGCACTGTCCCACCTATGTACACTTGAAAGACTATTTCTAGTCAATGTTGATGCAAGCAAAGTCAAGGCTGACATTCCTATCATCGTACAACAGACTACATGCACTCTACACACCTCATCTCAAAATTTACCCTGTTCCTCAAAAAGGTAAATGTTGTAAAAGAAAACTAGTGCAAACACAACTTATACGTGATCTCCCAACAGTACAACCAAAGAAATTGAAAGCAGCTGGTACTCCATCAATTACCACAACCAAAGAAGAATGTACTCAAAATGCAAATGCATGCCCAACTGCACAAACAAAGAAAAGTACCTCTTCAAAAAAGCATGTGGACTTCCATCCAATGACTCAGACACAGAATGGTATGGTCCATTCAAATTTTCCAACACAACTGGTGTAAAATTCTATGCAAATGTAGCAATCAATGTTCTATTCCAATTTCCACCAATTGTTGAAAACATTTACTTAAACGGCACAGACCAGTTGTGTTTGAAAATGCTACTCCTTCATAGAAATGCAACAAACAATCCAACAACATTTACAGTGTCTCAGGAATAAGGCAGTAATTGGACTACTGTGTGGGAATGGTGAGATTCACTACAAACACACAAGGAGATCCACAAGAATTTCTAATGTAATTATTGCAAGTACTGGAAAGCAAAAACATACCTATAAATGTAATCTTCCAAATGTCATACATGTGGAAACATACATGCACTCTCTGCAGCCATTTGCGACAGGAACAAGTCCTTAACAACCGCTTTGTGTATGTATCTATACTTAACTGTGAATCCATTCCATTTCAACAGCTGGTACAAAATGCAAACCATGGCATATTATGTACTACTTGCAATTCAGACAATCGTTCCAGCTAACAGATACAATCACATAGCCAATATGTAATAGAAATGCTTTTACGATAGAATGCAGATGGTACCATAAACAAATACAATCTTACTAGCTTCACACATGGCTAGTCAAACAAGGGAGTCCCAATAATATCTACATGAGATTGCAAGGTTCCTTCCCAATGATAAATCTCTTTAAAATGGTTTACGAAGTTGCCACACTAATAAAAAATGTAACTATTGTAGGCTGACTGGAAGAACCATGAATCATATTTTTTCACAATTCAGCTTGCTTACCCAGATTTGTTTATAGTCTTTTTTCTAGTAGCTAAACAAGGACTTGTATTTACCTCACAATTTGTCTATCACCTTTGAACAACTAGACGGGCTTCTGACTTGAAGTGTCTATCCCGCATTTCCCTGGTCAGAGACAACCCGCAATTCCAACTAACCTGGGTAGACTGCTGTACATGTTCAAGGTCAGGTAAAACCATGTTACAACCCTGCGCAGGTGGAAACAATTCAGAGTCTGATATCTGTAATGCCAAATTTGAAGGTTCTGAATGGTGATCCCATAATCATAGTTACCACTCATGTACCAGATATTTATATTCACTGAAAAAACTTTGTTGAAGGGACCGTATGGTTATATTGAACTAATAAAAATCTATGATATTCACTGAATGCAAATTGTTAAAGGGACGTTATGGTTAAGTTGCACTAATAAAGACTTATGAAAATCAATTAAACAACTTTGTTAAAGTTACGTTATGGTTACAAGTAAAACTGAAAAACCTCTAAAATTTGCCAGTTATGGTAAGCTAAGCAACTATTACTCGCACCATCACCGTGCGCTGCTATGACTAGCACTCAGGACATCAAAGGTGACATCACACATGCCATCAATGATGACATCACTGATGACATCACATGTGCCATTAATTTAATTAATCTTTCAATGCATACAACTGTTGTTGTGTTAACATAGCTTGCAAATACATGGTCTACATTGATCCCTTTAACAATAGTAAGTTCCCCATTGTTGCATCTCCAACTCAAACCCACTTCTATTTTTCCTTATACCCTAACCAACATAACTATAAAATGCTAAAACTGAGATATACATGGGTTTTTACCAGTGCATGCTATTTTCCTACAAATTACTAATGTCATACTTACCCCAGTATAGCAAGCAAATTTCTGTCAAATTTACAAAGTTTCACCTTAAAGCTCTGCCATTTCCCACCATCTAGCATCATTTCTAACACTTTTGTCCAATTTTTCCAACATTTTCCACTGTTTTTGCGTCTGTCGACGTCCGCGAATATCTGACATCATCGCAAACCTTTCGGAACAGTGCCACCTGATCATGCGCTCGCACGCAGCATGATGATGTGTCTGCAAACGTGTCCGCACTTCGCAATTGGGTCAGTGCTTGAGGACAGATCAGAACTGCATTTTCTACTGATCTAGGAACTTTCAAGCTCAAAATGTACCCTTCCAAAGCTCCTACACCTATTCTTACTCATTATTCTTTAACAATCTAGTACAAAGTACATACTTGGAAGAATATTTGTAAAACTGCTATTTATCTTAAACATGGCATCAGCTATTGAAATCCCTCCTCCCAAAAAGCCACCAGCACCACCTGCTGGAGGACCTACAAAACAAAAAAGTGCAGTACTTCTAAAGACAATGAAGAAGACCAAGAAGATGAGGTAGAGGAAGTGCCTTCCTCTAGCACCAAGAGAGAATCAAGTGTGTCGCAGTTCTTTACCACTGTTGGGAATGTACAAAATGCTAAAGCTACCAAAGTAAAATGCACTGAGTACAACTTTGTAATCGGGCATGGACTACCTGGACAGTACTCCTATGGGACCACCTCCATGTGCTGCCACACCAAATCCAACCACTGCAATGCTCTCAGAAAGGTTGTTCCTTTCTTAGCAAGTAGTAGGCTGTCTTTCTCCACCTCAACTTCCTCAACCAATACTGTAACCATACAGCCTACTTCTGTGGGACACGAAATCCCACCAGCTACCTTGCAAGCAATAAAAGAGACTGTTTATCCATATCTTTCGAAGACAACGGTCCTCTGCATATACTGCAACACACCATTCTGCAGGGGGAAGCGATTTTGAAGTTCTTTTGAAGCAGTAATCAAGGGGCATGAGAAACACTGCCCAGTACCTTAGAAGTAACACACGTGCAACATCTTCCCCTGTCCACCTGCCCCTTCATATTAGTGCTTGGTGCCTCTTCCCTCATTTCTCTACGCAGCTTATGTTATAACCTCTCTTGCAAAAAAGAAAAATACCTAAAATAACAACAAAAGAAAGGTTCCTTTAGGAACCACCTTTCACAGTTAAAAATAAAACTGAAAAAAAAAATCTTATGGACTTCATCTTCTTTACATTTCTCAGTAAAATACATAGACTCAATAATATTTTCCAAAATTTCCATTAGCATTTTGTGTTATGCTAATGGGAATAATGTGGCATTCATTCCCCGTTCCAGCCACTGGAACAGGGGATAACGGCCCGGCAGCCCAAGTTATCGGTCCAAGCGCAGCAAGGGTGGATAACGAGGGCTCCGGACTGTTATCGCCCATTCCAGCCCCTGTAATGTGGAATGAAAGCCCTTAGCACCCTGGGTTCCCGAGGAGAGAACCTGGGATGCTACAAAAAAAGGATTTTTCTTTGTGCACCTGTAGGAAGGAAAATCCTTTTCCAAGATGGCCCCCATGGAAAGGGAAGGCAGGGCTCCATACAGAGCCCTGCTTCCCTTTCCATGGCATCCTGCAGAAGGCGAAGAGAGAACCCTACGACCATATTACCACAACACATTTTTTTCCCTTTCAAACCTATCCCAAATTTGAATAACTTTACCACATAGCCGATGCCAGATGGGCATGGCCACTTTAACCCCATTTGTCGTCCCTCGTGGTTATGGCCAGTAGCCAGAATGACCGGGTCTTGACCATATGACATGACTCAGACAATCTGGTCACTGCCTATGGCCACAGGCTATGCATATCTCAGTTAGCAAACGTATATCACAATTTTTTGTACCTACATTATGACACTTGTCAAAAAATGAAGCACGACACATTTTCAAAAGCATGCTTTACGGTACTTGCAAATGCCCCTTAGGCAAGTTTGATGGAAATCCACCCGTTTTATTTTTTCAAAAGTGTCAAAATGCATGTACGTTAGTGGGCGACCACTTGATAAAATCCATTGTGACTTTACACAAGCATTTGAGGTTGGCTCTAAAATCTGTCTGAAAGCTTTTGTCTGTATTCATCAAACAGCCTCTAGCCAAAATCCCACCAAACTTCACAAATACGTGTATATGTAGATCTAAAATCCTTTTGCAAACTTGTGTGTGGATTTGTCAAATGGAACCACATTTATAAGCCTTTACAATATTTTGGGAACCACACTCTAATTGTGCCCCCTCTTGACAGAATCCCACCAAACTGTGCAAGAATAGTTATGTCTAGATTTAAAATCAAAAATGTTATTTGAACTTCTGTGCAGATTCCTCAAATGGCACCACATTTATAAGCCTTTACAATATTTTGGAACTCTGCCTCTAGTTTTGTTCCCTCTTGACAAAACAGCTCCACATCCTTTCAGAATCAGGTCTAGTGTAACATTTAAAAATTTCATGCAGTTTCATTGAGTGGCGCCAAAGTTATAAGCCATCCAAAAACTGCTTTTCTCCAACCCAGTAATGCAGAAATAGGCATAATGTCCCCGAACAGCTGAAGTGTTTGCGAAAATCACAGGACTGTACTCGGACATTCGGACTGTTTGCAGACATCGGGGATGAAAAACACAAATTTTTTCTCATCTCCCCAGAGATTGTTTGATGAGTTTGACAAGTGCAATGTTGTGTTATTTTAATCTGTTTTTACTGCGATGTTCACGGACAAGGGTGGCTGTCCGCGAACCCAACATGGTGGGCGTTCCTAAAAATCAGATGCTTTTCACCATCCAATCAACGGGCACGCCCGATGTCTGCGAACCTCACATCACCTTCTGAACTGAACAGAGGCCCGTCAGCGGACCGAACAGGGAAGTGAGTCTGTGGACCGAACCCAGATATCACTAATTTTTTTTAGCCTACTTTTGGCCCGTTTTAAAAGAAAAACTACTGGACAGATTTACACCAATTTTACAAAAGCACGCTTTCGGGACCAAGCCACCATTCATGCCAAAAATTTGATGAAAATGTGACCAGCAGTTTGGGCTGTAGATGTGAGCACATTTTCTTTCCAGTGCATCTATGGAAAAAAAAATGGGACCCCCCTACAACTTTGCTTCCCCCCTTGATGAAACCTCACCAAACCTGTCGGAAAAATTGAGAGGGAGCCATAGACTTTTTTTTGCAAAGTTTGGTAAGGAGCAAAGTTATAATCTGCCAAGAAAAGTGTTCTTCCTATGAGTTCAGCAACTATAACATAACTACAGGGCCACTACCGCAGGCCCTGTAAAAACCTTTCACATTTACTAGCAAACGTTTCATTTAATTTGAAAAGCAAATACCTTAGCATATCTTCATAAAAGGGGACTACCCTATATTTAATTTGATTATCAAATTAATTTTGTTAACATTTTTTAGCAAAAGCATCCCAGTCAAATATATTATTGGGGAAAGTCACGATGTATTGAGATAATTAGGAAATTAAATAATATATGACATAAATAATGGTATTAATGCAAATCTAATAATTGTTCTCGTTTTCTTTTGTGTTTTTTTTCTTTCTTCTGCTCTGGAAATTTCTATGCTTGGTTCATTATTTTGCATTTATATGTTTCTTTGGATATAATGTGTTAATATCTTATGAATTGACAATAGTTACAATATATAAAAAGCCAGAATAGTGTGAAACACTTGTTGGCACATACAACAAAAAAATTATATTTTTAACCACAATCACTAAGTATTTTTTATGTATAGTTTAAACACGTAAGTCAAGTATTTCGGATCAAACTAATCTATCTATGGTCATAATTATTTGATTGAAAATGGATGAATTATATGTGATGATCTAGACAATACATGCATTTGATAAAAGCCTATATGCCTGAAAGAACAAATTCATCACATTTTAAAAGGCACTAGGTTGGAGTTCCAACGCCAGGAATTGGTGCTGGTCTTTGTCCCATTGAGAATGAATAGCTACCTGGTCCAAAGGCATTCTGAACACACAGGTCTAAACCCAGTAATAAAACAGAATTAGAATAATGTAATGATTTGAGAACTAACATATCATTTGCATTTCAGATTGTATGAGATCATTCCCAAGTTAGAGCCAATAGATAGTTCAACAAAGACTGCACTAGGGCCTAACATTCCTTTTCAGCATTACTTAGAAATACCTCAACACTTAGAATGGATGTTGTTGTGGCTAGAGCCAAACATAAACTATCTCTTCAAACCCCAAAACAAGAGATTGGAAATTCAGGCATGGGATGAGCTAGCAGCAGCAGTGGAGGATCCTGATTCCAAAAGATACTGAGATTTAATCACACTTGGTCCTTCTTATAAAATGAAGTCTAGCAACCCAAACACAGTTCTATCAGACATGAATTGTATAGGACATTTCTCCTCCATGAACAACGGTGGCATTTCTTCAGTTTGGCCAGAGGAGACAGTGTTGGAGGGGTCTTCTGGTTATCGGGGTAGGGCCTGCCTCTGGATCTGTCACGCTCACCTGAATCTCCACAGGAGTGATGAGGCCCGCCGACCTCTGCCCTGCCCTCTCCTCACCCGGAATATGGGAGTTCTACCTGTAAGGAGAATGACGGGTTAGTGAATGGTGTTACCCTAACCCAGGGAACCCTCTTCCCCGACTCCCTGTGTGCTGAAATACTGTGCCTAGGGGGCTCACCTCTTAGTTTGGAATGGTGGGCTCTCCGTCCTGCCTCTGCAGGGGCGCTACGGTGCAGGACCAGTTGGCTATTGCGCTGACTTGGTGCTGGTTTTTGCTGGTTACTGCGCTGGTACTGCAATGTTAACACTGCCGTTTATTTGGTTAGTGGAGTTCTGAAGCACCCGAAGAATGTCCCAGCGCCAGTTACATCACTGGACCCTTCAGGCTGCCGGAAGGCCAGATGTGCACAAATGGATCTCTAAATTCGGATCAGGTAAGTGCTATGTGTCCTTGGATTCCCTGTTGCTTCACTGGGTTAGAGCATGTGAAAAGTTCAAGTTTGTATGGTCTATGGAGATTTTTGCCAACAATGTGTCTTCAAGTTCTAACCTGTCTTTCCTTTGTTGTTTCTCTTTGCAGGTTGCCAGAAGTTACTCGGGGTCGGAAAATCTGGAAGCGCTTGCAGAGAAGACGAGCGGGAGTGATTTGTCGGTCCGCGAGTGGAAGAGGGAGTCGTGGAAACCTCCAGACTGCCGCTGGAAAAGGTGAGTAGAAAACCGCCAGTCAACTAACGTCTCTGATCTTCTCTTGTCCGCTGTGAAGAGGATTGACCTGCCGGTCGCGAGAGCTGTTGAATGCAGTAGAAGTCTCTGGAGTCAGCAACCAGGTAAGCGTGTGCTTGAAGCTACAGAATGCACATGAAGCATGGCTTGTTCATTGGGCGTGGCTTTTATAGAGAGCCACGCCCGAAGACAAGAGCGTTCAACTTAGTTCTGTGTTGGCACTAAAGGATCCATACTAATGGAAACAGGAAGTCTCATGTTACTCTATGGGCGCAGGGAGTTCCAATGGATGAAATGGATATTAACCCTATCCTTGCTTGCCATGCTCTCTCCCACAGTGTTCCTGCCTGTTTTCCCCTCTTGCCATCATGAATTGAATATGAGGGTGACTTGGTAGTGCTACCTAAGCTAGTACCCATGACAGGAACAGCCTCCCTGCCACTCTAAAACCTGATGAGAACCATCTCTGGTAGCACCTCAAGACCTTCCTCTTTGCTCTGCCTTTGCTCCCCCTCTCCCCTCCTGTTGGTTCTCTCTTGGCACCCTGCACCTGGCCACCCCCTGTCCTCGAAGCCCAGGTACCTACGCACCCTGCCACTCTCCCGCACTGCCTCAGGGCCATCTCTGCACTGGGGTCTGTATCTGTACCATTACAGCCCGCTGCCTTTTTCTTCTTGCACTTATCAGAACTATCCTGTCTGCTGCCTTAAACCCAGCACTTGCCAATTGCTAGCTGCACTAACACTGGTTTTTGCCTTTATTATTTATTTATCTGTTATTATTTATCTGTTTCTCCTTTGCTCCGCACTTTCCTCTTCTCCCCCTTCCATACACTTTTCCCCTCCCCCTCTCCCATGCTCTTGCACGTTCGCAATGTCACTGGGCCTAGTAAGATCATTGTTTTATTCTCCCTTGTTCCCGTCCCTTGCCTTGTCGTGCTCTGAAACATTTGTGTACGAGCACGATAGAAATAAAATATCAATATCAATATTGTGTATCAGCAGTTTGATTTTTGGTCACAGAATGGAAGCGTGCTATTACTAAACAAAAACTGCCTGGTGCCCTGGACCGGGCACCATCTGTGCAGACCTGTTCCAGTCTGAAATTGAACAATTGGCCCCAATCCAATCCATTGGTTTAAATGTGATTATCGCATGTGAGCTTCTTCCCATTTCTTGGTGGTCAGCAACAATCTATACAATCTTCAAAAAGGGTGACAGGGAAAACCAAGCATCTTACAGACCCATATCACTGTTAGAGTCCCATTGCAAAATATTTAGGCACGCCCTGTTGGCCAAATTAAAAGACTGGGTATCAAATAATCAAATTATGTCTGAAGTTCAACTTAGATTTCAATCTGGAGAGGGCACATTGGAACAAGCTTTGAATCTGTGCATGACTGCCATTGGTTCCCTTTATTTAAGAAGATAAACAATATACTTGGCGCTCATGGACCTGAGCATGGCCTTTGACAAGTTAAACCAAGCGAAGCTGTGGGACTTGATGAGGTCCCTGTATTGCCTTTTAGAACTGGTAAGGTTACTGAGCAATCTGCATTACAACACTAGGGTTGTGTGAGGAGTGGTGACCAGGGACATTGCACTGCCTATATTCCAGTCAATTCAGGTGTACAACAAGGCTGCATCCTGACCCTCTTCTTTTTTCTTTATACCTAAACAGGCTTTACAAAACCCTAGTTAATTTAAATGAAGTCTCCCATTTCTAACCTACACAGATGCCAAATGCTCCTAGAGCGCTTTAGAACAGTATTAGTCTGAATGCCACAAATGTACTGTAATAACATCAAAGTCTCATGCCTCAAACGATTCAAATGCCATGTAATACATTTTCCAACTAGCCTCCAGAGTGTTCAATATTTTTAAACAAACCATGAAATGTAAGCAAACATTGGGTGGGGTCTTTTGCTTCATGAACCTTTAGCAGAACCAGCCATTGGATACAATTCCCAAATTATATAATAATAAAGCTATTACAACAGCTTGCTATGGAGCCTCATTATAGGGCTTTACTGACGTGGCTGATCAACAAGTGGCAGAAAACGACTTTAAAAAAAAAAACATGTCCTCCCCCAATTGGGCCCCAATTGTTGCCACTTGCCAGGAACTAGGCCTTTGTCTTTTGACCAATGATCATATCATACAGCCCGTTCTTCACTGGATACACATATGGACGAATTCAAAGGCTGATCTCATCCAATTTATCATCCTGGAAATGCTAGCCCAAAGAAGGGTAGAACACATCCCATGGCTAACTCATTTGAAACCATATTTGAGAAAATTAGGTTGTTTGAGCTACCTGCTGATACCACCGTTTGGATCGACTTGCAGCCTCCCAAATTAAATTGGATGCTGGTCTTTATATGTGAGAGGCAAGAAACCAATGAACTAGCTACTCTTTCTAATGGGTGACATTTTATTATCACTTCAACTGGCATTTAACAATGCTTAAGAGGGCACTTCTTCCATAACTAAGGTTGACATTGTGGAACACAAGAGGATTCAAGTGCCTTACCACTAAGAGTGACGTAATATAAGGTGACTATGACATTTTGTGTTTCCAAGAGATTTGGCTAGAGCTGAAACTTTGCTTGGATGGATGTATCATCATTCATAGTCCCGCTAGAAAGGGCCCTAAAGGAGACAAACTTCTGGACTTTTGACTGCAATCAAGTCAGGGTGTGAACTTGATTAAAGTGACATCCGAAAATCTATTTGCCCAGGTGACAATAGTGTGGTGGTCTCCAGTGATCACAACCAGGTAGACAAATCTCCTTTGGAGATTATACATTTATATTGGAACCTGAGGGTGGTGTCTACTGAAGGCTTCTTGGACCTGGGGGCATCATTGATAGACGATGCATACATAAAATAAGAAGTGTGCAACATAATTTTTTGTGGCGGTTTGAACCCCAGCTGCCTGATTAGGGATGGAATTTAAAAGAACTCCCTGCAGCAAAGCCCCGCAATGATTAGAGGAATGGCCTGGCAACTACTCATGACCTTGAGGTATTTGCATATGTTAAATGAACAAACGTTGGAGGACAAGCCGCCACAACCAACTTGGGTAAAAGATGGCCAAGAGGCACTTACAGATTATATATTTGTCTCCAGGAGCTTCCCCATTGTGATGCTGGAAATGCATAGGAGGGACAGGGCCTCCATGTCCTTGTCCTGTAGTCCTTTTATCATGTGTGTTCTGTGTTATTTTCTGCACAGGAGTCCATCTGGGACTCCTGGCAGTGCAGCTCTTCCTCTTTTTGGTTTGATGAACAGACCCTTGGGATACCCTGATGGTATCCATGGGTGGGGGCAAGACCCTGCACCCCTAGTGTATGTTTTTGGGCACCTGTGTGTGGCCCACAGAGCAGGGTATGGGCTGACGGCAGCTCCATGCTGAATTTGACAGGTTCTCTGAGTATCCTTCATTTTGGGATACACAGGCCCTGCCATTGGAATCAGTTGTTTCCTGGTAGCAGACAAGATGGCCCCTGTGGCCTCTTGATTTCTATTGCCTGTTGCCTTGTCCTGGGAACCCCTGACTGGCTGTTGGGTGGAAGTTCCATATATGGTATTGTGGGGAAGTCAAGGCCACACTGGCTGGAGTCCTCCCAATGACTGTATGTTGTGGGTACACCCTTGGAGTGGGACCTGGGTGAATGGCGTGAGTGACCAATATACATTGCATGTTATTGGTGTCTGGATTCTGGTATGTGACACAAAGACTGAGACAGCCCTGCCTGAAACTGGTATGAATGCAGTGTGGAGTGCTGAAGGGCTGGGTACTTGTCCCAATCCATATTCCTTGTTGTGATTGTCTGGATGGAGAAGAATGGCCTGAATGCACTGTGAGTCTGATTTGCTGCCTGCCTGCATGAAAGCCCTTCTGAAGGATTGGTTGCCTGAGTGTGACCCAACAGATTGAATGAGAGAATTAACTGTATATCTGGGGAGCTCTCACTGAAGGAAATCATTCAGAAGCTGAAGTCGAAACTTGATGCTTACCTTGAAGCCCCACTGGAAGAAGAAGACTTTGCTACTGCTTTCCTTTGCCACAATCCAAAAGCTGTCATGTCTCCAAGAACTGATCCAAGAGAGGACCTGGCTATGAGACCTCATCCCAAGCTACGTGGGAACATCGTGCACCAGCTAACCTTCATCAAGGCTCCCTGGAAGTCAGTCCTCGTACGGCTGCTGATCGGAGACGGGGACTGCCGAGGAATCTGAAGCAAAGCGCCCGGACATTGAAGTCCATCGCTGTCAACGACCAACATCGCCGACCAGAGCTGCAACACTCCATTGAATCAAGGACTCCCTTGCTCATCACCGTTGACTGCTTTGTCCTGCTGGAGAAAGTCATGGTCGCTGCCAAAACAAGGAGAATCCGCCGGTGGGTTTTCCACCACCCAAAGTCCTCAAAGACACAGACAAAGATCCAGCAGCCAGCCGTGGTCGAGTTCCGATCACCGATGCCAAATGCTGATGACCCAACGCTCTTGCTGGGCCTACATTCTTCATTGAATCTTTGCGGCAACAAACTATTGTCGCAGAGGTGCAACACACATTTCATCTTTGCAGGACGTCCATGACTGATCGTCGACAGGCACCACAAGGACTGAAGCTGCTGCCTCAACACCATTGTTCATCTATTCTTTGAGGAATCTCGATGATCAGTGGCTCCTGCCTTAAAGGGAGTTCACTCAAGAAGGATCTGTCGATGACTCGTCATTTAACTCTGCTAAACCAGGTAACCTGAGAGATCTGCATGTCACGGCACACCTTCCCCTACATACCATCGTCAATCTGAAGTGAGACCCACAGATCAGCGTCAATAACTACAAACTGCAACTATATACTGACTCATTAGCTGTGGAACGCTGTTAAAACTCACTGAGAAACTAAGTCACTATGTAGACCTATCGTCAAAGCAAATTTCTTGAAATGCATACCTGTACTAGACAATACACCTTTGCTTATGTGCTTTGTGCGCCTCTGTTATTTACCTGAGTCATTAGTCCAAACTTACAACCACGTCTGAACCATTGCTATTATGCTCGCATTGACCATTTTCAAAGCTAGCTTATTCTCTGCTGTCTGCATGCCTACAAGACATAGGCCCCTAACCAGCGTTTTTCCTGTATAGTTGAACACTGTCCGACTTAGTCTGTTACATGGCATAGACCATACATGTAAAGGCACTGCATGCCTTGTTCATATGAGTTGTGTTGCATTATCCAGCCTATTAATGTATCCATGGACCTCTCTGCATGGGGCCTTCCATGAGCCCATACACCTTGTGACTAAATGCAGGTACACTGATATCTCACATTATCAAAAGTGATCTTTTAACGTAGCAAATGACACATGTGCCAAGAATTGCACTATCCAGACTGCCAACATTTTAATCTATGAATTTAATCCGCTTACAGTCCATTTGCCTATGCATTAGTGCCTAGAAAGAATGTTAAAACATACTTCTTTTCACAGTAATTGAGTAGTTGTATAGTGTATAATATTGTGCCTTGTACAATTGTTCTGCTTTGTAATCTTACGAGTATGTGACGGCACAGTGTATGCTTCTCTTACAATTGCAGTTCTCATTGCAAATGTTAATCTGCACTGCTGCTCTCGAGGGAGTCTGCCACACGGTGCTTATAAAATGCTGTCTAGTAGTTGTCTCTTTGCATTCGCAGCAATCTCATCCTCAAACATCTACATGCTAGGACTCCCACTAGGGTGGATATTATATGGATTATTGTCCGTTCTATGTTTAGCTATCCTGCTCTGATATATTATGCAGCCTGCTAACCAGGGCATAGCCATCCGTGTGATCACTTTATTAGTCAGTTACTACACCTGCTCAATAATTGATCCCTCTCAGCTAGAGCTTAACCACCCAACAATAGCTTCATCATCAGCCTTACAATTGAAGATCAAACCTACCAAATGTATCCCTCCTCTTGAACTCAACCATTATCCTATAACTAGTAAGCCAACCCCATTCCTTTGTGAACTTAATCTAGGCACCAAGTGTCATAATACCAACCAATCTGAACATTCTGAATTGACAAATCCCTTAACCCGTAGCTAATGGATACATCTATACGCCACCAAGCCTACACCTAACCAGCCTTGCTTCTTGGAAATCAGAAACAGCAGACTTGGCTCTAAATTTACACTATTCTACAAGAACTAGACACCATAGCCCCACTCAAATTGCAGAAAGGCAAAACTACAGCTCACCTCAACTTTTGGTTCACACCAGACTTAAAAGCCTTGAGATCAGAGAAGAGGAAATTGGAAGTCATATGGAAAAATATGCCTTCTAAAGAAAACAAACACAATGTGTATGAACGATCTACTAAGTATAAAATAGAAATACTACGAACCAAATGAGAAACATATAATGACAGGATTAATAAAGCAAGTTCCAGTACTAGGGAACTCTTTGTGATCCTGAGGGAAATGGAAACCCCATCCCACCTGCAAACATATGTACAAAGGATAAAGCATGGTGCACCAACATCCAAAATGCACTATCCAATCAAATTGCCCTTCAAAATAAAATAGCAGCAAAAAGGCTTTATCTCACTCAAATAGAAACTACGGAGAGCTCCCAAGAACACCCACATAAACTATTACAGGAATTCAAATTCTCCCAAATCTCCACGCAGGAGGCAGAAAAAATCATTGCTTCACTTAAACCCTCAAGATGCCAGGGTGACACCTGCCCAGCACAAATCATCAAAGATGCGGCCAGGGAACTAGCACCTTTTATCACTAAATTAATAAATGCTTCATTTTGAACAGGTAACGTCCCTACTAATCTCAAGGACACGTGGGTACTACCGCTGCTAAAGAAAGTTTCACTGGACCCATCCATTCCAACCAACTATAGGCCCATCACAACGATCCCATTTCTACTCAAAATCATTGACAAAGCAGCATATCTCCAGATTCAGTGATATATAGAGATTAACAACCTCCTATGACTAAGACAATCGGTTTCAGTCCACTCCATGGTACAGAAACTGCCCTAATAGATTTGAAAATGCAAATTGAACAACTGAAAGATAATAGACAATGTGATCTGTTACTACTACTAGATTTACTAGCTGCATTCGATTTGGTTGATCACAGAGTGCTCTGAAAACATCTGTCTACTGTAGCTCACTTCTCCCAAGAAGCCACCAACTGGATCCAATTATTCTTGAAGAATAGGTTAATGAGAGTCTTCTCCCTGTCAACTGCAGCCGACCCTTCCCCTATCACGTATGGTGTACCGCAAGGCTCGTGCATCTCAACCACTATGTATAACATATTTACTAAGCCCCTGTTCGATGATCTGGACCATCTGGGTGTCAAGTACACGAATTATGCAGATGACACCCAGATACTCCTACCCCTCTCGGGTGATTATGAGACAGATCTGGCTTTGGTCAATAAAATACATGCAATCATTCAGGCATGGATGGCAGCCCATGGCCTATGCCTAAATGATGACAAAACTGACATTCTGATTTTAGGAGTACCGGCCAACCTCAATAAAGTTGGCAGCCAGTATAACTCCTTCAACATTGATCACATTAACATCAATGTTGCCAAGGAAACAGAAACTTTAGGATTCTACTTGGATTCAGCATTAAACCTGGTTAAACAAGTTAATGCCACGGCCTCTGCAACAGCGTATACATGCAACAAGTTCATACATGCATGTGCACCTTTTTTATCCACAAATAGCTGCATTACTTTAGCGAGTTCTCTAATCCTCTCCAAATTGGATTATTGTAATGCCATCTATGCAGGAGCTAATAAAAAGTCTTGAACAAACTTCAGACCCTACAAAATAATGAACTGAGAACTGCATTAAGTATACCTAGGAGACAAGATATCTCTGAGGCCGAAAGAATCAACAGATGACTTTCCATTAATGACAGGATCCAGCTGAAAATAGTGTCCATTATGCATAAATGCCTCAACAATACGGCCCCACTGTACCTAAAAGAAAAAATCAACACAAAATCATCTTCACGCCCTACGAGGTCAGCAAACCCGCATTGCATAGTAATGCCTAGATACAACTTGAAAAAAAAACTGGTGGATTTAGCTCTGCTGTTCAGGCTGCCCAGTACTGGAATTCGCTCCCTATTCACTTGCAAATAGACCAGACCTTCCAAAGCTTTAGGAAACGTACTAAAATCTGCATAGTGTCAATTGATATCTGAATGTGTAAGCATGTTTCCTATTAGGCTTCCTCTATTTTACATTAAGGTCGCTAGTGGCTGTGTGGCAAGGAATCCTTTCCGAAAAGAATTGAACCTGCTTCACTTTATATTCTTTTGTACAGCATACAATGATACACGCGCAAAGACCACAAACATTCTCCTTTTAGAATTGTGTTTACCCAGTGCCGCCCACCAATACTGTTTCCGCTATCTGCTGAGTTGCCTCGGGTGGCATGGAGCGCGCTACAATATGTGAAGCAGGCACAGTATTGAGGAAATCACATATTAACTGTATAAGCACTGTAGGAACATGGGGCAACTATATCTGCCTTGCATGCTCCTTAGGCTCATTATGAATCTTTCAGCACGATATCCCGTATCTTCCGACTTGCCCTCTGTAGACATTTAAATGACTGCAGACATATAAATGACTATGCTGGTCACTGGGATGGCTGCAAGGAATACAGGGGACATACTTCACATGGATGTACACCTGCACATGAACATGTATGTTGATGTTAATGTTATTGAAAGCTCAGCTCCATCTATTTTTTTACTGTTTTATAGTCAGATGTCATATTTTGTACCATTTGCAAATATTGTGATGAATTCATTCAACGCGGCTTTCTTTGTATTTATTGAACGTTGTATGCCTTATAGCCGCATAAAATGTATATTGATGAAATTAAATAACAGTATTAAAACACCATGTGATCATTATTTTTAAATCACAGCCCGACAAATGAAAGCAACGATGACAGTGTGTGTGCCTTAATGCATAATGTATTTGGGTAAAATAGTGTTCCATGTATGTTTCTTACATTTCTCCATACAATCCTCTTGGGTTATAATTCTATACCTAGATGATGCATGTACCTTTTGTTAGGGTGTATCAGTGCAATGTGTCATAGTATATAGTTACTACCTCTCTTCAAAGCTCTACAATTGTGAATTGGAAACGTAGTGCTGAGATGTATACATTCTTCTATTGGTTTGTCAAGATAGCTGAAGAAGGTGTCATCAGCATTAGACATTTTCATTTTTAGCCCCTGAGGGACTCATGGTTACACCAGGTGTAATACTAGTTCTTTACACTTCAGGGTTTTAAACAATGTTGCAGGCAGAGTGGGGGTACAGAATGGGTTGAGAATTATCCTCCATACATTAACACTCTGCCTCCAAAAACCGAATGCAACCATGACAGCATTCGTTTCTTATGTAAGCCACCTATATTAGCGTCTGCTTAAAGTAGGCATATCCAATGGTAAATCTCTCTAACGTGTAAATATGTAAGGAACATTTGCACTTTTGGCACTACAAATTGGAGAGTAAAGTTGTTCAGTTGATTTTGCGCGTTATAATATTATTTTTGACGCTTCATAATACACATTTTTAATTTTCTTTAATGTTTTCACACGTTCACCCTAAGCACCTGTCATAACAGGAAACTGCACAATACATGTGAAGAGAAATTTAAAATGACTAAGCAACTCTGCATACTACAAAACAAAAAGAAAAGGGTAAATGGTCCCAGGTAAGAACCCCCCCCCCCAGGGTAAAACGACTATTGGGCTTTATTCGAAGAGAACAGCCACGACCTTGCAGCCGTGGGCCCTCTGAATTGAACACAGTAAGTAATTGCTACAGATTGGCTAGAGGAGAGGTATTCTGATCTGGGCATTCATCTCTAAGCCTGCGGGTCTAGAATCACAATGAAAGTTCAAATCTGAATAAAGTGATATTTCCAATCAAAATGCTTCATTGTGCTGCTATTTCTGACGATAGTCGTTGCCAATTACTTTGTAAATAATGTGCACTTTTTTCCAGGCTGCATCCAAAAAGCCAGCAAACTTTCGAGTGCTACTGGGCTCAAAGTCCCCTACAAGGGAGATTGTATCAAAGGCCCTCTTGTCACAAGCATGGGTCTGTGTTGTGGTTGTGTAACTAACTGCAGCCTGGAGAGACGAATAGCAGATGAGACAGGCTCTCATCAGCATGAGCCGGTTGAGCAGTGCCATCTTTTGTTGTTTCCTGGGTCAGGATTGATTCATCAGCTCTGGCTACAGCCATTAGAGGTCTTTCATAATGGATAGTTACAGATCAGATTCACTTGACATATACTCCCTGAATACATGCCTGCCCAGCACAGGTGCTTCTCTAGGCGTTTCCCAGACTGCTGTGTGTTCCTCTCATGATGGTCAGCTTTTAAGAGTGTTATCAAGGCCCGATGGGGAGATGGTCTTTGATGGGCGGGGTCCAGGGTTTCGGGCATCTCTCTTATGTTTGTATCATGTTGCTACTCCTTTCTGAATGTCGAGGTGATTGGCTGGCTGAAGTGCTTTGTCAAACGGATTTCTTGGTGCCGCTTTCTTGGCTGCACGTTTGGCTGGACTGTTCTGGGTGGAGTCTTGGAAACCCCTGGGATAGGTACAATGGATGTACCCAAAACCTTCATTCACTTATTCAATTCTGCACGTGCTTTTTTAATCATAGCTCGGCTCCAAATTCCACAGTAGTGCCATACTTCCTATGAAAGAGTGAATCCACATCGTGGACGACCTTATTGTTGGGTTAAATATGGTTAATGCTCTGGCCACAACGCCTGCTTTATTGCCTAGAAAATGTGCCAAAAGGGATTGGTAGATATAGGTAAGCCTAAATATTCCCGGTCCAGTTTGAAACAATCTAGTCTTCTTGTTGGTCTGTGCGTGTCAACGATCTCATCTGTGGATGGATTCTCTGAATTGGCCTTGCAAAACAGACTCCCATTAGGCGTTTAGCGCCTTCGGGATTCAGGCCAATAGAACCAAGTCATCAGCATAGTTATGTGTTGGTCTGAAATATAGGGAACAACTGCTACTGTGATTGGCCCTTCTTCACTTTCCAAATAATAAAAATGTTCTCAATTGTACAGATTTGAGTAAAATACACCTAAGTGCAAATGCAGCTGGCTCACGCCAACCGCTTTAGTATTTTTCTTTTAAAGCAGCCCCTCAGTGTTTTGTCTTCTTTTTGTATGCCTCAATTTCATTGGACAATGCATTCAGAATCGTACATATTGTGGCGTGACATGAATCGTTTGCTAACAGTGAGTACTGGGTTGCAGGTTTCCATTTAAAATGTATTTGGATGTACTTTTGATGGTGTCTGAATGTGGTGACTTCTGGCTAATTATAGACCATTTGTTTTAGACACTGATGCTTCGTAAAGAATTACAAGTGCTGTTTTTCACACAGCAAAGAGGATTTGGTGGAACATCTTTAATTTAGATTAATGAAAGGATTTTATAGAAACTCTAATTCATTACTCTCTTATAGAGTGTGAATTGTTGGCAATAAAGGCATCCTCTCGAATTTTGGTAACGATTTTCCCTTTTAGAATTCAGACATATTATAGGAAATTGAAAATATCAACTCCAGTGGAGTGTTGGAAAGCTGTCAACCATGTTGTTAAAATGTCATTGCTCATGGTGATTTTGTAATAACCCATCTTCCCTTTCCTAATAATGACAGTTGGGCAACATGTACATTCCGCCTGTTAAACTGAGCATATTTTCCAACTTCTTACTTCAAGCAATTGAAGTGTTTTCATTCTGCAAATTGCATCATTTTCAGGTTTGGCTTTAATCAAAAGTTATTTTGTTTCTAACGTCTGTGTCTTGCAAGGGTAGTTTAGGTGCCAAGTGGTTTTCTTTGAAGATGCCTCCCTGTCTGCTGCCTTGTTTACTGGAACTGGGAAGAGAGAGAATCGCTGGGAGACAAGAACATTAATGCAAAGATGGCCTAGTTAGATTGTATATGTGCAACGGTGCTTGTAAATTAGTATCCTGCTGCAAATGCATCACAGATAGAAACCATGAGAACAACTTTTCTGGCTAAATGAAAAATAAAAATGTTGATTTGTTTTTCGGCTGAAGGATTTCTTTTTACAGTAAAACACATTAGTCGCTTTGGTTGCGTTAGTTCTGACTCCTGCATCTCTGTTAAGGTAGATGAGCGGGTAGATGGTATTTCATTGGACGTGGCTGGCTGTTTGCTAAATTCCTTTTTCAAAATGAAACTGGAGAGAGGGAGACTAAAGAATGCCCCTTCTACTGCGTCAATGGCACATTGTTTCATTTAGATGTGGAAGTTGGGCAAAGTGAACGTCGAGCCATTCATGAGAGAAATATTGAGGGTTTGGATTGCAGCAAGGAGTGTATAAGAAAAACAAACCATTCCCTGCTCGCAGGCAAAACATGGGTGGAACGTTTTACTTCACTTTGTCGAGAAATGTTCCAGCACAAGTACATTTTCTTCATTTCAATAAAATAACGGTAGACTAGATGAAGTGAACTTCAGGTTACCTCTTGAAGTAGTTTTGCTTTTCCCACTTTCGCAAGAAGTCTTCAGAACAAAAGTTATTTTGTGTATTTGATTTACAGCAAAAACTGAATGTGCACGTTTAATTCCCCTGCAAGAGTTAAAGGGTAGGGTTTTGCAGTTTGATTGAGCAAACGTTCATTTGCAAATTTATTTATCAACTAATATCAAAATGCAGGTATATTGTGCAGCATAAATTAATTGCCATTTCTTGCTTGCAGCAAATAACAGCCTAATTTACAAAAAAGCGCTAAATCCGAGCTAACTTCTTTGTGCGAGAAAGAACATTGCACGGATGAAAAGAAAAGTGCAAGGAGCCCGCAAAGAAACCTGCTGCGCAAAGAATAACGAGTTCGACCCAGAAAGCCCACAACACGCCCCCATTACAAACAAAAAATTGCACTTTCAAACAACATTTATCCCGGACCATCTAGAAAAGTAAGCAAGAACAAGCAATCCCCTTTCCATCCACTCCTCTTCTGAGACTCACAAGTCCTCATTCCAGTACCCCTATGAAACTGGTTCCCAACCTAAAGCAGCACCCGAAAGTTCGCCCTCCTCCTAGTACCCCACTGGCCTGTGCCCCAACCCAAGTCAAACCTGCAAGTCTGCAACTCTTCTCAGTACCCCACTCACCTCTGCCACAACTCCCCAACCCATGGCAGCACCCGCAAGTCTGCTTTCCTCCCAGTACCCCACTGACGTCTTTCCCAACCCAAGGCAGCACCCACAAGTCCACCCTCCTCCCAGTACCCCAATGGCCTCTGGCCCAAGGACCTCTGCACCAATCCAAGCCATCACCAACAAGTCTGCATCCTCCCAATACCCCACTCACCTCTGCCCCAACTCAAGGCAGCACCCGCAAGTCCGCCCTCCTCCCAGTACCCAACTAACATGTGCACCAACCCAAGGCAGCACCCGCAAGTCTGCCCTCCTCCAAGTACACTACTGACCTCAGCCCAAACCCGCAACCACAGGCATCACTCGCAAGACTGTCCTACTCCTAGTACCCCACTGACCTCTGCCCCAACCCAAGGCAGCACCCGCATGCCCTTTCTCCTCCCAGTACCTCACTGACCTCTGCCCCAACCCAAGGCAGCATCTTCAAGTCTGCACTCATCCCAGTACTCCAACCCAAGGCAGCAACCGCATGTCCGCCCTCCTCTCAGTACCCTACTGACCTCTGCCCCAACCCCCTAACCCAAGGCAGCACCAGGAAGTCTGCCCTCCTCCATGTACCCCACTGACAGCTGACTCAAACCAACGCAGCACCTACAAGTCCACCCTCCTGCCAGAACCTTACTGACCTCATCCCCAACCCAAAGCAGCACCCACAAGTCTGCCCTCCTCCTAGCACCCACTGACCTCTGCGCTAACCCCCAACACAAGGCAGCCCCCACAATTCTGCCCTCCTCCCAGTACCCCACTGACCTCTGCCCCAAACCCCAACCCAAGGTAACACCCACAAGTCGGCCTTCTTTCCAGTATCCACTGACCTGTGCCCCAACCCAAGGCAGAACGTGCAAGTCCGCCCTCCCCACAGTACCCAACTGACCTCTGCCCCAATCCAAATCAGCACCCACAATTCCACCATCCTCCTAGTACCCGACTGACCTCTGCCCTACCCCAACCCTCCTCCCAGTACCCCAATGACCTGTGCCCCAACCCCCAACCCAAGCAAGTGGCACCCACAAGTCTGCCCTTCTCCCAGAACCCCAATTACCTGTGCCCCAACCAAATGCAGCATGTGCAAGTCTACCCTCCTCACAGTACCCCACTGACCTCTTACCCAACCCCTAACCCAAAGCAGCAACTACAAGTCTGCCCTCCTCTCAGCACCCCACTTACCTGTCCCCCAACCCAAGGCAGCACCCACACATCTGCCCTCCTCCCAGTACGCCACTGACCTCTGCCTTAACCCAAGGCATCATCCACAAGTCTGCCTTCCTCCCAGCAGCCCACTGACCAGTGCCCCAACCCAAGGCAACACCCGCAAGCCCACCCTCCTCCCAGTATCCCACTGACCTCTGCCCCAAACCAAGGCAGGACCCACAAGTCCACCCTCATCCCAGCACCTGCAAGTCTGCCCTCTTTCCAGTACTCAACTGGCTTCTGCCCCAACCCAAGGCAGCAACTGCAAGTCCACCCTCCTTCCAGTACCCTACTAACCTCTGCCTCAACCCCCATCCCAAGGCTGCACCCACAAATCCGCCCTCCTCCCAGTCGAATGTGGAGCACAAACCTCCATCAACTCCTCTGGCCTGCCTCCACCATGAAGTAAATTGTCAGATATACTCCTCCAACATGAACACCTAGGAACAGTACCTTTGAATCCACGACCATAGCCTCTTCTTTGGCTCCCTGTTGGACCACACTCAGCTGCACATCAACAGTACACCATAATGTTGCACCTGCTACACCATGGCCACTCGATGTACATGTGACATAGTGCACAAGTGATGAGAGTAGCCCACCAATCGACAATGAGGCACCCTCCTCAGCACCCACAATTGCAAAATAGCCATACCTGTGAATGAAGTGTCAGAACATTCACATTGACAAGCAAGAGTAAACAAAAAAAAACACAATAACATTAGTGGACCAAAAATAACTCATTGAACAATTAACTGAACCTCCAGCGAGGTGAATGAGCTCTCACCAGATACAATACACATCTAAACCATGCCCAACGAGAGACCTCAAACACCATCATGAAAAGTTTCACCCATCAAAAAAAGCATTCCCATACTGACACCATTATGCATAACCAAAAACGTCACTCAACTAACACTGACATACCGACAACAAAAATGCCCCTGCACAAGGAATGGCAACAGACAACCAGCCCTTGCCACCTCAAGCCATCTGGTGGTCCCTCCTCTACATGTCCAAGTCAATGAAAAGAATTCCACCATGTCAACCACTAATAAAGCACAACATCACTAAAAACCCATGAACATATTCACCAATAGAGTACAAAGTCAACCACAGCATACATCTTTCACAGACCCATCCACACCATGTACATAATTGACCAACATGCCTGTACTGCAGAGCACAGACGTAGGCAAGCAAAAGATGTGCATAACAAAGCTGTCAAACACAAGAAACCCAAAGCGTATCACCTCCCTACATCTACAACAGACCATCCATGTTCATCAAACATGGATACAACATCCATCACTCACATGGAGCATGCAAACATGTCCCCCAGCAAACACCGCAGTAACAACATGACACACAGAGTGAGGCCCTAATCCAAATGACACCCATAGGACATACTCACCTGGAGAGCATGGCCTAAGAAAATGTGCACATGGACAAAGAGACAGCAAGCAGTGTGATAGAAACGTGATATAAACCTGTATTAAAACAATCTATGTACAAAGAAAGTGGAAGGGAAACATAGTCCATGAAAAATAAATATAAGTACCAAAATGAAAACTACAGCTAAATAACTATTTAGAACCAGCAGAGGGCTTGTCTATTGTGATGTTGGACGATGCCTCGAGCAATGCTGATTGACCCTCTACCACCCATAATCCACCTGGGCTGCCCGCATGTGGGCCTGTGTTGTAGCCTGGAGGGCTTGCAGGGCCTCCTTTATCTGAGACTCAATCTCATCCACTTCCCTGCAAGATTCCCCAGCATGGTTGCCCACCCCCATGCCAACCTCTCCTCCACCTCAGCCCTGGCCCTTGCAATCGCCACATCAGGCGCCTGCTGTCTCTCCACCTCCAGATACCTAACATAATCCACCATTGGGCCTACTGCCTCACTTGTGTCATGTCAGTGCTGAATGCATCTTCTTACTGAAAATGCCCTGCAGGATTTGCCTCCTCACAGTCACCATCTGCTGCTGCCTGGTATTGCGTGTGATACGATGGTACTCCCTCTGACTCAATGACTGTCTGGGTCAGCGTAGTACAGCACCAGCACTGCCCTCAAATGCCTGCTGTACCTCTACTGCCTGTTCACCTGTGGGCTATGGGCAGGCTCAGCGATCACCTTCTCTACCATAGTATGGACTTCGACCAGGGACACTGGCACATCTAGACTGGGCAGTGGAGGGACTGGTCCCCATGAGGTCATGGTGGTGGCCGGCATGGAGTCCTCAGTGGAGGACGATTGGGGCACATGTTAGGAAGAGGCCATTGCAGTGACCAGCCCAGAGAGACCACCAGAAAGAAGTGCTGCTGCCAATTGTGCCAGGACATGGCTCATCTGCTTTTAATGCTGTACAAGCATCTCATGAGATGCTTGTACAGCATCACACATCAAAGCCTGCTGCCTCAAGGCACCAATCATCAGGGGCAGCACCTCATCCCAGATGGCTATATCAGCTGGAAGTGCAGACTCGGTCTGGGTGGAGGCATTGTTGAAGCTGGTAAGTGCTGCAGCAGGTGGCACTGGGATAGGAGGTTGTGCTGGTCCCTTTACAATGGACTGTATATCCTCCTGTCTCAGGGCCAGGTGTGCAGCCTGCCCAATCCCCTGGGTGCCCGCACCTGACCCTTTTGCCTAGTCTGCAATGGCCTCCTCCTCCTTTTTCCTCCTCCATCAACCCTGATGTCTCCATGGTTGTGGGTCCCTGTGTGTCTATGTCACCACCACCCTTTCTGCTGTTGAGGTGTCCACCACAATGATGAAATCAGTAACCTTGCCCGATGAATGTGATGCTCCCCCAGCCACATTGCCCTCTCAAGAGGTGGTCACAACTGGGAGTGGAGACCTTGTCCCGAGGTTTCTGCTCCACGGGACATTTTGCACACTATTCGCCAGTTGCAGCAATGGTGGAAAAGAGATCAAAGTACATAGACATCAGTCTACAGTGACAATGTATGTGTGGTATACACAATAGGAACACTAGCATGAAGTCACCCTGAGTCAGCCACACTCATAGGCCCATGCCCTATAATAAGAATGAATACAGTCACACAAATATAGACATCATTACGAGATATGCAAATGTGAACCCAGCACATTGACGTAGGGCCACATACACATAGCAACGAGTCATACCACATCACAATATTAATGCTGCAGTGATCCAAGCTTGGGAAGTGCACCTGGGCACATGATTCAGTAACACTATAGCATGGTACACAATACCACCATGTCCACTCGCCTAAACATGCAGTGTGGGAAAGAATACAAACAGGACTGGCATGAGTCATCCACGGAACAGGGAAACTTGGCAGCCATGGCCTAGCCAACAGCACCCAAGTGTGGGCCCGCACCCATGACCATCCAGCGCTCTGCCTTTGAAGCCCTAGAGCAGTGACTTGCAGAACCCCAGTAGTTTGTCCCTGGGTCTCCTTCCTGAGCCTGTATCTCACCTGGGCCTTCAACTACTCACCTTGCTTAGCCTCTCTCACTGCAGCCAGACCCATTGCTACACACCTGCTCTAGTGCCCTATTCCAAGCATGGAGGAGCCACTCTGGCTCCCATACCACATGCCCGTCCCACAGGGAGACACTTACCATAGACTATTATGCCTGCACAAAGTGGGGTGCATGGAGCCTGGCTGAAGACACATATGGGATACAGCCAGGCCAGCTGCAACACAGGCCACCTGGTGGGCCTGGCCCTGCGAGACGGCCAGTTGGGCCTGGACGATGGAACAGATGGCCGTGCTGCCATTAGGTTTCGCCTGCCTTAAGTCTACCGTCCACGGTCCTGGACTAAAGCCACCAACTCTGTGTTGGGGGTCCATGAAAGGATGGTACCCCAAAACCAAGTTATAAAAACAACTCAGGAGGCAAAATAATCCCTGCACCTCTTTGCAAAAAAAAGAAACAATGTTTATTACATGCAAAAAGGGTCGAAGACGGTCCTGTAGAAGAAAACTGACATGAAGCATGTTTTATTTTAAAGGGGTACAGCTTATATAGTAGAAATTCAGCAAGTTAACAGTACTATGTATAATAATGCGTACAGCATAATCCCTCCACCCTCATTGGCTACTGCCTATAGAACATGCTAATCCCCCAATAGTGCCTTGACCGTTAGACTACATCCAATCTATCCAATTCCCCTAAACACATGATTCCCTACATCATCACAATCAATTCCAGGTACCTGATAGGTGGGTTCTTATCAAAAGGTTCATACATTTGGGACCACCACGCGATGTGCACCCTCCTGTTCCAGATGGGATCAAAGTAACTTGGTGAGGACAACTGTGCTTTGACAAAAGGCTTCCTCATTAGCCCATATGGCATAGCGCACACAAGCTGCATCCCCAACCTTGTAATACATTTATTGGCATCACCTCCACCTATCCTGTCCAGAATCAAAAAATGTTTCTCACCTGGCCCCCCTTATCTCCTCCCAAACCATGTGCCCAGTGATGATGTGACCAGGGCACCGCTTTTGAGTCTGAATTTCTAGGATTTGTTTGCATAAGTTGTATATGTAGCTGTAATTCATATGGGGCATCCGACCTGGAGTAAGGGAAGTAGTGTTCTAAATCTACGCCTGGCTCATTGGCATCACAGAACCGTGTACCCAAGTTTCATGAATTTGTCCTTCAAAGGGCCCATCCCTTCCTTCTCCTTTACCAACTAGCATCCCATTCCCACCACATTCAGGACCGCAGGTGGGTACAATTAGTGCTTATCTGCACGCCATGGGAGTCTCTGACCTCGCCTTCTCCCCTGAGGAATGGAAAAAGGGATCTGTTTTTGTAGCCGAACTACCAGTGCTGCACCTCCACACCAATGCTGGCGTTCTCTTCTGTTCATCGTGTGCTAGGCATTAGCATAAAAATCACTTCTGTCACACTGCCTTGCTGACTCCATCTTCTACTTATTTCAATCCTTTCCGCACATCATGCTATCCTACATTACTACAGTTGCATTAACTATTCACCGGGCCTTTAATGCTGCCATATATATGACCTTTGCAACCACAACATTAATACATTTGTTGCTCTTTCTGTGTCACGATAAGTGTCTATCTAATAAAACTTCACTCTGCTCCACCGATGATACATTCTAATAGGTTTTCCTCAACCTGAAACTTTTCGCCTGCCTGGGATGCCGTGCGTGCATACCAACAGCCACTAGTGGCATAGCACTGTCTGTGGGTTGATCACGCGGCAGAAGAACTTGTGCCCTCTGAGTGATGCTGGTGAGTCAGCCACTGTATGCCACATTCACTGCGTCTGGATGGGAATTTTGCACTGTGCACTTCTCTCCTCACTCACTGTTACTGAGGGACTCCTGGCCATATAATTTTCCTCCACTCAATGAATGCTCAGTAAATGCTTAAAACTAGCATTTCACCAAGTCTGATCTGAGTTCGTAGTCAGATAACAGAAGCTCAGGTGGCTGGCCCCTGGATGACCCTCACACTCTTGGGGCTGTCTGTATGACCAGAGCATCAGAGCCTTTCACAATACTGCAGGTTGTGGGGACAGGTAGGTCATGCAGGCACCAATGGCACAGGTTTGGCAGTGGGAGGGAGAGACTGGGCTGGGCTCAGGCACAACTTGGGTGAGAGGGCGGGAGCTGCTTCACATGCCTCCACCATTGGGAATGAGGAAGGGTGGGGCAGCAGCCTGCGGAACGGTTGTTGTCCCAGACTGCTGTAAAAAAAAAGAGCTCAGTGGAGAAGGGCAATGGCATGGCTCATGTGGACCAACACCCACTGCGCAGTGGCCAGGCCCTGTGGCCAGCCCACCCCGTAAAACAATATTTAGCATAATACCGTCTGATGAAGTACATTGGCCTAAGCGCAATTCGCATCTTCCCCGCTCAAACAGCAAAACAGAATGTTGAATTACTGAATATGTGCTTTTGCAGAAATCTTTGTTTTCGCTCCTTGAAACTGACCTGACTTCAAACTCAAGAACAAATGGTAGACAAATATGAGTAAATGAAACAAGGACTGTTGCATTTGTGCCCAATGTTTGAAAAACATATTAAGTGTTTAATATAAAACAACTAGCTATTCAATAATGTTACTGATACTGATACTGCTTGACTACTTTGTCACTTGATTCGGCTTTGTTGCTTAATAAACATTCAGATTTGCCTACTTTACAATTGCCGATGAGGGAGGTTCCTCCGACATTTTTTCCGAAAGTAGAAATTCCAGCTGATGCCGCAGCAGGAACACCTGCCACTACTATTGAAGCACATTATGTCTCATAGTTTGTTCATGTCCCATTTTCTAGACAGGAAGTGAATACAATTAGGCAATCAATTCCAGATATTAGGAAGAAACCACCAGGATTTTATAAAGAAATTGAATCTGTCTTGCATTCGTCAGTTTTCACGCTGGGTGATATAGATTTGTTGTTTCCCGTGATCCTTCCTGCTGATTTGTCGAAGCAGATTAGAACTGTAGATGATATGGTAGGGATGGGTAATACATGGGATGCCTAGTACGACTAGAGAAACCGCCAGAGGTGATACTGGTGTTGCCAGACCGAATAGTGACTACATTGAAAACTCTGGTTCCTGAAAAAATAATCATATGGGATAAGCTTAAGGCTTGCATACAATTGAAGTCAGAGTGTGCAACAGAATATTTTAACATATTTGAGCAAGTATTTTCATATTTTAGTGCTGAAGATTTAAGTACAGAGCCAAGAAAATGGTTGTTTGTAGTTAAGTTTATGTGTGGATTATTGCCTGAAATCCAATCACAGATCATGACTTCTGGGTTTGCTTGGCAAGCAAAATCACAATCTGAAGTATTACATATGGCTCAGTACTATGAAAATAGGGTTAATACAGAGAAGGTGGAAAAGAAGAAGGGAGACCTGAAGACTATAGTATTGTTGCAGCAAACAGCTAGAGGAGCCAGCAGTGGGAATACACAGTTTAGAGGCCAATTTGCTGCACAGGGTAGCGCACAATTGGGTCCTGTACACATCAACCAATGTGCATATTGTAGACAGGAGGGTCATTGGTGAGCACAATGCCCTATCCTTCAGCAGAGATCGAATAGCACATATGGTGCCATGGGTAGACGATCCAGAAGCCGTCCTGGGATAGGGAGTCCTGGTAGAAGTCAGTTTGCACAAAATCAACAGACGCCTTCACAAGATAGTCAGCAACAGAATGTTAATAGTGGGAACATTTTTGATAAACCTTTGATGGTCTATTTTCCTGAGGATCTTGCATTTGACGATATACTGTTCCGTTCGGACAGCCCGAAGCAGGGTCTGGAACCAGTACCTAATACCATTGATCAGAATTGTCCCTACATTGAAACGAAGGTGGGGAATAGGGAGCATCTATTCTTGATAGATACAGGAGCACAGAAGTGTTCTGTTAATCATGCACAGGTTCCGGATATTCCACTATCAGGGCAGAGCAACATTTTTGCAGGGTTCTCTGGTACACCAGTGCTTAGTCCGGTCTCTCGGCCAGTACCGATCTCACTGCGACCATTCACTGATTCATGTCCATTTCTTTTGATGACAAATTGTGGTGAAACTTTGTTGGGATTGAATTTATTAAAGAAATTGAATGCTGTGATTTACTGTTCTCCAGATGGAGTATACTTTATGATTTCGCCCCAACAAACTTCCGTTACGCAATTTTTGTCTAGGTCTTTACCAATTGAATTGAATAAGGCTCCGACATGTTTATGGGCAGTTAATGACATTGGAATTTTACAAATTGAACCAGTTAAAATTGTCTTGAAACCAGGTGTTAAATTGCCACGTATTCCAAAGTATAAGATTTTGGTTGAAGGTGAAGAGGCTTTGAAAAGTATTGTCTTTGATTCTGTGCATCAAGTTACAATTGAGGAAATTGCAGGAAGCGTGTGTAACAGTCCGATTTTGCCCATCTATAAGAAATGGGATAATGCGATTCCTTTTCATTTTATTATTGACTTACGTGCAATTAATGAGGTTGTTGCTCCACAGTTTCCGATTGTGCCTGATGTTACCATAATTCTGACTATGATTCCAGCTACGGCTATAGATTTAAGTGTTGTGGATTTGAAAAACTTTTTTTCAGTATATCTGTACATGTTGATTGTAGATATTTGTTCTCATTCACCCTAGGGGTCGCTCGTCTACATTCACTTGTGTACCGCAACGGTACACTGAGAGTCCAAGCATTTATAGTAGAGCGTTGAAAGAACAGTTGATACGCTTGATTTGCCTTCCACTTCATATGTTGAAGCTTCTAAAGTGGATTGTTTCTCCTGTACTAAGAAACCTTGGAGCTAAACAATAGCCGTAACAGTAATCTAGAGACTACCTGTATCAATAGTGTCTTCCCCGCTCAAACAGCAAAACAGAATGTTGAATAGCTGAATATGAGCTTTTGCAGAAATCTTTGTGTTCGCTCCTTGAAGCTACGCTGACTTCAAACTCAAGAACAAACGGTAGTCAAATATGAGTAAATGAAACAAGGACTGTTACCTTTGTGCCCAATGTTTGAAAAACATATGAAGTGTTTAACAGAAAACAACTAGCTATTCAATAATGTTTAAACCTTTATTAGCTATTTGAAGTGGCCACAAATCCTACTGAATGGATAACACGAAGATGAGCTGGACGATGTAACAGGGATTGTGGAAAACTGTACATAAACCTGTGTCCTTGTACTGCCCAACACGCTCTCATCTCACAGTGTCCGCTACCACACATTGTGAGGTGTTGAGAGACCAGACAGCTGTTCTGCAAAATAAACGTGTACTTGTACCATTGTACTCGTCCCTGGCGTATTTCTATTAAGTGGTATTAAGCCTCGATATTTCTTTAATCTTTCAACCCCCCTTCGACTCTGACAAACCACTGGGGAACTGCTGTGCTGCTCAGACTTTGCTCTGCTCTAAGGGGAGAGCCACCCATGTAAGGGGGCACACCGGGGGGGCATGCTCTGGCCGAGGCTGACCAAGCAGTCCAACTCTAGATGGACCAAATGTACCAAATGATCTGGTTGACTGCATGGAGGCAGACAGACAAACTGCCCTGCTGTTGACTTGCATGTCATCTGAGATAATCTTGTCATCCAGGCACCCTGCTGGCCCGTAAATCAAGTTGCCCCCTGTGAGAAACCTGAGGTTATTCTCCCAAGTAGACCTCTGGAAACCCTTATTCAGGTGGCAAGAGGAGGGCTGGTGCTCTCAGATCTCATCCTGGGGGTGGTCAAGTAAGGGAGGATCACCTGGTTAGGGGAGCTCGGGGTTATGCTCAGGGGAATGCCCAAAGGGAGATGCAGTATTGTACTGAGGAGGCAGGTGAAGGGGACAATGTCCCTGAGGCTTTCCTTGGTTGTTCTTCATCGACCTCTCTTCCACCGAAACAAGCTCCCTTAACAAAATCCTACCACCCCTATAACACTGATAACCCAATTATGAACCCTGTCAACCTTAAAAAAAACACAACTCCCTTGAATCCTTGTTTTCCTGGTTTTCACCCAAATACTCCCCATCCTTCATCTCCACCCCCCCTCTGGCTATTCTTTTCCGAACACCCAATCTATTATGACAGACAACTACCATTCCCACAATCCCTCTTGTTCATTTCACGGTCCCGGCTATTTCTGTTCACTCCACAAACCCTACAAAAACTACCCTTCCGAGATCACTACCAACCCTCCCAGTATGAGGGTTACAATTTTATTAACACCTCTTCCCCCTTCTACGAAGTAAGGTATTCCACACCAACACTTTCTCCCGATGCAGAAAACCATGCACTAACCCTAAAATTGTTTACCTGACATGTCCCAACCCAAGGGTCAGGCAAAGTCAGCCAATTCACCTGAATCACACACATCTGACAGCGTGAGAGCCAACTCAGCACTGCAGTTCAAGAGAAGGAGAAAGACAGCGCAGAACGAGGGGTGACAAGTAGAGTGGTGACCCTGCCCTTTCAAAGCCAGGCCTGTGAAACATTTGCAAAAACAAACATAAGACCATGAACAAAGGCCAGACTGTGTTGGAGCAGATGTCTAGGGCATGCAAGACCCTCCTCTGGTGATAACCAAGTGGGGGAAGGACGTCGGTCTCTGTGGTACCAATCTTGACTCCAAGGATAAAGAAAGGCAGGCGGTTCATCACAGCCAGTGAGTTGAGGGGAGAGTCATGAAGAAACCAAACTGTCTTGAACGCAAAGTGGCCAATGGCTAATTTGAACTTTGAAAATTGTACAGATACGATTGAAGAAAGATGGGGAAAATCAGATACAGAGGAGGCCAGCACCACGTGGATATTCAGGCAGGAAACTCTGGGTGAATACCCGATGGTAGAAAGACTACTGTAACCAGAAGCCCTTGGACAGAGGCGAGGAGGAGTCCACATGGTCATACATGGGTCTTGTAAAATCCTCTGTACCATCGAAAGTCTTTGACTGACAAACTATAAAGAAAGCAAGGAAAGTGAATCCTGCACCAGGAAAAAGCAAGGGAAGTGAATCCCACAATCATAAAAAGTAAAAGGAAATCAAGAAGTGGCAAGTGTGAAGCTGGTGGAGTGATGAAAATCGAGAGGAGCAAAGTCTAAAGTCCCAAGAAACTGTGTGTTGACAAAAGTGAACTTGAATGTCCATCAGAATTGTTTGAAAAAACATTAACAAATCAAATCCTGCAAACTACTCTCAGCCAGACTCCCTATCTCCAATAATAGTACATTAACCATCTTTCTAGTATATAGACCTCCTGGTCCAATAGGCAACTTTGAAGAAGACCTCTCCAGCCTCCTCTCCAACAACATTAAGGATACCACACAACTCCTACTGCTAGGAGACTTCAATCTGGGCTTAAATGACCCCGAGGATAAACAGGCACAAACTATTGAAACTATTTTGACAGAACATGGCCTGACCCAAAAAGTCCTTGCTCCTACTGAGGGTGAATATTATACTGGGTAGTGAAAATGTGCGTCCCCCCATAAGGCAGTTAACCCCCTTCAATGAGAGGCAATAATGGACACACCACAGCAGGGAATGAGACCAAGACCAAGTGCAGGTGAGGTATAAAAGGTTTAATCTAATCGATATAGGGCATGCAAAGGACTCTGCAAACTCCGGGAGCGCTCTGTCTGACAATAGCAAAGAGAGTCATATTTATTACAGAAACACGTCACGCGCAAGATACGCTATAGGGGGCACGTATTCCTGGGTATTGGCTGGCGATGACTAGCTAGATGTATAATGTAGGTGCGGTGCTCCATGATTGGCGGAGATCCACGTGGTGGCATCACGGAGTGCTTGGGTCAGCTGGGCTTCTATGTCAAGTTACCATATAAATCCTGCAACACATCAATCTAATACCAGGGAGGGGACACAGAAAAACAGTATGCAATACGAGGCTTCCTTAATATATCACCATAACGTTGTCATTAACAAAGGACCCAATCTCATGAGTCCAGGTGTCTTATCAGGGGGCACGGGTTAGGCTACCTTTATCATTCTATTCTGTTAGACGTAGTGAGTGATAGTTTTATGGTATGTTAGTACAGGGGTGAATAACTGTCTCCATGGCTCGTTAAGCTTAGGGTGAACTGAAATACCATTGGGTTAGTGGGGGCATATAGCTGGCACCTCAAAAGGCGGTGGGATTTGGGACTGTTGCGCTCCTAATTCTTCTTGGCCTGGTCACGGCGGTACATAGTGATTTTATGATGGCATCTGGTGTCGAAGGCATGGGGGGAGGTAAATACTTGGTGCGGGCCCAGCAGGAATGCGGGGAGGTGTAGCTGTACTGTTCCAACAACAGAAAACCGGGGACCTTCAAGCCCCGGCGATCCTTGGAGGGAGGAGGGGGTTAGAAGTGCAGCTCTGTAGAAGGAGGGGGAGATAGCCTTGTAACTTTTCACGGGTCCCTGTTTACTGAACAGCATGAATACTATTACAGAGACGGGTTGCTAGGACTTGGGGGAATTATGTAAATTGCACATTTCTACGACTCGTGTGTACTCGTGTTTACTGAGTCAATGGAGTGAAAGTTTTTCATTAGCATTACATCATATAACTTTCTTCATTCTTTTGCTTGGAGCCCATGAGGAAAAATGAACATAAAACGTGATGTAGAACCAGGTTGGTGGATGCATTGATCCCAGTGACAAATTACAGCATTATGCTTATGATCAGATTTGTGTACATACTCAACAATGAGGGAACAACACGTTCAACTAACATATCAATCACAACAGATGTGGCTCAGTACTTTAAATGGCTCACATGCATCACAACACTTTCAATCACATCATACACAAGCATTTTGTACATTGCTTTTTTAACTGTTTTACAATAGCAGCAAACATTGGTCGGTAAAGGGCAGATTCGAGTGTGCATACGCTTGACACCATTACACAGAGATGTCCTGGGGTGGGCAAGGGCCGTATCCTTTTAATATGAGCAATCGGCATTATGGGTTTTAAACCTTTTTGCAAAAGGCTTAGCAGCATAGATGAGGCTGGGAGGCACAGGGGCTAACATTCATGTGTAGCACTTCATCTGGGAGAACATGTTTGAGGGTCATGAGCACCATATATCATGGATGTATGGGTCTGTGGGGGGTCGAGGTATACTTGATAGGGACAACTTTGTTCTTTCCCAGATGCCAACTAAAAGTCCAGTCACCGTCAGGGCAATGATGTACTGCGGAAGGTAAATGATACAGTGTTTGTTCTGTTACTTGTTCGCATCTAGCTGCTCATGAGAATGGACATTCGGTGGAGCTACCATGGGAAGGAGGCTGGGTTGAAGTGCAGACTCGCCTGTGCACGATCATGTGGGGTGTGAGCTGCAGCTTCTGCAGGTGGCCTCTTCCACAGAGGCCTGGGTTTAGTATACTCAAAATGGTGTCTAAGTGTATTACAAAATGGAGTCTAGCTTATGCTACAAGTTGAGCCGTGCAGCCTCACGTGTCAATACAAAGCCATCCTGCATCCCGGGCCCAGGTGCATAGGTGGATACCGACGAGTCATAAGCCTTACGTAGGGGGTGTGTGGGTGAGGGGAGTCCTAAAGACCTGTCCTCCTATACAGTAGCCAACCTGAACTGTTCTATCACCATCACCAAAATAACCCCACAACCTTGGACCGACCATCACCTAATTGGTTCCTCTTCTGTAATAGAGCCCCAAAAGCAGAAAAATATTGAAATAGTACCACCGCTCCCAACCAGAAACAAAAAAGACATCACTGTTGAAAAACGACTTCCTCTCCTGCTACCTACCCTTTCCTCGCCAGTCAAATTACTCAAAAGCAAGCAAAAGTCACACCTTAATACCTGGTTCACACCTCAACTGAAACAATTACGACTCTAAAAAAGGAAACTTCAAGCCATCTGGCGACACTCCCCTATGGTCGAGAACAAAATCTTACTAACTAATTTCGCTAATACATGAAAGAAAGAAATAATTGTCACGTTGTTCCTTGGACAAACCGCCCGCGTTATGTGGGTGGACTGCCGTTGCGGTCCTTTTCCTCCCGTAGTAAGGGAAGTGACGTTGGGTGAGGGAGGGGGTTGTTAAATAAAGAAGATGACCATTATCCCGGCTCCCGCGTAATATGTCCTGATGTTGGTTTAAGGTACTGAGCAAAACCTTACAGCTGGCGACAAGGGGTGTCCGACACCCACCCGTGCCAGGGAGGCCTTCAGTCGAGCAGTTTGAAGCGCATCTGCGCACCTCCAATCCTGAGGCCCTGAGGCCCGGGAAGGCGTGCAGAGGACCGCGGTGGAGCGGCGTGGCGCATCAGTGCACCTCTTGTGAAAGAGGCCCCTGCTGAGGGGCACAATAAGCACCGCAAGGACAGCGGATGCAGGCTCCAGTAGGTACGCAGCACGGGAGGGTTTGGCAGGCCACGTGGAGGCCATAGCACACACGGAGTGTGTTGAGAGAGGCAACCCCGCCCCCCCTCATCTACCATTCGCCGCGACAGGCGTTTATACACTGGCAAACAGTGGGAGGTCCCGTGAGGAAAGGGAAAGTCCCTCACGGACAGCCACAAAGCAGTTCTAGGTGCGAGGAGGCGCACACACCACAGCCGCACATTACAAGTGGTTTATGAAGTTCACGTGCTTCATGAGGAAGTAGCACGCACATCCAGGCTGCAACATAGCAGCATTGCAAGGCACAGCAGAGAAGAGGTGGACCCTGGACAGTGCACAGTCACTAGTTGAATCACACAAGCCCTCAAAACCATGTTATCTCCTGAAAACCCAGTGATATCTTCATCAGGAGGAGCAGGAGCTATGGCGGATGATCCACAACAGGCTCAAGGATCAGGTAACACCTCTCAAAACATGCCTATACCTGGTCCATTTGATATCAGATACACTTCCAATTTGGGACCCAGGTGGGTCATATGGCTAAGGGATTTTAAGTTCTATGCAGGGGCAATCGGCCTAATTGAGGGGACATAGCAGGGGAGCTGATGAATGTAGACACTGTTATCTATGGAGAACTTCATGGAAAACTATCTGAATACTTTGCTCCTCACACCAATATTGATTATGAGCAACATGTGTTCCACACAACTAGACAAGAAAAAGGAGAATCGCTGGACAATTTTGTCATGCGCTTGCGCATCAAGCTGAAATACTGTGAATTTCACAATTATTCCAATGAAGAAGCATTAAGATCCCAGGTCATAGCTGGCTGCATTTCACAACCATTCCAGAAACAATTGTTTCAAAAGCAAAGATCTCTTGAGGAAATCCTCGCTTTAGCCAGAATGGAAGCAGCAGTGGAGTCACAGTTGGACAATCTAGGCAAGGTCACCATCCAACAATCGTCATCCAACTCGGACACCATCAACAAACTCTATGCTGCTCCCTCGCAAAGCGGAAAACGTGCAGATGCCACGTGCTACCGATGTGGATACAAATATCCGCACGTGGGTTAGTGCCCCGCTATTGGACAGAAATGTGCCGCCTGCGGAGGAATGGATCACTACAGAGTTGTCTGCAAGAACGCGCCGGGACCAATACCCAGCAGACCGAGGCAACACGAAAGAAGAAAAAAGAGCGCACATGCGACAACAAGCAAGACAGGAATCTGAGGATGTTCAAGAAGATGTCAAATACATAGACCAAGTTCGAGATGAACTCTCCATAGTTGATGAACACGTTGTCCTCAAAGGATACAAAGTACTCCTCCCTAAATCGCTACGAGCCAGGACAATACAAATAGCACAGGAAAGTCACTGAGGGGTGGTCGCCACCAAGCGGCTACTTAGGCAGAAAGTATGGTTCTCCCAACTGGACGCAATGGTGTAAAACCTAGGGGCAGCTGCCCGACCTGTGCACAAGTAGCACCACCCCCACACCCAAACCCACTCCATATGTCACCCCTACCGGGACATGTGTGAGAGGAACTAGCGGTAGATTTCTTTGGACCTCTGAGAGATGGCACTTATGTACTGGTGTTAATAGATGAACACTCAAGATTCCCACAAGCTCAAATCATTGACAGCACTGCTGCCTCCAGTGTCATCCCAGCACTAGACCGCATGTTGTCCACATATGGAATACCCAGGATTATAAAGTCTGACAACGGAGCGCCATTCATGAGTCAGGATTTTGAAAACTTCTCAAAGTACATGGGGTTCCAACACCGAAGAATATCACCCAGATGACCTCAAGTGAACGGCATGGTCGAAAGATTCATGGCCAACATTAAAAGAACAAATAGCAGCCATACTCAACAAACCTTTTGAACAAGCACTTTACCAGTTCCTCAGGGGTTATTGGCACACACCTCATAGCACGACGGGAATATGCCCGGCTGACTTGATGTTCAGAAGACCGATCCAAACAAGGCTGCCAGAAGACACCCCCTCAGCTGAGGCCACATCGTTAGAACAGGAGGCCAGAGACAAAGATGACACAGCTAAGGCCAAGATGAAAGAGACAACTGATCATAAAAGGAGAGCACAAGAGTCGAACATAGAACCAGGGGACCAAGTGTGGATGCGACAACCGAAACAAAGAAATGAGGACGCCACATTTGCAAAAGAACCACTGACTGTCACACAGCGGAAAGGAATTATGATCACGGCACAAAGAACGGATCAATCTTCAGTGACAAGGAATGTATCGCATTTCAAGCCCCGGATAACACACCTGCAAAACACGCAGAACAGAGCTGAGGACAGTGGCGATGACAGAAGTCGGGACGCCCTCTATCTGTGATATAGTGAGGCCTCTGACAGTGAAGACAGCCTAGTGCAACATGAAGAGATGGGGCGAACACCGAGAAATTCAGGAAGGCCACAGAGAAGCCGTATAAAACCTCATAGACTTATAGAGGAGATGGAGTGAGGAGAGGCAAGGACCTTGCATGTTAAAAAGGGGGGAGATGTCACGTTGTTCCTTGGACATACCGCCCGTCCACATCGCTATGTGGGTGGACCGCCGTTGCGGTCCTTTTCCTCCCATAGTAAGGGAAGTGACGTTGGGTGAGGGAGGGGGGCTGCGGGGGTTCCGGCAGTAACTGCCAAGTTGTTAAATAAAGAAGATGACTGTTATCCCGGCTCCCGCGTAATATGTCCTGATGTCGGTTTAAGGTACCGAGCAAAACCTTACAATAATCCTCACAAAAAGGAATACGTTCAATGAAAGAATCACTAAGGCTAACTCCAACACCAAAAAGCTTTTCACCATCCTTCGTGAAATGGAAAACCCTATTCCACCCACAGATAACATCCCAAAAGATAAACAATGGTGCACCAGCATCCAAAATGCTTTATCGAATAAAATAACCACTCTGCAGACTAAAATAGCTGATAAAAAAGCATCATTGCGCTCCACTGAGATGCATCCTACCCCACCCATTGCTACTCCAAACACTCTTCCTCATCGTGGGGCGAGGGCAGGAGCCCCCCCAGCACCCCCAGCCCAGCAGAGGAACCACGCGACAAGCGGGGAACAGGACAGGGCCTGCCTGACCCTGTCCCCACACGGCGCCTGACTCGCCCATGCCGGGCGCAGCGCGGCCTGAAACCGAGGCTGAGCCTCATTTACATCAGCGGTAACCGCCGGCAGGCGGATCACGCCGGCGGCCAGCTCCAAGGCCACTCTAAGGCCTGTTGGGTGGCTGCTAACCCCCTCACTCCACTCTTCCTCATCGTGGGGCGAGGGCAGGAGCCCCCCCAGCACCCCCAGCCCAGCAGAGGAACCACGCGACAAGCGGGGAACAGGACAGGGCCTGCCTGACCCTGTCCCCACACGGCGCCTGACTCGCCCATGCCGGGCGCAGCGCGGCCTGAAACCGAGGCTGAGCCTCATTTACATCAGCGGTAACCGCCGGCAGGCGGATCACGCCGGCGGCCAGCTCCAAGGCCACTCTAAGGCCTGTTGGGTGCCTGCTAACACCCTCACTCCACTCTTCCTCATCGTGGGGCGAGGGCAGGAGCCCCCCCAGCACCCCCAGCCCAGCAGAGGAACCACGCGACAAGCGGGGAACAGGACAGGGCCTGCCTGACCCTGTCCCCACACGGCGCCTGACTCGCCCATGCCGGGCGCAGCGCGGCCTGAAACCGAGGCTGAGCCTCATTTACATCAGCGGTAACCGCCGGCAGGCGGATCACGCCGGCGGCCAGCTCCAAGGCCACTCTAAGGCCTGTTGGGTGCCTGCTAACCCCCTCACTCCACTCTTCCTCATCGTGGGGCGAGGGCAGGAGCCCCCCCAGCACCCCCAGCCCAGCAGAGGAACCACGCGACAAGCGGGGAACAGGACAGGGCCTGCCTGACCCTGTCCCCACACGGCGCCTGACTCGCCCATGCCGGGCGCAGCGCGGCCTGAAACCGAGGCTGAGCCTCATTTACATCAGCGGTAACCGCCGGCAGGCGGATCACGCCGGCGGCCAGCTCCAAGGCCTGTTGGGTGCCTGTTCGGGGCCGTAGGAGCCAGGGGCCAGGATCTCTGCCCTTTCAACTCCAGGATCTCTCACTATCAGAAGTTGGAGACGCCCTCAGCCGCATTACACTGATTCTAAACATGTATGGTACATTGGCCATGTACAGCACCATGATACCTATCAGCTTAATTGAACTGTTTTGGTGAGTAATGCTTAACTACATAAGACGGCTAAGTTCTCTTAAGCAATAACTGAAGCGATACACCTACATTTGTAATTGTTGATTTTCTAACAACAAAAGCGGTAACAATCACCAGCTGCGCAAATTCTGAGATTTTCTAACGTTAAACAAATTGTACGCATTTCTTAATGTGTGATTGGAGCTCTCTCACTTACTGAACAGCTATCATTCTATAGTACTCAAGAAGCAAGTACAGTAGACACGAATACATGTTTACTCATACACAGCAATGCCCTCAACACCACAGATCCTTCTTGGTATCATGCGCCCCCCCGACCATGTGGTAGTCTTTTTCTACTAACTGGTCCAACTTGCAGAGTTATCTATATGTCTGTAGCCATTTCTAGCCCAAATGTGATTACCGAATTTAGGTGAACCCCTTGCCTACTTGCATCTACTTGCACATGCCATTTTTAGCCTAAATGTGATTACTGCTCTTAGGTGAACCCCTTGCCTACTTGCATCTACTTGCACATGCCATTTTTAGCCTAAATGTGATTACTGCTCTTAGGTGAACCCCTGCCTACTTGCATCTACTTGCACATGCCATTTTTAGCCTAAATGTGATTACTGTTCTTAGGTGAACCCCTTGCCTACTTGCATCTACTTGCACATGCCATTTTTAGCCTAAATGTGATTACTGTTCTTAGGTGAACCCCTTGCCTACTTGCATCTACTTGCACATGCCATTTTTAGCCTAAATGTGATTACTGTTCTTAGGTGAACCCCTTGCCTACTTGCATCTACTTGCACATGCCATTTTTAGCCTAAATGTGATTACTGTTCTTAGGTGAACCCCTTGCCTACTTGCATCTACTTGCACATGTCATTTTAATCCTAAATGTGATTACTGTTCTTAGGTGAACTACTTGCCTACTTGCATCTACTTGCACATGCCACCTCTAGCCCAAATGTGATTACTGTTCTTAGGTGAACCCCTTGCCTACTTGCATCTACTTGCACATGTCATTTTAATCCTAAATGTGATTACTGTTCTTAGGTGAACTACTTGCCTACTTGCATCTACTTGCACATGCCACCTTTAGCCCAAATGTGATTACTGTTCTTAGGTGAACCCCTTGCCTACTTGCATCTATTTGCACATGCCTTTCTTAGCCTGAGTTGCGAACTCAGGTAAACCCCCTGTCTATTTACACATGCCGAACCGTACAATGTACTTCAGCAAGAGCCAAACAGCCACCCTACTGTATCTCCTCATACATATATTACACCTTACCATCTTCATTGCCACCATAACCATGTACCCTGCAGAAAATGCACCCTGTCCAACCCCAGAAAGAAACACTAGACTACGAGCCAGACTACCCCGTCTCTACGAGCCCATCTACCACAACAAGAGACCCACCCTGCAACACACCAAAATCCACCCGAGCCACATCACACCCTGCTACAACTCCACCCAACCCAAACTCATCCCTATAACAATCCAGGATACACCCAACACTACCACTATATCCGGAGCTTTGATCAACGCCAGATCGATAATGGCCCACGCCACAGAAATAGCAGACACCTTATCCTCAAACAACCTCGACCTCCTAGCTATCACTGAATCATGGCTGCACGAAGCAGCAGGCCCAGCACTCTCAATAGCCATTCCAGAAAATTACCAAATAATCAGAATGGACAGGCCCAACAACAGAGGAGGCGGCCTAGCCATCATAGCTAAAACAAACCTCGAGCTAAGACCACTGCCTCAAGCACCTCTCAAATCCTGCGAACTCCTAGTAGCCAAACTACCCATCTCCAACTGTCGCACCTTAACCATCCTTCTAATATATAGGCCACCCGGCCCCATTGGCTCATTCGAAGCAGACCTATCCAGCCTCCTAGCCAACAACATAAAAGACACCACCCAAATATTATTGCTAGGCGACTTGAATCTAGGACTAAACGACCCTGACGACAAATCAGCACAAGCTATAGCCAACATGCTAGATGAACACGGCCTAATCCAAAGAGTGCTCACCCCCACCCATAATAAAGGTAGGACCTTGGACTGGATCGCCACTCTAAACTGCGACACCGTCATTACCAAAACCACTCCCCAGCACTGGACAGACCATCACCTCATTGACTTCACCTTATCTCTCAATAAAGAAGTAAACAAAAGAAAAATCATGGCACCACCACTACCCACTAGAGCAAAAAAAAACATAACCACTGACAACCTCCTACCACTACTACTGCCAACCCTCAATGCTCTCCCCGATAATCTAAAACCAGAACGCCTAGTAGAAAACTATAACAATACCATAAAAAAAGGACTAGACATCATTGCCCCTCTAAAACTGCAAAAAAGCAAACAGCAAGCCCACCTGAACACCTGGTTCACCCCACATCTGAAAGAACTTAGACTGCACAAAAGAAAACTTGAAAGCCAATGGCGCAACTCCCCTACAGAAGAGAACAAATCACAACTCAAACTTTATGCAAACAACTACAAAAAAGAAATTCTACTCACCAAAAAGAAACTATTCAATGAAAGAATCGAAAAATCGAGCTCCAACACCAGAGAACTATTTGCTATACTAAGGGAACTAGAATCCCCTATACCCCCACCAGACAATATAATTAAAGATAAAGTATGGTGCACCAGCGTCCAAAACGCCCTAACTAATAAAATCAAAACTCTCCAAACCAAAATCGCTCTGAAAAAAGACTCTCTCACCACCAATGAAGCATCTCCCAGCAACCACGACAAAAAAGCCAACCGTCCAGGCCAGAATCTCTTCAGATTTACCAAAATATCTATCCCAGAAACAGAAAAAGTTATAGCCTCACTTAAACCATCTAACTGCAAAGGCGACAACTGCCCTCCCCAGATAATCAAGGATGCTGCTAGGGATCTAGCCCCCTTTATAACCAAGCTGATCAACGCATCCTTCTACTCCAACACCATACCAAGTAACCTCAAAGAATCTTGGGTCCTGCCTCTCCTCAAGAAGCAAACCCTAGACCCCGCTATTCCCACCAATTACAGGCCCATCACCACGGTGCCATTCCTGTTAAAGATAATAGATAGAGTAGCATACCTGCAGATTCAGCAATATCTTGAAACTCACAAACTACTAGGCACCCACCAATCAGGCTTCAGACCGAAGCACGGCACCGAAACAGCCTTAATCGATCTTAAAACCAGATCAATGAGATTAACGACAAAGGGAACACTGCCATGTTACTACTCCTCGATCTGTCGGCAGCATTTGACCTGGTAGATCACGCAGTCCTGTGCGAACACCTGGCCTCAGCAGCCCACTTCTCGAAAGAGGCCATAGCCTGGATCCAATCATTCTTGGACAACCGAACTATGAGGGTCTTCTCCACCCTAGCCTCAGCAGACTCCATTAAAATAACCTGTGGGGTGCCCCAAGGCTCCTGCGTCTCTCCCACCCTCTACAACATCTTTACCAAGCCCCTATTTGACAAGTTGGACAGACTGGGTGTCTCATATACCAATTATGCAGATGACACCCAGATCCTCATACCCCTTTCAGGCAACTATGCTTCAGATACGGCCTTGGTAAACAAAATATATCTCATCATTCAGGCATGGATGGCCACACACGGTGGCAACACCATCACAGTGGCCAAAACAGTGAAAACACTAGGCTTTCACCTTGATGCAACCATGTCACTAAAAAAACAAGTTAACTCACTAGCATCCTCCACCGCCTACACATGCAAGCTAATTAGGGCAAGTAGAGCCTTCCTCACCCAAGCTAGCTGCATCATCATAGCCAACGCCCTAATACTATCCAGACTGGACTATTGCAACGCCATGTACCTAGGAGCCAACAAATGCATAACCAACAAACTACAGACACTACAAAACAACGCTCTCAGAACAGCCCTCAACCTACCCTCCAAGGAACACATCTCCAACAAAAGGAGAGAACACAAATGGCTTAAAATCCACGACCGCATCTCCCTCAAAACGGCATCACTCACCTACAAATGTTTAAACAACGCAGCCCCCCCCTATCTCGCATCCAGAATAAAGAAAAAAACGTCCACCCGCCCCACCAGATCGATTAATTCCTACTGCCTGCAGGTACCCAATTTCAGACAAAAGAAAACCGGCGGCAGCAGCTTCCCTGTCTTGGCAGCCCAACACTGGAACGCCCTCCCACTCTACATTAGGACAGACCAATCCTACTATAGCTTTAGGCGAAACACCCTCACTTGGCTGCGGGCCAATGATCCTCACGACTAACCCTGCCATCTAATCTGATCATGCCAGTGCTATAACCTGACTACCATGCACAGCCTTAAATATGTAAATATGTAAATGCAACCGAACTGCCCCCATGCACAGCACTAATTATGTAAATTTGTAAGCTTTCGCTCAATTATATGTATATATGCACATCCCACACAATGTAACTGTAAATGTAATGCTCTTTTTCTCATGCCTATCTTATTCTGTAACCAAGTTTTTATGTAATCCTATCTTCCTGACCTCTGTTGCGCCCTGTTACCTCTGGGTTTTGCGCGCTATACTAAATAAATAAACAAACAAACAAACAAACAATACACCTTTGAGATTCACCAATATCTCCATATTGGAAACCGAGAAGGTTATATTATCCCTGAAGCCATCTAAATGTCAGGGCGACAGCTACCCAGCCCAAATAATTAAGGATGCAGCTAGAGATTTAGCACCCTTCAACTCCAAGCTAATTAATGCCTCCTTCAAATCATGCACTGTCCCAATCTCAAAGCATACAGGGTCCTAACGCTCCTTAAGAAACAGACCCTAAACCCGGCCATCCCCGCTAATTACAGAACCATTACTACAGTCCCATTCCTCCTCAAAATTATGCACAGAGTAGCCTACCTCCAAATTCAAAATGACCTTGAGGCTAACCTCTTACTAGGATTGCGGCAATCAGGATTCAGACCACAACATGGGATTGAAATTGCCTTGATTGATTTAAAGACACAAATCGACGAGTTGAAGGACAAAGGTAAAACAGCTATGCTACTCTTCCTCGACCTATCGGCTGCCTTCAACCTGGTGGATCATGCAGTGTTATGCGAACACTTAGTGTCAGCTGCACATTTCTCGAGTGATGCTATACCCTGGGCACAATCCTTCCTAGCTAACCATACGATGAGAGTGTTCTCCCCTTCAGCCGCAGCTGACCCTATCCAAATTATAGGATGGTGGCTCACAAGGTTCATGCGTCTCACCGACAATGTACAACATCTTTACCAAGCCACTTTTCGACAAACTTGACAGACTGGGTGTCACATATACCAATTATGCTGATGACACCCAGATATTCATAACCGTTTCGGCAACTTCGTCAAAGACTCTACTCTGGTAAATAGGATATACCTCCTCATTCAGGCATGTATGGCCTCAAATGGCCTCTGCCTGAATGACGACAAAACTGAGATCCTGATTCTGGGTTCTGACTCTAACCTAAAAAAACTTAGCTCCAACTATGCTGCCTTTAACATCGATGGCAACGTAATCATAGTAGTAACCAAGGTAAAAACATTAGGAATTTACCTTGATTCCTACATTAACACTAAAAAAAAAAACAGGTAGCTGCCTGGCATCATCTACAGTTTATACCTGCAAATTGATTAGGGCCTGCAGACCCTTTTTATCTAAAGCTAGCTGCATTACTCTCACCAATGCACTAATAATATCCAAGCTAGACTACTGCAAAGCCCTCTTTGAAGGCGGCAGCAAAACCATCCTGAACAAAATGCAATTACTACAAAAAAATGCCCTTAGAGCAGCGTTGAATATACCCTGTAGAGAGCACATTTCCAACATCAGACCAGCACTGGCTGAAAATGAGTGACAGGATACTCCTTAAAACAGTATCCCTCACAATCAAATGTCCTAATAACACTGCACCTCCCTATCTCTCTGCCAGACTGACCAGAAAAGTATATCCTCACCATTCTAGATCATCCAACCTTCTCTACCTAGAAACTCCCAGATTCAGACTCTCCAAAGCTGGTGGAGGCAGCTTCCCAGTCAAAGCGGCACTCTCCTGGAATGCACTCCCCGCTGCCTTTAGAGTAGAACAGTCACACTCTAGATTCAGACGTAATCTATTACACTGGCTTCCCACCAAGTACACCTAAGAAACAGCTGTCCCTCCCCACTTACTTATGCTCCAGACCCTCAGGATACCACGCATATTTCTATGTGTATCACTACTGACCTGTTTATTTCACCTACGTGTACTTTGCACTCCCATACACAAATGTATGCACTGCAATTGTTTATGATATGTATTAACTTCTATGTTGTAACTAAGCTTCAAATATTCTTGCAACAGCTGCGCCCAGCTACCTCAGGGTTTGGTGCGCATTACCACATAAAGAAAGAAACAAACAAAGAGTGTTGAAAGTTAAAAGGTGAACTGTCTTTGTGCAAAGCCATAGTGAACCCGGAAGAAGGAGGCCGACATTTGGAAGTGGTCTGATTCCGAAGGAGGGGGATCCAGCAGGGGAAAGTCATGACCCAAAAGTTGAATAAAAGAATTGTTTAAAAAAACAATAAGATTTGTGCAGCAATAACTATTGCAAGACAAGGGGAAGGAAAGCACCACTTGTCATTTGAGATCCGAGCCCAGCCGAGGGAGATCCAGGGGTGGAAAACTATGACCCACAGTTCAATGAGAAGGGAACTGTTTCATGACTTTGTTGAATACAAGTGCTGAGAGGTTTACACCCAGAAGAGGGGGACACAGGGGTGAAGCCATCACCCAAAGCATACGTGAAGCAGAACTTTGTGTTTGTTTGTTGTGGAAAGCATCAGGCCCTGGAAGGCAAGAGTCTTTTTAAGGAAAAGAGACTTTTCTATCGAAGAACCTGATAACTGGAACGGAACTGTCGGCTCATGATGAGAAAGCTCGAGGGTATTCTGTGCAAGCTGGAAGGATACTATCGGCTCGTGTTGATAAAGCTTGAGTGTGTGCTTTGCTCCAAGGTCCCACCTTAGCCTGTGCTGAAAACGTGGGAAAGGGAGACACCTGACAATCACATACTGATTTATTATTTGGAACACTTCTTTTCTTTATTGAAACCCTATCCCACAATCTTTCTATACTTAGTTGTAAGGAATTGGCAATAGGATTTCTTACTATAGGACCTTTTATTTTGTCTCAATGCCACTAGGACTGCCTTATTTTTCATTTGATGGTCAACGCTTGCTCCCATCTTAGATTGAGGTTTAGCTTAGGCATTTTTCCACCCTGTGTTAGGGAGAATTCTCATATATGGCTAATTTCCCTTACCTAGTGAGTCCCTCAGCAGCTTTGCTGGATTTCTACGATTTATTTTTTCCACCAGGTAAGAATGAGAGCCCTTTTTTCCCACTCTTACATGAGTTTTGCTGTGTGTGTTTAACATTTCTGTGTTCATAGACTGTGGAGCCTCACCTACTCCACAGGCATCATCTTTTTACTGTGTGTTACACAGCACCTTCAGTGCAGTGACACAGGATTGTCTTTTAGACTTCCCACGCAGACTCAATTTTCTGGGGCTGACTACTGTCCCCCAGAACATGTAAAGTTGCCATTAACTTTACTAATCTCTTTTAAAAACCACAGACCCAGTACAAACCATCTTACATGGAGTAATGGAAAGGGTTACTACGTATCCTTTTTGTCTGTTTCTCGTGGAGCATTGTTTTGCTACCTTTAGATTAATGGTAACTACCCCATTGTTTCTACCGTGGTTATCTTACATAACCATGGTATTGTTTAAGGCTATCTTGGTAGCCTAGAACTTAAATCTGTTTGATCATATTGTTTTTAATATTGCTCTGGCTGGGTTTAGTCACCATTTCTTTTTGGAAAAGTCTTTCTCGTGTTCATCTCTATGCGCCAAACCAGGTTTGGTTCCTTTGTTCACCGTCTTTTCACTGGCTTCTGCACAGAAGCACTCCTTTAGGAGCTTGAAAGTCAGGGTAGGCAGGATGTGAGGGAGGGGTTTTAGGACCCCTGCCATGGGTTCCCTTGCTAACCCAAGTCGCACTCCTGTTTGATTGGCTGGGTGACTGTCCCCGCCAGGACAACCACCCTGCTGTGTGATTGACAGCCAGGCTGTGTGAATGGGGGAAAACTGCAAAAGCAGGTTCCCGGCTCTGGGTCTGGAAGAGCAGAGTCGCCACTGGAACGAGAGAACTGAAGAGGAGCTGACAGAAGAGGACCCCTACAACAACTGAACTGCCTGGTGAAGCCCTGCTGCAGGTCCGAATCTTCAGACAGAGAGGATCTTCCAAGAATCTTCTTACCTTAAGCTGGTGGGAACAACCAGTTCACCCAAACTCCAAGCCAGGACCCCCTCTTCAGGTTGTATTCGCTGTACAGAGCTACAGGGGGCTGGATAGCCAGGAAGGTCATACCCTGCTTGGGTTTTAAGGAGTGCACCTTTTATTCGTTGCTTTGCTCTGCTGCTGGTTTCTTCCCTGGGTAGTGCAGGACCCTCGAGTCTTCCTACTTCGTGTCAGTCCGACAGTCACTTCAGGAACCGTGAGCCTGTTGGAACTACCAGGAACGTCCGCCGCAGCTACAGCTTCTTCTCCATTTAAGGTACTGTTCAACATCCGGTTGTTCGTTTTGTCCAGCTGCGGTGGAAGGGTGTGAAACCTTTTGCCAATCCAAGGGCTTGTCCTTCTCTTCTGTTTAAGCTAACTTTTCTGCTGATCAACTTAGTTCTGAACTCTTGCTAAAGACTTAACCACAAACTACCCTGAACTGTTTGATCTTGAGCAAAAGACTTTGTCCTATTGACTTTGGCCCTAAGCCTATTTTACTTGATCCAAGCACTGTAGTTCATCTTTCTAGATTGCCCTGATTACTTCCCTGTTGGTACTGCTTCTTTCTGCCTAACTTTGTCTTTCCCTCCCTTTTTTAATTAACAGAGTGCCATTTTGCTCCCACTTCATTTTGTGAGTTCAACTTGTCTGTCAACTATTGGGAGTGGTTTGGTGTATTAAGAGTGTGATTTTTTTAACTGCTTCACTTTATTGAAATGTTATACAACTGAAAAGTAAATAAATGTATATTCTTTTACTTACAAACCTTAAGTCATTGTTTGTTTGAATCATAGTAACTTCTGTCCTTTGTGTAACTATTTGATACTGCTAACTTGCTCTTGAGATAAATCTGGCTGCTCAGCCATTGCTACCACTTTACTGTGTAGTACAGGCTTGTACCAAAGGTGAATTTGTGTTGCCACTTGTAGTCCTAATTGTGTGTAGTGTTCCCAAAGGGTACTGCATATAATTCTGCCTAACACCCTGCATTTCATTGTTCAATAAACACCCTTCAACTGTGATTACTTTTGCCCAACAAGAGTACATTTCAGATTGTAGCCTGTCTGGACTGCCACAGCTAGACAGCAATCTGGACCTTCCATACATTCCTATGGCTAACTACCATATGACCGGGCACAGAGAGCGGGCAACTGGTAGTTCAAAGCATCAGAATGGGCCCAGGTGATCTTGGCAAAGACCACCAATCCTGCAGAGTGCTTCGGGACGCAATATGCAGGTGTAGATGGTGGGGGGACTGCATGGCCCTTGGTAGGGTGGGAAACCGCTAAACTTATGGAGGCATAGCTGGTCCAGAGGAGCACCTCAGGCAAGCAGAGTGTGCTGCTGTGTATCATAGCTGTCAAGTTTCCCTGATCCATGCAGGACCCCTTGAGCCAGTTCTCATTTGATTCCATACAGCATGGCCATGTGAGCAGGTGTAAAGATTTTACAGGACTTGGTTGGGCACTTTTCCATCCAATCACATATATCAACATGAACCCCTGACACTCCCATCTGAAAGCATGCAACATGTACAGGCACTAATTGTGAGTATCAATGCTGTCGTTCTCATCCCCAACAAATGCCACGATGACATGCCATGTCCGGGCCCTCATGCAGTGGGCTGGCAGTTCCCAGATCCATCCTTGAATGTCCCATTACCAGACAACTATTCACATGTGCCAGTCCCAGCTGCTGAGTGTGGATGATGCAATCATCATTTGTCAAAGGAGCAAACTCATAGAGGTGCTGTGTATGAATTTCCCTTACATGCCTCTAACATTTAATTCTGGCAACTGTTCCTGTCTGAGTACTTGCTGTCAGCAACACAAATTACATGCACATGAGTACACTTTCTCACCAAGAACTGACAGTGGACATACCTATGCCTGTCTACATCACAGATGTCTGCCATCGCATACACCCAGCATCGACTAAGGCTGCATGCTAGTTAAGATTTATCTAACCCACATGTTGTGTACAGAAATAATGACCTCAAACATGTATACCTAGGCAGAACAAACAAACACTCTAGAGAAGTACACGTTATGGTACTCACTAGCAGCTTTAATCCCTGCCTGCAGGTCAAGCAGCTGGGTGTGGACAGCTGTGTTGATCCTCTACGGGTCCCAGATGTGAAGGGGTGACACCCGATGGCAGCCTGCATGATGCACCTCCAAGGTGGCCCCTGCCTCAAGGGCCGCCTTGGCCTTCACCCGCCTCCGAAGTCTGAGGTCATCCCAGTGCTTCTTGGTGTGGTCCACAGTATAGACTCCCAACCCTTCCGTGTTGATGGCAGCTGTGATGTCCTCCAAGGTCTTCTGATGTCCACATTTCCCAAGCTACTTCTCTGAGTTAAAGAGGTTGTCACAATGGGCCAGGACATGCTCACCGAAGATGTCAACTTTCGGTGGCGGTGAAGTTGCCAGCCCTAACCCTTACTTTGGGGGTGCTGGTCAATGCAGCAGACATGGCTCTCCCTGTGGCTGTTCAGGTGCATCTGGACCCTGCTGATGCATTCTGTGGAGCTGTAGTGGTGGAACAGAGGTGTGGAAGTCCCAAGATGGCAGATGAGGTGGTCACCGATCCTGACAGGTGAGCCACAGGAAAACAGGAAACTGGGGGAATAGCAGGTACTCTGCTGCAGTGTTGGTGGTCAGCTTGCACTCACACACTACCATGCAGCAGGATATAGTGATGTTTGGAGGCAATCTAGGGCAGAAGAACTCAAGAAATGGATTATGTAGGAGGAACAGGTGTCTCTCATACATTCACGAGGCAAAAGTGTGAAGATCAGAGGAAGGGGCCTAAGGGTGTAATTTACGTGCCGCACGCAGCTTGTCTATGCTCGGTGCCAAAGACATTTAGGAGGTGCAACACGCATTTCCTGACATGTGCAGGGACAGCAACATTTACGGGGTTGAACGCATATTGTATTTTCTGTTGTGCACAAAGACAGAGAAAATTAGGGGGTGTAACACGTTCCAGTCTTGCACGGAGATGGACATTGTTAGGGGTCTGACATGCATTTCACATAGCTGGGTATTTTTTAAGGGGCACCACACAGATTTTGTGGCTATATTTAAAGCTGCCTTGTCCTTACCACACCATAAGTGTTTCACTGAATCCCACAGACAACAACCGCAGTGCACCGGAAAGGGCTGCATGATTTTGCTGGCATTTCTCATTATGTTTGTTCTATAATATGGCTGCCACCTCTCCCACCTTTTTTCTTTCCTGGTAGTGAGGCTATGCCTCTGCCTGCCCTGACTTCATTGGCCATCAAAACCTTATAAGCCAATCAGTGGCACCGGGAGGCGGGAGCTGGCCCATCCCTCAAAAGCCCATTTTCTAAGGCCCTGTTTGTTCCCTGTCCGCTGCCTGGGTGCCTGCCCCTGTACTCTATTGCTTCCCTTGTGACTGTGACCCGTGCAATCACTCTACAAACCCTTTGAGGCCTTCGCCTCCCTCATTCACTCTCTACCTATAACACTTCCTACACTGCTGACTTTTCCATTTCATCATCCTTGCTTCTGGTCTTCAACGTCCTTTACGGCATTATGTGCCTAGAGGCACACTGTGTTTATCCATCTGCCTGCGCCTAGTGGCACACTGTGTTTATCCATCTGCCTGCGCCTAGTGGCACACTGTGTGTTTTTCATCTGCCTGCATATTTCTAATCTGTCTGCGCCTAGTGGCAACTATGTGTTTTCCATCTGCCTGCATATTTTAAATCTGCCTGTGCCTAGTGGCAAACTGTGTTTATCCATCTGCCTGCATTTTTCAAATCTGCCTGCACCTAGTGGCACACTGTGTTTATCCATCTGCCTGCGTCTAGTGGCACACTCTATTTAGCCATCTGCCTACGCCTAGTGGCACACTGTGTCTATCCATCTGCCTGCAAATTTCAAATCTGCCCGTGCCCAGTGACTGCATTGTGCTTCATCTGTCCCGCTGTTCCTGTCTTTTCCGTCTCTTCTGCTTGCACACCCCCCGTGATCTCCCCTAGTTTCCCAACCCCTCCCGTTCCGCTCTTCCCTCATACTACACAGATCCCCCGTCTCTCACCTCTCTCCCCTCCTCTTCACCTATGGTGCTCTCCATTTCTCCTATCTTCTCCAACTGTTTCTCTATTGACCACCCTGTCCTTCTCACTAAGTCTGGTAGGAAGAAGTTCAAAAGGAATATCCTGGTCTCCAACCCAGGCCTCCTTATCGCTGATACCCACACCAGCTCTTCCTCCAAACAGACACTCACCGACATCCTCTTTGTCATTCCTTCGCCAGACCTATGGGCTCTTCATATGGTCTCTGTACTCTCTCCTTAATCTTCCTCTCCCATTAAAGGTGGCACCCGTTGGGAGGCCCTCCTGGCTTCCTTCCACTCCTCTAAGGTCATCATCAAGGTTTACCTCAATGTTGCTATCTTGGTCCAAGGCCCTCAAGCCAACCTCCTCCTCTTTGATAGACACTTCCTGTGCCTTATCAATTTCCTTTCCTCTCCTGCTGTCCCTTCTCTCCCTCCTTCAGGTTCCTTGCCTCTCTCCTCCCCCTATCCCTGTCCCCCCCTCCCCTTTTGGCTGACTCCCATCCTGACACAGCCCTCTCCATGCTCCACTCTGCCATCTCTGATACTCTTGATATCCTTGCCCCTGTCATGAGAATCCGCCTGAAGCCCAAAGCCAAGTGCAACTCCTGGTACGACTAAAACGTAATTGTAGGGTGGCAGAGAGGAAATGGCGAGCTTCATGTACATCCTCTGACTAACTGGCCTGCCGCCTGCTGCAAAGGCAATACTGACTCTCTGTCCAAACCAAGAAGAGAGCTCATATCCAAGCCTGCGTCTCTGCGGCATCTAACAACTCGGCTGAACTCTTTAAAATCTGCAAGGAACTGGCCAATCCTGCCGCAGTCTCTACCTCCCCTGTCCCTTCCCAGGCCGGCCCTCTGCACACCACTGGCCTCTCATTTCATCTCTAAAACTCAGGACATCTTATCCACACTCTCCACCTATTCCCTCCTTTCCCCTACTTCCTGCTCTTCCTCTGGCCCTCCTGCAGCCACCCCTCCTCCCTCCTTCTCTTCCTTTCCCCTTTTCTCCCCAGACAAGGTTTCTAGACAAGTCTGATCTATGAAAGTCTCGTCAAGACATGTTCACCCCTGTTCCTCCAAAAATATCAAGGACCCCATCGACTCCCTGGCTCCTGCCCTGGCTGATTTGTGCAACCACTCCTTCATCACCGGAGTCTTCCAAACCCCCCTAAAGCACTCCCTTGTGCACCCTCTTCTTAAGAAACCATCTGCCGACTCCTCCTGCCCGGCTAACTATCGCCCAATTTCCATTACTCCCTTCCTGTGTAAGCTCCTGGAGAAACTGGCCATCTTCTAGCTTAATCTCACACCGAAGCTGTCGGTTGTCTTCATGACCATCAGTCTGGCTTCAGAGCTTCCAGAAGCACGGAAACTGCTCTCCTGAACATCCGTGAAGACCTGCTCTCCAATCTTGACTCTAACACCCCTTGTGTCCTCATCTTGCTTGATCTCTCTTCTGCCTTTGACACTGTCAACCATGCCATCCTGCTCAACCGTCTCCGTGATAACCTGGCAATCACTGGTCAGGCTCTGGCGTGGCTGACTTCTTTCCTCTCTGACCGACCCTCCCAGGTCCAACTTGGGTCCTTCCTCTCTGATACCTTTTTCTCTACCTGCGGTGTCCCCCAGGGATCTAGCCCCTCTCCCTGGCTGTTCAAACAATACCTGGCACTCCTTGCCCACCACATCGCCGCTCTCTGCCCAAATTTCCAGTGCTATGCGGATGATACCCAGATCATTTTCAGGCTACCCTCGGCCTCCTCTTCTCCTTTCCTCTTCTCTGACTGTCTTTCTGCTATCCAGGACTGGTGTGCCGCCAATGACCTCTGCCTTAATGCTAGTAAGACTGAGATTCTACTCATCGGCACACCCACTCCCTCCTTCCCTGCAGCTCTCTGGCTGGCCTCTCTTGGCGATCTTCCTGCTCCTACCTGCAAGGCAAAAAACCTCAGGGTCATCTTCAACTCCACACTCTCCTTCTCTCCTCACATGTCCGACGTCTCTAAGAAGTCACACTAAGAGCTACACCTCCTCAGAGGTATCCTTCCTTTCCTCTCCTTCCACCAGAAGCTCACTGTCTCTAGAGCCCTGGTTCTCTCGAAGCTGGACTACTGTAACAGCCTCTATCTAAATCTGCCTGCCTCTACTCTCCGCCCATTGCAACTCATCCAGAACAGGACTGCAAGACTTGTCCTTGGCCTCAAGCCCAGGGACTCTATCTCTCCAGGACTGAAATCACTACACTGGCTCCCAGTGACTGCGAGGATCAAGTCCAAAACCCTCTGCCTTGTCCACAAGGCCTTCTGGGGCCTTGGGCCAAAATACCTTCAACTCTCTCTTCCTAAATATCTTCCTTCTCGAGCTCTTCGCTCATCCGCCTCCAACTCCCTCAGGGTCCGCCGCTTCTCAAAACAACGAGTTGGGGGCAGATCTCTCTCCGCTGCAGGGGCCTCCCTCTTGAACAGCCTTCCTGCCTCCCTGAAACTTGAGGAGAACCATTTCCGGTTCCGGAAGCACCTCAAAACCTTCCTCTACGCCTCTGCTTTCTCGCCCCCTCTCCCCTGCTAAAGTTACTGAAACTGCACTGAATCTGCAACTGGTGCCACTCACCGTTCTCGGTCCTTGGCCCAGCCACACTCCCCTGCACTGCCTCCCTGGCACCCTATGCACTGCGGGACTGTGTCTGTATCCCTACAGCCCCCCTTCCCAGCACTTGTCTGCACTTACCTCGCACTTGCCACCAGCTGGCCCTTGTTATTTATGCTGTATGCTATTAACTCTGTACTGCACTTTCCCCTCTCCCTTTCCCCTTTGCACTTTCCCTTCCCCTCTACCCTTGCACTTGCATGATCTGAATGACACCTGGCCTAGTAGGATCGTTATCTGTCTCCCCGTGTTCCCCCCCTGCCTCGTCGCGCCTCGAAACACTTGTGTATAGGCGCGTTACAAATGCCATATCATATCATATATCATAAGGAATGAAGCAGCATCTTTCACTAATGTTGAGAAACTCACTTGAAAGACATGTCATGTATTAACCAATTGATGATATATGGAATGCTCTGATTAATCTACCTCAAGTAGTAATAATTGTAGTTTGTCATTTATATAGCGCCTTTATCACATTAGTATGACTCAAAGCGCTTGTGGTAGGAATGCCTGCGGGGAAACGAAGTCCACGGTATGGGAACCTTGTCAGAAGGATTAGAATCTGTGTGCGCATTTGGCCAAGATAGAGAGGTAGATGGGCTGGCCAAGATCCAGTAAGCTACCCATGAAAGTCAGGCATGTGGATCGGTGCTGTGGAGGTCAGGAGCGTGCAAGAGACTCGTTATCTGCCCAGCTAGACCACTTTTTTTGTCATAGGTCATTGCTGCATTCTGATGGCAGAGTTGTGGTGCTTTGTATTTTATTCTGGTGCATGGAGGCACATCATTATGTATCCAGCTAGACCTAATTTTCTGTCATAGGTCATCACTGCATTCTGTTGCATGTGGGTGGGTAGCTATGCCTGGGACAGATGTCCACTAAAGTGGTGTGTGAATATGTACCTTGATGCTCAGATCGCTTTGACTTTGATGTAGCTGTGTGATCAGATCATCTTTCATCAACTTTGGTATGATGAATATTGACTCCCACATTGTTAAATGACAATACGGCCATGACTACAATTAAGACCAATGCAATACCAAAAAACATTGACGAAAACTAGCAATGTGGATCCACACCATAATGAATCACTGGAATTCCTTGTCGTGCACAACAATGACTATATGTCCATTTATGCTAGCGGTCCAGGAACCCTAAGCTTTCTTCGGAAATAACATGACTCTTGAAAAACTGCTTATGTTGAGGCCAGCACTAATGGATCCTGTACCTCAGAGTTGGCCGAAGGGGTGCAAACCTAAGGTGGCTGTAGTAGAGAGCAGCAACCAGAATTTGAACCTTCTGGCTAATATTGCTGCTGCAGTGGCATGCGTGACACTTTTTTATGTTTTATATTTATTATTGTTTGTTTTAGTTGAAATACAACTTTTTCAAACATAACTAAATAAATAAAAATGTCAATTTCAATTTTCGGTTCACTCGATTGTGTCATAGGCAACAAGACATGTTAGATCACAGCATGTCATCGCATAGTATAAGAATGTTTTGGTTGATTAATTCTGACAGTATGATGCTTTCTCAATACATATTCATACAACACATCTTACCATGATTATGCCTATTCTTCCATAAAATAACATTTAAATCGCTAAAGTATCTTTAAGTTCAATTTCCTTAAGTACCTCACTGTTGCTAGACTCTTATTAAAAATGGTTTCCCACACCTCATTCTGCGAAAGTATTCTAAAATCACACAGAAATGTATAAGATTATTCATATCTCAAAGTTTTGAGGTTTTCACATTTCACCAATAAATGTTTCAGTGTTTCTCTGTGTTCATGTCTGTTACAAAATCTACAATTGAAATCAGTGGTGATTTTCATTCGCGTGGCTGATGCCACAAATCGAACCTGAGTCTCATGATGTCAGTTCTAAAGTCCTGGTCTGGGAATTCTGTAAAATAAAGGGGCATAGTATTCCGTTTTTTAGCAATAAAGTTTCCCATATTGAAAACTTTATATTTTCGACATTCATGATGCACCATTTTAGTTTCGCTTTAACAGCGTTTGTCAATAGCAAATATAAATCTATATCGGAAATACTCATTATCTCACAACATGCATGATTCCACGCAGCCAGTGGTTTATTCGCCATCATTCCAAGATCTACTGCTGCATAACGTTCCTTGGATTTAAATTTAGCATATAACATAAGGGTATACCAATACACCAATTTACTACTGCTTTTATTGATAGTAGGCCCAATTCAAATCTCACGATTTGCACTGCAAAGGATCTCGCAATAGGTAATAAAGCTTTCCAAAAATACCCTTCAGGCAGATTCTAGTCTGAGTGGTGTGTGCTCCGTATGTCATTACCGGCACTACTTTGCTTTTGTAAAATGTTATGACCGGGATATAGGAGAATTTCCCATATGTTGATTGTATAATTTTTGCTTGTGATACCAGGGCAAGCATTTTTCGCTTTAATACGATTAATACGATATCATCATTTTAGATTCGCTAACAGTCCACTTGAAATTCTGCCTTGCGTTTTTACTACTGCATTGCCATTTCATAATATTTGATTTGTTTAAAATGATGGCAAGCAATTTTTTTTCAGCATATTTTGTTAAGCTGTCAAGCTGACGTTGGAGACCAATCAGGGTTTTATCAATGATAACAAGGTCATCTGCATAGAACATGTGTGCTATCGAATGTGTACCTAGTTTTGGTGGAAAGATTTTAGGATTTTGAAACAAGTCATGCATATCTTTGATATGAAAATGTAATATTGTAGCAGCACAAGTACTATAAGTACTGTTTACTGGTGTGGAGGGCTGAGCTCGAGTGGACTCAGAGCTTTATCTGGCTTCATTTCACCGGAGCTGGGAACTTCTCATTTCCTTCATTGCTGAGCAAGCGACCGCAGGAGGACGTCTTTTCATGCTGCACCAACTTGCCTGGCTAATCGAAAGCAAAGAAGGTGACTGTTTTGTGCACGTTGTGCATGTTGTGATCATTCTAGTGTCATACAGTGGACCTCTCTATCATTGTGACTGTGCGCTGAAAATGATTATTTTTATTTTTTATTTTACTTAAGGTTTGGGTACACGCTGACTCCTCCCCCCTCTGACCAAGACATAAGTCCAGAAAGCAGCGCAACCGCGCGCGCATCCACAAGTACTATAAGCACTGTTTACTGTTCACAATGCGTGGTATGGGACGCAGGGGTGGCGGAGTTAATGATTTATGTGCTCTTCTAGCCCGAATGGGTACATCTGTAGATTAACCCCCCGGCTCTAAGAGAATTTCATCCAGGAAATTGTGTGAGTACCATAACTAGAGAATATCTGTTTTGTGCTTGAACCCTCGGAACATTTTCTTTTTTTAGGTTCTGTATGGGACGGAGTGCCGCAAGGTTGCCTGGGGTGATGTGGTATTGCCGGACTACGTTTTGGTATTCAAGTTTATTTTCCATGCACCTTGGTATTTTATATCTGAGCAGTAAGGTGTCTTTGCTGTGTGGAGTGTGCACTCAAGGCTCCTGGCTGAGCAAATACAGTTACTGGCTGCTTTGCTGGAGTATGGTCGGCACGCTTCGCAACTGTAAATCTGTTAGACCTATTCAAGTAGTGAAAAAAACATACTCTTTGGCCAAACCTGTCATTGGCCCTCATTACGACCCTGGCGGAAAGCGACTGACCGGAGCGCCACAGCGTAAATAGCGTTTCCGCCATTGTACGAAGGAGCAAAGTGCGGCCCATTCCGACCCATCGGGCACGAGCACCACGCCACGGCGGAAGTGCAAAGTCCGCGATGGCGGAAATGACCCCAAAACGGCCCACACCGCCGCCGTACGGCGCCCTAGGTGCAATACCGCCACCCCACTTAGCGGTCACCGCAGTGTGCGCCTACCGGAAAGTACGGTGCCCAGAAATATACGGAAACGGAAGTTAAAACATGGGCCCGGAACGGGAAACATCCCGGCGTACACCTATAAAAACACCAAAACCACACAACCACTAAAATCACTACCCTGAAACACACCCCAACCCGTCAACCACCCTAGCGAAACCACGAAAAATGGGAAAAGTAGCGAAGAAAGCGTGCGACCGCAAGCGGCAGGTCCACTTCTCCCGTGAGGAACTCACCGTGCTAACAGAGACCCTCCAGGAGAATGCAGCCGTCGTCTTCTCCACGCAAATGACCAGGACGGCACTTGCAAACAAGAAGGCCATATGGGCTCTGGTGGCACAGCGGGTAAGTGCGGTGGGGACCGCACCCCGCACCCCACAGCAATGCCGCAAGCGATGGGACGACCTGCGGATACGCGTCCGCAGCATACTCTCTGCCAACCGCAACATTGCCACAGCCACCGGGGGAGGTCCTGAATCACCCATCAAGTTGACCCCCTGGGAAGAAATCTGTGCCTCCACCATCGGAATGGAGAGCATAGAGGGAGTCGGAGGGATGGAGAAAGGAGTGCAGACATCCGATGATTCAGGTAGGAGGGCCAGATAAAACAATGCCAAATCCACAAAGTCCAACCATGTGAAGTACCATGCGTCCACATAGTGCAACAGAAACACATGTCCAGGAGAACGTCCACACACATCGGCCTGAAAGCGCACGTCAAAACCCACAATAAATAATTAAAAACCCCTAATACACGCACTACACGTGCAGCAGGCACACCCTAACTGCAGGCTGCCAAACAACTGCACCCTCACTCCACACACAAATCAAAGCACCTCCAAGACCCCGACCCAAATCACCCTCAGGTACCACCCCAATGCATGTGATACAATGCCATTCCAATTCCCACTGACCCATCAATAACCCTCGCCCTCCTTTACTCCACCACAGGGTCCGATCCAAACGACGAGCTACAGGACACCCCTACCAGCACACCTGCAAAGAGGGCCAAGACCAACGGCCAGAGACCCTCCACCTCAGCTGCACGCATCAAGACACGGCAGCAGCACAAATCAGGTGACAGCACAGAGGAGGGAACATCAACAGGCACCCCAGCAGCCAGCATGGCCACAACACCACCACCACAGGTCCCCCCAATGGATGCCACAGAAGGCACTGCCTCTGGTGGCAGCAGCACCATAGGTGACACCCCATTGATGGCAGCATGCTCGGACACAGAAGACGGGGATGTCGAGGTCAGATCCATCCATGACCTGTCCCAATCCCCCTGTCTGTCCCCTCCCGTACAACATGAGGATACCACGCAGGTGCAGCCACAAGACGACGACTGGCCATCCCCCACAAGCCCTGTGGCAAGGCAACATGAGGACAACAGCCCCTCTGTGACACCACCGCAAATGGCCATGGCCCAGCAGAGGCAACAGTCCCTCGACAAGTTAATCGTCCAACAGCAGCAAATGGCCACACTCCTCAAGGGCCATGCCGATGAATGTGGGGGCACCAAGGCAGACATAGAAACATCAACAGAGACACTTAGGGCAGAAATGGAGAGAGGTACAGAGACGCTAAGGGCACAAATTGAGAGTAGCACCGAGAGCCTGAGAGTCCAAATGGAGAGTAGCACCGATAGCCTGAGGGGGGAACTGCATGCGACGTCCAAAGACGTATGTGCCGAACTTGCCGCAGTGCGCCGTGTGCTCACTGAGCTCTCGCAAACCCTTAGGGACATGCATGGACGTGAGCAGGCAGACACATCATCCGTTGCAAGTTCCGTCCAGGGCAGCCCCCAACGTAGATCTGGAAGGAACCTGCGCTCCACAGGCAGGGGTGCCCCTGATACCCGCAGAGGGGGCATGCAATAGCGACAGCCCACTGACAATGAGCATCTTTGGACACTGGTGTTCGGGTGGGAGGTAGGAGGGTGGAGGGGGTGTGTTGGGCTCACTTGGGTGGCGGGTCGATAGGGTGTTCAACATGATATCACATATGCCATAAAAAGTGCACGATCAACCAATGAGAAGTGTGGACATTGATCCTTGTGTACTAGGCCATCATAGGCGTACAGTCCATATTGTGCATGTCCCAGACACACGCAGTGCCACGAGTCCCGTGTCCATGCATCAGCCACCAGGCGTGAGTGCTAGAAGCATACATCAATGAGATGCTGACGAATGTCACGGCCCTCCGGTGCCTCGCAGACTCCATGAGGTGCTGCCACATCCCCACCCTCATCATGACCATCATCAGGTGCTTGCAGTTCTGCGTCAGGGGGCATGGGCACATTTCTACGTACGCACATGTTGTGGAGCATGACACATGCCATGACCATCTTTGCAACCTTCTCATGGCGGTACAGGAGTGCCCCGCCAGACCTGCTGAGGCAGCGGAAACGAGTCTTCAGTAGGCCGAATGCCTGTTCTATGACTACACGGGTACGTGAGTGGGCATGGTTGTAGTCCTCCTCATGCTGGTCCCGTGGGTTCCGGACTGGTGTGAGGAGCCATCTCTTCAGTGGATATCCAGCATCACCTGTATGTGGACGAGAAACGTATGATGTGGAATGCCATTGATACGTACGCACACCCCCCCCCCCCTTCCTGGCAGTTCATTGCCAATTCACATACCCCACATCATCATGCATGTAATGAGACTCACCGAGTAGCCAGGATCTGTTCCCTGCGTGTCGTTCCATGTAGCGTGGTATTGTAGAGTTCCTCAAGACCATAGAATCATGGGTTGATCCAGGGAATCGGGCACAACAATGTGTAATGATCCTGTTGGAGTCACACACCATCTGTACATTCAGGGAATGAAATTGTTTTCGGTTGCGGTACTGGGCCTCCATGGCATGTGGGACGACCAATTCCACATGGGTGCAGTCGATGGCACCAATGCAACCCGGTATGCCGGCAAGTGCATGGAATCCCACTTTTGTGTTGGTAATTTCCTGCTCCGAGCGTGGTAGAGAGATGTAGTCGTCTGCGTGCTTCAGGAGGGCATCGAGCACTTGCAATAGTGTCCGTGAGAACAGTGGCTGAGAAATGCCATGCAACTGTCCGACTGTGTGCTGGTAGGTGCCTGTGGCCAGGAAGTGGAGTACAGACACCACCTTCAGTAGGGGTGGGATGGCGGTTGGGCTATCTATCATGCTGACAAGGTCAGCCTGTGTCATGTCCACAATGGCGGCTATGGTGTCCCGGTCCAGACGGTAGAGGGTGTGGATCTGCTCATCAGTGAGGTTGAACGGATGTGCTCGGAGGCGTTGAATTGCGGGCTGCCTGCATGGTGGTAGTGGCTGTGCTGGTGGGCCTTGCTGGCCCTGCCTTGGCCTCCTCCTCCTCCTGCGTCTCCTCCGTGCGGCTGGTTGTAGTTGGTGTTCGTCTACTTCTTGGAGTCGGAGCACTTGCAGTGCTATCAGGTCCCCCAGGGCCAACATCGCGAGTCCTGCCGGTAGCATTTCGGTGTGGTTGTGGGAGGAGACTGGCTGTGCAATTTATGTGTTTTCAGGCTGTATGGCCTCCACCTGTGGTGATTGATTCCACCTGTGCAAACTGCTCTCCCCTTTGGCCGAGCACGTCCCGCGCACAACGCTGCAATTCGGGGAATTGTATCTTGCTATTGCAATCATGTATTAGTACCCGATGGCCGTGTAAGATTGGTTGATATGTTCATTCTGCTGTGGTCCCATTGTTTCACATACTATCTGTGCAGTCGCGAACAGACTTGTGAGGGGTCAGTGGGTCAGTGGGACGTAGTACTCGAGTAACGGTGGGCCCTCATGCATCACTGTACCGAGTTGCAACGACGGGCGGGGCGTCCCATTCGTGGGTGAAGGCAGTTGCCATTTTCACACACAGCCGCACTCGATGGGATAATTAGTGATTTCAAACGGCCACAGATGCCTTTTCGACGTGATGTTGCAAATGAGGAATTCGAAGGGCGGCGCTTTCGGTTTCCAGCTAGCGGCGAGGAGATGCCCACAGGTCTGACTGCAAATATAACGTTCTATTGTTCAATGTCCTTGAGACAGGGCCCATGGCGAGGGAGCAATGATTGATATGAATAGTTTGGGATGCGCAATAGCTACGTGGGCGATGAGGCCGTCCGTTCCCAAATACATGTTACTTCACAACACTGGAATTACGGGCTGGGGCACTGTGGATTTAGCAGGCTGCATAACGCACAGACTCAATGGATGTTTCTAATGTCATGTGTGTAATTATTCAGGCATTTTGATCCCGGGATGAGGGAATGATGGATGGATGCATGGGCAGGTGATTTGATACAGAGTTTGCCATGTACAGGGCTTCTTGGGATCTATCCGCCTCCCCTACGCTATGTGATGCAGGGCTGCCATAGTGGGACCATCGTCCATCTGGCCTTGTTGAGCCCTCCCTGTCTCGAGGCGCCCTCAGACACTCGTTTGCGATGGTGTTTGCACCTCGATATAGATGGTTATGAGTCGCAAGTGGTTTTGGGGTGGTGATGTTCCTTTGGAGTGGGCTAGCATGCATATGGCTGTGGATTTCGTGTGATCATTGAAGTGAGTTGTTGGTATGTAGTTCTGATGGCCATTCTGTTCTTTTTCTTTTCTTTTGGTTGACAGGTATCTCCTCCCCTTTTGCCACTGCCATCTGTATGCCACTCCTGCAGATGGATTTTACTCCCGACACCTGCTGCTTCGTGTTAATCAGTGGAGCAGCATTACGATCTTATGGGACGATCGCCAATGGGCCACATGCCCTTACGCAGTACTGGTGGCTCGGAGCAACATTTCGGCCTTTCAGCTGGACTAGTGCCTCCCCATTGGGACGGCCCTGCGGTTCTGTGCGCTTCCATGTTGCCTTTTCGGACGTGAATGTGGCTCTGTGTACCATGGGGGAACAGGGCGACACACAGGTAGTGGCTGGTCATTTCTTGCGGAAGCAGCCCACAATGGTGATTGGTGTTTTGGATTTCATGGCCTGATGGCTGTATGTGCTTGGTGATTTTGATGTGCATAAATATCTATTCTGATTTGGCCCGTGTAGCGTTTTTCTTTGCAAGTGATGTGGCATATGCCTATTTGGGGGGCGATGTATTGTGAGGAGATCTGCATTGGGTTCCAGCTTCGGGGTTTAGTTGCGTGGTACTGTGCTGTGCGCGTTTGCCTACGAAGCCCAGTGAGGTCAGGGATGGGGGCTGCCAATATGCCAGTTTGAATGTTGTCATGCTCAGGGGCGGGGGATTGGGTTTTGTGTAACAGATGCCGGTCAGCCAGGTGGACTGGTTGAATGATGTGGTTTTCGGTATATTGCTGGTCACAGGTGCCTGTGTTTGCGTGCGTTTCTTGGTGGGGGACTGTGGTCATGTCCATTGGGATGGCTTCTGTATTCGTGCCATCTGTGCCCTGCAGCTCCCATTGGCCCCTGTTGTGTTTCTTTTGTTCGTTGGCATGCATGGGTGACTTGTACATTTCAATGGTTGCATTGTGGCTTCATTGCACCTACGGGGAGTTGTACTTTGTGGGCAGGGAGCGGTGTACAGGCACTCAGTGGGGCCGTTTACGGTTGATTCGCGATGCCGTACTTCTCGCCATGGCGGAATGGTACATTCCGCCATGCCTGATGGCGTTAGGTACATGTCCGCTAGGGTCGGAATTGGCGTACCGTTGCACCATGGTGGTGTTTGCGGTTTGGCATGGCGCGCGCGCGCGTGCTTGGTGCAGTTAGCGTTGGCGTTCACTACGGTGTCGCTAATGGCTTCGTACTTTGCGGTGACGGGTCATAGTCGCACCGAGCGCTATTCGATGGCGGTATTGCATTTCCACCATCGTTTTTCGATTTCCGCCAGGGTCGTAATGAGGGCCATTGTGTTTAATATGGATGCCCCTCCGAATGGAGGTCAACTATCTGACCCTTCATTCAAACCACCACAGCGAATTAAGGGAACACCTTCCTCTGGTTAATGGTATGATGAACACTACAGGTGCTGCTTATCCACCACAGGTGGATGAGAATACAGTGGATAGAAATATAAATGCAGGCCAAATTACTGTCCCCACTCAAAAGAGCTTGCTAAGTGTATATGAAAATCTGGGCAGTTGTTCAGTAGGGCAAATAGAGGAGGGAGCCAAACCGAAAATGGGGGCTGACACTTCCCTCCTCGCGCCTGTGTTATGGGCAGAACTAGACAGAAGGGTCTGCTTGCCAAAAGGTCCGTCAACCCCTGCGAGGCCCAGAGCAGGGGGCTTTGATAATGTAAACGTGCATGAAGCCCCTGATGAGGATCTATTTCCCCCCGCTTATACCTAGGTCTGATGTGAAATTTTTTGGTACTAACTGTGGGGATGAGGAAAAAGGCTCACATAATGGGGACAAAAGGGGGACAAAGAGGGCTTGGCAGTCAGGATGCTAACCCTATAAAATCTTCAAGCCCCACTTCCCCTATACAAAATCAGTCATTTGGCATAACTGATCTTCTCATAGGACCGCTTTTTGATGGCATTAATCCGGAGGACACGGCCTCTACATATGCCACATTTCCCGTCTTAACAAGGATCCTAAATCTTTTGGACAAGGGTCATGAGCGGACCCACTTGGACATCCAAGAACTCAGATCCCTGATATTAGTCAATAACGAGTAGATCTGTAGAGTGGAGGGCTATCTTTTGGCTATGCAAAGATGTGTTATGTTGGGGGGCATGTCAAAGTTCAAAGTCAAATTTACTGTCACGATCAGACCGTGCAAACATAATGTGTGCAGAGGCTCTTACAAAGGGTAATAATGACACATTGTCATGGTTACTGAAAAGCCTGGCAGAACTTCAAGCTCTGGAGGAGAACATTGCTGTAATGCACACACATTTCTCAAGCCTTGAAGAGAAGTTGGTAACTGGCGATAGCTACTCTGAAGCCCAGCAGATAGCTTCCAGTACAGATAGTCCCTCGGCACAGCTAAAGGTAATGGAGGAAGGAGGGGATCCGGACGGTTATGAAAGGGGATCCAGTGATAGGGACTCATCCCCAGAATGTGAAATTGTCAACAATCAGCACCCCTCCCACAGGGAGAAAAAATGAGGGCTAGGGCCATCCGGCGCAGGGCAGCCAGTGCTCACACTTCTGTGATAAATCCGGAAAAAAAGTGAGAACTTACCGGCCCTCAAAATTGCCAATACCAACGCCAATCTAAAAGACATATGTGGACTCTCTGCTGAAGGTGGCATTGATTTGTCACAACTAGATGAGGAAAGTAAAAAAGCATTAGAACTGAAAGAATTGGGGACTCCAAAAAAAAAAAAATCAATCTAGAAGTAATTGACGATCATGTCCTGTGTTCAGCATACCCTATAGAACCGGAGAGGGGCGACTATGGAGATGCATCGGATACTTTGATTGAGACCATGAGTCACAAGGGTCATACTCCAATATGTAAACAAATAAAAAGGAAAATTTAAAAAAAAATGTACAAACAATGGAAAAGGGACAGCTGGGAAGAAAGACCCCTCAGGGCCTCAAACATAGTGATGATGCCCAGTCCTCCTTAAAAAATCCCACAAACAAAACAAAAAATAATAAAAAAAATACTCGCCCCGAACGATAATACGGACATCAAGCTCTTTTTCACACCAAAAACTAAAAAAGGTCATCGCAGTGGTGAGGAGAATAAGGTTACTCTTCCTGTCACACAGTCTATACTCCCAACACATGTAATGAGAAATCCAACCCTGTATACCGAGAGAAGGCTGAGGTCAGGGACTTATCAACGAGAGGGTTAAGGGGTGCAGCCCCCCCCAACGCAGGGGATGCTAATAACTTAGGGGAACCCAATGCCTCTGGAGCCATAATGGGAAGGACTGTGGGGGGGAACCTGTCACTGTCACCGGTAACCTCCCCATCCTTTGAGGATATCAAACTCTTGGTAGAACAGGCCTTAAAAAATGTGTTGGAAGATTCTAGCAGGCAGGGTGTAAGACTTCCGGTCACCCATAATTGGACTGAAGCAAGGCAATACTCTACTGAAAAAAATGACAATATAGAAGGACCCCCCAACCATAATAAAGTATCAGGACCTCATCAAGAGTATGTTGTGACAGGAAAGCATCACATTGAGCCAATGTCCATGCCTGGGAGGAGCCTGGAACTAATAAATTCAACCAATAGTTCTGGTATTCCAGTGGTGCAGGGGGGCGCCAATGATGCCCAGCACTATGTAACACCTCAGAAGGAGGGACATGCAGCACGGATAATCCAATCCTGCCCAAATTCCTCAAAAGTACAGCGTAACTACAAGTGTGAGCAACACGAAATGAGAGACATCTCTGAAAGAGATAGGAATGCCCACACGCCTAAAGAATGGGTGAACCTAGTATGAGCGGCACACTCTTTAGAGGGGGAAAAAAGTAAGTCTCAGTGGTCCGACGTTCGGGCGTCTGGTAATGATCTACAGAAAGAAGGGGAATACCGGCCAGGTCCCGAAAACCCTATAGTGGGGTCAAACATAGTCCCTATAGGTCCAATAACCAAGCTTTAAATAATGAGATGCCCCAGAGAATGGACTGGAGAGCCTCCGTTTTTACGGATTGCCCTAGCATTATGTTATATTTTATGTTTTTGCAGGGTGGTCCGGGTTCACTAAATCGCCATAGAGTTCTAGCGAATACCTAGACTTTCCATGATTTCATCCGGCGACATTAAATTGGTTGATGTTATTCACCCACTGAGGTTTGATTGTGTAAGACTGGTATTCTTCTCACAGGCTATCATGGAACTAGTGGCTTCGGAAATTGACTCCCTCCACTGCTTCGGCTTTGACCTCACACCATTCAATAGCAGATTGATTAGTCGTGGGGTTGAGGTAGAGGGGAGTAGTCTGGCGGAAGCCGCTCTGCATATACACTCAAAAGAGACTGAGGGGGTACTGCAAAAAGTCAAACTCCAGAAAGCAAACTTAAATGGCTGGTACAAACATTGAGCGAATCACTCGCTAAAATTCAGGCCCTAGATGGGAAAACCATAGACTCCATTAGCTTACACAGTTGTATCTTGGAATACACAGGGTAATAAAGTTCTGAGGATGGCGTCTGACAACATTTGCCATCTATTCAAAGCAAGTATTTTTTGTCTCCAGGAGACTTGGTCACTTTCTCCTCTGGTGCTGGATGGGTACTGCTTGCATCAAGTACCAGCAGTAAAAAAATGTAGAGGAAGACCGGCGGGGTGGGGGGCATGCTTATTGCAGTGAGAAATTCACTGCCCTTCAAGTGTCTTAAACTCTTTTCACCTCATAATGGCTGTATTGCTATGTTGCTGCATTTCTCTCACCCCGTTCCCTTCGGCCAACTGTTGATAATTAATGTTTACTGGAGTCCTGAACTTGATTTAAAGGAATTTATCAACCTGATCGATGGGATTATACAGGAGTTCCAAATATTATGTAAAGTTTCTAATATCATGGTGATAGGTGATTTTAATTCTGAAGCAGGTTAGAGATCTAAGGGGGCACTTGGAGAGTCTATGCTTTGCCCCAAGAATTTTGGTTCCTCTAGAAAACAAAGGCAGGGTTTGCTCTGGAATTATTTTTTGATGATCCTGGGCTTAAACTGTGTTAATGATTGCTTGGGTAAGGATGTGTCCTGCTACATCTGGATAAATGGATGTGAGTTTTCCACTATAGACTATATTTTTGTAAGCACGTATCTAATCAATTTAATGTCCAAGTTTACAGTATTTCCCTCTATGGTTAGTGATCACGGTATACTTAAACTGACCCTGCAGGCGCAAACTGAGGCTGTTCCTAACGATGTATCCACTGATGATGGAGCACAGCACTGCGGGGAATAGAATTAATTGTTACTGTGAGAACATTGAGAAAGTAAATAAGATATTCTTTCAGGACTACGATAAAAATGGCTATCAGAATTTGTACACACAGGGATTTCAATCGCTACATTAAGGGTGTCATTTATGGGCCTCAAGGGATAAGGAGACCCAAGAATCGGGGTCCGCCCCATACCCATGTCTTTGATCCCACTATGTACCTACTCAAAAAAGAAAGGAATCATGAGATTTGTAATCTAGTAAAGCTCCCATTCACTCCCGTACTGGGGGAAGCGATAAAAAAGTCAAAAAATAAATGAAAAACTAAAGCACGTACCCTAAAAGCAAAAATCTTCCAGAAGGATGTGGAAATTATATTTGCAGCACTATCCAAAACCAATACGAGAAACTTCTGGACTCTGGTCAACAGGAGAGTTGAAATTCAACCTAGAGAACAAGGAGTTTGTATCTCCTCTACTGTATGGGAAGGGCACTTTGGCTCCCTATATCTTCCACCGACCTCTGTTTGGCTGGTGCCTGCGACTATCCTTACATGTCAATGGGATATCCCCTTTACACTGCAAGATATACAAAGACTTATCACAAGAATCTCGTCTTCACGGGCCCCCGGGCCAAACATGCTTGCTAATGTTCTCTTTAAGGGCAATCCAAATCTGTGGTCAAAGATTTTGTTTCTATTGTTTAAGGACATCATTATATCCAGGGTTTTTCCAACCAGTTGGCACATGTCGTATGTGTTACCCATCTATAAAAAGGGCGATAGGTCTGTACCATCTAATCATAGACCTATCACCCCGTTGGACACTGATTCTAAAATTTTCGCATCTTTAGTCTTGGAACACCTCCACCCCTGGATGGATGAAGAGGCAATACTCTCACCCCAGCAATGTGGTTTTAGGAAAGCATACTTTCTTAAATGCGTGCCTAACCCCAAATGTGTTAACCTCAAAGCAACCTGGATGGATATGCTACACGGCTCCAGGGTCAAACTGCAATTGGCGGTGTTACACTTTTTAAAAACTAAATGCGAACTGCAAGGATGATTGTGGGTCAGCTATTCATAGTGTAATGGTAGAATTTGGTCGTCCAATTTGTCTGAGTGTTAAGAAAGTCATGATCTTGGCATTATGCGGTAAACAACTAGGAAGATTTGAATTATCTCAATGTTAAAGCTGTTAAATGTATTAGTTATGCAAAATGAATTGTCATGGAAGGAAAAGTGATGTTTATGTTTCAACTGTAAATATTCTGTGGAATAATGTGTAATGACATTGTATTAGATTTTATTCACTGACATTTTATGTAACGTAACGTGAGATTTCTATTTTTTGTAAAGGTTACTGTGTAGCCAAAACAAATTAAAAAAAAAATACAAAAACATAATATATTCTAGCAGCAAATATGCAGCCTTGTTTCAAACCTCAATTGGTGGGAATTGGCTGCGAGAGGAGTCCATGCTGTGTCATTTTAATCTGGATAGTAGTGTCTGGATGAAACTGCTGTAATGTGTGCAGAATATAATCTGGCCATCCAGCTTCAGTTAGATTTTTCCACAACATTTTGTAAGATATGGAGTCGAACGTGGCTCAAAAATCAATAAACACAAGGTAGATTTTACATTTTTGCGTTTGCGCTAATATTTTTAGAGCAGTCAAAATTATTAGATTTACTGATGTACCGAGTGCAGAAACAAAACCTGACTGATGACATTTGTAATGTCATCTTTGATTTCCTTTGTGTTAGTCTTAGCAGTGCACGGTGGTGGCGCGAGTTATGGTTGCTTAGCTTACCATAACATGTGATGTCATCAGTGATGTCATTAATGACATTTGTGAAGCCATCTTACATGTCCTGGGTGTTAGTGTTAGCAGAGAACAGTGGTGCGGGCAGTTATGGTCACTTAGCCTACCATAACAGGCGAATTTCAGGGGGTTTTCGGTTTTACTTTGAACCATAATGGCACGTTTGAAAAGTTTTTTTAGTGAAGTGCACAGGTTTTTGGTAGGGCAACTTAAAAATAACGTCCCTTTAACAAAGGTTTCTTTTTTTACTGAATTTCACAGGTTTTCAGCAGAGCAATTTAACCATACCATCCCTCTTGCACAGTTTTTTTTTCTAAAGATGATCGGTTTACAGTAGTGCCACGTAACCATATTGTAAAGCAATTCCTGACTTATTTAAACACATTGCAGAGACTACCACTTGACAATATGCTGGGGTACAGCACGGTAACGTGTCCCAGAATCCCTAAACACTTAACAGTAAGATGTTTGTGTCGTGGACAATGTGGAAACAGATTTTATATTGATATAGGAACGTCCACCTGCAACATGTGCCTTGCACAGCGCCAACACGTATTGGTCGTTATCCATTAACAATGTAGTGCACATTGCATACTTTCAGCAAAAGTTTTAGTTATAAGAATATGACATCAGCTAAGGCCATCCATCCTCCCCAAGAAACAACAGCACTACTGAAATGAAGGAGCATGACAAACACTGCCCCAACCTCAGAAATAACAAATGCACAATATTTTTTCACCGGCTACCCACTCCCCCATATCATGGTTTGATACGGCTTTCCTAATTTCCGTTCGCAAATGGCCTTATTAGCTGTCCTACCAAAAAAGAAAGCCATCCGTTAACAAAGTAAATGTTGCGTTAAGAACCACCTTTCACAGTACAGGACATAGACGCAATAAGATTTGACAATAGTAGTATAGATGTGCAAACCATTAGCGTGTGCTATGGAAATATGGGCTTTTCTGGTTAAACAAAATCTTTTTTCAAGATGGCCACCATCGAAAGGAAAGGCGGTTGTTCCATACATAGCCTCTCTTCGCTTTCCATGACAGCAAGGAAAAAGCAACAGTATGTACCGTGACTCAGAACCTGTAAATAAACATACAGCAACATATAACGTGGTACATTACATTTCGAAGTGATTCACGTGATTTTAAAAGAAAACATTAACATTTTAGAATATAGAAGAGTATAGATGTGCAAAGTATTATTGTTTGCTACGGAAAAATAGGATTTCTGGATAAACAAAATCCTTTTTCAAGATGGCCACCATCGAAAGGAAAGGCAGATGTTCTATACATAGCCCCTCTTCGCTTTTCATGACAGCAAAGAAAAAGCAACAGTATGTACAGTGATGCAGAACCTGTAAATAAACATACAGTGACGTATAACGTGGTACTTTTCATTTCAAAATGATACACATGATTTTAAAAGAAAATGGTTACATTTTAGAATTTGGAAAGTACTTTTATTTAACAAACAACTGTCAGAGATGAACGGACTAATTGCATTTGCAAATAATTTGTAGCAATGACTCCAAGGGCCAACAGTGAAAATGTTCATGGATAGACACATGCAGTTAATTTCGTATACTCAAAGTATGTGTTTCTGTTGAAGCACTCCATTTGTTTGCACAGGTATTTCCAACACGGCGGCATCACTGTTGCTTTACACCACCATAAATGATAATAAGGTGCTCCTTGTCGCTAGTTCAGCGTAGGGACAGAGCGGCCATGGCCTGTCATCCCATAACATTATAATGGACAGGCACCTGGTCACCAGCAGTTGCATCTCGCATGGGAAGAAGCCGTCACTCGGCATCTGAAAACCGTGGCACTCACAGTATGCCCAAAATGTGGCTAGGCAGAAAACGTAAAACCAAATGTGTGTCAATACCCAACCTTTAGGAAAAATTTCCAAAACAGACACAAAGATTGTGGAAAATACTACACAAATGTAAGTGCCCAACATGACATTTTAAAGAAGAATTAGAGTTCACCATGGGGACATATAATGACACCCAACAAACGCAGATAAACAACACTCGCCGTAAGGGTTAAAAAAGGACAACTACACAGTGACATTGTAATTCGGTTATGGATGCAGCATGAATGGACAAGCAAGAAAAAATTACATGTCGTAATGTTACACAAGGCCAAAAGAATGTGCAAACTGTAACAACACCAAAAGAATGTGCAAACTGATACATATAGCAATGTGGGCAAGCATAACATTTCAGAGAAAAAGAAATAGCATTCACCTACAGTGACTCTAGTTTTACCTTGCAAACGCGAACAATGTACACTCTCGGGTATTGGAGGAAAATTACAACTCCGCAAAAATATAATACTTCAGTTACATTGTCAGAATTAGTGTACAGTCGTCAACATTAAACTTACATCATCTTCACAGCCTCCATTATTTTTGGCAAAGTCACACAGCAAACTGTTCGCATCAAAGAATATTCGTGAACTGATATTCCAAGCGTTTTTAAACTATAACCTTATCAAATAGTATTTTTTTTTCAAACTTTGATTCCTTGCGTAGCTTTTAAAGTTTCACTTTCGCTCAAGGTCAAAAAGCAATAGCCCCTTATGAATTAACTTGAATGTGTGAGCCTACTGAGCTTGCAACCAAAAAAGCAAATGAACTGACCTTCACTCAGAAGGCACATACATTCTCACTTTGCAACAACAGATGAAAATCAAAGACTTCAGGTGGCCGCCTCAGATTTCAAAACATAGGACGCCAGTCCGACTTTAATGTTCCTCTGAAAACATTACAACACAGATGCAGGCATTGCTCGCCGTACATTGAGCACCAACTTCCACTTTACCGTATGAATTTGGTTGCAGGAAACCTGCCCACAGCCAACATGCACCCAAGACTGCAGGCCCTCCCCACAACCACCTGAGTGATGTGCGGTAGTTCGGGTGTATCTATAAGTGTGGTATGCTTCAGTGGTTGTGGCTAGAGGCTACACTCCTAGCTGGATGTCCCCAGATATTACAATGTATCGGTGTGCAGTGGCTTATACCTCCAGTGTCCAAGACTCTACACACTCCCCACAACCATCTGATCGATAAGCAATACTACAGGTGTATCCATTGCTGTGACATGCGGCGGTGGTAGTGGCCAGGGTGCAGAGTCTTGGATGCATGGCCTTCGGCCTACAGCCTATGGCCATGCATCCAAGACTCTACGCCCTGGCCACAACCACTGCAGCATGTCACACCATGGCTGTACGCCCTAGCCACAACCACTGCAGCATGTCACACCCATGGCAGCGTACAAATGAATAGCACACTCATAGGGAAAAAATAATTTAATTACAGTATGTAGTCAATTTCAATGTTCGCTAACACCACGCATGTCCTTAGAACAGTTTCAAGTTGCCTGCGCACAGCACAGACTGAAATACTACCCTTATGAGACCCCTCATTTTCTGTACTTACAAACATCCCAAACAAGGCGGACATAGGGAATACATCATTAACACCTACCGCCTGAACAAATCCAGTTTTTCACCCATCTCTTACTTTCTGATCCTCCCCAAGCACTCTCACACAACAAAATAGTTTTCGAAATAGCATGTTGCCTGCTGGTGGCCGCTGCGCTGTTGGCGGATCCAAGATGTGAGGTGCATCCAAACAATCTGACGCAGAACACGTCTCACTGCAGCCAATTGGCAGAGGCGGTACGTGTCCGTGGTCATGATGGCAGCCCCTTAGCCAATCGGTATCTTGTCCGCGGAGCGAACAGGGAAGTGTTTCTCCGCAGCGAGTGTGTCCGTGCAGCAGACATAGATATCACTCATTTTTTTGCTTTATGTTTTGGTCATTAAAAAAAATCTACTGGACAGATTTACACCAAATTAACAAAAGCACGCTTTCGGGACCAAGCCACCGCTCCTGCTGCAAATTTGGTGAAAATCTGTCCAGCTGTTTGGGCTGTAGGCGTATGCAAACTTTTCTTCCCATTATGTCTATGAGAAAAAAGAAATTTTGGGCCCCCCCATATAACTTTTCCCCCCCTGGACCAAACCTCACCAAACTTTGCAAGAAAATTCAGAGTGGCCCATATACATTGCACTGTTTGGTGAGGATTTGTCCAGGGGGAGCAGAGTTATACGCCTCCCCAAAAAGTGCTCTTCCTATGGAAACATCAACTTAACCATAACTACACAGCCACGGGCAGGCAGCTTCAGATATTGAATTAAGCAACAAGATCTCATTGCTATTATTCGGTACAGTTTCAAAATTTTTGGCCGTAGTCTATCAGACTTTTGCACAAAACAGGAGATATTTAAGTCGCCAACAATTAGAACTGGATAGTTCTCCTGCTCAGATGCAACCAGATCTAATAATTGTGTCACATACTCACATAATTCATCATCGTTTAGCAAGGTAGCTATTCGATAAGCCGTCGCATTGTCTGCATCTTTAATACTTAATTTGACTAGCTGTAAACATGGGAGGGGAGATGCCCAAGGCGCAAGGTTTATCTTCCATTCTTTTTTAAGGGCAATCAAAAGTTCTACCATTGGTCTCTCTTTTGCTCATTTTTTTGTGGGTACCCAAGCAATATCGTAGTTGGGCCAGATTGAATAAATAGTTAACCAGGTTTCTTGTAAGATTATTATGTCAAATTTTGCATTCTCTCATAATCTGAGATGGTATTCTCAGATTTACAGTGTCTAATTTTCGCTATCTTGGAAATTGGATTGATTTAATGTCTCTAGATTTGACTTTTTTCAATTTTCTTATTTGGCTAAAGATGGTTAGGAGTGTGGTCCTATTAGGATATGGATCACTCCTTTTTCTGTCTTTCATCTGTAAAGTCAGATATTCCTGTTTATCTATTAAATGAATATCATCAGTTAATGGAAGGGTCAGCTGAGTATTGTTATTTGGTTTTCTTCTATGGGTTGCAGCAGGTGGCTTAGCTGTAGTTTACAAAAGCTTAGGTTCGGCATCTAAGGATGTTTTAATGCAGGTAGCTATTTCTTTGTCAAGCTCTTTGGCTATATCAGATTTTAGTATGATAGGGCTGTTCCCCATCTGCCACCATAAAGCCGGAGCATTCTTTTTTGCTCCAATGTGAAAAAGCTTTCAGGGATCATTGGCTGATTCATGCAGAACCTACCTAAGCTTTTTGCATTCTGTGCATTCCCTGCCCCAAATTCCTGCTAATATCAGGCAGAGTTGATACAGAGTATGTTGAGTATGTTGAGTAGTCTTGGCAATCCAAATGGGTAGCAGATTTGTTAATTAGATCAAAAGTAGCTTCTTGGAATGCTATTTTATCTAATGCACAGAGTACTTGTGTAGTTGTACTCTTCTTGTTACTTGTTGGTTCTTTTGTTTTATTGGGCCGAGTTATGTATGACTTTTTGATATTTTCGGTGTCTGATTTTGATTTTTTGATTTTTTCTTTTGGCTGCTCTGTTTTTTGTTGCTTTATTTTCCATGGTGTGGCAAGCCTTGCTCTTCTTTTTTCTGCAAGTTGTTTGAAAAACATCAAAGAGATTATCTTGATTAACTACTTCAGATTCAGATATTTTCAGTGTTCACCTCAAAGACCTGATCAGTCTTGTTACAGTCAATCGCAATATTATCATTAATACATTCAGAGAACTCTCTGGCATTTGTGATACCCACTACAGGGACCTCCTGCTTAGCCACAGGGATGGATTGAAAATCATACGCTGTTTGACACAGACTTACTAACGGAATACAAGGATTTTAGCATTTGCCAGTAGCAATGAGTGTGTCCAATTTCTCATCTATACGCTGTTCATTGGAAGCACAAGCTAATGCTCCAAGTTTCATATCAATATTTGCTAATAGCACCTGTTGGTTGTCAACTTTTTTCAAAAGTGCCTCATAGAGTATAATCAGGGTATAGAGACTATTATTCAAGGCAGTTAATATTGGCCCATGATTTACAGGTTGAGATGGTATGAGCCCAAATATGGTTGATTAGTGGGCCACAAGAAAGATAATCTAGTTGCATCCGACAAGTTGGAAGATGTGCCAGGAGAGTCTGGACACAAGATTGGAGTCTGTGATAGGCTGAGCACTTGCGATGGAACTAGGTCACCCAATTGGGTCTCAGGAATAATGAACTCCATTGGGGGAGTAAGGGTGCAAGTAACATATGGTTCAATTGGAGTTGCTCTTCCAAGCTCTAACAATGTAGGGCAAGGTGTGACATTTGCATCTTTCCCAAAGGAAATATGATGTTGAGATTCTCTACAGTTTGGCATGCAGGATACACTTGTTTGCGGCTGACATGGTGGGTTATACAAGTTTTAACCACTAATAGAATTATAGCGCCAAGACAGCACCTCAGGTCATGTTTCCAGTGTTGACTTTAACATTCGCGATTATAGGAGAGGTGCCTCTTGATCCTCATTCTTATGTACTTGAACATAATGGCAGACAGGTGGTTTGATCTGATCAGATGGTGCACAGCAGCTGGCCTGAGTAATATGCGTGCATGCCGAGGTCCCCGGATTGCATCATCTGCTCGATCATAGCCATATCCTATATTGATGGAAGGATGTCAAGAGTACTTTCACAAGAAAGAGGTGGTGCTTGGACATTAGTCAATGTTCCCAATGAATCAGTACTTAATGGCAGCACCATTGCAGACTTTGTAGACTATGTAGGGGGCCAATGCTAGAACTCATGGCAAAAGTACAGCGGCTGGATTTCTAGCAGATTAGAGAGGAGGCTGTCGGCTGCTCATCTACTCAGCTGAACAGCCGAACAGCACTCCACAAAAGCACTCACACAAGTGCGTGGTGCCTGATCAAATAGGCATATTGTATAGGGGGCGTGGCTTACCCCAAACTACGTAAATAAACAATAAACAATGATGTGTTAAACGCTTAATAAGTTCCTCTGATAATTGTAATCCACTCAGTGTAAAGGTAACATACCAAGTCCTTCTTTAGGAAAGGCTTTGTGTGTATTCCACAAATATCAGTCCTGGTCACAGAAGTCAACAGCTGATCAGCAAGGTGCATGAAAGCAGGCACAGAAAGTCAGGCGAAAGCACACTACAAAAGCACAGCCACGATGTGCAGCACATGTGACTCTTTAAAATGATGCATAAAAGGCAACCATGAAAACCAACCAACTGCTAATAATTGTGGAACTTCATTGGCTCTGGAAACGGAAGTCCTGAATGTTTGACAGTGGCCTGAAGTCCATTGTCTGCAGATACCACTGGCAGATTTGGTTATAGAAGAATTCTTTTAACAGTGCAAGGACCATCAGAATGTACTCATTATTGGTCGAATGCACTTCACCACATATCTTTGACCAGAAGAAATGGAAATCTGCCTGCAACCCTAAATGAAGGTAAAATAACTTGAGATTAATTTGGACAACTTGCTCTACCTGGATTCATAACTCAAAGCACTAACCAGAAAGTGGTTCTTCTGCTTAATGCCCACAAGCAGTACAAAGTTGTAGCTGGTCCACTTAGGCAAAATTGAGTTAGTGCCATAAACTGAAAGTCATCTCCCATTTCCTGAAAGAAGTGTCTCCACTGGGCACTGATGCTAATATACATGTTCATGTGTAAGTGCTGATAGGATGATGTTGGGTTAACTGCAGCAAAAGACAACTTTGAAGGCTGCAATGGATGGCTGAAAACAGAGGTCAAGCAGTAGCAGCCATCTTGCCACAAGTCACCTGGTGGTCCACATTATACATTTACAAAAAATAAGTTAACTTCAAACTGTCTAACCTGCCATTTAATCTGACCAAAATGTTGTGGTCTCTCACCCCCTTTCGATTTATAGGTCATCACATCCAGCACTGCAAGGATTAGACCAATGAAATCTGGAGGCTCTTGCTCAGCATATCGCACCACTGTTGTACATCCTATGGCTCACTCCAGTACACAACAACACATTGCATGTCAGGGGATGCTGGCATGTGCTCTCATGCAGAAGGGATGTGACCTAGCCGTTCGGGCTGGACTGCTCCTTTTGGGTGGAGAAGGCACCTAATTTGCATATGTCATTCCCCTTCTGTAATGGCTTTGCAGGCTGCAAAACAATTGTATGGAGGGTTGCCCAGAGCTGTGCCCATGGTTATGATTCATTCAAAACCTTCCAGCCATCAACTTTTAGTCTTGCTCAATAACAAATTAGTCAGCCAAGTCTCTGTTCCATCCACTTCTGTCCATCAACATGACTCAAACAACCACAAATCTCCCAAAAGCACCACAAAACTGCAACAATCTGCATTCTCATGTATTCATTCACGTACTGATTGATTTATTTATAACAAAATTCATGTTGAATATTTATATGAATATTTTTATTTATTGAAGTATTGTGATATGTTTTTCAAACAAAAACTTTCACAGAGTCATACACAATTCAACATTACAATGTTCAGAAGGACACAATATCATTTATAATACATGGACAATGAAACATATTAATTCAAAGGGTATCAGAACCCAAAATCAAAAGCACCATCAGCGTATGAAAACCATTCAAACCTAATACATCAATCACTCACCTATACACAAGAAAGCTTTTGTTAGGGTGAGGATGTCACTCAATAATTCAAAAATCCCAGCTAAGTATGTTAGAAGATCAATGGTTACCGATAAGTGCTTTGTGCTCATCAAACACCTCCATAAAATTCTCTGAGAACACAGACCCTGTCGAATAAAGAAAATTATTAAAATAAAATATAGGTCTAGGTGACAGTGATTCACATTTTAAAACCAGATATTTTAGGAATTCTACTTCATCAGGTTTACAGAACCTACAGGTCCTCTTGAACTATGGGAGCCCAATACGAGGCCCCAATACCTCTAAAGTATGAAGACAATTTAATTTAACCTAAATAATAATAGTGTAGACTTAGAAAGTGACATGTAATTTCAAGAGGAGTGCACTGCAGTATTTAAATACTCTTTATAAAGCTTCAGCTCGCTCAGCCTGCCCAGACTTCCAATCCGGTCTTATGCCCATAATTGCTTCTTAAATATGGTTGGTTTGGAATCCAGAGATATAGCAGCCCCTGATAAGAAGTATTCATACTCATCCATAAAATCCATCAATGCTTTCTCTGTTTTAGCCCAAAACGAATCCCCTAATTTGGTGAACAAGTTCTGACCCCGTTCTTCCTTAATTCTAAAATATAGTCACAGTTTATTGCACTTGTAAGCATACCACCATCAGTTGAGACCCATTTCGAGGCAAATTGCTTCCATGGGGACACAAATGTCTCCACGACAGATGTTCCCTTCGTAAATATAAAACCAATTTCTAATTTGTGTAGGAAGAAATTAAACATAAAGAACCAAAATTTAAAACAATGTTTATGTTTACTTTGGGCCGGATTCACAGAAAATTGTGCATAGATCCTGCAAAGACTGCCCTTCGGGAACTGCTCTGCGCTAGCCTGTGCACATACGTTTTTCTGCGCACTCTGGGTATTCAAGGAACTGTCCCTGCAAAATAAGCCTATATGCAAGTCCGCCAGAACGCCCTCGACATGCCACCCACAATACAGATAGAGCCACTAATACCTACTTGTGCACGGTCCTCGGGGCGCAAACTCATGCTCCCCTGTAATCCTTTGTGGGGGTCTCTCGGAAAAAATGTAGCATCCCGGTGACTTTGCATAGTGTACCTGTAGACTATTCCCCACACCCCATCAATGTATCATAAAAGTGAACAATTCCTGGTAAATATACATGCAAACCCCCAGAGACTGTTCCTGCATCCCGCTACACTGCTTACACACATCCCCAAGTCTGATTACAACCATGACAGTGTGCACGCACCCCTAAATCCAACATCCGATCTTACCGCTGTGCAGTGATTCCCATGCGCAAGTGTCTGTATGCCTGCCTTGGGTGGCAGATAGATTGAGTGCTTTGTTTTGCCATTTCCTTTACGAGAGGAAGCACAGACAAACAAACCCATGAACATCCTTGGTTAGGCGCATTTGTGGGTGTGCGATGGGCTGCCTTCGGGCCGTCCCTTGTAATGCCCACATTTTCCCTTGTTCTTCCCCATTTTATGATTTCTTCCTGAAATGTGGTCTATGAGCAGGCTACACCCATGCTCTGCAAGGAGTCTCGCGCAAGGCACTCGGATGCTCCCAGAGACATGCTGAGAGTGCAGGAAGACCCTGCAGAGTGCGAAAAAAAATCAGTGCCGTTCATTCCATGCATCAACAAACACGGTTTTGCGTGCAATCCGTGCTTATCTGTCTTTAAGCACCAAAAGCATTTGTATATATTTACCTATATATTGAATGATTTAAAAAAATGTGTCTTTTCCAACCGGAAATGACTTAAAAAGTAAGCCAGGAAAGTAGGCAGAGGAAGTCCAAGGTTAAGGTCCCTTTACAAAAGAGCATTTCTTGACTGAGTTGCGTATTCTGGGTGGTGAACCGATAAGAGTGGTATATAAAAGGGACTATGAGCAGTAGACATGGGAGAACATAACAATATGTGAATCAGTCAATTAACTACATCCTAACACAATACAAACATTACTTTAATTTAACAATATATTATATTCAAGGAAACGAGGAAAGACAAAAAAGATCGATATAGCAATGATTTTGGCCCCTGGGATCTACTAGTCCCTAGGGGACACAGTGTAAGGGAATACCATTTTTAATTTAAAATCACAGTGGTTACCATTTAACCTTGGCAATAATGGTGTTAGATTCTCACCAGATAAGGCAGAGTTGTTGGAGAGGTTTCTGAATTGGCTGACAGATTTCAAATAATGGTGGTTGTAATCCTACTATTTACAGTCCTGTCAGAATTACCAGCTCTACCCAAAACACAATTAGCCATTTTGGGATCCCAAAATTACAGTTTAAAGTAGTCACAGGAATTTTCACCTTCACTGCATGCTCTATAATAGTTCGATCTGGCTTCCCTGGACATGAAAGTACAACCCCTTACAGTTCAGTGCCAGTTCAAGCATTTATTTAAGAGTGCTTCCCTTAATTCTCGCTGGTAAGAGGGCAATCTCTGGACTGCATGAAAAAATACTGTGGCCCTCCTTAAGCCCAAGAGGGCTTGATGACTGATCATGCTTTCCCTAGTGCATGGTCTGTGTGATCTGTTTCCAGCTAGATTAAGGCCCTGGTTTCCCACTATATTTGTGACCCAATTCTCCCCTTTAGTGTTCCTAATCCTGGAATTGGGGACCATGTTTGCTTCCCTGGGTATGTTCTTCTGGTCAACTTGCTCATCTTGGTGCTGAGTCTCTTGAATATGCCTATTGGTCTCACAATGGATAAGGGCCTGAGATTATCTCAAATGTACACATAAGCAGGGTTTGGCCTTTTCTTCCGGAGGCAATATATCACATGTGGTTGTCTTCACCAGACATTCCAGGAGTGGATTGTAAAACCCCTTTCCCCCATGGGTCCCCCTCCTCCCTTGCCTTGGGCTTCTATCAAAGCCAGTAATAGCCTTTCGATGCTTGCAAATTCTGATAGCACTTGTTTGCAATTACATCCCTGTGCAAGGTAATCCTCCTTCCTTCAGAAAAAGATCAGGATTGGGGACAATATATTGGATAGTTTGCTTGGGGTCCCTTAATTGAGTTAGGCAGAGAAAAGAGCTGTTCCCTGAACACATGTTCATCATGTTCTCACTCCAGGTACTATTAGAAAGGGAGGACGTGTCTTCAGGCACCACACCGTTCTCTGTGTCCATTTGGGCCAATTGGACGAGGGGGCTGGCTTTCTCAATTTTCTAAGTTGGTGAAGGCGGGGTGTTGACTATTTGAGTTAGACCAGGCACAGTCAGGGATTTAGGGACCAAGCAGTTCCTCATAAGAGTGGTATTAGGTGGCTGAACCCCCCCCCGGGTCCAAAAAGGGTAACGACTGGTAGGGGTGCATAGACTGGTGTCTGCCACCCCTGGTGCTGATCGTGGCACCAAGCCAACACAGGAGTGAGTTGGAGGATAGTCCTGTTAGTGCAGACCGGGAAGGGGATAGGGAGATTACCATTACTGGGGAGCGTCAAGCAAAGTTGTTAACAGGGTTACATTTGCACTGCAGATGTCTTTCACTGTGTCCTTGTCAGGGCAAACAGAGGGCCCTAGCATGATTGACAGACCTTATTTTATAATGGTTTTTTTTGGCTTTTGGGTGTGAGATTTTTATCATGGTGTTCATCTTTCAGGGCACCCAGACTGCTATTTGAATTTCCTCTGTAATGGACTCCAGTTTTGTTTATTGCCCTACCCCTAAAACATCTTGGTTAGATCCCAGGAACGGTTGTTTTTCTTTGATTTGGAAATAAGCATCATTTGAAAATGTTGTGGGCTGCAAGCTTTTCCTAAAGCAACAGTGTCATTGTCAGTGTTAATATCGCAATCCATGCCATGGCGAGGTGGGCTAGTTCCCAATTTGTGTCTCATGGTTAGTATTGTATGTTTGGGCTCTATACAAGTTTGCATGTTAGGTGAGGAGTTTGCAGAGTGGCAGAACCAGGGGTATAGGGAGGTGGAGAGGAACTCAATAACTCTGTGAGAGATAGTCAATGTGGCTTACACAGTGAGGTAAAAGAACAGCAGTCACTGCAACCCTCCACCCTAGCTATCGCCACTCTCACCTCATGGAGCTATTCTGGTTACAGTTCCTCGATTGCAATGTGAAATGGAGACTTGGGCCTGAGATATAAACTCTTTGCCTGATCTGGACACCGCTCACCTTGCTCTCGCAGAACACCCTGTGAGAGTGCAACACCTGCACCGTTGTTCCCCCACGGGCTTGGGCCCTGAGTGTATTGCTGGCAGTGAAAAAGGAAAAAGGAGTGTGGCCTAACCCAACAGCGAGTTATGGTGGCCCTCCAGTGCAGAAATCTCCAATAAAGTGGCACACAACCACGCATCCTTGTTCCCCGCGGGCTTCGACCCTGTGGGTATGTCATGGGTTTTGACCCATGTTGAATCAATAGACTGGGTAGATGTGGGGATGAGCTATCGCCGCCCACATTCACGCCCGAATAGGAGAACTGCGCAGTTGGCACGAGACCACTCCAAAGATACAACCTTCTTGTGGGGAATTCATTTTCTTAATCCCAAAAATGGTTGCATTACCAGTACTCACCACTATCAGAAAGCCGGCGTTTTAAAACCACCAGACTTTTGTGTAAAACTGAACAAATGAAACAAAACCAGACCAAGGAAAGACTTGCTAAGAGGTGGATACAATGTAAAACTATATTCTGAAATGACTTGAAGGAAGTAATCATTTAATGTATATGTAAAAATTGTCAGTTTGATTTGAATGTAGAAAACTGGGAACAAAAAGTGACATTTAGCTGAAACCTGGCTTAATGAAACTGAATTCTGCCTGACAACTACCCCCGACAGGAGTTGATACTGGATCAACAGCTGTGTTCCCAGGCCTGGCTGCCAGGCGTGGCTGCATCCTGAGGTCACATGGCCCTGTTGATTAGATTAGGGGTGGAGCAGCTGGGGACTACAGGGAGTGGAACAAAGGCCTGTCCTGGACTCAGGCAAATGTTATATTGGGGGGCTTCCTCTTAAAGGAAACTGGGAGGGGCAGTACCTCTGCTAGCAGCTGAGCTTGGGGGAAGTGGATAAACCAGTTATTTCACCCGGTGATGTGGGAAGCCACACCCCTTTTTGACCAGGGCATAATTTTAAAAAGATAGATAACTCAAAGTGCGGACTTGTCAGAATTATATAAGTAATATCATTATTTTTGTGATTTTTCTGTGAACATTTTGAGATGCGTTAGGACCCTGTGGTGTATTCTGGGGGGTTGCTAGCGGAAAATAGGGTCTCACTCCAAATGTCTACATGTTAAAAATCTGACACTTCATCAATTAATGTCCATACTCCTTGCGCACATGTGTGTAAATTTGGGTAAATGTCCGATATTGCAAAACCAGTTAAAAAGCGCAAAATGTTGTCATTTTTGAATGCAAGCCCCCAGGAAGATCAGAGGCGGACAAGCATGGACCATAAGGAATATATAATGTGCACATGTAATTTCAACAAGTTGTATATCAGGGAAGGATGTATTTGAATCAAATATAGATTTGTGGGCAAACTGACCAGGGGAGGATCCTCTGACCCATAAAACCTACAGCATCACTCTGACTCACATTTCCTTCCCCCAATCATGGGAGAGGGGAGAATTGGACCAATGACAAGTAGAGAGGGGCAGGCTTAGCTAGGCCCAGGCACACAACCATTTTCAAAACACATAAAAAGAGACTGCAGGGACAGGTAGAGACATTCAAATCCAGTTGCTGCGGAGCATTTTGCCGGACCACACAACATCCAGAAGATACCAGTTCCAGACTGACTCCAGCTACATACTCCAGAAGCTAGAACTTATACTTTAGAACCTAAATCAGAGGCCTAAAACCACAAGCTGAGTTCTCTGCAGCAGGCCCCAAATCATTGCAAGCTACTCACAGCCGGGCGAGCTGCTTGAATCCCTTGCCAAGAACTTTTGCCAGGACCAGTGCAGAGATCCAGGAGCCATGCAGAGACCGCTGTATCCGGACAGACCAGACCAGAGATCCAGAGTGACCCAGACCGCTGTGAGCAGAACCAGAGAGCTGACCCAGATCACTGTGAAGTGCCGAGACCAGAACCGGAGTCCAGTCCAAAACCTGACCAGATCCGTGGCGAGGCCTATTTCAAATTTATATTGTGAGTACCTAGCAGAACGGTGCAGATCCAATCTCTTAGTTAAAATAATCTAATCCAAACTATTTTAACCTAAGTAGAACAGCCTCGTAGAAATCGTGTCATCTGTCATTTGTAAAGCTGCACAACTGTCACCTGTCAATTCCGAAGCTGCAAGCTGTCACCTGTCATTTTGAGTTTACTTTAAATCCGAAAAACTACCTTTATTTAATCGTCCGTATCTCTGGAACCGTTTGGGATAGGAACAAAATGTAACTTTCCTCTGAAAGCTTAGCATCTCAGCTTTCCAACGAACCTAGAACCGACTTGCTACCCATTATACTTTTGCCGTAATCACGATTCACGCACTCGCGAATTTTACCGCGATTTGCGATTTGGTTAAAAATCCAGCCACGTGTAACCATCAGCAGTCATTTCTTTCCTTGCTAAAAATTTGTTTGCCTCTTAATCACCATCTCTGAATCATTGCTAAAGTGAGCCTGAACTCATCCCAAGTATCTCTCACTCACCCTGAACCTCCTGAAGGGAATTAAAAGCATTTTCAGCATATTTCTCACTTCATTGCCACCACATTCAAAGCACTTGGGCCTGTGTTTTAAAACTCATACCGGTTTTCTCTAAGCTTGCTGGGGAACTGAATTTCGTATTGTATTTGATTGCATTCCTGAGAACTGTGTGCTCCTCTTTCCATCTACTTCCATGTCTTACATTGCATGGGGGAGAGGGGTGAATTGCCAGAGAAAAAGTGATTATATTATCTTTTGCTAAAATCATCTCAAGTATTTCTGTACTGCATTTTATTCCTCATTGTTTTTCCCTTGAAATCATACAAGTATTTTTGCTACTTGATCCATCCTATACTAACTCCTCATTGATTATAAAGAAGTGTGCTAGTGTCAGATTACCCATTGTTGATTAACATTATATTTATAAGGGCGATATCGATTATTAATTTATTATAAAAGCGTGGTATCTATATTTTGTCTTATTTCTAAAATAAACCTTTTAAACCTGCAAAACGTAACTACTTCTTGGCTCAGTGCGGTCAGGGGGATTCTAAGAGAGGGGTGTAATATAGGGGTAGTCATCCAGAACTCATGAACTGGACATAAAGATATATCAATAAGGGTTTCCATTCAGTATCCCAGACTAGGCATTGACTTAGCTGTAGTGTGGAATTGAATCTTCTTACAGGTATTGCCAGCAGTTAAAAAGGAAAAGGGGGAATGGCATAGCCCAACAGTGAGTTACAGTGGCCCTCCAACAGTGCGGTATGTAACCCTGCGCCGTTGTCACCGCGGGCATAAAAATATGTATAACTTTGACATCCTTGAGCCAGTGTTTGCAAATTTTCCAAATTATAAAGTGGTCATGAAGGTAAAATACAGAAGAGGTAGCGCCAAGTACTTAATTTAGATAGGTGGGTGGAAGAGTTTGGGGGGTTCTTTCCATGACTAGCATTTGGAGTTTGAGCAATGTTTCAAAAAGTTCCACCGAACTAATGGCTTTGATGACTGAGGGAGAGTATTCCGGTGGAGTGTGGTAAGTAGGGTAAAGGATCAATAGTGTTAAGACGCATATTGGGGTGAGGGGACTGATGCGTTGTGAACAGACAAGTTGCAGAGAGTTTTTTAAGAGGACGAGAACAGTGACATGCAGTTAGTGGGGTAGACTGGGACAACAAACTGAGTGCACCAACAGTCAGTTGCTACCGTGACCTGCAGCTGTGCATTGAACTCTTAAGGAAGCTGTCGGAGATCAGCAACCCTGAAAAAGGTGCATTTTCCATTTTTAGCTAGCAAACGGAGACTATATTGACGTATACACTGCCCATTACGACTGTGAGAAGCATTACAAAGACATTGCTGGTAATATTTTATTGCAACAGTATCAATAACTAGCTAGCATGCTAACTTACAAAGAAAAGTGAGCAAGAGTATTTGAAATGTAGCAATGGATCATTCTTTGCATAGGCCCAACTGTAGAATTTTAAGAATTATAAATCAGAAAACATCCACTGCAGCATTTGAACTTGAAGCCACATAGAATGCACTTAGAAATGCTCACAGTACATTCCTGAATTATAACACAGAGCTTAATAAGATGAGAATTTCCAACAGTAGTATTAAAGCACTGTGGAATTCTTCAGACCATTATTACTGCTTCTTTTGAACATTTCAGGAGGTACAACGTCCATAGAGCTATGAAGACTTGGCTGAGGGTTTATGGGCTGTAGAAATTAAATGGCCCCTCAATGGCCTTGTTGTTGGTGGCAAGCCAACATTATTCCATTTCTAATGAGCTGTGGATGTAGATGAGCCATGGACAGAGCAAAAACGCAGACATAGCTAAGAGATGAACTAGGCGACCCTAGGCCTTTTGGGGTAGTGGCTCAGTGAGAGATATGATTGGTTGACATGCAGAAAAATACACATTAGCTGCGTGAGCATAACACTGTCTGAGTTGCAGGTATGGCCATTGACGCACTTCACAACACTAATGAACGCATGTTATACAACCTGACAATTGGAACATTGACTACAGGGGTGCTAGATGCAGGATCATGTCTTTTTACGAAGGATCTGCTAGAGGTCGTGGTCTGTATCATGTGGGTTCACTGAGCGGCATTATACATGTCTTGAATTGTGCAATAGAGAAAGAGCCAAGTACCCCCACCTCAAGCATAGCTCCCATGTTGCCTAAATGCTGGGAACCAGAATGTGAAATATGTGCAGTGCCAGTGAAGATACCAATAGCAAGGAGAATCCTGGAAGCGAAGTTCCCATTGAGAAAACCATACCAGCATACACGACAATATGATGGCCATTTGAATTAAATCCCAGAATAAGTGGGAAACGTGAGCAAAAGGGAAGAGTGGTGATGTCACACAAAGCAGAGCTGACCCACCCAGAAGAGTTGAAGAGGCAAGAGAACATTAACATTCTATAGGTGTTAAGCAAGTATCAAGGATAAGCAACATTTTGGGATCGGTATGAAGATGCTCATTCTACAGAAAAGATGAAGACCAAAAGTAATTTTACACGTGTACAGATGCAAAAAAAAAAACGCAAGCAAAGTATTATTGAGGCTCGCTATGTAGTGAATAGATTGCGGCATGAGCCAACATATATATCTATGTTATGTTAAAGGATATTTGTGCTGCCCACTATCACCACCTGAGTGGACCCTGGTGCTCTGGCAGCTCTGAAAAAAGGGAAGGGGAGTAGGTTAGTGGGAATGAGCTGGAAAAGTGCAAGAGAGCAGTGATGTCCTGTTGGCAGTCTCAAACCGGTTAGCTCCGTTGGCTGGACGTGGGGTGTTTTCCGGTCGGTAGCCGTTGTATACTGTTGTGATAGTCTATTTGCGGTTTGTTTTGTTGTTGCAGTGTAGTGAAGTTTGTGCGGATTGTTGTGTTTATAGGCTTGTGTTTTTGCTCGGTTAGAGTTTGAGAGGTGTATGCAGAGGGTTGAAATTGTTAGTGGATTGGTTAATTTGCATAGCTAACATTCACATTTCTATCTAGATGCGACACCTAGTGTCGATGATTCCATCTAAGTGTGTCACATGCAAACATTCACATTTCTATCTAGGCGGGGCACATGCTGACATCCACAGCTCACTCTAGGTGTGACACCTGCCACCATCCACAATCCCATCTAGATGGAATAAATGAACAACGGACGATTCCACTATGCATTTTAGCAGAGCTGGGCCAGAAAAAGAAAGGCTTTTCCAGTGTGTCGCAGTTGAAAACGCAATTGAATTACAGAGGTGAATCAATGAAGGGCGAGGCTGGACGAGCACCAAGAAGCCAAGGCCTCTTAGGGCCGTAATGATCAGACAGTTGTTACAAACGTGTGAAAAGAACAATTTCCTGTTCAGAGGAGGGACATAAGAACATTGAAGATGTCAGGAATTCATTAAATAATAGTATTTTAAATTCATCAGATTTCTAAAACATGGTCTTCAGTTACGTGGATGAGTGAAAATAGATAATCATGACATGCTATGCCAACTCCAGGAGACAGCGTATGCTATACTCCCTTTTATTCTGAGACTCGAAGAACAAACTCAAAGCAAATCTTCAAAGGGCAAAATTGACTAGCAGACAGCAGAGTGATGATAAATAGTAGGCAAATTGGTGGGAAGCTATTATTAAGACCAACCCACCAGCACCTGGATGCCAGCCTGCGTGCTGCTGGCATATGTGGAAAAGTATTGACAAATGTAAGGGTGCCAACCAATTATGGAGGGCCACATAGTAAAGAGCCCTATAGTTTGTGTAACCAATGAGACGTCATGTGTTTGATGATGTTCGTAGTGGCTGCAATAGAGGAGGGCTTAGTTGCCCCACCTGGTGTTAGAGACCCAATCACTTGTAGTTTATAACGTAGGATCACTTCAGCAATGATGAGTTTTTACTATATAACATGCTTTTTCATGAAACATGCTGAGCAAGAAGATCGAGAGATATTGTCGATGTTCGTTATAACTGCCTGTTCTATACAAACAGTTTTGATTTCCCAACTTCCTGAGTTAGTCTTAATATTATTGATGTTTGAGTATCTTCTGCATCCCCATCCATCTCAAAGTATTGCTACCTCGTCTTAAAGGGCTGGGTTGGTAACCCCAGTTCTGTGCTACAAGCAAAGCCCTCCACGCTTGGAGGATGACCCATTAGGAAGTTCATTGTAAATCTAACCGACTAAATGTATGCTACTGATGATTTTATATACAGCTAATTGTACAATACTCTATAAAACCCAGAGGTTTGCCTTGTTTGTTCCCCACAATCATTGTACAGGATACATTGCCAATTTCACTGTCCATTTCTGCACAGCTGTATGGAAATAAATCCTGTCCCTATGTTTGCTTCTGAGATTGTTTATTTTAATTACTTGATGATGAGTTTAGGTTTCTAAAATGTGGTGCCATCATGCCTCAGCCTGCCATGCCCACCTGAGAGGGTAAGAGGAGTAGCAACATCTTCCCGTCCAGCTCCTGTATACACACAGATGAAAGGTAAAAGGCCTAATTGAAACCTCTAATAGTGGCTTTGAAGGAAGACCTCCCGTTACGATTGGTGTTACTTTTTGTGCTGTGCGAAAGCCTGCGTTATTTACTTAAATGGGCTGCATAGGTATACGTGGGAACAGAAGGATAAAATGGGTAGAAGAACACTAAAAAAAGTGATTTTAGGGATACATTAGTAAGAAAATAAACTCAATGCAGAAATAATGCAATTCTTGATGTTTGGTAGGTATGGAAAAGACAGAAGGCAGCTGTGGGTGGAGCCAGGTGGGAAAATGTGCAGTTTTTTTTTCTATTTCAATTCTCTCCTACAATGACAGATTAAAACCATATCTAGAGTTATAGTCTATGACCTAGGATTCAGGAAAAAAAGGGGTATTTAAAATATTTAACCGAGATCAATTCATGTTGGCAGATCATGAGGATGAGTCAGACAAAAAGAGTCCAGTGCCCAGATAGGAGTACTGCTGCCTATTATATGCACATTAGTTTCCGACTTGAGATATCTAGCTGCTAAGAAAAATGGAGTACCATGACATTCCAATGTTAGATTTCTATTTAATGGAGGGATGGTGCTACTTCCAAAAATGGTTTCAAAGCACTCTTGGATCTAGCAGCAGAAAGAAAGGACAAAGTGAGGAATAAGAGGCAGCACCGACCCTGTATATTAATCGTTGGGCAGTGATAGGGGTCAGTCGACAAACAGAAAAGTCTTTAACTTCTTTCTAAACTGCAGCAGGGCAGTTTTTCTCAGATGTTCCTGGCCAGATTGCTCTACAATTTACTGTGACAGTATATTCCATCAATGACATCAATTCTCAATTGATCAAGTGTTATCATTTGCAACATACATTAGAGGATAACGGCGAGCAAACAAAACATGCAAGCTATGAAGTCTTTTAAATTGGTTTGCCACTGTAATTAATAGTGCACAGTCAATAGGCTAACCAATCAGCGAGTCTGTCTTTGATTTTTAATATATTGTTTCAGTTGTCAGGAAGGGTTATACCAATATTGTGACTGTCCAATATTGTGTGTGTCCTATTTTTATGTTAGGTATTCACCTACTTGCGCCAACTGTAATAATTATTACCACAGAGGGAGCTGCATTTTTTTCATTAACAACCCAGTTCCACAACACGCATCGCAGATCGGCAGCATAAACAACGGGACAAGCGAATCCCTGCATTTTCAAAACTGTGAATGGTTTCTATCACTCTGAAATAGTAGTGGAGAACCATAACTAAATCAATTTAAAACTCAAATTAAAATACTAAGATGATGGAGAATATGAATAATACAAAGGAAAGAGAAGAATAACAGGATTCTCTCCTGATGATCCACTATAGAACTGTGGAGAAACATGTGTAGATCGAAAAGGGAATATTGTAAAGAAAAATTGTGATATTTGGATTAATATCTGGGCACTGGACTCTTTTTGTCTGACTCATCCTCATGATCTGCCAACATGAATTGATCTCGGTTAAATATTTTAAATACCCCTTTTTTTCCTGAATCCTAGGTCATAGACTATAACTCTAGATATGGTTTTAATCTGTCATTGTAGGAGAGAATTGAAATAGAAAAAAAAAACTGCACATTTTCCCACCTGGCTCCACCCACAGCTGCCTTCTGTCTTTTCCATACCTACCAAACATCAAGAATTGCATTATTTCTGCATTGAGTTTATTTTCTTACTAATGTATCCCTAAAATCACTTTTTTTAGTGTTCTTCTACCCATTTTATCCTTCTGTTCCCACGTATACCTATGCAGCCCATTTAAGTAAATAACGCAGGCTTTCGCACAGCACAAAAAGTAACACCAATCGTAACGGGAGGTCTTCCTTCAAAGCCACTATTAGAGGTTTCAATTAGGCCTTTTACCTTTCATCTGTGTGCATACAGGAGCTGGACGGGAAGATGTTGCTACTCCTCTTACCCTCTCAGGTGGGCATGGCAGGCTGAGGCATGATGGCACCACATTTTCCAAAAAAGGAGAAGACAGAATGCAAACCTAGAGAAATAAAGGTGTCATGAAAATAAGAATTTGTGGAACTGTGGTGTTAATGAAAAAATGCAGCTCACTATGTGGTAATAATTATAACAGTTGGTGCAAGTAGGTGAATACCTAACATAAAAATAAGACTGCCACTGTAAGCCCACACATGCAGGTGAGATTTATGAGAAAGCAAATAAGCAATTGCAAAGCTCACTGAAACAGATACCAGGGTACTGGTGGTACTGGTAGCTTGGTAGCAGTACTTGCCCCATAGACAACTGTGGATAATTGTGTCTAAAGAGTATCGACAGATTTAACAGGAATCAGAAAAATGGAATAAGGAATTGAAGACAGTGATTTAATGTTGCAGCCCTCCTGGGCTGACATGAATCAGCTCATGAAGGTGATAATGCCAACCAAGGAGTGCCGATGTGTGAATCAAGAGAGTGGATGACCTTCTGAAGATATGAAACCTGGTGTAGAATTTGTTCAGGCCAAACATGCTTTTATGCAACAAATTCTACTAGTGTGCCCAAGAAGGCCTAATTGGACCAAGATAAATAATTGTAAGAAAAAGAAAGATGAGTCACCTCCATATTACCTTGATCAGTTTAAAGTGTGTTTATACATAATTATGTTATAAGTAAGACTGAGGCAGCATAGGACACTAGGTGGCTGCTTTTCGTTAGGGGCTTTCAACCCAGACATTGACTTACTGCATTCAGTCTCTTTTACTTCCTCGTGTAAGGGTAGTCATTTAACCCCTACAACCCCCACCACAGCATCCATTTTGATTTCTGAACCCCTATAAATGCAAGCACAAACAAAGCATCAAGTTACATGTTGTGTCCAGCCCTACCCTACTGCAATCTCTGACGTTTACACCTTCAGGTAGAGTTAGAATGTTAACACTGCCATTCCCCGCAACAGCCTCCCTTTTGATGTATGGACTCCCAAAAATGCACGCACAAGCGGCCCTTTGCATTCTCTATCTTTTATATTTGCATGTATTGTTAAGGTTTCAAGGACCACATACACATCCCCACTGCCCCTATTTAGATGTTTGGACCCATCTGCATCATATTTGCTGCTGCTTAGTTCAGCCCTCTGCTCCTGCAAGAGTAAAAATAGTACTAGACTGTTGGTAATTTTATTAGTTTCCTGTTGAACTACTTTCGGGTCACCTTTAAAATCATGCAATATTTTTGCGCAATAAATCTACTAGCCATCCAAAGCAAAGTGGAGAAATAACTAAGAATATTAAGAAAGCTATTTCTATCATTATTTGCCCCCTGTTACCCCAGTTTTGCCACTGGGGTCCACACAACACTTAACTCATCATCAAGATAACCAAAGACAACGACCCAGACAACCCACTCAATAACTGCCTCACTGTCATAAACACATGGATGGCAAACAACAACTTCAAACTAAAACCAACCAAAACAAAAATAGTAATCACCCCACAAGAAAACACTCCAACACAGACATCCCTCACATGGTGCCCGGCCATGGGAAACCACTGGAGACCTCTACTGAAATAACAAATCTGGGAATCCTCATGAACAACAGCCTCATCTTGGAACCACAAGTCAACGTAATAACAAAAACATGCTTTGAAGAGGAAAGAACATTTGGAGGAAATACATTTTCCTATCTTATAACCAAACTATGGAACCCGATCCTTAAGGAAATAAGAACGGCAGATGACCCCCTCACTTTCAGGAAAAGTCTACAAGTCTATAAACCTGACTTTTCAACTCACAGTGATACACACTTATCACTGAGAGGAAATTAATAACTTAGCAGCCTGGAAAGTAAGAAAGAGCCTTGCCTTACAGGTGCTAAAAAGTTGTGACTGGCAAGAACATAAGAGTATAGAGATGTGAAATGAAAAGGAAACAGAGGAATCAAGTATACATCAAGATTGTGAGCAGAAGATTAGATAGAGAGAAGAGAAGGGGTGAATGAAATAGATGCAGGGTGTAGGGAAATAGGAGGTGGAAAAGAAAAGGACTTAATTGTACCTCCAAGAGTTGATGGCCAAGAGACACAAGGTTAAAGTAGAGTGGATAGTAGGAAAAAAAGAGGAAAATGATAGAAAAAGTTGGGTGTCATCAGTATAGAGGTGGTGGGACAACCCAAAGGAAGAGTTAATTGAAGAAAAAGAGGAAGTGTAAAGAGAACAAAAGGAAGGAACTTAAAACTGAACCTTGGGGAACACCATGATGAAGGTGGACGATAGAAGAATATTTACCAGCCCAAGATTAGATGGATATGATATGAACCAGTGGAAGATAGAGCCAGAAAACCTGTAAGAAGAGAGAAAAGAACGAAGCAATGAGTGGTCAACAGTGTCAAAAGTGGCAGATAAATCAAGAAGAATTCAAATAGAAGAGTGCTTAGTATAATATGAGGAAAGAAGAGAGGCACAGCCAAAGAGTAGCTCAGTATCTGTGGAATGGTGAGAGTGAGAACAAGATTCAAAATGAAGAAGAATAGATAGGAGTGATCCATGGAGAAATTTGAGAATAGACAAGATACTCTAAGAGCTTAGAAAGATAAGGAAGAAGAGATAAAGGCTGGAAGTTAGAAGGAAGAGAATAGTTGAGAAAAGGCTTTTTCCATAGAAAGAATATTAGTGTGCTTAAATGATGTGGGAAAAGTTGAGGAAAGAAGGAAGATTTTAAAAAAGTGAGATGAGACAATAAAGAAGGATAGACCTTAGGTATCAGGGATGACAGAATGGGGTCTGAAGACGTAAAAGTGGAATGAGCCCAGACACCAGGAGTGCAGTGTCATAAATAGGGAGTGGGAGAAATAAAGACACGAGAGTTGATTCAGAGGACTTGGGGTATTAGGAGTAGGGGAAGGAACTATAGCAGTACACAGAATTGTCTCCTTAGAGGTAAAGTAAGAGGCAAGATCTGTGGCTGAGAGAGGGTAAATAAGGGTAAAGTCAAGAGAGGTAAATTAAATTATATGAGAAAAAGTTTGGAAGAGTCCACGAGGTTGAGATAAGTGAAAATGGACCAGGTCAGAGTAATAGGAATGCACAGCAGAGAGAATAGCAACTTCATAGGAAGAGTGGAAAGATGACAGCAAAGGAGAATAAGAATGCAAATGTGACTTACACCAGCAACGTTCTACAAAGCATAGACTTTGTCGAATCAAGCACAGTTGCGGCATAAGCCAAGGTTGTGACTGTTTGTGAGTAGGTGAGAAGGAGGAATCCTGATATTGACTATCAAGACAAGAAGAAAGTGAAGAAGAGAGAAAAGAAGCAGTGTAGTCAATAGAAAGAGATGCAAAAGTGGAGTGAGACAGAAGATGAGAGATACAGAAATACAAGAAGAAACAAAAGAAGAATTATTGAAAGCATGAAGATCTCAGCAGTAGTAAGTATGTTGAAGAGAAGGAACAAGAGGAGCAGACAGAGGTAGCAGAGTAGGTCACAAAAGATGAAGAGACGATAAGGTCAAGATGGGAGCCAGAGACATGGGAGGGAGGACAAGTAGAGGGGAGATGTATGTTTCTGAGGTGGCAAACAAATCCCTTCTCTGAACTTGTGTCCATAGAGAATCATTGTGTTTCTTATCAAGAGCAAAGAAATATGAGCAAATGCAAGCTAATGTCACCTCAATTACAGAATTTGCAACAGAAATGACTACAGCAGGGGTGGCAGTCAGTGTCTGCAAAGTGGGCTGGTGGACGGCTAGCTATACGAGGAAACAGTCAGCCAGTGGAAAGAGGTAGCTATCCAGAGGAGTTGCCACTGACCAACACAATAATACAAATTCAGGGGCGTAGGAGACCCATAAAATCTGGGGGGGCAGGGGACACCTTGGGACTTTGCTTTTTTAATTTATTTATTGTGTTTTAGTCACAGAACTCAACTTTTCACAAAATTAAAATAGCAGTACGAATTAAATCACATATATCATCACTGTATAAAACAAGAGAAAAGAAGAAAAGAAAACAGAAGAAAATGAAGAAAATGAAATGCCTTCAATTTGGCATCTCACTTCAGAAGTCACAGTTCACGTAAAACTGTCACCACTTCCCAGGTCAAAAGGCGTTCTTGGTATGCTTGTATTTATTATTTGCACGATTATGCTGCTCGAGTTGCCTTTTGGCGGATGCCGCGATACCGGCCATACCGGCCTGCTCCGCACTGGTCTGAGACCACATGTTTGCCTCATCTGCACTGTATGCAGTGTCAGTATACATACACTCATCGTTCTGTGGTGATGAAATCCATGTTGGATCCAGCAGGGAGTAGAGGGGGGCAAGTGGGTAATGAAGATTTTAAGCCATTTGAACTTCTATAAGCTAGTGCACTGTTCTGGATGTGCTAAGGGAACAGAAGGGAAGATGGCAACATGCTTCTTCTCACAGCAACAGATCCCCTTGCCTATTCTGGACCCACAGATACATGTGGATACTTTGTGAATCTGGGTGCATCCATGAATCATTGATGTTGAATTATGTGAACAACAATCAGACTTAGCAGTAGAGAGCATCCCTTGCCTTGAGGTTTGGGTATAATTCAACAGTTTAGTGCATATGATAAAAATGGCACACACACTCATACACACATATGTGTAAAACTCCTTCCACACCATCAATTCACTAAAATATCTCATCTCCCATGTTTTTCCAGCTAACTCCCCTTCAGCATTCAAATTCCCCCAGCCTTCAGTCATCATCACCATAATACCCAACTTCAGCACACTAAATCCTCTAGTTCTTCCACATTGATACCACAAACCTACTTTCAACACTCTGATACCATCCGTACCCTATCCCGATCCATGCTCACACACTAGGGTGGGGAAACAGCGAACAAATGTACTTTCAGAAAATCGATCAAAGTCATGTTAACCAGTAACGGTGACTAATTTAAACACCCTTCAGTGAAGAGACACATCTCTGTATACAGGGTGTATGTCAGCAATATGAAAAACAGACTTATGTATCAAATATGTACATTGTGCTCATCACCATCATATGTTTGTTTGTTTGATATTTATTATGCATGCCAGACCCAAGGGTATCAGGGCGCAGGCAATAAGAAGTTATGAAGCTTGATACACAGGTTACATTAGTTACAATAGTATCAAAAAACATCTAAACTAACAGGTGTTGGATATAAGGTACATACAGTAAACAGTGGTAAGGAATATCAAGGCAAACTATATAGAGGAGAATGCACAGTTATTTACAGATGTGGTCAAGTTCTGCAGGTTCATTTATCATCATTCTCCAGGAGCCATATAATCACATTTTGCATAAATTTGGTGAAACATTGGTCCATTCTGTGCGTGGTGGGTAGTGAGTTCCACAGTTGAGCTGCTTTGACTGGGAAGCTACTGCCCACTATGGTAGATCATTTAAAGCGAGGCACCTCAAGGCAGTTGGAATTGACTAGTCTTGTGAATCTAGTAGATGTTTTTCTGGAAAATATTTCTATGAGATATTGTGGTGATTTATTGTTTAGGCATTTATGGATAAGGGATGCTGTTTTTAGTCGGATTTTCTCATGTGTGGATAGCCATTTGTGCTTGCTTCTTGTTTCAGAAATATGTTCCTTCCTAGAGATACTGAGAGCAGCTCTTATTGTATTGTTTTGGAGTATCTGTATTTTGTTAATAATGTATTTATCGGCTCCAATGTATAAGGCGTTGCAGTAATCCAGTTTGGATAGAATGAGGGCTCTGGCTAGGATCATGCAACTGTTGGATGAGAGGAATTTTTTATGAGCTCTAATTAATTTGCATGTGTATGCTGTTGAAGAGGCTAGCATGTTTACCTGTTTAGTGATTGTTAGGGTTGCATCTCGGTTAAATCCTAAGGTTTTTACATCATTGGCAACTTTAATAGGGTTCCCATTGATGATGAAAGATGAGTAGTCCGTGACGAGTCTGGTGAGGACGGATGCAGATCCCAGGATGTGAACCTCTGTTTTATCATCATTCAGGCAGAGGCTGTGAGTGGCCATCCATGCCTGAACGATACTGCAAATTCTATTCACCAATGCTAAATCCTAGCTATAGTCACCCGTAAGTGGTAGGAGGATCTGGTATCATCTGCATAGTTAGTGTAGGTGATACCCAGATGGTACAAATCATCAAACAGGGGCTTGGTGAATATTTATACAGGGTTGGAGAGACACATGAGCCCTGGGGTAACCTGCAAGTGATAGGGATAGGGTCCACAGCTGTAGATGGTGAGAAGACCCTCATAGTTCGGTCGCTGAGGAAGGATTGAATCCACGCTATAGCTTCCCTGGAGAAATGGGTAGCTGAATCCATGTGGCTGCATAGGACGTTGTGATCCACTGAATCGAAAGCCGCCGACAGGTCAAGAGGAGTACTGCAGGTTTTCCATTGTCTCTTAATTTGTCTATTTGGGCTTTAAGATCGATGAATGCTGTTTCTGTGCCATGTAATAGCCGGAAACTAGACTGACGAGAGCCTAGGAGTTGGTTGAGTTCTAAGAAGTTCTGGATTTGGATATATGCTACCTTATCTAAGATCTCCAACAGGAATGGCACAGTGGTGATGGGCCTGTAGTTGGTTGGTATGGAAGGGTATAGTGTTTGCGTCTTAAGGTTGCTAGGTATAGTGCCAGATGTAAAGGAGGCATTGATAAGTTTGGTAATGAAAGAGGCTAGATCCCTAGAGGCATCCTTAATAAGTTGTGCTGGGCATTTGTCGCCCTTACAGTTAGATGGTTTGAGACCCAAAATGACTTTCTCAACCTCTATAATAGAAACTTTGGAGAAGTGAAATTGGGTGACATTGACATGACATTAGGTGGTGTTATTTTGTTGGAAGGTGTTTTAGATAATATTGACACTTTCTTTTGTGCTATTTTATTCTGAAGGTTAGAGAATGTGTTGGCTAGAGCATACTGTATATCAGAACACCATGTTTTATTTTTGACACAGTTGTCTTGGGATATGATAGGAGTTTCTAATACGTTTAAAATAGTGAAGAGCTCCTTCATACTAGAATTTGGTTGCGTGATTCTGTTATTGTAGGTTTACTATTTTGCCAAGAGGATATCCTTCTTGTATTTGGATGAAATATTGATTATCTTTAATTTGTTTTCTGCAGTGGGATGTAGTTTCCAGGCAGTTTCACATTTTCTTTTGTCAAATCGTAAGTTTTTCAAATGAGGAGTAAACCAGTTGTTTAGGTGGCTTTTAGGTTTGCTCTTTCTGAGTTTTAGTGTGGCGATATTATCAAGAGTTGTGCTCATAACTTTGTTGTTTTCTTCAACAAGGAGGTTCAGATCCATACTGTCAGGTAGAGAATTGAGGGTAGGCAAGATATAGGGGAGTAGTTTGTCTACTGTGATATTTTTCTTGTTTCTAGTAAGTGTAGGTGGGGCAAGCAGTGGCTGTAGGGTGGGTCTTTTAGTTACTAGTGTAAAATATATCAGGTGATGATCCATCCAGATTTGGGGAGCAATTGAGGGATGGAGACATTACAATTATGATCTGCTACCCAATTGAGAATTATCCCTTTATTATGAGTTGGTTTGTTCACTCTCTGGGTGAAGGCAAGTTCTGTCAGGATGTTGGCCACAGCAATGGCCTGTTGGTTGTTCATGTCATTAAAGCCTAGATTGAGGTCTCCTATCAATAAAGTTTTGTAGGTATCCTTTAAGTTTTCCGATAATACAGTGGAAAGGTCTTCAATGAAGGTATTGATGGGGCCAGGAGGTCTGTATATATGGTGAATTTTCAAAGTTTGGGAGTTGACTGTGGGTAATTTAGTTGACATAACTTCACATGATGTGATATTGACAAGGATGATATTCTCATGGAAAGATTAGTTTTGACAATGATAGCTAGTCCACCACCCCGGGCTTCGCAACTATCAACTTTGTGGAGAGTGTAGTAATTTGGTATGGCTAAGGTCAGCGCAGGGCCTGCTGCCTCGTGAACCCAAGATTCTGTGATAGCGATAAAGTCGTAGCCTTCTGTTAGTATGATTTTGACTATTTCTGTAGCATGAGTGACTAAAGATCTGGCATTTATTAGGGCTCCTTTGAGGTTAGGTGTGGGCTTATCTGGAGGGGGAGGTGGGGTAGTGCTGTCAGGTGCAGGTGAGCGGATGTGGGTCCTAATTCATTTTGTATGTGACTTGGAGTTACTACTGTTGGTAGTAGGGCTAGACTTTAATTAATGTTTGTGAGACATGTTCATAGGTAGTTTAGGAGGCAATGTATAGATGTCCAGTGTATCTAATATCCTAGTAGGAGTAGGCATTGGGAAAAGTACCATTGATATAAGTAGGGCGCCCAGGTAGACTAGATTAAGCAAGGTGGGGTACATAATGTATTTGTCATGATGCCTACCCCCGGGCATCCGGATCAAGCCCATCAGCCCCGGGAGCAGGTATACAGATATTTATTTAAACCCCAGCAGCACCGGCTGGGGGCTGTCTGGGTTCAGTCCTGGAGCCTTAGGCACCAGGCTCATAATAGAATTCAGTCCTGGCGCCATAGACGCCAGGCTCATAGACATTGCTTACCTCATGCAGACCATGCTGCAAATGAATCCAAGCCAACGTGAGGCCTGGATGGGACTATTTTATGACAGGGACTATTTTTTACTCGGGTGTGGTTATGGGGAACTTCTTACCTGGGACTTCTTTGAAGGCTATTTAAATCACGCCCGAACAGCAGCACACGCTTCGCATTATTCTGCACTCAGCAGCGTAACGCTCACCGTGCCTGCAAGTCAGCATCCAGCCACGCCCATCTTGAATCCAGAGCTCTTAGAAGAAGGGGAAAGAAGAGGCAAGGTTAGAAAACAAACATTATTCAGTTCCTCACCTGATTCCGGATCCATCACATCTCTGAACCTGGAAAGAAAGTTATTTCTGCACGCATCACACCGCCAGCTGCAGGGCCGCGCCATACTCACCAGTCCTCACAGATCTTTCGATTCGGCACTGCCACCATAATTTCTTCGCCAAACTCTGGCACCTAGGGGACAAAAAGAAACAACAAGATGAGCTAAGAGAGCCAACAAATACAATCTCTTTTACCACCATAGACTTACCTGATTTACCACCAGAGGCATAATTCTTTAACTCTCCACTTCCTCATACGCCGCACCTGTAAACAGAGAGAAAACAACAAGTTAAATACATGCATCATTTACCGGACAGCGTCGGGTAATACAGACTCTTACCTGCACGCCATCAGCTGCACGAGACCAACTTCTCTAGGACTCAGCTGCAAGATAAGATTGGAATGGGACAAGAGTGAACATCGGACATATTGAACTCTATGAACTGTGTACTTACTGGTCCTCACCAGGAACCTCAGAGTCAATACTCATCCGGAACTCTCCCAACGCCTTCGAACCAGTGAAGTAACTGGTATCTACGCACCCCTGCAATCCACGCAGGATGGAGAGCTCATCTTTCAAGAATATAAGGTGAGATTACTGAAAGGGAATTTCGGAGGTGATTGGTGGGGAGAACAGCGGGGTGCCATCGCTAGAATCCACGGGTGGCTAAACTCCTCTCTCCACTTGCAGGAGAATACTTCTATGGATCAAGCAAATGAGATTAGGAGGGCCAGTTCAGTCTGTCATTTCTGCACTACTCATCACGTGGGTGGAGACCGGAGCTGTCTGGGTCCGATCGACGCCCCTTTGGGAGCCAGGTGAGCATAACAGCATTGGTGTAGCATACAATGTGAGGATAAGATAAATCAACAATAAAGTATTATCGTCACAAGGAGTGCAGCTGGTTACTATAAAGATGTCCAGCGGCATTAGCTAGTGGACTAGTCCAGTAGACTTAGAAGTAGTATGCTAATCAGTAAAACATGTAGGTTAACATTATTCTAAAGAAAGCAAGCCTAGGGGCTAGTAGACTATAGAGCACTATTAGCTGGTCCAGATGGTGTAGGCAACTGCACCCCTTATGCAATTTAGTTGAATATAATCTAGTATACAGTTGTAGGTTGGAAATTGTTTGCAACAATATACATAAGCATCACATTGATAACGTGTGATTAAGGCACGCAAGTTTAGCAAATAGGCATCGGCAAATAGGCAGCATATGATTAGTGATCAGTCGGCACATTTTACACATAGGCATCACACTAAAGTTGTGAGGGCACACATACCAGGCTCTTGGTCTGTTTGGCTATGGTAGAGTAGTATAATAGTCTTATCTATTATAGCCACTAGTGGTACATATCATGTGACTATCATGTCAGTCATTATTGGATTGCAATATTAAGCATTCAAAGGGTTATGTGACAGGATTGATATGTCAACATAAGGGCGATAATGCCGCCCCACAATGCAAATGATAAATGTTCTTCTGTACCATGACCTCATATTTCTATAATCCTAATTTCCAAAGGAGTAGAAGATGAACCAACATACAAAACTTTACGAGCGGCTCAACGCTACACACCTGCAATTGTTCACGCCCCTCTTATGCAATCTACAGAGATCTCAAAAAATGTTTCATCGGAACAGGCGTTTCTGGGGATCTGTCAACCTTCTAAAATAGCATTTATTAAAATGCCTAGCTTGCATCACTCAAAGATGGGGTGGCACAATTGTCTGGTATAAGTAACATTCACCACAACACAAGAGACCCCTCTTTAAATCATATTTGTCATTTAGCAGAATGCAGAAACGCGCCACAAGGAGCAATCTTTTGCATCCAAGATACAGCCCAGAGGGGGAACTGTGACAGAAGGTTGCATTGACAGAGCGTGTACAGAAGAGAAAGAGGGGATATAAACACAGAGTAGAGGAATCACGGGGGCCTTAGATGGATGGAGCCTAAGGATGCCTTTTATTTTGATAAATGTCGGCTCCCCTGATGCGCCCTCACTTCCTCCGCCTCCTCTTTCAGTCATAAGAGACCCCCTCACCCACCAATCTCTAGTCCCCTCACTCGCTACTCGTGCATTCAAGGCCGCCTGCTGCTGATCCCTGGCAGCTCTGTCAAATCAGAGAGATTTGGTTTCTAACTGCAAGTTTTAATCAATAATACATTTGAAGTTTCCTAATGCTGATGGGGGTCAGGCTGAAAAAATCGGGGCGACTTGAAACTGCCGTGAAGTGAAATGAAAGCGAGAGTGCAGGGAGCTGGAGATGCAGACGCAGGTGGTGGGGGAGGACAGGTTCAATGCGTTGTTGCCGGCTTGACAGAAAACAAGACCGACCCCTGCGGCTTGGAGGGCCTGGGCAGAGGCACTTGGACGATAGCCCTTTGGATTGAGTCCTTGCTGTGCACACCTGTGTTCTTGCACACTGACACTTTTGTGACCCTTTGCAAATTGTCAAGCTTTCCGATGTTTCCCAAACACTTTAGACTTAGTCATGTTTCCATGGTTATCAACAAGCAGCAGTTATTGTGGCCAGCAGACTAAATGTGCATCCCCTCACCACCTTGTACGGGCGATCCACAGAGGCGCATATCGCATGCATTTTATGTCTTGGCAACAAAATCAATGTCATCACAAATTGTAATGGTGTGCTCTAACAGGTGCTATAGTCAGGTCACTACAGGCCTTATGTTAATTACAGTTAGGGGTATTTAAACATGATTATGACTAGACTACAAGTATGCATCAGTGATATTAAACAAAGTTGGGCTCGATCTAGTAATTTCATTTAGTTTATAAACAAAGTCCTTAATAAAGTAGTTAACAGGAGCATTACCTACAGTAACAGGAGAGTCACATGTATCAAAAACGCTATTGGAAGTGACTCTGTCTCCCTTGATAAGTTAACACAAAGTGTCAGACTCACAGAGAGTCACTGGAGCACACATCGCTGCGAGGCTTCTCCTTCGTACTGAAAAACGAAGGCTGAGGCTGCACAGCAGGGCACATTCAGTTGTTTGTTCCCCCGCCTGGGCACGGTCATTATGCGCAGGCACAGGGCAGCAGCAGAAGTTGCAGTCAGTCTACTTTAACTTTTGCAAGCATGCTTACATGACAACTGCAGGCTGCAGTGCAGGCTGCAGTCGTATTTTACATGCTGTGAGCAGTCAGACACACATAATCCGGGGGGGGATAAAAGCTATTATATCCCCCCCACTTAAAATTGTGGGGCAATTTGTCCCCCGCATTCCCTCCATGTCCTGCACCCATGTAAATGGTTTTGCGACAAGTAATTCTGCATGGCACTATTGTATGTAGGAGGCACATTAGAAGTTTGAATACCTGAATCAACCTCAAACTCCAAGCTGCAGGAGCAGTTATACCGGCTACCCCTAATTTTGCAAATGGGAAGGTGAAAAATTGTCAACAACAGGTTGAACAATACATTTTTAGGAATTACCACAAGATAACCAATAAAGTAATATCTAGGTACGAGGAAGGGGGACATTATGCCATCATTCTTACATTGATGCCAGTAAATCAATGAATGTGAAATTAATTGAATGAGAAATTAATGGGAAAAGTGTACCATGTTTTGTAGATACAAGCCCCTCTCTGAACTTGTGCCCGTAGAGCATCATTGTGTTTCTTGAGCAATAGATAGAGATGAAGAAATTACATTTAATGTCACCTCAATTACAAAATGTGCAACTGAAATGATAACAGAAGGGGTTGGGGCATTGTTTGTAAATTGGGTTGGTATGTGGCTAGATGCTGTAAGAGGAAGCAGCAGCCAATGGAACAGGTAGAGGTGGTGGACGATATACCCCTGACCTACAAATTAATTCAAACGGTTTTGGGACAACTAATACTGCTTGTCACTGGTGTAAGTAGGAGGGGAACTGGGCGATTTAACACCTGAATCAGCCTCAACTTTAAGCCACAGGAGCAGTTACACATTCTGCCCCTCATTTTCTAAACGTTAATGTGAAACGTTTTAAACCACAGTTATAATATCTAGGAATGAGGAAGGGGACAATTATGCCGTCATACACATGTTGATGCCATGAGATCAACAAGGTCCTTTAATTGATTGTGAAACAACTAGGAAAAGTGTTCCATGTTTAGTACATCAGGGAGAAATTAAAATAACAGCCTATCCAAGTGTTCCACTGTAATCATAATCTCTGTAAGCAGTACGTATTTACAACAATCCCGTGATTCCTTCTGTGAACAACCCCTTAACAGTCTCTGTTGGCCCAATTTCGGATAGTCATACATTTCTTATAAGCCAGTTGTCAAGAGTAAATGTGTTAGGCTATGGTCTGTTGTATAAATTACAATGCACCATTTGTTGTACTTTGGCTGTAGTTTTGTTATAAATTTCAAATAAGCATGAAGGTGAATTGACTGCAATTTTACCAGAAGAACACTTAGGGGAACAAAAGGGCAGGAGATATGAGACAAGGCAAGCATATGTAGAGGTATTAATGCTGAAAGAGACCCAAGAATCGTGGTCTCAATATGCGAGCCATTGAGGGTAAGATATCACAAACCTTTTGCCAAGAAAACCGGAAGCAGAATCAGGTATTTCGATATTGATTAAATTTTTGTTAGATCAAGCGATAATTCTGCGTCCATGTAGTACACCAATTAAAAAAGTAACCAGAGAGAGAGATGTATCCAGATTTGTTAACAATTTTAAGTCAGTCAAAATGTCTTTTTTACCACATCCCTAAATGTCCCAAATCAGAAAACATGTTGCCATGCATTACACCTTCAGCTCTGGGCTTCACATTTGTTGATTTAGTTTCTGCATTTGTCTCCATTCCCATACACCCCGGATAGCTAGTATTGATTTCCTTTTACTCATTCTGGGCTCCAACATATGTGCTGTTGCTTACCATGGGAGTGCTCAGAGTCCCGCACTTTTACCAAAATAATGAAACAGGAGATAGAAATTACTTAATTCCCCAGGGGGTACAGTTCTGATTCAATATGAGGAATATTTAATGATAGCTTCAGCTTCTTATAAGGCATGTAATCAAGACTCATTAGTTCTAATAACTGCCGTAGCAGAAAAGAGGCATAAAGCACCCAAATAGAAGTTGGAGCAGTATGGATTCCAAAATAGAAGCTATTTCAAAATTGTCCAGCATGGCTACAATCAGTCATATTATATCCTGTTTGGTGGCCAAGAAATTATAGTTATCAATCTATATATTTTTTTTAATTATTTGTTGATTCGGCTGAAACATTCAACCTTTCAATATAAAAAAGTAAACAAACATTAAAATTCGAACAATAGCAATACAAATAAAATCAAGAATGAGATGAAGATCCGTAACACAATACAAATAAAACCAGATTCCAAATAAAACCTTCTTCAATTCAATTCAGTAACGTATAGTTTCTATGAATCCTAAGTTAAATCATTGTGTAATTCAAGCTCATACAAAAAGTTCATTGCTGCCTGACCTATTGATTTTGTATGTACATGGAATACATCTCTCCGTAGATCTTTTGCATCCATGTACAACACATGTTTAAACAGTGTCTTAAAATGTTTTGATCTTATACTTCGTAGTGTTACACATTCTGTAATGAGGTGCTCTAAGGATTTTACTCCTGTATCACAATACCGACATATATTTGACATTTGATTGTCATCAGACCACATGGTTGTAACTTCTCTAGTTTTCCATAAATTTAGTCGAAGGCGCATCAGACCAACACAATGCAGAACACTAGGAGATTTTAGCAAATATGCTTCTGATTTACCAAATCTTTTTAGAGTGAAAGGGTCTGTTTTGAATATTTTATAATTTTGCATAGATCCCTGCTCAGAATCCAGTCACTTTGCCACATCTTTGCATTAGCTTTCTCTGGATTTTGGAGAAGTAACTCCTCTGTTATATCTGCATCCTGTAAATACTCCTGCGCCTTTGATCACCATTGCCCAACGAGCCGGTCATTTGATTCCTTCACATAGATTGCTAGCTGTGTTAATAGTCAATTTTGATGTTCAACCAAAGCACATTTCCTATATAGCATACATATATTCCATTTATAAGTGGCATGTACAGATGTTAACCCCAATTCATGCCTTATTAATGATACAGGCGTGGACAATGGCAATTTCAACAGGCTCTTCCAAAGGCACCTTCAATTTTGTCCCAGAATATGGCTGTCTACATGTTTTAGCTTCCGCCCCATATAGCAAGATAGGTACGACTTTTTGTTTAAAGTATGTTATTATCAAGGGAATAGAAAACAATATTTGCCATTAATGATTCTTACCTGGGATAAAACGTTGTTACATTTCAACTTCAGACCATGCTCATACGGTAGATCTTTTGGATGATTATTGATGTTAGAGCCTGATGTTTAGCATCCACTCGAGACATTGATTACGCTGCTTGAGGTTACCAAATTGCACCACCTGTGTTTTATTTTTACATTTATGGTCATTTTATTGACATTAGCATACGTTTCCAGGGCCTGTAACATGTAGCGTAGCCCCATGGATTACGCTGCTTGAGGTTACCAAATTGCACCACCTGTGTTTTATTTTTACATTTATGGTCATTTTATTGACATTAGCATACGTTTCCAGGGCCTGTAACATGTAGCGTAGCCCCATGGGTATCTTTGACAATAGGAGAAGGTCATCAGCATATAATAATCATTTGATGACCTTATTTCCAATTTTCAGTGAATCGGTTATTACATTTGCAAATTCCATGCCCAGATCTAAAATGAAGTAATTGAAGAGGGCTCAAGCAATTATGCAACCCTGCTTCAGCCTCCTTGTCATTGGAATCGACTCAGAGAGCAATCCATTACCATCTAGCCTTATCTGTAATGAAGTCTGTTCGAGAAAGTCAATCAGCCATTTTAGGATGTGCCACAGGCAGTTATTTTTCATTAGTTTCATAAAGAGCAGTTCTCTTACCACTGAGTTGAACACTGTCTTAAAGTTGACAAAGGTGACATAAAGTGGTTGCTTCTTATGCGATTGTTCCACAATAATGGCGTTTATGGCAAGTACATTGACACCTGTTCCCAATCCTTGCAGAAACCCTGTTTGCAATTGGGTCCCTTAAATTCTCTTTATTCAACCAGTTATTAAAGTTGCAAAGAAGTAAGCAGGCAAATGCAAATATCTTTCCCAGACACCAGACAATCTAATAAGTCTATTGGTCTATATGCTGCAGAGTCATGTTTGTTTCCCTTTTTAAAAAGCGGGATTAACAAAGACTTCTTCCATGAATCAGGCAACTTCCCTGTTCGCATTACTTCCTTGAATATTCTTACTAATATGGAGGCCCACATTTCTGTATTTCTTTAACATTTAATTATCAAGACCATCAGGGCCCTGGGCTCGAGATGTGCTAAGTTTTGAAATGTAAAACATCACATCATCATAATCAAATTGAAATTAGTGATTCCAGTTTACAACATTAAACCTCAAATGGAAATTTGAGGTAGGAGTTTGGTATTTTTGCTTGAAATAATCGCACCAAGTTCTTGCTGCAATAGAGTTTATTTGCACTGAGTTTTTATCCTTCTTTGTTGTCTTGTTAAATAAGCCCCATGTTTCAGCTGATAACTTGGAAGCGATTTTTTGCAGCATATGTTCACTATCTTTTTGATGGCATATCGCTTTTCTCCCTCTTTGCCAATACTTGTATACTGTTCTCAGGTGGTTGATTTTACATAATCTTTCTTCTATTGGTAACTGTTTCAACATTCGTATTTCCCGTCTCAGTTCAGCTTTTTTATGTTTAACATCAATATCGAAGACATGAGCATGTTTATAGTTGTTTCCCTGCACAGCTGTTTGTACATAAGCATATTTCTGCATTGTTGATATATATCCCTGCCTTGAATGATTTGACAATGCCCTATCGCAATAGTTTAAGGCTATTTCTGACCATTTTAAACGATTTCTGGCATTATTTGCGGTAAGATGACCCTTGTATTTCTCTATGTGTTTTATGTGCTGCTTTAATTCCCACTCCCATGTTAAGCACAATTGTCCATGATCACTTTTAGAGCTCCTTTTAACATCCAGGGTTTGGATTTTGTTAATCAAAGCAGGATTTACAAATACATAATCAATAATGGCTTTCAAGTACTGGCAGCTGGTGTACCACCCTCTAATGCGCCATTTACCATTATAAATTGTCTGTCTTTCATTATATACCCCCATCTTTGTTCCTCTAAGGTTCGTTTTTTACCCCGTATTGGTATTAAATGAAGGTTTAAATCACCCATAATTAGAACATAATCTATTTCACGACTTGTATAAAAGGTGTAATCAGATCATACATAGACACTGAAAAGCCTTTTGCTTTTCTTACTGCTATCATTAGGCCCACCATCGGGCGTCCCCTAGTCAGCAGTAAAGCGGGAACCCACAGTATTTCATATCCGTCCCATATTGGCGTTCCCACCATCCATGTTTCTTGGAACACCAACACATCAAACTTATTTAAATCGGTGTTCATAGAATCAATGAGATGCGAGAACCCCTGAGTGTTCCAACTCATAAGATGGATTTTTTCAACTGTTGGGGATTGTTATGCTTGATATTGATGGTTTCCCACATCAATTAGCCTTGTACCATTTCCTCCATATATTTGCGGGTTTATCACCATTCACCTTCTGAGCATCATCTTTATACAATTTAAAACCCATTTGATATAATGTGTCCTTTGCATGTCAGAGAATGTCCGCAAAAATAGCAGAATGTACTGATACTCGTGACTTTGATAAGTCCTGATTATCCAAGAATTCAATTCTTTCAATGTCAGATGACTTTATGTTCTGTAACTGTGGTGTCTCTTTGCAGATGTTTAGAAAACTAGATCGATTTACGTCAAATTGGACAAAAGGATGCTCTCAACATTCAAGAATAAAACAATGGAGACCAGTTCCATTTAGATTATTATTTGGATTTGCTTTTGTTTTATGTGTAGATTCTTTAACCGTGGCAATATTCATTCTCCATTGTGCAGTAGGTTCTGAGTTAATTACTTTGTGTGCATTCACTCTGGGGTTTGTTTGCCACATCCTTGGCCCATTTAAACGTGGCTGGTAACCTGGGATTAATATTTTTTTCTGCATTGGTTCTTGCCAATTCATATTTTTTGTTCTTATTGGCCAAGTATTGTTCTACAGTTTTATTTATTTCCTCTCTCATTTGTGCCACAGCCATCTCCACCATAACTTTCCCCTGTTCAACAGATGGATAGGTAGAGTCAGGGTTTTGATGCGTTAAACTTTTACTTCTCTCTTGCATTAGAGTGGTTTCTGCAACCAGATCGTCAAGTGGTTTATAGGTCAAATCAATCATTGGTATTTCATTATCACTAGTAACTTGCTGTACTATTACAGCATTAATAGCATTCCCCTCCTCCTTTTTATCTTCTTTTTGTTTTGAGGAGTTTATTAGTTTCAAGAAGTGTCTCATTTGTGCACTTGTTTTAATTGCTCTTTTACTTTAACTAGCTTTTTTGCATTTATTCTCGATACTTTAATTTGTCCTGTTCCCATGTTCACTGGTATACTGAAATCAATTATTTGTGACTGCATAATTTTAGTGACTGGTGCCTCCATTGCTGTGCTATTAACCTCATTACTTTTGGCAAACATGCTACGGCACAACACATTAGGCTGGTTTTTCTCACCTCCACCTTTTGGCACCTCTACTTCTGTGCCGTTAACCTCGTTACCTTTGGGAGACATATTATGGCACAACATGTTTGGCTAATTTTTCTCAGTGTCCTTCAATTTCTCTATTAGTTGTGGTTTCTTTTGCAGCTTTACTAGACTCTGATCTTCAGTAACCCTACTCTCATTAGTATCTAAATTCGCTGTCTGAATTCCAATATCTATTAGACTAAAATGTCTGAAGATTTCATATTGGGGCTCACTGTTCCTTCTTTCCTCAGGAGTTACGATTTCAGTTCTTTGACCTGAGATTTGTGTCAATAGGATTAATTGGTAATTGAGTTTTTGATCCAGTGCTTTGTTTAGCTTTGCAAGAGATGGTAGGGCTATATTCATAACTGCTATAGTAGGGTTCACATTCACTTCTGTAATTCCATCATCACTGATACCCCCACTAGGCCTTAGTGCTTATTGACTTTTGCACACTTCATTTGGTTGTCTAGGTGTTGGTGGAATGAATAACAACGAGTTTATAGAGCCCTCACGATCAGAACACTGAGATGATCCTAAGGATCTTGTTTTCGGTTGATTAGGAGCTATCTGAATCTCTTCCCTTTACTCATTTCTTCCAAACACAGTGGGCTCACTTAAGGATGGAATGGGGTAGAGATTGTCTACCTGCATCAGGTCCCCTGTGTTGGAGTGTAGAAATACCACTTCATCATGATTGTCCGAGTTATGGCTCATATTGATGAAGTTAAGAGCTTCTTCATCCACTTGCCCAGTAATATGCATCATTTGATATGCATTTTTTAATCTTTGCTGAGCCTCCACCAAGCATATTTTGGGAGGACTAATATTCACATATCCCTTCGTTTTCTGAACTAGCAAATTGTTATTGTCGCAGCATTTACTTTCATATTCCATCGTGGTATCTGAAATTACGCTTCCATGGTGACCATTACTATTTCTATTGGGTTATTTTTAATGGCGTCTACTTCCATGTTCAGGTGGGCATTTAACTCTGTCAATTTATTATGTTCTGTACTTTCATCTTCTTTGTTTTGTATTTTGTCTAATACCACCCCTTAATCCACCCCTTGATTGTAATAAAGTTGTATGTTGTTACATTTAGACGCTGTTCGCTTCCGGCTCTTGTTTATCATTTTTTTCTCCATTATACACGTCTGCAGTTTTTTTTTTTTGCACTGGCGTGTTCAAATGTGCCACTATGCTCTTTGGCATTGCAAGAGCCTTTTCAATGGCTAACAGCTCCTTGATAATCGGGATACCGGTTTTCAATGTGTAATGGCCTCGCTCCACCTTGTAGTTTTAGCGTATGCCTTGAGTTTATTATTGACTCAGGAATTGGTTAGGATACAAATTATCCCGCAGTATATTATTGCGATGAAAGACTTATTGGTTCTGCACAACTAAATTCAGCTGTTTAAGGCTACTATTATCGCCAATATTCCACTTTCCTACAACACACTCACTTGTTTTCCTCAAAGGCAACACATGCTCAATGCATTTTACTATAACACTTCAAATCACAAATGCAAATAGCCTATGCAAAACCACTTAAATACCTGTCCACATATCATGGTTTTTCCCAAATGCCTTGATCGTTTACAAAACACTGGCCGCCCCCTCCACGCTATCTTACTAGACAGCGACACATTACACCTAAACAGTGCACTTCCACAGATGGCCTTTAGGACACTCAAACATGGAGGATGCATTACAAGAAATGACTCATTTGCATTCACCTGAACCACTGGAGTGGTCAGTGGAGGCAGAAAAGTGATTTATTCATGTTAAGAAAGCCCTTGCAGGTGCACCTGGTCTTCGGTTGCTTGATTACCAAAAGCCATTTGTGCGTTATTGCCAAGAAAGAGGAATGCTCACAGGCAGTATTATCACAAAAGCAAGTTGACAAACACCAACAGACTGCTTTTTACTTTACCATGTTAAATCTCATTGCTGCATTGCTGCAGAGTTTCCACCTTGTTTGTGGCCAAGAGCCACAGCCACACTGATAGTACATATGTGTGAAAATATAGTGTTGGGACTGTCCTATATTTTAGCAGTGTTTCACACAATAACTGCATTCTTGGTAAAAACAAAGACACAATATGTACAGTTAGAGGCTTAAAATATGAGCTAAACTTATCGAACTCTACGAAAGTAACCCTTACCCAATGTTCAGTATCAAATTCAGCCAACTTTTAACATGAACAACAGATGAGGATCCCCGCCTTTTAATATCATCACCCTCTCTAGGTCACGCAAGGATTATAAATAGTGGTACAACATGTATATGCACATTACTATGAATAATGATCAGGTTTGAAAAATAAGTGTTAAAATCAGGATATCCATTGAGTGCAGACATACAGACATTGAAAGTGCTTAGCTTCTAGATGTATTTTCAGCACATAAACCAGAACGTACTGCCCAAACACGAAAATGCACTATAGGAAAGGGCAAGTGGTTGAATATTTTCCCCAACTCTCGTTACATGTTTGGGAATGACTACGGGATGTTATGGAAGTAAAGATGCAGGCACACTAATCAAAAATACACAGTATGTAAATGTCCTTCTACAATCATTGATGTTACCCGAAGAACTTGCAATGGTAAAGTACATAGCACAGCAAACCATGATGGATGACGTAGCAGAGGAAATGCTCTGCAGGCCAAGCAGTGAGGGAGAATACCCAAACCTCAATACTCTGGTCAGAAAAAATAATGCTGCAAAGACAAGGGCACATTATTTGTTCCACATTATTCCTCACTTGATGGTCTAGGAGAAATAGAAGAATGGGTTTTTTACATTTGCTCAATGGTGCCACACATTTAGCGAAAAGGGCGGGGGGCGTCTCAGTTACATTAGTAATATTACACTCCAGTTGTTTTTTTACACAGGTGGCATAACATTTATGGTGCCAGTGTTTAATCTGCAAAGAACAGAATGTGGGCACATGAGTGAAGGTGGATCAGGGATCCAGCAGAGTCATGGGCCTCCCTTCATTAAAACATAGTGGGATTTTAAACAGCTGCCAAACATGACAGGAGTGGAATGTTGTTGTAGAAGAATGTTTACTAAATGGATAGAGGCATATCCGACCAATAAAAGAGACACTTTCTCCGCTGCTTTGGCGGCCAGATAGTATTAAATTAACATTGACTGAGGAACACATTGTATATTGAATTTGGTACATGAGATATGTAAGGTACTGAACATTCAGAAAAAGCTCCACTGCCCTCATCATCCACAGTCAACAAAGTTAGTGAAAAGACAAAAAGGGAGTTTGGAAAATCAAATTTTGAAAATAAGTGCAGAGATTTATTTCAATCGGCCAAATGTGCTACATATTTCTATGATGAGCCTGCAATGAGCTAACAATAATATTAGAGGATTGATCCTGCATGAATTTCTAATTTCGAGAGTGATGTGCGTGCCGAAGGTGGAGCCAGAATCATTCTGTCACCCTTTGTATTTGTTTTGTTATTGACGTTTATTATACAGCTTTACCAAGGCACTGTACAAAATGAATAAAGTCGGTAAAATAAAATAAGTAATGAGTCCAATGACAAACAGCTGTTGAAGAGTTAAGAAGAAGTCAAGGAAGAGAGAAAATGGGCCTTGAGACTGGAATGAAAGATGTGAAGAGGGGTGAAGGGGGGAAGTGCGGATGTCCGATGGCATTGCAATCCAGTGTGTGGGGGCTAGAAGAGAGAAGAAACAAAGCAGGTTAAAAGGAAAAGAGAGATGAAGATGCTGAGACTGGAGAGAAAGTGAGGGTGAATAGAAGGATACAAGTGAACAAGTTATGGAGGGGCCAGGCCAGGATCACACTTAAAGACAATACAAAGAAAATTAAATGAAATAAAATAAAAGACAAGGGACATACCAGAGAAAAAAAGATAGAAAGAAGAGACTGGATAATGGAGGAGTGAGAAGAGAAGACATATTGTAGAGATGAAGACCGAGCATAGAGGGGTGAGATGGGAGGAAGGAAGTCCAAAATGCACAGCAATAACCAAGACGGGAGAGGATATAATGAGTAATCAAACGTTCAACTGCATGCAAAAATAAGTAAGGATTAATCTATTAAATAGAAGGAAGCAAAAGGTGTGGCCAGTCAAGGAGATATGGGAGGCAACGTTTAAGGGAAGAGTCAAAAATACCACTAAGATTATTGGCCAAAGGTTAGAAAGAAAGAAGTAATGGGGGAAAAAGAAGACCAGAGGGAGAAGCGAGAGGTGGGGAAAAACCAGAGGGAAGTAAAGGATCTCGGTTTTTGAGGGATTAAGGTGGAGAAAATCATAATGCATCCACTGCTGAAAGACAGAGGGGCAGGATGAGATGGAGGAGGAAGGGAGTCAGAAAAACAAAAGAATATCTGTGAGTCATCTGCCTAGAGGTGAGAGGAAACATTGGATGATTCAACAATAGAATAAAGGGAAAAAGTGTACATAGAAAAAAGAAGGGGGCCCAACACTGAGCCTTGGGGGACACTGTGCTGAAGAGACTGGGGAGAAGAAGTGTGCCCAGCCCAATATAGAGAAAAAGAGTAATTAGAGAGATAGGAATGGAACCAAGTAATATAGAATTAGAGAGCCTCAAAGTAAAGTGTGAAGACAGGAGACTGGGGTGGTCCAGTGTGTCAAAAGCCGCAGAGAGGTTAATGAGAATAAGTACTGGAGAGGTTTTATTGTGGTGAGCTGAAAGGAGAGAATTCATAACATTGAAAAGGGCGGTTTCCTTGGAGTGACTAGGGTGAAAACCGGACTGAGTCAGCGGAAGAAGAGAGTGAAGGGTAAGTTGTTGGAAGTCTGAGTGTAAACAACCTGTTAAAGTAGTTTTGAGAGCAATAGGAGAAGGAAGATAGGACGATATATGGCTAGAGGGGAAGGATTAAGATAATGCTTTTTCAGGATGGGAATGAGTAGAGAATGTTTAAAGGAAGATAGGAAGGAGGCAGAAGACACTGAGAGATCAATGAGAGACATCACAAAGGGAATATTTTACGGGTAAACAAGGGGCATAAGAGGAGCAGGCAATGGGCCACATGGGAAAGCACTGGGATGTGCCCAGATAAGAAAAAGGGCTGTTTCTGAATCATTGACAGTGAATAACAGAAGGGGGGCAAACGGGAAGGTTGAGTCATTGGTATAACTCAGGAAGGAAGCTGCGAAGGAAGGTCGACAAGGGATGAGCATTGAATAGAGACTTTGGAGATAAAAAGTCATCAAAGTCAGAAGAGGATAGCGCAGAAGAAATATAAGCATCCGAAGTCAGGGGGGCAGAGCATCATGTTTATAACCTGGAACAGGTGACATGGATGGTGGAAGAGAGAGGAGGTAAGGGATGAAAAATGATTTGCCTCTCTTCTTTGCAGCAAGAAGAGAGGCATCACAGAATGAATGAAGTACAGAAAGAAAAGAGAATTGGAAGAACAACAATTTGTTTTCCAGGTATGCTCTGCCCTCCATAAGGCAGACCAGAGGGAGTGAAGAGCCTGAGTCAGACATGATTGAGGAAACCTATGAGAGGGAGATATGATTGTAGACAGGTAGAGTAGATGGAGAGTAGATGAAGGAGAGGTGTGAAGAATAGAACACATGTGAAGATTGCAATGAAAGAAAGTGGTTGGGGAAGAGAGGGAAAGGGAATGGAGAAGAGAGGGAAACAGAAGTAACACAAGGAGTGGTCAGAGGAGTACATAGGTTTTACAGAGACTGTGAGATCAAGTGGAGAGGATAGGAGAAGATCAGGTATATGCTCCATTCAATTGACAGGTAGGTGTATCCTGGTGGTGCATTGTGGGATTTCTGTGGGAGTACATCCTCTTGGAAGAAACGGCCTTCCCCCTTGTTTTTTCAACTTCTAGCAGCATTTTCACTGGCACGTGTATATGTACCAGAGACTACTGAACCCTGGTGTGCTCTTTTTAAGTGACTACCTATTGTAATGCTGAACTCTCTAGTGGGGAGTACACTTACACTTTTTAAATAAAGAATGTGATGTAGAAATCAACTTGACTTGTGTGTAAAGAGTTTGAAAATGTAATGTAATATAGCTAGATGAAAGCTTTTACACTGATCACATATCCGGATTGTAAAGTTGCTCTAAGTGGCACTGACATGCACAAAGGCCCAACGTTTAGTTATTTTAGAGTCCCAAGCTGCACCTCACTAATTCAATTTGATAGGCTGAGGTCTCAGAAGGGATGTTGACTAGTATTTCATGCAGGCTGCACGTTTATGATTGGGAAAAAATCTAATTAGACCATGGGTCCCCCATTCTGTTATGTTATTTCAGGCTGGGCATTGATGTAATGGAAGGCTGACTAGAGCAATAGCCACTAGTTATGAGTAATTCATAGCTTGTCTGTACATCACTGTCCAGTTTTGCTAAGACATTCAAGCCTCCACAGGGGCCTTATTGGAAAATAACAACAATGTAATCAATATAGAAATACCTGTCTCTGCTTCTGGTTTTATTGGCAAAAGGTTTGTGATATCTTATCCTCAATGGCTACCTCAACACCCTGTACCCTAACCTAAGTATCACAAGACTAAGGATGTGTGAGACATTTGAAGGATGTCCATTAATTCTCGTTTGGAATGAGAGTACTATAAATAATTATGTCAGAGGAATTTCCCCTTTTAGGCCAGTCTGTGTTATAGTGGATATCACGAGATCGGTGGGTACCTGTTTGTCTTGCTGAAGGTCTTTGGTTGGCAGCCAGACTGTCTGTTCTTCTCCGAAGCTAGTGTAACGCGGGTAGCCAGTCCAAACCTAAACCCAAACTTAGCAACTGGGCGGAGGATGAACCGACTCCCAACGTCACGGTGTGCTTTACCCCTGATTATCGTGACGTCACGACAGTGCGAGCACTGGCAGGGGGAGCAGAGAATGGTTTGTCCTTCCGTAGCAGTAGAAGAAATATCCGGTAGCAGGCGGGTCTTGTCCACGGCGGTTAGGTACCAGGCAGGCAAGGGGGAGTTCGCAGACAAGCACCAAGGAAGAGGCAGGCAAGGCAGGAGCGCAGAAGGACTGGGGGAGAACAAGCTGATTAAGGTCAAAAGGACAGGTAGGGAACTGATAGGGTCTGGCAGGTAAGGATAATGGCCAGGGGAACCGAAGGGAACCAGGAGGGAGCAACCTGAATAGAGGACACTGACCAGGGAACAGAGTTGAACCAGGAGAGCAACCAGGTGGAAGGGAATGGGCCCAGGACACAGATTAGAACCAGGAGATCAGCAGGAAAAAGGTAATGGCCTGGAACAGGTGTGAACCAACGGGACAGGGGAGCGGAGCGAAAACACGGTCTGGGCAAAACCGCGTTGAGACGCGATAGAACATGGCCTGGACTCATTTTATAGGGCTGCCAGCACCTGAGAGGCTTGTACCGCAATCCGCCTCGTTCCCAGGTGCTGGCGAGCCCAGAACGAGGCTTGAGAAGCAAGCCCTCGTTGCTCCGAGTGCCCAATACACTGCGCATGCGCGGGCGCGAGGACACGAGCGACCGCGCATGCGCAGCGAAACATAACGCCGGACTCCCGGAATACCCCGGGGAGCCGAACCCCAAGAGCGGAAGCGAGGATAGAGCCGCCAGGAGGGAGCCGATCGGGCAGGAGCGGAAAGACCAGACCGCCGGGTGAGTGGCATGACACTATGACCCCCCCCAGAAAGACCCGGGGCCCCAGGTTTCCAAGGAAACCGCTGATAGAACTCGCGGATAAGACGGGGAGCGTGCACATGAACATGTGGTTCCCAGGTGCGATCGCAAGCCGGGTATCCCTTCCAGTCCACCAAATAGTGAAGCACACCCCGACGTAAACGCGAGTCACAAATCTCCTGAACCTCAAATTCGGGAACCCCCCGTACCTGGACAGAGGCAGGACGAGGACTTGCACGTCCATACTCGTCAACCACATAGGGCTTCAGGAGGGAAACATGGAAAACGGGATGAATCCGCCAGGAAGGGGGTAGCTGAAGACGAAAGGCCACAGAGGACAAGCGCTGAATGACCCTGAATGGACCAAAATAACGAGGTGCTAGCTTGATAGGGAGGTTACGAAGAGGTAGATTCTTTGAAGATAACCAAACCCGATCCCCCACCTGGAAATCGGGTTCCAGGGTTCGACCCCTGTCTGCTTGTCTCTTCATGCGCTCCCGTGCCTCCGTCAGGGTCCCACGTGCCAACTCGTGATGCCTCTGTATGGTGGATACCAAATGATCAGCAGAAGGAACGGTACTGGGCAACACTGGACGAAAAGGCAGCAGTTTGGGGTGTTGACCCGTAGAACAGTAGAATGGACTCACCCCGATAGAGGCATGTATGGAGTTGTTATAGGAGACCTCCGCCAGATCCAGAAGCGATCTCCAGTTGGATTGCGTGGCGTTAGCATAACACCGAAGATAATCCTCCAGGGTTTGGTTGGTCCTCTCTGTCTGACCGTTGGTCTGAGGGTGGTAACCGGAACTCAATGCTCTGCGAATGCCAAGATGATCACACAGTTTGGACCAAAAGGAGGAAAGGAACTGTAGCCCCCTATCCGAGATAATCTTCTCAGGTAAGCCATGTAGGCGATATATTTCATGCAAAAAGGCAGATGCCATTTGAGCGGCTGTGGGTATCGCATGGAAAGAAATGAAATGGGCGAGCTTGGTGAAGCAGTCCACTACCACCATAATACAAGTACATCCGTCTGAGGGTGGTAACTCGACAATAAAGTCAGTTGCAATGGTGTGCCAAGGATATGGCGGTATTTCAGAGGGTCGTAACAACCCCAATGGACGCCTCCTGGGAGCCTTGATCTGGGCGCAGACCGGACAACTCTTCACGTATTCATTGACTTCTCGAGCCCAGCTGGGCCACCAAAACTGTCTGGATACGAAATCTTGAGTGGCTCGGACACCACGATGTCCTCCGATGCACGAGTCATGAAAGCCATGTAGTATAGACTTGCGAACCGTACCCCTTGGGATGTACAGTCTCCCTCGATAGAAGAGTAGACCATCACGTTCCGTGACCAACGTCCTCCTACGGAGAGTCGTTCTTTCAGGATCCATCAAAGTCTCCCGTTGAATGGTCTGAAGATAGGGAGAGAAAGTCAACAGAAAATGACTAGGCGAGATTAAGGGCATTTCGAGACCGGAATCCTCCCCTCCCTTATCCAAAGAACGAGACAAGGCGTCAGCCTTCAGATTGGAAGTGCAAGGTATGTACGTTATGTTGAAGACATAGGGAGAAAAGAAAAAGGCCCATCGGGCCTGACGTGGCGTGCGACACTGCAAGGAACGAAGATACTGTAGGTTTCGATGATCGGTGCGCACCTCCACCGGAAAGCGGCCCCCAAGCAGATGATGTCTCCATTCTTCGAAGGCAGTCTTGATGGCCAACAGCTCCCTTTCTATGACCGCATAATTTCTTTCACTGGGAGTTAATTTACGAGAATAGTAGGCCACAGGGTGTTCGAAGGAAGTAAGTCCATCCTGTTGGAGAAGAACGGCTCCCACAGCAAAATCTGAAGCATCAGCCTCCACAATATAAGGCAGCTCGTCTTGAGGATGGCGCAAAACTGGAGCGGAGCAGAAAGCCGTCTTCAAAGAATCGAATGCCAGCGCGGCGTGAGAATCCCATTGAAATAGAACCTTGTTACTGGTCAGTCTAGTAAGGGGAGCCGTAATCCGAGAAAAGGACGGGATAAAACGCCGATAAAAATTGGCGAATCCCAAAAACCGCTGAAGTGACTTAACATCATGAGGCGGTCTCCATTCTTTAATCGCTTGGACCTTTCCGGGATCCATCTGGATACCTGCACTGCTAATCACATAGCCCAAGAATTCCATCTTGTCCTGGTGGAAGGAACACTTCTCTGCCTTGACGAACAGATGATTCAGTGACAAACGATGGAGGACCTCTCGGACGTGTCCAACGTGTTCCCCCGGGGTACAGGAAAATATCAATATGTCATCCAGATAGATCCAAACAGATATGCCTGTCAAGTCACCAAAGATGTTGTCCATTAGGCGCTGGAAGATGGCTGGGGCATTACACAGGCCGAAAGGCATTACCCTATACACATAATGCCCGTAAGGTGTCTTAAAAGCCGTCTTCCACTCGTCCCCGTCCTTGATCCGGACTAGGTGATAAGCACCCCGTAGATCCAGTTTGGTAAAAATCCGGGCCGAATGTAGGGTTTCTAGAATGTTTCGGATTAAAGGTAATGGGTAGCGATCCTTTACGGTGATGTCGTTCAACTGCCGATAATCTATGCACGGACGTAATGTTCCTTCTTTCTTTTTGACAAAAAACAGAGGAAACCCTGCAGGTGATTTAGAAGGAACTATGTATCCTTTCTTCATACAGTCGGCCAAATAGTCCTGCAATACCTGTCTCTCAGTTTGAGTTAAAGCATACACCTTGCCATGAGGTATCTTGGAGTCAGGAAGTAGGTCAATGGCACAGTCAAACGGCCGATGTGGCGGCAAGGGAATGTCAATAGGCTCAGAGAACACATGTTCGAAGTCGATGTATACCTGTGGTATCTGAGAAACCGAATTCACACCAGACCCAGTACCACTAGATTCCAGTGTGGTAGTGAGATCCGAGTCTTGGGATAAGGCTGATGGGGTACAATGCTGAAGACAAAAGGCGGAGGCAAAAGTCAGAGTACGGGTCTCCCAGTTAATCACCGGATTGTGATGTTGAAGCCAAGATAGCCCCAAGACCACCTTGTATGTGGGAGACTTGATCACGTCCAATGCTATTTGTTCCTTGTGTTCTGAGACAAAAAGAGATAGTTCCACGGTATGTAAGCGGATGGGTCCCGAGGATAAGGGTGTTCCATCAATGACTTCGACTGGTAAGACCGTTCCTCTAGGCAAAAGCGGTATCCGGTTTGTGGTAGCGAATACCTCGTCAATATAGTTTCCCGAGGCTCCGCAATCCAACAATCCCTGGACTTCCAAAGACCGGTCCATCCATTGTATGTTGATCTTCATGGTCATCAAGACGGCAGGTTGCATGGGCTGGAGCACCGAACAGGAGTGGGAAAGGACAGATAAAGAAGTTGGACCCGTCGTAGCCTTTCCGTTACACGACAGGTCCACTAGTTTCCCGCCTTCTTTTGTGGTCGAAGAGGGCAGGTACCCAAAAAGTGGCCAGCCGCCCCACAGTAGAGGCATAGACGTAGATTCCTCCTGCGTCTCTTCTCTTCCTCAGGTAAAGGACCTCTAATGGCCCCCAACTGCATAGGTTCGGGTCCGGATTCCGAGGGACCAAAGGTACCAGTAGGAATACTAGGCATTCTGGCATTGGCCCTCTCGAACCGACGTCTCTCGACCTTCCGTTCTGTCAATCTTTGGTCTATCCGAAGTACCTGTTCGATGAGGCGTTGGAAGGTCTCTGGCTCTGGAATGTGTATTAACTCATCCTTGTATTCTTCTCTCAAACCCCGACGAAACAAGGTTTTCTGCGTTATTTCCGGCCATTGTGAATCCGTTGCCAGTTGTCGGAAACGACTTATGTATGATATTACATCTGCGTTTCCCTGCTTGATGTCCATCAGTTGGTTCTGAGCAACTGAAGCCAAGTTGGGAGTCTGGAAGACCTCCAAAAAGGCCTTTTCAAAGCCCACAAAATCGTTTAAGACAGGACTGTTAGTGGCAACCAGGGGTGTCGCCCAAGCCAAAGCATTTCCAGCCAAGTTTCCCAAGATGTACCCAATTTTGGCTTTGTCGTTGTTGAAGTGGTTTGCTCTGAAAAGGAAATGGATCCGGCAATGATTACAGAATTCGGCGACACGTCGTGGATCCCCATCAAATTTGATTGGTGCAGTGTGGGCTAAGGTGTTTTCTGCCGAAGTGCTTCCTACGGCTCCCTGCATCACCAATTGTCGCAATGTTTGGTTCTCTTGTCGTAATGCCGTCATTTCTGCTCTGAGAGCCCGTACCTCGTTGCGAAGATCCTGATCCTCCTCCATCTCGGAACACGAAGGCAGGCGTCTCAATCTGTTATAGTGGATATCACGAGATCGGTGGGTACCTGTTTGTCTTGCTGAAGGTCTTTGGTTGGCAGACTGTCTGTTCTTCTCCGAAGCTAGTGTAACGCGGGTAGCCAGTCCAAACCTAAACCCAAACTTAGCAACTGGGCGGAGGATGAACCGACTCCCAACGTCACGGTGTGCTTTACCCCTGATTATCGTGACGTCAGGACAGTGCGAGCACTGGCAGGGAGAGCAGAGAATGGTTTGTCCTTCCGTAGCAGTAGAAGAAATATCCGGTAGCAGGCGGGTCTTGTCCACGGCGGTTAGGTACCAGGCAGGCAAGGGGGAGTTCGCAGACAAGCACCAAGGAAGAGGCAGGCAAGGCAGGAGCGCAGAAGGACTGGGGGAGAACAAGCTGATTAAGGTCAAAAGGACAGGTAGGGAACTGATAGGGTCTGGCAGGTAAGGATAATGGCCAGGGGAACCGAAGGGAACCAGGAGGGAGCAACCTGAATAGAGGACACTGACCAGGGAACAGAGTTGAACCAGGAGAGCAACCAGGTGGAAGGGAATGGGCCCAGGACACAGATTAGAACCAGGAGATCAGCAGGAAAAAGGTAATGGCCTGGAACAGGTGTGAACCAACGGGACAGGGGAGCGGAGCGAAAACACGGTCTGGGCAAAACCGCGTTGAGACGCGATAGAACATGGCCTGGACTCATTTTATAGGGCTGCCAGCACCTGAGAGGCTTGTACCGCAATCCGCCTCGTTCCCAGGTGCTGGCGAGCCCAGAACGAGGCTTGAGAAGCAAGCCCTCGTTGCTCCGAGTGCCCAATACACTGCGCATGCGCGGGCGCGAGGACACGAGCGACCGCGCATGCGCAGCGAAACATAACGCCGGACTCCCGGAATACCCCGGGGAGCCGAACCCCAAGAGCGGAAGCGAGGATAGAGCCGCCAGGAGGGAGCCGATCGGGCAGGAGCGGAAAGACCAGACCGCCGGGTGAGTGGCATGACACTCTGTACAAAAGCAAGGAGATCAAGAAAAAACAATGGAAGGTCTTTCTCCTCAGTGGTGGAGATTTCATAATTGAGAAGTCACCCAATGTCTTCCGGCTAGTAATGAACTTTCATGCTAGAGGAAAAATAATTCTTACTTCTTTTTTCTAAACTGTTAAATTTAGGCTATAAAAATAACAAAACACAGAAACATGCAATTGATGATATTTTGTGTTTGTTTCCAGGTCTCCCCAGTAGTGGTAAATAAAATAAGCATATGAGACTGGGATCCAAAAACCTTTTTCAGAGTGGCAAATCATAAAACTATGGCAGAGTAGTGGAAGTCTCTATTTGTTTGAAGTAAAGCATGGTTTATAAAGATTTCTGTATCCTCTAACCACGAGAGCATTTCCAGAATCTAGGATACCAAGGAACATCAGGTTTGTATATACAATGCTGTGATTGTAAGTGGATAATAAGTAAAAGAATTTCCTAAAGTACCACCAAATAAAAAAGCATTTTAGGCATCCAATGACACTGTTTCAGTACTGTAAATTAAGAACAGTGGAAGTAAGGGTTCCTGTGAAAAAGAATTATGAAATTGATTTTTGTTTTAAGAAAGACAAGAACATGATTGATATTGTTTTAATGTTATAAAGGATGTTGCAAGTCATTGTTTCTTTTCCTTTCCTTTTCAATAGATTGTATTAATTGATGTTTCAATGTGTTATACTAAATGTATGCATTTTGGAATAAGGGAAAAGATGTGACAATATATGACAAGGCCAATACTTTGGCTTTGACAGAAAAGGAACATAACTTTTCTCCTCCAATCATAAGGGGGAGGGAGGTAGAAGACATCCCCTCCCGATGTGTCTCTATGTATGAATGTATACCTGAGAGTTGCTTTGACAGCAAGGTATTGATATTGGAGAGAACAGGGTTTTGTAATGTGAATGGGCCTCATTACGACCCTGGCGGAAATCGAAAAACGATGGCGGAAATGCAATACCGCCATCGAATAGCGCTTGGTGCGATCATGACCCGTCACCGCAAAGTACGATGCCATTAGCGACACCGTAGTGAACGCCAACGCTAACTGCACCAAGTACGCGCGCGCGCGCCATGCCAAACCGTAATTACCACCATGGCGCAACGGTATGCGAATTCTGACCCTAGCGGACATGCACCTAACGCCATCAAGCACGGCGGAAAGTACCATTCCGCCATGGTGAGAAGTACGGCATCGCGAACCAACCGTAAACGGCCCTACTGAGTGCCTGTACACCGCTCCCTGGCCACATTGTACAACTCCCCGTAGGTCTAATGAAGTCACACAATGCAACCAGTGAAATGTACTAGTCATCCATGCCTGCCAACGAACAAATGAATCTCAAGAGGGGCCAATGGGAGCTGCAGGGCACAGATGGCACGAATACAGAAGCCATTCAAATGGACATGACCTCAGTCTCCCACCAAGAAACGCACGCAAACACAGGCACCTGTGACCAGCCATATTCCGATAATCACATCATTCCACCAATCCAACTGGCTGACCGGCATCTGTTACACAAAAGCTAATCCCCCGCCCCTGAGCATGACATCATCAAAACAGTCATATTGGCAGCCCTTATCCCTGACCTCACTGGGCTTCGTAGGCAAACGCGCCCAGCACAGTACCACGCAACTATACTCCGAAGCTGGAACCCAATGCAGATCTCCTCACAATACATCGCTCGCCAAATAGGAATATGCCACATCACTTGCAAAGAAGAACGCTACACGGTTCATATCAGAATAGAAATTTAATGCACAACAAATTCACCAAGCCCATACAGCCATTAGGCCATGAACTCCAAAATACATTTCACCATTGTGGGCTGCATCCGCAATAAATGACCAGCTACTTCTTGTGTGACGCCCTGTTCCTTCATGGTACACAGGGGCTACATTCTCGTACGAAAAGGCAACATGGAAGCGCCTAGAACCGCAGGGCCGTCCCAATAGGGAGGCACTAGTCCAGCTGAAAGGCCGAAATGTTGCTCCTAGCCACTAGTACTGCGTAAGGGCATGTGGCCCATTGGCGATCGTCCCATAAGATCGTAATGCTGCTCCACTGATTAACACGAAGCAGCTGGTGTCGGGAGTAAAATCCATCTGCAGGAGTGGCATACAGATGGCAGTGGCAAAAGGGGAGGAGATACCTGTCACCCAAATGAAATGAAAAAGAATAGTATGGCCATCAGAACTTCATTTGAATTACTCACTTCAATGATCACACCAAATCCACAGCCATATGCATGCTAGCCCACTCCAAAGGATCATCACCACCCAAAAACCACTTGCGAATCATAACTATCTATATCGAGGTGAAAACACTATCACAAACGAGTGTTCCTGTGCATGCGTCTGTTAAAACAGAATCCATCAGATGGGATTGGTAACGTGCATAGACACAAGTGTCTGAAGGCGCGTCGAGACAGGGAGGGCTCAACAAGGCCAGATAGACGATGGTCCCACTATGGCAGCCCTGCATCACATAGCGCAGGGGAGGCGGATAGATTCCAAGAAGCCCTGTACATGGCAAACTCTGTATCAAATCATCTGTCCATGCATCCATACATCATTCCCTCATCCCGTAATGAAAACGCCTGTTTCCATACTCACATAACATATGTGAAATTTCCATTGAGTCTGTGCGTTATGCAGCCTGCAAAATCCACTGTGCCCCAGCCCTTAATTCCAGTGTTGTGAAGTAACATGTATTTGGGAACGTCCGGCCTTATCGCCCACTTCGCTATTGCGCATCCCAAACTATTCATATCAATCATTGCATCCTCGCCATGGCCCCTGTCCCAAGGACATTGAACAATAGAACGTTATATTTGCAGTCAGACCTGTGGGCATCTCCTCGCCGCTAGCTGAAAACCGAAAGCGCCGCCCTTCGAATTCCTCATTTGCAACATCACGTCGAAAAGGCATCTGTGGCCGCTTGAAATCACAAATTAATCCATCTAGTGCGGCTGTGTGTGAAAATGGCAACTGCCTTCACTCACAAATGGGACGCCCCGCCCGTCGGTGAACCTCGGTACAGTGTTGCATGAGGGTCCACCGTTACTCGAGTACTACGTTCCACTGACCCTTCACAAGTCTGTTCGCGACTGCAAAGATAGTATGTGAAACAATGGGACCATAGCAGAATGAACATATCAACCAATGTTACAATGCCATCGGGTACAAATACATGATTGTAATAGCAAGATGCCATTCGTCGAATTGCAGCGTTGTGTGCGGGACGTGCTCGCCCAAAGGGGAGAGCAGCTTGCACAGGTGGAATGAATCACCACAGGTGGAGGCCATACAGCCTGAAAACACATAAATTGCACACCCAGCCTCCTCCCAAAACCACACCCACTCCGAAATGCTACCGGCAGGACTAGCTATGTTGGCCCTGGGGGACCTGATAGCACTGCAAGTACTCCAACTTCAAGAAGAAGACGAACACCAACTACAACCGGCCGCACGGAGGAGACGCAGGAGGAGGAGGAGGGCAAGGCAGGGCCAGCAAGGGCCGCCAGCACAGCCACTACCACCACGCAGGCAGCCCGCAATCCCACGCCTCCGAGCACATCCGTTCAACCTCACTGATGAGCAGATCCACACCCTCTACCGCTTGGACCGGGACACCATAACCGCCATTGTGGACATGACACAGGCTGACCTTGTCAGCATGATAGATAGCCCAACCGCCATCCCACCCCTACTGAAGGTGGTGTCTGTACTCCACTTCCTGGCCACAGGCACCTACCAGCACACAGTCGGACAGTTGCATGGCATATCACAGCCACTGTTCTCACGGACACTATTGCAAGTGCTCGATGCTCTCCTGCAGCACGCAGACGACTACATCTCTCTACCACGCTCGGAGCAGGAAATTACCAACACAAAAGTGGGATTCCATGCACTTGCCGGCATACCGGGTTGCATTGGTGCCATCGACTGCACCCATGTGGAATTGGTCGTCCCACATGCCATGGAGGCCCAGTACCGCAACCGAAAACAATTTCATTCTCTGAATGTACAAATGGTGTGTGACTCCAACAGGATCATTACACATTGTTGTGCCCGATTCCCTGGATCAACCCATGATTCTATGGTCTTGAGGAACTCTACAATACCACGCTACATGGAGCGACACGCAGGGAACAGATCCTGGCTACTCGGTGAGTCTCATTTCATGCATGATGATGTGGGGTATGTGATTCGGCAATGACCTGGCAGGAAGGGGGGGGGGGTGTGTGCGTACGTAGCAATGGCATTCCACATTATACGTTTATCGTCCACATACAGGTGATGCTGGATATCCACTGAAGAGATGGCTCCTCACACCAGTCCGGAACCCACGGGACCAGCATGAGGAGGACTACAACCATGCCCACTCACGTACCCGTGTAGTCATTGAACAGGCATTCGGCCTACTGAAGACTCGTTTCCGCTGCCTCAGCAGGTCTGGCGGGGCACTCCTGTCCCGCCATGAGAAGTTTGCAAAGATGGTCATGGCATGTGTCATGCTCCACAACATGTGCGTACGTAGAAATGTGCCCATGCCCCCTGACGCAGAACTGCAAGCACCTGAAGATGGTCATGATGAGGGTGGGGATGTGGCAGCACCTCAAGGAGTCTGCGAGGCACAGGAGGGCCGTGACATTCGTCAGCATCTCATAGATGCATGCTTCTAGCACTCACGCCTGGTGGCTGATACATGGACACGGGACTCGTGGCACTGTGTGTGTCTGGAACATGCACAATATGGACTGTACGCCTATAATGGCCTCGTACACAAAGATCAATGTCCACACATCTCATTGGATGATCGTGCATTGTTTATGGCATATGTGATATCATGTTAAACACCCTATCGACCCACCACCCAAGTGAGCCCTACACACCCCCTCCACCCTCCTACCTCCCCCCCGAACACCAGTGTCCAAAGATGCTCATTGTCAGTGGGCAGTCGCTATTGCAAGCCCCCTCTCCGGGTATCAGGGGCACCCCTGCCTGTGGAGCGCAGGTTCCTCCCAGATCTACGTTGGGGGCTGCCCTGGACGGAACTTGCAACGGATGATGTCTCTGCCTGCTCACGTCCATGCATGTCCCTAAGGGTTTGTGAGAGCTCAGTGAGCACACGGCGCACTGCGGCAAGTTCGGCACATACGTCTTTGGACGTCGCATGCAGTTCCCCCCTCAGGCTCTCGGTGCTTCTCTCCATTTGTACTCTCAGGCTCTCGGTGCTACTCTCCATTTGTGCCCTTAGTGTCTCTGTACTTCTCTCCATTTCTGCCCTAAGTGTCTCAGTTGATGTTTCTATGTCTGCCTTAGTGCCCCCACATTCATCGGCATGGTCCTTGAGGAGCGTGGCCAGTTGCTGCTGTTGCACGATTACCTGGTCGAGGGACTGTTGCCTCTGCTGGGCCATGGCCATTTGCGGTGGTGTCACAGAGTGGCTGGTCACCTCATGTTGCCTTGCCACAGGGCTTGTGGGGGATGGCCAGTCGTCGTCTTGTGGGTGCCCCTGCGTGGTATCCTCATGGTGTACGGGATGGAACAGACAGGGGGATTGAGACAGGTCATGGATGGATCTAACTTCGACATCCCCGTTTTCTGTGTCGGAGCATGCTGCCATTAATGCTGTGTCACCTATGGTGCTGCTGCCACCAGAAGCAGTGCCTACTGTGGCATCCATTGGGGGGACCTGTGGTGGTGCTGTTGTGGGCATGCTGGCTGCTGGGGTGCCTGTTGGAGTTCCCTCCTCTGTGCTGCCACTTGATTTGTGCTGCTTCCGTGTCTTGATGCGTGCAGCTGAGGTGGAGGGTCTTTGGCCGTTGGTCTTGGCCCTCTTTGCAGGTGTGCTGGTAGGGGTGTCCTGGAGCTCGTCGTTTGGATCGGACCCTGTGGTGGAGTAAAGGAGGGCGAGCGTTATTAATGGGTCTGTGGGAATTGGAATGGCAATGTATCACATGCATTGGGGTGGTACCTGAGGGTGATTTGGGTCGGGGCCTTGGAGGTGGTTTCATTTGTGTGTGGAGTGAGGGTGCAGTTGTTTTGCAGCCTGCAGTTAGGGTGTGCCTGCTGCACGTGTAGAGGGTGTTTTTAGGATTTTTAATTATTTATGTATTTGATGTGAGTTTTAAAGTGTGCTATCAGGCCTATGTATGTGGACGTTCTCCTGGACATGTGTTACTGTTGCACTATGTGGACACGTGGTATTTCACATGATTGTACATTGTGGTTTTGGCATTGTTTTATTTGGGACACCTACCTGATTCTTCGGATGTCTGCACTCCTTTCTCCATCCCTCCGACTCCCTCTATGCTCTCCATTCCAATGGTGGAGGCACAGATTTCTTCCCAGGGGGTCAACTTGATGGGTGATTCCGATCCTCCCCCGGTAGCTGTGGCAATATTGCGGTTGGCAGAAAGTATGCTACGGACGCGTATCCGCAGGTCGTCCCATCGCTTTCTGCATTGCTGTGGGTTGCGGGGTGCGGTCCCCACCGCACTTACCCGCTGTGCCACCAGGGCCCATATGGCCTTCTTGTTCGCAAGTGCCGTCCTGGTCATTTGCATGGAGAAGACGGCGGCAGCATTCTCCTGGAGGGTCTCTGTGAGCACGGTGAGTTCCTCACGGGAGAAGTGGACCTGCCGCTTGCGGTCGCACGCTTTCTTCGCTACTTTTCCCATTTTTCTTGGTTTCACTAGGGTGGATGACGGGTTGGGATGTGTCTCAGGGTAGTGTTTTTAATGGTTGTGTGGAATTTGTGGTTTTATAGGTGTACGGCGTGATGTTTCCCGTTCCGGGACCATGCTTTTACTTCCGTTTCCGTATATTTACGGTCACCGTACTTTCCGGTTGGCGCTCACTGCGGTGTCCGCTAAGATGGGTGGCGGTATTGCACCTAGGGCGCCGTACGGCGGCGGTGTGGGCCGTTTTGGGGTCATTTCCGCCATCGCGGACTTTGCACTTCCGCCATGGCGTGGTGCTCGTGCCCGATGGGTCGGAATGAGCCGCACTTTGCTCCGTCGTGCAATGGCGGAAACGCTATTTACGCTATGGCGGTCCGGTCGGTTGATTTCCGCCAGGGTCGTAATGAGGGCCAATGTGTGTGATAGTATGGTGAATGGGTAGAGTAGGACAATGTAAGGAATGGATGTGAAGTGTTTGATATAGGATGGAAGAAATGTGTGTTGAGTAGTAATGGAAAGGACATGGTAGTAGAGGGAGGTGAAGGGGTACCAGAAGGAATAGAAGGTGCAGAAGTAGCAGGAGGAATAGTAGTAGGAAGAGTGGCAGTAGGAGGAAGAGGCGTGGTAGTTGTAGGAGGACGAGCAGTAGTAACTGGAAGAAGTGGACATATCATCAAAATGTCGAAGCGTGGCATAAGAGGAGTGAAACATATGGATATCGAAGAGTGGTGTGTGCCATCTGTGATAATAGTTACTGGTATCTAGATAGAAAAAATGCTTGTGCAGATAAAGGATAAGGAGAAGCGATCTAGTAGTGTTGTTTTGTTTATGCCCGGGTACCCCTTTCCCTGTTCCATGATGATTTTATCATCACAACCAGGTGCCTTCTGTAGATAATAGGTTGTTCAATGTTGGGAACTTCTGGTAGAAATTCCAAACTATTCAACTAACTAAATAAAAATACAAAAGATATGAAACATTGACACAAAATGTCCTGGCTGCTATGTAGACTTACACAGCATCTCGTGCCACTCATATCATGGAAGATCGCCTGGTGCTGATAAAGTCCTAGTCTGGTTGTGCACCCCACCTCAGGGTGCATGGCACTATACTGAACAATAACGTATATGCTGCTTCCTAGCACCAAGTGGTTATATGTATTTTCCAAAGCATTTATACAACATCCTGCTGGAGTTCTCTATATAAACAGAAACAGAGGTTTCCTTCTGTCTTTTATACTCACACAAAGTCTTCCAAGTTCTTCCCCTTTCCTCTCTAGCATGTTGGTAGACAATTTGACACCAATTTTTCAAACTACTGTTCAGACAAACTCTGCCATGTTAGCCATTCAGTCGTTTACATTGACAGCAGGGCTCTAATAAATAGAGTGCCAATTGAAGGATTTTCCCATGGATGCAGATAAGTCATCAAAACCTTGCATGATTGAAGGAGAAGGGGATTTATTTTGTGTTCCCTATAGGGAATTGATTTAGGTAACTTGTGGCATGGTTACCGGGGTTAAATGGTCATAACTTTACAAACATATTGAAAGCATATCTTTTGTTCTTCTAAAATGATTTTTTTAAATTTAACACATTGCATGTTGGTCTGTACCTTGATGGCTGGCTGCATATTCTGCTATGCATTTGTCTAATTGTTTCCCCACACCTTCAAGCATTCGAAAGGTCTATCCCAAAGCTACTGCCCACATTACTCTGAAGTTAAAACTCTAACAGTTTGATGAATCCTTAAAGAAATGCAACACATCTTGTTTGTTAGCCAAACATCGTTCTAATATTTAGAATCTTGGTCTACTTTGTATTTTATTTTTCTTGAAGAATGTGCACTGCATTTCTTGTGGCAAGTTAACTGTGACTAGTGCAGGCTTAATCAGGCATATTGGGATACATATTAAGGAAGCAAGACAAATGTATGCAGCTTTTTGTAAATGTCTGTAGAATGCGAGTAAATACACAACCACACAATTGCAGGCTGAGTGGATATTCAAATGACACATTTCGTATTGACCTACAAGTGTTTTCAAAATGCATTTCATATGAAAATTGCAAGTTCGCAATCCCATTAGTACCATCTCGTTAGGTTATTACATCCATGGCAACTGAATTATGCCTTTTCATTTGTGAGTTGAGGCACTGTGGAGGAATGGTTATTAATATACACAAAGCTGTTATGCTCACAAAACATGTATGGTGCATTCAAACACAGAAGAAGAAACCCAACAGCAAAAACAATTAAGTGAATTTGGGCATGATACAGACTGCCAGCTCTAGCAGATCTTTCTATTAAACGTAACAAGACAAATTGACATCTTGCACCCAGGTGGTCCAAGTTTCCGTTCTCAGGATGTATAACATGCCTTTATTATTGACACTGAGTGTGTCACTGGGTGGATTTGCACCTCAGTGGGAGGCATAAATCATGGTTTCATGGACTTTGGAGTCTTTTTGTGTCTGCCAAACAGTGGTCAGGAGCGGTTGGGAGTGGTGCTCCTTTACCTTATTAAATTAAGTCTAATCCTATACTTTTATTTTAACAGTAAACCATTCTGCAATGGTTTCCAATCCTATCAATTTCTTACTCCTGTCCTTTTCATCTTCCATGTCCCTGACTTCAGCACTCCTCTAACCTGATCTATCCTCATGTATTTCCTTCTGTGACACCTATTCTTTCAGTTGCACTTTGGAATGTTTGTTCCATCTGTAATAAGTCCCATTCTGTCCTTGATTCCTTTTCTGTTTTAATCTTCAATTCCTCTGCTTGACTGAAACTTGGCTCACCCTGCACAACACCTCTACCCCTGCTCTTCTTCCCACTCCTACTAAATTCATCCACTCTACACAACCTTCTGGCCGTGGGGGTGGCACTGGTATTCTTTTTCACTTTTCCTGGACTGCTTTCCTTCATCCATCTAATTCTCCCATCTATTCATCCTTTGAATATCACATCTCTTCATTTTCTAAACCTTACACTATTACCTTCTTACTATTTGTGTTCCTCCCGGCTCTCCCAATTCATTCTATGAAGGACTTTACTCCTTGTTTTCCATTTTGGTGACTTCTACTTCTCCCTTCTTTCTTCTGGGAGATTTCGAGTCTTCATCTTTCCTCAACCCATCGTTTATCACCTTTGATTCCTCTTGTTGAATCTTATTTTCTCTTCCTGATCCCTACTCCCCCCCTCTCCTGTTTCTGTCTCTCTGCCTAGAACATGGTTGCTAGATGTGTCGGCTAATAGGAATTCTGTTCTTCAAAGTGGAATTCAGGTCTATGAGCTGTGCCTTCAGGAATAGGGTGTGCCAGGGCAGTGGAGTCTGGTTGATTATATTATTGGGAGATGTTGAGATTTCCCAATACTGAGCATGTGTGACTGAGGGAAGCGAGAGAGCCAAAAACAACCAAAGTAGGCTTGGAAGCTATGGTTGGAGGTAGAAAAGATTGGTAACAATGGTGGCTTTTCAGTGCACTTCTTCAGTACACTTGAAGTAACAAATTGGTTGAAGAGCCACATAATGTGCAATCGGTTATCTAGGGTAACACATGAAATAATGCAATAGATGCCGGTCACCAAAGGTCACCAGAACATTTTTCAGCACATTTTCAAGGTGCTAGTGCCACAAATATATACAAGCATTTCGACAAATAGTGGAACAAACCCATGATATCTTTGCCCTATAAGGGCAGTACTGTTAGCCACTGTAAGATCACACTTGACATGGCATTTTCCAATAATGCCAGTAAGGTAATTGTCAGCACACACTCATGATTGTTTTGCCTAATAATACCAAGACCAGTAGTACATGCCTGGCAGGATCAGCTAATGTAGAACATTTGTCTTGGTTTTGTCTAATTACGCCAGTATTGCAAATATAGGAACACACTTATTTTGGCTGATCCCAATAATGTCGAGGCCAGTACTGCCTGTCTTTAAGTATACGCAAATGTAAGAACAGACCTGTCTTGGATTCCCCTATAATGCCAGTAGTATATAACTAAGACACTAATAAATGATGGATGTGCCCAAAAAGCACAAGGCCAGTTCTGCCTGCCTTTCCGCTCCAATCACTGTCCAACCAGTTTCAACTCACCAATATGCAACATCTCATCCATCTTTCTAGCATCTACGCCAATGATTCCAATACCATCAACAAAGTCTTCTGCAGCATTCAGTACTGGATGGTGACCCACAACCACTACCTTAATGACGAGAAGACAGAGCTACCCATTGTAGGCTCACCTGCTTGCCATAAATCCCTTTACCCTTCCTACTCTGCCTTCATCACTGACGGCTCTACCATTCCTGCCCGCAAACATGCTAAGCCCCTTGGGGTCTACTGGGATGTGAAACTAACCATAACACGACATGCCAATGCTCTAGCATCCTCTACCTCCCACACCGCCAAACTGATTTCTCTAATCAGAAAATTCCTGAGCCCTAACAACTGTCTCACGCTATCCAGAGCCATCATCATGAGCAAACCTGACGGTTGCAATTCCCTACTCACGTCCAACCTAGCCAAGTTACAGCTGCTCCAAAACAAAGCCCTGCGGGTGGCACTGGGTAATTGCAAATCAGACCACATCTCTGCCACCCGCCGAGAAATTCACTGGCTACCAGTCAAAGTACTAATTAACTTAAAAACTCTGACGATAACACACTGATGCATCTATGATGAAGCCCCACCTACCTAAACCACTTAATCTCAAAGAAACAACATGGTCACCTACTCCACTCTTCCAATCAACTAAACTTAGCGGTCCCTCGCTATAAATCTGCCAGATCAGGGGGGTTGCGTTTGAGGTCTAGGGCCCCATTCCCTGTGGAACTCCCTACCTCCTCATTTAAGAAACAAGCCCTCTTACCCAGCATTAAAAAAAAACTATTGAAAACCTGGTTATTCAATAAGTATGATTAGCACCTTAACCATGAACTGTCTAATATGCGTTTGACTTATCAACATAATGAATTGTAATGCCTCCCTTCTATGTTACTATACTGTACAAACGCTGTGATACCTGTGGGTCTGGCCGTTACACAAATTTTAAAATAAAATACTGTAAGAAAACCTGCATCTTAGCTGTGCCCACCAAAGACACATCTGTAACATGAACACTACACCCATGATGACGTTTTACAATAATCTACTGCTGACAACCACTGTAAAAGGAATACATTTGTCTTGTGCTTTCCCTTTAATGACAAAGCCCTTACTAACTGCCTGGCAGTACCCATCAATGTAAGGAAACACTTGTTTTAGCTGTGCTCAATTATCCCTTTTACTGTAACTGTAGGAAAATACCCATGCTTACTTTGCCTTATAATGCTAGTGTCAGTATTGCTTGCCTGGCAATACCAGTCAATTTAGAACACACTTTTCTTGATTTGACAATACCATTATTATGAACGCACACATATGGGGGCGTGGCTAGCAGCCAAATGAAATGGTTGCCTGAACTCTGAGGTCTTGTGTAGGCAGATGAAATAACAGTCTACCTATAAAACATTTAAGCATGTAGGGAAATAATCCTTGCAATAATGAACAAATACAATGCAGACACTATGCAGATGATGACAGCTGGAAAGATGTAAATATGCAGAATACGTAATCTGGAGAATATTGAAATGTGCAGTGACATGGCTGCCACTATGGAGAACACACATCTGAATTTCTGTGAGGCTGTGAAAAAAAGAACAAAGCCATGGTTAGAAATTTCTCTGAGACAGACCAGACCACCATAACAAGAACATACATATCACAAAGGCCACACAAACAACTACTATGGGGTCAGTAAGAGGTGATTGAATTTTCACTGAAGCAAATGGGCAGATCTCTGTACTTGGATAGTTCATGTTGTGGGGCGAAGAGGCAGCTGGAGGGGAGATTCTGAGATGGACGGCTGTGTAGTGGAGCAGGGAGAAAGATATGCATGTCCTGCCTGAGCACAGTCTCAATCATGGCCTCCAAATCCTTAACCAGTAATATTTAATAACCATTTACCAGTCTCAGTTGTGACGGGTGGGAATCTAGTATGCACATGTACTTCATTTAAAAATGCATAGACCACCACCATCGTTCTACTCCTGTTTTATAGTGATCTCCACAAAATTGTGTATTTATTGAACATCAAGAAATCAGATATAATGCATGTGAGTAGATCATACACAAGACATAGATCACCAGCTTTATAGAAATCCTTCTGGCTGTCATTCTCATGTTGTGGGGACAGGCAGCCCTATGAGTAATGCGCGGGCAAAAATGCAATCATAACCCCCCATGGTGTCCACTGGAGACCAAGCCTTTGTCAAGGTTTTAAAACCCGAGACAACATCACTGATGGCCATCGTAAATGCAGTAAACCTACAAACCAAAGAAACTTACACCAACATAGTTGCCAACATGCGTACCCTCCCACGGCAAAACTTTCAGGAATTGCAATGCCAATTCACAATAGATTTAAGCAGCTGACATGGTAAAACTGATGTTCCCAAGTTCCCTGGTTGTTGTTTATTCTGTTCTTCACCTTCCTCCTTTGTCCTCGTATCCTCTATATTGCCCTTCTTCTCTGCTCCCTGTCTTTATGTCGTTCTGGATTTTCCTCTCGCTTTTCTTCCCATGCCTTACTGATATTCAACTGCTGTTGCACAGACGAACGTACCTGCATTGTTGCACTGCTAAATTTAATTTGTGCTGCCCTGGCTCCTTCAGCTGGCCCAATCACTGCATCGATCTCCTCAAGGATTTTCTGCCACATGAAGGTTTCCCTTGAGGGTTTTCTCTATTGTTACACAACCTACCTGTTTTCATTTTGAAGGTCAGGTTACCATTAGGATTTATTCATAGTCTTCTTCAACCCTGCAGTGTTGGCATTCGGGTCAGTGCTTGTTTAACTGTTACAACAGTCCTTTGCCAAAACCCTGCAAATACAAAGAGCACACACGGTATGAATAAAAGAAAAAAGAACACCAAAACCACAAGGACAATATTTGCTTGCCTCCTACGGCATTAATGTATAAAGCAAATATTCTTGGCAGATAAAAAGCAGAACCACATACAGAGGACCAACATTAAAATGCATGCATCGACAGATTTCTCCAGGGAGAGATGAAGTCAGAAAAAGATTCCAGAATATAGGACCAGAATTGCACAATTAACATCAAATATTATGGGTAATATTGTCCAATTAAGTGCTACACAGTGCCATGAGAATGAAGAAAGAACATCCATGCATGAATGGATGACTAAAAGACATAAATAGACATTCTTTCATACACTACTGCACAGGAGGGCCATACAAAAAAGGGTATCAGCCTTGAAAAAGGATTACTATGGGTAGTCACCACAGGAAGAAATATATGGAAAATATCCTCACATAATGTCAACCCTTGTAATGCTGACATCATTGCAGATGTAGTATGGATAAGTCTAATGTGCTCATTACAAGTTTGCCGGTATCCTTCCGCAGGATACCGGCAAACCTCCTCTACCGTTTCCTCTGTCTGATATCCCGGTATTACCAGGATATTACAAGTGACGGAAGGGGCAGTAATTTCCCATTCCACAGAGTCCCATAGGTCTCCATGGAGGAAGGTGCCATAATTATCAGCACCGGTAGCATCTGTGCCATTAATTCCAGCCTTTATTTTAAGGTCAGGCCTGTCAATAAGTCAGTGCCCCCACCGGCAAGTTTGTGTTTCACGGTCTGGAAAAAATGCTGGTGCCACAATTACCGTCAATTTTACTGGAATTTTTTCAGGACCGGGGAACTTATAATGAGACCCTAAGAGTTCAACAAATTATAAAAGGGGGCAAATTCCATATCAACAATTGACTACATCTTCGTCTCCCAGCCGCTCTTATGTATCACAAGCTCATTCAATGTACGGCGCACATCAGCAAGTGATCATAACCTGCTAGAGACATAGTGGCAACTGCCAAACAGCACACAAATCTACAAATTGAGCCGAACGTTCAAGGCACTCGGCTAAAATTAAGTGCTGCGGCCATTAACGACTTAACAGCAAAATACAATGCAAAAGCACAACCAGAAACAAGTAGTGCAATTGACTATCAACCCTTGCTAACACCACACATGCGAGCAGAAAAAAATGTGAGCGTCACAAGATTAAACACAAATCATATATACAATAAAGAACTAGTCGACAAAAGACGTGATTACAGAAGAGCACTGCGGTCAGAAAAAAAAAGCCTGGGTGAGATTCCACAATCAAAAACTTTATCAGTCAGACGCCGGACAGATCACAAAAGCGCTCCTCACGAACAACAACAGAGACTTCTGGTTGCTACTGAGAGCCCAAGATAAACCTCTGGACAACCAAATTCTGAATAACATCAACCAACTCACCTGGGAAAATCATTTTGCAATGGTGTTCAAAGCGGTCACCATGGAAAACATCAACGATCAACAACAGGGAGTTGCAAATTTGGTCAATCTGGAAAACAGAGATGACATCCTACACATAATTAAAAAAATAAAAACTCAAGAGCACCAGGCCCGGACGGCATTACCAACTTTGAACTCAAGACTCAACCAAATGAGTGGGCAGACTTCTTGAGTGTCATTTTTCGGCGCTGTGCTGAAACAAGATCCATACCAACATCATGGACAAAAGCCACGATCATACCAATTTACAAAAAAGTCAACCTTTCAGATCCCTCGAACTTTCGTCCGATAGCCCTAATAGACGTTATGGGCAAGGTATACGCCACACTACTATTGAAAACATTCCAATCGTGGGCTGCAACTGCAAAATGCAACGACAAGCTCCAAGCAGGCTTTAAAAAAACGCAGGCACCATGTGTAATATCTTGGTCTACAGCATCTTAAAAACCAAAGTCCTGCAAAGCAATCAATGCCTTTTTGCAGTGTTCATAGATTTCACACAAACGTTCAACCGCGTCAAAGATCTCGCTTGTGGATGAAACTAAAAACCTGGAATTGTCCGGAAGACATCCTAGCTCCAATCCAAGCCCTTCACCGTAACACCACGATGAGAGTGCACTTGAGTCACAAAGGCGAATTGTCTGCACAAATTCCTAGTACACGTGGAGTAAAGCAGGAGTGTCCGCTAGCTTCAGCCCTCTTTCTTGCTTACATCGGAGACATCCAAGAAATCGAGAAGACGACAAGAGCATTTCCCCCGAAAATCGGAAACACAATAATTGGATGCCTCCTTTACGCGGACAACCTCCTGCTATTTGATCAGACGCAAATAGGGCTGCAACGCCAACTAAACAGCCTCTTACAGTAAGTAAGCAACAAACATCTAGAAATAAATAAAGACAAAACCAAAATCATGATCGTACATAAACACGAAAGAAAAACCACCAATTTCAACTGGCATCTGGATCAAACAAAAATTGAGATCGTCAAAGCGTTCAAATATGTAGGAGTCCACCTGGAAAGCTCACGCCATGAAACTACCATGCAAGCAGAACTGTACGCAAAAATTGACAAACTAGCGGCCCAAGCAAAGACCATAGACAGCAAATCGGGAAATTTTCCCTTATTCCAATAATCAACTTCTATAAAATGAAGGGCGTGCCCGCTGTCACATACAGCACTGAAGCAATGCCTACCATTTCCAAGCCATTATGGTCCAAACTCAAAGCCTCATTTTGGCGACAGGTGCTCAAGTTGCCCAACTCAACATTAGGAGTGGCCATCAGACGTGAACTAAGCCTCCAGTCCGAGAATGTACGGTGAGCTGTAATACCATTATGTTGTTCAGGAAGTGCAGAATGGAAACAGCAACGAAATATGCAGGATGATCAAATTTGAGATGGACACGTGGAAATCCGAAATGCTGATAGATTGGCAAAGAGAAAATCAAGCCCTGCTCCACATAATTGCATCTGATGAAGAAGAACTCATCCAAAACCCATGCAGAGTCCTACGCAAAATCAAAGACGCAGATTGGGCAAAGACAACAGATACTGGAGCCAAATCAAAGCTCACTTCACATCTGCCAAGCAACACACTGACATGAAACAAGTTGCAACATCCAATAAAGCAATTTCTGAACAGAGAAGCTCGTAATCTAATTTTATGTGTGCGTCTAAATCTACTAAAAACAAATGAAATATTACATATCAGAGGCCTTGCACAATCGGCCAACTGTCGATTTTGCCACAAAACCATACCGCTGTTAAAGGAAACAGTACAACATCTACTGATGCTATGTCCAGAAACCAGGGCAATCAGACAGCGATATCTGCCCCTCATGGCAGGATTCGACATCTTACAAGAGGAAGACAAATGGTGGTGTAGGCTCGTCGGCAGCGATTAATCATCCTGGCAAATCGCCACAGCTAAAATCTTGAACATATCGACAACAATTTACATAACGTCCACTTATGATCACAAGTAGAAAGACGCGTACAAACAACAGTCACAGACTAACATAGCATGACAAAACATACAACATAAGGAGATGGTGAAAAATATGAACGATCAAACATTATTGTAAAAATCTTATTTTGATTTAACAATAAAAAAAAAGGGGGCAACATTGAAGGAACAACATAGTTTAGTATGTTTGGTCTTATATTATAGGACGATGATAGCCACCGTAGAGTTAAGGGGAGTCGGAGACACATAGGAAGCCTTAAAAATTCTATTGTTAATAACTTTTGATTCAAGTAATGGATTTGGCCGAAATTCTGAAAGTGACTAAAAGTCTGCCGGACCCTTCAGATTGCAAAGTTCTGTAAAGATTTGTTAAAAAATTGAAAAGTTATTAAGCATCAATTTTGTTTTCTCCAAAAGTGCAGCCTACTTCCCATTAATTTTCCCATAGAAAAAGACCCATTTTTACCAAAGCGCACAGCCCAAACCACTGGACGTATTTGGACCAATCCGAAACAACTTGGCCACGAAGCAGTGACTCGCGATACATGCATGGAATGGAGTTATTCTGACAGAGAAGGGGGTGCCACCTGCTCCAAAAAATATAGTTATATCTGCCATGGTGCATTGCTGGTGCATTGCAGGATCATGGTTTACGGAAATGAAACAACCGCCATCTTGATATTCTTTCGATGCGAGAGATACTCATGGCTATAGCCGACTTTATGGGGAAATGAAACACAGTAAAAAGCTATTTGCAGGCCAAAAAACATACACATGCCATCAGGATGGGGGGGGGGGCTAGAAAGCACTGAGTGAAATTTGGGAGATGGAGGGGGTCCAGGGACTGAGTTTGCAACGCAAAGCTTTTCGAAGGCTCGGCTATAGTCAAAAATAGCCGACATCTCATAGCAAACTGCATCATAGAAGCAGCATGTGTGGTGGGGGAAAGGTACATGGCAGGTAGGTGAGGAGGCCATCTGGGGAGTGTTGGGAGCAGGCATAGATGAAGGGACCAATTGGTGAGGTTCAGGAGGTGGGGGCAGGATATAATGTTTTCACCCATTTTGCTGATATTTGCAGCTATATCCAGGGCTACAAAGGACTACAGGTAGCCAAGGGCATGTGTAGTTCAGTATCCGCCGCTATATAGTTTGGGGTGGCAGTGTTTTCTATTTTTTTAATTAGTTTGTTTAGGTATAGTGACGTTGGGGGTGCAAAATCACTGGCCATGGCCATAGACCATGATCAGTGACCGGGTAGGTATTAAAGAGTCTTTTATTTATTGTGGATGTGTGTTTTGAGAATTTTGACCATGTGAGACTTTGGCGTAAGATAGAAGAAAATAGTTTAACAAAATAAATATAATGCTGGGGTATATTTAAAGTGGCGTTCATAAATATATATTTTCTGTACAATAATCATATGTTCACGTGGATGATATAGTTCATAATATTATTTCACTTATTTGATTTGAATGTTTGAAGGCCAATTTAGTTTGATTTGGGGCTTGCACGAAAATTTGCGAGTAGCTGCTGGTACAAATCAGAATCTGTAGCCTCATCGAATAGCCAAGGCTATGAAAGATGCTAGGTGGAGTGAATATGTGGTTGTGCCAGTTTCTTTGTTTGTTATTTGTTGTTACTTTTGCATTTGTGTAAGGCTTAGTTATAGGTTGTGCTGAAAATGTGTCAGTCATCTCAGTAGTTTTATTGGTATATAGCCCTCTTTTTTTGGTGTTTGTTTTGGAAAGTATATAAGACACAATTTTCTGCAGTTTTGTCCTTTTGATTCCTGAACTCTAACTGTGCATTTGTCAGGGGTGTGGCTGATGTGAAAGTAAGTGTTCGTCTTTATTTACACATTTCAAGGTTTTTTTGCAGTGCTGTGTGTGTTAGTTGTAGTGACCATTGCTATCAGATGGTGTTCTTTATTCTTTTCTGCATTTGCTGTTCTTGTACTTTTAATGTATTTTGAGGTATGTAGTACTTGTAGGTGTTTGGAGGGTTTTGTGAGGTAGTTTAATTGCTGGTTTTGTGCAAGTTCATTTTTGTAGTGTGATTTTTTAGTTTTTTCATGTAGCTGCATTGTTGTCATCATCCCTGTGGATTTGCACTCGATGTTGTACAGTTAACTCCTGTCAAAGGTCAACCTATATTCAAAAGATAGTAGTACTGCTGCAGATGGAAGCAGGACATGTATGGACATTTTTCTTAGTGACCTTTGCAGTATTTGTCATGATTGTTTAAATGGGAATCTCTCCCATTCCTTAACTGTGGCATTTCTCTTGGCTACCCATTTGAAGCTTTGTCCACACAGGACTTTCATCGCTGAATCTGGAAGAGTTATGGGGCAGTGCACCTGGTAAATGTGCACTTGGTTATGATACCACTGTAGAAGTTAAAAAAAAGGGGGACAAATAAATTGCCCCTTAAAACAAAAACTAACTATGACAGGTAATCTGGTGTTCTGCAATTCCATTCTGCTGTTCTCTAGATGTGGCTTCTTCCTTAACTACCCAGTTGCAGCATTTTGTACACATGACTTTCATCATGGTTAGATTGGGTGGAAGTAAGAGAGGGTTTTGTGTACTGGATACCACTGTTGATGTAGAGGCTTCATTTGCATTTGGTGTTGTGGATGCACTGGCGAATGGAAGTTGTGTAGGTGGTGCTGATTGCCTTATATGCATGGAATGTTCCCCATGTATTTTTGTGTGTGATGTTCATGTGCTTAACGATAGTCGTCATCGACCGCATTCCAATCGATTCGCACTAGATAGTTAATCATGATAGATGTTCCCAGGCTTTGAGATGGAACATCTGAAGACCCATGGCATAGAGTTTTATTGCAGAATGTGCACAGTACCTACTCTGCCTCTTTTCTGGAGCAGTGTTCCTTTACTTTGAGTAAGCGCCAAGTGCCAGCTTTCATTTTTGTGTGCTTCTTCCTTGGTGGTGAAGGATTGTCGATCCAAATGATGATGATGATGTTGTCACTACTCGAGCTCTCATGTCCAGACATGTTGGAATGACTTAGTAGGAAGGAAAAAGTAACATTTTCAAAAAGACAAGACAAAAAAAGACAAGGCTGCAAAAAATGGAAAAGTAAAAAAAGAAATGGAAAAGTAGATTGATGAACTTGATTGGTTTGGTGATTTGATCTCCAAGTTTACTTGACCTTCCCATCCTTTGTCCTGCCTGCAACTAGTATAATGTTCTTTTTTTATTTTCACCCAGTTTATATATCCCTATTTGTTTTTTGTAGTGGCATTTCCTTATAGTGTTTTATATTGTTTAATGTTTTTTTTTTAATCCAGGTTGAATTGTTTTTCCCAATGACCCAATGATTAGTATGTGTAAAGAGAACAACAGTGCACTATGCACTAGCGTTGTATATTTTATATAGTGCATGTGATGCACTGCATATAGAATATGGGAGTCATACAATGTGTCTATTCAATTGTATTTATAAAAGTGTGTGTGCCTTGTAACTGATTGTGTTTTCTTTTTTTCCGATAAAAGGATATTATTTGTGTTTTAAACATTGATGTATAGTCACGGCTATGATCCAGCCCAATGAGCCATCAGCATTTGAAGACACGGGTAACTGCGGCAACGACCGGGGGATGTCCTTGGTGCGATTTCGATGACACACTTGCGGCTATAGCTGTAATGTGTGAAAAGTGCATTCCTCACATAACCCCTTTTTACTGTGACATTTGTTATCCATATTTTGCATTAAATATTCAATTCATGGAAAGACACACAATCACATAGTTGCTGTTATAAGATTTGGGGGCGTAATTGAATATTTGAGTAGCCACGACTAAACATATTTGTTGAGAAAAAATAAATCAATGTGGAACATGTTTTAAACAAGTATTGAGTGTACTGTTTGCAAACAGTGTAACATTTGGCATACTTTGTAATCAGTATTAATGCATATAAGTGTACATACTTAAAAAGGGTAAATAAATATTCAAACACATTTTGTTGAAAACAGGTTTATTTGGGAGAGGTTGTTGTTGTGGACTTTCTTTCTGTTTTAGTTAGAACACATGATTTAGCTTGTTCTGTAGCCCACATTTGGGGATTCTTACTTTCCATAATTATTTTTAAATTTCCAATGTCCTTTTTCATTGATTGCATGTCTTTTTGCATATTCATCAATATGTCTTTTAATTCTGTCAGTCAAGAAATCCATAATTAGATTGGTCGGTTCCTGTTGTGGTGCTTACTTTTTGAATCTTCTAGAGACTTGAATCACATCTTCATCTGTTTCAAAATATTAGAAATATGTTTAAACAATTGAAGATATAATACACTTTCAAAATATGTGTTTTGGTTTTATAAATATTTGATAGTTTCACTTTCATAATAGGTAGATATGTTGTATGTGTTTGGTTACTGACATTTGCTACTGTAAACATAATTGTTAGTCTCATTTTACATGAATATATAGAATGTACTCCTAATTGTGGTGTATTTTCTTCTGGAGCATTGTTTTCAGCATCTTATTTTTTAATCTCTTCCTCTGTAGGGTAATTCTCTTCTAGCCATTCCATGTACTGTTCCATTGTATTACTGGCACAGAGGATCACGTCTTTTGAGTTCATAGAATTTGGAATGGAGGAAGGCTAAAGTGGGGAGAAGGTGGATTGTTTGTCTTTGCTTTGTGATTGGTTGTTCAGTGCTTGTGTGATGAGTGGCTGCCAATAGGATTTCAGGTACCTCAGATGCTGTTGAATTGTATAGAGCCTTTAATAGAATGTATTTTCTTTGAGTGATACATGCCAATACAATTGTAGATAATATTGTATTATTATATTAAGAGTTTGTGTGCATAGTATATTTATATTGTTTGAGGCTTAGGAGTACCCTTAGGAATTAGTGCTGTTTTGGGGTTTTAATGTTTGATTTTATATTTGAAACATGGAACCAATTTCAGAAGCAGAGGAATCTCTGTACAGAAGATTGTGGAAAATATTTTGAGAATGGGGTTAATAGTGATGTTGAGGACATAGGTGATGAGTTCTAAAAGCATTGGCTTAAAAGGATTTTTTGGTTTTACAATATTATTTTGGATGGAGTGTTTGAAATTAGTGTTATATGCTGCGATTGTGTACAAATATTTTTGACAGGAAGCACAGGTGTGTTTCTCTTTGGGAAAAGAAATTTAATTAATCATCTAAAGAAAGAGCACAGACAAGTTTTTCAAAATGTTTTGAATCATCATTGAGGTCATGAGTATTTCTCTGATTTAACAAGTTTATTGGAAAAGGAAAAAAAAATATTTGTTGCCTTTTTTTAAAATAGCTGTGGTTACGGTAGCAGCCAAAGAAACCTTGTGTCTTGTCAGGCATATTGCAGTCACTGGTACCGACCATGGGACAGGCTACAGGCACGGGTACGAGTAGACAATTGGCATGTTGTGTATTTTTGGCGGTTGTAGCTGCAGCTATAACTGTCACACCTTAGCCGTGGTTATCAATGCACCAATCGCATGTTGCAATCTTTGATAGCCATGGATAACCACAGGAGAGCCATGGGTACGAACAGGCAAATGGTATGTTGTGTTTTTTGGTGGGTGCAGCCGCAGTTATAACTATCGTGCTTCAGTCGTGAGTATAATCATTCCAATTTCTATGCATTGATCATGTTGTTCCATTGATTTTACACCACACAATTTCACACGTGTTTCTGATTTCATGCCCTCATGTGCATCTTTATGTTGTTTGAATTGTTACAGCCTGTCACTATGTCTTTAAGAATCTCTACAAATGGTACGTATAACCACGACTACTGGCAGTTGATGCAATTCACGGCTATAAACGGGCTAATTGAACGTCGTGTTTTTTGGCGGCCTTTGGTACCTGCAGGTATGGATCTGTCACTATACCCGCGACTATAGCTAGTTGTATTTTGGTGCATTGATCATATTATATCATGGACGTTTTAGCTCAGATTTGTACATGTGTTTCTGTTAGGATGTTCTCACCTGAAGGCTAATGTGAATTGCTTTTGAAATCTTTGTAATATGTGTTTTTGAGCACATTAGAAAAATGTAGTTGTAGCCGCATCTATAGGTAGTTTTCCGTCATGTAACCAGGGTTATAGCCGTAGTTATGTTATTGGGAAAAATTAGGAAAGAAAAATATATCATTTTAATTTAGTGTGTAAATATTCTATAAAATATTCTTTGAAGGATTGTGTTGGGGTTTCTTGATTGATATAGCTTGTAATAGAAATGTGTTTCTCATTTTATTTTCTATAGTCCTCTTTTTGTGCTATTGAATTGTGGACGCTATGAAAGTGACATTTGTGTGAAATGTTGATAGTATGATTCGAGAACTTAGAGTGCGCATATGTTCTGTGTTTGGCTATGGTGAAGAACTATTCATTATTTGGAGCAGCTGAAGGTGAGTGTTAGTGTGTTTTTATATATTTTATGTACAGTTTGAAGTATAGTATTTTTAAGATAATTGAAGTATGTGTAGGCGTCTCATTTGGTCATGTTTATACATATTATTTGCAAAGTAAGATTTTCTATATTTTACTTCAGTGTTTTAGGAGAGTGATGAAGCAGTATGACATGGTATGGTATGCTATGCTTATATTTGACAGAAAATATATTTGCAAATGAAGGTTTGTTTCCCAGTGACATTGGAAGATGTGATATGAATGAGGGTGCATAATAAATCTTAGTGTGAACCAAGCAGTATAACAACTATTGTGGCTGTGTGTGTGCTTTGTAAATTAAGCTGTTTTTTGAGACCCTATATTGGTGATGTTCTACTGTGTTAGAAGTTGAAAGTTTGAAATTACGAAGAGAAGAATGTGAAGTTATAGTGGCTAAATTGGGAGGGTTTCATAGTATATGGGACATGTCTGTATACTGCAGGATTTTCACTGCCACAATTGTTGGTAGTAATTTAGAAATAATAATGAACAATCATGTTTGGAAAGTTTCCAATTTTCTTGCAAACAGTGTGCTTTGGAAGTAAAGGAAACTATTTTGGTTCCATGCTATGCAATAATATGCTGTTATGCAATGCACTCACATAGAGAGGTGTAAAATGAATGGGGGTGCACAGTTGGTTGGGGGAAACAGTAGCATGGATGAGGTTTGCTGATCTGGTTTTCTAGGTCTGCTTAGGTCACATGGACATTGCAAGTTTAGTGCAGTGTGGATGGCTAGTGAAGGGGGCACATACATGCTGATATGTTTGGTTGATTAGCAATATTAGTGATTTGTTTGAAGGCACTCACTCTTGAACCTCTGAGTCACTCCCTTGCCACTCTCTATGTTTTACTTGCGAAGGAGACATACCAGTTATCCCATGTGTGTGGCCATGAATGCATCCAGGGTACTGTTTCAGTGTGGACATAGGGATCCTGGTGAAACAGGGTGTGCAGGTAATGCCTGCATCACATGTAATCTGTAGATTTAGGGTTTGCAATTGTGTACAGTTCTGGAAGATTTGCTTCCTCCCAATGGCTGACACACGTGGCATATGGCACATGTGTGCAGTCAGGAAACCATTGGTGTTTGGGAACTGGTCAATAATGTAAAACCATCTTTTTATATCATCTGTTGCCTGTGGGATTTTGGGTAGCCATGTGAGCTGTTGCATGGTGTAGGTGAGCTATTACCAGCTTTGTCAGTATGTGTGAAAATGTTAGCTGTATCAGGTCATGAACCATACCAACAGTGTATTGAGAGGAGTCTGCTTAAAACAATGGCGTGTAGGTACCAGCTTCAAATGGTTTGACATGGCAGTGTGAACATTTCCTTTGCATTCAAAGTCTCTGTCCTTGAGTTGGAGTATGTAGTTGATGGTGGGCTGGTGCAGCTAATATGGATTCTGGATGTTTTACTCTGTTTGTCCCTATGGGGACCGTCTGACCCTGGGTATGTATGGCCAACATGTTGTCCTCCTTACTTGTAGGGCATCTGTTGTATGAATGTTATTATGCCTTTAATCAGTAGGGACAGTTTCACAAGATACAGCAGTGGGGTTCTACCAAGTTGTATGGGACTCTGAGTGTTCTCTGAGGTGCAGGTAGGCTTGTCATGTCTACAGCAGGTCAAGTGGATTCACCTCTGCTTCCTTTCAGAGCATGTGGCAGTCATGCCCACCTACTTAGGGTGAAGGTTATTTTGGTAGTTTACTGTGGTTTACTGGTGGTTTACTGTTCTATATTTGGCATTCTGGGTAGACCAAATGCTCTATAGGTTATCTATAGTTATCAGTTGTCTCTGTTATGGCATGTATTGGATTTTGACTTATCACACCATTTTTTTCCGGATGTGTTGTTAATGTAGAATTATTATTGTATGTAAGAAATGGGTAATGTGGTGTATAAGATGTCAAATTAATGGGGGTGTATAGTGGGTTGGGGAAACAGTATTACTGATGCGGTTTGTTAAGAAAGTTCTCTGGGGCTAGTTAGGGCATATAGGGCCTCATCATGAGTCTGGCAGTAGCCCTTAAATGCGGCAGTAGCGCTATTACCTCCGCATTTAAGGGTGGCCAGATCATGGGCTTGGCGGATTTGCACCCAAATCTGCTGCGATTTTGCTGATTTTCAGCGCTATTACCGGCGGGCCTAATACCGCTGGGGGTAAGAGCGTGAAAATTCCCCATTGGGCCCAATGGGGAATGGGGAATTCCCAAATGGGCCCAATGGGGAATGGGAACCATCCGCTCCACCAAACCTGTGATCCGGCGCTAATAGCGCCAGGGGGTTTGGCGGTAGGGTTAACCGCCAGTGTTAGCGCCCAACTCGTGATGAGGCTCATAGTCATTGAAACCTTAGTACATTGGGGATGCACAGTGAAGGGAGGATATAGATACTGATATCTTTTTGTTGATTAGCAGTAGTAGTTATTAGTTTGTAGGGAAAAGGTGGGATATTGCATTAGGCTATTGTGTTATTATGTTGAAATGGGTGGAATCAGGAGACATAAATAATTGTGAATGCTTTTTGTTGAGGATGGCCAAGGATGAGTAATTAAATGGGTTTTGGGAGAAGCAAGCGTGTGTTAGGGCCTAGTTATGTGAACACTAATATACTTAATGCTGTGTACTTGGAGTTGTCGTTTAGCCGTTATGAAGAGGTTTGTGAGGCATTGTATGGTGCTACTAGGTGACTTAGCCAGTCAAACTGTAGTGATAGTGGGGATAGGTAGTGGAGGGAGAGTGGACATACTAATATGTTTTGTTGAGTAGTAGAAGTCATTTTATTTTAAAGGTTCCTCTTTTAATTATGGTGGCCAATTTAGAATAATTTCATTTTTTATACATCTTTTTTGTAAGATACTATTAAGAAAACAACAGTAACGAGCTATAAGAAAGGGTTGTCTGCAGGGAAGTAAAGTTAAACAGTATAATTTCATAGTCATGTTTTTAAATCCATAGATACAAATCCTTTAGATAATGCAACCATTTCTAGTTTTGAGGATAGTTTTAAAAATGTTGAAGTTGAAATAAAAGATATGCCAACACAATGTTTTGCTGGAACCGAAGATGTTTTTATTGAAAGTAAAAAAAATAAAATTGTTTCAAATGTGTTACCAGCTAGTAAAAAAAGAATGAATTTTAGAAAAAAAGGTAGTAAGTTTGCTATCAATTTCAAACAGAGTAATTAGTATATTACATGGACGCGGTTAAGTTGGTGTTTCAATAGGAAGAGCACTTTTTGGGTGGCTTATAACTTCGCTCCCTCTGGACGAATCCTCACCAAACTTTGCAAAAAAAAGTATATGGCCCAGTCTGGATTTTTTTGCAAAGTTTGGAGAGGTTTGGTCCAGGGTACAGCGCTGTGAAACTTGGATTAAAAATTGTATTTAGTGGAGTGTGTTGGTGTGTAAGAGTGTTTGGGGAGGGTGGGGGAGTATGAGATAGGTTCAATGTTTTGTTTTTTTATGTGCTATACGCTTTTGTTGTGTTCGATTTGTCCGCTGAGAACACGGCTGTTCTGACATTTTGTAAATAAACTAAATGGTGGGGTGTTCAGAGGACGGGGTATGTGTTCTTTTTGTTCGCAAGGAAGGTAAAATTGAGCTAAAAACACTCGCAGTGTATTTAAATGTTCGTAAATACACAAACTGGGGGTGTCCCGAGGATGCTGTTCTTATTGTAATCTGTCAAGTTGAATGTGTTCTGAGAACACTCGCGTTGTACCGAAATGGTTGCAATTACACAAAATGGGGGTGTTCTGAGAACGTTGCTTGTATTGTTCGTTGTCAGGTTGAAAGTGTTCTACGAACCCTCCTTTTGTCCGCTGATAGTACAATTTCCTATGGGCCTCACCTGACTTTTTGTCCACTAAAGAAACGATAAATCAGGCTGGTGTGCCCCGACATTATGTGATAATCCTATGACTGGTGCTATTGACCTGGCTGACTTGCTTTTGCGACACTAAATCATATCTCCCGCCGCTAAGCCTGACATTATGAAAGCATTCATATTCCCCGCCTCTCTCCGTGACGTTACAGGGTGCGTCATCAAATGCACCCAGTCGTCTCCAGTCCTACGCGACTTTACACAAAACCCGGAAGACAACACACATTATGTCACAACACAGCGCGCCACAATTCGGAATATGAAACTGTGATTTAAAAGCAAACAGCAAGATTGTAAATTTTGTAAAGTACATTTATTTGACATCAAATGTTTAGAGAATATTCAGCGATTTGGATATGTCTTTGTTGTCGATCCGCAAAAAGTTCATGTTGAGCCATGCAATGTTCCTGTGCGGTACAGAGGGTGTTATATCAGCTTAGAACACAGTGCGCCACAATTCGGAATATGAAACTGTGGTTTAAAAGTAAACAGCAGGATTGTACATTTGGTAAAGTACATTTATTTCACATGAAATGTTTAGTGAATATTCAACGATTTGCAATTGTCTCTGCTGTCGATCAGCAAAAGGTTATTTTGAGCCACGCGCTGTTCCTTTGCGGTCGATAGGCTGTTGGTTTATGATAAAATCAGAAAATGGTTGCACTGATAATCGGAAGGTTGGTCCAACAACGAGGCATTAGACCACCATAATGGTTGGTATGTTTCTTCTAGCCACCAGTACTGCGTAAGGGCATATTGGTCCTTGGTGATTGTCCCATAAAATGGTGAGGGTCATGAAGTTGCTTACATGGAACTGCACCTGGCAGTTGAAAAATCCATCCGCTGGAGTCGGAAAATCATGACATTGGCAAAATGGGGCAACATACCTGTTTTAAAAAACATAAATTAGTCTCACCAGCCGATCTTTATTAAAAATATTGATTTTATTTATTAGGGCGTGAAACTATTTGCTAGCGAAGATAGTGCAACAGAGTATGTTAATAATAAAATAATAATATTTTCGCATTTATATAGCGCTAAGAGCTGTCAGGCATCTCAGCGCTGCTTATTATTACCCACAGTGTGTGGTGCTCATTTATCGACCACGGAAGGATGAAAGGCTGAGTTTGGCCGTGCCGGGATTGGAACCTGTGTTAGCAAGCTGTGCACGGATGTCAAAGCGAGCGCTCTACTCACTGTGCCACTTGACCGGCTACAGTGAAGTGGCACAGCGAGTAGAGCACTTGACCGGCTACAGACCGGTTAAATTATTTCTATTAACTCACCCTGTGTCATCTGCCTTTTTCAGAGCCCTCTAAACGACAGGGGATCAATTCGGCGGTGATAGTGCGCGGTAGAAAACAATATGTCACATTGAACGAAAAAGTACAACTTGACCGGGCTTTAATGGCACGCTATTGTTATTATATTCCTGTATAAAATAATCTAAAGGGTAGTTACATTATAATTGCATTTTCCATTGTCCAAGTGTAGTGCAGTCCCAAAATACGACTCCGCGTGTGCCAACGATCTTTCTCAAAGTGATGTAATATACAAAAGTGGTTTCATTTCAGAAATGTCATCTTTATCGTGTCTTACGTTTTTGCTACACTTCTTCAAAAGAAATCTTTCAGCACAATCTCTGTCTGTCAAGGTAAAAAAAAAATAGAACCTTATACTGGGAGTCGTGGGCCTCTCTGGGACGTGAGAAAAAAATGGAAGCAGCTCACCTTCACTGTGAACGAGCATAAATTCTTACTTTGCAACATTCTGTGTAAAGCCATCTGTGAGAACTTGCTGTTTACACTACATCTTTGTATATTGTTTGCGTGCTAATAAAAAAAGTTTGTTTAAGGGACTTTATGGTTCCAAGTAAAGCCAAAAAAAACCTGAAATTCGCCAGTTATGGCAAGCTAAGCAACCATAACTCGCGCCACCACCATGCACTGCGAAGACTAACACCCAGGACATCAAAGATGACATCGCAAACGTCAATGATGACATCACTGATGACATCACATGTGCATTTACTTTTCATGAAATTTGTGTACTACGGATTTTTATTATAATGTTGCGAAAAAAGGGTCAAGGATCATTGCAATAAATATCATACCGTAATTAGTGTTTTGAACGATTGATATACATAGCATTGTATTATGGGGTTCTATCTAGTATACTGAGCTACTAATGGAGAAACATAGCATTGTGTGCAGCGTACACAATGAAAGTATAATATTTCTAATGTTAATATGTTGAATAATGAAATGATAATTGTCCTGAAAGGTTAGAAAATAAACAAAATGGGGGTGTTCTGAGGATGTTCTTCGTATTGTGTGACTGCTTAGCTGTATGCAATGAGGGAGTGGCACAGAGAGTAAAGTGGAAATGGTATAAGGGGTGTCGAAGAGTTACGCGGTCTGCGGACACCGCGGCTGTCCGTGGACAGGGCGTGCTAAATCTGGGGTTTTCCAGCAAATCCAACATGGAAAGAAGACTGTACGGATTAGCCAATCAGATGTCGAGGTTGTGGATGTGTGTTGAAAGAAACTGTGTGTGGTGAAGATGGCAGATGTAGAGAAAGCCAAGGTGTTGGTGCTTGGAGATATGTTTGTGCATGGTTTACAACAGTACGTTTGATGCAGGCATGTTGAAAAGAACTTTGATGTGAAAGGAGTGGAGGTGGTGTGGAGCACTGTGCCTGATTGCAATGTACAGGGAATTGTAAAAGTTTGTGAGGATATGACCACAATGAACAGTCCGCATGTGGTAGTTTTGCACTATGGTGCTTTCCATTTGGGCAACGTCAGTGCCCCTACTTTGTTGGCTGATTTGGAACGCTTGGTTCAAGCCGTAATGAAGATCCTTCCAAATGCGAAAGTAATTTTTTCTGGATTACTACCTAGGGCAATATGGGACAATAGTTCAGTTTTTTGTCCTCAGCAAAACATTGCTAGGTGTGTCATAAACCGAGGCATGTGTGCCTTCATGCTTAGAGCTGGTATGTTCTTCTGTAATAATGAGAATATTGATGCCAGTAATACTGTTAATTTTAAAGAAGATGGCATCTCTTTACCTTTTACGGGAAATGCCTTTCTATTTTGGAATGTAAGGGTTGCTTTGGAGAAGGTTATGTGAAGATTTTAGGAGTAAAGTAAGAAAAAAAACCAAGAAAAAAATACAAAATAACAGGTGTCTGTCGAGCATCTGTAAAAAAAACAAAAAAAACGGCTCTTTTCAGAGCCAACTTCAAAGGGGAAATGGGGCACACTATTTAAATTTACATTCACCACGCTCAGATTCTCGATATGTCCGCGGACATGGCGGTAGTCCGCAGACATCAAAATCACTACGTGGGGGTTCAGTATGTTCTATGTTACATGCATATGAAGTCAGGGATATTATGCTTAAGTTGTGCTACTAAAAACCTATGAAATTCAGTGAAAAAACTTTGTTAAAGGGACGTTATGGTTAAGTTGCGCTACGAAAAAACTATGAAATTCAGTGAAAAAACTTTGTTAAAGGGACGTTATAGTTAAGTTGCGCTACTAAAAACTTATGAAATTTAGTGAAAAAAACTTTGTTAAAGGGACGTTATGGTTCAAAGTAAAACCGAAAAACCCCTGAAATTCGGCAGTTATGGTAAGATAAGCAACCATAACCTGCGCCACCGTGCACTGCTAACACTAACATCCAGGACATCAAAGATGACATCACAAATGTCATTGATGACACCACTGATGACATCACATGTGCATTTACTTTTCATAAAAACTCTGTACAAGGGATTCTTATAATGCTGACCAAAAACTGTCAAGGGTCATTGGTATAAATATCATGAGCTAATTAGTGCATTAAGCAATGCATTGATATAAATAGCATTCTATTATGAAGTTCTATCCAGTATACTAAGCTACTCATGCAGAAACATAGGCAGTGTGTGCAGCATACATGATGAAGGTGCCATATTCATAATCTTGCCACGTTGAATAGTGAAATGATAACTGCTTTCTTATTAGAGTTTTGCGTACTGTGAAAAATATAATAAGTAGATAATAAAACCCACTTAATACATAATTATTACAGACAAAACACAAAGAGACAACAGCACATACAAATATGAGTATATACAGGGACAGTGAAGTAAACACAAAAGCAGAAGTAGTAGCAGAAAGAGTTCATAACCTAACTGATTGTCTTTATGCAGAGAAACTATTGCTCTGTTTCAAAGCTGCTACTTACCATATGTATGTGTATCACATGATGTGACTGCACCCAAAGGAAAGGAGAGCAAGTATAATGTATACAAATATGAGCATATACAGGGAAGGTAGAGTAATAAAAATAAAACTATGAGAAAGTGCTGATAACCCTAATGATTATCTTCATGCACAGAAAGGATTGCTCTCTTTCAAGCCTGTGTCTTCCGCTATGTATATGTTTCATATGATTTGACTTGACCCTAAGTCTACAAATATAGTACCTTTTCAATTTTTACTTCCTGACTGTTACTGAAGAAAACTATGTGGCTTAGATATGTCAGTAAAGGAAAAAAGGGAGAGCCAGCCATGTGATGTCATCAGTGATGACATCAATGACATTTGTGATGTCATCTTTGATGTCCTGGGTGTTAGTGTTAGCAGTGCACGGTGGCGCGAGTTATGGTTGCTTATCTTACCATAACTGCCGAATTTCAGGGGTTTTTCGGTTTTACTTTGAACCATAACGTCCCTTTAACAAAGTTTTTTTCACTGAATTTCATAAGTTTTTAGTAGCGCAACTTAACCATAACGTCCCTTTAACAAAGTTTTTTCACTGAATATATATATATATATATATATATGGAAAATGTATCACTCAAAAGATTTTACCAATCTTTGGAGAAGCATGAAACCAGAATCTAGATATGTGGTAAAATGTTTTTTGACAAAGAAAAAAGTAGAAGTGATTATTAAGATCATTAAGAAAGCTTTTGATATGAAAAGAAAATTGGTCATTGTCATATTAAATAAACTTAAGAAATTGCTTAAAGTGAATACTCCAGTCTATACAATTATAGAAACAATTTATGTGCTTACATATGACAACTTTTGTGACATCTTTGGTGGAGAGTGGAAACAGACTTCTCATACTGTAAGATTTTTTAATGAGGAGAGTTACATTCAAGTAAAAAAATGTCCACTAGCTATTGATGAGAGTGGACGTAGCTATGAAGTCCGAAATGGTGTGATTTCTAAATAAAACAAAACAAAAAAAATCATACAGTGTAATAATACAGAAATTAAACGAAAGAAGGATTGTGACATGCAGTTTCTTGTCAATATTGATATGTTTTCATTTAAAGTTTTAAAGAGATTTTTGCAAGTGTCGCACAAATAAGATATTGTTCAAAGACAGATCAAGGTACAACAAAGTATAGATAACTGAAGTTTGTGAAAAAACAGGACGTTTGGGTCACTCTAGCCTGTTTTGCTAAAAGTAGATGAAAGAGTCAGTTTCATGATATACGGATAGTGGCTGCACATCATACTAAAATGAGATTCCTTCTAGTTAAACTGTATGAGTGCAAAACAACAATTATGTCTCTTGCAGTTTTAAATCAAATACCTTTGACTGGAACTGTAGAATGTTTAGGTTCTACAATGCTATTGATTCATATGATACATTTAAAAGAGTATGTCAACATAGATGAAACACTTATAGGAAGTGGACATTGCTTTCAAAGGATCAGATGTTTTAAAAGTATAAAAGAAGTATTGCAATGTTTGAGTTGTCTTCTACTGAAAGACCTGACATTGTTTGTGTATTTTGTCGACACACAATTTTTAAGTCTCAAGTGTAACTAGTGTGTGTTAAGAACAAAATTAAACACACTATACTAGATGTTTGGAAATAACGTTATCTGTATTTGGTTATAGAAGAACAATATGACCCAAGTGAGGCACTTTATGTTTGTAGACACTGGGCCTCATTAGAAGTATGGCGGTTAGGCAACAACAGCACTGGTATCACTACCGGCTACCATACTGCCATACTTCGAGTTCTGCCTGTGGGTGCCCTTACAGCCACCAGGTCTGACCTGGTGGTCGTACCGGCATCTGAGAACAGAACATGATGGTAGCACCGGTACTGTTATAAACGGTACCGGTGCTACCACCCTCCCCATTGCCATTGAGCCCTCTGGGGCTCAATGGGAATGGGGATGTACCAGGCCTGGCACCGGCAAAAGGGCAATTACTGGGTCTGGCTGGGCCGGAATAGCCCAATAATTGCCCATTTGCGGGTGCCAGACTCGAATAAGAGTTTGGAGGTAGCCTTGCTGGTTTTACCGGCAAGGCTACACCCAACCTCGTAATGAGGCCCACTCTGTTGGCTTTTATAATCAAACACATATTCTGCCCAGAAGTGTCTTAAAAGATATGGTAGTGCCTGATATCCCTCTTGTGCTTCAGTGCTTCAAAAATGGAACATGTTTGAAGTGATTGCATTGCAACATTGCAAACTGTACGTCCTTTTCAAGTTATTGTTAGACTGCAAACAAAGATGTCAAAGGGGAATGTGTAAGAAGCAAGATTGTGTATTTAACCCTGAATTAGGAATAAAATGTTAGTACTCTGAGAGTGAAGCGTGACATTGCAGATTTTTGTATTTTTTTAGTAAATGGTGTTGCCACTAAAAATAAGAGAATGTGATATGATATGATATGATATGGCATTTGTAACGCGCCTATACACAAGTGTTTCAAGGCGCGACGAGGCAGGGGGGAACAAGGGGAGACAGACAACGATCCTACTAGGCCAGGTGTCATTCAGATTGCGCAAGTGCAAAGGGTAGAGGGAAAGAGAAAAGTGCAAGGGGGGAAGGGAGAGGGGAAAGTGCAGTACAGGGTTATTAGCATACAGCATACAGGAAAAATAACAAGGGCCAGATGGTGGCAAGTGTGAAGTAAGTGCAGACAAGTGCTGGGAAGGGGGGCTGTAGGGATACAGACACAGTCCCGTAGTGCAGGGGTTGCCAGGGAGGCAGTGCAGGGGAGAGTCGCTGGGCCAAGGACCGAGAACGGTGAGTGGCCCAGTTGCAGATTCAATGCAGTTTCAGTAGTATTAGCAGGGGAGAGGGGGAGAGAAAGCGGAGGCAAAGAGGAAGGTTTTGAGGTGCTTCCGGAACCGGAGATGGTTCTCCTCAAGTTTCAAGGAGGCAGGAAGGCTGTTCCAGAGGGAGGCCCCTGCAGCGGAGAGAGATCTGTCCCCAACCCGTTGTTTGGAGAATACGGCTGACCCTGAGGGAGTTGGAGGCGGATGAGCGAGGAGCTCGAGAGGGAAGATATTTAGGAAGAGAGAGTTGAAGGTATGTTGGCCCAACGCCCCAGACGGCCTTGTGGACAATGCAGAGGGTTTTGAACTTGATCCTCGCAGTCACTGGGACCCAGTGCAGTGACTTCAGTCCTGGAGAGATACGGTCCCTGGGCTTGAGGCCAAGGACAAGTCTCGCAGTCCTGTTCTGGATGAGTTGCAAAGGGCAGAGAGTGGAGGCGGGCAGATTTAGATAGAGGCTGTTACAGTAGTCCAGCTTCGAGAGAACCAGGGCTCTAGAGACAGTGAGCTTCTGGAGGAAGGAGAGGAAAGGAAGGATACCTCTGAGGAGGTGTAGCTGGTAGTGTGACTTCTTAGAGACGTCGGTTATGTGAGGAGAGAAGGAGAGTGTGGAGTCGAAGATGACCCTAAGGTTTTTAGCCTTGCAGGTAGGAGCAGGAAGAAGGCCCAAAGAGGCCAGCCAGAGAGCTGCAGGGAAGGAGGGTGCGGGTGTGCCGATGAGTAGAATCTCAGTCTTGCTAACTACATTAAGGCAGAGGTGGTTGGCGGCACACCATTCCTGGATAGCAGAAAGACAGTCAGAGATGAGGGAAGGAGAAGAGGAGGCAGAGGGTAGCCTGAAAATGAGCTGGGTATGATCTGCATAGCACTGAAAGTTGGGGCAGAGAGCAGCGATGCGGTGGGCGAGAAGTGCCAGATACTGGTTCAACAGCCAGGGAGAGAGGTTAGATCCCTGGGGGACACCACAGGTAGAGAAAAAGATGTCATAGAGAAAAGACCCCAGTTGGACCTGGAAGGGTCGATTGGAGAGGAAAGAGGTCAGCCACGCCAGAGCCTGACCAGTGATACCCAGGTTATCACGGAGACGGTTGAGCAGGATGGTATGGTTGACAGTATCGAAGGCAGAAGAGAGATCAAGCAAAATGAGAACACATGGAGTGTTAGAGTCAAGGTTCGAGAGCAGGTCCTCACGGATGTTCAGGAGAGCAGTTTCCGTGCTTCTGGCAGCTCTGAAGCCAGACTGATGGGCATGAAGAATACCAACAGATTCAGCATGGAGATTAAGCTGGGAGATGGCCAGTTCTCCAGGAGCTTGCCCAGGAAGGGAGTGATAGAGATTGGGCGATAGCTAGCTGGGCAGGAAGGGTTGGTTTCTTAAGAAGGGGGTGCACAAGGGAGTGCTTGAGAGGGGATGGGAAGACTCCAGAGGTGAAGGAGTGATTGCAGAAGTCAGCAAGGGCAGGAGCCAAGGAGTCAATGTGGTCCTTGATAGTCTTGGAGGAACAGGGGTGGACCTGTTTTGACGAGACTTTCATAGATCGGACTTATCTTGAAACCTCGTTAGCAGAAAAAAGGGGAAAGGCAGAGAAGGAGAGAGGAGGGGTGGCTGCAGAAGGGCCAGAGAAAGGGCAGAGAATAGAGGGGGGGAGGTGATAGGAGGAGAGTGAGGACAGGATGTCCTGAGTTTTTGAAATGAAGTGAGAGGCCAGTGCCGTGCAGAGGGCCTGGGAGGGGACAGGAGAGGTAGAGACTGCATCAGGGTTGGCCAGCTCCTTGCAGATTTTAAAGAGTTCGGCCGAATTGTTAGATGCCACAGAGATGTGGGCTTGGATAAGGGTTCTCTTCTTGGTGAGAACGGAGAGCCGGTATTGCCTTTGGAGCAGGCGACAGGCCAGTTTGTCAGAGGATGAACATGAAGCACGCCATTTCCTCTCTGCCACCCTGCACTTGCGTTTGAGGGTGACGAGATCCGAGTCATGCCAGGAGTTACATTTGGCTTTGGGCTTCAGGCGGATTCTCATGACAGGGGCAAGGATATCAAGAGTATCAGATATAGCAGAGTGGAGAGTGGAGAGGGCTATGTCAGGGTGGGAGTCAGCCGAAGGGGGAGGAGTGGGTGAGAAGGTGGCAGCGAAAGCCTCAACTGACACGCGCTTCATGGGTCAGATGACCGAGAAGGAAGGTGGCAGTGATGGGGGTGGCTTTGCCTGTGGGGTAGGGAGGGTGAGGTGGGAGGTAGGAGAACGTGATCACTCCAGGAGAGAGGAGTGGCGAGAGGGAAAGAGAGGGGAAGGTCAGAGGAGATCAGGGCATCAAGAGTGTGCCCTGCAGAATGAGTCGGCCCAGACGGGAGAATAGAGAGTGAGAGCGAGTCGCAGAGGTCGCGAAAGAGTCCAGAGGGGTGACAGGAGGCATCCAGGTAGATGTTGAAGTCTCCAAGAAAGAGGAGTTGAGCGGTTGAGGAGAGGAGTGAGGAGGAGAGGTCCGCCCACTCAGAGAGGAAGGAGGAAATTTGACCAGGTGGCCGAAAGATAGTAGCCACGGTAAGGGAATGGCTAGGAGAGAGAGAGAGTCGGCAGACAAGACATTCGAAAGAGGAGTAGGTCTGCGTGGGAGTAACAGTGGCAGGAATCCACTCAGGGAAGATCAGGGCCACACCCCCCAGCACGGTTGGGTCTGGGCACGGAGAAGATCTTGTAACCGTCAGGTAGTAGTGTGCCAAAGCTGGTGACAGAGCTGGCCGTGAACCATGTCTCAGTGAGACCGAGTACGTCAAGGTCAAGCTCCTCAAGAAGGTGGCAGATATCAGAGGAATGTTTGACGGCAGAGCGAGAGTTAAGAGTGGCAATGTGGACAAGGTTGCCATCTTTGAAGGACTTCCGGGGAGGGGTACAAATTAGAGGTACGCCCTGCGGAGGTGAATAATGAGCACGAGAGGGGGTGGGGAGGGAGGGTAGAGGCAAGGTAGTCGAGGACAGAGGAGGGGGCACAGCAGGAGAGGAAAGGAAGTTGATGAGGCGCGGGAAGCGCCTATCGAAGAGGTTTAGGTTGGCCTCAGGGCCTTGGACCAAGACAGTCCCATTAGCGTAGCCATTAATGATGGCCTTAGAGGAGTGCAGGGAGGCCAAGAGGACATCCCAACGGGTGCCACCATTAATGGGAGAAGAGGAGAAAGGAGATAGCACAGAGACCATATGAAGGGTCCATAGTTCAGGTGAAGGCACGAAAAAGAGGATGTCAGTGAGAGTTTCCTTGGAGGAGGAACTAGTGTAGGTGTCAGCGATAGGGAGGCCTGGGTTGGAGACCAGGATGTCCTTTTTAAACTTTTTCCTACCAGATTTGGTGAGGAGAGCAGGATAGTCAATGGAGAAGCAGTTAGAAAAGATCGGTGAGATAGAGAGCGGCATGGAATAGGAGGGAGTAGGGGGGGAAGACAGGACAAGTGCAAGTGGACAGGAAGAGAGCGGCAGCCCTAGTTTACCACAAAAATCAGAACACAGTGAACACAGTAATGGGTATCAGGTACACAGTGGAGAGGCCACCTAAGTTTGAAAATCCTGCGGGGCGAGAAAAACCCTAGTTTACCACAAAATCAGATCACAGTGAACACAGTAATGCGTATCAGGTATGCAGTGGAGAGGCCACCTAAGTTTGAAAAGTGAACAGGTAAGGGTAGGGTGGGCCGGGGGAGCAGGTGGAGCTCACAGATGGAGTGGCGAAATGGCACCTGGCGTCCCCTGTGGACACCTGCAGACACACCAGGAGCCGCACAGGAGGGAGCTGCCATTTGCCTAAGGGGCCCTTAGCCGAGGGGCTGCCGGGCAGGGGGCTGCCCAAGGGGGTCAGATTAATACCAGAAGGCACCCAATAGGAGGGCGAGCAGGAGGTGGGGTGTGGGCGGGCAGGTAGGCGGGAGGGAGGGAGTACCAGGAAGTGACTGCAGGGGGAGGGGGGAGGAGGGAGAACAGTGCTCGGAGCGCGGGCCCGCAAATAACAGATTTTTTAAACAAAAACAAGCACCCAGAAAACACTCACTGGAGGCCCACAGGGGCCAGGCAGGGATTAAACCTGCAGACGGCACGGCTACCGGCGGCTGCTCACACCCGCTCTGCTTGTGGAATGTGGCAACAGCTTATCGATAGTGGAAACGTGAAAAATGCATTGGCTTTTCTGTTGGAGCACAATGATTTTTACAATGGCAGTCTGACTGTACCAGACTTGTCTATGCTTGATATTGAGTCAGCAAACAAAACAGTGAAGGTCATCTTCAGCATCTATCTGTTGCGAATGGAATCGTTTTTTTAATGAACATTACACTATTCATCCTCCACACTCACGTGAAGTCATGGTCGACAGTTTAGAATTGTATCAAATGAAAGCAACAAAGGGTGCACCAATTTGTTTCTGGGAAAATATATTAGAAACTTGTTGTTTTCCTATGCTTTTTCCAACTGGTATTGCAGGGGGATTGGATAATCGGAAGGTGTGAATCTCTACTTCAGAATATTATTGTACAAAAATGTATTCAGAAGATTCATGATTCCACAACAAAGTTGAATATATGTTTTAGTTGTGTAGAAGATAACTGCATTACTAGCAATGTAGTTGATTGCAAATGGTAAATTGGCTAGGATGAGCTTAGAGTGCTTGTGAAGCCAGAGCCTTGGACTTTGTGGATAAGTCTAGGGCTGAGCTGATAGCTGCCCTGGTAGACTACCAGACTGATGGTGAAACCCTTGATGAGGGGGAAATGCAACCAATGAGGTCTCCGCCCCTTGGGCTGTCGCTGAATCTCATTCTGGGAATGCCACAATTCCTGCTGCCTCTGTTCCAAACCCCAGCACTGCCCTTCAGGGGGAAGCTCTGAAGATTGAACTTTTAAAATTAGAGCTACAACGGGAACAGTTATCCTGTCAATACAAAAAGTTGCAAAGAGAAGCTGAGTTGAAGAAAGAGGAGTTGGCACAGCAAGAAATACTCAAAGATAGGGACACTGAGCACCAAAGAATCCAGCTAAAGGAAGCTAGAGTGGAGACTTCAGCTAAATCAGTTAAGAGTGGCAGGTCTGCGCCAACAAGTTTATGAAAGATTTGGTTGGTGTGTTTGTGGAGGGTGCAGATATCCTCCAATGGATTGAAGCGTTTGAAATGGCTTGTGTCACAGGTTTCCCTTTTTCTCACCTGTTTTCGCTGCTTTGCAGAATCCTTCGCCGGTGTTTACTTCTGTGTTGTTCGGGTCTTGTATAAGCCCGCTCGGCCGTCTTCGGATTCCAGGATTCGTTCACCTTCTTCGTCCGGGGTCAAGGAAACTCCAGGAAAACCAGGAAGGAAGGCAGCATTCGGGGGCGGACTGCGTGGAACACGGAAGGATAAAGGTACAAGGAGAGGGGAAGGAAAGGAGTAAGGAATGGGTTCCGGGAATTCAGGAAGCAACTCAGTTCCAGGAGTACGAACTACGACACACGTCAAGCCACAGCTAACGGGCGGAGACGCAGGGGAGTGGCTAATTTATAGAACGTGCTGCCTAGGATGTAAAGGTCGATAGACCGCCTTCCGTGTATACAGCCATGTTGGGCGTACTACAGCGAGTAACCCCCGGCGTGCCAGGGACCAGGAAGACCAGAAAGGGCATAATCGATGGATCATGACAGCTTGTGCAATTCATGATGTTAATAAGAGAGATTGGGCTAAGTGTTTGTTAAGCAGAGCGCCTCAGTCTGGATATGACTGTATTCTGAAACTGAGTGTGGGAGAAAGGGGTCAGTATGAGTGTATGAAGTCTGCTTTGATTGCCAAGATTGACAAGACAATTACCCAATACCTTAAAAGGTTCAGGGATTTTAGGAAAAGAGAGAATATGTCTTGGGTTGACTGGGTGAGTGCTGCGCACAGGAACATGATAGGGTGGATTGATGGTTACAAAGTGAAAACGTTTATTGAATTGTCCCACCTTTTTTTTGCATTTTGCTGAAGCCTGTTCACCAGAGATGCGTCAGTATTTTGCTGACCAGAACATTTTGGATCCCTTTAAGCTAGCTAGGTTGGCTGAGAAGTGGGTCTCCCACCGGGTGTCCCCTAAGGACTCCAGTGGGAAGGACAATGACAAAGAAAAGGGGACCTCTCAGAAAGCTGATGAGTCCCAGAAGAAATCACAGTCGAATAAACCAAAACCTTTGTCTCCGAAGACCCAAAAATCTAGTGGGGATAAGTCATCTGTGGGTGGGAATAAGAGTAGTGGTCCACCTGCTGCAAACTATGCTCCCAGTGGTTCCAGTACCGTACCCCGCATTCCTGGCACTTGTTGGGACTGTGGGAATCTGGATCACAAGAGGGATGACCCCAAGTGTAAAGGTAAGGCACTTGGAGTCCAGGCTGTCAGCCTGACATACCCTTACCCCATGTCTGAGGTGGAGGCCACTGTTCTCCCCTCCTCTACAGGGATCACATTTGGTGCTCCTGTAGAGATTTCCTTAGTGTCCCTTGGGGCCTGGGACCAGTACGCAGAAGTACTGGTGACTAACCCACAGAACACCTGAAGGTTTTTGAGAAGTGTCCTCTTGAATGGCCAGCCTTATTCTGGCTTGAAAGACACTGGGGCAAGCATGACAGTCGTGGACAGGACTCTGCTCAAGCCAGAGGACTATGTAGGTGCTCCTCTGACAACCACCAGGTTAGCTGGTAGGCCTCCCAAATTATCGCCTGTAGCCTTAGTCACAATCATGATTGGAGACAAGACTGTAAAGCTTCCTGTCCTGGTTCAGGACAATTTCCCTGTTAACATTTTGTTAGGCAACGATCTAGTAGAGTTGGGGTTCATCTCTGATGGTCTCCCCATGACTGCTGCTGCAGTCACTAGGTCACAGGTGACACAGGGTCTGGCTCTGAGTCAGGTACCCAAGCCAAAGGTGAGGCCTAAGGCAAGAAGATGGAAGAACAAGAAGGCCACCTTGGTGAAGGGGGCTCCTTCTCTTCCTGCTGTTCCTACAGAACCCATTGGGATCCATGCTCCGGACAGGCTGGGCCCAGTGGTGAATCCCATCTCAACTCCTGCGGAGAAGAGCCAGAAGACTGTCCTGTGAGAGAGGTTCTCAACCCAGAGGATCATTCTGACCTTCAATGCTTGTTAGCTGATGGGGGACCCTCCCGGGCCAACTTCTGTAAGGGACAGAGAGAGTGCCACTCTCTCAAGGGTCTGAGGAAACGAGCCCTGTCCCAGGCACAAGGAGAAGTGACTAGGAGATTCCAGATTTATTGGGAGGTTGAGCTCCTTGTTAGTGAGCCCACTAAGCCTGAACCTGGTGCTCTCCAGAGGTTGGTGGTACCCCAGGTTTACAGGCCCTTCTTACTGCAGTTGGCACATGAGGTGCCCTTAGCTGGTCATCTTGGTACCAAGAAGACTAAGCAGAGGCTCTCTGCCCATTTCTACTGGCCTCGGATGGGAGTAGAAGTGGAGTCCCACTGCAGGACTTTCCCAACTTGTCAGTTATCTGGTAAGATTGGAGGCAGTGTCATTGCCCCACTGCAGCCGTTTAGAGTGGTTTGCACACCGTTTGAGAGTGTGCGCATCAACATCGTTGGTCCCCTTGACCCTCCCACTTCAGGTGGACATCGGTTCATCCTGGTCTTTGTTGATCATGCCACCAGCTACCCTGAGGCTATACCCCTTCGGACTGTTACTGCCAAGGTCGTTGCCAGGGCTCTCCTAGGCATTCTCACCCATATTGGATTCCCTAAGGAGGTTATCTCTGACAGAGGATCCAACTTCATGTCTAGTTAAATGAAAACCATGTGGAAAGAGTGCGGGGTAACCTATACGTTCTCCACCTCTTACCATCCCCAGACCAATGGCCTGGTTGAGGGATTTAATAAAACTCTCAAGGGCATGCTAGGCACTTTGGAAGAGGCCCTAAGGAGAAAATGGGATCTCCTCCTGTCATGCCTGCTGTTCGCTTACAGAGAGGTACCTCAAGAGGGTGTTGGTTTCAGCCCCTTTGAGTTACTCTTTGGACATCCTATGAGGGGACCCCTTGCCTTGATCAGAGAAGGTTTGGAGGCCACTCTTCCAGGTCACGCCAAGCAAGTGGGGGACTATGTGTTAGGCCTCAGACGGAGGATGACACAGATGATGGGTCAAGTGACAGCAAATCACAAGGCCAGCCAAGGACTGAATAAGTACTGGCATGACCTTAAAGCCTTGCAAGTCGATTGGACTCGGGACAGGAAATCCTTGTGATGGAGCCTACCAAGCCTAGAGCTTTGGCAGACAAGTGTACTGGATCCTTCAGGATCATATCCAAGATGGGCAAAGTCAATTATCTGGTTGACATGGGAGTCCTGGGGGTGGCCCCTCAGGTATTCCATGTTAACAGGCTTAATCCTTTTCACAGGCGAGCAGCAGTCTCATGTCTCTTGCTAGCTTCAGAACAAGAAGAGGATGAGAGTGAGCCTCTTCCTGATTTGCTGCATAGCAACCCGCAGGATGGCTCTCTCTCCCAATCTGATGACAGAGCAGCAGAGGGCCTGCAGGGCATTGCTCCGGCAGTATGCCTCTCTGTTTTCACTGACTCGACGCCTTACACCATGGGACAGGAACGAAAATGACACTGGTGACAGTGTGCCTGTCAAAAGCAGGTGCTATCGTATGTCAGATACAGTTATGAACCAAATCCAGGCTGAGGTCACCAAGAGGTTGGATCTGGGTGCTTTCGAACCCTCAACCAGTCCATGGTCCAGTCCTGTGGTCCTTGTCCACAAAGCAAGTTCCCAGGGAGGTACCAAGGATGGGAGGTTCTGGGTGGACTACTGAGGAGTCAATGCCGTCACCAAAATTGATGCGCACCCATTGCCCCAGGATGATGAGCTTGTGGACACCATAGGTGCTGCCAAATTTGTAAGCACCTTTGACCTTACCTCAGGCTATTGGCAAATAGCTCTGATGGACCATACCAAGGAAAAGACAGCTTTCTCAACACCTGAGGGACTCTACCAGTTTAGGGTCATGCCTTTTGAGTTGAAGAATGCCCCTGTCACCTTCAAGAGATTGGTCAATCATGCACTCAGAGGGCTGGAAGCCTTTTGTGTGGCTTACTTAGACGACATTGCCATCTACAGTTCCACCTGGGAAGAGCATTTGACACATCTGGATAAGGTGTTGCAGGCCTTGAAAAAGGCTAACCTCACTATCAAGGCCATCAAGTGCCAGATATCTCAGGGGAATGTCACATATCTTGGTCATGAGGTAGGAAGGGGTCAAATCCAACCTCTCCCCAGTAAAATACAGGATGTACAGAACTGGGAGACTTCCACTACTCAAACCCATGTGAGGGCCTTTCTGGGCCTCACAGGGTATTATCGCAATTTCATGGCGGACTATGGAACTATAGCTGCACCACTGACAGCTCTGACTTCACCCAAACAGCCTAGGAAGGTTAATTAGACTGAAGACTGTCAGAGGGCCTTTGATGGCTTGAATAAAAGTCTGTGTAGGGCTCCTGTGTTGTGTGCACCTGACTAGGGCAACCCTTTATCGTCCAGACGGATGCCTCGACACTGGAATTGGAGCTGTCTTGTCCCAGTTAGATGACAAAGGGAGGGAACATCCGATCATATTCATCAGTAGACAACTCAAGGGTAGAGAACTTAGGTGGGCTACTGTTGAAAAGGAATGTTTCAGCATAGTTTGGATCCTTAGGCGTTTTAGGACCTACCTTACGGGGTCTACCTTCAAGGTCCAAACAGATCATAAGCCCCTGAAGTGGCTTATGCAGATGATTGGTGAGAACCCAAAACTGCTCAGGTGGTCTATTAGCCTGCAAGAGCTAGACTTTACCATAGAGCATAGACCAGGGAAGAGTCACGATAATGCAGATGGCATTTCCAGAAGGTATGTTGACCGTCTCGATGAGGGTGTCTATCTCATGGGAGATTAGGCACCCTAATCTCAGTCCGGGGGGAGCGACTGTGATGCTGGAAATGCATCGGAGGGACAGGGCCTCCGTATCCTTGTCCTTTACTGTTCTTATTGTGTGTTCTGTCATGTTTTCTGCGTAGGAGTTCATGTGGGACTCATGGTGGTGCAGCGCTCTCTTTTGGTTTGGTGTATAGACCCATGGGATACCCTAATGTTACCCATGGGTGCGGGTACAACCCTGTGCTCCTAGTGTATGTTTTTGGGCACCTGTTTGTGGCCCACATAGCAGTGTATGGGCTGGTGGCAGCTCCATGCTGAATTTGACAGGTGCTCTTAGTATCCTCCATTTTGGGATACCCTGGCCCTGCCATTGGAATCAGTTGATTCCTGATAGGAAAAAAGATGGCCCCTGTAGCCTCTTGCTTTCTATTGCCTGTTAACTTGTTTTCCCGAAGTCATGGGAAGCCCTGACTCTGCCCCTTCCCCCTGATTGGCTGTTCGGTGGAAGTTCCATATATGGTGTTGTTGTGAAGTCCAGGCCAGACTGGCTGACGCCTTCCCAGTAACTGTATATTGTGGGTACACCCTGTGGGTGGGACCAGGGTGAATGGAGGATATGACGAATACGCATTCTGTGTTGTGGATGTCTTGTATCTGGTGTTTGACAAAATGACTGAGACAGCCATGCCGGAAACTGGTAAGAATGCAGTGTGCAGTGTTGAATGGTTGGGTCCTTGTCCCAATACACATAAATTGTTGTGAGTGTCTGGAGAGAAATGAATGCCCCGAATGCACTATGCACCTGATCGGTTGCCTGCCTGCATGAATGCACTTCTGACTGATTGGTTGTCTGAGTGTGACCCAGCAGAATGAATGGGAGATCAACTAGGATATCTACGGGCCTCTCACTGCTAGAATTCATGTTCAGAAGCTGAAGTCCAAACTACGAAGAGTAACTGGAGTGAAACTGAAGCTTGACCTTGAAGCCCTGCTGGAAGAGAAGAATTGCTGCTGCCCTTCTTCATCAGTCTGAAAGCTGCTGACCCAGAGAGGAGCTGGCAAGGTGCCCTCTTCCCGAGCTACGAGGGACCATCATGCACCAGCTGATCTTTGCCAAAACTCCCTGGTAGACAGACCTACGACAGGCTCCCGACCGGAGATGGGGACTGCCGCGGAATCCCAAAGAGAAGCGCCCTGACTGTTGTCTGCCACTGTCGACGATCACCATCGCCGACCAGAGACGCTGTGCTCCCGTTGCCTAAGAACTTTCGATTCATGGACGCGCTCATCTGCACCGCCACCGACCTTATCCCGCCGGAGAAGGCCAGGCCGTCAACACGCTGAGGAGCATCTGCCGGTGGGTTTCCCGCATGAATCGACACCTTTGCTGGGCCACAGTTCTTCAAACTCTTTCCGGTCCTAAACTATCGACACTGAGGTGCCCCACACACCTCTTCCTTGCAGGACGTTTACGCTTTCCCATTGACGAGCACCACTAGGAAAGAAGCTGCCACTTTACAGTCCTAGTTCATCCTGTTCTCCGTCGGACGTTCGACAACCTGTGATTCCTGCCTTAAAGGGAGGGCACTCAAGAAGGGCCATTGATTCCCCGATGAGGAACGCTACAATCCCAGGTACTTTGCGTTTGCAGAACTATTGAAAAGTCCCTTGAGAACAATATATGGACTGTGCTTGTTATATATCTTTATTCCTCAGGTTGCCCAGGTGGGGGGATCGCCACACAGAACTGTGTCTTGGTATCGGAGCCAGTCTTCTGCCACTTGTTCTAACCAACTGCTTTCCTCTTATATCTATTGTTAGTTTCCATTATGAACTGATTTGTGTGCAATTTAAGCGATCTAATAGTAATTGTGGTACCATGCAGAACTGTATATTTGCCATTATAGATAACCGAGTACAAAGTGAGTTATCATGATATTATACATAACCTTGAATAATAATTATATAAAGACTGTGTTTTAACTAATACAGTGTGCAGACATTCCTTTGTGGGTGCTTGGGGACTACACTGTACTTAAGAACCAGCCTGCATCACCCCCTGAGAAGCTTGGCCTTGATTGCTTGTCCATTGCTACCACGATAGAGAATCTTGGCTGGGCTCCTCTGTGCCTCTCCTCTACCATATAGAGAGCAGTACAGACACCCCCCTCTGGTATTTACAATGTGAGATGCTGCAAAAGGTCAAAGAAAAAAATTAAGTCTTGGAGGGCAAACCTAATAATATTTATGCCACAATGAGAGGAACTAAAGAATATTGGTATAGGAGACATTCCGATGTTAGATGCATTATCAGAAACTTGGGATCTCCAACCTGGTTTGTGACTTTAAGTTGTGCTGAATATGGTTGGGATGATCTAGCTGAGTGGATTCAGGATACTAATTTAGAGAAAGACCACATAGAACACATGACACCAGGAGAATTGTGTTCTATGGATCCTGTAAGTGTATTATGTTTTTTTTAATCACAGAATTTTAGCGATGTTACACTTTATATGTAATCAAGAAAATGGTCCACTAGGCCCTGTAGAACATTGCTTTTGGAGGAGAGCGCACCAGCACACGGGCTCTACATATACATATGATGTTGTTGATTAAAGGTGCTCCTCTGTTGGTTAGGAAAGTGATAACTGTTGGATGGAGTTAATTGAAAAATATGTTACTTGTTCTATTCCAGCTGAGCACATGAATGCTGATCTATGGACCAAGGTGGAAACGTTTCAAAAGCATTCTTGTGGAAAGTACTGTCAAAGAAAATGCAAACATAAAGAGAAGCACTACACTCAGTGTAGATTTGGTTTTCCAAGGCTTGTGACACCAGTTGCTCGAGAGAATAGTTTAATTTCATCTGTTCAACACCATTATTACTGGTAAGTCACCAAAAAATAACTATAATTTAAAAAGAAATAAGGAATGCCAATGTATTAATGATTACAATATTGCCATTTCTCAGCTATGGAATGTAAATACTGATGTACACAGTTTATTGGTGATAATTCAACAACTGTTGCTTATTATGTTACATCATACATGAAAAAAGCAGAAAAGAGCAATGCAGCTGAAGTATGGGTAGATTTATCATCAGATAAAAGTTTCAGTGAGAAACGTGTAAACTTTGGTTAGAAGATGCTTTTACATAGAGAGAATGGTACCTATGAAGCTGCACATCGGCTACCTAGTTTGCCTCTGTATGGATGTAGCATTAATTTAGTTCGGTTCATTCTTGGACCAGCTAGTACTAGAAATTGGGTATTGAAGAATTTGACTGAAATTGAGCCGTTAGCTGAATCAGCACCTGACAGTACAGACATTTTGAAAACCAACTTGATTGATACAGATTATCCAAATCAATCTGAATTTTTGGAGGATCTTTCTTTATATGAAGTAGCACAACACTACTCATATTGAAATATTGAAGCAAACAGTGGCAGAGGAAGTACATGGATGTAGTGGTTGGCTAGAGAGAAATGAAAAGGCAAGTCGCTTTAACCACATGAAACTGTCTTGTGAAAATGCTGAGAAAAAGGAATTCTTTTATTTTTGTATTTTGCAGTTCTTCCTCCCATGGCGTGCAGAGAGTGATTTACTTGGAAGTTTTTAAACTTTTGCTAAAAAATGCTTAATTACATATTCAAAATTTGAGCAGTATGTGGAGTCAAGAAGAACTTTTAACAGCTGAATTGGCACAAGACACTTCTGTGGGCAGTCAAGATTCTGCAGCAGGAAGTCAAAATGTTCTTGGTGACCCAATTATTCAAACAGATGTTGAGCCTGCTATTGAGGAAGTAGAAATCGCAATGTAACAAAGTAAAGTTGCAGTTGTGAATTGTGATGACATTGTTAGTAAATTTAATGTAGACCACAAAGAAGTTTATAATAAAAATAAAGATATGTTTTTACATTGTTTACTGCATGGCAAGCATGAATGTTCTTGTGTGCAATACAAACATGTATTGTTGTATGTAACAAATTCCTCTTTTTCATGTATTGTAACTACTCCAACAGGTTTATCGGCATCTAATGTAAGAGGTGTTACTTTACATTGCCTGTTAATGTTACCAGTGCAGCATGACAACAAACTAGAATATCAGAAATGTGTATCAAGTTTAGCACAAGAAGTAGGAAAGGTTCTTAGAAAATGAAATACCTTCAATGTAACTGAAGTATGGATGGTGTCTAATCTGATGCTAGCTTTCATTCTTTTGCCAATGCAAGAGGTTTTGAAGACTGATTACAACATCTTGTTTGGAGGTAAACCTGTACTTGTTTTTGGAGACTTGTTACAGTCAACTCCAGTGAAAGGTTAACCACTTTTTAGAATGCTGCAATCTAAGGATCCTCAAAAAAGTATAGGAAGTATTGGTCATTTCAACCTTTTCAATTGTTTTGAATTTCAGTAACTTATGATTAATATGAGGCAATCTGGAGATTTAGAGTATGCAAAATGCTTAATATGATTGTTATGTTGACTCTGAAGGAAAGAAACATTTTGGGGCCGATTCATGGAACAAACGTGCGCCGAAAATCTGCGCGCAAGCAGGCGCAAGCAGGCGCAAGCGGAAAAAAACAGGCACACGCGCACGAGTGCGATTCATGGAAGTCCCTGCGCGTGTACACCCAGGGATGTGCGCCAAACCCGTGCATGGCGCACAAGTCACAGCAACATCCCGAAAGGCGTGCGCGACGCGCACAGTGAAAGCGCACAACCTCGGCGCATACACCAGAAAGTGGGCGGGACACGGGGCGTAATGCGCGGAATGGGGAACAACGCGCGAAAATAAGGGCATAACTGGGGATGTACTGCAGGGAAGCAGACGGAACGCCCACACGCACTCGAACCACACGTATTCATGGAATCGAATAGGGCAAAGCCACGCACAGCCAAAGACACGCACAAGCCGAAACACGTCCGCCACACGAAGGCAGGCGGTAGCGTCCCTGCGCATTACAAAAGTGGCAACATACAGCAATTGGGCCTGGGGGAGCAGGCTACGTGTATTTCAGGGGTTCGCGTGAACTTTTTCACGCGATCGGGCGTGGGGGAGCGGGCTACGTGTACTTCAGGGGTTCGAGTGAACTTTTTCACGCGATCGGGCCTGGGGGAGTGGGCTACGTGTATTTCAGGGGTTCGCGTGAAGTTTTTCACGCGATCGGGCCTGGGGGAGCGGGCTAGTATTTCGGGGGTTCGCGTGAACTTTTTCACGCGATCGGGCCTGGGGGAGCGGGCTACGTGTATTTCAGGGGTTCGCGTGAAGTTTTTCACGCGATCGGGCCTGGGGGAGCGGGCTACGTGTATATCAGGGGTTCGTGTGAAGTTTCTCACGCGATCGGGCCTGGGGGAGCGGGCTACGTGTATTTCAGGGGTTCGCATGAAGTTTCTCACGCGATCGGGCCTGGGGGAGCGGGCTACGTGTATTTCAGGGGTTCGCGTGAAGTTTCTCACGCGATCGGGCCTGGGGGAGCGGGCTACGTGTACATCAGGGGTTCGCGTGAAGTTTCTCACGCGATCGGGCCTGGGGGAGCGGGCTACGTGTACTTCAGGGGTTCGCGTGAAGTTTTTCACGCGATCGGGCCTGGGGGAGCGGGCTATGTGTATTTCATGGGTTCGCGTGAAGTTTTTCACGCGATCGGGCCTGGGGGAGCGGGCTACTTGTATATCAGGGGTTCTCGTGAAGTTTCTCACGCGATCAGGCCTGGGGGAGCGGGCTATGTGTATTTCAGGGGTTCGCGTGAAGTTTTTCACGCGATCGGGCCTGGGGGAGCGGGCTACGTGTATATCAGGGGTTCGCATGAAGTTTCTCACGCGATCAGGCCTGGGGGAGCGGGGTACCCCTCACCGTCGGCCTTGCGTGTAGAAGAACGCGTAGCCAACACCCGCTGTGAAGTAATAGCGTGTGAACCACAACAGATGGAAAACACACGCACCGCACGAAAAGCACGTACAGAACAGTGTAAAGGCACGCGGGATATCCAAGCCCTGCCAGGGCAATGCCCGTGCGCAAAACATCACAGACGCGCTTACGCTGTAAGGGCCTTTGGTCCAATGAAATCGCGTACGCGTGCTGACGCGCTTACGCGCTAAGGGCCTTTCCTCGATTTTCACGCTGACGTGCAGGATTTTCACGTGCCAAATCACTCCGTATCAAGCTGGCCACGCGAAAACACACGGAAGACCACGCTCCTGCCCAGAAGGCCGAATCACTGCCCCCCAGTGCCCCGAGCAGCCTCCCACATGCCATCTGCTGCTGCCTGCCTGCCTGCCTGCCTGCTGCCACCGTGCCCTGCCATTTGGAGCCTGCACATCAGCCATCTGCAGGGGTCCAGTTGCTGCGTCCACCCCTGCTGGAACAGAAGACTCCCGACTCAGATAACATCGCTCTACAGCCCAGCCCCAGGACCCAGTTGCCCACCCACTCCTGCCCCTGGGGTTGCCATGTCGGGCACATCCACATCTGGCACCAGTGGCAACCCCCGGCCAGAGGGGCAGAGGGGCAACAGCTTCACTACCACCGAAGTTGGTGTCCTGGTGGAGCAAGTCCTGGGGCAGTATGATGCCCTCTTCGGATCGTTCCGCGCCAACAAGGAAGGACGGGAGAGGATCTGGGCCGACTGTGTGGTTGCCATCAACGCGGAGGGGGTGGCAACCCGCACCATCCAGAAGGTCAAGAAGCGCTGGGAAGACATGAGGTCCAGGACCCTCATGAAGGCCCGGCGCCTCGTGGAGGGGGGCGGGGGCCGCATGAGTTCCATCCAGATGGGGGTCCTGGAACGCGTACACCCAGCGCTCCACGCCCAGGTCCTTGAGAGGGAGACCCGTCTGGAGTTGAGCGGTAAGTGGCCAAGCATTGCTGTGTGAGACAGGGCATGTTGCAGTGTGCTGGTTGCCTGATACTTGCCTGTATGTGTGACATAGGCCATGTACGCATGTATGTGTGCAGGGACATCATGGTAATGCATGTGCGACCAGTAATGTGTGAACCGCACGGTTGTTGCATGTGTTTAAATGCGACATGGGGAGCCCTATGCAGATTGTACACATGAGAGCATGGCAGTCTCTGTTCCTGGACATGGGTGGGGGTGAGGGATGGGTGCTGATGCCAGGTACATATATGGTGACCATGTCTGTGTGCCTGACCTGCGTGTCTGTGACTTGTGGATGCCATGGATGCATGACACATGTCTGTGACAATGTACAGATTCACTGATGCAGCCTAGTCATCCTTGTATCCACTGTGATTGGGGTGTACGGGGCCAGATGGATGTGACTGAGGTGAAGTGTGTGCATGTGATAGGCATGACCCATGATGCATGTGAGTTCCATTACATTGTATGTTTCGAGAGTCCATTGGACATGTATGGAAATGTCCATGGCATGCACCATGACTGTCACTGTGTGTGTTTTGCCTGGACTGACGCATGTGTTGTGGAGTGACATGATGGAAATGTAATTTGACAGTGGCACTCATCTGCTATTGCTTCCTGTCTAGGGGACCATTGTACAGTACCCTGATGCTTGTGTTCTATGTCTCCCTCTACGCAGCGGCTAGTGAAGAAGAGGGCAGAGACGGCGCTGTGGAGCAAGGCGGCGGGGATGCCCCCACGGCTGCAGCGGAAGGGGTGGGTGAGCCCCCACAGGGGCCTGCTACGGCGGAAGACGGTGAGGAGCCATCCAGGTTGGTGGTTTCCACAGAGGAGGAGGAGGCCGCCACTGAGGCGCACATGGGGCCTGGTGGGGGCATCCCTGCTGGTGCAAGTGGTGCAGTCCAGGGGCAGGGGCAGGAGGCAGCACAGGTCACCGTGGAGGGGCCTGTGCATGTCGCTGTCCCTGACCCTGTGGGTGCACCACCATGCACCAGCAGGGATGCCCCATCCCAGGCCCGTCCGCAGGTAGAGGGGATGTCCATGTCATCTGACTCCCCTCCACCTGTGGACGAGGGGACCCCAGGCCGTATGGAGAAGGTCCTGATTGGGGTCGCGATGCGCACGGCTGTGATTCGTGATGCCGTGCGTGCTTCCCAGGAGGAGCACGCACGTCATCACGAAGAGCACCATGCCGACGTCGCCCAATTGGGATCGTCCATGTTCGGGGGTTTCCTCCATGCGTCGGCCAATCTGGCGGCCCTCTCCTCCTCTGTGGAGACTATACGCCAGTCGTTCTCCTTGCTGTCTTCCGACCCATATGCCACCAGGGCCCCCTGTGGACCTGCCCTGACCAATGCAGCCAGCTCGGTGGGGATCCCATCCCTGCCACAGTCGGGAGTCAGAGGTCCAGCAGGGGTGGACACCACAGCAACTGTACCCCAGCAGATGGAGGATGTGCCGGCATCATCAGGCAGGGCACGTGCTCGAAGGCGTAGGTGTATTCCATCAGCCTGGATGCCGTCGTGCTGGCAGAGGCAGTGGCGTCGGAGGCAGCAGCGGAGTCAACGTGGAAGGCATCATGGCTCGGGGCCATCAACATCGGAGGGGCAGGCATCGGCCGGAGGGCAGGAGGACCCAGGACGGGAAGTGTCTTCCGTGTGGCAGCGGTTGGGCCAGCATATAGGTGCGGAGCGGTGGCGGGCGGAAGAGGCGTGGCTCACAATGGTCAGGGCGGAGAACTCCATGCGGAGGGCCCTGAGGCGGGCCGAGTGCCTCGAGGCAATCCGCAGGGGGTTGGAGGAGCAGATGGCGTCGTCCCTGCGGACCCTCGGGGCCATGGAACAGGACCGCCTCCGGGACATAGACGAGGAGTTTGATGATGCCCTGGCCCGGAACACCACGGAGTGAGCCGCTGGACTTGCCCGCCGCCTTTGTATATAGTTCTTTAGTTTTAGGTTTCATTTGTTTCTTCTTATGATTTGGAGTCGACGGACACAGCTCCACTTTTTGTATATAGTTGCATTTTAGTTAGGGTTTTTTGTAGGTTTCCTTTGTTCAGTTGGGCTCATGGACCCTTGGATGTTTTGTACATAGTTCTTCATTGGATTGATTTTATTTTTAATGTGACTTTGAACAACTTTTTTTTGGATTTGGATTTGTAGTTTTGATTTTTTTGGACGGACATGCAGCTTATCTTTTTTTCATTGCCATTGTAGTTTGTTTCATTTCATTTGCATTCAATTTTTTTTAATACAATTTTGTTTTCATACTTCACTGTGTGGTATCATCTCATTGGTTTCATGCATGTCATGTTGGGTGTTTTCCCATTCATTTGCAACCATTGTGTGTGACGGACATGGGTTCATTTGCTTTATGAACATTGGGGGTGTAACATGTAATTTCCATTTCCATGTGGGTGAATGGATTACTTGGTAGGGCCTTTTGGCTGTGGAGGCTGACCATAACGCACATGATTGGGGATTGTGAGGACCTGGGTGCAGGGGGACATGAGTGGGGGCCTGGTGGAGGCTACCCCTGGTGACTGGGGGGTGGGGGTGGTGGGAGACATGGGTGGGGGCCTGCTGGCAGGTGCCCCACAGTGCTGGGGGGTGGGGGGGGTGGGGAACATGAGTTGGACATGGGTGGGGGCCTGCTGGCAGGTGCCCCACAGTGCTGGGGGGTGGGGGGGTGGGGAACATGGGTTGGACATGGGTGGGGGCCTGCTGGCAGGTGCCCTACAGTGCTGGGGGGTGGGGGTGCTGGGAGACATGGGTGGGGGCCTGTAGGAGGCTGCCCCTGGTGGCTGGGGGGTGGGGGTGATGGGAGGCATGAGTGGGGGCCTGGCCTGGTGGAGGGTGCCCCACAGCACTGGGGGGTCGGGGGGATGGGAGACATGAGTGGGGGCCTGGTGGAGGGTGCCCCTCAGTGGTGGGGAGGTGGGAGACATGAGTGGGGGCCTGGTGGAGGGTGCCCCTCAGTGCTGGGGGGGTGGGGGGTGAGAGACATGAGTGGGGGCCTGGTGGAGGGTGCCCCCGCACTGCTGGGGGGTGGGGGTGCTGGAAGACATGGGTGGGGGCCTGGTGGAGGCTGCCCCTGGTGGCTGGGGGTGGGGGTTGTGGGAGACATGGGTGGGGGCCTGGTGGTGGTTGCCCCTGCACTGCTGGGAGGTGGGGGTGCTGGGAGACATGGGTGGGGGCCTGTGGAGGGTGCTCCTGGTGGCTGGGAGTGCAGGGGGACATGCGTTGGTGGGCAGTAGTGCAGCAAGTTGACATGTGGGTTGGCTGGGGGGCATGGCCATGGTGGATGGGGTGCCTGCAGGACATGTGCAGGGTAGGCCCCTGTGGTGTGAGCCACCTGTAGGGGCCGTGGAGGGTGTAGAGGGAACACCTGGGAGGACCCACACGTGCAATTCACGTGTGGTGCTCCCCGTGCACCCCTGAAATACGCGTACCCTGCTGATATCGCGTGCGGAACTTCACGCGCACCCCTGAAATACACGTACCCTGCTGATATCGCGTGTGGAACTTCCCACGCACCCCTGGAATACACGTACCCTGCTGTAATCGCTTGTGAGACTTCCCCTGCACCCTGAAATACAAGTACCCTGCTGATATCAAATGTGGAACTTCACGCGCACCCCGAAATACACGTACCCTGATGGAATCGCGTGTGGAACTTCCCGCGCACCCCTGGTATACACGTACCCTGCTGATTTCGCGTGTGAGACTTCCCCCGCACCACGTAATACACGTACCCTGATGGAATCACATGTGGAACTTCCCGCGCACCCCTGAGATACGCGTACCCTGCTCGCACGGGCCCAATCGCGTGTGGAAATTCCCGTGCACCCCTGAAATACACGTACCCTGATGGAATCCCGTGTGTAACTTCCCCTGCACCCTGAAATACACGTACCCTGCTGATATCGCGTGTGGAACTTCACGCGCACCCCGAAATACACGTACCCTGATAGAATCGCGTGAGGTACTTCCCGCGCACCCCAGTGATACACATAACCCGCTTGCTGTGCTGGTACAGGGTTAGCGCAGCCCTTTGCGCTGGATTGGGTATATTGATGGCTTTTCCCTGCGCGAGAGGCGTTCTTGGGGGCGTAACTGGCGCTGCTGCAGGGTCCCTGCGCCACTGTGCGCCCCGGCTTGTTTTGGTGGCTGGAATCCATGAATACGCTGTGCGCGGAATTGGATTTTAGCGCACGCGGCTGGCGCAGGGATTCGCACGCGCACACTGTGCGCCAGCCGCTTGCGCCACTTGTGCGCTGAATTCTATGAATTACCCCCTTTGCGTGTTGCTTTGATGTGCACACTTGCAGATTGTAACAAGTTTAACTTTTCAATGCTACTGTCAGAGAAGCAAAATATTGTAGAGATAAAATCATATGATGTTTTAGATGGTCATGTTATGTCTTTAGTGTGGCATAACTAGAGAATTACATTTCTAAAACTGCAGGTCTGGAAGGAGTTTTAAAACTGTGCATCAATGCACAAATAATGTTGAAGAGGAACTTGAATTTACAAATTGTTCTAGTCAATGGAGCAATAGGAACAGTGATTGCATTTCACACTTTTCCTCACAGTTGAATATGCTGAAGTTAAGTTTGATCGTGTAGAAGGAACTCACTTCATTTCTCAGAGCGCTGCAGGTTTCATGCTTTTTAATGATACCTTTGTGAAAAAAACACAGTTGCCATTGTGCTCTGCATATGCAATAACTATTCATAAATCACAAGGGTTGACTTTATAAAGAAAGAATGTCATATGTAGCGTTGTCACGTGTGAGACATATAGGTTTATTTTTAATAAATTTTGATGAAAGCAAAGTGACCTCTGACATTTGTTGCATTGAAGAATATAATAGTTTGCATATACTGTATGCTCCTCACCTGAACCTTATACCTGTAACTGTGACGCACTGAAGCACTCATCCAGGAAACATAAGGAGTCAGTTAAAGCACATTGAAATGAAATCAGTCCTTGTAAAACTAAAAAACTATGGAATTGAATGGAGTTAGAGAGTTGTTTAACTGTAACATACATTTATTGCAGCTTAAGTAATGAAACAGGAGTTGAATGCTACTGTAATGCAGCTTTGTGTATGTTGTTTCAAATGACTCTGTTGATGCAAGAAATAGCTTCAATAGAGGAGAAGCAGCTATGTGTAAAATTTCAATTTCTTAAAACATCTGTAGATGAAAATCCACAGTTTACTATCAGCAATGTCAATCCAAAATGTATTAGCTGTTGCAAGGGGAATCAACAATTTTCGCAAAATACACAGGTGAATAGTCAAGAATGTATAATATTTGTTTTTGAGATATTAGTGGAAGAAACTGTTAATGTAGATAGGTATGCAGATAGGTATGCAGGAATTAGTTATGAGTGGAATCATATGTATCCAAAATGTAAGAAAGTGTGTTCTGCTCCAGATCTCTGTGAAACCTTTTCTGATCTTGCAACTAAAGCAGTCCATGACATGGAATGCAGTGACTTTGGTTGTAATTTACGATCAACAATGCAAAATATAGTCTTTGATATGTTTCAAAGAAACAATGTAGATGGTAGGAGAATCAATACATCAATAATTAACTTTGTAAATAGTCAACTTTCTGTTAGTAAGAACCTTTTTAAAATGTGTGCAATTATTATTCATCAGGGGCCATTGAATCTAGACATTTGACGACATGAGTGTGTACAGAAGTAGATTGTCTTGGGTGTAATGACTCTATCGTCACACACCAATCTAGATTGCCAAAGGGTTTAAAGAATGTTTACTTAATGTTGTTAGAAGCAACATTTTAAAATATATGTGTAATATTGTTTGAGAATATAAGCATGCAAAATATAAACGTGAAATAGAAAAATAGGCTAATCAGTGTTTTATGTAAAGTAGCACATGGTTTCTTACTAGTGTGTTTTTTTAAAAATAGTACTAAATAAATGTAGAGGTAGTATTGAGAAGATTATATAACTTAGAAGAGAAAATAGCATTCTACAATCTTCTACTTCTGTTTTATTGTGTAAAACACTGTATATTTTTTTATGTACAAGTGTTCCCTATAAGTCTGAGGTTACATACATTTTTTCATGTACATTATTATGCATGTGAGGGAGTGTAGAAGCTGATGACTGTTTACATATGAAACAAGTAAACAATAGGTTGTAGATACAAAAACATCCAGTGCAATTGGAATACAAAATCAAAATAACTGACTGAAAAGGTAATTGTATTAATTGTATAAATATGTTTTATGTGCAATGTGGAGTTTTTAGAAACATAAGACAATCTATTCAGTTATTAAACTGCACATTTGTTTATTTGTTATGGTAGGTTAAATCTAATTGTGATTAGCTTGTAAGGTTTCCAGGTGGCCAGAAAAAGGATGCACACCAAATTATGAAAGAAGTTATGAAATTGCAAAGTATATATAATTTTGATAATTTAGAATACATTTAATATATTATAAAAGAAATTCCTCACTGTGTAGCAATATTACTGCTAACACAAGTTAAAACAATAATTTGTAGTTTTAAGTTTTTTTAAAAATATGATGTGTATGATATGAAATGTCTTTGTGAACTTCTCATGTGTGTAGGTGGCCAAACAAAGGACCCACACAGATTTTATAAGACATATGGAAATGACATTTGTTATGTTATCAGTGTATTTTTTGATAATATGTTTATTCACAACATTTTTATTGTCTACCTATTATTTATAATGTAGGTATGAATATAGTTTAAAAAGATCAATACTCAAAATAATGTTGCAGTGAAGGCATATTTTCATGTATTTCTTGGTGATGCAAAATGTAATGAGTTATGACTTAAATGTTAAGTATTTAAAATAACAGAACAGAGGGGTTTTTTTCTCCATTGAGAAGTTTTTTTTTCCTCTATAGCATGATTAATGAGCACAACTTGGTAATGCTTGTAAACTTGGATTACAATCAGTATTCTTTTAATATCATTATGAGAAAAAATATACATAATTGTGTTTTTATTTTGTTATGATGAACACCATAGTATTTTAGTGGTGATAGTGCATGGTATAAACGGCCTTTACCATTAATATTAACTATTTTCTTTTCTTCAAAGTTCATATATGGAAGAAAGAGGCAAGGACATAGAAAGGTTTTTGGTGGACTTTGGATAAATATATATGTGTAATACATATATATTACACATATATATTTGGTATGTGTGCAGTGATGGTATGTGTGTCAAAAGTGTTACATGATGGCGGCATGTTGTATCGGAGGATAATACAGTAGAGAAAGGGGCTGAAAAACATAGTGTACAGCATTTGGAGGTGGGAAGAAAGGATGGAAAGGGTGTGGGAGTGAGAAGTGCTTCATGTGATATATCTCATTAGAAGAAGACAATGGTGTGCCAGCGCTATCCGTGCATGCTCCACCAATATGCGGATACCTCAACAGGCAACAATCTTGTGTGGTCAGTGCAGGAAGCCTTCGTTATGGCATGGCAGCTGCAGCAGCGATTCCTTTCTGTGATGAGTGGCGGCAGGCGCATTTGCAGAGGGGAGTGCATTCCACGAGACATGAGGATTTAAACATAGCATGTACTATGGTGTGCTGTGTGAGGTAAGTCCATAGCCCCAGCGATGCATGGCTGCAGCCCTAGCACAGAAAATTATGTCCACTTGTTGAAAAGGTATGACCACTGGTTGAAAGCAGGTGCCACATTGTTGCTTTTTGTGTGCGGTTCAGCTGCAGTGCACACAGTGTTGGTTGCATGGGTGTGGCGATTGGTAGAACAACCTACAGTTGTCGGTGTATGGGTGGAGATGCTGCCGTGACCAGTCGTGCAGTGCTTTGGGTGCACTAACAGAAAAGTGTACATATTTAAGAGGTCACGGTGCAATTGGTTCTTATATGTGCTTACGTAGTGTGCATTGTGCAGATTAGTAAGTGTTGCACTGCACTGGAAACCATTGGTTCTATGCCCATACTAGAGGGTTGGGAGTAGGCCCAATGTTGTGCAGATTGTCTTGTTTGGCTGGCATGCTTATAATGCTTTGTAATTGGAAGTGGGTAGCAGTGCCAAATGTTTCTGCATTACGGTAAGTGGAACACGTGTCCTTGCCTTTCTGCTTTATAGTGCAGCGGTTGGGTGGAAGTGCTGGTGTGTATGTTCTCTTTGTGATTTCTGGCACATGCCTACATGGTCGCCTGCATGGCTCTATTATGTTGTGGTGAGTGTGCCCAAGGCCTAGACTGTTTGGTGCATGGCTGAAGGCCACAGTCTGTAGGCCATGCAACCAACAACCTAGGCCTTCATCACAGCCACCACAACATAATGCAGCGATGCAGTTCTCACTCTGCATGCATTTGAAGTTGATGAGTAGCGCACAATGGTTGCGGAGGACATTTTACACTTGGTAGAACAGCAGAAGTGAGCTGCTATGCGTATGCAGTTTACAAGCATTACCAAGTTGTGCTAATTAATCATGCTATAGCGGAAAAAAAACTTCTCAATGGAGAAAAAAACCCCTCTGTTCTGTTATTTTAAATACTTAACATTTAAGTCATAACTCATTATATTTTGCATCACCAAGAAATACATGAAAATATGCCTTCACTGCAACATTATTTTGAGTATTGATCTTTTTAAACTATATTCATACCTACATTATAAATAATAGGTAGACAATAAAAATGTTGTGAATAAACATATTAACACGTATCAAAAAATACACTGATAACATAACAAATGTCATTTCCATATGTCTTATAAAATCTGTGTGGGTCCTTTGTTTGGCCACCTACACACATGAGAAGTTCATAAAGACATTTCATATCATACACATCATATTTTTTAAAAACTTAAAACTACAAATTATTGTTTTAAATTCTGTTAGCAGTAATATTGCTACACAGTGGGGAATTTCTTTTATAATATATTAAATGTATTCTAAATTATCAAAATTATATCAGCATTTTGACCGTGCGGCAAACTGGGAAATGGGATACCGGAGCACAGCCAGATATTACTAATTTTACTGCGCACACTGCTACACACCAGAGGCCTACCCATGCAGACAATGGTTTAGAGCCTTGCCACACACGACAACCACAACACTATCCTCTGATACACCATGGCAGCGTTACAAAAAACCTTTGACACACAGCATGCTTCCCTCCAGCCAACCACCGGCCGCATACAATGTTCTTCGACTGCACAGCATACCGCAGGCCAATGCGACTTCGGTGCTCGGAGTGAACAGAGAAATGTGTGCACGGAGCGGACCCAGTTATCACACATTTTTTGGGATGTACATTTCATTTCTTTGCAACAAAGGTACTGGTCAGATTTCCACCAAACACACAAAAGCACGCTTTCTGACCTAAGCCCCTGCTGCATATTTGGTGAAAATCCGTCCAGCCGTTCGGCCTGTAGCCATGCGCAAAGTTTTTGCCCATTTAGTCTATGGAAAAAACATTTTTTGGGAAACCCCCTATAAGTTTGCCCCCCTGCACGAAACCTCACCCAACGTGGAGAAAAAATTCAGAGCCGGCCATATACATTTTTTGCAAAAATGTTGGTGACGATTCCTCCAGGGGAGAATTATAAGCCGCTGAAAAAGTGCTCTTCCTATGGGTTTAGCAACCTAACCATAACAATAACTACACGACGGCTACTGCGAGCCGTGTAATATATATATATATATATATATATATATATATATATATATATTGTTACCAATGTGTTTAATGTGAGTTACACTTCACACCCGATGTCAATGCTAATGAAAGGGACTTTTATCTTTCTAAATATATATTAGCCAAACAAAAGCAACAAGAGTATTTATAGATCCATGAAATCACCAACGAGGAGGAATCTTAAAATAGTAAATGGACTCAATAGTTTTGAAAACAGGACCATTATATTACAATCTTTGGCCTCCAAAAAACAGACATGGCTTTATTACAAGCGATCGACCACAAGGAAACAGAAACGGTAACATGATAACAACACAATACTGGAAATGTCTAATACAAATGCCCAAGTAAAAATAAAAAAAGGCAGGGTCACCATTCTATTGCATATAAATCTGCAAGAAGGGTCCCAAAAACATGGTCTGGAATAAGCAGTGGCTGCACATGCTAAAATTGATCGGATCAATATATGTCACTACATGAGTCATTCTTTTCATACATGTGTAGAATGTTATTAGAAGTTAAGAGGACATCACCTTTATTGGCAGGGGATTGGAATATAACTCAAGCTCCTTTCTTGATAAGTCTACAAGACTACTAGACGAAAAGGACTGTGGCAGAGATGTACATAAAACTTGCATGTCAGATAAAGGTTTAGAAAATGTCTTTAGTATGGCAAAACCAAAGAAACATGATTGTAGATACACATAGTGCACTTATGGTACCCTATCTAGACTTGATTATTTTTGTATACTCGTTCGTGCATTAAATATGGTATCACACTGCAAAATAACGTAAGGAGGGGTCACAGATCACTGCTTGGTATCTTTATTATTTGATCAATGTATCATTAGCAATTACATGAATAGATGTAGATAACATGTAAACACAACCTGAAAAGCCTGACATACAAATAGGTCCTTCGGAACATAATTCAGGAATATTTTACACACAACAGGGGCATACCTAACTTGGCTGCAGTCTTGTGGGGGTCATGTAAGGCAGATATTAGACAGATCCTATTTCAGAGAGCAGAAGTAAAAAAAGAACAAAAACAAATGACAGAATCTCTTTGAACAAGAGGTTTGGCTCAAACAACAACAATACACCAAAATGGAGATCAAAGGAGCAGTTACAGGCTCTCTGGCATGTGAAATGCGAGCTGGCTACTTAATTTTCCCAGAAAGCAGAGTATGTCACATTTAGAATACGATTAAAAAGATATGAATAAAGTGACAAAGCAGGCAGATTCCTAGCAGCACAACCAAAAGCAAGAGTGGAACAAGAGCAAGTTATGACCTTGAAGAGAGAGTCTGATGGCAAGTTACTGACAGATCTATCTGAAATAGCTGCAGATTTCTAAAACTTGTATCAGTCTTTGTACTCCTCATGGAAATGATAAATGAACAGAAGAAGTCCATGTTATATCAAATGTGCTTGCCTTTGATAACCGAGGCAAAAAATCGAGCCCTGAAAGCCAAATAAAGGTAAATAAAGCCATTGATAAACTAATAAGATGTTAATTCGCCAGGAGAGGATATGTTTCTTATTGAATTCTTCAAAGTGGTTAGCCCGATTCTGGTAAAAACACAGACATGATGTTTTAATGACGTATTTTAATGAGGCAATTACAAAAATAAATCAAAGGCAAATTCAATGGGGCTTAATAACTCTAAAGCCTAAAAGCGGCCAACTTTAATACAGTAAGTGCAGACCCATTTCCTTCATAAATGTAAACATTCAAATGTCAGCTAAATGCTAGTGGTTAGAACAACATCACTAAATCGATACACAGTAGGCAAGTAGTGCTAGTAGAAAAAAGGTGATAGAGTCCAAATGTGACAATTGGAAAAATTAACAGACTGCCGAATTCTGGACATTTTGTATTTGATCCAGTTGATAGTGCAGGATACCTAGGTAAAGTGAGCAATACACTTCTAAACTGGAGTTGTTGAGGGAGCTGACCACAAATGGAAGAAATACTTTTTTGACATAGATTGATACTCTGGTCCTCATCACGAGTTGGGCGGCATCCCAGCGCTAATTGTGCCAGGATACTTCCCAATGCTCACTGTGCTCAGATGGGCAAAGCTTAACCTCACTGATGAGGCCCAACAAGGCTGAAACACGTGTATGGGGTTGCTTTTGGTACTCTTGTTCAGAGAGGAATTGCCATAGCATTTCGGTGCTGGACTGCCCATGTGGGTGGAACAAAGACTGATATGCAAATGGATATTTCCCATCTGTGAAAGGCACAGTGAGCAAAAAGCGTGTGCTGCAAACTCTCACCTCAGAACAGGTGATCATGCCTTGTTCTTTCTGGAGAGGAGCGCCAGCTACCTTTTTTGAAATATTTGCAAGGAACTTGGGGTTGGTCACCCTGAGTTACTTGGAGGAAACCAGACGTGGACTCCCTGCTCACTATGCTCAAAGAGGCAAAGCTTCACCTTGATGAGGCCCAACAAGGCTGAAACATGTGTATGGGGTTGCTTTTGGTACTCTTGTTCAGAGAGGAATTACCATAGCATTTTGGTGCTGGACTGTCCATGTGGGTGGCACAAAGACTGATGTGCAAATGGATATTTCCCATCCGTGAAAGGCACAGTGAGCAAAAAGCGTGTGCTGCAAACTCTCACCTCAGAACAGGTTATCATGCCTTGCTCTTTCTGGAGAGGAGCGCCAGCTACCTTTTTTGAAATATTTGCAAGGAACTTGGGGTTGGTCACCCTGAGTTACTTGGGGCCAACCAGACGTGGACTCCCTGCTCACTGTGCTCAGAGAGGCAAAGCTTCACCTCACTGATGAGGCCCAACAAGGCTGAAACACGTGTATGGGGTTGCTTTTGGTACTCTTGTTCAGAGAGGAATTGCCATAGCATTTCGGTGCTGGACTGCCCATGTGGGTGGAACAAAGACTGATATGCAAATGGGTATTTCCCATCTGTGAAAGGCACAGTGAGCAAAAAGCGTGTGCTGCAAACTCTCACCTCAGAACAGGTTATCATGCCTTGTTCTTTCGGGAGAGGAGCGCCAGCTACCTTTTTTGAAATATTTGCAAGGAACTTGGGGTTGGTCACCCTGAGTTACTTGGGGGCAACCAGACGTGGACTCCCTGCTCACTGTGCTCATGGAGGCAAAGCTTCACCTCATTGATGAGGCCCAACAAGGCTGAAACACGTGTATGGGGTTGCTTTTGGTACTCTTGTTCAGAGAGGAATTGCCATAGCATTTCGGTGCTGGACTGCCCATGTGGGTGGAACAAAGACTGATATGCAAATGGATATTTCCCATCTGTGAAACGCAAAGTGAGCAAAAAATGTGTGCTGCAAACTCTCACCTCAGAACAGGTTATCATGCCTTGTTCTTTCTGGAGAGGAGTGCCAGCTACCTTTTTTGAAATATTTGCAAGGAAATTGGGGTTGGTCATCCTGAGTTACTTGGGGGCAACTAGACGTGGACTCCCTGCTCACTGTGCTCCGAGAGGCAAAGCTTCACCTCACTGATGAGGCCCAACAAGGCTGAAACATGTGTATGGGGTTGCTTTTGGTACTCTTGTTCAGAGGGGAATTGCCATAGCATTTTGGTGCTGGACTGCCCATGTGGGTGGAACAAAGACTGATATGCAAATGGATATTTCCCATCTGTGAAAGGCACAGTGAGCAAAAAGCGTGTGCTGCAAACTCTCACCTCAGAACAGGTTATCAGGCCTTGTTCTTTCTGGAGAGGAGCGTCAGCTACCTTTTTTGAAATATTTGCAAGGAATTTGGGGTTGGTCACCCTGAGTTACTTGGGGGCAACCAGACCTGGACTCCCTGCTCACTGTGCTCAGAGAGGCAAAGCTTCAACTCACTGATGAGGCCCAACAAGGCTGAAACACGTGTATGGGGTTGCTTTTGGTACTCTTGTTCAGAGAGGAATTGCCATAGCATTTCGGTGCTGGACTGCCCATGTGGGTGGAACAAAGACTGATATGCAAATGGATATTTCCCATCTGTGAAAGGCACAGTGAGCAAAAAGCGTGTGCTGCAAACTCTCACCTCAGAACAGGTTATCATGCCTTGTTCTTTATGGAGAGGAGCGCCAGCTACCTTTTTATGAAATATTTGCAAGGAACTTGGGGTTGGTCACCCTGAGTTACTTGGGGGCAACCAGACGTGGACTCCCTGCTCAATGTGCTCAGAGAGGCAAAGCTTCACCTCATTGATGAGGCCCAACAAGGCTGAAACACGTGTATGGGGTTGCTTTTGGTACTCTTGTTCAGAGAGGAATTGCCATAGCATTTCGGTGCTGGACTGCCCATGTGGGTGGAACAAAGACTGATATGCAAATGGATATTTCACATCTGTGAAAGGCACAGTGAGCAAAAAGCGTGTGCCTCAAACTCTCACCTCAGAACAGGTGATCATGCCTTGTTCTTTCTTGAGAGGAGCGACAGCGACCTTTTTTGAAATACTTCCCAATGCTATTTGTGTGACTGCAACGCAATGCACATGCCGAGTTGCGAGGGACAGTAAGTCCCCATTCCCCTTTGGGTCCATTGGGGTTGGGGTGATGCTATTAGTGCTGGCGCAAATAGCGCTGTGCTAAAAGAACCGAAAACAGCCCAAAAACAGAGATGTTTACCTCCAGCAAAATGCTGGAGGCAAAACTTCAATTTTCCTCCAGACTCTTGATAGGGCCAGCCCTTAAATGCAGCGGTAATAGCTTTACTGTCACATTTAAGAACTATCACCCAACTTGTGATGAGGCCCTCTGAGTTTTAAAAGTTATGTCTTTAAAAGTTGATTAATTTGAGAGGTGAGGGCCAGATCATAGAAACCTTGCACTGGTGCAAGTACACAGTTGCACAGTATTAGCACTAGGGCAAGGTTTGCCCTATTTTTAAAAGCACTGTGACATATTAAAAAACTATTGCGCCATGACAAGTGCAGTTTGGCATGGTATAAGCACCAGGGCAAAACATTTTAAGATATTTTCGATGCGTTTTTTTACCACGGAAAGGTTTGCCATAGTGCTAATACCATTCTGTACTAGCACTAGGACAACGTTTGCCTTGTTGCAATAATGCAGTGAAAATGTACCTTTTTTGTACTATGACCATTTTTGCCACAGTGCTAATATGGAATGGTATTGTAACCTTATACCCAACCAGTCAGGTTTTTTAAGGAATCAGTCACATATGAAATCCAAGTATTACCATCTTTCCTTTTGTACTCTCTAAATCTCTTCAAGTATTGGGCAGGAGTTTTCCCAAACTTGAAGACATCTAGAGAGTACAAAAGGAAAGAAGGTAATACTTGGATTAAAAGATTAGTGGTTGCTTTCACTTCACAAAGTCTTTTCTGTCAGCCTTTGACATCTCCATAATGGCATTTCAGCCAGAATGAGCTAGTCGACTGAGCAACCATTCAAACTTGTCAGTATCCACAACTTCTTGTATTCCACATGCATACTCAAATGCAGTTAGCCAGTCCGTGATGTCATTCATGTCATCATACACACTAAGCAGATCTTTGTGGAACCTTGGTTGACAGGAGGGGCCAGACCCATTACTAGACCCTTTAGAGGAGCCATTGTCACCCTGCAGCTTAGCATGCTCCAATTGGTGATCCCTGTCCTTTTGTCTTTTTGCTTTCTCTAAATCCATCTTGCTCATTATGAATTCAAGCTCTCTGTGCTTACACAGCAGTTCTTTTCTCTTGAATTCCACCAGGGCCTACGCCTCAGAGGCAGCAAAGGAGACTAGGGACTCTACATTATTTCTATCTACACCAACCCCTTCTTTGATGGCAGCAATAGTTACTTCAGTACTGTTATTGGGAGCATCCCCAGCACGTTCAGCACTATCATAGGAAGGCAAAGCTGTAATCCGGCTTTCCTGACAATCCATTATCTTTTGGATCATTTGAGATTTGGGGCCAGTGGCGGACAGGCCTCTTTCTGCACAAATCTTTCTCAGTGTCTAAGACCTAGAAGCACACAAAGTAATGTCAGCAATTGTTTCCATTATATAAGTGTAGCAGGTGACCTACTATTGAGAATTAGGCTAAAGTCACTGTGTTTCCTGTGTAACCCAGGTCCTTCACCAGTGTGCAACACTGGGTAACTCTGATCTTAACACACCGCTGTACACCAGTTTGTTAGAATGGATTTCTAAACTCTGGCCTGATGGCTAGAGGTGTAGGAGGCCACCCTAGTTAAATGAAACAGGGGGCCCTTCTGGAAGAGCCAGACCAATCACTGTAGTTTGGCAGGCGGTCGAGACTAAGGGCCTCATTACGACCCTGGCGGTAAGGGGTTAACGCCAGCGTTAGCTGCGCCGACCCCTTACCGCCAATTACGAGGTCCCTTAGCGCCATGGCGCTTTTAACACCTGCTTTTAGCAGGCGTTAAAATCCATGGCGCTAAGGGACCATGGAGTTAATTACGCCACCGTAATTTACGGTGGCGTAATTAACGCCTTCCCCACTCCCATTATGCCCTATGGGGCAAAAATGGGAATGGGGAAGGGTAAATGGGGATTGGGGACTTACCGCCCCGCCAAGGTCGGAATGGGGCGGTAAGTCCGCCAACCACCATGGCGTAAACGTAGTTTACGCCATGGTGGTAAAGTCACGGCCCAGGCGGTAACTTACCGCCTGGGTCGTAATGAGGCCCTAAGTCTCAGGAGGGGTGAGAGTGATCAGAAGCCCACAATGAGCATACACAGTAAATATACCACAGAATACTCTTAGACAGGTGCATATCAAAATTACATATGCATTTATTTTAGGCCCAAAAAAACAACAGAAATAACAAAATTAATAATGCAACAGTTACCATTCAAGCATATCACTATTTAACCTACATACAACCAGGTTAGCCTAATGTGATAAAGGGAGAAAAACATCCAAAACCTGTAACAGAAGGGGGGTTAACAAAATGTAAGCATTAGGCAGTCTTCAGGATGGAAAGCCTAATATATTCAATCCAGCCCTACAAAGTGAGGAGCCTTCTACTCAAAGTACATCAGTGTATAAAAAAACATGGTATTGCGTAAAGTGAAGACACTACCATTTCAAGATGCTGGGACAGATAGGTAAGGGTCCTGAAGTGGGTAGAAGATGTTCCAATTGCCAGGGAAGGGATTGCCCTCTCAGACAGAGCATTTTCTGAATTTTGGGGCAGGCCAGGGAGCACAGGTTATCCCAGCCAAAGAGAGGATCCCAAGGAACCCTCAAGCTTAAAAAGAAATGGATGAGCCAGGGCCCACCAGTAAGTTATGCAAGTGCTTACCCCTGCCTGCTTCAATCCAGATGAAATTATGCCAGTTTAGTTGATATCGTCTGAGGTTACTAATCCTGACTGTCCTCGCTGATCTGGCTCTCAGGTTCTGCAGAACAGGACAGTAGTCCATGTAAGGCAGTAGCCACAACTCCTCCCACAAAGGAAGAAGAGGATTCCAGTGCAGCAGAACTCAAGACACATCAGAGAAGGCGGGAAAGCCACCCACAGAGACCATCACCACAATGCGTGATGCAGGGATCGCAAAGGCTTGCAGCATGACACACTCTTGTAGTTCACGACCCAGAGGATCTAGGCCTTTGAATTTTGGAGTGTGTGATAGTGTCGGGAACTACAAACCAGGAACTCCCAAAGTTACAAGCCTCACCTTGAAATGGTGGCACTCCTATGTGGTGTCCCCGGACAGAGCTGGGTAGTTCACTGGATAGCCCAGGAACAGTTCCGAGAAGGCTCTTTTGGCGCAAAATCAGAGGATGCTGAGAGTAGTTGCTCCCACTAATCAAAAGTGTCAAAGCGACCTCGCAGACTTTCTCTGGTCGAGAACGAAACAGAGGTCTGATGGGACAACAGAAGGCTCAGGGTGCCAAACCTTCCAGCTCTTCTGTGGAGGTCCACAGGTCTGTTTCAGCTCACGGAATACTTGGGTCCTTAGGTAGTTCAAGATGAGCCACTGTAGATCGACCTGGAATGGATACAGGGCCCCTTCTCTTATCCAAAGTTGTGTGATCGAGTCTGGACAACCAATAGAAGATCTGCTCCCTTGCATGCATGCCAGTCATGGATCAATCATGGCCCACAGTGGCCCCCATGCATTCATGCACACCAGACATCCTGCCACCAGTAGTGTGGATTAGGACCAGACAGTCCCAACCCTCTTCCTGGGCACTAGCACACGTGACATGCTTGAGCCCGCAAAAGCTTTTTTCGCGGGAGGCTTCATGCCCAAATAAGGAATTCCAGGTCAGCTCGACTTGGGGGAAGGCAAAGGGACAAGATGGCCAAAGGACAAAACAAAAGACTATGTGGCATTTTCGTAACTGGCCCCAGTAATGAGCCATCCATGGTAAAAGTGGTATGGTGTAATGAAAAGTAGTTAAAATGCAAAAAGTAAACTGCTGCCACCAGTTCGTCCAAGACACACGTGTACATTCACCAAAATCTCCTTAGAGAGGGTCTAGGGTCATAAAACCCAAGGACCCCAGTGCATGGTACAGTAATGTACTTTACACACTGATAAAAAGTTACTAAGAAATAATAAAGTAAACGCCTTAGGGAAACATAGTTTCCCAGTAATGGCAGCCTGAAGGACGTGTCAGTTTCCCCATAATAAATGAGCAAAAGCCCAGGGGGGCGCAGCTGAAGGCTGTGCTCCAAAAGGAAAAGTCAGGTCAGGATAGCCAAACAAAAGTAAAAGGTTTGGGGGGGTTCATAATATGGAGGACAAATGCATTTAGAGAAATATTTCATTACAGAGACATAGGACAAACTATGATAAATAACATATCTATCATTCATTTACATATGTTGAACAAATGAGAGAAGCGGGGCTTGTTGGAGAACACAGAGCATGAACGAGAACATATCAATTAAGAGGGTGGATGAAACACCCTATCTTCTATTTAAGCATATAGATGTTATTCCTGTAATAGGTTTGCCTATCTGCATGGATGCAACTAATACAATCAGACAAGTTTTCAGTTAGTTGGTTAAATTAGCTGTTTATAATACTTCCTTTGTTAATTGCACATTACTTGGGTACTGCATTTTTTATTTTCACTTACAGATTAAACGGGGGTAAACAGAAAATAATCTCAAAGGTGTTATGATCGAAAAACGTCTTTTGAAATAACGTCTCTGTGCCATAATATCTGTATTCAACAATTCTTTAAATGCTAATGTGTCATATAAATTCAAATATTGATCACAAAATATTGAATTGTTATTCTTTATGATAAACGTTTTTTTTAAAGCGAAGTTGAGCACAAATAACGTATCATTGATGGCAATCAGCACAAACCTTGTTTCTTGTCCCACCAGGTCTCCTCCCTCCAAATTTAGCTATAAGCCTATCCCCAACTTCCAATAAACACACCTACCTACTGTCACAATTTCTACCCTGCAAGCCAAGGCCAGCCCGACACCCACCAAAGTAGGAGGGATTCTACTAGATGACCATGGTGAATAGCAAACAACTGATTAGAGCTATAATTAAACCATTATGGGACCCGTTTATTAAATGGCCCCAAAGAGAGTCTGAAATTAAATGAGTTAAATTAAAAACAAATCGACCAAAACATGTTTGTGTAAGATGAAGTGTTGCTGGACAATAGATCAAAAGTTGCTTTAAAGGTTCTACAGATGGGCTGGGGAGCAGAGCCGATTGACCCTGATTTCCGGGGGTTACCTCTAAAGGGTCCCGATTTCTGTAATGTTCCCAAGATGTTAAAGAGGAAGTGCATATGAATGTTGCAGAATGTATGGTCCGAAACCTGCCTCAAATACTTTCGGGAATGGAGAATTGTTGGCATATTCGTTATAAAGTTCATATTTCCCAATAACATCTTGGTCACAGACCATTCCATAAGTCTTTTATATGTGTAGGAATAAAAAGGAGGATCTGGCGGCTGGTAAAATCTGCTATAAAGTTTATGCTATGATGGATGTGGTGATGCTTATGAGCTTCTCAGATTTTGACCGGAGGGGGCAAGTGGTGGGGTGGGGGGGTGCATGAGAAGAATGGAAGGAGCTCAGGTAAGATGCAGTCAGTCCCAGCATAGGTAAAGGCTTGCACTGGTGATCACTGATGTCTCATGGAAGATTTCTCTAGTGCAAACAACCATTGCCTGTCCGCAATGACTGGCACTAACATGGATACTATTTTCTGGCAATGCTGAGGGGACCCGTCATTTACTGAAGGCCAATTCTGTCCTCGGAAAAAAAGCAGAACCTTGAAAAAATTGTATCACAACCATGGCAGAAGTGCATTTCGGCCAGCGTTCGAGGTTTACAAATCTCTAGCAAAGTCGTTGGCTTTGTATGGTGCTGAAATTTGGGCCAGTCGTTGATTACAATTGAAATTACATTTTTAAAAGGCATCTTCTTATTACAGCAAAATGTCCCAACTCCAGCTGTTCATATGGAATGTGATATGTGTCCAATATGATATGTGTCCAATTAATGAGGAGGTTGCAATAAGACCAGTATTTTAATAGATTAGACGTTTATGGAACCTGACCCTTGCCAAAAACTGTGAAGCCTTGATTTATATAATTAGTTTGGAAGTGGGGTATTGAGGTCCTCCACAGGCCCTCACGTATTCCTTTTCATCTGTATACGCACTCAAATCAGGCACGGGAGACGGAGCTGCAACTCGCGCATCTTTCTTTATTTCTCTCATGCCTTCACTGATTAAACCCCGCCCTCTCACATCGCTTCCCCTCTCCCCTCCTCCCCGTTACCCAGGATACATCAACGTGACATCTCCCCCCATTTTAAACAGTCTCAGGATCTTCACAACAGGTGAATGTCCAAACAGCACTATTCAAGCCATCTCTTCACTCAAACAGCGAGGCTTGTTTCTTGCTCGCTGTGGCCCAGAGCACCTAGGTTCGGGAGGACTACTGCTGACTCTGCAGTCCAACTGGCCTTCATGGTCAGAGTTACAGTTATCCTCTTGGTCCCCTTGATAGGGCTCATCCAACAGGTAATCAATGGGAACAGTCACTCTTCCATTGAGTCGTCTTGACCCCAGGTCCGAGATTCCCTTGAAGCGTGATGCGTTGCGGGTGATGGATCCTTCCATCCCTTGGTCTGTGCCCATCAACCCTTTCTATGCAGTTCTGAGTAACGGCTCTTCATGAAAAACCTAGGTCTGCTTGTGTGTCTGCGGTTGCTTCACAGCGACTATGTCGTCTATCTCGATTTGCGGTTCACAAGCTTTCCTTCACATGTCAGTCTATGTTTTCATGCGTTCTTTCGCTGCCTCATCCCGCTCCCTTACTTCTCTGTCTAGAGCAGATCGACTGTTGGCCGTTTCCGGTTGAGGTATTCTCGTCCTGACTTCTCGTCCGAATATGAGATCAGCTGGAATCTTCCCTGTGGTGCTGTGCAGCTGAGATCAGCTGGAGTCTTCCCGTTGGTGCTGTGCAGCATGCTCCAGTTATATAATGTCCTTTAATCGCGGGACTTTTCATCGCAGGGTTTTTTACCGCAAATTTATTTTCGAAATAAAACTCATTGATTTTTTGGGGGAGGGGGGGTTAAAAATTTTTAAAAATTTGTGTAAGGGAATAAAAAAATAAATAAAGCGAACAGGGATTTGGGGGGGTAACCCCTGCTAAAAAAAAAAAATTTGATGGTTTTTTTTTCGAAAATAAATTTGCAGTAAAAAACCCCGCGATGAAAATTCCTGCAATTAAATAACGTAGAACCGCTCCAGTAGTCCCGCAGCAGCTTGTACAAGACTTGTTCATAAGGTTGCCTAGTGAGCTTGGCGACTTGTAAGGCTCATTTCAGGTTGACCATGAATCGCGTATCATGCCATTTGCTTGAAGTCACAATGGGGTGATTTTCCTATGATGAAACCCCATGTACTCTGCAAATTGCGTGAAATTATGCCTGCTGAATGGGGGCCCGTTGTCTGTCTTTAACACCTTTGGTATTCTATATGCAGTTAATATGCGATCTAGTACTGGTATCAGCTGGGCCTCAGGGTACCGGGAGTATTCTTCCAGGATGGCTAGGACATACTTTCCCCCTTCTATGGGTCCAAAGAAGTCAGCTGCCACCGCTTCCCATACCCCTTCAGGGAGTTCTGACATGATTAGGGGCTACGGGTGTCTGTTAGGGGTGATGAGGCGGTTCTACGTTATTTCGCCGCAGTATTTTTCATTGCAGGTTTTTTCATTGCCGTTTTTTTTTCGAAAACCTCATCATTTTCTTTTTTTTTTTGGGGGGGGTTAACCCCCCTAACCCCCCCAAAATAAAAATAAAACCAATGAGTTTATTTTCGAAAAAAAAATGGGATGAAAAAACCGCGATGAAAAATACCGCTGTGAAATGCGTGTATACCGATGAGGCTGCAGGTGGGGCAGAATTTCAATACTTCTTCCACCACTGCATCAAGGTGCGGAACCAGCATTTCTGGCACAGCATGTGCTTGGTGGACACTATTCCTCAATGATTCTCATGGGTCAGCTCGACGATCTTTTTCTACAGGGCCATCGGAATTACCAGTTTGCGGGCTTTTAGTAGAATGTGATTGTCTGAGAGAGCCAGCTCCTCTTTCACTTGCAGCATGCGTTCAACTTCTCGGTGTGTGTCGTTGCCCGCTGCTCGCCCCTTTTCTTTGGCTCTCCTCCACTGACCAGACCTGAGACCTTCACAGATTATTTGACAAGCCATGTCATTTTCCACCTCCTGCGCTATCAGCGACATGTATATACCCTTCCGGGGTAGCTTGATGGATGAGATACCGAAAATATCTGTCCATCACTGAGGGTTCAGGCATGCAGCTCCCTCTGGGGCATCGGGAAAGAAAATCAGTGTGGTTTTCGCCTTTCCCTGGCCGGTGGGTGATTTTTAAGGAGTGGTCCTGTAAATGTAGTGCCCATCTTGCAATGCGGGGTGGCATTTTTGCTTGCGTATTGCCATAAAGAAATAAAAGGGCTTGATGCTCAGTTATTACCCGAAATGGCTTGCCGTATAAGAAGAGGTGGAAATGTTCGCAGGCCCACACTACGGCCAGGCCCTCCTTTTCCACCTGAGAATATGCCCGCTCCATGGTAGAGAGGCTCCTACTGGCATAGGCGACTATGTAGGTCTGAGAAGGGTCTGTCGGGTCCACTTGTGCGAGAATGGCTCCTAGGACTACTGGGCTCACGTCAACTGTAAGCTCTGTCTTGCACCAGGGGTCATAGTATGACATATTTTCAGCCTTTGCGACTCTCTCACAGATAGTTTTGAAGGCCCTTGGACATTTGTCTGTCCATTCAAAAGTTGCCCCTTGCTTGGTCAGCATTCTCAGCAGCTCGCTCACTGTGGCCAAATTCTTGATGTAGCGTGTGCAGTAGCTGGCGAGCCCTAGGAAGGAGCACAGCTCTGACACGTTTGATGGTGGTGCTATTCCATTGTGCTATGCACTCGTGGGTTCGAACCCCATCCTCGTCGCCAGTGTTGTGGTCCTCCGCGGGTCCTCACGTATTCCCCTTCATCTGCATATGCACTCAAATAAGGCAAGGGAGATGGAGCTGCAACTCGCATGTCTTTCTTTATTTCTCTTGTGCCTTCCACTGATTAAACCCCGACCTCCCATGTCACTTCCCCTCTCCCCTCCTCCCACCTCCCCGTTACCCAGGATATGTCAATGTGACAGGGGGGTATAGCATTCCCTAGCTTGCCCATGTGAGAGCTGCTTAGCCGCACTGGACTTATTCTGTTATTAGAACAAGGGAATTTAAAGTTGGAAAGATCATGTACTTGCTAATCACACGACATCGCCTATTTGATCTCTAAGCAATCATGTGGCTATGAGAAATACCTTGATGTGATCAACCCTAACTATGCAAGTGCGCTTTACACTGTGTTTACAATTCGCTGTTTAATGGTTCAGGGGCTGATTCATGGAATTTTTTGTGCATGTCATATTTTGGGGTGCATGTACACAATTTGGGTTCAGATGTAATTTCATGGTGCGCATATGCTGTGCCCCGGGGTGCAGGAACATTTTACGTGGGTTCTAACACACATTTCCCAGAGCTACTGCCGAGTTATGATTTTTCATACGCATGTTGTCGGGGTGCCAGACACAGTTATGGGGTACCATGCGCATGTTCCCCGAGTCACAGGCCTGCTTACGGAGGACACCACGCACTGTTTGAATGGTGCTTGTATTCTCGCCTGGGGGACCGCGCAAAGGTAGCTGATCTGGCAGTTTCCTGCTTTGCATGTAGTCATGTCGGGGGCGTCCCAGCATGACTTGTGAATTTGGTTACTTTGCGCAATTAATTCCATGAATACGCGTATTTACTACTTAATCGTGCATGCTCGAACAGTGGTCTTTTCGGCACACCGCCCCTGTGCGATTTCTGCATGGAATTCCATGAATCAGGCCCCCAGGCTTTTACTGGCCAGTGGAAACACTTGCCTGGTGTAAATAGTCTGATGTGTGATGCTGAGAGGGAGGTTGTTATGCATGCTGTCTTTATTTGTGATGGGCTGAAACATTTGCGAGTTACATATTGTAAACCTCTGTTTTTATTTTGCAAAATCCGCACTTTGACTGTGGGCATGCAATTTTTTAAGTGTTCTTTTAATATGGATGTGGTTTATTTTGTTGCAAAATACATATAACGTGAAAGGCTAAGATATGTATTTTAGGAGTCCCATCAATTCAACTTGATTCTTCTTGAATATGATTACTCGTAGATTTTATCTCATCAACCAGTGTATTACAAATTTGGTTCAATATAGGAGCTTGGTGATATTTAAAGATTTGCTTAACATTATTGTTTTAGGATCTTCTCATGGAAGTTAGCCATTTAAAACATTGTGATGTTGTTTGCACCTGATGACTTTCACAGTCGAATAAAGATTTAAAAATTACTTGTTATCAATGGTTTGCCAAGCAAAAAATAAATTACATTGTGCAGTGATATGTCTTTGTTTTCATTCTCCCAAAGACTTGATCTACCCTTCTTGGTACACACAAAGGTTGCACAGCGACACATTTGCATTGACCGACAATAAACGCACCCCTTCTCACTCACACAGGTGTACATAGTCACTAGAAGGGACACCCATACAAAGGACAAAGTGGATGTAGTACCATTCATCCCTGATTAGAATATAAAATGGATTAATCAAGCAATATAACTTTCTGTGAGTTTGGAGAGAAGAAAATAACCTCTCGTAGCATGAACTCTATCGTGTTTAACGCGTTTCCATGCTATTTTCTCGTTAATAGCTTATATTTTTAACAGGTTTTGCAATTTTGCATCAGTCATATATGTTGCAGAAAGTTACTGATTTAGCACATGTCAGCCCGCAAACACGATGGCCCTCACAACTATCCTTGCTAAGAGAGCCTAAGCACAAACAAATATAAACCTTAAACTGGCTGCAGGACTTAAAATTCTCTGAGGACGCTCAAAGAACATGTCTTGCAATTAATGGCTTCTGCGGTGGCAATTCCTTTTTGTCAAACATCACAGGAGGTATCAATTATAAGGACAGGAAGTTAGTGACTTGTAAGCTCTATGGGTCCCTAGACGCACTTGCTCTTTGAATAATATGCATATTTTAAGCATTAGAGGATTAATGTGTTGACTAATGCTCGTTTGTTATCAACTTGCTCACTGCCGAAGTGTTCAGACGGCTGGCCGCTCTCCTTCAAATGGAAATGCATTTAATGAGCTGAATTTCCATTTAGAAGTAGAAGGAGCACGCCATAGCATTTTTTCTTTTCATGGCATTATGACAAAGGCTAAATGGGGATGTTTTACCTTCTTGAATGCACAGGCCTAAACGTAACAAGATGATGCATTAACATTATGCAATGATGACAACCGTATAAACGATACGATTCCAAATTCTTAATGCGAAAATACAAGAAATGCATGTTCCACATCTATGGAACCTTTTTTCTTCTTTTTTTCTGCACGCTTATGGTGTCAGTCACAAGTCACTTGAAGCATGGGCTAGATTTCAGGCGAATGTCACACGTTTCCAGGTTTTTTGCATGCAAGACGCTGTGTTAAGCAAACCAGCTAACAAACAAAGTGGTAGTTCCATTTGAAAACGTGACAGAAGTAAAGACTGACTCATCATGTAGGCCTCAGTTTTGGTTTTCTTTTGCCAGTGCATCGGGTTTACACTGGAAAGCAGGATGCACTCCACCTGCACTCTGATGCTTCAGTATTCACATGTTTATTCTGATGTCATAACCCTTAAATAGCAGCTGGAGTAATATGGTTTACCCTTTCCAGGAACAGTATCCAGTAATTCCTTTAATGAGAATAGCACTGGAAAGTCTAGCGTTTGCTACTTTTGCAAATGCTGCCAACTTTATATATTCTTGATATATATGTGCTATATATCTGCCATATTACAGGGCCTGAGGTAGCGGCCATGTAGTTATGGTTAAGTTGCTCAACTCATGGAAAGAGCACTTTTTAGGCGGCTAATAGCTATGCCCCCCATGGACGAATCTTCACCAAACTTTGCAAAAAAAAGTATATGGCATCCTCAGAATAATTTTGAGAAGATGGGTGCGGTTTTGTTCAGAGGGGCAAAGTTATAGGGAGGTCCCAACATTTGTGGAAATCCTCATAGATGCAATGGAAAAATGTATTTGCACGCGTCTACAGCCCAAACTTCTGGATTTATTTTTAGCAAATTTGCTCTAGGATCTGTGGCTTGTTCCCAAAAGCGTGCTTTTGTGTAAAATGGCAAAAAAAGTAGGTAAAAAATAATGTGTGATATCTGGGTGCGGTTCGCTGACTCATTTCCTGATTCAGGGTCCGTGGATGCCTCTGGACCAGTCACAGTCCGTCATGATGCCTGCAGACATTGTACATGCCCACTGATTGGATGGTGAAAAGCTTAAGCTGCTTCATATATTTGAAAACGGTCACCATGTTGGATCCCTGGATAGATGCAGTTGACCGCGGATAGCACAGTGAGAACAAAGTGTGGAAAACACATTTGGTGTTATTTGGTGACTGAAAGAGGTCCTGAAAAGGATGGGGCAGTGGAATTAAGTTGATATGGAGTTGGATGTTGTACATTTGTTTTGAGGTGATGCAATGCATTTCACTGATGTATGAAATCAGATTTTTCTTTTGAATATTCAAAATGCTGTGAAAGATGGGTCCTAAAGGAACATTTTTTATTTTGTCATTCTGCCTTTCTGGATATTTTTGGGGGAATTTTGAGGCAAGGAGGTAAGTTGGGGGAGGGCCACCAACCCCAGATACAGAGGGGCAGGTGGGGAGGGGAAGATGTTGGGCATGCCTTAAATTTAAGGTAGGTGGCAGTGTTTCACATGCTCATGCTCCGTGGCCTCGAAAGCACTCTGAAACTGCTCCCCCTTGCAGTATGGTGTTTCACAGTACAAACAGAGTAGTGTTGCTTTTGAAAGGTAAGGGTCACCAGTGTTCTGCATGGCATGCGAGGCAGACGGTAGAATCTCCTGCCCCACGGGAGTATCCTGTGTGGTGGTAGGAGAGGTTAAGGAAGATGGGATAGTTGAAGATAACCTACTTCTCAGTGAGAAATGAATAGCCTTTCTTAGAGCTCCTGTGGTATATCATGTAGGTGGTCACAAAAGAGTAATGCCCAGGTTGTCCGCGACTGAGTACAACCCTGCACTTAATCCATTGAACCTTGACAGCCCACGCTTTTAGTACTCTCCCAATGGTTTTAAAGAACCACCACACCCATGATTCTCTCTGGGTGATGAAGGTAGGAAGTTCCTCTACCCATTTTTCAGTTTCTTGTTTTCCTCCTCTGCATCATCATGCTTATGCCCCTGTCCAGGTCCTCCATGTGGGTATGGTGGAGGTGGCCCCAGGGACGGTGGGATGTTCATGAAAGATGCCATTCTCGAACTCCTGGAAGTCTCCTGAAAGTAGCTCTGAAAAGATTCTGTCTCCTGGTCTGCCAGATTGAGAATGACTAAAAGTATTGGGTGGGTCCCTTCAGAGGAACCATTGCGGACCTCATGACTGTCTACGGACTACCGAGTAGAGGCAGACCTTTAAAAAAGTTGACACATCAACTAAGACTAGGTCTAGGAGCTCTAGAGGGGTACACATTCAACCTTAAACATTCTGGATTGGCCTGAAAATGCAGTTTCAAACCTTCCACGGTCATGGACACCTTCCATGGACACGTTGGCACTCTGCACGAGTGCGTGAAATGATGATGTATGAGGGGAGTCCGTGGTGGCAGCGGATATCCACTGACATTGGTGGGCGGAAGATGCTGGTTTCATGTGTCGGGATGTTCGCAAAAGGGCACGTTGTCTGCAAAATAATTTCAAATGCGTCATGTGAGACCGGATATGCACGGATACGACTTGATGTCGTGGACTCCCCATTACACAAATGGGCCCTCTGAATGTTCAGGATGTTTGAAGACTATTTCTTGGGGTTTTAAACAATAAATAAGAATGTATTACACAGTAATATAGAAGATATTTATAGCATAAAAAATAACTCTATTTATGAAAGGGATGGGGTATCAGAATGGGAAACATAAATGGGAGAGTTTGGAATTTGATTAAATTTATCATCTGAGAGAAAAGGAGGTAGGGATGGAGGGAGAGAATTTTTTATCAAGCCATGTTTGATTTATGTTTTGTGAATTTGAGTACGGTTTTTGCTGGGGAAAAGGGGGACAGGTATGAGTAGAAGAGTGATAATCAACATTTTGTAATAAAATTATTTTTAATGTAATTTAATAGGTCTTTAAAGTTATTGGTAGGTTTATTCAATTTTAAAGACAAGATCACTATTTCATTCTGCACAGTTGGGGTATGGGATTGTATTTCTGTATATTTAATCTGTGGTGTTATTTTTTACGTAAACTACTTACGTAAGAAAGGAAGACATTATTATTCCATTCAGCTCTCCATAAATTATAATATTTGTTAATATTGAAAGATGGATTGTTTACCATTCGAGATTTTATCTTCACTCCTTTCTTCTTTGGGAAATTTTCTTCTAGCCACTGAAGTGTGTTTGCCATTTCGGTTAAAATAAAAAATGGTGATATTTGTCTATGAGAAATGTTTATATAATGAATGGTAATAATATCTATGGTTAAGTTGCTCAACTTATAGAAAGAGTACTTTTTTTGTAGCTTATAACTTTGGCATCATTTCACGAATGGTCACCAAAGTTTGCAGTTCGCATGCTGATTGGATGTTTGAAAATATGAGGTGCGTCATAATTTTAGAAATTATTGCCAAATTGAATGGGTGGATAAGGGCCTTTGTCCGCAACAGTTCAGTGAGGATAAGAAGTGTGGAAAATATATTTGTGGTAATTTTGTGAATGAAAGAAGGCCTGGAAAGAGTGGTGGGAAGTTGAAATAGAGTTTGTTTCATAGGTTAAGAAAAGCTGTGCAAGTGCTACTGGGTCTGTCCATAATTTTTATGTCCATGGACGCAATTAAGATTGCGTGTGGGGGGGATTCGGGTGAGTCTTGTTATTTGAATATGTATTGTACCTACTTGTTATATGGTTTATTTCTATTGTGGTGGTTGTGGCTAGATTCTTGGAGGCATGCCCTTGGGCCGTGCCCCTAATAATCTGGCCCCTGATACAGTATAGTAACCTTTTTATAGTTATTATGGGTAGTATAGGGGGATTATACCATATTTGTAATATGGTGGAGTAATATAATTGAAGTGTATGTGGTAACTATGACAGTAGGACAACTAAGGATAGTGCTCCTTGATGTCTCCTCCACCTTTCACACGGTCAACCATTCTATTCTCATTAAACGGTTACATGATACCTTTAGTATCATGGAGCAGGAACTGGATTGGCAAACCTGTTTTCCTCACTAACCACCCTTCAAAGCTGCAAATGAGCCATTTCTACTCCTCACCTCACTCTCTACCTGCAGCATATCCCAGGGTTCTATCCTATAATTGAGGCTCTTCAATATCTGTTTTGTCCCTCTGGCTCACTTAATGTACTTTTTTCTTTTCTCATTTCCATGTGCCACACAGATTCCCTCAAACTTCCCTCTACTAATGTTTTCTCATAGTTTTTTATCTATGATTGTCTGACCGCCATCCAGGCATTGTGTGCTGCTAACAATCTCTGTCTCAATGCCAGTAAAATGAGATCCTTCTTATTGTGACACCTGTGACCTGTTTTCATCCTACCCTCTGGCTTCCTTCATTGGGCACTCTACTCTCACGATCCTGAGAGGCCAAAAACCTTTAGGTCATCTTTATATCCTCTCACTCCTTTACTCCTTACATTTTGGAGCTTGTAAGGAAGGCCCACTTTCAGCTTCACCTCCTTACAGGCATTCTACCGTTCCTCACCTACCCCCAGAATCATCTCATCTCTAGAGCCTGGTTCTCTCTAGGTTGAACTACTGCAAAAGCATCTTCCTCAACCTCCCCATTCATTATCTACACCCACTTTGGCTAATCCAGAATAGGGCTGCAAGAGTTATCCTCGGCTCTAGACCAGGTATTGTATCGCTGCAGACCTAACATCTGTACATTGGCTAATGGTGGTTACAAGGATGAAAATCAAGATTCTCTGTTTCATTGACCAGGCTTTCTGGGGACTGGGACTACACTATCTCCAACTTTGTCTTAATAAATACTCCCCTGCTAGAGGCCTCTGCGCCTCTTACTCAAATTCTCTGATTTTCAAACACTTTTCGAAATAGAGCGGGTGGCATGCCTCTCTCTTTGGCTGGTGTCTCTCTATGGAACAGCCTTTCTGATCCTCTTATACTTGTGCTGAACTTCCTTAAGTCCCAGAAACTTCTAAAAACTCTGGCATTCTTTTCCTGTTTCACTTAATCCCTTTCCTGGTAACTCATATCACTGCCACTGAGACTGGTGGCCTGGTCCCTCATAAACCGGACAGGTTCCAGGCCCTGTATATAGTCGACACAAGTAAACCGCCCCCTTCAGCACTGAGCTTGTGGGTCTACCGCATGGTGGTTGTCTACCCCACCCTTGGGACTCATCTGTCACAGCAGTTAGGCAGTGGCCTCCCACTTTGGCATCTCTTGGCACTTTGCTTCTGGGATCCTATCAGCACTTGCCAATACCTACTCCCCTTTCCATTTATGCACTTCTCTTACTGCACAATGCTTATATTCATGTATAGCTACAGTGTGTAAAACAGTGTTTGGACAAGCAAGGGAAATGCAGATGTAAATGATTTCTGAAACATTGTTAAGTGGCTGTTGGTGTGTGGAAGTTTAAAATGTTGGGTTATATGTAGAGTTTTTGGAAGTGATTGGTGGATAGATGTGTTACTGTTGTTTGAAAGCAGGTAATGAGGGAGTGTTACAAACATGAAAGTAAAAAGGCTGGAAGGGCTGCCCTGTGCGATGGTGTGCACATGCAATCTGTTTTTTTTAATGATGCATGGCCTTGAAAGGGGACTGCAGATACCTTGGATAGTCATGAAGGTCCATGGATTATGGTCCTTATTGTCTGCTAGAGAAAAGTATTTGGGACAGAAAATTGTTTCTGCACTTTTTTTCTTTTTCTCTAGTATAAAATTGTCAATTATTTCCATTAGTTTAGTAGAATATGCTAATTGACATTTTGGAGAATCTTATTCTAGTCTAACTACTTTACAGAAAAATGTAAAGTAAATGGAGTCTATAAGCTATTTTTGTGTTCTATTGTTTAACTGTAGAAGGTGGTTCCTAAAGGAACATTTGTTTTGGGTGTGTTTTGATATTGTATTTTTTTTTTGTTGCAGGAGAGGCCAGGAAGCAAGATGGGGGAGAAGAATGAGGGAAGGGGCATCAACCACAGATATGGAGGAGTAGGTTGACAATGAAAGATGTTGGGCTTGCATAATATTTAAGGTAGGGGGCAGTGTTTCTCATGCTCCTTGATTACAGCCTCAAAGCACTTTGAAACTGCTCCCCCTGGTGTGTTGCAGAATATACAGAGTACTGATGTCTTGGAGAAGTATGGATCAACAGCCACTTTTATGGCTTGCAAAGTAGCTGGTGGGATTTTCTGCCCCACAGGACTAGCCTTGGTTGTGGAAGATGAAAAAGAGGAATATGGCCTACTTCATAAGAAATGAATAGCCTTTCTCAGAGCATCCCAGTGGTTGGATTTGGTGTCATGGCACATGGAGGTGGTCCTGTAGGAGTATGGCCCAGATTGTCCGTGAATGAGTGCAATGCTGTACTCAGTGCATTTCACCTTACTAGCCTTAGACTTTGGTACACCCCCAACAGTGGTAAAGAGCCGCCACAGCCATGATTCTCTCTGGGTGCTGTAGGTAGGTGTTTCCTCTCTCTCATATTCCTAGTCCTCTTTATTCTTTTCTGCATCACTGCACTTTTACCATTGTCCAGGCACTCCAGCTGGTGGTGGTGGCTTTGTTGGTTGTTCTGGCCCCTGGGGAGGATGGATGGCCATGGCTGATGCCATTTCTGAAGTTAAATAGCAGTTGCGCTAATTTTCTTCCAAGAATGAGCTCTCCTGGATTCCAAATGCAAAATTATAAAAATAAAATCTGTCTAAAAGCTGTGCAAGGGTACATTTTCAGCTTAAAACCTCCTAGATGAGCTGAAAATGCAGTTTCAAACTGTTCGCAAAGCACAGCCCCATTCACAAACACGTTATCATGTCACTTGTTTGCTCATGGGCACATGACACTGTCTGAAAAATCTGCAATGACGTCAGATATTTGTGAATGTCGGTGAACAAAAAACAATGCAAAAAACTGCAGAAACTTTATAGAAGTGGTACAAATGTTGATAGAAGGTGGGGAATGGCACAGTTTTCAGTTGAAACTTTCTAGATCGGCCGAAAATTCTGCTATATGTGGGATAAGTATGATATTTGGAAGTTGTAGAAAATTAGGGTGCACTGGAAAAAATCCATGAAATTTAGTGAAACAACTTGGTTAAAGCAACATTATGGTTAAGTTTCCCTAATATAAACCTATGAAATTCAGTGAAAAACCTTTTTTAATGGACATTATGGTTACAAGTAAAACGGGAAAAACCAAAAAATGTGCCAATTATGGTGAGCTAAGCAACCATAACTCATGCCACCACTGTGCATTGCTAACACTAAAACCCAGGACATCACAGATGACATCACAAATGTTATTGATCACATCACTGATGACATCACATATCTGGGTCACTTGTTTTTATTGACTGACATATGTATACCAACTCAGATGTTCATATGTTCAATGTACACAGACGCATCTGGGCCAATCAGGGAGCCGTGTAACGTTTGGGATCATGGTATGTGGCCTCTGATTGGTCAATTGAAAAATGTGAGGTGCATCAAAACATTTGAGGCAGGTGCCATGTTGGATCCCCGAAACCAGGTCTATGGTCTGTGGACAGCATGGCACAAGATCTTGTTGGAAAATATATGTGTGGTTATTTTGTGGATGAAAAGTGACTGGGGATTGTGTGGGAGAGAAGAAAATAAAAAATGTAAGCATTAATGTGTGTAGAAATGCCAGTGGGGTTTATTTTATTTATTTATTTATTTATTCATTTATTTTGTAAAGTGCACATTAATCCCAGAGGCATTGAAGCGCTGTTGCAGGTACAAGTCAGGGAAGAAAGGTGAGCCATACATTCAGGTAAATTGTGTCAACGATAGGAATGATCCGCGGCTGGAATTACACAAACAGTAAGACAAGGCATTCTTGTACAAATTAGTCACACTGTGCAAGCTCTGAAGTGGATGTGAGGGGGTGAATTTGCAGGCGTGATGGGCAGAGAGGGCAGATTAGTTGAAGAGATGAGTCTTGATGGTTTTGTGAAACCTCCAGTACCATTTCTCTGCTCTTAAGGAGGAGGAGGTGTCATTCCAGAGTTTGGCTTTGCATCTCCTCACCTTGGGCACGAGAAGTTTGTCTGTGTGGGCAGCCAGTGAGCTTCTCTTCTGGCATTTCTCGATGTGTTCTCTTTTCGGGATATTAAGGGCTGCTCTTAAAGCATTGTTTTGTATAATTTGTAAATGTTGATGGTTAGCTGATAGGACGTTGCAGTAGTCTAACTTGGAGCCAATTATAGCTCGGGCAATGGTGAAGCAATTGTTTTTTGTGAGAAAAGGTCTGGCTCCATTGAGGACTTTGATGGTGTATGCTGCCAAAGATGCTATGGCACTAACTTGTCTAGACAAGGGGAGTGAGGTGTGAAGGAAGGTCTCCTAGTGTCTTTACAGAAGTTGAGACCGGAGTCACACATTGGTCAATCAGGAAGGAAGAGTGGAGCATATGAAGCAACTTACGGGCATTGGGTGAGCCGACAATTAGGATTTCTGTCTTGACGCTGTTGTGGCAGAGGTGGTTCTCTGCCATCCATGCCTGATTTGTAGCATACATATTGTTAATGGTAATAAAGTCATCAGTGTAATTAGCTGTGAGTGGGATCAAGATTTGCGTGTCATCAGCATAATTAGTGTACGCTATGCCAAGGGCATCTAGGATGTTGAATAGTGGCACTGTGAAGGTATTGTAAAGTGTAGGGGTGATGCAGGAACCTTGGAGTACACCAGAGGTGATGTGCGAGGGTCAGGCATTGGCAGTGTCTGAGAAGACTCTCATGACTCTGCCTTCCAGGAGGTTGTATACAAATTGTTTGAATGACAATTGTCCGAATGACAATTGACCTTCTGCACAATTGACCGAATTTAAACAGTCAATTAGGATATATATGTGGGGAAAAACCCCAGCAGCCACCCACCCAATCCAACCCCCACCCCAACCCCCAACCCAATCCCCTTAAATTATTATTACCCCAACCCACCCCATTATATATATAAAAATGACCATACGGTCAATTGTGCAGAAGGTCAATTTGAAACCCTGTAATTCGGTCAATTGTATCATTCGAACAATTGTACTCGAACAATTTGGTTAATACCTTCCAGGAAGGATGCAATCCAGGCTGTTGCATATGAGGAGAAGTTGGCGTGAGCGGTAAGGTGTTGGCAAAGTATCTGATGGTCGACCAGGTCGAATGCTGCAGACAGATCCATGAGCAGGATGAGGAGGAGGGCACAGTTTCCTGCATCCCTGATCTTGTCAAGTTGATTTTTCAGATCAAGAAGATCATATTCTGTTCCATGTTCTCCAGGAATTGCTGAACTTGCAGGTAGGCTGCACAGTCCAGAATTTATAGTAGAAGGGGGACATTTGTAATGGCCTGTATTTTGATGGGATGGATGGGTCTAGAGAGGTTTTTTCAGGAGTGGGAGGACCCAGGCTTCTTTAAGCTTGGCTGGGACAGTGCTTTTTGAAAAAGAAGTGTTTATGAAGGCTGTGATGTCTGGGGCTAACACGTTCACACAGTCTTTGACGAGCGATGCAGGGCAAAGATCCCCTTTGTATTAAGAGGGTTTCAGGCTTTGGATTAGTTTTAAGACTTGTTTTAGGGTGTCAAGTTTGCCTAGGAGTGCTGTTTGAATGGCAAAGCACTAAGTAGCATCTTTAGTGAGGGTGATGGTTGAGGCAGTGGGGGCTTCTAGTTCCCTGTAAATGCTAAAGATGTATTTAGTGTAAGAAGTGGGCATGCTGGTTCTAGTGTTGTAGGAGTTAGATTTTGGCATGATAATGGCTGCCTTGTTTTGTTGAACTATTTTACCAAACTCCTTTTTCAGGAAATCAGAGGGGTTCTTCTGTCAGGTGAGCGCAGCATGGCATATCAGAATGCAGAGTTTCAGGAGGCAGGTGTAAACCAGGATTTCGAGTTCTGATTATCTTGGATTTGTGATGGGCAAGAGATGCTAGGGTATTCACGGCCTTGGAGAGAGTAGAGGTGAATGTTGCCTCTAATGTGTTGGTGTTGGATGTGAACAGGGGCTGGAGGTCTGTAGTGTTGAGCAAGGGAAGGATGTGGTCTCTAGTGAGAGAAGAACATAATGTGATTGTTAGACCAAGGACAATGAGTGACGGCACTAGTGGTGATCTTGCAGTTGTGATAAGCGACCCAGTCTAGAATACGTCCTTTAGAATGTGTGGGAGAGGTAGAACATTGACAGAATCCTAGGGTGGTGAGGGTATCAGAAAGGGAAGGTGGGTTGTTAGGGTCATGGAGGCCCAGGTTAAGGTCTTCTAGCAAAATTACTTTTGAGGAGACTTTTAGGTTTTCTTGAAGAATGTGAAGGACGATTTGCTCAAAGTTTTGTAGAGGGTCGGGCAGGCAGTAGAGAAGGTGGATGGTGATGGTGCATGTGGGAGAGGGAGAGAATTTGAGTGAAAGGAGGTAAGATGAACCCTCAATTGAGGAATTGCATCACCTCTGAGAGGGAGGTAGTCTTTACCTATAAGGGCACTGCCTCCACCTCTGGCGGATAATCTGTCATTCCAGAAGATGGTGTATCCCAGTGGTATAGCTAGTGAGAGGGCAGGGTCGCAGGCCTCGTGAAGTCAGGTCTCTAATATAGCTAAGATGTCAAGGTTGTGTTTCGAGATAACTTTGTTAATGTCCAGAGTGTTTGCTGGCAGTCAGCGTGCATTGATGAGGGCACAGTTCAATGGAGGATGGCTGGCAGTGGATGAGGCCAGAAAGCCAGTACCCTGATTGTGGTAGGAGTGATGTGGTGGTGTGTTTAGCTGTTGTTGGGTAGGGGCTGGTTGTTTGTGGTGGGCTTTGGGTGGTGGGCTATATTCTTGATGGTGGATTCTGGGGGGAAAGGATAAACGTTGACAGCCAGAGTGGCTGTAGTGGTAATCTGGTGAGTTGGAGAGTCCTTCCTAGGAGTTGTAGCTGGTGTTGGGGTAGTCCTGGAGGCAGGGCCATAGCTGTGCAGTTTGTGCTGCAGAGTGCTGAAAGTCGGTGATGTGGGTTGATGTAAAATTGTGGTTGCATTATTGGCTCGGAGTTTGGGACAGATTTGGTGATGTGGATGCTGGGAGCAGGCGCAGAGTTACATTTCTGTGATGTAATATTTGCGGTCAGGTGGTGCCAGAGAATCGAGAACGCATTTCTCATTCCTGTGTTGGATAATGAGATAAGAAGGGGTAAAGGGAGAGTCATTTTGAAATGGTGGGGTGAGAGTGGCTGCCTCAGGCCTGCAAGTGTGCAATTGTCTTGTGCGCCTATGCAGGTTGTTTTTGGGCAATTGCAAGAATCACCAAGCATCTGTATGGCTAAGCATTGCAGTAATGCGAGGTTCATGGACAGGCATACCATGATTAATGTTGTGGGCAGCTTCACTGCTAAGTGTAGATGCCGTTGTGGAGTGCAAAGTAGACTAGGAGGGGGTGGTAAGCTTAGCAGGTGGACAATTATTGATAGGCAAATGACCATGCTCACTGGCACGGCCTTCTGGGGGATGTAGTTGCACATGCATAACTGGCATGGCAGTTCTATCATCGACCTGGTGTTCACACTGAGCTTAAAAGTTGCTGCTTGAGCGGGAGCCGTGCATGACAATGCCGCATTAAGAAAGGATTGGTAAAGGGCAGTTAGTGAGTGAGCAGCAGAGAGCTGCGGTACTCAATTGAATGCTGACTGTCGACTCGTGTTTTTCGCCTGAGCGCATTGCAAGACACTGAGTCTGGCTGACATTATATTTTGGCTGCGTGTGCACAGTGGGTCAGAGGACAAATGTGACGGGTTGTCACCAAGATTGCAGTAATTATTCCTTTCAGCGGCCAATACAGACTTCACCATGTGTCCACGGACATCCATTGAGAATGATGGAGTTATGTTATATGTTACAACAATGCTTACTTTGGGTTTATAGTTATTTAATGAAACTACTGCATTTGACTAATATTTATGTCTATCAGTAAAAACAATGCATATTGTTGTGGCAACAGCAGTCACTAGATTGTTCATAACATGGTCGAAGTATATTGTTGTGGCCATGACCAGTTACCAGACTGTTGACTGAAGGCTGTGCCCCCAGAAATCTGGACACTGGCTATGACCACAACAATACAAAATATAGTTAGTTGTAGAACATTGTATGGAAGAAATAAATACTTGAAGTTTTACACATACATTGTTTTTATTTTTCACCCTCGTATTGTATGTTCTACGTGTTCTACAACATTTGTGTGTAATAAAAAACACTGTTGTTGTATTAACATGTTGTAATCATTGGGTCATGGTGAACAAATCCAAGGAGGATTGAAAAGAAAACATGTTCTACATATACTGTTAAGGAAATTTACATTTTCTTCAATCTTTTCTTCATTTCTTTTAAGACTGTTAAGTTTAGGAAAGAGAGGCACATTTTGTTTGTGTAGAAAGTAGTATAGTGGTAGTATGGGTGTATTACCTAATTACATAGGTGATGGTGTGTTTTAAGGGTAATGCAATTAAGGATTATTTATTTTGTGTGTTTATGTTTAACGTTTTTGTATGCTGGACAGATTGTCTGAATTGCAAAATGAACATAATATGGCATGATTTTCATTTTGGAGAAGTTTTTGAAAATTTGGTATAGATACATACACACATCATTCATTATGGCTATACTGTTTTGAATCATGGTTGCAGAGATGTCATGTATGTTTCCAAGTGTATGAAATTTGTAAAATGTCATTTATAGGGTGTGATGTATTTCTAGTACTTGTAGTAAGTACATTAGTAATTATTGTAGATACCCCTGTTTGTTTATGGAAGAATATAACAATTCCTGTACAGTGGTTAAATTCCTTTCTTATTTGTAATACACTATAGATAGTGTGAGGGATGTTAGGGACATTTCTGTGTAGGATGAGCATTTATAATCATAGCACACCGCGGAAGTACCGGAAAGTACTGTTAGCGGTCTCTGTCTTCTGCCCTCAAGCTCTACTGATCGCTCTTGGCGTTTTATATACAGCGAGCTCGCCGGACTGTCCGCCGGACTGTGCAAGGTCCGCTCGCAGGAGGAATTCTTTCACTGTGACACCTTTGTTTGAATACAGCTTTAAGAAAAGCTCTGGGCTGCTTCTAAATCCGCCCCCTCAATCTGAGGCTGTGCGGTACAAATACAGCTGCGCCTGCGCATTCGCGCGCGCACCACAGAAGTACCGGAAAGTACTGTTTGCTGTCTCTGTCTTCTGCCCTCAAGCTCTACTGATCGCTCTTGGCGTATTATATATAGCGAGTTCGCCGGACTGTGCAAGGTCCGCTCGCAAGAGGAATTCTTTCACTGCGACACCTTCGTGTGAATACAGCTTTAAGAACATTGAAAGACTGTAAAAGACTTTGTTCCGTGTCTCTATACTTCTTCTTTGAGTCTGCCCCTTGTACATTGTCCTTTCTTTGTGTCCTTAGGCTCTGGGCTGCTTTAGAATCCGCCCCCTCAATCTGCGACTGTGCGGTACAAATACAGCTGCGCCTGCGCACTCCCGCGCGCACCGCAAAAGTACCAGAAAGTACTGTTTGCTGTTCGGGGTGCGCAGCGAAGCGTCGGTGCCGTATCTTTTTGAGCCCAGGGTTTAGGATTAAGGACTCAGCTTAACATTCATGTAAATTTCTTCCCATAAACCTAGTAACTGTTGAGATTTTGAGCCGTTCGGGGAAGTAACCAGTCCCCGAGGTGTATAAACCTCTTTAAGAGTGAGTTATATCTTTTTTGGCAAACCATGCGGCATATATATACTCTAAGAGCAGGAATGCCTTTACTTCCAAACGTTTGGAGGTCCGCTCATGCGAGAGACAACACAGAAATGTCTGAAACTAAGTCTTGCACTACTACAACTAATAATGTTGTGCCTGCTTGCTCTACACCCAAAATAATTTCTGTGAGTCGAAAGCAAGGCAGCAAAAAGGACTCTGCTATTAACTCCTCTGACATTCAGACTTTCTGTTTTCCATCTGCACCTGCTGCCATCTATGCTGACTCTGAAACACCTATATCTATTGTTAACGCAATTAGTGGTCAGACAGATAGCATTGGTGCCGAAGCTGTAGTAACGCAGACACCAACACATGATGTAGAAGATGTGATAGAAATCACAGCCTGTGATATTTCTTTTTCTTATAGTACTGTACTTAGAGGGGAATCAAGGCCACACACTAGTGTTGCCATGGGCAATTGTTCCGCCTCTCCATCTACACCACACAATGTTTTGCCTGTGATTATTGATTTAGTTAATTCCCAGAGTGAATTATCCAATCATGTCTTAGCAGAGAAACTATCCTTTTCGCCTAACATCTCCGACATTTCTTATCAGAATCAATGTGTGTCATCATCATCCTTCCAAAATCCTACACCACATAGGCAAGTTGAATCACAATTCCACCCGATGCATGAGGGTGTGTCTAAAGCAGTTATTATGTCTTTTGAAGCTATGCAAACAACCATGAATACTTTGATTAAATTATTCGATACTTTGAATGAGAAGCTAACAGTTCAAACCAATTTACTTAACTCAGTAGTAACTTGGCAAACAAAATGTGATGCTGCATTATTGTTGCATGATGCCGCAATTATTACTCAACCCAAGAAAATAAAACTGAAAAAAATGGTTGATTCTGCCACATCGCCTGAAAAAGTTATGAATGGTCAATCAAGCCCTGGTTCTAATGTATGTATTCCAGTGCTTCCTTGCTTTCCAAACATCATTATTGAACAAGTTGTCAATGCTCCGACTGACCCGGTCATATTGGAAAAACAGGGAAATAAGGTCCCTACAAATATAGCTGACAATGAAGTGTATACTATCTTCTCAAAAAAAGACCATATCGCAAAGCAAGCAAGATCTAAAAAAGTATCTAATTTAGCAATTAAAAAACCTAAAAATATCAAGGGTACTAAACAGTCGATGACTGCAGCCTCCAAGCAGTTTATAAAACGAATCAATGTACCAAATTCAAGCTCTCATTTCGCCTCCTCGGCTGTTGCAAAAAAATATCTATTACTGGCGCAAGCCCGCAAACAACAACCAAATGCTGCTTTCTTTTCCACCCAAAAAGTGACTCCTCATGAACCCTTAGATGAACTGATTAATGCAGTGAATTCTCATGCAAAGATGCACAATGAAATACCACCAAAAACAATTACTAAATCATCAATATCTGAACAGATTGTTCATCCGTCAAATGATGTAAAAGAAAGTTCAGTCTCACGACGAGAGGAGATTAGAAAAGCAGTTGATGCCTACATTGCCCAATACTCAGTTCAGAGAGAGCTTACAATTCCTGTATCTACAGGCAAGCCATCACTGTCTCAAAATCTGTGTGTGTGCCAAAGTAACAGTGATGAACCAACTAAGTGTGATTCTAGGAATTACAAAACTACGCCATCAAATTTGAATAAAACACCCTGTGCAGGTTCACACACTGGGAAGGTTCAATCATAAGGAAGGCCATGAGGCGGAAATAGCCCAAATGTTAAAATCACTGCTTCCGACTAAAACTAATGTTGAAATAGGTAAACCTCCATTGATACTACTCAAGAAAAACATGACAATACCTCAAGAGAAAACACAAATTAAACCCAATAATTATAATCTAGGTTCATTGCTCTTGAGCTGTCGTCCTAAACCATATCCTTAATACACTTTAAACCGTCAAAGCATTTTGGAATTATTTTTTGACATTGATTCCCTGAATGATTAGCTCTGATATAGAACAAGCTGAATTTATAGCTTTGAATCAATGAAGTACTGTTAGACTATGGTTCCGGTCTAGAGTGATTAAAAATCTTGAATGGCAAGCAAAGGAAGTTCTATTTTCAATGGGTTTCCTTGTCATGTGTGAATCACAAGATGATACTGTGTCAAACTCATTTACAAAAGAAGGCCCCAAAAAAATGTTACCTGGTGCCTTGATGATGACAACCAAGACTCTGAATGTGATATAAATCAAATATGTCAATGTCAATGCAATGTTACCAAAAGTTAATTAGAGCAAAAGGATGTGAAAGTTGCAATATCCCTTGTTTCCTGGAACACATATGGATTTAGCCACTTACTCGGAAACAAGGCTAACACATTCTCTGATTATGACATCATAATGCTACAGGAAACATGGATTACGAATTCAATTCTATGGGACAACCATGAATTACATGCTACTTTGGCTCTTAAAGGCCATAGAGGCCGTCCCATGTGTGGCCTCCTCACAGCCACCAAAATTAGTGCTAACATAGCCATCATACACAAATATTCTCCAAATTACTATACTCAATTAACTATCGTGTCAATCAATTGCACCCTCTATGTTCTAGTTAATCTTTACTGGAACCCTCTAAGAACTGAGGATTTAGAGTTTGTTACTAATGTGTCAACCTTATTGGATTATATCACCTCTGTGCCCAAAATAGCTCATACCATCATAGTGGGTGATCTGAATCTCCACTGCCTAACAAAGTTGATGGTTACCGAACAAAATAGGAGAACCCTATGGAACCATTTAATGAAAACAAGAGGTTTCATCATGATGAATGGGTCTGGCTCCAATGACTATCCTCCTCAAAATACCTGGTCTCAAAGAGGTGCCAGTGGAATTATTTATTACATTTACACAAGTGACTCTCTATCCTCATTCCCATCTGAATTTAAAATTGAACAAACGAGGAATAGTGATCATAGTATGCTCTGCTTGCAATGGTTTACTCCTCAATGACAATTATCGGCTATTAAAACAAAATGGGGTCATTCCGTATCGACAAATAACAGTGTTAATAGGGTACGATGGACTGCAGATATAATTACTCAATTTGGCCTAACACTGGAAGCAGCTTTTGATAGCGCTCTCATAAATCCAGTCTCCAGCTCTGCCTACCATGAAATATTGCATAAAATGAGTCAAGCAGCTAATAAGCAAAAACAATATATGCCTCAAAATCATGTGTTTGACTCCAAAATGAAGGAAAAAAAGCACTTTTCAGGAAGGAAAAGCGGCAGGCGGAGCTTCTACCAGCAAGTACTCGACACCAAAAGCTCAAGCTACTAAAACAAATTATAAAAATTGGATTCGACAACACAAAGCACAAATGTTACAAGTAGACAGAGAACAAATGCTCAAACTCATAAAAGATAAGAACACAACGCGCATATGGAAAGTTATAAATGAGTCAACCTCGTCCCTACAATCCAACATGTCTCAGAAACTACATTTGTGGATTATTTTCAGAAAATCGTTGCCTCTCCCAATCAGGATGATCAAGTGTATATTAGAACTAAGGTTCTTCCATTCTATCTCGATATAGACAGAACAGACATTCTATATTATATTCAAAGAATTAGCGCATCAAGAGCGCCAGGGCCTGACAGCCTGTCAAACTATATATTTAAACAACATCCAGAATTATGGACCAACATCCTATTTTACATTTTTCAGCAAATTAATTACTCTCAAACCATCCCTTGCTCTTGGAAACATTCCATCATAGTTCCTCTTTATAAAAAAGACAATCGAGAAAAACCAGACAGTTACAGGCCGATAGCGCTGCTTGATTTGCCTGGAAAAATCTACACCAGAATTGTTTTGAAATAATTGAATACATGGATGAACTTAGTTAATATGCGTGACCCATTCCAAACTGGGTTTGTGTCTGGGCTTGGCACGACTCCAAACATGATAGTTCTCAACATGTTAAGAGCAAAATACATCAATCGAAACCAAAACCTTTATATGGCTTTTGTTGATTTCCGCAGTGCATTTGATTCGGTTGATCGGAGTTTGCTATTTTCCAAACTAAGAAAGTACGGTTGTCCTCACTCACTACAACGAATAATAGAAGAACTTCACTCCAACACTACGGTCCAAATTAGATTAACTATAGAAGGACGGTTATCTAAGAGTGTCAATTCAGAAAGAGGCGTCAAACAAGGCTGTATTTTAGCCTCAACGCTCTCTAACCTATTCTTATTAGATTTGAGGATTGAATTTGAGGATACAGAAAGTGACGCACCTAAATTAGGGACACAAAAAATTAGATGGATCCTTTACGCTGATGATCTAGTGCTTGTATCACAGACCCCTAGAGGACTCCAGAAATGCATTCAATGCCTAGAGAACTACATCAGAGTAAACAATTTAGTAATCAACACGGAAAAAACTCAGGTGGTTGTCTGCCAAAAGAACAAAAAAAAGAAAGATACCAAACGAGGCAAATGAACATTAAACAAGCAAAATCTCAGTGTAGTTAATAACTACAAATACCTAGGCTTATACTTTTCTGGTAGTCCAGAGCCTGCATTGAAAGCCTCTATACTTAGGGCCAAAATTCTATCTTTGGCCTCTGAAGCCTCTATCATAATGCGCAAATACGGGAAATTCACAACTAATCATATATTATTGTTCTATAAGCAAAAAGTAATCCCCATAATGTCCTATGGGACTGGCTCTCAATCACCTCAACCAAGAAACTATTCGGATAGGTTTGAAGGCCTATTTTGAAAATCGGCTTTCAAACTGCCAAATTGCACACCCACTGGTTTGCTGAGACTTGAATTGGGTACTTGTTCAATCTATTGTCATGTAATGTGGAAAATGTGCTGCTTCTTTAGGAAATGCCTGGTAGGCGCCTCTGAGAAAAATGTGTTGAATACCATTGCACATTACCTTCTAATGTCCACTGATAATTTCCCAAAAGTGTGGTACAAATGTGTACTCGAAACTTTAACTGAAGCTAATATTTCTTTGCAATTATTAATTTTAAATCCTTCAAAAGCCAAGAAAACACTGTTTCTATATGATTGGATTGTGACCCAAGACACGTGTAAAAAACGAGTTGATTTCTCATCTTTAATCTTCCTTCCAAAAAAGATGGGAACAATGGAAAAATATCTCCAAAAATGTCATTCTCACTTTGTGAGATTACAAATGTTAAGAACGCGCCTAAATCTCCATCCAACCTATGAAATTTTGGATAGACGGGATAATGAATTAAAGCAAAGTAAATGGTGTTGTTTTATCAAAAACAATAAGTTAATTGAGTGCCTAACGCATTTAGTAGTATGCTGTCCAGCTTTGGAAACTTTACTGCAAACATATTTTAAAATTCTGCTGCAGCTCTACTGTTCTCGCACTGATGAAGAAATTTGGGGGCTTTTGATCAATAGTGAGCGTTCAGCAATATATATTGCCTTAGTTACATTTTTATCTGCCATTCTTTATTAATGTGATTGCCAAAAGTATAAAGAATGTCTATTTTTTAAATTATGGAAAATTGCAATTTTATTTGTGAAACAATGAATTGTATTGTAATGATTGTACTAAGATGCTTTTTGTTTTTCCTTTTGTACTAAACATTTGAAAGGTTGAATTCCAGCCAAAGAAATAAAAAAAAAACAATAATCGTAGCTGCTCCGAGCCGTTTAAGTAAATATTGTCCACATTATTGTCCAAATTGTAAATATTGGAGGCAATTGGAAAAGAAAATTGATTGCTGAATTTGCATCGCAATTTAATCATGTTGTTTCACTGAATCTAAAAGGACCAAAAATGTATCCTGCATTTTTTTAAATATGTGTTTTACTAGCATTATCGGGATATCTGCCATGGTTTCTGTTGATACTAGTTGTCTTTTTAGAGGTGTTCTTTTTTTTTTTAAACAAGGTACATATTCAGATGTGGAGTGTACAGTGCACACATCCTGTTGTATTCTAGGATGACAGGAAGGTCAGCGTTTTTGTTTACATCAAAGTTAACTAAGGATAGACCATTGAGAGTATGAAGACATCCACGTGCAATATAGCTCATTCCTTTTTTGAAGACTGTGCTGCCATTGTCTAAAACTGAGTGGTCAAGGGTTCGACCTTGTGACATATGAATGTTAACAGCATGTGCAAGAGATAGATGCAATTCCTCTCTGCATACATACATATCTTTGAAAAGAAGGAAACATGCTGTGGTGTGTGGGATTTCTTTAGTTTGTCAAAACTGATTATCACAAACTGGATATTATTTTCATTTGGATATGTTTGGAAGCCAACAACTTTTCCAATTGCTCGATTGACCAAACCTTGTTCTACGTCAAGGATACGTTTTAGTATCACTCTGCAGTATAGATACAGAGTTAATCGTTTTTCTAATCCAGCCGTGTTCAAGATACATTTTTCAGAGTGATTTGGCATCATGTTGCTTATTGAAACATAGGGAATGTCATGCCATGCACTTTCAGTTTGTCGGCGCAGCTGATATGGACTACGCGTTGCCTTTTTATCGGCATCATTTTGTTGAATTGGTTACAACTTGCAAGGGTTGGCAATAAGCACATGTATTTTTGATTTTGTTGAGTTAATTTTCCCAGTATGTATGGGGCATATATGTGTTCATACAGCTTATTTATTAGTCTACATTTTAAGGATGACTTTGCATCTTTAAAAAACACACCAATTCTAATGTTTTTAAAATGTGAGCATATGGTAGATCTGCAGACTGACACATGATGTGTGCTAATTCTATGTAGCGAAAATGATGCTACATATTGACATTGCCTATAATAATAATGTATTTCTTATATTGTGCTACACACCCATAGGTCTAAGAGCGCTCAAATAACAGAAGACATTATCATCCCACTGAGTGGTTCTCAATTTATCAACCTAGGTAGAATGAAAGGCTGAGTTGAGCCTCCTGGGTTTTAAACCTGTCAAAGCAGGCTGCACACAGGTATCAGGGGTGGGTGCTTAGCTCGCGGTGCAATATTACCTATGCTCTTCAGTGTTTTATGGTATTCCTTGTAGCCTAATGTTTTAAATATGGGTTGCCCTTTAACTCTTGTTAACTATAGGAGGTCTCGAAAAACAATAGCATGTTTTCCTCCAAACTGTTCTTCATATCCAGTTTTAAGGACATTCACAATTTTATAGGAATTAAAGCAAACATTAATTTGGAAATAAACTAGGACGACTTTCATTTGTCATAGAATTCTGTGTACTTCTGTCACAGCTTCTGCTGACAATTTGTAATAGAATAATTTGTTTTGGTGTTATACTGGGAGGAGATGTGGTCATTGTAAAGTTACACCTCCTATATTTTAAGCACCTAGACCTGTGGAGGCTGTTACAACAGCTGAAAGGTTGTTATTTATGTTGTATTCTACACATTTTCTGATTGTTTTCATTAAGACGGCTTTGGAGGAACCAGCTTCATCATTTACATACAAATGCACAGGTTTGTAGTTTTTACAACTGCAAGTATTATTTACATGTTTTAGTCCATGGACAATTTCTTCATTGGCGTCTGGGTAAATGGTGAATTGTTCATCATTTAACTGTGATTTGAGCATTGACAAATCTTCTTTAGATTGTTTGGATTGCTACTTGATGATTTCTACATCACTCATTGCTATTTCTGCTTCATTTTGAATGAGTGGTTCTCCAAGTGGTTCGTAGCTTCCTGCATGAGATGGTTGACACCTTTCAGAAGTGTCTTTATCAAGTATAGTTTTTATTTATTCTTCTTGTTGGCATTAATTGTCTAACATTTATTTGTACTGTTTACAATTTTCAATTGTTATAATGCTTTCATTTGCCTTGAATGCAGTTTCAAATGAGCCATGGTCACCTAACAAGTCTTCCTCTTTTCTCTGAGGCTGGAATAGTTACAGTAGGGCCATGTAATAAAGTTCCATATGCTCCATAGATTTAATTGATAACTTTACATGGTTAATTAGACTGGGTTTTGAAAGTATTACTTGAGTTCCTTCACAATGTAATACTGAATATTTGCCAGTTGTCTATAATTTTTGTAGGCTAGTGTTGGGCTATATCACAGAGGCACATGATTTCCAAAGCAGTATTTCTGTTTGGATAGTATGTGCCAATCAGATTATTTTTTAAGATGTATTGGTGGTTGGGATTGGCTGTGGCTATAGATTTGATTTCTTATAGGATTGAATTATTCTTTAGCTGGAACAGAGTTGAGCCAGTGAATGTTCTAAGATTTTCCATGCAACGTCTACCTATTAAACACAAAAATAGGATGCCAATTATTGATGTACTTGGATGCTTCATCTATTTTCATTTTGTATGGGTTTTTGGAAATGTTCCTTTGCCACTGTGCTAACTGAAGTCATGAAACTATTTACTTGACATTTTGCACAAACTGGTCACGGGAATCCAAAGCAACATTTGGTGAAGTATTTCCCTTTGTTTTTGTATTGCTGTATTTGACATACTTATGTCATGGGAAACATATGATCTATACGTGTAGTTCATTTTGTATGTCTTCTGAGGGGATGCCACAGGTAATGTAGTTTTCAATACATTGTAAAACAGTGTCATCACTGTTGTGGCCAAATCTAGGAGCATTTCTAATCCACAAAAGCATGTCGATGTGTGGTGCTCCACTGGATTGATATTCCCCTTTTGCAGAAGTGCAGAGTGCAAGTGTAGTATATAACATGGCAGATCATGGGCAGAGACAATTTGATGTATAGCTTGCCATCCCTTGTGGCAGGGGCAGGCAAATAGAAATATACTCTTGAGAAAGAGGGAGCCAGAATTACCCTGGTGATTGGCAATATGAAGAACCTGAGTAGTAACATTCATTACGGTGCACCCTTCAGTAACTGTCGTGCACATGTTTGGAAAGTATTGAGGATGGATTGGGGTTGTTTGTTCGCCTGATAATTGTTCGCGGCAAACGGTTTGAAATTAATATGTTTGCATGCGAACAATTACCAGACCAAGAAACAACCTCAATCCATGGACACATTGTCCCAAAATGTGTTAATGTTAATGTTAAAGGATATTTATACCGCACACTATCACCGCCGGATTGGTCCCCTAGCGCTCTTGCCCTAACCCTACTTACCTGACTGCTTGTCTCCATGTCCAATGCAACCCTGCAGCAGCAGAATCCGTCTCTCTAACACAAGTCAGATCCAAAAATCGCAGGGTCCCCTTTTCTTCTTTTTCCTTTTTTGTCAGTCCCCCACCTCCTATGCTGAGGAAGCGGGGGACACCCCTGCAACCCTAAGGCCAAACATACCAAACATGGTGAGAGGGGGACACCCTTGCAACCACTGTTCCACATGGTTGTTTTGTTTTAGAATCAATCAAATGGTACTGGCCGAATTTGGCTAAATGTACCATTTGATCGATTATAATCAGTCAGTTAGGCTAATACCTTGAGGATTATGTAGTGAGACACACCAGATATGCAGGTCATTTTGGCATGCAAAATGAAAACAGATGAAGAGCCTGCAGTATATATACAACAGATACAGGAAATGTGGACATTAGAGACACAACAAACATGGGATGTTAACATATCAATATTCTATAACATACTGCTCAGCGGTCTCCCACGGATGTGCAAATATTCCTAAAGAAGGTGGTTTGGATTGAGTCAAAGGAATGAACAGAGATACTGATCCACATTGTACATTTCTGTAAAGGGAAACAGGAAAGAGAGAAAGTCATGGTGGACAATGCAGTGAAGGCAGAGGCAAAATTGGTGGAAAGAAAATTGCCAAAATATTCACATTGTTCCAGGGCAGCTTGGAGTAGCACCCAACTAATCTGGGGGGTTTCCCGTAGGGGGAATGCCACAACAAGGAGTTGGATTCCAGAAGCAGGGAGGGTAGTTCTCACAGGGGGCATATCAGCACCAAGGGTTACATCAACAAGGGGGGTATAACCCACAGACAGACTATTATGCACAGGGCACAGGATATTCAAAGAGAGGGAGGGGTTACGGATATGGAGGAGCGGGACCCAGTCCTTGGATGACCATGTTTTATGTTTGGGCAGAGGGGACAATTTGCATCGGAGTGCCCACATGGACAGCAGCCACAGTATTGCCAGGGTGGGCAGTAGGGGTCCCAGGTATTTGTGCCACCCATGCAGCAACATATGCCTCCCACAGCAACCGATTACACCCATGCAGCAATAGAGGCAACAACAGCAGGTGCCCTTCACACAAACCGTGCATTTGGCAGGACATGTAATTTCCCAGACACCACAGACGATCTCATAGCAGCAAGTGGCAGCACCACAGAATGCTTTAGAGGCTCTAGCACAAATATATAAAAAATGGGAGAGCACATTGTTCACACTTAACACAGTAACACACTACACAGGAGTGACCATACTTTGAAGTCAACATAGTCATTTCCAGGACAAGGACCAAATGCCCAATAGGCTAGCCGACAGAGATCAGATATCTGCCCAATCCTTTTGGTAACTAAAGTCCCTTGAAAAGAACCCAAGGTAGCAGCGGATATTGTAGAGAAAGATGTATCATTTTTGGTTGATACAGGAGCCACCAAATCCGGCATTAAGAAGGGTGTTTTTCACTTGTTGGACACAATAATGGACTTACAGGGTTTTTCTTTGGCTGATTTAATGGTTCCTATAACAGAAGACTTGCCACTCATAATAGGGACAGAAAAATAGTAATGCCCCTGTTGTATTCGAAAGGAATGCCTATCAACATATTCGAGAGAGACATATTGAGTAAATTAAATATGACCATTTTGTTTTTGGAGACGGGCATAGAATGCTTTGATGCCCAGCATTTTCTATGAGTGGGTCACAGCAATCATACAAGCATTTTGCACACACAGCATTCTGCACAGGTCACTGCCCTACCCAGAGTTATTACTTTATGAAGCACAAGTATTTATAGGGTGGGTAGCCAGAATGAAAGACAAGGTATTCTGGGTGGCCACACAGTTCCCATTCAGACCAACATTATACAAAGAAATGGCACTAGGAACGATACTAACAATACACTTAGAAGCAGTACTCACATGGAAAGACAAATTAGCATTGTTTGGGACAGACGAAGAGGGTACAGAGTGGGGCATGGTTTTATGCATTGACCCAACATTAAGACTAACAGATTTAACAGACGAACAACTGTTTTCAGAGGATGAAGAGGAGGGTGAGACAGTATTCCAGATATGCATCCCATGTCAGGTGAACATCGAAGAGAGTGAGCATGGTATCAGCTCATTTGTGGGATGATTTAGAAAAACTAGCAGACGTACTATGGACCGGTGGGCCCCATGATGTTGGGTTGTTGATGGGAGCAGGATTGTTCTGCACACAATTAAAGGAAGGGGCACTGTTGCCCTGGGTTGAAAAATACCCACCATAAGGAGAATCAGACAAGGGCCTATATGACACACTCCTCTTGCAAATGCTCAGCACAGGCATCCAGCTCATTGTTGACCTTCTGGTGTGCAGCATAATGGAGGAACAGTGTAGGGAAGATTCAGTGACACCTCTGACATTACTGGCAGAGAAGGGATACGAGGTGAACAAGGAAATATTACAGTATTGCCAAAAGGAAGTAGTGTACTTAGGCCAGACAATTAGTAGACATCAGGAGGATCAGTCCAGAGAGGGCTACATACAGTCAAGCAGATGTAGCTGTTCTTAGGCCTGTACAATGATTGTAGGGTGTGGGTCTTCGTCTACTTCACCTTTACAAAGCCCCTCCTTCAGTGATTAAAAGAAGCACAGAATGTAAAAAGTCGCATAATATGGATGGCTGAAATGATTGGCCCTTTTTCAAACTCAATGAAGCATTAGCCCATGCACCAGTTTTAGCAACAGATTACAAGAAATAATTATATTTGTTTTCACATTCTGGTGGCAAAGTGATACCGGCTGTCCTCACTCAAAAGATGCCACAAGCACGCAAGCCCCTAGCACATTACAGTAGTCTTCTAATCAAGGCCACTTCCCATGTGAACAGACACTCTCTGCAGTGGCATTTGCCACCGAGAAATCAGTGACAACATCCATAGCAGGGACGTCATTTAGGGGTCACCAGGGGTTGCAACTGCCACCCCTACTGAGCTGACCATGACCTCTGAGGCTGCCCTGAAAATAAAAATCTTTTTTTTTATCAACCGATCTGGAAGATTCAATTTTAAAAAATAAACTGCCTTCAAAGCATAGAAAGGTCACAAGGCAGATTTATTTTGAAATCTCGCTCCTCATTCCTGCTTTCCTGAACCAAAAAAAGACAAAATCAAATCTGGAAAATTAAATGTTGAGCAGTGAACGTGCGCAGCCCTGACCCCGCACTGACCTTCTTCACCGCGCCTGCCTGTCTTCACATCCAGTACTCATCATGCCAGGCAGCTGGGATGCGTGCACCGTTGTCCTCGCAAGTCACAACTTTCCTTTCTAAACAAGCAGCTTTTTTCCTCAAAGCAACATCAAAATCAGCAAAGTTGAGCAGTGGGGAAGCTTTTTTTGACAGAGAGAGCGAGGTTTCTGTATTTAGACCTGTAAATGTTTATATATTTCCCCCTTCCCCCGTCTACAGTATTCCGACCATAGCAGGCATCTGTGCACCCTCAACCCCTCATCCCCCTTTTACCCCAGCCACATAGACATACGATTTCTGGAGGTCACCTTCTGTGGCAAACAATGTGCTATGAGCTGCATGTCTGGTTTTCTGTTTATTAATTTCAAAACAAAATGTCGAGAAAAGAGTGAAATTGCATGTTTATATGCAGGAGGAGTGTGCATCCCTCCACAAACACCAGTTTCTCCATATTATATGACTTTGCATTTAATCAGTATTTGAGGCATTGGTCCTTAAATGTGCTGGCAATGCCACTGAGTTCTGGGCCCATTTGCCATGTTTTTTCTTTTCTGTACCTTAATATTAAATTAAAATGGACCTTTTCTAGGTGTGATGTCATGGAGCTGCTGCTTACATTTTAAAATTTCTAAAAAAACTGCAATTACTGTGACCTGCAATACATCCTTCCCCTCTAACTCCCATATGACAAAAAACCATGTGTTACTTACCAAATAAGTAAAACAGAAAGGTGATGTCTGGAAGGTTTCAAATTATTAATAACCACTGGCACATCTCTGGGTTTGTGGGGGTGTGCTTGAGCCTCAATGTTATGGAGGCTGGTACCGGAGACATTAAGATGTTGTACTTGTAATTTACAGATGTTTGGAGGGAGTGTTTGAGACATAATGCATTGTTAGAGAGTTGAAATGCATTCAATGCAGATACAAGATGTTTAAGGAGGGTAATTGAGACTCACATCATTGGGGTTCTGAAGGAAAATGCTGGAGACTTCTGTTGCTGGAGGGTGTCACTATGTAAACATGAAGGTGTTGAGCATGGCATTTGAGGTGTAAGGTGTTGGAGGGCAGGAGTGGGTGCAAGTCATTTCAAGCTTTAGATGGAGGGTCCATAGCGACTTGCAATGGGTGGTGGGGTCCCTGTGGTGAAAATGGTTGGGGGATATTAAGGCTCTGGTTGACTGGCGGGAGTGGGTTGCTGTGCAATTGTTCAAAGTGCAGTATTGACAAGAAAATCCCTGCTTGTATTGTTCAAGTGCAAATGTATGAAGTGGTATAGCCTCTGACTGTCTTCTGGTTGGACTTGAGTTGGTCAGTTGTTGTTTCCAGTTTGGGACCAGACACTTGGCAGGCACTGAATGTCTGCGTTTTGGAGTTTAAGATCTTCGATATGTTCTGTCTGTTTACAGTTTAACCCGATTGATGTACAGTAGTCCAGGTTGCTGTGTTGGACTTCTCCTTACATTCACAGTAATTTGGTAATATGGGCCTATAGACACTAATATTAATGCTACATATGGTGATCCATTCTTGTATGAAATGTATACCACATTATAGGGTTTGTAACCACATTGTATTAGTGAACTGAGGGGCAATACTATGCAATGCCACTTCCTGTTTTGTTAAGGGGTGAAAGGCTGTGTGCCATCATGTCCCGTGATGTCACTTGGGGTGGAGTCAAATGACATCACTTCCTGTGATGTCATCAGAGGGCAAGGGTTGTGTGATGATTTGCTTTTTGGCATACTAGAACATTCAAAGTGCACATTAACAACTCCTAGAGCATCAGTATATGAGGTGATACAGTCCAGTTCATCCGTTGAGATAGTGAGATGTTGGGTATTCAACCCAGCGCCATTCATAGAACAGTCACCAGAGAAACAGGAGTATGTGCATGATTGTGCCTCTCAGATGGACACAATTGATGAGGTTATTAGAGTGCAGGAATAGGCCATAGAAGGAGGAGACATTCTCTGAGTTGACGGGTCATTGACAATAGATTTGATCACGGGTTGTTGACATACGGGTGCAGCTGTGGTCTGTCATAAGGACAGAGAGTTTCTGGTTGGGCTCGGATGAGGTTACCAGCACACTGTTCAGCACAAGTGGCTGAGTTGACAGCTCTGATAATGTCTACAGACATGTGAGAAAGACATGCAGTTACCATATTCTCAGATTCTGCCTATGTCACATACACAGTACACTCAGGATTGGCCGATGGAAAGGAGGAGGTTCCAGAGGAGCAATGGCTCCCTGTGCAACATGAAGAATGATTGTCCCTACTAATGGACATATTGCACCTCCTAGCAGAACAGGCGATAATAAAATGTGCTGCCAATACAAATGGTACAGATTTAATATTAAATGGCAACGATAGGGCTGAATCTGCAGCAAAAGAAGCAGCATATTTGCCATTACATCCAACTCTGTTCATGCACTTTAAAAGGGATCAAACACACTTGCTGGCATTGCTGCAAAGAAAACACTCCTCCCTTGCATATCCATTCAACACATTACCCATTGTTCAAGTGATAGAGCTACAGGGGGGTGCATCCCACCAAGAGCAGGAGTTGTGGAAAGGAGGGGCTGCTCAAGGTCACCCATTGATTTGGTGTGGAGGCAGAACAGTACAGGGAATGCAGTGATCCCCCAGAGGCTGCACTGGACCAGCTGCATCACCCAGCACATGTCCCAAAGGTGCATGTTGCTGCAGAGATGAACAAACAATGATGTGTGCGAGCCTATAGGAACTGGGAACTGAGTTTGTAAATAATTGTGTGACATGCCAGATATATACAGCTAGTTTCACACTTTGTCACGGCTGGAGGGGCCCTTTCGGCATTTGCATATCGATTATGTTGATATGCAGGATAGTGTAGCTCTTATAGGTATATGATTGCAGTGGTATGCCCTTTCTCACCTTGGCTTTAGGCTGGCCCATTCACCCATAATGATGAAAAATCGTCAGCCACATGTTTAGTATGCAAGATATTCCAAAGATGGGGAGTATTCAAGGTATTGAGGTCTGACAACAGAGAGCACTTTTCCAATGATCTTTTTAACTAAATGATCTCCTTACTGGGCTTCCGGCACAAACTGTGCTCTGCATACCATCTCCAAGCCAACAGACTTGTTTGCTCCTCAATGCCTGCTTAAGGACTGTATTGCCAAGTTGTCAGATACACTTGGAAATAACTGGCTCTACTGTTTGCCTCTTGTTCTATTTGTACTAATTATTCCCTATGTGTGGAACACTAATTTACTCTGCATTAAATTGTCACAGGGATGCAAATACATGCACCTCTCACTCCTGCACATACCATTTTGGATGCTAATAGCACGGCACAGCTCATGGGAGAAGAATTCAAGGTGTATTTAAATAAGCTCACACAATCTCTTTCACACCGGATTCAACCACTTCAAGGCAGGCCTGCTGACCCATTATCAAGTATAGACAATTAATCAGCATACAAGACTGGAGACTTTTTCAGCACAGATTCCTCTCTATCTGGGTGACAAAAGTCTGATCCAGAACTTCACGAGAACCAGGAAGAAGACCCTATACAGTGACTTAGTGCACACCAACAGCAGTGGAGGTGGCAAGAGGCATCCATAGATTCATTTTACAGATGTGCGCTGGGACAATGATGGCTCTCCTTGTGCAGGAGAAGAAAGGGGGGCCAAATGATGAGAAGTATCACCCAGTTGACTGTGACATTTTTACCCTCATTTCACATTTACAGAAGACCAGTGAGTGCTCCCAAAGAGTTGCAGCAAGTTGAAGTAGCAGTAAAAGGGAATGGGATGGGTACGCTGTTTTTGTATTGTAGCGCTTTGTCTTTTCTTTTTGTATTTATTTGGTTTATAGCTGAAAGGGGACAGCTTTCTTCTTGTAGGTGTGATAATTAAGAAGTGTGCAAGAAACAAGAAATTATTAATTTTGAAATGTCCAAAAATGGCATCTGGAACAGACATGGCACTGGGCCAGGCAGTGTTTGGTATGACCGAATGAGAACGTGGATGAGAGAGGGCCAAAGACTCATGTTATATGTGTTCTCTCATTCCACACATCACAGTGGCACCCAAGCTCTTTCTCCCTCAAGAGGTACCCGTTCGAGTGGGAGGATGTCTGATGAATTTAGCACTGTGCAAAGCAAGGGAAATGTTGTAGGGACATATGGTCGCCATCCACTGGATAGATGAGGGGGCGGTGTATGCTGATAATTATCTGCAATTATCAAGGATTTCGAATGCAGAGGCCACCCAGCACATAATGTTTTAGTATGTCACAAAAGGGGAGTGAAGGGGGGAGCAAATATTCACCATCCACAGCAGACTATCATGCTCCAATACCACAGGGCACAGTATACCATGGTGCCGCATAGGACCATTAATGAGCATTCAGCAGACAGTTTTCCATGAAGAAGGTGGGTGAAGGGAATGCTGCCATGTACAGTGGGAGGATTGGTAGGGTTTAAAAAAGCTGTGGTAAAAAAGATGAATGATAGCTGGCACCTCATTTGGAAATGGAATGTTCACTCTCTCACATGGATAGATGAGAACAAAGAACCTTTACACATAAGGGAACTCACATGCTACTATTTATGTTTCAGATGCAATGGCTAGACCCACTTGGAGACCAACAAAGGATGCCAAAAGGTGATGATGTTGCTGTCACTGAGAAGTGGACTGCAGTTTTAATGGATCTCTGGTGGACATGTGGGACCCAGGTGTATATCCAGCTTCTCTCGTACTGTGGTGGGGTGGAACTTGCTCCATCGTGTCACTGGACAGCACCACCCTCATGAACTGATGTTGTTTGATGATTATCCTGCAATGTTGAATGAAGGCTTGACTAATAAAGTGTTGAGCAGGAGGGTACGCACATGATCGGCCCATTCCTTGAAGTCACATATAGTTTGTCGAGACAATTACTGATCGCAGAAATCATCCGACAGACTGGCCGCCATCCCATCAAAGTTTCAGCTGTTCAGCAAACGGTTTACATTTTTTTCATCATTTTTGCTACCCGGAGTACAGACAGCAGAGAACTTCAAGTGAATTCAAATAGTCTGCTACGAGGTTTTACAACTGGCAAATTCATCCAAGAAATGACTGAATTCAGTGAGGGAGGAGCTGAGGGCCTTAAGGTTGGTTGTGCTAAATATGTTCTGGATCTTTCAACAGCTATGAAGGGTGGTTTGTGTAAGAGAATTGGCAGCAGATGTTGTACATTATACCTGAAAACAATGTGGCGAATGGAACTTTGTCCAAGGCTATCAAAGAACTACATATACTCCACAAGACTATGATAAAAGAAACGAGCCCAGCAACATCTGACAACTTGCTTGACAATCTGTTTTCCTGGATCCTCATGTAGTTGGCTAGTATTTTTAAGATAACTGTCCCAATCCTCATTTTGGCACTCATCACTTTTGTGCATGTCAAATAGAGCTATGGCTTTGCAAGGGTAGCAGGAAGGTGGACAAATATGCTGGCCCTGAATGTTGGTGAGTCAAAGGAAGTGACAACATCTGTACGAAACACACAAACACAAATTGAAATGCAGAATATGAGTATTGTTTACAATGCCACCCCTGGATATAGACAACTTTGAGGCATTATGAGTAAATTGTTCGGTTGAGGAGGAGGCCTTATTGATATTGGATTGCTCCCCAGAAGAGTGCAAGGCACTACGGGGGGACTTGTATAGGGTAACAAGGGTATGGCTACCAAAGAGTAAAAAAGGGGAGCTAATGGCCAAAGATGTGTTGATCGGTAAATCAAAGGGGGGGAATGCTCTAGGTATAAAGGTCCAATTCTACAAAGGGGCGGTGCATGTACCAATTATGCAAGTAACATGATGACATAAAGAGTGGTGTGATAGGTGACATCAGGAGTGGTGACGTCACTGCACTGGATGCAGGTAGTATACAAAGCACAGGTGATGGCTCAGTGTGGAAAGACACACACGGGAATGGCAAAGTGCATTGTAATTTGTTTAGAGGTAGGTTAGCTGGTGTAGCAGGGGCATAGGGGAATGGGTACAGAGTATTTTATGGGAATAGCATGGTAGGTGGCTGTCGGGCTGTTTGATCACTATGTGAACATTAGAGAAGCCATGTTTTGTTGGTCCCGGTTAGCAAAGCATTGTGTAGAGAGCTCAAAATAAAGGGCTGCAGGCTTTGGTGCCAGTAATGGTTATTTTTTTATTTACCCGAAACAGTGCACAGAAATGTTACAAGAATGAAGTTTCCCAGGAGAGCGCAGTCCCATTGAAGGCACAATAGGAGATACTTTCGAGGCCACTGAGCTAGGCACCTGGGTGTCTGAGAAGAATTGGCAGAGAAATAGAAATCAAATGTAGTCATTCAAATCCAGCCATGGGCTGGTACAATTAATTCAGAGTACATTTGGCAACAAGGTGTGAGAAGGGAGTTGCGGGGGGGCAAAGCACTCAGGTAAAAGTCGTGGGGTGCCCGACAGAGAGCCTGTCAGCAGAGAGGGCTTTAGGTGTCCCTATGGTGTAAAATTGTAAAATGTCCTTGTTCATATATGCGGGACACATCATTATTTTTAGCAGAGGTCCACTGGTACAAGAACATAATCTAGACATACTGGTCTGTCCATGAATGGCCTGTGTCAACTCCGGATAGTGCTATGGTAAGCAGGACTTTGTGCCCAATGCAAACCCAATGGGGAAACGTGTGGTTAAAGAGATACAGTTGATCTTGGCTGGTGGATACCTCAAAAAGATTACTGGGGAAGACTAGCATCTCCTTTGACCTAGCAATGCAAGGTAGTCATGTCACAGTGTTAAGGGGGTTCTCTGGCAGTTGACTTCTCTCTTCTCAGAATACTTAGGCTGTTGGTGGATAGAATCTGGTCCCACAATGTAGTAGAGATGATCATGCATGATGCTTGTGGGACAACTCTGACTTGGAACCTGAACAGGGTAAAAGGCTCTTAGTGGTGTACTGTACATGACACATTTTGTAGATGTAAGAAATAATGAGGTAAGGGTGGAGTTTGAAATAGTTTGCATGCCTGCAGAGTCATTGTAGGATAATCAAAGCGTAGCACTGATTAGAGAAGATATAACATGCATAATTCCCATATGAATGTAAATGCAGGGGGGCCTAAGGGTAACACACCCAGTGAATCAAACCCCTTCCCAAGCACAGATGAACCAAGATCAGCAAATGGGTAAAGGGTATTTACGACCTGCAGCTACCAACACCACTCCTTTTCTGTATCATCCTTTCCTGCTATCCCAATAGCACTGGCCATTCATCCTCTTTTTCATACATTGCCACTCAAAGCAAGGCAAACCGAAGCAGGCTGTAAAAGACCACTTACATTTCACAACATGTACTGAAATAATTCTATGAGTGGTTACAGGAAGGGATAGAGATGTACTCAAGTAAACTGTTGACGTGTGGTGGATTACTTTTTTCATAGACACTAGAGTAACCAGACAAAAACCCCTAAGAAATACATATGGGGTTTCCCATCCATCTGACAGAGCAGAGAGTTTACTGTGTTCAATGTGAATGAGGTGGATGGATAGAAAAGGGAATTGTGGACCGGGGTGTGTGTGTGTGGGGGTAGGTGGTCTGAGCAGTACAATGGGAGATAAAAGGACTATTCTTTATTTGTTTGTTTGTTTTTTTTATTTGTAAAGCGCTGCAGACCCAGGGGTATATGGGCGCTCAAGGATATGGTTACAGGACAAAGGTATAAACATTGGAAGCAGTTGTGCCGCAATAATACAGTTTACAAAATACAAATTGTTGCAGATAGCAGTTAGAAATTGTGATATGTCGCAATACATTTATATAATAGGTACACAGAGATGCGGGAGCTATATAGACTGGTATCAAGAGGCACAGGGTGGCGGAGAGTGAATGCTGGTGTGAGTATGAGGTATCCCAAAGGATCTGAGGTGGTGATAGTTATTTATTCAGGAGCCAAGTGATAACCTGGGTTCTGAATTGAACTTGAACTTGAAGCTGAACTTTAGAGACAACTAGGCTGAGAACTGTGTGTCACAATCCCTGACAAAATCTTAATATACTTCACAGTCAACCAGAGGAAAACTGTCCTTTATTGAAGCTCAATATCCAATGCAGAATTCAAATAAAGTATGCATGAATCATTCTGATCTCATAGCAGTCGAAGGTCAAAATGTAAGGCAAAGAGAAGCTCAAAAGAATAATGAAACATGGTCAGAAAGAGAATGTCCATGCCTTATTTTGGGGACACATGTATTTGCAATACCTACACATAAGCAATATAATCTGCTGCCACACGGAAGACACACTTTGTCAAGGGTCCTCCTGCCCTTTGGCCAGTGCCTGCCCCGTGATGTAGTTGGCCCTGAGTCCTGACGCCTCCTATGTCGAGCCTGCTGCTGCCTTGATGCCATGGTGTCATCTGGGCTGGAAGATGCATGGTTCTGCCAGGAAGCATGCACATCATCACGAATGACGCGTGTGCGCATTGCAACACCAACTAGGACGGGCTCAACCCTGTCTCGGATTGCCACATCCGCAGGTAGAGGAATGTCAGTTGACGTGGACTCTTCCTCTGCCTGCGGACAGGCCTGGACTGAGGCATCCGTGCCGGTGCACAGTGATGCAGTCTCAGTATCAGGAACAGGATTAGGCACAGGCCCCTTGTGGTGACATGTGCTGCCTCCTGCCCCTGCCCCTGGACTGCACAACTTGCACCGGTGGCGTAACCCCTCCAGGCCCCATGGGCGGGTCTGATGCGGCCTCCTTCTCCTCCTCCTCAACCACCTGCAAACCTGGATGCCTCCGCACCATCTTCTGCATTGTCTTGCACTTCCGCGGCCGTAGTACCAGACGCAGCACCAGTCCCCTGGCTCCTGGTAGATGTTGCAAGATGGGAGGGTGACTGGGCTTTGTGTCTCAGCCTGGTGAAAGTATCCCTGCCGCTTTGCTCCACAGCGCTGTCACCGCCCTCTTCCTCCATCAACGCTGTAGATAGGGAGACATTGAACACAAGCATCAGGGCACTGAACAAATGTCTGCTAGATACAAAGCAAATGCACATGAGTAGCACAGTCAAACAGCATATCCATCATCACCCTCCACAACACACGGGTCAGTGCAAGCAACACATATGCACATACAAGCATGGCACGTGCTACAGACATTTGCATCCATGTCCAAGGCACTGTGTGAACATCAGAAGGGGGGCTGAACCTCACATGCATCATGGGACATGCATATCACATGCACACACACCACCGGACAGTCACACATCTGGCCATGTCTACCTCCCGTCACAGTGCATTTATGGACAACTGAGCCGCATCAGTCAATGACGCATCGTGATGCTCATGTGTCATGCGTCCATGGCATTTTCCAGTCACACACTCACCACTCAGACACACGCACATGTACACCATGCATGTCCATGAAGGTGACTTAAGCATCCATGTATCACACCCCTCGCATGGCCAAGTCCAGACACAGGCATGCAAACATGTGTGCGTCTTCACATGCTGGTGCACATCATGCATTGCAAAACAGATATCATTGATGTGGAACACGCTTGACTGGACTCACACGCAGCACAGTCATGGCCCTGCACACAGTCATCCATACATGTGGCATGCCAGACATAAGTCCAAGTTGCACACTTTAGCCACACCTCAACATGCACTATAGAGGACAAGAACACATGGACACTTACCACTTGACTCCAGATGGGTCTGCAACTCGAGGACGTGGTGGTAAAGCGCTGGGTGTATGCGCTCCAAGACCCTCATCTGGATGTTGCTCAACTGAGCCTGGTGCCCCAAATCATCCTCAGCCTGGACGAGACGCCAGGCCTTGCAGAGGGTCCTGGACCTGAAGTCCTCCAGTGGTTCAGGACATGCTTGTAGTCGCGTGGTGCCACCCCCTCCTCATTGATGGCAACCACAATGTCCTCCCAGATACTTCTCCATCCTTGTCGGTGAGCAATGTTGAGAAGAGGGCATCATAATGCCCCAAGACTTGCTCCACCAGGTTGCCAACTTCATTGGCAGTGAAGCTGGCAGCCCTCTGCCTCTCTGCTGGGAGGTTGCCACTGGCCCCAGATGGTGTTCGATCCTACATGGCAACCCCCAAGGCAGTTGTGGGTGGGCAACTAGGTCCTGGGCCTGGACTGTGGAACAATGGGACAGCAGTGGTGAGTCTTCTGTTTCAGCAGAGGTGGTCACAGCAACAGAACCTCTGCCAATGTCTTCTGTGCTTGCACCAAATTGCAAGGCACGTTGGCAGCAGGCACACTGAGTTGGCTGGCAGCAGCAGATGGCTCATAGAGGCAGCACAGGGCATTGGGGGCAGGTAAATGGCCTTGTGGGCAGGAGTGTGGTCTTCCGTGTGTTTTCACGTGGCCAGCTTGATACAGAGTGACCCTGCATGTGCAAAAACAGCATGTTAGTGTGGAATTCGAGGAAAGGCCCTTAGCGCATAAGCATGTAAGTGAAGTGACGCGCATAGGCGTTGCTTTCGGCAAGGATTAAAGGTCTGCGTAGGATGACATTTTCCTGTAAGTGTTTTTTGTGGAGAGCGAGCGTTTGATTCTTATTCTTCTTGTGGGTTCAGGCGCGATTACTTCACCACGGTTGCAGTGCGTACTTCTTGTTTACTGCAGCATTGCTTTCTTTTTGTTTTGGCGGGGAGTTGCCAATGTGCGTTTTTTTCTTCATTTTTCCAGGTAGACAGTGCATCGTGCATGTATTATTCCCACTGTGGTTGCCCCCGTGTGTCGTGAACCCCATTTACGAGGTGATAGTAGGCTGCGTGTTCCACGCATATGCATTTTTTGTGTTTCTGTGTGCCACAGCATACTGCAGGACTTCAATTCCATGCATGTGGGTTACCGAGGGGGTCACATGCACATTTGTTTTTGTTTTTGGGGTGCCTGAGCATTGCTTGATCCATCATTTTTACCCAGGGGTCACAGACAGCCTTACCGGAGCACAGGGGTACCTATTCCATCTAGTGCCCTGCCCCCTTTGCCCCAATTGCCCAGGAAAATTGTTTTTTGCACCTCCCATTCGCCCAAGTACATCAGTGCCATGGTTGGGAGGCCACCAAGTGGTAAGGGAGGCACAGCTGGGTGACCTCCCAGAGTTGTTCACGGTGGGGACGTGGCCAGAATGACATGGGTGGCCAAGGTGGCAGCAGTGGGCAATGTGGGCAGGGTGGCCCACAAGGGCAGTGTGTCCAGGACCATTCAGGGACAGCTATGCCCCCCAGAGGGTCAGAGAGATGCATCCGACACCACCCCAGCTCAGGGCCTGCTAAACTGGGCTGGATTAGTCACAGAACAGGCACAGAATGACTCACAGGTCACGAAGTCCATGCCACGTGTGGTGGGAAAGTTGCTGTCACCAAGCCATGTGGATTTGAGGCAGCAATGTCATCTGCTGCCCCGAGCAGCCAGGTTGTGTAGGCTGCAGGGGCAGCTGCAGTGGATACCACCCCGGCTGTGAGTCACCCAGCCGGCACAGTGTTGGTGCCGGCCCCTCACACCAAGGCAGTTGTGCCGGTTGGTCCTGGCAACAGCACCCAGCAGCCAATGCCTGCCGTGAGGCCTTTGGTCATCATGCCATTGCCTGCTTCCAGTGACCAGTCCACCTGCGCTTCAGCCCCTACTGACCAGAGCAGCGTAAGCCACTTAGGGTCTGCACCACCTCTCAAGAGGAAGACGCATACTCTTGTGGACCAGGCTGGGACCCCAGACACAGCTCAGCCCTCTGGCACGTCAAGGAAGCAGAGTTTCAATAATGTGGAACTGGACACACTTGTGGGCTACATGTCGGAACACAGCGGCAACATGCTGGTGACGGCAGGGTGCAAACCTACGCCCCCTCAGCGCAGGACCCACTGGCAGTGCATCACAGACCGCATTAGTGCCTTGGGATTTGTGAAGCACGCAGCTGATGATTGCATTGGAATGACCTCAAACGCTGAGCTAAATACAAGCAGGCTTCTAATTATGCCTCTACTCTGGTGACTTGCAGTGGGACACCACCAGAGGACAATGAACTCACAGAACATGAGGCGATCGCTGGAGAGTTCATCACAGAGGATCAGATCCAAGGCATGGACGACCTCCCGGATCTGGAGACGATGTCCATGTGTATGTTTCTTTGGTGATGTGTTGTGATTGACTGCCAGTTTAGGATATGTAGTCATAACTGCCATGTGTGACCCATGCACTGCCTCCAAGCCATCCCCCGCCCTTGGGTTTGGGGTTTACTCTATGCCTACAAACCACTGCAAACACTTTGCACATGATGACTGCACTTGCCCTTACACTGCCATCATCACATGACATTGTAATTACTGTTTTTGTCTTTTATTGACATTTGAGGACCTACAAATGTACTTAACTGCATCCACTCACAACATGCCTATTCACTTGTTTCATGTCAAAGTGACCTACCATTGATGTATTGATGTGCCTCCCGTCACTGTATTTGAACACACTGGCGTTGTTGCATCGTGTGACACGTGTGTTTTGTCACAGTGATTTCCATGTACTGTCTGATGACATGCATTTTACATGGATGGCAGACAGTAGTTATTCACTCCCATCTGGGACTGCTTGTCAGTTCTGCCATGGCTATGCTACATGCCATCTGTGTGCTCACATCTGTCATGTTTGTTGAAGGTCCATGCCAGTCACAGGCTTCTGTGTGATGCAGGTGTTATGCACCATTCAGCACATGTGTTGCTTTTCCATTTTAGACTAATCAGTGTCTGCTTTCAGAGTTCCTTCCACTTCATTGGCACTGCATGCATGTCTGAGTTTGGGTCATGCGTGACATGTCTGATTCATGTGTTGGATGTCAACATTGTAAGCATATGTGTGTGGCCAATGCTGTTAACATGTGTGTTCATGTCTTCTTTCTTATGTTGTGCAGGTGATGAGGCACTGGAAGCAGTGGAGGAGGCAGAGATGGTGCAGGGGGAGGAGTATTCAGAGCCCCAACCATGCACCAGTGGAGGACGTGGGGTGGTCGCGCCCGAGAATCTATTGGTGCTACAGACCATTCTGTCCATGGGTGACTCAGAGTACACCTCTGAGGATCTCTATGCCTCTGGTGCTGAATCGGATATTGACCCATATGTCCCATTGCAGGTGAGTGATTTTGGCAGGGATGCTGCTCTGTCCAACACACCTGCACTGGGGGTAGACCCCTCAAGGGCCCATTCAGTGTTGGAATGTCTGCCTGAGGCAGTTATGGTCTGCAGGGCCACGCTCCACACTATTAGCTCCTGTTTCTGGGCAGTAGATCAAAGGAGGAATGCAATCCTGCAGCCACAGGCAGCGCCAGCACAGCAAGGTCCATGTCTCCTTGGGCCCGACAGTTGTGGTGTCCAGCTACGCAGTTGCCGTGCACCACCGGGTAATACTGTGTGGGAGAATTCCATGTGTGCCATTGCACAGCAACAGGGGGCATCATATGAGATGATGGCTCAGGCCTTGGCAAGGGTGGCCACTTCCATTCTCCCCCCAAAAGGCATGTGCCGCTCACACAGGCAGGACATGTTGGCAGCCAACATGGACCGACGGGCTGAACTGGGGGCTCTGTGCACAGCTATGGCTGCAGAGGCACAGGCCCACTGGGATGCCTTGAGGGAAGATAACAGCTCCCCCATAGCTATTCTGGGTGCAGTTGAGTTGGCCCAGAGTAGACAGGCAGAACAGTAGATGGAGCAGCTAACACACAACATATCGGCTGAGTTCCAGGCAACCCGTGAGGAGATATGTGCATCATGTGAGGGCTTTCAGGCAGAAGTCCATGCACATGTGAGGCCTTGCAGGCGGAATTCCTTGCTACACATGAGGTGCTGCATGGGGACCTCCGGACCATCATCCTGTAGAACCAAACCTTTCAGACCTGCATGCTTGCTGCCATGAAGGAGCATGCCAGGGCTATGCATGGTTAGCCTCCCATACCACACAAATCTTCTCATATTGAACCAGAGGGTGAAAACAGCAACAACAGTTCTACAACTATAGGCTAGCCGTGCAGCCCATGAGCCCATGGAGATTTATTTTTTTCTCAACATCCATGCATGTGGGTATTGAGGTGCACCCTGCACCTCCTCCCTGCTGGGTGGCCTCCCACACCCCAGTCAACCATAGCCATTATTGATTATTGAATTTTATTTTTATTTTTAATTTTTCACTATTTTTTGTCTATTGTGCATTCATGTAACAGTGTGTTGCTTTGTGTGGCATCCAAAAACACCCATTGTGTGTTCTAGATGAGCCTGTACAGGCATGTACTGTGTTTGTGTTTGAGGCTTGGGGACCATACACATTTGCCACTCCTGCTTCCCCTTTCCATGGGCTTGCAAGGAGGGCACCATGTGACAGTAACTTACACAGAGGCATTGGTCTTCCATCAGTTGTGTGGCCAGTCTGAAGTCCAAACTGTGTGTACACCCCTAGTGGGGATTTATGATGGTTTCTCCAGTGCATGGTTGACATGTATATTGGTTTTAATATTGCTCATTGTGCATATTTATATGTTGCATCTACATGTATTACCTTGCCTGCTCCATTGTTGATGCACTTCATGCTGTATGCAGTACCCTGCCACATTTAGCTACCAGCAACACACTGAAGATGGGAGGGGTCCATGTGGTGGCTTTGTCAGATTGGGACACTTGGGCTATTGTGATTGGTCACTGCCTGACGTTGGCACTGTTGGGTCCTGTGTTCAAGATTTGTTATGCTGGTAAATATATGTTCATGTGTACAGTTTCATTTTGATGTGTCAGAGGACTGTTTCCATTTGTCATGCTGCACTTTGTGACAGTTGTGTCATGTGTTGTGCATTTATTTGGTTGCTTTCACATTGCATGCCATGGCGTGGTGTGTTGGGTGGGTGACATAGGGTTTGGGAGGGTTTAGGTGACATATCGGTATTTGGATGTGCTGCTTTGCAGGGGGTAGTAGATTATGCACCATAAATGTGTGCCTTTTGATCACACAGCATTGGGTTTGTTTAAGTAGCTAGGGATGCACAGAATGTAGCACTTCCAGGGACACATTCTCAGGGTGGCAAAGTTGTGACAGTTTACTGTCCCTTTGTCATAATCGATTGTCACCTGGCATGTGCCAGGTCTGTGTGCACTCCGCAGGGGTGGGATTTTTGGTGAAAAATATAGCCACAAGCTGGGCTGCCTCGCCACATGCCCTTTCCCCTCCCATGTGCAGTGGGCGTGCATGTAGCTGATGATGTGGGGGCACCACCATGTCCACTGGTACGCCTCACTGTGTTGCAACGTTGTACAGGACACATGCTGCCACAATGATCCTTCACACTACTGGGGATGCATATAGTAGCTGTTCACCAGTGCGGTCAAGGGAGTGGAAACGTGACTTCAGCACTCCAAATGTGCACTCCAATATGGTCCTGGTTGCAATATGGGCTGTGTTGTATCTTACCTGGGGTGGTGTGGTTGGGTTCTGTATTGTTGTCATCATGTAGGTGCTGAGAGGGTAGGCACTGTCCCCTGGGGAGGTGATAATGGTTGTGGTTAGTTGGGTTTCCCTATTTCTCTGTGTGTGACATTCATGAATGTGCACAGGCATTTGTACTCACCAATGAGCCATGTGTCACCATGCCTCACAGCTTCCAGGACCCGGTCTAGGGGTGACATTCTGAATGTGAAACTAACATGTTTGGACCCTGGATAGTTTGCATAGACAGAGGTGATGATTCCCTTGGCATCGCATACCACCTATACGTTGATGGAATGCCAGTGCTTGCTGTTGCGATAGATGTGCTCAGTGGCCCTAGGTGGATGTAGAGCCACATGGGTGCAATCAATGGCACCAAGCACTTTGGGGAGGTGTGCCACCCCATAAAAGTACTGGACCACGGCCTGCCTTTCTGCCTGTGTTCTGGACATGTATTTGTGCCTGCGGACTGAGGGGCGTGCAGTCATGATTGCCAACACCTGGTGTAGGCAGCGTGACTGCATGGGCTGTGAGATGCCCCCAACTATGGCAGTTGTCCGCTGAAATGACCAAGTGGCCAAAAAACGCAGTACATTGAGCACTTTCTCCAAGGGGCCCAGTGCTTGGGAGCACAGGGTGGGTGATGTGAGGTCATCCTCCCACTCAGTGACTAGGTCTAGGATGATATGGAGTGGAAACCTGTACCTGCCATAGACCTGGTCATCAGGCATCCCAAAAAGGCTGGTCCTGGGTAAGAACATGTGGGGCTTGGCTATCCTCCTCCTTCGGCGAATGTCCCACGACCACTGCTGAGAAAAATGGTACATTCATCGTAGCTGTATGATCTTGTTTGTTGTTTGCGCGCACTTTTATGCTGACCGGGGGCGCTTATGCCAGCTTTTGCCTGGCTTACGTATTTCCGGCTTTGCGCGTCTTTTGGTGCGCTCGGGTTTTGCCCTGTTTGATTCCATGGATACGTGTTTTTAGCGCGTGTGTGGGCGGGATTTCGCAGCAGTACTTCCCCCGTAATACCCACATTTTCGCGTGTTGTTCCCCATTCCGCGTGTTCCACTCCCTTTTTAGGTATGTGCACTGGGCAGTGTGCGCCTTCACTGGGCGTCTCGCGCACAGCCTTCTTGATGTCGCAATGACGTGTGAGACACGTGCAGATTCGGCGCAGGTCCCAGGTAAGCCACGCGCAGTGGCTTCCATAAATCAGGAAACAGACACTTGCACTGGTTTCGTACACGTGCGCTGCAATTTTCACGCTTGCGCCCCCGTTTTGAGCACACATTCATTCCATGAATTATCCTCTTAATGTAGACGAGCCTTTCCACATTTTTCTGTTTTTAACACATAGTGAAATAAATCAGATTTGTTCTGCCTGTATTTACGTGTAAAAATCAGTAAAAACCGAAAGGCAGGAGAAGTAAATATGTCACATTTACTCTGGGATCTTGGTCCAGGTGGCCTTATGTTATGTGAACATAATGTTTTTTCATGATAAAAGACACACCTATTCACTCCAAACGGTCAAGGCAAATCTCCTGCTACAAATCACCTCCCCTCCATTTGAACATACATGCAGGGCTAAAACAGAAGAAGTTATCTTGCCAGATGTTTCACTGGACATCTAATAAAACAAGCGTTTTCTAAGCCATGTAAGAAAGGCATTGATTTCATATATATGTAAAAAAAATGTATTCCCTTTCTTAAATGTTGCAGGTACCAAATCTTGTAGAAACATAATATGCTTAAACATTAATTTATTAAAGTAGCACTGTTATCTTTAAATGTATACCTTCTTGAAATAATAACCCATGGTTTCACATGCTGTTGGAAAACGAAATACACTGTTCACATTGGAAAATTTCTGAAACACTGGGCCTTACCACATGTTTAAACATGCAGTTCCATGATTCATAAAACATTGGGCCTCATCATAAGTTGACAGAGCAGTAAAATTGCATCAGTGATGCTATCACTGCTTCATTACTGCAGAAAGACACCCAGCTTTACCTGCAGCTTTCAGCTCACGGTAAATCTGGTGAGTTTCCACGCATTTGCGGTGCTACCGCAGTGTAAATTGCACCGCAGGAATAGCTGAACTCTTAAAAAAATGGGGAATTACAGCCTTACCGCAACTCGGTATCCAGCGCTAATAACGCCAGGCCAAGCAGCGATAACGTTTTTTGCATTGGATTTACCACTGGTATACCGGCAAGCTTCTGATTAGGCCCATAGGTGGTTATTGATGAACAGCAATTCTGCTCTGCACTCCACCAACATTATTTTCTTGTAGATTCCGGTTATGGCTGTTAAGGGTGGCTCTTTAATGTATGTGTTGCGCAACAATATGACATATTCACTTACTTTTTTAAAAGCACCCTCTCATATGGGCTTATTTATTCCTCTTGCACAGGCTCGTAGGTTTTAATTAAGCATTACAGCCTGAAGGATAAGAGGACTATTTCAAGTTTTATGAGCTAGCTCGCAACCAAGTTAGAGCCTAATACAAACTTAGTGGAGAAAAGCAATTGTATGGAAAGAAGGAAGTGTTTCATGTGTGATTGTCCATGTCAAATAGCAACCACCGATGACTGTCCTGCAATAAGAATGTCTGTCAGAAGATGCAAAAGCAGTACATGGCCAAATGCTGCAAAACCAGTAGTATTCAAAATTCAGCATTCTTTGTGACTGGGCTACTATTCTGAAATTGGTTTCTCCCCATTCTGCATGCTCGACTCAGCTGCCTTTCTTAAATTGGTTACTTCCCATGCTCTACAGGAAGGAAGCATCAAATCAAACAACGTTGTATCCTTACATGAATCCAAAAGACTATATACATGGGAATACTTTGGCAAAACAACTTTTTGCCAAAACAAAGAGGCCAAAAAAAAAGTTAAGTTTTCTATGGCCTGATTCATGGAAAAGTGCGCATTGATCCTGCAAAGCCTGCGTGCCGGGAAGGACTCTGCGCAGCCCTATGCGTACATTTTCCAATGCATGCTTCATGTATTCATGGATTCAAAGGCGCATTTCAACCCGACCACAAAGAGAATCGAGCTGCACGAGGAACACCTACAACACACCCCCTTGCAAAACAAAAATATAGACGTAGACCAACATTTCCGCAAAGCTATGCCTCCACCTCTGACACAACATCCAGCACCCCAGCTCCACTGCGTGAGGTTCCACATAAGTAACAGCTGCACTTCAGCTACTCTGTGTGAGATCCCACATAAGAAATGGCTGCACCCAAGCTATTCTGCGTGTGGTCCCACAAAAGTAACTGCTGCACCCCAGTTACTCCACATGAGGCCGCACGCAAGTAAAGGAAGCACCCCTGCTACTCTGCGCGAGGTCCCACATCTGTAATAGCTGCACCGAGTTACTCTGTGTGAGGCCTCACACAAGTAAAGGAAGCACCCCAGCAATTGTCTGCACGAGGATCCCCGTAAGTAACGGCTGCATCCCGCATACTCTGTGTGAGGTCCCACTAAGTAACAGCTGCACTCCTGTGACACGTCCCCCCTACTACCACCACACCCAAATTGCTGGCACAAACCCCAACTGCACAGCAGCACCCTCAGGTCCAGGCACCAGCCACCAGCCCCACTCACCTCCGCCATTACCCCAGGAGGCCTCCTCAAGTCCTGACACCAGCCACCAGCCCCACACACCTCTGCCACTACCCCCAGGAAGCCCCCACAAGCCCTGAGACAACCTGCCAGTCCCCCTCACCTACGACAAATCCCCATCCTAGCCCTGCCACATATCCCACCTACCAGTCCAATGTTGACCAACAACTTACCTCAACTCCACTAGCCTCCCACCAACATGAAGCATACTGCCCACATACCCACCCATAGACTCAATAACTGGGGGCACTGATGCATAATCCATGCCTGTAACTCATCACAGGACTCCCTGGTACATCACAACCAGTGGCACAGCAACAGGACAGCAGAATCTAGCAGCAGCTACACAGTGAAAGCACCATATACTTGTGACACATAAAGCAATGTAATGCAACGTGACATATCATTGTGCCCATGTGCTATTGCGATGGCCTCAAAGTGTCGTAGGTGAATGACCTAGGAGAACACAAGTTCAAGCCATCACTGATAGGACAAAGGCACATGAAATGTGAATGCCTAGTAGCAAACTCAATGAATGAAGAGACTCGGGTAGAAAAGCATAGCATTCCAAGCCCCTGCAACTAACACCAGTTGAACAGGCATGTGTTGTGGGGATGCATTGGAAGTCTGAGAGTGTGTGCACCAAGCATATAGATGATATGTACAGCCACATATTAACAAACACACATGAGATAATGAAGCATTACAGTGGCAGATGAGCTGCATGACATTAGAGCACACACTGACTGGTAGCTGTGTGTTGGTCGGTGGCCATGCATTTTGAGGCTCACCCCCCCCTCCAACTTCACAAAGATGAATGTATGCCACACATCCACTGTTAGGCTCCCAACCCACATGACAGTCACATAAAAATGCATACAAAAATCAAAGTAATCCAAATGCAGCACATGAACAAAGAGACAATTGTGTGAAGAATACAGAGAAACTGTATTAACAATATTTACACAACGAAAAACTACTGTGTGGAAGGGGGAATGTCCAAGGGGAAAAATTAACAAAAGCCCCAAAATAAAAAGAACACAATGAACTATATACAAATGCGCCAGGATCAATAGTCTCTCATGATGTCCTCCAGGGCAGAGCCACATTCCTTGTCCTCCACTTGGAGACAGTCCACTGTTCAGTCCTGCATGGCTTTCAGGCTCTCTCTCATCCTCCTATCCTCCTCACATGCATCCCTCCAAGCCTTCTCCAGTATGGCAATCTGCCTGTTTCCTTCACTCCACCACCTCTGCCCTGGCCTTAGCAAACTGTGACAACTTAGCCCGCTGCCTCTTCGCCATCAGCTTCAAATCTAAAGCCCATCCAGACCCACACTAATTGCTCAAAACGCAGGCGCTTCTCCTGCCAGGTGCCTCGCTTGCCTCCCCGATGTTGCAGTTCGCTGCGACAATTGCCTCTGGCCATTCCGATACTGCTGCTGCCTGGCCAAACATACCCTGTGCATGCACCACCCGTCATCTGGATGTGCCAGGTGCCCCACTGATGCCTGTTCCTGTGTAGGTGTCTGGGCAGGGACAGCGACCACCTCTATGTACTTGTGGGGACTTCACTGTGTGGGGTTTTCATATTGGATTGGCGTGAGGTGGGTGGATTTGGCAGCATGGGTGCAGGGACACATGGTGGTTGGTGGCTGGTGAGTTCTAGTTTGCATTTGTTGCATGTCACTCAGGGGGCACATGTTGCTGTGTAATTGGGTGCATAGATGTGTTGCCTGCCCTCACATTGTGTTGTATGTCTCTACAGAAGCATTCTGTAGGGAAAGATGGCTGCTGCTATTGAAGGGGAAGTTACTGCTGTATGTGTGTACAGAACACAGCATTAGGATTTGGTGGTTTACAGGCCTACAGAGGGGGGTAATCCATGTATTCTGGGGTCCGGCTGGTGCAGGCTCACAAGTGATCACCAGTGAGGTGAGATGTCCATCTTACTTGCAGTGCATTTGCATTTTACAGAATCTACATAACTGTTTTGATGTGACTGTGTATTGTGAGCATAGTTGTTGTCAGCGAATGAGTTGGTCACTCGGCCTGTTCATTGTTGTGGAACACGCATAGTGGGTCCAGGGCAGTCCACACATGTACTTGTTGATCACTTCCATTTCATGCTGTGCCTTCCTACTTGTGGTCTCATGTGTGTAGTTTGGTGTCTGCGTGAAGAACAGTTGTAGTCCTTATGACGGTGGCCAGGGACTTAGTTGCTTGTGCTGTGTGCTGTGTGCTTTTGGGTGTACTACATGGACACTGTTGGTTCAAGTTGCTATGAATGTGTTGGTGAGTTGTGCACAGCCATACACATTAGGGGTGTATTGACCACTTTTTCTCACTTACGAATTAGCTCATACTCAGTGGAAATTTTAATATGGAGTACAAATGCTCCCTATACACAGTCTGTATGATACATGTAGAATCTTGTACCCCGGCTTTCACACTCACAGAAACATGGATAGGTTTTGGCCAGTAGTGCACATAGTCACACAGGTGGACAATAGTATTTTGACTGGCTGATTGGAATGAGTAAACAGGTAGCATTTGATGGCCATGAATAACTAGGTGCTAAGAATTGCACGTTGCCAAGTTGATGCATGTTTTTGTTTCAATTCTTCTTTACTTGTTTATGAATTTCTTACATTTGTGATTTGTACTTACACTTTGTATTCCTCCAAAATTATTTTTCTCCCAACTTTGCAAATTGGAAGTGGAATACTCCCACTTACAAATCTGTCTTGTTGGGGGTTCTGTTTGTTTTATGCATAATGGGTGCACACAGTTTGTCTCTCCCATTTTATTTATTGGACATTTGTATGGCACCAATGCACAGGTGTTTCCAGGTGCCACAAGGCAAGATGGGGGGTGTGAGCATGAGCATAAAAAAGTAAAACAAAAAACAATTGTTATATTGGCCTTGTGACAATCCTACAGTGCAAGTGCATAACAAGGTGATAAGTACAAGGGGAGGGAGCAGAGGGAAAAGTGCAGGTGTGGGGTACCCCCAAGCATGGGGGCAGGCAAGTGCTGGATGTGCCAAGTCTGCAAGTGCCAGGGGAAAGGGGGGCGTGAGTGCGGTAGTCAGGGACGACCATGTTGGTCTAATCCAGAAAAGGGACACTGAAGGCAAGTGCTGGCAAAGGATGCTAGGGGCACTCGTAGGGGCTGGTCTGGCCCCTGTATGCCCCATTCACAGCTGCAGATCGAGAGTTTAGCATCGGAGGTGGAGAAGGAAGGAAGAGGAGCAAATGAAAGTCTTGAGAGGTTTTAAAACTTAAGAAGATCCAAGTCTGAGGGTGGAGGGAGGCTGTTCCAGAGGGATGAGCCAGCCGAGGAAAGGGATTTACCTCCCATTCTTGGCTTGGAGAAACATATGACATGCAGAGAGTTGGAGCCAGAGGACCGAAGGACTCTGGCCAGGAGGTATTGCAGGAGGGAAACCTGGATTTAAAGAGGTCCCAGGCCCCAGACAGCTTTGTGGGTGATGCAAAGGATCTTGAATTTGATTCCAGGAGCCTGTTGGAGAGAGTTTAACCTAGAAAGATGTGGTCCCTGTGTTTGAGGCCAAGGATAAATCTTGCAGACCTATTCTGGATTAGTTGAAGGAGTGAAGGGAGAAAAGAGGCAGGTTAAGGAATAGGCTATTGCACTGGTCCATCCTAGAGAGAACCGGGGCTCTAGAGATGTTGAGCTTCTGGGGAAGGTAAGGAAAGGTAGAATGCCCTTGAGGAGATGGAGCTGAACATTGGGCTTCTTGGCAAGGTCCATGATATGTGGAGAGAAATAGAGAGAGGAGTCAAAGATGACCCCAATGTGTTTTGCCTCACAATTGGGTGAGGAGAGAGGACCCAATGAGTCTGGCCAGAGAGTGGGGGGGAAACAAGGAGCAAGCTTCCCAATGAGAAACATCTCTGTTTTACAGGCATTAAGGCAGAGCACCATGCCTGAACAGCAGTCAGGCAGTCAGTTATAAGGGAGGAGGAGGATGAGGTAGGGGAAGGCAGCTTGAAAGAGAGGTGTGTGTCATCTGCATAACACTGGAAATAGGAGGAGAAAGTGGATATTAGGTGGGCCAGAGGGGCAAGGTAGATGTTGAAGAGCCATGGTGATAGGGTAGAGCCTTGAAAGACATCACAGGTAGAGAGTGAGGTGGCCGAGAGAATTGACCCATTTGCACATGAATAGGACTGTTAGAAAGGAATGACATCATCAATGCCAGTGCTCTGTCCATGATGCCTAGGGTATCATGGAGACAGTTTATGAGGATGGAGTGGTTCACTGTGTCAAATGCAGAAGAGAGATCAAGGAGGATCAGAACAGAGGTAGTGTTAGAGTCCAGGTTAGAGAGTAGGTCTTCACGGGTGTTCAGGGGAGCAGTCTCCGTGCCTCCATTTCTGTGTGGGGCTCAGTTGGGGGATGACCAGCTTCTCCATGAGTTTGCCCATAAAAGGGGTGATAGAGAGGGGGCAATAGTTAGACAGGCAAGAAGGGTCAATAGATGGCATTTTTAGCAGATGTTGCACAAGAGAGTGCTTAAGGGGTTGAGGGAAGGAGCATGTGGCCAATAAGTGGTTGCAGAGTACAGCCAATGCTAAAGCGAGAGAGGCAATGCTGTCCTTGATGGTTTTGAAGGAGCAGGGGAACAAGAAAGTCAAGGTCTTCTAGGAGGTCACAGATGTAAGAGGAATGTTTGATAGCAGAGTGACAATTGAGGGAAGCTAAGTGAAGCGGGTTGCCCCATTAAAAGATTTGCAAGGGGGTGCACAGGGCTGGGGTGCCACCCCTGGGAGGGATGGGATAGGGGGATGAGGAGGGGTGAAAGGAGAGGGTGAGAAGTTGAAGAAAGAAGGAAGATGTCTGTCAAGAAGGAGGTGGTTGGGCTGAGAGTCATGGGCCATGATAATGCCACTATGATAGTCATTAATGGTGCATTTGGAAGATGCAAAGTGAGTCAAGAGCACTTCCCATTTTGTGCTGCCAGTAATGGGAGAGGAGGAGAAAGGGGAGAGGACAGAGACTATATGGGGGGTCCATAGGTTAGAAGAGGGAACAGTGAAAACAATGCCAGTGATAGTCTGTCTGTAGGAGGCATTGATGTAGGTGTCTGCGATGGGTAGTCCAGGGTTGATCTCGGGAGTGCCTCTTTTAGTTTCGTCCTTCCAGACTTTGTGAGAGAGGGAGGATAGGAGATGGAGAAGTGGTTATAAAGGATAGGGGAGATGTAGAGCACCATGGGAGGAGAGACAAGAGGGGGATAGGCTGAGGATGGCAGGGGAGAGGGTCAGAAACATATGCAACAATAGAATCACACCAGGCGGCAAAGCAGGCAGAAATAAGTGGGTACGCTGGAAATGACAAGATTTACAGAATATTCACAAATTGGTAAGCACACCTAGGTTCAATTTTAGAAGAAAGCATTCAAAAGCAGTACATAATGGTGGGTGCAAATTTGGAAGCGCACCTAAATTCGAATTTAGCAGAAAGTGCTTAAAAACAGTACACCAAGGTGGGTGCACAGTTGGAATCACGGCCACAATTTGAATTTAGCAGAAGGCATTCAAAAACAGTGCAGAATGGTGGGTGTACTGTTGGAAACACACCCAGACTCCAATATAGCAGAAAACACTCAAAAACTGTACAAAATGGTGGGTGCACAGTTGGAAGCACAACTAAATTCGAATTTTGCAGAAATCACTCAAAACAGTACAAAGAGGAGGTTGCACAGTAGGAGGCACAATCGAGAATAACAATTAATTGATTTTTCGTTTTGCTTTTGAAGCAGTGGATTTAGAGAGCGGTAGAGAAGCAATCTGTACAAGGCACCCACAATGCTTAGTACTATTGGTGCTGAGATTAGAGGTTGCAGGTTAGGCAGGTTGGAAAAAAGAGCAAGCAGCAATTTGAGTAGTTATAGTGTCAAGAAAGGTGGGTGGACCTATGGGATTCATAATTGCTTACCCAGGCAATTGAAGTCAAGATAATGTTCATGGTCAGAGCGTGCACGGACCAAGTCTGTATGAATTCTTTTGGAGTGATGCTGAGTAGCTGCAGGCAAAGGTGCTCCCTCCAGTTCCAGATAGGCTCAGACAGGGGCACTAGGTGAGGGCCTTAGGAGGGGGTTGGCATTTACCTGCCAGCTCCCTCAATTAGCCTAGAAGCAGGAAACTGCATCCAATCAATGCTGCTGGGCTGGGACCCAAGGCACTCCAATGCCTGTGTCGGGTGCGACCATTTTGGAATTGCGAGTAGGTCCAAGAGGAAACATGGCCCAGCTGGGCTTACCAGGGACAGTGGGAACACGGATGGTGTAGAAAACGTAGTAGGCATTTGATGCTTCGAAAAGTGGAATGAAGGGAGTGCCCGTTAGAGACCAAGCCAAAAAAGGTTTACCTATTTGATGGTCGGTAGTTGGCGCTACGGCTGCGCCTATAGCCTCGAGGAAGATATAAGGGCTCTGCTGCATGATTGACTAGCATGACAGCCAGCATTTGATGCCGGCAAAAAGAGACACATTCTCAGGTTGTTGTTATGGGCACAGAGGATAGGCCCCAATTCATCATTGAATGGCACCTGTGATGTGGCTTCACTGTGTGTGCGCCAAATTGGCAGGTTTTTAGGTGAATTATGACGGCACCAGCTGGGTGTGTGTAGCCTCTCCACATGCCCTTTGGTCAAACAAGGGCAAGGGTGATGCCTGTGGATGCAGGTGGTGGCCCACCTTTGTTGGTAAAGGATATTAATCCCCTCCAATGAAGAGCCAGCTGTTTGGCATGCAAACTTCATGATCATATTTGTCAGTTTGCAACCTTTGATCGTAGGGGCCTCATTATGAGTTTTTCGGTCTGGTAACAATGGTGCCGGTAAGCTATGGGCACCGTTGTTACGGACTGGCATACTCTGAGTTCTTGGGCGGGTGCTTTCCCTCCCGGTAGGTCTGACCTGGCGGGCGGAACGGCACCCGCTTGCAGACTTTGACAGAAGCACCAGCTCCGTTATCAACGGTGCCGGTGCGTCCTTCCTCCCCATTCCCATTGAGTAATGGAATCATGCAGTCTCCTCAATATGTCCAACAGCAATCTCAGACAATCCCAGCCTGCCAGTTTTGCCCATAGTTTGGAGCGGCTTACCCCATTGAAGGCTGCCTGAAAGTCGATGAAGATCATATGTAGAACGGGGGCACCCTTCTTTGCAGCTTCCCGTGTCAATACATCCAGCGATCTCAAGTTATGGCAAGTGGAACAACCTGGCCGAAAGCCTGTTTGTGTAAAATGTAGCAGATTTCTTTCCTCAGCCCATGCTTGCAGGTGGTTCAGTACCACAGTGGAGAATATTTTACCCATTACATCAAAGAGGGACAGTAGTCTGAAATTCGATGGAGACAATCTATCACGCCTTTTGTAAATAGGTAGGAGGATTGACTGTGTCCAAAATTCTGCAATACTTTGCTCTGCACAGACTCTTTCCAACAGTATACAAAGAAGTTTGGCCCATCCGTGTGGATCTTGCTTTAACACTATGCTGGCCAATCCATTAGGGCCGGGTGCTCTGGAGTTCTTAAGGTTTTTAATAATTTCCTTTATTGTCCCAGTAGAGAATGTCAAAGGCCAACCAAATACACACAAAGGTTGACTTCTTATGGACTCCTCCTTCCCCGATCTGTCTCCTAGGTAGAAGAACCAATCCATTTCCTGTATGGGACTGAGCGATTATCTCATTATTTCCCCTTTAGCAGAAGATAAGATCTGCCAAATAGAGCTGTTTTTTTTTACCGCTGGTCTTGATGTGCTATTGATGCCAAAACCTTTACCCATTCCTCAATATCGTTACTATTGGCTGTAACCAACCACTTCATGTACCTTGATAATGCACTTTTGAACAATTGGTTGCCTTTACTTACATGCTGGCTGTCCAGTGAATTCGATTAACTGCATGGTTGGCAAAGGCCCCACTGCAACCCTTTATTTCCGGGCATACGCTTTGGAACTCCAAGCTCACAGACAGAATGGCATGGTCACTAAAATTGTTTCCATTTTTAGTTCACTTGTCTTCATCATTCAAGTGCTGTTACTGAAAAGGTAGTCCAGGGTAGCTCTGCTCCTACTTTGAGCTCCAAGTGAACTGCCCCGGGAACAATCTCCCCTGGTTCTCCCATTCATCAAAGTAAGATCCTAGGTTCTTAGAAACTGCACTCATTTATTACCTTTGGTCTTACCGAATTTGTGTAGCATTTGGCAGGACTTTGACTATAGCTATACTATGCACATTCCTGGTCATCTATATATCGGGCATTCAGGTCTCTCCCCAAAGATGAGGGTTATAGGTTGAGAGTGATAGGGATCCCGGGAGGATGGAGGATGCTCTTAGAGTGAGGCTCTGTTGACTCCTTAGAGTGCAGCCTTTGTCCATCTCCTTCCCCTTGCTCTAGGGCATCTCTTTGTCCCCTGCCATGTAGATCCCTGTTTCATGCTGCCAAATCGAAAAACACAGTTATCTCAGACAATTCCAGAAAGCTGAAGTGACTGCCTTGCTGAGTGCCCCGGTGATAAGATAAAGTTAAGAGACACTGCTATTAAAATTAACAAACCACTGGTATCACCCGGCTAACCAGCATGACAGTGTGACGAGTACTTGCCAACGACGGTGAGCTCTGGCGGTGAACACCAGGATCGGACAACCACACCAGAACCTCTGCTCCAGTCTTCGATACACAACAGCCACACCCTTGTCCTCCCGCGGGCCTCACCTCCGTGGCTACCAGCTGTTGCTTTATGCACGGGGACATGGTCACAAATCTCTAGGGCGCTTCACTCCTTGCCTCCAGTCTGTGTCGCACAATAACTGCACCCGTGTCCTCCCGCGGGTTCTAATATTACCATAACTCCCAGTTTAGCTTAAAGATACTTCTATAAAGAAATAAGACAATGAAAAAGCTATTCCTAGGTTTGACTGTACTTTTTGTAACAAAGCCCTAAAAGGAATGTCGCAACAGCAACTGAACTTGACAGCCCTATGTTGAAAAGAACATAGGACTGAATCAAACCTGCTAGTTCTCAAACCGATAATCTTGTAGTGAAGATTTCTCAAACTACTGCATTAATACATTGAGCTATCTCTTCAGTTTAAAAACGGTAAAATGGGAGCAGGTAAGAAAGGGACGAAAAACAATAGATGTACTATCTAGAGAATGAGCAATATATATATATATATATATGTTTTAACATTTTTGTTTATTGTTATAGCTAAAAAATATAAACTTTACAACATTTTAAACCAAAAAAAAAAAGAAAAAGATAGAGAAAACAAACAGAAAAGAAGGCAATCTAAAATTTGCAGAAATTACAAGCATAAAAAACAATCACAAACGAAGTCACAGCATAAGGTTACTCACCTTTATGAATACAAGATAAAACAAATGACATTAGCATGAAAGAAAGAGCATACATTTTTGTACACAAAACATAAAGGCCTTGAAACCAAATTTAAACCACTGCACAAAGTTCCCCAGTGTTTTCTCGCAGTTTGAGGCCGCACAGCAGCGCTAAAGATCGAATTCTCACTTTAAAGGAGTAGCCAGAGTAGATCATCTGCCACAAAGTGGTAGAGGTTTTAACTTTGTATTGTTCTACAATTGCTTTAAAGTGGAGTTGGCGCGGCAGTAACAGTGCTTTACACTCAGTCAATAGATGCTCTAGATCCTCTCTTTTATTGTCACCCAAGCAAAAGCGACAAATATTCAGGGCTTCGTTAATAATCTTCCTATGCATCAAGACCTGTCTTGTCGGCCATAGATTCAGTCTTAATCGTAAAAAAGTAATTTCTATAAGCTGTAGATGGGGATTGGAACGGATATGCCTCAGGTGTGCTTTGTTTTTTGGATCGATATCTTTCTGGATCGCAGTCGCGATATTTTTAGCACTGCTCTCAATTGTTGGCCCAGTCCATGGCAAACAATCTTGTTTTGACTTGCATAGGATTTCGGCCATCGCCTGAACCACATGGGATTACCATTTACTTATAAACGGATCAGATGAAGAGAACACATAATCAGCTAGAAAACCCAACACTGAGTTGTTGTCAATGGCCATAATGCATTTTCTCAATAATGCAATCACGTGCCAGGTGTACCTGCTGGACAATGAGATAAGACCAAGTTCATATTGTGTTAACGGAAGCGGAGTACAATTAGGCAGGTTTAATACTCCTCGCCAATATTTTCCTTCTAACAGAGAACAGAACTCCTTGGTCAAGATGGGTCTGGTTTTGGCGGCATATAGCAAAATGGGAGTGGTTTTCTGTTGGTAATAGGTTAGCGTAGGCATGGCTGAAACTTTGCTGTATCTCCTTTGAATAATATTTTTTTGGTGCTTAGCTGTGTTGACCTTATTAAAATCAGAAGCTGTTTATAGATTTCGGTTGCCCCTTGACTACCTATTTGAACACCCAAATAGGTGTAGAGGCGAACCACTTGTAAGCTTTGCTCTCTGAGGGTCCACGTTTTTCCCTTTAGTCTGCGCTTGCCTAATACATTAAATTCCATGATCTTAGATTTATCAATATTGATGGTTAAAAAGTTATCTCGAGTGTATACAGCAAGTGCATTCAGTTCATTTTTTAGTCCTCTTGGTGTTTTAGATATAATGACCAAGTCATCCGCGTACATGTTTTTATGGGCCAATTTTGGGGGATTAGTTGAGATGATTTGGAATACCTTGCATATATCAGAAGTGAAAAAATTGAAAAATGGCGGATGCCAGGGTACATCCTTGTCTTACTCCATGATGAACGTTGATTGGAGCTGAAAGTTTACCATCAGCCGACAATCTTACCTGCATCGTGTTGTTAACATGCAGGTCTTTGATGAGGGAAATTATGTAACGCGGACAACTTGGTTGCATTAGTTTATCTATTAGCAATTCTCTAGAAATTGAGTTGAAAGCTGCTTTCAAATCTATAAATGCCATATACAACGCTTCGTTTCTGATTTGATGACTGTGAATGATAGATGATAAGGTCAAAAGATAAACACAAGTGCCCATCCCACAAATGAAACCTGTTTGGAAAGGATCTCTAATACATTCAGCACGGGTCCAGTTGTTAAAATCTCTCAGTATAAATTTAGCATACAACTTGCCATGGGAATCCAAAAGAGAGATGGGCCTGTAGTTGTTGGCTACAGACCGATCTCCCCTTTTAAAGATGGGAACAATTATTGCAGAAAGCCAGGAGGAAGGAATCTTATTGACTGGCATATTGTTGTTGAAAATTTTGTTGAGAATTTTTGCCCAGATTTCATCATTTTGCTTAAACACATTGGGGGTAATTCATAGAATCCAGCGCACAAGTGGCGCACGCGGCTGGCGCACAGTGTGCGCGTGCGAATCCCTGCGCCAGCCACGTGCGCTAAAATCCATTTCCGCGCACAGCGTATTCATGGATTCCAGCCACCAAAACCAGCCGTGGCGCACAGTGGCGCAGCGACCCTGCAGCAGCGCCAGTTACGCCCCCAAGAACGCCTCTCGCGCAGGGAAAAGCCATCAATATACCCAATCCAGTGCAAAGGGCTGCGCTAACCCTGTACCAGCACAGCAAGCGGGCTACGTGGACCACTGGGGTGCGTGGGAAGTACCTCACGTGATTGGCCCCGTGCGAGCAGGGTACGCGTATTTCAGGGGTGCGCGGGAAGTTCCACACGCGATTTCCGCAGGGTATGTGTATTTCAGGGGTGCGCGTGAAGTTCCACACGCGATATCAGCAGGGTACGTGTATTTCAGGGTGCAGGGGAAGTTACACACGCGATTCCAGCAGGGTACGTGTATTTCAGGGGTGCGCGGGAATTTCCACACGCGATTGGGCCCGTGCGAGCAGGGTACGCGTATCTCAGGGGTGCGCGGGAAGTTCCACACGCGATTCCATCAGGGTACGTGTATTTCAGGGGTGCGCGTGAAGTTCCACACGCGATATCAGCAGGGTACGTGTATTTCAGGGTGCAGGGGAGTTACACACACGATTCCATCAGGGTACGCGTATTTCGGGGTGCGGGGGAAGTTCCACACGCGATTTCAGAAGGGTACGTGTATTTCAGGGGTGCGCAGGAATTTCCACACGCGATTGGGCCCGTGCGAGCAGGGTACGTGTATTCCAGGGGTGCGCGGGAAGTTCCACACGCGATATCAGCAGGGTACGTGTATTTCAGGGTGCAGGGGAAGTTACACACGCGATTCCATCAGGGTACGTGTATTTCGGGGTGCGGGGGAAGTTCCACACGCGATTTCAGCAGGGTACGTGTATTTCAAGGGTGCTCGAGAATTTCCACACGTCATTGGGCCCGTGCGAGCAGGGTACGTGTATTCCAGGGGTGCGCAGGAAGTTCCGCACGCGATTCCATCAGGGTACGTGTATTTCAGGGTGCGGGGGAAGTACGACACGTGATTCCATCAGGGTACGTGTATTACAGGGGTGCGCGGGGAGCACCACACGTGAATTGCACGTGTGGGCCCTCCCAGGTGTTCCCTCTACACCCTCCATGGCCACTGCAGGTGGCTCACACCACAGGGGCCTACCCTGCACATGTCCTGCAGGCACCCCATCCACCATGGCCATGCCCCCCAGCCAATCCACATGTCAACTTGCACTACTGCCCACCAACACATGTCCCCCTGCACCCCCAGCCACCAGGGGCACCCTCCACAGGCCCCCACCCATGTCTCCCACCACCCCCACCCCCCAGCCACCAGGGGCAGCCTCCACCAGGCCCCCACCCATGTCTCCCACCACCCCCACCCCCCACTCCCCAGGGGCAGCCTCCACCAGGCCCCCACCCATGTCTCCCACCACCCCCACCCCCCACTCCCCAGGGGCAGCCTCCACCCGGCCCCCACCCATGTCCAACTCATGTACCCCTGCACCCCCACCCCCAAGCACTGTGGGGCACCTGCCAGCAGGCCCCCACCCATGTGCAACTCATGTACCTCTGCACCCCCACCCCCCAGCACAGTGGGGCACCTGCCAGCAGGCCCCCACCCATGTCCAACTCATGTTCCCCACCACCCCCACCCCCCAGCACTGTGGGGCACCTGCCAGCAGGCCCCCACCCCTGTCCAACTCATGTACCCCTGCACCCCCACCCCCCAGCAGTGCAGGGGCAGCCTCCACCAGCCCCCCATCTCTCCCACCACCCCCATCCCCCACTCCCCAGGGGCAGCCTCCAACAGGCCCCCACCCATGTCTACCACCCCCCCCCACCCCCAGCAGTGCAGGGGCAGCCTCCACCAGGCCCCCACCCATGTCTCCCAGCACCCCCACCCCCAAGCCACCAGGGGCAGCCTCCACCAGGCCCCCACCCATGTCTCCCACCACCCCCACCCCCCACTCCCCAGGGGCAGCCTCCACCAGGCCCCCACCCATGTCTCCCACCCCCCCACCCCCCAGCAGTGCAGGGGCAGCCTCCACCAGGCCCCCACCCATGTCTCCCAGCACCCCCACCCCCCAGCCACCAGGGGCAGCCTCCACCAGGCCCCCACCCATGTCTCCCACCACCCCCACCCCCCACTCCCCAGGGGCAGCTTCCACCAGGCCCCCACCCATGTCCAACTCATGTACCCCTGCACCCCCACCCCCAAGCACTGTGGGGCACCTGCCAGCAGGCCCCCACCCATGTCCAACTCATGTTCCCCACCACCCCCACCCCCCAGCACTGTGGGGCACCTGCCAGCAGGCCCCCACCCATGTGCAACTCATGTTCCCCACCAGCTCCACCCCCAGCACTGTGGGGCACCTGCCAGCAGGCCCCCACCCATGTGCAACTCATGTTCCCCAACACCCCCACCCCCCAGCACTGTGGGGCACCTGCCAGCAGGCCCCCACCCATGTCCAACTCATGTTCCCCACCACCCCCACCCCCCAGCACTGTGGGGCACCTGCCAGCAGGCCCCCACCCATGTCCAACTCATGTTCCCCACCACCCCCACCCCCCAGCACTGTGGGGCACCTGCCAGCAGGCACCCGACCATGTCCAACTCATGTTCCCCACCACCCCCACCCCCCAGCAGTGCAGGGACAGCCTCCACCAGGCCCCCACCCATGTCTCCCACCACCCCCACCCCCCACTCCCCAGGGGCAGCCTCCACCAGGCCCCCACCCATGTCCAACTCATGTACCCCTGCACCCCACCCCCAAGCACTGTGGGGCACCTGCCAGCAGGCCCCCACCCATGTCCAACTCATGTTCCCCACCACCCCCACCCCCAGCACTGTGGGGCACCTGCCAGCAGGCCCCCACCCATGTGCAACTCATGTTCCCCACCACCCCCACCCCCCAGCACTGTGGGGCACCTGCCAGCAGGCCCCCACCCATGTCCAACTCATGTTCCCCACCACCCCCACCCCCCAGCAGTGCAGGGGCAGCCTCCACCAGGCCCCCACCCATGTCTCCCACCACCCCCACCCCCCACTCCCCAGGGGCAGCCTCCACCAGGCCCCCACCCATGTCCAACTCATGTACCCCTGCACTCCCACCCCCAAGCACTGTGGGGCACCTGCCAGCAGGCTCCCACCCATGTCCAGCTCATGTTCCCCACCACCCCCACCCCCCGGCACTCTGGGGCACCTGCCAGCAGGCCCCCACCCATGTGCAACTCATGTTCCCCACCACCCCCACCCCCCAGCACTGTGGGGCACCTGCCAGCAGGCCCCCACCCATGTCCAACTCATGTTCCCCACCACACCCACCCCCCTGCAGTGCAGGGGCAGCCTCCACCAGGCCCCCACCCATGTCCAACTCATGTTCCCCACCACCCCCACCCCCCAGCACTGTGGGGCACCTGCCAGCAGGCCCCCACCCATGTCCAACTCATGTTCCCCACCACCCCCACCCCCCAGCAGTGCAGGGGCAGCCTCCAGCAGGCCCCCACCCATGTCTCCCACCACCCCCACCCCCCAGCCACCAGGGGCAGCCTCCACCAGGCCCCCACTCATGTCTCCCACCAGCCCCACCCCCCAGCCACCAGGGGCAACCTCCACCAGGTCCTCACAATCCCCAATCATGTGCGTTATGGTCAGCCTCCACAGCCAAAAAGCCCTACCAAGTAACCCATTCACCCACATGGAAATTGAAATTACATGTTACACCCCCAATGTCCATAAAGCAAATGAACCCATGTCCGTCACACACAATGGTTGCAATTGAATGGGAAAACACCCAACATCACATGCATGAAACCAATGAGATGATACCACACAGTGAAGTATGAAAACAAAATTGTATTAAAAAAAAAAAAGAATGCAAATTAAATGAAACAAACTAAATTGGCAATGAAAAAAAGAGAAGCTGCATGTCCGTCTAAAAAAATAAAAACTATAAATCCAAATCCAAAAAAATGTCCAAAGTCACATTAAAAATAAAATCAATCCAATGAAGAACTATGTACAAAACATCCAAGGGTCCATGAGCCCAACTGAACAAAGGAAACCTACAAAAAACCCTAACTAAAACGCAACTATATACAAAAAGTGGAGCAGTGTCCGTCGACTCCAAATCATAATAAGAAACAAAGGAAACCTAAAACTAAAGAACTATATACAAAGGCGGCGGGCAAGTTCAGCGGCTCACTCCGTGGTGTTCCGGGCCAGAGCATCATCGAACTCTTGTTCGATGTCCCGGAGGCGGTCCTGTTCCATGGCCCCGAGGGTCCGCAGGGACGGCGCCGTCTCCTCCTCCAACCCCCTGCGGATTGCCTCGAGGCACTCGGCCCGCCTCAGGGCCCTCTGCATGGAGTTCTCCGCCCTGAACATTGTGAGCCGCGCCTCTTCCGCCCGCCGCCGCTCCGCACCTATCTGCTGGCCCAACCGCTGCCACACGTCACAGGGGCGCTTGCGCTTGAGGGGCCTTCTGTCCAATGAAAATGCATATGCGTGCAGACGCGCTTACGCGCTAAGGGCCTTTCCTCGAATTACATGCTGACGTGCAGATTTTTCACGTGCCAAATCACTCCGTATCAAGCTGGCCACGCGTATGCACACGGAAGACCACGCTCCTGCCCAGAAGGCCTACCTACTGCCCCCCAGAGGCCCGAGAACGCTCCCACCTGCCATCTGCTGCTGCCTGACTGCCTGATGCCTACGTGCACTGCCATTTGCTGCCTGCATATCAGCCAGGGGTGCTGTTGCTGTGACCACCCCTGCTGGAACCGAAGACTCCCGACTGGGATTCCATCGCTCCACAGCCCAGCCCCAGGACCCAGTTGCCCACCCACTCCTGCCTCTGGGGTTGTCATGTCGGGGCAAACACCATCTGTGACCACTGACAACCCCCGGCCAGAGAGGCAGAGGGGCACCAGCTTCAGTGCCACCGAAGTTGGTGTCCTGGTGGAGCAAGTCCTGGGGCAGTATGATGCCCTCTTCGGAAGTTCCCGCGCCGACAAGGAAGGAGGGACTCGGATCTGGACTGACATCGTGACTGCCATCAACGCGGAGGGGGTGGCAGTCCGCGACTTACTACATGTCAGGAAGTGCTGGGAGGACTTCAGGTCCAGGACCCTGAACAAGGCCCGGCGCCTCTTGAAGGCAGCGGATGCCAAGGGGCGCCGGGGCCACTTGTCGGAAGAACAGATGAGGGTCCTGGAACGCATATCCCCAGCGCTCCACGTCCAGGTCCTAGAGAAGCAGACCCGTCTGGAGTCGAGCGGTAAGTGTACATGCATCCTGATTGTGAGCAGTGCGTGTGGTGATTATTCAGTATTGTGCAGGTTGCACATCTGTTTGTATGGGGTCGAGTATGGGTGGGGGTGTACAGGGCCGTGGGGCTGACACATGCGAGGGCTGTGATGTGTGAGACATGGATGGTGCTTGTGTGTGTAGGCTTGCATGCCAAATGCAGTTGTGTGGGCACACATGTTTGATGAATGTGTATGTAAGTAGACATGTCCGTGATGTCACGCATGTATGTTGTTTTCGGCTGCATGTATCTGCACTGTGTACATGTGCATGTGTGTGTATTTGACAAGGGTGCAACAGTGATGCAACATGGATGCATGTGACAGCGGTATGTGGAAGCCTGATTGGCAGATGTGACATGGATGCCCGTCTGAACAGTGCGACACTTGGCAGAGGTGTACACATGCATGCAAGTGTGGTGGTGTGTGTACATCTGTGGTGCACTTCCTGGGTTGCATGTGATGTCTGGCTCACCTTTGGCTGCTCATGCTGTTGTATGTGTATGGATGGTGGTGGCAGTTGCAATATGGCTGTGGTATGGCTAATGTGTGCGAGTTGTAATGACATGTGTGTTGGGGATTGTGATGACATATCTGAGGTTTGCCAATGCCACTCATGTACAACTGTCATGTGTGTATGTGTCCATTGTACAGTGCCCTGATGCCTGTGTTTTGTTTCTCCCTGTCTGCAGCGTCAACTGATGAAGAGGGCGGAGAAGGTGCTGTGGAGCACAGCTGCGGGGATCCCACCGCCAGCCGGAGACGCAAGGCCCGGCTCCCCTCCCAGGTTGTCATCTCGTCGGGGAGTGAGGAGTCCGGTGCCGCGTCCCAGGCCGCAGCTGCCGGGGGGAGGTCCAAGAGGCGGAGGTCAGAGTTGGACTCCTCGGCAGCAGAAGGGGCAGCTGGGACCCCACAGGGCCCAACAGGGGAAGATGGCACGGAGTCATCCAGGTTGGTGGGGGGTTTGATGGAGGAGGAGGCCGTGCAAGCACCACAGATGGGGTCTGGAGGTGGGGATCCCACTGGTGCTAGTGGTGCAGTGCAGGACCAGGGACAGGAGGCAGCACAGGCCGCCGCGGATGTGCCTGTGTGCAATCCTGTCCCCGATCCTGTCCCTGCATCTTCTTGCACCTGCAGGGATGCCTACGTCCAGACCCGTTTTCAGGCAGGGGATGAGCTCACGTCAACTGGCCTCCCTCTGCCTGCGGACGTGGCTATCCAGGTCCGGGTTGAGCCTGTCCTGGCTGGTGTGGCGTTGCGTCAACGGGCCATGCGAGGTGACCTGCAGTCTTTTCATGGAGAGACTGCACGTCATCTCGAATGGCTCGTTGACCACGTCAGCCTGCTGGGACAGGTCACCCAGGCCGGATTCCTCCGTCTGATGGGGCTTGCTCTGACCCCCTCCTCAACTGGACCCCCTACGCGCCAGTCGTCCTCTGTGCCATCTTCCACCCATCAGTCACCTGGGTGCCCTGTGGTGCTGCCTCTGACGGTGCGGCCAGGCTGGTGGAGGAGGCATCCCTGCCACAGTCGGGAGTCGGACGTCCAGCAGGGGTGGCCACATCTACGACTGCACCCCAGCCGGCGGAGGATGTGCAGGCAGCAGGAGGCAGTGCACGGGCAGAGGCAGAGCAGCAGCAGCAACATGGTGGGAGCCATGAAGGCTCGGGGCCTTCGACATAGGAGGGGCAGGCATCGGCCGGAGGGCAGGAGGACCCAGGACAGAGAGTGTCTTCCGTGTGGCAGCGGTTGGGCCACGCCATAGATGCGGAGCGGCAGCAGGCGGAAGAGGCACGGCTCACAATGGTCAGGGCGGAGAACTCCATGCGGAGGGCCCTGAGGCGGGCCGAGTGCCTCGAGGCAATCCGCAGGGGTTTGGAGGTGGACACGGCGACGGCCCTGCGGACCCTCGGGGCCATGGAGGAGGACCGCCTCCGGGACATTGAGGAGGAGTTCGATGATGCCCTGGCCCGTAACATCCACAAGTGAGCCGTGAAACTAGCCCGCTGCCCTTGTACATAGTTTCTAGGTAGTGTTAGGTTTCATTTTTGTTTTTATTTTATTTGGACCTTTCGGACATTGGCCACATTTTTGTATATAGTTTTTTTTTATTAGTTAGTGTAGTTAGATAGGTTTCCTTTATTTTGTTGGGATAATGGACCCTGGATTGTTCCCATGTACATAGTTGACAGTTGGATTGTATTTTATTTTTCTATTTTTGACCATGGAGCAATGGCTTTCTTTTTCATTTCCCATTGGATTTTGTTTTGTGGACATCGACTTTGGACATTACTTTGGATTTTTATTTTTGGTTTTGCTTTTTTTGACGGACATGCTTCTTTTCATTTTTGTACATTCACGTTTCTGTTTCTTCTTTTTTTATTCTATTGATGTTTCCTTTAATACATATTTTTTTTGGTGAACTTCAATGTGTGGTATCTCATTGGTTTCATGCATTTCATGATATGTGTTTTGAGATTCACTGACACCCATTGGGTGTATGTGAGGGAAATGTGTTTGTTTTGGAACTTGCAACTGGTGTTCTGTGATGTAATTGCAAATTATGAGTGGGTGGATGCAATACTCGGGTGGGTGTTTTGCATTTGGAGGCTGACCCTAGGGACCAGGGATCTAGATTGTGATGACATGTTGGCTGGGGAACATGAGTTGCACATGGGTGGGGGCCTGCTGGCAGGTGCCCCACAGTGCTGGGGGGTGGGGGTGGTGGGAGACATGGGTGTGGGCCTGGTGGATGCTGCCCCTGGTGGCTGGGGGTGGTGGGAGACATGGGTGGGGGCCTGGTGGTGGGTGCCCCTGCACTGCTGGGGGGTGGGGGTGGTGGGAGACATGGGTGTGGGCCTGGTGGATGCTGCCCCTGCACTGCTGGGGGGTGGGGGTGGTGTGAGACATGGGGGGGCCTGGTGGAGGCTGCCCCTGGTGGCTGGTGGGTGGGGGTGGTGGGGAACATGAGCTGGACATGGGTGGGGGCCTGCTGGCAGGTGCCCCACAGTGCTGGGGGGTGGGGATGGTGGGGAACATGAGTTGGACATGGGTGGGGGCCTGCTGGCAGGTGCCCCACAGTGCTGGGGGGTGGGGGTGGTGTGAGACATGGATGGGGGCCTGGTGGAGGCTGCCCCTGGTGACTGGGGGGTGGGGGTGGTGTGAGACATGGGTGGGGGCCTGGTGGAGGCTGCCCCTGGTGGCTGGGGGGTGGGGGTGGTGTGAGACATGGGTGGGGGCCTGGTGGAGGCTGCCCCTGGTGGCTGGGGGGTGGGGGTGGTGGGAGACATGGGTGGGGGCCTGGTGGTGGGTGCCCCTGCACTGCTGGAGGGGTGGGGGTGGTGTGAGACATGGGTGGGTGCCTGGTGGAGGCTGCCCCTGGTGGCTGGGGGTGCAGGGGGACATGCGTTGGGGGGGAGTAGTGCAAGTTGACATGTGGGTTGGCTGGTGGGCATTGCCATGGTGGGTGGGGTGCCTGCATGACATGTGCTGGGTAGGCCCCTGTGGTGTGAGCCACCTGCAGGGGCCGTGGAGGGTGTAGAGTGAACACCTGGGAGGACCCACACGTGCAATTCACGTGTGCTGCTCCCCGCGCACCCCTGTAATACACGTACCCTGTTGATATCGCGCACACCTGTAATACACGTACCCTGATGGAATTACGTGTGTAACTTCCCGCGCACCCCCGAAATACACGTACCCCGCTCAATCGCGTGTGTAACTTCCTGCGCACCCCCGAAATACACATACCCCGCTCAATCGCGTGTGTCACTTCACCGCGCCCCCGAAATACGCGTAGCCCGCTCCCCCAGGCCCGATCGTGTGTAAATGTTCACGCGAACCCCTGAAATACACGTAGCCCGCTCCCCCAGGCCCGATCGCGTGAAGAAGTTCACGCGAACCCCTGAAATACACGTAGCCCACTCCCCCAGGCCCGATCGCGTGAAGAAGTTCACGCGAACCCCTGAAATACATGTAGCCCGCTCCACCAGGCCCGATCGCGTGTAGAAGTTCACGCGAACCCCTGAAATACACGTAGCCCGCTCCCCCAGGCCCGATCGCGTGAAAATGTTCACGCGAACCCCTGAAATACGCGTAGCCCGCTCCCCCAGGCCAGATCACCTGTAGAAGTTCACGCCAACCCCTGAAATACACATAGCCCGCTCCCCCAGGCCCGATCGCGTGAAAATGTTCACGTGAACCCCCGAAATACACGTACCCCACTCAATCGCGTGTGTCACTTCCCGCGCGCCCCCGAAATACGCGTAGCCCGCTCCCCCAGGCCCGATTGCGTGTAAATGTTCACGCGAACCCCTGAAATACACGTAGCCCTCTCCCCCAGGCCCGATCGCGTGAAAATGTTCACGCAAACCCCTGAAATACATGTAGCCCGCTCCCCCAGGCCAGATCGCGTGTGTGACTTCCCGCGAACCCCCGGAATACACGTACCCCGCTCAATCGCGTGTGTAACTTCCCGCGCAACCCCGAAATACACGTGCTCCGCTCGCACAATTGCTGTATGTTGCCACTTTTGTAATGCGCAGGGACACTACCGCCTGCCTTCGTGTGGCGGACGTGTATCGGCTTGTGCGTGTCTTTCGCTGTGCGTGGCTTTGCCCTATTCGATTCCATGAATACGTGTGGTTTGGGTGCGTGTGGGCGTTCCGTCTGCTTCCCTGCAGTACATCCCCAGTTACGCCCTTGTTTTCGCGAGTTGTTCCCCATTCCGCGCGTTACACCCCGTGTTCCGCCCACTTTCTAGTGTATGCGCCGAGGTTGTGCGCTTTCACTGTGCGCGTCGCGCACGTCTTTCGGGATGTTGAAGTGACGTGTGCGCCATGCACGGGTTTGGCGCACATCCCGAGGTAAACACGCGCAGGGACTTCCATGAATCGCACGCACGCGTGCGCCTGTTTTTTTCCGCTTGCGCCTGCTTGCGCCTGCTTGCGCCTGCTTGCGCGAAGATTTTCGGCGCACGTTTGTTCCATGAATCGGCCCCATAGTTGCTTAGCCCATCAGGGCCAGGGGCCCGAGAGTTATTAAGTTTTTTGATTTCAATGAGAATGTCCACCTCATTAATAATGAGGCCATCATAGTTGGAAGCCTCCTTTAGGCTATACAATTCCCGCCCTGTCTGTCTGATACAGGGTATAAAAATGTGTTATCCATTCTGACTCACTGACGCCATTGATCTGGACTGATTTTTGCGTTAAATTGTTCGCAATGTTTATTAAAGCCCAGGTTTTAGCAGAGTTGTTACATCGAACACTTCTCAACATGCTTTCTCTGTCATTTTGCGACAGCTGTATTTTATGACTATGCATCCAATTGCGATACTGACAGTGCAGTACACGTAGCTGCTCATGTTTGTTCGCACAGTTGGAGGAAGCCACAAGCGTTTTGTTTTTGCACAAAAGCACCTTCTTGTACTGTACCAAGGGATCAAATTTGTGGCGCAGATATAATTGAACTTGTGAACGAGAGATTACCCTCTCACGGTAACAATGTTGATAGGTGGTACAGTCGTTGTTTATCACTATAACGTCTTGATTGCAAATCGCCACCTGGTTGTGAAAAGCCATTAGAGAGTGGGGGTTTGAGCTCAGTCGCGTTCAAGCATTGTTGACTGTCATCGTCTGAGGAAAGCTAAGTTGACCACTGTTACGAGTCCCCACATTAACTGACCACGCAAGGATTAACATGTTGTGATCACTAAAAGCTTGGGGTGTTACTCTAAAACTTGTAGCCACCTCAAAGCTGCTTATCTCGATGAAATTTTGTACTACCATAAGCCATTTTAAGCAGGTCAAGTTAAATTTTGGATTATCCTCTGGCAGACTTGGTAGGTTTAAATCTCCCAACACAATGATGTTAGCAATTTCGGGAGATTCCGAGACTTCATTTAGTAGGTATTCTAAATCGGAAAAAAAATTATCATCTGATATCCCCATTGGATTGCGATAAATATTCAAGATTATCACTGTTCTTCCCGGAACGGTAAGCTTGGTGAGTAGTAAGTAGGGATTGGGAGCATCCCACCAGGCAAGTTGCCGATACCTATGATTTTTAATTGCTACTAACAAGCCATATGAAGGCCACTCCTGGGCTGAGACCTTGGCAGGATGGGGCACTACTGAATGATCTTCCCAAACTGGTTTATCCTTTAGCCACTTCTCCTGTAAAATAATTATCTCATACTTAGACAAGACAGCTGCACTTTCCCCAAAGAGATGCGAATTTCCACGTGTGTTCCAACTAATTGTTAGAATCTCATGTTTACTTTGTTCGCTTCTTGATTATGAATTGTGGTTAAAGTTGGGCTTGTCAGGGAAGAGGTACTGAAGTGGTTTCTCAATATTTGACTGACTCACTCTATAGATGTTATTGTGAGTTTTGACTCTCTCTCAGAGATCGTGGCATTACTAGCGAGAATTAAATTGCCCTCTGTGTCCAGCGTAAATGGATCAACTGCGAGAACAAAACCCAGAGCAAAGATTCCCAATGCTTGCCTGCCACAAGGCGTTTCTTATGAAATGAGATTGCAAACATATTCTAGCAATCGAGTTGTCATTGCTCTGAACAAAATCGACTTAGTCGATATCCGCCGATGTTATAACTTTCAGTGCACTGATCTCGTCGAAAATAGCTAGAATACCCAATCTGTTCATTGTGTAGGCAGCGAAAGGTGCAGGACGACACTTGAGAATTAAGCAATAACAATTAGCACGTTTCTTGTTAACCATATTGGTTTTCACTTGTTTTGTACCCATTCTTGGTGTCTCAGTGACTCTTGGAATGGAATTTGCTTTTGGGGGTCAGAGTTAGAAACTAGACTCAATTTAGTGGATTGTTTCTTGGCCAGTGAAGGACCCTGAGTCAAGGTATCGAAATGTGGCTGATTTCGGTCAAAAAAACTTTGCACCGCTTTAGCAATTTGGTTTTCAATTTGGTGTCCCATAGGTGCGTAAATCTTCTGAACTTTGGGATGGATTGCCAAATCAACATGTTGGGAAACATGACGTTGCAACGAGGTAGCCTCAGAATTTGGAGGACACTCTCTTACGTTTACCATAGGCATGTTGACTTGACCTGTCTCAGCCTGCGGTGGTTGGAAGTCCACCAGGGTTCTATGTACTTCTCTTGTGGCTTGTGTGTGAGATACTGCATACATTGGGATCAGTGTGTCTACTTCCTGATTATAATGCACCGCAGATGAGTGCATGAAATTGGTCACTATAGGTGTTTTGACTGGAACTCCCAGGGTCTCAACATCTATAACTTGGATGGCTTGTGCCACTGTGCAGGAAACCTGACTTACCACAGTTACTTGGAGCTGTTTAGATTTGGTATTCCCATATGTTCGTTGGAAATCAATGTATTTCTGAATGGAGCATTTGATTTGCTCTCGAATGTCCGTCAGGACAAAGCTGCTGCTGGCTTCCTGGGTTTGGGCTAACACTCCTTGATAAATAGGGTTAGATGTAATACAGATATCCACTAAACTAGAAGCATCCACTTTCACGACCTCAGCCACTGCAACAGAGCTCGCCAACGCCACAACTGGAGTCTCTACAGTGCTCGCCTTGGCGGCATCCGGAGTGCCAATGGAGCTAGATTTCTGATCAGAGATAGACAATATGAGTTCATTCAGTGGTTGGCAATCCTCAATAATAGAGACAGTGGATGCAGTCTGTATAGGATTAGTAGGTGGATTAGGCAAATGTTTACAAACATTTGTTTTCAATGAGGACCCAGAATTGACTTATGGGATTAAGCGTTTTAACAGTTGTTTGAGATTATCTCTAAATTGTGAGGGCGGGATTGTTTGATTCTTCGATTTCTTTTTGTCCAAGTGCCCTTCAATATCAACAGGCAACTTCTGATTTTGATCCATTGTAGGTTCATCAGCTTCATGAGAAATCACAGAATTGTCAGCTGACACATTCTCAGAACAAGGACAAGTCGGAGGTTGTGTTACCAGATTGACGACAGACTTATTCACGGTCATGTTTGTCACATCATCAGATAAGACCGTCTTATTGTTCATACCATCAACCCTTGATTTTACACACGCCATAGGCTTTTCCAGCTCAATTTCACAATCCCATGGCCATTTGCACAAGAACATCATAAGCTCTTACATGTTCCTTCATACATTTCACTGCAGTTTTTTTACACAAATGGTTTGCATCTCGTAACACATTATCACTCATCCACCTCACGATTAAGTCAATGGGGGTCATTCCGACCCTGGTGGTAGGGGGTTAACGGCACCGGTAAGGATGCCGGTGCCGTTAACCCCCTACCGCCCCATTACGAGGTCCCTTAGCGGGTCCCACCAGGGCCGGCTGGTTTTACCAGCCGGCCTTAGCGGGACCCGTTAAGGGACCATGGAGCTAATAACAGGCCCGCAACTTGCGGGCCCGTTATTAGCTCCTTCCCCATTCCCATTGTGCCCTATGGGGGCTCAAATGGAGATGGGGAATGTTTTTTTAAATGAGGACTTACCGGGTCCGCAAAGGTCGGAATGTCCCGGTAAGTCCCCATTCTGACACCACAGACCCGCACCGAGTCTACAAACTCGGAATGACCACCAATCTGTTTGGCCTGAGCTGAGATTTTGTAGTCTAATGTTTCAGACAGTTTGACTAGGGTATTGATAGTCGTGTTTAAAGCTTGTATGGTAATTTCATACAAATTGGAGTGTGGAGGCCTCAATGAGTTTCGAATGGGAATTAGTGGTTCACTTAGGCCCCTTGATGTTTGACCCTCCATAGGTAGTGGTGCGAGTGACAAATGAACAGTTTTGCTAGAATTGTCAAATAAGCTTGGAGACTGATATACGCTGTTATCATGGGCACTTATTGAGGAAGAAGATGCAATAATAGAAATGTCACCAATGCATACGCTGCAATGTTCTGGACATATGACTGGAGTGAAGGTAGATGCAGAAATAGAGACAATTGCACTAACATTGTGCACTGAAGTTTCCAATCCGCCACCAAAGTTTGGCGCAGGAATGGTGGCAGGTATGTTGTCACTGTCTACCTCGTTTAAGGATCACGGCTCCTCAGAGGGCATTGATTCTAGGTGACTTTGCCATAATGGACCTGGCAATACTTCAACCTCAAGTAATTGCGTTTCAGTGATCGAAGTGCTTTTAGACACTGTTGCAGGGGAGCCATCAAGAGGCATTGTGCGATTGGCAACCGCAGTTTCACATCAAAGGAGGTCAAACACATGGGTTTACAGAAGTCTCGTATATATCCCCAGCACAGGATTTCTTTTCCCCACAGTCAAGCATAGAATCCACCATCTTGCGTTTAAGTGGACTCGTCGACGAGTGACATGCTGGGCTGGACTTTAAGGTAAGCGAAGTGCTGGTTGTTCTCAAAGTCGGGGGCATATTTGTTTTTAATGTGTAGGTGTTATACATCATTGGTTGTTTTAAAGCCCCTTGAAGCGAACACAAAGACCAGCAAATGAGGCCCCAATTAGACCACCGTTTGCAGTATGTAGTGAAAAATTTCGTTCAACTGCTCAAAGGGCCTAGCCCCGCAGTCGCAGTCGAGCACCACGAAGGGCAATTATGCAACCGATCAGTATATAATACTCCGCAACCGTTTGTGTTTCTACGGTAAGAGAGTTCGCTCGACTGCTCAAAGGGTCTAGCCCCACAGTCGCCGTCAAGCACCAAGATAGGCAGTGAGCACGTATAGCAGTGGTATTGTCTCTAGAGACAAATACCTTGTCTTTTGATGCAAAGGGGGGCTCACATATATTTGTTAGAAAATGTGTCCAAGTAAGATCTTCAGTGGACTGAGAGCCACTGCCTCACCTCAGCTCTTGCCCGAGCCACCAGACACTTTGCACACACTCCGCTACGCTTTGCTTGAGGGGGAGGTTTTGTGAGCAGGGCGAGCATACCAGGAGGAGCTGATTGGTTACAGGCAACAGGGGCTCACAGGAGTTGTAGTACTTGTTGTAGTCCTCTTTTGCAAAACGGTGAAAAACAGCAAACTATTGAAGCACTTCCAAAGCAGTAGGGCATAATTTGAAAAAGCCCAGAGTCTGTCCGACACACCAGACACTCTGCTCACACTCCGCTATGCTTCGCTTGAGGGGCATGTTTTGTGAGCAGAGCAAGCGTAGCAGGAGGAGCTGAGTGGTCACAAGCAGCAGGGGCTCACGGGAGTTGTAGTCCTTGTTCTAGTCCTTTTTTGCAAAACGGCAAAAAACAGCAAATTATTGAAGCACTTCCAAAGCAGTAGGGCACAATTTGAATAAAGCTCAGAGTCTGTCCGACACACCAGACACACTGCTAAACTTTTTTTTTTAAAAGGGTCCTGTGCCATGTGTATGGGCTGGAGGGTGACCCCGAGCAATGGCAGTGGCTAAGATTCAGTCTAAACCTTCCAGCCATCACCTCTTTGTTTTTGCTTAGTCACCCCGAGTGGGACGGGTATGCCCAGACGTGGGTCCCGTGCCTGCTGGGCCTAGAGACCCAAGCTACTCCTCACTGATGAGCCCCAACAAGGGTGAAACATGTTTGGCCATGCTTGTGGTCTCGTGCAGAAGGGATGTGACGTAGCAGTTCGGGCTGGACTTCCCCTTTTGGGGTGGGGCCAAGCCTGATTTCCATATGGTCTTTCCCCTTCTGTAATGGCTTGGCAGGCAAAGAACGATGGTCTGGAGGGTTGCCCCGAGCAATGCCAGTGGTTAAGATTCAGTCTAAACCTTCCAGCCATCACCTCTTTGTTTTTGCTTAGTCACCCTGAGTGGGACGGGTATGCCCAGACGTGGGTCCCGTGCCTGCTAGGCCTAGAGACCCAAGCTACTCCTCACTGATGAGCCCCAACAAGGGTGAAACATGTTTGGGGATGCTTGTGGTCTCGTGCAGAAGGGATGTGACCTAGCAGTTCGGGCTGGACTTCCCCTTTTGGGGTGGGGCCAAGCCTGATTTGCATATGGTCTTTCCCCTTCTGTAATGGCTTGGCAGGCGAAGAACAGTGGTCTGGAGGGTTGCCCCGAGCAATGCCAGTGGTTAAGATTCAGTCTAAACCTTCCAGCCATCACCTCTTTGTTTTTGCTTAGTCACCCCGAGTGGGACGGGTATGCCCAGACGTGGGTCCCATGCCTGCTGGGCCTAGAGACCCAAGCTACTCCTCACTGATGGGCCCCAACAAGGGTGAAACATGTTTGGGGATGCTTGTGGTCTCGTGCAGAAGGGATGTGACCTAGCAGTTCGGGCTGGACTTCCCCTTTTGGGGTGGGGCCAAGCCTGATTTGCATATGGTCTTTCCCCTTCTGTAATGGTTTGGCAGGCGAAGAACGATGGTCTGGGGGGTTGCCCCGAGCAATGCCAGTGGTTAAGATTCAGTCTAAACCTTCCAGCCATCACCTCTTTGTTTTTGCTTAGTCACCCCGAGTGGGACGGGTATGCCCAGACGTGGGTCCCGTGCCTGCTGGGCCTAGAGACCCAAGCTACTCCTCACTGATGAGCCCCAACAAGGGTGAAACATGTTTGGGGATGCTTGTGGTCTCGTGCAGAAAGGATGTGACCTAGCAGTTCGGGCTGGACTTCCCCTTTTGGGGTGGGGCCAAGCCTGATTTGTATATGGTCTTTCCCCTTCTGTAGTGGCTTGGCAGGCGAAGATCGATGGTCTGGAGGGTTGCCCCGAGCAATGCCAGTGGTTAAGATTCAGTCTAAACCTTCCAGCCATCACCTCTTTGTTTTTGCTTAGTCACCCCGAGTGGGACGGGTATGCCCAGACGTGGGTCCCGTACCTGCTGGGCCAAGAGACCCAAGCTACTCCTCACTGATGAGCCCCAACAAGGGTGAAACATGTTTGGGGATACTTGTGGTCTCGTGCAGAAGGTATGTGACCTAGCAGTTCGGGCTGGACTTCCCCTTTTGAGGTGGGGCCAAGCCTGATTTGCATATGGTCTTTCCCCTTCTGTAATGGCTTGGCAGGCGAAGAACGATGGTCTGGAGGGTTGCCTTGAGCAATGCCAGTGGTTAAGATTCAGTCTAAACCTTCCAGCCATCACCTCTTTGTTTTTGCTTAGTCACCCCGAGTGGGACGGGTATGCCCAGACGTGGGTCCCGTGACTGCTGGGCCTAGAGTCCCAAGCTACTCCTCACTGATGAGCCCCAACAAGGGTGAAACATGTTTGGGGATGCTTGTGGTCTCGTGCAGAAGGGATGTGACCTAGCAGTTCGGGCTGGACTTCCCCTTTTGGGGTGGGGCCAAGCTTGATTTACATATGGTCTTTCCCCTTCTGTAATGGCTTGGCAGGTGAAGAACGATGGTCTGGAGGGTTGCCCCGAGCAATGCCAGTGGTTAAGATTCAGTCTAAACCTTCCAACCATCACCTCTTTGTTTCTGCTTGGGCTCAAATGAGAAATACATCTGAAATGGGTACGGATACTATTTTGGACCTGAACCCCCTTACACTGGAGATAGTACAAGAGAGGAGGTGCGCCTGTCAAGGAGATGACTGCAAATGAGGCAGCATGGCGGTGCTTTTTCCTGTGCCGGGTCTACATTGAAGAAACCCGCGACAGGAGAACAAGGTGTCCCATGGCCATGTCAGAATCATGGAAGCTATGGCATGCCAAAAACAGAAAAACTAGTGCATCAAATTAGCATGAAAGTGGGGAATATGTATTTGTATTGACAGGTCCGTTGAGGCCCACGAATGACAGAGCTCTTTTGGGCAAAGGGCTGATGGAAGTCCTGTACCTTTGTGTATGATGTCAGACAGTTCATAAATTGGTGCCAGAAACGTGCACAACATGTATGTGCGGATGGAGGTTGCAAGTCCCTCCGGTATGTTGAAGTCTCTTATGTGATTCGGGGCCATTCATTCACATCTGGGGGTAGAGATTTGCGAGGTCAGAGCATCTTCAAACCTCCCTCTGCTCCATTGTATGCTTGCGAACTCTCATAGAACAGATCGATGGATGCCTGCATGGCGGTGTAAATACAAGAAATACAAACGTACAAGACCGATCTCATTGATTGTGCATGGATGAATGAACAACAATGTTTAAATAACAGGAAGAGGATTTAGGCAAAACATAAGCAAGCCCATATTCCAATTATACACAATGTCCAGATAAACAGCTTGCTGGCTCCAGTAATATGAAAAAATCGAACAGAAAAATGGGCCATTCTATAAAAGTTTGCGATAAGTGCACTGTGTGAACAGGGTAGTGAAAATGCACGCGCATAAATTAGGTTCCATAATAGTCTTTGAATCTGAAGTCATGCTGCTAGCCGACCAACGAGAAATAATGACTAAAGGTGTTTTAATGATGTTGAAATCCCAGGCCACCCTTTGAAGTCCTAGCTCAGAAATCGCTTAAGTCAATTTCATTATGTCCAAGTATTTTTTTCAGCGTCATTGACCGCTTTGAAATGTGGTCATCTATATTTGAATACATTGTCTGTCCTAACGAAGTTATTAACAGCCAGGCAACAGAGTGAATAGAGCTGGCGAGTGACTGTTTTTCTTAGTATAGGAAACCTACATTTTGTAATTGGATCATTGAGCATTTCCCCATAAATGCATGGGTTTAATATAAGTTTCACAGTAAAAAGAAGCACAGAAACTAGACGAGCGATCAACGCAAAAAGAAAAGGCCCATCGTGTATGGCCTACACATGAAACAAACATTCAAAAGGCTGTCAGAACTTGTGCACCATTGTAATATTTCAGAACTGAATCATGCCGATAACCCTGCACTTTATACAAAAAAAAAAAAATAACAGTCGTATATTTTTGTCTTCTCGTTGTATTGATCTAATTACGCTTGACATGCATGTTACACACATCGCCTAGACACCGTTTCTTTTATGAGTCGAGTTCTACTTCTTGGGCTTCTGTGGGAAAGGCTGCAAACTAAGTAAACATGGGAAGGTGCCTGAATAATTACTATAGGCTCTTGGTCGAAGATGTCAGAGTACATGATATCATCTAAATGATTGGGCATTTAGTTAATATTCAACTCAACATACTGCGGTGATCCGGGCGAAAGTGACAGTCTTTGCAATGCCGGATGGCACACATTAAATAACGAAATATGTTTTCCAATCATATGTTTATCTTTACATCTGTTTTAATTGGTCAGGCTGAAAGATAGAGGGCTCAGACCTTTCCCAAAATCGTGTTCATGCAGGGATTCCATTGACACATTTTGATCGAAACGATTTATATTGGAAATCTGATGCTGAAGAGGTGTTCGATCACACATTGTTGTATGTGGTTGATAATACACCAGGGTGCACAAAGAGAGCTGATTTGGTTCAGCGGATGTTGGAAAACATCTGGGAACATTTGCAAAAATAGCCACAATGCCATGTGATTTTTTTTCAAGATTAGCCACACGACCTACAGATACATGGATCAACTTGCTGCAACGTAAAGTTGTTAATGCACGTCAGAACACGGATATGTCTGCTTTTATGAGAGGCAAGGGACTCCCAGTTGTTGACCATTTTAATATTTGAGCACATAGCCCAAACACATCCTGTGGTAATACCCCTAAAGAATAATGGCAACCACGTCTTGTGGCAACATCTCAGGCCTTTTAAAATGTATCTTGTATTAAGTGTACACATGTATGTTTTGTAAGAGAGTTGCTTATTATTATTATTTTTTAGAAATGTGTTCTTCCATTTTGGTATTTTCCCTAAGCTAACAGACTTTCGAACTCATCATCCAAAATTGCCTGCCTATGCAACAGTTGCAGAGACTGATATTGTTGGTGTGTGGGGGGAGAGGGTTTAGGCAAAGGCACTGTACTAAATGATATGCTGTCATTCACAGCTAGTGAACATTGTTAGTGACGGGGCGCACATATTTCACTAAATCATAGCGGGAAACCAAGCACTAGCTTGGGGACCAAAAGTAACATGGGGAGGCCTCAGAGGGACCCTCTCCTGAGAGTTTAAAATGATGTGTTAAAATGGTTTCTTTTATAGCACCATTTAAAAAAAGGCACAAAGAAATACAATTTAATTTCATGAAGCTGTAACCACAATCTAGCTTTACTAGTAATGGTTACTGTAAATCACTTACCTGAAGCATTGGCAACAATCTATCTATGCCAATGATGGTCATTGTAAATCTCTTGCATGATGCTTTGGCCACCATCTATGCCAGTAAGGGTGACTGTCACTTGTATGAGGTGTTGCTACCATACATTTATGTCAGTAATGGTAATTGTCAATTTCATTCATGAAGATGTGGCCACATCTATCTGTGCCAGTAAAGGTCCCTGTAAATCAATCGATGAGGCCTTGGCCACAATTTATCAATTCCAGTGTTGGTCAATGTAAATCACTTGCATGACTCTCTCATCACAATACATCTGTGTCGGTAAAGGACACTGTCATTTTCATGTGGCTCCAGGTACAAAACATTTCTGCCAGTAATGGTCAATGTATAAACAATGGCTGTAGGCACATTTTAGGAACAAAGATAACGCTCTTTGGGTATAATTAGCAAATTGAGCATGTACCAATAATCATAGAGCATTTTGGAAAACTCTACATTCTACCAAACAGTCTTCCTTTAATAAGCAGTGTCGTCACTGAATAATGGACTAGGCACATTGATATTGCTATTGGTACATTAACTGTAGAATCCATTTCTTTTTCTCATACCTCTGAATCATGGCCCTTCATAGTCACTTGATGATTGAATAGCCCTTGAAACACCTGTGTATAGGTGCGTTAAAAATGCCATATCATATCATATCATATTACCTAAATGCTTACACTGAATAAAGCTTTTACAACAACATTGAGAGTATTAATTCTCAAGACCACCTGGCACAGATGGAAAATGCAATGCCTTACTCAGGTTCCACTCTGCCCATTGGGCTGAAGCCCTTCATCAACTATTTATAGCCATCAGCTGCACTGGGCTGTTACCAACATCTTGGCCTGACAATATTATAGACCCTACACATAAAAAGGCAGCTGGAACAACCTAGTAAATTATAGACTATTAGCAATGGTTGATGCCTCCTCAAAAATATTTACCAGAACCGTCACTCATTGAATTACTTCCTGATAGATCAAAATAATATCATCCCCTACAATCAAACTGGGGTTTGAAAATAATCTAGCACCTTATACAATATACTCACCTTGGTTACTCTTATTGAAATCGCTTGGAATACTCGAAAACAACCAATCTATGTGGCATTCATAGATTTTAGTGCTGTGCTTGATACAGTAGTGCGAGAATAACCCTCGATCAAACTAGTTGCATGGAACATCCCAGCGGGCCTATTGTCTATGATAATTCATCTGCACACAAATACGTAAGATTAACGTTTGTTTGGATTATACAGGACGAGTAACACAATGGATACATGTTTACAGGGTTGTATATTAGCACCTACCTTCTGTAATCTGTATCTTGCTGATCTCCATACAGTTTTAACCTCACATAATTGTCATCCTCTAAAACTTGGCACCACCCCTATCTCTTGGCTGGGTTGTGCTGATGATTTGTTACTGATAGACTGCTCCTGAAAAGGCCTTCAAGCTCAATTGAACACCTTGAGCAATTATGCAACCCTTAATTGTCTTACAATCAACACACAGAACACTAAATGTATACCATTTGCTCCAAGTAGAACCAAGCTTAAGCAATACTGCAGGACATTAAAAAAACATCAAAGTGGAACAAGTTACTACATATAAATATCTGGGAAATTCTGTTGATGACACAAGACAGTGGTCTGCACAGCTAGAGTCAGTGCAATCTAAAACAACTTAGAGACATGTAAGAACCACTGAAACTCACCCCTACTCTGATTTTTCACAAGATTTGGCAGGTCAGTTGAAGAAGGTCCTATGTCGCTTTTCCCACCATCAGGCTCAGTCCTTGATTCACAGGGGTTTCAGGTTCGAGTATTTGTATTTTTTGTATTTAATTTATTTATGCTGCGCACCTTGCCCTGGGGCATCTGGGCGCATGTAGGAAAAAGGTTACAGACATTCGTTTGAAGTTACACAAATCAGATCACAGGTGAGCAAGTGCAGATAAGGCAGTGGCAACATTGTTACAAGAAGTGCAGTCAGTTGTAGTTACAAGCAATCAGATTACAGATGAGCAGAAACAGTGCTGTAGATAACGGTCACGTTACAAGTGCAGCATAGGAAGAATCATTGATGCAAAGCGACCTGTGGGGACAGTTCCCGAAAGGACAATGCGCTTAAGTGGCAGAAGCATCAAGTTCATGTAGCCATACTTTGTTTTTTTTCTTAAATGAGTAGAAGGAGGGATCAGATCTGAGTATGGTGCGTAGGGTATTCCATAGTTTAGCAGCCAGGTCAGGGAAACTAGATCCTCTGGCTGTCTGCAGCTTGTAGCTGGGTATGGTGAGTGTGTGTAAATGTGCAGACCCCAGAGGCTTGATAGCTGTGTATTGCTTAAATCGGTTGGTCAAGTATGCAGGGGCCAGATTGTTCAGGGCCTTATGAGTTAGGGCATGAGTTTTGAGAGAGATATGATGGGCTACAGGGACCCAGTGTAGATTACGTCTTGTGTCAGAGATGTGGGATCTCCTTGGGAAGTTGAATGCCACCCTGATGGCATTGTTCTGAGTGACCTGTAGCTTGTCAATGTTTTTTTGGCAAGTCCCTAAGTAGGGGGCGTTACAATAGTCAATTTTGAACATGATGAGGGTTCTGGCAAGGATAATGCAATTGTCAGTCGTAAGGAATAGTCTGCAAGCAGTGATGAGTTTGCAGGTATAGGCCGAAGTGGAGACTACAGCTTTAGTTTGTTTGGTCAAGGAGAGTGAGGAGTCTAAGTAGATGCCAAGAGTTTTTGTATCCTTAGACACTATGATAATGTTCCCATCGATTGTAAATTATTTGTAGGCTGGGTCATGATTACTTATTTTGAGGTGAGAGCCAAGGATGAGAAGCTCTGTCTTTTCTTCATTGAGGCATAGCCTGTGATGAGCCATCCACGCCTGGATGGCTGAGTAGACTTTGTTGATAGCTTTAGAGTCAGTTGCATAAACACCAGAGATAGGGATGAGTATCTGGGTGTTGTCAGCATAATTGGTGTATGTGACTTCCAGATAATCAAGTATGTAAAAGAGTGGTTTGGTGAACACATTGTACACTGTTGGGGATACACAGGATCCTTGCGGGACACCGCACATGACTGGGGCTGGTTCAGCAGAAGCAGACGGGGAGAACACTCTCATAGTTCTGTTGGCCAGGAAGGAACTGATTCACGATATGGCAGCATCAGAAAAGTGGGCAGCTGTTTTAAGGTGATGACAGAGAATGGGATGATGAACCAAATCAAAGGCAGCTGAAATATCAAGAAGAAGTAGGAGTGCCATCTTGCCCTTGTCTTTCAGGTCCTCAATTTGTGTTTTTAAGTCAATCAAGGCTGTCTCTGTCCCATGTCTTGGTCGGAATCCTGATTGTCTTAGGCCTAGTAATTTGTTTGATTCGAGGTAGTCCTGGATTTGTAAGTAGGCTGCCCTGTCCAGGATTTTTAGAAGGAAGGGCACTGTAGTAATGGGTCTATAGTTGGATGGGTTGCACAGGTCAAGTGTGGGTTTTTTGATTAGTGGGTTGACCCAAGCGTCCTTGAGGTTATCAGGGACAAAACCAGTTTTGAAGGAGGCATTTATAAGGTGGTGATGAAGGGAGCAAGATCATGCGCAGCTTCATTAATGATAGGAGGTGACTGTCACCTTGACAGTTAGAAGGATTAAGCTTCTTAATGATATTTTCAAATTTGCAGGTAGCGAGAGGCATGAAGTTGAAAGGTTTGAATTAATGTTTCAGGATAGGGAGGTTGTGGTGCGGAAAATTAATAGGGGAGTCAGAAAGATTGCTCTTTTTTGTGTTAATTGTGGCTTGTAGCGTAGAAATTGTATCTGAGAGAGCCTTTTGAATGTTAGTACACCAGACGGTGTCAGGGGCGCAGGAGTCCATTGGCGCTACTGTAAAATCTAATTGCTTGAAGATTTTGAAGAGTTCTTTTGTGTTGGATTGTGCCATCAGAATACGTTTATTGTACATGTCTTTTTTAGCATCTAATATGGCTTCTTTGTAAATAGAGCAGGCAGTAGTAAGGTTATTTTTGTTGCCAAGTGATGGTGTACTTTTCCAATGTGCCTCAGCCTTTCTTTTTCTCTGCGGAGGTCTCTAAGATGAGGAGTAATCCAAGTATTAAGATGGGAACGAGGTTTTTTCTTGCACAATTTAAGTGGCGCAATGGTGTTAATGTCTTTTAGCATAGATTGACTGTAGGAGTCGACTAAAACTGAAGGGTCAGTACAGGAGGTGGAGGTGGTGTTCAAAAGGGGGAGGATCAGCGGTAGCAGCTTTTCCATTGTAATGTCCTTCTCATTGCGAGTGAGGATAGATGGGGCGAGGTAGGGTTTCTCAATGGTGAAGATTAATTTATAATGATCCGACCAGAAGCAGGAGGTCACAGAGATCAAATTAGTTGAGCAATTCTGGTCTGCAATCCAGTAAAGAGTATGTCCTTTATTATGAGTAGGCTCGTTAACATGTTGTGTGAGACTGGAGTTGGTAAGCATGCTTGCTAAATCAGAGGCTTTGGTGTCATTAGTCCTTATACTCAAGGTTAAAATCACCAAGTAAGATAATTTGTGAATTGGGTTTAGTATTAGTGGCAAGGATAGAGGATATGTCTTCCGTAAACGTGGTGATAAGACCAGGTGGTCTGTAAATGAGGTACACAGTTGCAGTTTGGTTGGGCGAGATAGGAAGTTTAATAGAGAGTAGCTCAGCAGATGGGATCTGAATGTTGGGGATGGTTCTGAATTCAAGTACACTCTTGAAGATAAAGGCTAGTCCAAAACCCTTGGTTTGATTAGTGTCCCTGTCACACCTAATGATAGAATAATTGTCAGGGATGACAAGGGATAAGGCGGGACCTGCTTCCGCGTGCAACCAAGTCTCTGTAATAGCAAGGAAGTCTAGATTTTCTGTGTTGATGAAGTCTGCTATCTCTAAGGCATGAGCTGGGAGGAAACGAGCATTTATGAGGGCACCTTTGATCTTAAAGTCATTAGCTTTGGAGGTACTGGGAGCCAGTGGGGATGGCGCGGTTTTAGTGGCCAGCAGTGCAGTGTCTAGGTTGAGGCTAGGTGTTAGTGGTTTGTTATGAGCGTCATAAGGATGTCGGTAGGTAAAGTGGAGTCTTGCAGCTAGTCTATGGTTTCTGGTTCTGGTGCTGCAAGGTAGACTTGAGTATGTAAGTGTAGTCAGTATTGAAGTAGTGGGTGGAGAAGCTGTATGTGTGGACAGTGGGCTATTGGAGGAGGAGGGAGTATTGTAAGTAGTTTGGTAGAACCTAGTGCCAAGTCTCTGGTTTTGCGCAAGAATAAAAGGAGGGCGATGAGCTAGGGGAACTTTGCAGTTGGATGTAGGGGTCTGGTAGATCTCTGGTCGGGGTCTTTGGCTGGTGCAATGACTCTTGGTGGCAGAATGCAGCAAAAAATGATGCAGGAACCCTCTCAGGACTGAACTCGACTCATGTGAGCTATTTCAGATGGTGGTCACTGCAGCACGGCGATGCAAAGGGACTCACTTGTCACAGTTGGACTTTCCCTCCTATCTCGGGCCCCCTTGTTGCTAGGACTCTGACATTTTGCCAAGGTAAGTCTTATATGACAAGCTGAGGATACCCCAAGTTCCAGGCCTCAATGCGGAATGGCAACATTGGCAGCACAGTAGCCCAAGCTCAGAAATGGTCAGCCACAGGGCTGTCAAAGGGCACTTAGGAAAGCTCTTCCTCACAGGGTACCGAGCAGATGTCGAGAATGGGTGTTCCCTCCACTCCACAGGTCACAGCTCCCTCGCAGGACTGCTGATGAACGTCAACAAGACAGGGCTCATCCAGGACAGCAGCAGGAGTTCGTCGCCAGGCCTCCTTCAGACAGATCTGTGAGCTCCTCAGGGGTCTCACAGCTTGACGGGACTCTTGGCTCGTTCAGGTTTCTCCAGATCTCTACAGAGTGGGTGCAGGGGTCCCCTTCTTATCCCAAAAGCCAGGTAAGAGCAGAAACTCCCAGTAGCCAATAGCAGAACTTGCCTACTGGACCACTGGTGGGAACACTTATGCATAACACTTAGACACACTGAAACCAGTTTTTGGATTTGGATCAGACAGTCCCAGCCTACACCCTGCCAGCAAACAGAGTTAGCACTCCAGTAGCCTGCCAAAAGCCTCTTCTTTCCCCGGCATTGGAAGTCCATATGAGGATTTGCCTGGCCCCACCAGCCAGGAAGAAGGCTAAAAGATAAAATGGCCATAGGACAAGCAAAAACCCTTGTTGCATGGCCATGTTTGGTTACTAGCCACAGTTAGCAGCCAAACGCAGTAGATGTGGTAAGGTTAAAATGAAAAGCACCAAAACATTGGTAAACGGTAACTGCTGCTACCAGCTTGTCCATTTTACACACTTAGAGTAACCAAAAATACTCAGTGTTATTCTAGGGCAAAAACAGAAGTGCACACCATTGTACTGCATTGTAAGATGCATTGTACAAGGATAAAAAGTTACCACACGTGATAACAAGTTACTAAAAGTAGTAACAAAGTAACTAGATTAAGGGAAATAATGTTTCCCAGTACTGACAGCCTGAAGGGCATGTTAGTTTCCCCATAACAGATGAGTAAAAGACACGAAACAACAGACATGTGTCAGACTTGTTGGGCCTCCTCATTGAGGTGTAGCTTGGTTCCTATGGCGCAGCGAGCAAGGGATCCACGTATGGGCATACCCTGTCTGCCATAGGGAGACAAACTACAATTAAAAAAAAGTGATGGTTGGAAGGTTTTGAATACGAATACATCTGAACCACTGACAATGCTCTGGGCAACCTTCCACACCACCATGTTTTAGCCCATCTGCACTATTGCAAAAGAGGTGCAGTCTTACAAAAATGTAATCAGTCAAAAGCATAGTGTGTGGACAAAATGGGCAAATGCCAAGTGCAAGTTCCAGGAGCAGTTTCATTTTTCATGATGAAGGCATCTGAAAGCTGTTTATGTTTTTAATTCCAAAGCAATTCAGCTCTATAAGTTCTTTCCAAATTATGAAGCAAGCATTGAAAATCAGAATTTGTAATGCATGTTTAAGAGCCTGTTTTTTTAGGCCCAGAGTCTGCCATTAGTATTGGCCTAATCATACAATGTGCTTGCTCTCTTACCCAGTTAGTCAAGTCTTGTTGGATCAGCTGGTCATGTTCATTCTTCCACATTCAAGATGTGCAGTGATGTTTCCTCTGGTGCCTTCTGGGAAAGGTACATCAATGCTCTATGAAACAGATGGTTTATAAAGGATTAGACCCTCCCCTTTAACTTAATGTGTACACCCCTCATTCCCTGTTAGCCAATCCCCCCTTTAGCTTAATATGTACACCCCTCATTCCCTGTTAGCCAATCCAATACTAGCATATGGTTGTCATTCATGTAATCAGTTGCACGAGTTTACATTGAAATGAAGCCAATGCTACATTATCAGCTGCACACATACAATCTGGCATTTAGCTAAGCAAACCATGCATGTTTGTCTTTGAACAAGGACATGCAAGGCCAATGGTTTCTATTTTATCTTATTAGTGAATGACCATGCTAAAAAAATATATGCCAACAACCAATATCCGGCTTAATTAGCTTATTTCAATAACTTGTTTTGCCTGTTCATTTATTAACTAACATGGAAGTCCACCATTTGTTTACATAAGTAACTTCAAATTAGGACATGTACAACTCCGGATTATAACTGTGGCCTGTCAGCATCCACTTCTGATAACTGTAAGTGCATGGGTTTTGCTTTTTACTATTTGCATAAGATCACATTTGAATATGGTGGCTGTCTTAGTTTTCATTTTGCGTGCATTTGTTTGAATAAACATTATTTCACCATTATTATTTTAAAATTACGCAAAGATGTGCAGTGTGTGAGAATGCCAATGCGTTTCTATTACAATACCTAAAGAAACCTTTGTAAAATACACTTCATGTGTTTAGCAATTCGCCATTCTTTGTTTTGAATTATTGCACTCTTGGTTACTGTACTTTCATATTAAAGCACGAGAATACTCGAGTAGTTGTTATGTACACATATTTGGGCATCGTACAAAGCATTGTTTTGACTACATTATACAGTTGATTTTAACTGTATCAATGATCAACAGCCTGTTTGTTTTTTGTTGTTTTTTATGTATACAACATGTATACATGTTGACATGAACCCTTTTGCATAGTTTCTCTATCTGTGCTTTTTGCACAGAAAAGCTCTAGTTTGAACCCCTGTCGCCCTCGTGGCTTTTATCAACATCCTCTGTTGTGACTTGCAGTGAACATATTTAATCCTGTCATGCTATTTGAAAGGATTAAATTACAGTCTGTACACTATTAACTTGTACTTGATAAGAGAAGCTGTAAAGCTAACAGTGGTGGACATATATATGTGAAATGTATCCTTCTCAAATGCAATATGAATGTTCTAGGGACATGTGGCTGCCTTGCATTGAGAGCTTTCAAATCAAAAGTATCTTCATGAGGTTTATGACATTATCATTAATTGTATTCACCCCAACTGGAAACCAGGACATTCATTCAACTTTCTGAAATTTGAATTAGAGATACTCTTGATTAGTTTCCTGTCTAGCAGATCTTGAAGATGAATTAATTCATGGCAGTGGCTGTTCTTGTTTCTTTTTCAATCTCGACTCCCTGTTTCAAAGATTCAAACATTCCATACGTTTTGTCAGTGTGGTTCATTGTTTATAGCAACTGCCAGATGTTATTTAACAGGGTCTGAAAGGCTTTAAAGCTACAGCGGGTCACAAGCCTGCTTGTTGGAACATATGTTAACTATTTATTATTGTGTTTGCCATGCTGCATGAACACACACACACACACTATGTTTGCTAATGTTACAGATGTAACTGTCTTTGGAACATGCTGTTTATTTCAAAATGTATATATTGAGATAGACCTGGGCCTACAAAGTTACATTTCACTGCAGAGTGAATTATGTTTGGTTTGCTATGTGAAAACACAATTTTCACTGACTCAAATCCATATTTTAAGAATGGTATTTCTATTGCCTGTTTTTTTTCCAAGCAAGACATAAAGTATATACACATATTATTTATTTATTTATTTATTTATTGTATTTATTTATTCACATTTGTAGAGCGCACAACAGCCCTTAGGCAACGTGGTGCTTGTTACATGAAAGATTTACTTAGTTACATATCATTGTTATACATTTTGCAGTTTGTTACATGAGAAGAGATTTGCCTGGTTACATATCAATGGTAGAACGTTTTAGCGCTTGTTACATGTGTATTCCATTGCTTAGTTACAGTGGTAGTAGATAAGTATATTACCATTATTGATCGAGCCAACAGTGCACAGTATAGGTAGTTGAGGGGTGGGTGGGTGTTAGTTGGTTGGGTGTTAGTTGAGGGGTGGCAGGTAGAAGGTGTGAGGAATGGTGGGGGTTTAGTTGAAAAGTGTGGTTTTCAGATTCTTTCGGAAGGCGAGTAGGGATGTTTCAGCTCGGAGTGAGGTGGGGAGGGCGTTCCATAGCTTTGGAGCTATGTAAGGGAAGCCTTACCTTCCCGCCTTCACTTTGTTGATGCGGGGAATGGTGAGTTGGTTGGCATAGTGGGTTCTTATGGGTCTTGCTGATGTGGCTTATGCATTTGTGAGAATTTTAAATGTAATGCAGTCCTTGACTGGGAGCCAGTGCGCTGCTTGTCTCACTTGGGTGATATGGTCCCTTCTTGGGATACCTAGTGCTACCCTGAATGCATTGTTTTGTGTGATCTGTAGTTTGTTCAGGTTTCTACCGGAAGTGCCTGCAAGGAGTGAGTTGCAATAGTCTAACTTCGCGCCTACAGTGGCTCTGGCGATAGAGAGGCAGTTAGGCTTGGTTAGGAAGGGTTTGATGGCGTTGATGAGTTTTATGCTTAAGGCAAAGGCTGATGCTATGGAGTTGACTTGCTTATTCATGGAAAACGTGTCGTCGAGGTGGACCCCAAGGTCTTGACAGACTTGAGGACGGGGATAACGGTGTTGTCTATGTTAAAGCTAGAGTAGGTGCAGTCTGAATTTGGCAGTGTTGTTTTTTGGCCCAGGATGAGAATCTTGGTCTCATCCCCATTAAGGCAGAGACCATTTTCCGCCATCCAGGCATGGATTGTGGCATAGATTAGGTTTAGAGCGGCAGCATCAATGTCATACGAGCCAGATAGAGGTAGGAGTACTTGGGTATCGTCCGCATAGTTGGTATATGCGATTCCAAGTGCGTCTAGCTTATCAAAGCGAGGCTTTGTAAAAAGATTATAGAGTGTGGGAGCAGTACATGAGCCCTGTGGGACTCCACAATGAATTGTGGTGGGTGCTGCATTTGCTTTATCCGAGAACACTTTCATTACTCTTCCTTCAAGGAAGGAGGTAATCCAAGAGGTTGCCTGTTTGGAGAATTGAGTACAAAAAAGAAGGTGGGTGAGGCGCGCACTCCCGGTCCTGGTCAATTGAACCTGTTGTAAAAAATAAGTAGCTGGGTCAAATCCCAAAATGGACAAAAATTCACAGGGTTAGATCCCTTCTGCTGCAAATCAGGTACTTAGTAATAACAGGGTTAGATCCCTTGCTGCAAATCAGGTACTCAGTAATAACAGGGTTAGATCCCTCGGCTGCATTTCTGTGGTCTGTAGTTGTTCTCCTCCTAGCGCTTTCTTATCTCAAATAATCATCAGGGAGGCTGTTGAGCAGGTGTGTCTAATTAGACTCAAAGGATTCTGGTAGCTGTAGTGAAAATGTTTTTTTCTGTTCAGGTGACCAGCAACCGACACCCCTCCAAAGCACAAGTCCTTCTCAAATTTGGTGGAGGGGAGAGAACCATCTTCATGTTTCTCCAAAGTGGGGCATAGTCACCCCGTGGCGCTGCCTCTGGAGCCCGGGACTCCCATAGCATTCAGTACAAAAAAGAAGGTGGGTGAGGCGCGCACTCCCGGTCCTGGTCAATTGAACCTGTTGTAAAAAATAAGTAGCTGGGTCAAATCCCAAAATGGACAAAAATTCACAGGGTTAGATCCCTTCTGCTGCAAATCAGGTACTTAGTAATAACAGGGTTAGATCCCTCGGCTGCATTTCTGTGATCTGTAGTTGTTCTCCTCCTAGCGCTTTCTTATCTCAAATAATCATCAGGGAGGCTGTTGAGCAGGTGTGTCTAATTAGACTCAAAGGATTCTGGTAGCTGTAGTGAAAATGTTTTTTTCTGTTCAGGTGACCAGCAACCGACACCCCTCCAAAGCACAAGTCCTTCCCAAATTTGGGGGAGGGGAGAGAACCATCTTTATGTTTCTCCAAAGTGGGGCATAGTCACCCCGTGGCGCTGCCTCTGGAGCCCGGGACTCCCATAGCATTCAGTACAAAAAAGAAGGTGGGTGAGGCGCGCACTCCCGGTCCTGGTCAATTGAACCTGTTATAAAAAATAAGTAGCTGGGTCAAATCCCAAAATGGACAAAAATTCACAGGGTTAGATCCCTTCTGCTGCAAATCAGGTACTTAGTAATAACAGGGTTAGATCCCTTGCTGCAAATCAGGTACTCAGTAATAACAGGGTTAGATCCCTCGGCTGCATTTCTGTGGTCTGTAGTTGTTCTCCTCCTAGCGCTTTCTTATCTCAAATAATCATCAGGGAGGCTGTTGAGCAGGTGTGTCTAATTAGACTCAAAGGATTCTGGTAGCTGTAGTGAAAATGTTTTTTTCTGTTCAGGTGACCAGCAACCGACACCCCTCCAAAGCACAAGTCCTTCCCAAATTTGGGGGAGGGGAGAGAACCATCTTTATGTTTCTCCAAAGTGGGGCATAGTCACCCCGTGGCGCTGCCTCTGGAGCCCGGGACTCCCATAGCATTCAGTACAAAAAAGAAGGTGGGTGAGGCGCGCACTCCCGGTCCTGGTCAATTGAACCTGTTGTAAAAAATAAGTAGCTGGGTCAAATCCCAAAATGGACAAAAATTCACAGGGTTAGATCCCTTCTGCTGCAAATCAGGTACTTAGTAATAACAGGATTAGATCCCTTGCTGCAAATCAGGTACTCAGTAATAACAGGGTTAGATCCCTCGGCTGCATTTCTGTGGTCTGTAGTTGTTCTCCTCCTAGCGCTTTCTTATCTCAAATAATCATCAGGGAGGCTGTTGAGCAGGTGTGTCTAATTAGACTCAAAGGATTCTGGTAGCTGTAGTGAAAATGTTTTTTTCTGTTCAGGTGACCAGCAACCGACACCCCTCCAAAGCACAAGTCCTTCCCAAATTTGGGGGAGGGGAGAGAACCATCTTTATGTTTCTCCAAAGTGGGGCATAGTCACCCCGTGGCGCTGCCTCTGGAGCCCGGGACTCCCATAGCATTCAGTACAAAAAAGAAGGTGGGTGAGACGCGCACTCCCGGTCCTGGTCAATTGAACCTGTTGTAAAAAATAAGTAGCTGGGTCAAATCCCAAAATGGACAAAAATGCACTGGGTTAGATCCCTTCTGCTGCAAATCAGGTACTTAGTAATAACAGGGTTAGATCCCTTGCTGCAAATCAGGTACTCAGTAATAACAGGGTTAGATCCCTCGGCTGCATTTCTGTGGTCTGTAGTTGTTCTCCTCCTAGCGCTTTCTTATCTCAAATAATCATCAGGGAGGCTGTTGAGCAGGTGTGTCTAATTAGACTCAAAGGATTCTGGTAGCTGTAGTGAAAATGTTTTTTTCTGTTCAGGTGACCAGCAACCGACACCCCTCCAAAGCACAAGTCCTTCCCAAATTTGGGGGAGGGGAGAGAACCATCTTTATGTTTCTCCAAAGTGGGGCATAGTCACCCCATGGCGCTGCCTCTGGAGCCCGGGACTCCCATAGCATTCAGTACAAAAAAGAAGGTGGGTGAGGCGCGCACTCCCGGTCCTGGTCAATTGAACCTGTTGTAAAAAATAAGTAGCTGGGTCAAATCCCAAAATGGACAAAAATTCACAGGGTTAGATCCCTTCTGCTGCAAATCAGGTACTTAGTAATAACAGGGTTAGATCCCTTGCTGCAAATCAGGTACTCAGTAATAACAGGGTTAGATCCCTCGGCTGCATTTCTGTGGTCTGTAGTTGTTCTCCTCCTAGCGCTTTCTTATCTCAAATAATCATCAGGGAGGCTGTTGAGCAGGTGTGTCTAATTAGACTCAAAGGATTCTGGTAGCTGTAGTGAAAATGTTTTTTTCTGTTCAGGTGACCAGCAACCGACACCCCTCCAAAGCACAAGTCCTTCCCAAATTTGGTGGAGGGGAGAGAACCATCTTCATGTTTCTCCAAAGTGGGGCATAGTCACCCCGTGGCGCTGCCTCTGGAGCCCGGGACTCCCATAGCATTCAGTACAAAAAAGAAGGTGGGTGAGGCGCGCACTCCCGGTCCTGGTCAATTGAACCTGTTGTAAAAAATAAGTAGCTGGGTCAAATCCCAAAATGGACAAAAATTCACAGGGTTAGATCCCTTCTGCTGCAAATCAGGTACTTAGTAATAACAGGGTTAGATCCCTCGGCTGCATTTCTGTGGTCTGTAGTTGTTCTCCTCCTAGCGCTTTCTTATCTCAAATAATCATCAGGGAGGCTGTTGAGCAGGTGTGTCTAATTAGACTCAAAGGATTCTGGTAGCTGTAGTGAAAATGTTTTTTTCTGTTCAGGTGACCAGCAACCGACACCCCTCCAAAGCACAAGTCCTTCCCAAATTTGGGGGAGGGGAGAGAACCATCTTTATGTTTCTCCAAAGTGGGGCATAGTCACCCCGTGGCGCTGCCTCTGGAGCCCGGGACTCCCATAGCATTCAGTACAAAAAAGAAGGTGGGTGAGGCGCGCACTCCCGGTCCTGGTCAATTGAACCTGTTGTAAAAAATAAGTAGCTGGGTCAAATCCCAAAATGGACAAAAATTCACAGGGTTAGATCCCTTCTGCTGCAAATCAGGTACTTAGTAATAACAGGGTTAGATCCCTTGCTGCAAATCAGGTACTCAGTAATAACAGGGTTAGATCCCTCGGCTGCATTTCTGTGGTCTGTAGTTGTTCTCCTCCTAGCGCTTTCTTATCTCAAATAATCATCAGGGAGGCTGTTGAGCAGGTTTGTCTAATTAGACTCAAAGGATTCTGGTAGCTGTAGTGAAAATGTTTTTTTCTGTTCAGGTGACCAGCAACCGACACCCCTCCAAAGCACAAGTCCTTCCCAAATTTGGGGGAGGGGAGAGAACCATCTTTATGTTTCTCCAAAGTGGGGCATAGTCTCCCCGTGGCGCTGCCTCTGGAGCCCGGGACTCCCATAGCATTCAGTACAAAAAAGAAGGTGGGTGAGGCGCGCACTCCCGGTCCTGGTCAATTGAACCTGTTGTAAAAAATAAGTAGCTGGGTCAAATCCCAAAATGGACAAAAATTCACAGGGTTAGATCCCTTCTGCTGCAAATCAGGTACTTAGTAATAACAGGGTTAGATCCCTTGCTGCAAATCAGGTACTCAGTAATAACAGGGTTAGATCCCTCGGCTGCATTTCTGTGGTCTGTAGTTGTTCTCCTCCTAGCGCTTTCTTATCTCAAATAATCATCAGGGAGGCTGTTGAGCAGGTGTGTCTAATTAGACTCAAAGGATTCTGGTAGCTGTAGTGAAAATGTTTTTTTCTGTTCAGGTGACCAGCAACCGACAACCCTCTAAAGCACAAGTCCTTCCCAAATTTGGGGGAGGGGAGAGAACCATCTTTATGTTTCTCCAAAGTGGGGCATAGTCACCCCGTGGCGCTGCCTCTGGAGCCCGGGACTCCCATAGCATTCAGTACAAAAAAGAAGGTGGGTGAGGCGCGCACTCCCGGTCCTGGTCAATTGAACCTGTTATAAAAAATAAGTAGCTGGGTCAAATCCCAAAATGGACAAAAATTCACAGGGTTAGATCCCTTCTGCTGCAAATCAGGTACTTAGTAATAACAGGGTTAGATCCCTTGCTGCAAATCAGGTACTCAGTAATAACAGGGTTAGATCCCTCGGCTGCATTTCTGTGGTCTGTAGTTGTTCTCCTCCTAGCGCTTTCTTATCTCAAATAATCATCAGGGAGGCTGTTGAGCAGGTGTGTCTAATTAGACTCAAAGGATTCTGGTAGCTGTAGTGAAAATGTTTTTTTCTGTTCAGGTGACCAGCAACCGACACCCCTCCAAAGCACAAGTCCTTCCCAAATTTGGGGGAGGGGAGAGAACCATCTTTATGTTTCTCCAAAGTGGGGCATAGTCACCCCGTGGCGCTGCCTCTGGAGCCCGGGACTCCCATAGCATTCAGTACAAAAAAGAAGGTGGGTGAGGCGCGCACTCCCGGTCCTGGTCAATTGAACCTGTTATAAAAAATAAGTAGCTGGGTCAAATCCCAAAATGGACAAAAATTCACAGGGTTAGATCCCTTCTGCTGCAAATCAGGTACTTAGTAATAACAGGGTTAGATCCCTTGCTGCAAATCAGGTACTCAGTAATAACAGGGTTAGATCCCTCGGCTGCATTTCTGTGGTCTGTAGTTGTTCTCCTCCTAGCGCTTTCTTATCTCAAATAATCATCAGGGAGGCTGTTGAGCAGGTGTGTCTAATTAGACTCAAAGGATTCTGGTAGCTGTAGTGAAAATGTTTTTTTCTGTTCAGGTGACCAGCAACCGACACCCCTCCAAAGCACAAGTCCTTCCCAAATTTGGGGGAGGGGAGAGAACCATCTTTATGTTTCTCCAAAGTGGGGCATAGTCACCCCGTGGCGCTGCCTCTGGAGCCCGGGACTCCCATAGCATTCAGTACAAAAAAGAAGGTGGGTGAGGCGCGCACTCCCGGTCCTGGTCAATTGAACCTGTTGTAAAAAATAAGTAGCTGGGTCAAATCCCAAAATGGACAAAAATTCACAGGGTTAGATCCCTTCTGCTGCAAATCAGGTACTTAGTAATAACAGGGTTAGATCCCTTGCTGCAAATCAGGTACTCAGTAATAACAGGGTTAGATCCCTCGGCTGCATTTCTGTGGTCTGTAGTTGTTCTCCTCCTAGCGCTTTCTTATCTCAAAAAATCATCATGGAGGCTGTTGAGCAGGTGTGTCTAATTAGACTCAAAGGATTCTGGTAGCTGTAGTGAAAAGGTTTTTTTCTGTTCAGGTGACCAGCAACTGACACCCCTCCAAAGCACAAGTCCTTCCCAAATTTGGGGGAGGGGAGAGAACCATCTTTATGTTTCTCCAAAGTGGGGCATAGTCACCCCGTGGCGCTGCCTCTGGAGCCCGGGACTCCCATAGCATTCAGTACAAAAAAGAAGGTGGGTGAGGCGCGCACTCCCGGTCCTGGTCAATTGAACCTGTTGTAAAAAATAAGTAGCTGGGTCAAATCCCAAAATGGACAAAAATTCACAGGGTTAGATCCCTTCTGCTGCAAATCAGGTACTTAGTAATAACAGGGTTAGATCCCTTGCTGCAAATCAGGTACTCAGTAATAACAGGGTTAGATCCCTCGGCTGCATTTCTGTGGTCTGTAGTTGTTCTCCTCCTAGCGCTTTCTTATCTCAAATAATCATCAGGGAGGCTGTTGAGCAGGTGTGTCTAATTAGACTCAAAGGATTCTGGTAGCTGTAGTGAAAATGTTTTTTTCTGTTCAGGTGACCAGCAACCGACAACCCTCTAAAGCACAAGTCCTTCCCAAATTTGGGGGAGGGGAGAGAACCATCTTTATGTTTCTCCAAAGTGGGGCATAGTCACCCCGTGGCGCTGCCTCTGGAGCCCGGGACTCCCATAGCATTCAGTACAAAAAAGAAGGTGGGTGAGGCGCGCACTCCCGGTCCTGGTCAATTGAACCTGTTGTAAAAAATAAGTAGCTGGGTCAAATCCCAAAATGGACAAAAATTCACAGGGTTAGATCCCTTCTGCTGCAAATCAGGTACTTAGTAATAACAGGGTTAGATCCCTTGCTGCAAATCAGGTACTCAGTAATAACAGGGTTAGATCCCTCGGCTGCATTTCTGTGGTCTGTAGTTGTTCTCCTCCTAGCGCTTTCTTATCTCAAATAATCATCAGGGAGGCTGTTGAGCAGGTGTGTCTAATTAGACTCAAAGGATTCTGGTAGCTGTAGTGAAAATGTTTTTTTCTGTTCAGGTGACCAGCAACCGACACCCCTCCAAAGCACAAGTCCTTCCCAAATTTGGGGGAGGGGAGAGAACCATCTTTATGTTTCTCCAAAGTGGGGCATAGTCACCCCGTGGCGCTGCCTCTGGAGCCCGGGACTCCCATAGCATTCAGTACAAAAAAGAAGGTGGGTGAGGCGCGCACTCCCGGTCCTGGTCAATTGAACCTGTTGTAAAAAATAAGTAGCTGGGTCAAATCCCAAAATGGACAAAAATTCACAGGGTTAGATCCCTTCTGCTGCAAATCAGGTACTTAGTAATAACAGGGTTAGATCCCTTGCTGCAAATCAGGTACTCAGTAATAACAGGGTTAGATCCCTCGGCTGCATTTCTGTGGTCTGTAGTTGTTCTCCTCCTAGCGCTTTCTTATCTCAAAAAATCATCAGGGAGGCTGTTGAGCAGGTGTGTCTAATTAGACTCAAAGGATTCTGGTAGCTGTAGTGAAAAGGTTTTTTTCTGTTCAGGTGACCAGCAACCGACACCCCTCCAAAGCACAAGTCCTTCCCAAATTTGGGGGAGGGGAGAGAACCATCTTTATGTTTCTCCAAAGTGGGGCATAGTCACCCCGTGGCGCTGCCTCTGGAGCCCGGGACTCCCATAGCATTCAGTACAAAAAAGAAGGTGGGTGAGGCGCGCACTCCCGGTCCTGGTCAATTGAACCTGTTGTAAAAAATAAGTAGCTGGGTCAAATCCCAAAATGGACAAAAATGCACTGGGTTAGATCCCTTCTGCTGCAAATCAGGTACTTAGTAATAACAGGGTTAGATCCCTTGCTGCAAATCAGGTACTCAGTAATAACAGGGTTAGATCCCTCGGCTGCATTTCTGTGGTCTGTAGTTGTTCTCCTCCTAGCGCTTTCTTATCTCAAATAATCATCAGGGAGGCTGTTGAGCAGGTGTGTCTAATTAGACTCAAAGGATTCTGGTAGCTGTAGTGAAAATGTTTTTTTCTGTTCAGGTGACCAGCAACCGACACCCCTCCAAAGCACAAGTCCTTCCCAAATTTGGGGGAGGGGAGAGAACCATCTTTATGTTTCTCCAAAGTGGGGCATAGTCACCCCGTGGCGCTGCCTCTGGATCCCGGGACTCCCATAGCATTCAGTACAAAAAAGAAGGTGGGTGAGGTGCGCACTCCCGGTCCTGGTCAATTGAACCTGTTGTAAAAAATAAGTAGCTGGGTCAAATCCCAAAATGGACAAAAATTCACAGGGTTAGATCCCTTCTGCTGCAAATCAGGTACTTAGTAATAACAGGGTTAGATCCCTTGCTGCAAATCAGGTACTCAGTAATAACAGGGTTAGATCCCTCGGCTGCATTTCTGTGGTCTGTAGTTGTTCTCCTCCTAGCGCTTTCTTATCTCAAATAATCATCAGGGAGGCTGTTGAGCAGGTGTGTCTAATTAGACTCAAAGGATTCTGGTAGCTGTAGTGAAAATGTTTTTTTCTGTTCAGGTGACCAGCAACCGACACCCCTCCAAAGCACAAGTCCTTCCCAAATTTGGGGGAGGGGAGAGAACCATCTTTATGTTTCTCCAAAGTGGGGCATAGTCACCCCGTGGCGCTGCCTCTGGAGCCCGGGACTCCCATAGCATTCAGTACAAAAAAGAAGGTGGGTGAGACGCGCACTCCCGGTCCTGGTCAATTGAACCTGTTGTAAAAAATAAGTAGCTGGGTCAAATCCCAAAATGGACTAAAATTCACAGGGTTAGATCCCTTCTGCTGCAAATCAGGTACTTAGTAATAACAGGGTTAGATCCCCCTCCCCCAAATTTGGGAAGGACTTGTGCTTTGGAGGGGTGTTGGTTGCTGGTCACCTGAACAGAAAAAAACCTTTTCACTACAGCTACCAGAATCCTTTGAGTCTAATTAGACACACCTGCTCAACAGCCTCCCTGATGATTATTTGAGATAAGAAAGCGCTAGGAGGAGAACAACTACAGACCACAGAAATGCAGCCGAGGGATCTAACCCTGTTATTACTGAGTACCTGATTTGCAGCAAGGGATCTAACCCTGTTATTACTAAGTACCTGATTTGCAGCAGAAGGGATCTAACCCTGTGAATTTTTGTCCATTTTGGGATTTGACCCAGCTACTTATATTTTTTACAACAGGTTCAATTGACCAGGACCGGGAGTGCGCGCTTCACCCACCTTCTCTTTTGTACTGAATGCTATGGGAGTCCCGGGCTCCAGAGGCAGCGCCACGGGGTGACTGTGCCCCACTTTGGAGAATCATAAAAATGGTTCTCTCCCCTCCCCCAAATTTGGGAAGGACTTGTGCTTTGGAGGGGTGTCGGTTGCTGGTCACCTGAACAGAAAAAAACCTTTTCACTACAGCTACCAGAATCCTTTGAGTCTAATTAGACACACCTGCTCAACAGCCTCCCTGATGATTATTTGAGATAAGAAAGCGCTAGGAGGAGAACAACTACAGACCACATAAATGCAGCCGAGGGATCTAATCCTGTTATTACTGAGTACCTGATTTGCAGCAAGGGATCTAACCCTGTTATTACTAAGTACCTGATTTGCAGCAGAAGGGATCTAACCCTGTGAATTTTTGTCCATTTTGGGATTTGACCCAGCTACTTATATTTTTTACAACAGGTTCAATTGACCAGGACCGGGAGTGCGCGCCTCACCCACCTTCTCTTTTGTACTGAATGCTATGGGAGTCCCGGGCTCCAGAGGCAGCGCCACGGGGTGACTGTGCCCCACTTTGGAGAATCATAAAAATGGTTCTCTCCCCCCCCCAAATTTGGGAAGGACTTGTGCTTTGGAGGGGTGTCAGTTGCTGGTCACCTGAACAGAAAAAAACCTTTTCACTACAGCTACCAGAATCCTTTGAGTCTAATTAGACACACCTGCTCAACAGCCTCCCTGATGATTATTTGAGATAAGAAAGCGCTAGGAGGAGAACAACTACAGACCACAGAAATGCAGCCGAGGGATCTAACCCTGTTATTACTGAGTACCTGATTTGCAGCAAGGGATCTAACCCTGTTATTACTAAGTACCTGATTTGCAGCAGAAGGGATCTAACCCTGTGAATTTTTGTCCATTTTGGGATTTGACCCAGCTACTTATATTTTTTACAACAGGTTCAATTGACCAGGACCGGGAGTGCGCGCCTCACCCACCTTCTCTTTTGTACTGAATGCTATGGGAGTCCCGGGCTCCAGAGGCAGCGCCACGGGGTGACTGTGCCCCACTTTGGAGAATCATAAAAATGGTTCTCTCCCCTCCCCCAAATTTGGGAAGGACTTGTGCTTTGGAGGGGTGTCGGTTGCTGGTCACCTGAACAGAAAAAAACCTTTTCACTACAGCTACCAGAATCCTTTGAGTCTAATTAGACACACCTGCTCAACAGCCTCCCTGATGATTATTTGAGATAAGAAAGCGCTAGGAGGAGAACAACTACAGACCACAGAAATGCAGCCGAGGGATCTAACCCTGTTATTACTGAGTACCTGATTTGCAGCAAGGGATCTAACCCTGTTATTACTAAGTACCTGATTTGCAGCAGAAGGGATCTAACCCTGTGAATTTTTGTCCATTTTGGGATTTGACCCAGCTACTTATATTTTTTACAACAGGTTCAATTGACCAGGACCGGGAGTGCGCGCCTCACCCACCTTCTCTTTTGTACTGAATGCTATGGGAGTCCCGGGCTCCAGAGGCAGCGCCACGGGGTGACTGTGCCCCACTTTGGAGAATCATAAAAATGGTTCTCTCCCCTCCCCCAAATTTGGGAAGGACTTGTGCTTTGGAGGGGTGTTGGTTGCTGGTCACCTGAACAGAAAAAAACCTTTTCACTACAGCTACCAGAATCCTTTGAGTCTAATTAGACACACCTGCTCAACAGCCTCCCTGATGATTATTTGAGATAAGAAAGCGCTAGGAGGAGAACAACTACAGACCACAGAAATGCAGCCGAGGGATCTAACCCTGTTATTACTGAGTACCTGATTTGCAGCAAGGGATCTAACCCTGTTATTACTAAGTACCTGATTTGCAGCAGAAGGGATCTAACCCTGTGAATTTTTGTCCATTTTGGGATTTGACCCAGCTACTTATATTTTTTACAACAGGTTCAATTGACCAGGACCGGGAGTGCGCGCCTCACCCACCTTCTCTTTTGTACTGAATGCTATGGGAGTCCCGGGCTCCAGAGGCAGCGCCACGGGGTGACTGTGCCCCACTTTGGAGAATCATAAAAATGGTTCTCTCCCCTCCCCCAAATTTGGGAAGGACTTGTGCTTTGGAGGGGTGTCGGTTGCTGGTCACCTGAACAGAAAAAAACCTTTTCACTACAGCTACCAGAATCCTTTGAGTCTAATTAGACACACCTGCTCAACAGCCTCCCTGATGATTATTTGAGATAAGAAAGCGCTAGGAGGAGAACAACTACAGACCACAGAAATGCAGCCGAGGGATCTAACCCTGTTATTACTGAGTACCTGATTTGCAGCAAGGGATCTAACCCTGTTATTACTAAGTACCTGATTTGCAGCAGAAGGGATCTAACCCTGTGAATTTTTGTCCATTTTGGGATTTGACCCAGCTACTTATATTTTTTACAACAGGTTCAATTGACCAGGACCGGGAGTGCGCGCCTCACCCACCTTCTCTTTTGTACTGAATGTTTGGAGAATTTGGCTGCTTAGCTGAGATGAGTGGTGAGAATGTTGTGGTGAACCAGCTCGAACACAGTTGATAGGTCTAGGAGGAGGAGGAGGGCTGGTTTACCTTTATCTATGATTTGGGTGATTTGGTTATTTAAATCCAGTAATGCAGTTTCGGTGCCATGCCCTTTGCGAAATCCAGACTGTCTTTTTCCAAGGACAGCGTTAGTCTCAAGGTGCAGTTGGATTTGCGTGTGGGATGCTTTGTCCAGAAGTTTAAAACAGAATGGTATAGTAGTTATAGGCCTGTATTTGTTGGGCTGAGAGGGATCTATGGATGGTTTTTTTCAGAAGAGGTCGCCCCCAAGCTTCTTTAAGGCTGGTGGGGACCATGGCGGTATTGAATGAAGCGTTGATGAACGCTGTGAGAAGGGGGGCAAGGTCCTTGGTGCAGTCTTTTACAATCTTAGGTGGGCAGATGTCCCCTTTGCAGAGTGAGGCTTTGAGGTGTTTGAGGAGGCCTATAACTTTGAGTTCAGTGATGTTCTTAAAGATGAATTTGGGGTGGTGTGAGGTGCTGGCAGGTGACGTGGCCTGTGTCGGCAGGTTTTGGTTGCGTAATGATTTGTGGTGTGTGTGGATTGTCTTCTGGAGGAGGTCTATTATATTTAGCAGGGCAGCTTGGATGTTGTCGCACCAGGCTTCGTCCTTAATGATTTCATCTGTGCTGGTTGGCTGTATGGTGAGTTCCTTAAATATCATGAATAACTCTTTAGATCGGGAGTTTGCTTTGGAAATGTGTTGGGTTAAGGAGTTAGATTTTGCAATGAAAATGGCTTTTTATAAGTTCTTGCCAGTGATTTGAAATTGTTTCTAGTGGAGTCAATGATTTAAGTGCAAGATGCTTATTAGAGCGCATAATTTGCAGATCATCTGTGAACCACGAGTTTGCGTGAAATTATTTTTTCTCTTTTTTACTTTCTAGAGGTGCTACAGCATTAATTGCCTTAGAGAGAGTGCCCTTGAATATGTCTGCCAAGATGTTAGGATATTGCAAAAAGGGAGGTGCTAGGCACGGGGTGTTGAGGTGTGGTCGGATATTGTCTGCATTCAGTTTTTTGGAGCTTCAAGCTAAAGTGGAGGGAGCGGGCTTAGTGATTTTAGGGCTGGAGGTGGTGGGGATGGAGAATTGGAGGCAGTGATGGTCCGTCCATGGGTAGGCGCTGTTGGACGTGAGTGATGAATTACAATTATGGTCAGCAATCCAATAAAGGGTGTGACCTTTGGTGTGGATCAGACTCAAGTTTTTTTGGGTGAATCCTAGGTCTGTGAGATCCTTTAAGAGTGCGCTAACTGCCTTGTCATTGGGGTCATTAAGATCTAGATTGAAGCCACCTAAGCTAAGTGTTTTAGTGGTTTTCTTTAGGTTGCTGCTAAGAAGGTGGATAATGTGTCCCTGGAAGTCTTTCTGGTGTCCTAGTGGTCGGTAGAGGAGATGATTATTGATGGTATTAGTGGGTGAGAGGGCTAGTTTAGCTGATAGTATGTCAACACCAGTTTCTGTAGGGAGAGGAGTAGACCTTAAGGAAATTTCTTCTTTGTCGGTTAGTGCTACCCCCCTCCTATCTTGGAAATCCTATCCTGTCTGAGAATGGTATATCCAGGTGGTAGGGCTAGGGTGATGGCGGGGCCAGAAGCCTCATGTAACCAGGTTTCTGTGGTGCATAGGATGCCTAAATCTTGACTGAGTAGAAGATCATTTATTTCTTGTGTGTGGGCTGTTAGAAAGCGTACATTGAGTAAGGCACATTTGAGGAGGGCAGGTTGTGGTTTTTTAACTGACTTTAGCGAGTAGTTGTATGCTGTGGGCAAGTGAGGGAGCCTGAAGTGAATGGGTGGAGTCAATAGCTCTATGGATTTGATTTTGTGTGTGCGTGTGCTGGAGGAACGGGAGCGTTTTTATTATATTATTATATCATATTGTTAGGTTGTTTATTATTTGAAAATGTGCTCCATTTAATTATCTATGGTACATTCATACACACACAGTCTGCATGCCAAGTTTGCAATGCAAATCAAATTCTGAGACATTTTGCTTTAATATTGCCTCCATGAACACCAGTCTGGCTTCAGAGCTGCCAGAAGCACAGAAACTGCTCTCCTGAACACCCGTGAAGACTTGCTCTCCAATCTTGACTCTAATCTCCCTTCTGCCCTAATTCTCCTCAATCTATCCTCTGCTTTTGACACAGTCAACCATGCCATCCTGCTCAATTGCCTCTGCGACAACCTTTGTATTACTGATCAGGCCCTGGCCTGGTTGACCTTCTTTCTCACTGACTGACTGTCTCAGGTCCAACTGGGGTCTTTCCTCTCTTCTATCTCTTTCTCTATTTGTTATGTTCCCGAGGGGTCTAACCTCTCTCCCTGGCTCTTCAACCACCATCTGGCACTTCTTGCCTTTGCATCACTCCTTTCTACTGTCCGCAATTCAGGAACTGTGTGCCACCAATGATCTCTGCCTTAATGCCAGTAAGACTGAGATCCTTCTCATTGGGACACCTGCTCTCTACTTTCCTCTCTCTCTGGCCACCCAATCTGGGCCCTTTGCTGCTCCTTCCAGTGAGGCTAAGAACCTTGGTGGGTTTTTTAACTCCACCCTCTCCTTCTCTTATATCATATCAATATTATACAAAGAAAAATGTAGCTGTGGCTTGATGGCCTTCAGGTAAAATGCATTGCTAAATTATTTGTTTGTATTTCATGAGGATTACAGGCCCTTAAATAATTGGATTTCTGCTTTATAGAGATGCATTTGCAGTTTAACTTGTCTCCAGGCAACTTGGAAAAGTGAATTGCATATGGAAAAACAGACTAGATGGATACTTGACCCGGTCATTGCATTGAATACAAATCATCGACAGACCATACCATTGAAAAAAATGCATCGAAAAAAAAAACATTTACATTCAATGGTAAAGTGTTTAGTTTAGTAAAAAGGTGTTTTAATGGTTTAAAATGGTGGGTTGGTGGAGGAACCCCCCACCATAAAAAATAAAGAAAATGAAAAAATGCATTTGATGGGGTTTTTTAGATGCTTTTTTGTCAATGGTATGGTTGTCGATAGTTTGGCTGTCAATGCAATCCCTAGGAACCCCTTTTTGCAATATCGTTTTACCCACATTGTGTTTCGATTTAATACAATGATAATCTCTAAAGGAAAGGGCAGCTGGCTGTATTCGTTTTGTTGTGATCAATCATAGTGTAGTTGTGGGTTTTTTCAAATGTGTTGTGGCAGGGGACAATATCATGCCAATAATTGCCACTGTTTTTTTTCATAAAAAAGAGGACAAAGCCTTGCTATGGAGGAAAAGTGTAGTTGGCTTGCTAAAACTATCAGTATTATGATTAGAGAAGTGGCACTGCAGAGCAGGATTGGTAGGCTGAAAACAGGTGACTTTTAGAAAAGCCTGAATTGACTCTCTACAGCAAGCTCCAAAAGTGAGTGGTCACAGAGAGCTTCCTGAATTTTCTGGTAATCAGATTGAATGTGCGGCAGAGTTGACAAAGATGATCCAGAGATCTGACATGACTGACTGCCTTGTGTAAGGAGATACAGAATAATTTTCATATATTTAATAGAGGAAAGTAAATCTGCAGGCTGGTCCTAGAAAAATGTACTTTGTTCCAAATTGTAATTGTATTCCTGGTTCTATATTGTTATAGGATAAAAGGCTTTTTTTTACACATTTTCCACAAATGGGGTCATTATAAGTTTGACAGTCCAGGAAAATTGGCAATAAAACTGCTGGTAATTCCGTCACCGGCAATGTTCCTGGACTGGCAAACTTCAACTACAAGTTTGCTGGTGGGGGTTCCCTTATTTACCTCCATCGTACAGCCCCACACCGGCAAAGAAATGGCTGGTATTCCCGGCGCCGGTTTTACAGGTTCCAGAAATACCAGCAATTCCCTCCATGGAGTCCTATGGGACTGCATGGAACATGGATGTATCACCCTTTCTGCCATCTCTAATAGCCTGGCAATTCTGCGATATCAGGCAGCGAAAACGGTAGGTCAGTTTGCTGGTGGAATACCAGCAAACTTGTAATGAGGCCCTATATAGCAATTACACAAATGTATTTCCATGACGCTTGACAAATATGAGTTGCTATGGTGTATTTTCTTGTGTAGCTACTGTGTGTTCTGTGATTTCTGAAGAGACACTGGTATGCAGCAAGTCTGTTCAAAGAACATTTAAAAATCTCAGTTCCTCTTTTTGCTGCCCTAGCCAGGTTAGGTGAACCCACATATGGACTAGTTGAAAGGAGAGAGAGCTTGTGGATTTCAAATCTTTTACATGTATTTGTAAACACTGGTTTTCTATTATATTTAGCCCATTGCCCTTGGGAACCATGAACTATTGACTGTGTTGTTTTGATCACTTTCCAATTTCAGGGTTTCAGTGGTTGTGAATGCATCACCTAACTTCATGAACCTTAATCCTGACAGCACTACTGTGATTATATATCCACTTTTAATGTGTTATATTTCAAGCGTCTACATATTCATTGTTGAGTGACTGTATGCGTTTTGTTCTTAGAAGTCATAACAAAAGGAGTATTCTAGGACTACTTTGAACTACATTATTGCTTACCTTGCGGACATCATTGTGTGACTATATGATCTTAATGCTTCTATACTATCTCTACAGGAGAATAAACATTCATAAAATAAATTCTAAATTAAAGGGTGAGCGCATTATGCATGTGTTTCTATGTATTTGTATACAGATTTACTATATTGTAAGTGTACATTATTTTTGTTTAAATATAAAACTGTGTGGGGAAGTATTTGATTACTTCAAAGTTAATAATTTGCAGAAGAGTAATAGGAATTTGCTCTAAGATATTCTGGCGGTAAATCTATAACAATATGGATGTCCAATGCTAAGCCTGTAAGGAATGGCACTCCGGTGTGGAGGTGTCTCTTGTATTAAGAAGAGACAGACCAACCATCTGCAAAGTCTTGCATTGGGTGTAGCCCTATTTTCTGCTGAAAAGCCTGCATACCCTGGTGGGCATTTAGCAGCTTCTGGGTGTGAATTTAGCCTCTGGCAGATGGGGAATGACGAAATGCATACACACAATCTCTCTTGCTCTCTCTCTCGCACACACACAGACACACACATTGTGATGCATTTTCACAAGAGTAATGTGCGAGCCAAAGGGTTGAGAAGTAAAATGAAACGTGTGAAGGAGTGGAGATGGTGCTGTGAATTGTACTGCAATGCGGTATGTGTTGGGATTTGCATAGGAACTAGACTGAGGGGTTGGTTATGACTGAAGTCTCTTTAAAGGGTGTGTTGAGGAACCACTGCAAAGCCACAGATGGACTCCACTGCATGATCCTCTCCAGCATCCAGCTGCATTCCTTTTAGAAAGCCTCTTCTCTGTAACTCCAGTCCATTTTCCTCAAGAAAAAGCTGGTGGAAGTGATTTTAATTCCTGCATTAATGAGGGATTTCAAAGTGAGAGGAAATGCCTGATTGGGTTTGAATGGGGTTGTAGGGTGAGTGATTGGCTGATGAGTCCTCCACCCGACCTCTTCCTTTACCAAATAGAAACTATCAGCCAGCGGGGGCGTAGTTGTGTAAGAATGCACTGCATACTTCTCATTATCCATGGATAGACAGAAGGTGGTGTGCATGATGCAGAGGTAATTTCAGTTAGCACCGTCACAACCAGAGAACATATGAATTAAAGGGAACATACAGAACAATTGCAACTGTCCAATGACAAAAGGAATTAAGAGTTCTTAAATGTTAAATAAGTATTCTGTACTGTCATTTATATTTGTCTGTTGCATGGTACTACTCAAGTGGTAACCATCACATTAAAGTACACTCTTTACCTCTACATTCTGAATATTTTCATTGAAACGTTTTATACTTTCTTGTTTTTGCAGCAGTCCACAAAAGTCACAACCTTTATGAGACAAACAGTAACACTGCTGTTGATGGAACAACGAGAACAATGAGAATTGTATTGGTATGCCTGTCTTTAGAGATTAGTAGTTATTCCAAATATCACTTGCATACCTATCCTAGATGGACTCGGCAGTCCATCCGTAACTTAGCAAACACAATGCAGTTCTCTTGATTGGTCCATTATACCTGAGCTTGAGTTTCTCAGATAGGTGGAGTGCATTTGAATGTGTTTGTTTCTGGTTGGTGTTTCATTGTGTTTGCCCCACTACATTTCTTGCCTAAAGTGGCAGTCATTCTGTGGTCAGGCAAATGGACTGAATGCAATGCTCTTGCCCATCCAGTTTCTGGGAGTTGCAGGGCATGCATTGCAGTGCTTGTCCTGTTTCTGCATGGCTCCTTTTCTTCACCACATGTGCCATATCTACTTCCAGATCAGTGGCCAAGGACAAGGTCCTGTTAATTCAAGCTCCCACTGCTGGATCTAAAAGAACAGCATATGATTCTTGTTGCTGCGGATAAAGCTATAACGTGAGCTTGTTTGCTTTTAGAAATGGTGGACATCTTGGCATGGGGACACACAAACACCAAGCAAAAGTTTAAGGGTTACTTAGTTTATAGATAGTATCACTGAATCGATGCGAGTTCGGAAAATCAAGACAGAAAGTGAGCAATGTTTCAACAGCAAAGTATTTGGCTTCATTGGGGGCCAATTCACAAATCACTGAAGGGACACATGGCTTTCTTTTGACAAATAGGACTGTTTCCTTTTTTTCCTTGAGTATGAGTTTAAATTGCATGCATTCCATAAAAGGATGGTGGGTTGTAACTAATCTCTGCAGTGTGCAGAAACCTGTTTCTATTAATATGTTCCTTCAGTCAGTCTGTCCATGCCTATAGACAGTGACAGTGGCTGACATATTGCATTTTCCAAGATTGAACACGTTCCACATTCCTTCTTGAAGTTAAGCTTGATGTACGAGCACGCTTTTTCAATGATGGGCTGTTTCCACCGCTGTCATGAACCATGGACATAGCCCCTTCTGGTCTTCCTGGTCCTGGTCCAGACGGAGAGTGTGCTCCTTGATACTTCCAACATGGCTGTGCCCAGTGCCGTGTTCCGTAATTGCCTGTTTGTCAGACACGGCACGTTCTATAAATGGGCCACGCCCCCGCGCCTCCGCGCATCTCAACGCTATCTCTAGGTAGTGTCTCGACGTGTGTGTGCTGCTCGGCGTTACCCTTCCAAGTTCCTGGCCAACTCCCTTATTCTTTCTTCCCTTTTCCCCTGTTTCCAGTATCTCTTACCTTTCTTCGACCCTCTTCCTGGATGTTCTGGAACACGCGACTTCCTGGAACTTTGAACGCTCGCGTTGGAGTCAGACTCGACTCGCGCGCACTTATACAAGTCCCAGTCCGGCCGGGAGAAGGAGTCCTCCGCGGAACGCCACAAGAAGAGAACTCAGGTGAGCCGGGGGGAAACCCTGGACAACCACTCATCCTTCCAAGATCAATAGATTGAACGCCATTATATATATGGCATTGAAACAGATAATTATAGTTCCTGAAGAGGACACACTCTATAATGGAAGGATGCGTAAAAGCTGTATGTGATTCTTTTTATCATTGATCAAGTACTTGCATTTATGACGCTGAATGCGTTTACTGTTGACCTTGATGGCAGTAGTGCACTCCTAAACATCATTTGTAGTTCTCTTTTAATAAAAATGGATGCCAAATTGGTACATTTCTTCAAACATATTTCCTACATTTGAGTGTGTAGTGGGTGTATCCAAATATTTTTTTTATCACTTGGGACCAAAAGACCTGTTAAACAACATATGACCATTTTCATACAGTCATTATTTTAGTCCATTTTTAAATATAATTATTATGGAAAACATCCCTTTTTTAACACATATTGATAATTGAAGGTACTGTGGATGCACAATGACTAATTAAAAGGATGCTGTATTAGCACATGCGACATGTATTGACCTTCTCACAGCCAATACTAAAGTTTTGGAAAGAAGTCAATAACTGCTGGTATTGACTGTATTCAAAACATCAGTCTTCAAAAGCAGGCAGGGAAACAACAATTGAATTTCCAGAAAATGTTTCTTTCACCTAGTAACTTCCTTGTTCAACAGTACCTTTTGTTTGGTGCAGAATCCCATTAAACCCACACCAACGAGAAAGCTAATTATGAGAAAATGCTGTCACTTTCCTATAGAGAAATCGTTCACTTTACAGGACATCTAATGAATGTTTGCGTTAAACACCCTCCGGTGTTACGACGTTTGCAAATACATTGTTTAAATTCTGCAGACAACCTTTCTATTTAAAGACTACAAAATAAGACTCCATTTAATTCTCTTCTGTGTTGTGTCTATGTACTATGCTCACTCGCCATCAAAACTCTAAAACATGTCTTGCTATCAGCTCTATGTGCTCATATCTTTATAAAGCTCTGGAGGGGATATAGTGGCTATGTATAATAACCCTTTCCATCTTGATGGCAGGTCATTATCCCAGGATAATGCCCCCTCCCAAGGTCGATAATGCTATATTATTGCACCTCTGTACAGTGGCGTCACTAGGCTGTGCTGGGGTGTGGCCCACACCAGGTGACACCAGGGGTGCTGAGTACGCCTCCCCAATCCCCTAGTGAAGCCACTTTATAGGCTGCCATTTTGAGCAATACAAAAGTAATTGCTTAAAGGTGCAGCCTTTTTCAGTTACCGCCACTGTGGCACCGGCCCGACAGCTTCACTAGGGAGTCGGGGGTGGGGAGATGTACTCGGCGCCCCTGATCTCACTGCCTGTGAGGGTGTCAAACTAGAAATTATATTGTGCCTCCTATTGCTATGAATATATGTATATCGGCCTACGCCAAGCTGCTAACAAGCTGCTTATAAACTGCATGTGAATAAACTCGCATTGCAAGGTCCTGACCTTAGAAACCATGTAAATTGTCATTTTGGGTCAAGCCGCCATTTTAGGTTTTCTTGCTCTATAAAGTCACCATGTGAGCTAAAATGGTAGCCTATGTTATTCAGAACAGAACTTGATTGTCATGACCTCTGTACAGCTAATGTATAACTTGCCTGCAGGCCACTTGTTAGGGTCATGAGCTGAGACCTTGTCCTTCTGCTGACCTGTGTGCAATGGATTACCTGTATCACCGAAACGGATCTATAATTGAATGAGAACACCTGCTTAACTATATTGTATAAATTAAGTCCCGCATTGTAATGTTAGGCCTAGAGCATACATTATTACCATTTCTTCTTGTTAATGGATAAACCTAAAATGAACTAGATTTGACCTGGCAAGGGACCCTAGAGCAGAAACTTATTTATGGAATGTTTAACCTGAAGAAAGGCTGGACAACAGGCTGGAGAAATGTATAAAAGCCTGACTGTTTCAATGAATATTTGCACTCACTGAGCACACCGAACCACGCCGGAGTTCGCTATGTTGTACTGAGGGTCGATAGCTATCTGAATTTTGTTCTGTTCTTTTGTAACTGGATTCAGTATAAATTAAAGTACTTTGTATGTTCCTTTGTAACCTGTGTTTGGTGTGTTTCCTTTTTGGTTACCCTGCCTCATATTATTTCCTTGTTTTAACAGTTAGCGCCCGGAATAAGGACCGTCAAGATTGATGCCGGATTATTGAAGATTGACGCACGCTATCGGACCGGGATCGGACGGTGTGACATAACGGGCCCGACTGAACGAGACGCGACACCTCAACAGCGCTGCACGATCCATTCCCTGGACGATAGCCGTGTGGTCTGGGACGGCATCTTGACGAGGGTCAATTTTCTGAGGCGGGCAGATTTGCCGAAATCACCATACACAAGGTAAAATTCATTAGGTAAGTCCTTTGTAAACCGATCAGTCCTCCTTAGGTTTGGTCAGGTGAGTCGTTACCCGACTCTTAATTTAACCCTGACAATTTGAATTTGGCGCATTGTATCTGCAGACACAATTATTGACCAGGTAACACCGAGTATTTGAGAAATGCCTGGGAAATTGTCTAGCTGCTTTAGGGCATTATTCCGCAGCGATAGACAATCTTTTGGAATTTAGCCATCCGGCACCACAGGAGGGATCACCGGCATGTACTATGTACTGTAAGCATGGCATTGGAAGTGTAGTATTTAATAAAATTTGGCACAGAAAAACCAGACATGCCTCCGAACTTCAGTGGCCAGTCAATGGTAGTTTTGAGATCCCTTGTATTGAATATTTAGAGTCAGTCTTGTTAAAAAAGAAGGCCAGACCTGCAGCATTTGATGTTTTGCAAAATTGGAAAAGAGAAGCATTAGCAGCTTAAAAGTAGGGAAAAACATGTGCGCCGTCATAAAACAAATGCTGAAAAGGCGTTGTTATATGATCAGGACAAACAGTCTGAGTCGGTTAGGAATATGGACAGGGCTTTCTCACTCGGTATTCAGAAAATCTATCCTTCTAAAGATCTTCATGTTTCTGATGAGTTTATCAACAAATTGTTAAATGAACGAAGGCCTGGTGCCTCTGCACCACCTCCGTATGTTCCTCTTCCTCCTGCTGTACCTCTTCCTGCTGTTATTCCTGCTCTTCCTGCTCAACCTGTTGTTCCTATTCCTCCGGTTGTTGTTCCTCCACCTGCTCCTCTGCCTCTTCCCATTGCACCAGTAATAGTACCTCCATTGAATTTTCCTGCACCCTCACTCCCAAGTAGTTCTGTACCGCTTGTAGTTGATCAGGGTGCGGGGTCGAGGATTGTTACTCGTAATACTGTTTCTACAGAAAAGAAACAGGATTTTTTTGCATGGGCTAAGCATTGTATGGAGAGAGATGATAGAGCTAATGTTCTTGCCACACTTTCTAATATGGATAATTTTCCTGAGAAAAATGTTTTCATTGAAGGTTTAGGGATTCATTTATGTGTAATGTGGGGTAAATTAAATAATGCAGACCTCCCACAAGGGTTGAGGGACCTGAATACTTTAGCGTTTTCAAGAGACACTGTGGAGAAGGTACATGAGCATGTTGAGAGGATATTTGAGTATAGAAAGGAGTTGGAAAGGTTACGGAATGAGGATGACGAAGAAGAAAATATGTATGTACAGAAACAATTTCTTCCGTGTAGTAAATCGACATCTGAGGAGGCGCGAATTTGTATAAAAGATGCGATTAGATGGATTTCAGAAATATCGATAACTCCAGTTGAGGTATATGACACATACAGTCAATATATGCTAGAAATGCAGAGGAAAGTGATACAGGTAATGGTAGAGTACCTGCAGGATGAATGTTTAAAGAGAAAGGTTAGTTGTCCCACAGAGTTATTGAGCATTTATAAGAGAGCTTTTTCACTTGACACTTCTTCAACTGCTTTAGCACACGACTTAGCTCTGTTGCTTAGTAAGCGTTCGGAGTTGCCTACATCTCAGTTGCCTATGAGAGAGGTTCCTCCGACATTTGTCCCAAAGGTTGAGATTCCTGCTAATGCTGCAGCAGGTACAACTGCTGTGGACATTCCTGCACATTATGTATCACAGTTTGTTCACGTCCCGTTTTCCCGACTGGAAGTGAATACTATTAGACAAACTATTCTTGACATTAGGAAAAATCTGACAGGGTTCTATAAAGAGATAGAGTCCGTTTTGCAGTCCTCAGTGTTTACCCTAGGCGACATTGATTTGCTATTGCCTGTACTTCTGCCTGTAGATTTGTGGAAACAAGTTAGAACTATAGACGATTTGCCAGGGTTGGGAGATACATGGGCTAACATAGTTAGGCTTGATGGGGAAAGGCCAGCTGGTGAGAGACCACCTCAGGTGATACTAACTTTGCCTGACAGAATCATTGCAAAACTGAAAACTATAATCCCCGAAAAGAGAATTATTTGGGACAAGCTTACGGCCTGTGTCCAAGGAAAATCTGAGGGTGCTACCGAGTTCTTTAATCGGTTCGAACAGGTATTATCGGATTTCAGTGGACAAGACTTAGGCACAGAGTCTGGGAAAAGATTATTTGTGGACAAATTTGTACGTGGATTGCTGCCTGACATCCAGTCACAAATTATGTCTTCTGAGAGCGCTTTGCAGGCGAAATCCCAATCAGAGGTACTGCACATGGCTCAGTACTACGAGAACCGTGTCAATAATGAAAAAGATAGAGTCGAGAAGAGAAAAGGTGATTTGAAGACTAAAGTATTGTTACAGCAAATTGTTAGAGGCCCCAGAGGGGGTAGTTCGCAGATTAGAGGTCAGTATGTTCCACAAGGGAATGTGCCCTTGGGTCCTGTGAATATTAACCAGTGTGCCTATTGTCGCCAGGAGGGTCATTGGCATGCACAATGCCCCGTCCTTCGACAAAGGTCGAATAACACATTTGGAAATCAGGGTAGACGATCCAGAGGTCGCCCGGGTGTAGGGGGCCCTGGTAGAGGCCAGTTTTCGCAGGATCCCCAACAACCTTTTTCACAGGATAATCACACTTCGAGTGTGGATACTAGAAACATATTTGATCATCCTTCTGCTGCATATCTATCTGAAGAGCTTCCTTTTGATGATATTTTGTTTCGTTAGGATTTCCCGAAGCAGGGTTTGGAACCTACACCTATTCCCTTTAATCAGAAAGGTCCCTACGTTGAAATGGTAGTGGGAAATAGGAAACATCAATTTTTGATAGACACTGGAGCACAGAAGTGCTCCATTGATCATTCTCGGGTTCCAAACATTCCACTGTCAGGGCAAACCAATGTTTCTGTAGGGTTTTCTGGCACACCAGTTGTTTGTCCGGTTTCTTCACCGGTACCTATTTCTTTGGGTCCCTTTACGGACCACTGTCCATTTCTCTTGACTTCGAATTGTGGAGAGAATTTGCTGGGGTTGAATCTGTTGAAGGAATTAAATGCGGTAATTCATTGTTCTTCTGATGGAGTGCGTTTGACGATTTCACCACAGCAATGTTCTGTTTCGCAATTCTTGACTAGACCTTTGCCGCCAGAATTCAGTAATGTATCAGAGTGTTTGTGGGCAGTTGATGACAATGATGTCGGTGTTTTGCAGATTGAGCCTGTTAAAATAGTTTTGAAACATGGAATTAAGCTGTCCCGTATTCCACAGTATAAGATCTCAGTTGAAGGCGAGCAAGCGAGCTTTGAAGAGCATTGTTTCCGATTTTGTGCATCGTGGGGTGGTTGAGGAGATTGCAGGAAGTTTGTGCAATTGTCCGAATTTACCCGTGTACAAAAAAGGTGATAATGCAATTCCATTTAGTTTTATAATTGATTTACGTGCCATTAATAAAGTTGTCGCTCCGCAATTTCCAATTGTGCCTGATGTGACGACAATATTAACCATGATTCCAGCTACGGCTACTCACTTCATTGTTGTGGACCTAAAGAATGCTTTCTTCAGTATTCCTATACATGAGGATAGTAGATACTTGTTTGCGTTCACCTTAGGGGGGCGCTCATTCACATTTACTCGTGCACCTCAAGGTTATACTGAGAGTCCTAGTATTTATAGTAGGGCTTTGAAAGAGCAGCTTGATACCCTTGGATTGCCCCCTACTTGTACGTTGCTTCAATATGTTGATGATTTGCTTTTAGCCGCTGACTCTGAGAGCTCTTGTAAAGAGGGCACTGTGTTGTTGCTCATCCATCTAGCTAAGCATGGTCACAAAGCTTCGCTTAAAAAGTTTCAATATTGTTGCCAGGAGGTCACCTATTTAGGCTATCTCCTGTCAAAGGAGGGAAGAAGATTGACACCTGAAAGAATAAAACACATTTCTGGCATGTCTGTCCCAAATACACACAAGGAAGTTAGAGACTTGATAGGTATGGCTTCTTACTGTACGTTATGGATCCCAAACTTCTCACTAGTGATAAAACCAATGTTGGCTTTGACGAAGAAGGGTATTTCTTCGCCATTGCCATGGAATACGGAGCATCAACATTCATTCGAGTTGCTCAAGACTGCATTATGTTTGGCGCCAGTTTTGGGCACACCGAACTATGAGAAGGCCTTTGTGTTGTTTGTGCATGAATGTGATGGATGTGCTTTGGCTGTATTAACGCAGGAACATGGAGGGAAGAATAGGCCATGCGGTTACTACTCTTCCGCCCTTGATCCTGTTGCATGCGCTTTGCCAAGATGTTTGCGCGCTGTCACTGCTGCTGCTGCGTCTGTAAAACAGAGTGAGGGAATGGTCCTAGGCCATTATTTAACCCTGATGGTGCCTCACTCTGTAGATATTCTATTGAACAAAACCCAAACGCAACACCTCACTTCCACACGACTGACAAGATATGAATTCATCTTGTTTGCTCCCCAAATTCAAATTAGGAGGTGCTGCGTTCTTAATCCGGCTGAACTCCTACCTTTCCCGCAAAATACTGTTTGCGGTGACGAAGAGTCACATGACTGCCTGTATACTACTGAACAAGATACAAAAGGCAGAGTTGATTTGAGGGACACTCCTTTGGATAACCCACAAGGGGAGCTGTTTTGTGATGGTTCCTGCTTCAAACTACTGGATGGTACATCCACAGCTGCTTATGCAGTCACTACATTGAGTACAGTTGTGGAGACCAAGAGAATTACGCATAAATCTGCGCAGGCCACAGAGATTATAGCATTGACTCGAGCTTGTGAGCTTTCCGAAGGGCTAACAGTAAACATATATACTGATAGCCAGTATGCCTTTGGGGTGGCTCACAACTTTGGGAGACTTTGGTCAGAGAGAGGGTTTTTAACTTCGCATGGCACCAAGATCCAACATGGCTCCCTGATAGTACAATTGCGCTCTTTAGTCAGTTAGCAATCATTAAGTGCGCAGCACATCGCAAGATTATTGATGATGTAGGGAAAGGGAATGCTTTCGCTGATCAAATAGCTAGACAAACTGCCTCTGATCTCTTCACGGAGATGTATGTTTCAAGGGAGACTGTAGATGCCTATGCAATGGATGAGGGTGTTGGGTCTGTAAGGGATATCCAAGCCGATGCCACATTAGAAGAATCCAAGAGGTGGGCTGAGGGCTTGGGGAAACTCGATGATGATGGGTGTTGGGTGGACATGGTTGAAGGGAAATGGTTGCTTCCTAATGCCTGTATAGTAATGATGGTTACCATGGCACACAGTCCCACACATGTGTGCGCTCAACAGATCACGAGAATGTTAGAGAAAGTCTGGGTAAATGATAAGATTTCAAAAATTGCCCAGCATTATGTCCAAAATTGCATGATTTGACTACAACACAATGTGGGAAACGGGACAGCAACTCCAAGAGGTAGCTTTGGGCCTCCTTCTGTCCCGTTTGAAGTGATTCACTTTGACTTTATTGAAATGGAGCGATGTAACAATCTAAAATATGTCCTTGTGGTCATTTGCGCCTTTAGTAAGTGGGTCGAGGCTTTCCCTGTTAAAGATGCTACATCCATGACCACTGCAAAGACCATGTTAAAGGAATTCTTCCCACGGTTCGGTTTGCCGAGAGTTATCTGGTCACATAATGGTCCACATTTTATCGCTGCTGTAATTCTACAGATATGTACGGCATTGCAAATTGACAAATGATTCCATTCGGCCAGACATGCTCAGAGCGCCGGATTAGTGGAAAGACACAATGGTATCATAAAAAACAAGCTCGCTAAGACGTGTGCCGGCACCAAACTAAAATGGCCGGACGCCTCACCGATCGTGTTACTTTCAATGCGGACAACCCCTCAAACTAAGACTGGGCTCTCTCCCTTTGAGGTGGTAATGGGGAGACCTGCTAATATTTGGGGTTTGCCTAAAAGCTGCGCATTGCGCAATGTCGAAAATGTACTTCTCTCCGACTATTGTAACCAATTGACTAAAAACCTGTTTTCAATTTATCACCAGGTGCGAGAGGCATTGCCGGTGAGGTACGAGGGCCCCGGTCACAGTCTACGACCAGAGGATTGGATCCTCGTTAAATCCTTTGATAGAGCATCTTGCCTTGCACCACGTTGGAGGGGCCCCTACCAGGTGCTCCTGGTCACTGAGACTGCGGTGCGGGTAGGAGGACGTCGCCACTAGATCCACGGCAGCCACACCAAACGGATCCCACACCCAGTGCCATACGATACAGAAGACGCAGAACCCCTTTCCGACATTGAAACCAACGTACCCGAAACGGCAGACGGTGGAGAGAGAGTATCGGAGGCCGTTCCGGAAGTTGTAAAGCCCGACAAAACGGCCATCTTGCCTCCTTGCTCTCCCACTGCATCGTTTGTGGATCATCCATCTTCTGATCCAACTTCCGTTCACTTGCCACCTCCTGTGGGAAGTGACGACATCCTGTCTGCTGATTCTTTTGCACCGGAAACTGTGAAGTATAATCTCCGTCCAAGGAGATAGGTTTGCAATACGGCTCTTGCGGTACAATTGAAAGAATTTGAGGGCTTGCCTTTTTTTTGGCCCAATTGCATAAAGGGTTCTGCTGGCTAAGAGTTGTGGGAAAAGACATTAAGAAGACGCGCGACCGGAGTCGCCAGCAAACAAACAATTGGTGTTTCTCGATTGAAGACGACAATGCCCGCATCCGCTACCGTTCGTACTGAACTTTTGGACAAAAAATGTGACTAGGAGAGACAATGAGCAGATATGTATGGGGGCCCCAAAAACGTTTTGTTGTCTACTGGTGATAATCACGGGACTTTTAGTAACTGTTGGTTGTGGGTTTTGGTATTTGGAGAGAATGTACCCTTTGAGAGATTTCCTACCTGTTGAAAATATAACTGTTGTTCCCACTCCTTTTGTGCAACTACATACCTTGTCACCTAGAGATCTTTTGCATAGACGAAATTATCAAAATAACACTCTACTTCTAATTATGAATGCTACCCATACAATCTTTAACAGAACCAATTGTTGGATCTGCTCGCATTTACCGCAACATGGGGATAAGGGGCTAGGTTGGTATATTGACCCTTTACCTTTGACAACTGCTTGTTATGCTTCACTTAGAGCACTGTTGTTTGGCCGATGGAACGATAGCATCTCTGGGAACTTTGATGGAACTCATTTGAATAGTTTTGAGAAACGTGTTCTGACTCCTCTTGGATGCTCGCTTTTCGCAAATAGGAGTAAGCTCAATATTGCTTCTATTAGGCCTTCTGATAGACTGTTTCGTCCTTTCCAATCTTTGATTTCCTTTAAAATGGCTCCGATAGGCAATAAGGATGCCGTGCCTCCTTCTTATACTGTTAACCATAGCCCCGATTCAGTTTCTTTCTGCATCCAGAGGAATGGCACCCGGTCAATGGGAGATTTTAAAGGTTGTGCCAACGTTGCAAATTTGACTGGGGAAGACAGACCTTTGTATGTAGGCGAACCTATCTATTTTGTTTGTGGTAATGTAGCATTTCCATGGTTGCCCAGGGATTGGCAGGGAACTTGTTATCTAGGAATCCTGTTACCCGGGGTGTTTATAGCAAGTACTGTAGAGATTTCGAAGGCTCATCCACGGCGGGACGAGAATGGCGACACTCCAGCACAGGTTTTAGGAGATGTAGCGAAATCATTCCTTCCATCCTTTGGTCAGAAAGCGAATTCCGGGGATATCAGGAAACTAGCGAGAGTACTGGAGAGAACCATCAACCGGACCACAGATATACTCTATAATATGACTTTAGAGCAGAAAGCGATCAGATTGGTAGCGCTTCAGAACCGGATGGCATTAGATGTCATTCTGGCTGAACGTGGTGGAGTATGTACTAGTGGGGTCCGCTTGCTGTGTTTTCGTACCGGATTCCTCCCCAACTATTTTTAAGGCAATACAGAATCTGCACATTCTTAGTTCAGAAGTGCATGTTCCCGAGGGAAATTGGGATCTTAGCGCTTGGTTCTGGGACTTCTTGCGGTCTTGGGTTTGGAAAGTGCTTTCAGTCTTGCTGATTATTTTGGGAATTCTGCTATTTCTTTGTTGTTGTATCCAATGTCTACCAAGTATATGTTCATTGCTAGGGGGATGTTGCGCTCAGGCGATAGGTACAATAGGACATAAAGTGTAGGCCCCGGATAAAACCTCTAAGGAGTATGTACTGAAAGAGATCTTAGTAAAAGATCTAATGGCGATAGATATTTCTGACAGCTATTCAGGGTGTATGGACGATGACACATGGAGTTATTTGCAGGGAGATCAGAAGTAGTTTAGCACTTGGCATAGGCCAAAAGGAGGGTTTGTCAAACTAGAAATTATATCGTGCCTCCTATTGCTATGAAATATGTATATTGTCCTACGCCAAGCTGCTAACAAGCTGCTTATAAACTACATGTGAATAAACTCGCATTGCAAGGTCCTGACCTTAGGAACCATGTAAACTGTCATTTTGGGTCAAGCCGCCATTTTAGGTTTTCTTGCTCTTTAAAGTCACCATGTGAGCTAAAATGGTAGCCTATGTTATTCAGAACAGAACTCGATTGTCATGACCTCTGTACAGCTAATGTATAACTTGCCTGCAGGCCACTTGTTAGGGTCATGAGCTGAGAACTTGTCCTTCTGCTGACCTGTGTGCAATGGATTACCTGTATCACCGAAACTGATCTATAATTGAATGAGAACACCTGCTTAACTATATTGTATAAATTAAGTCCCGCATTGTAATGTTAGGCCTAGAGCATACATTATTACCATTTCTTCTTGTTAATGTATAAACCTAAGATGAACTAGATTTGACCTTGCAAGGGACCCTAGAGCAGTAACTTATTTATGGAATGGTTAACTTGAAGAAAGGCTGGACAACAGGCTGGAGAAATGTATAAAAGCCTGACTGTTTCAATGAATATTTGCACTCACTGAGCACACCGAACCACGCCGGAATTCGCTGTGTTGTACTGAGGGTCGATAGCTATCTGAATCTTGTTCTGTTCTTTTGTAACTGTATTCAGTATAAATTAAAGTACTTTGTATGTTCCTTTGTAACCTGTGTTTGGTGTGTTTCCTTTTTGGTTACCCTGCCTCATATTATTTCCTTGTTTTAACAAGGGGTGTCACCCGTTGTTGGCCCGAAAGTGAACCTTGCAAACCTGCACATTTCATTAGCAGGGGTAGGCCTGCACCACAGAAGAGTTCAGTGTGTATGACACCTGATGCCCTTTCCATCGATACTGCATCACTTCTCTCCGACCGGCGAAAAGCGCGAGAATGTCGGATTAAGCCAGGTCCTCTTTTGTTTAAAGGGAAACGGCGTGCTCGCTGCTACAGCGCACAGCAAAGCAGTATCATGCAAGGGAGCTTCTAACCACTTTGGGAGGGATTTTAAAACAAATGCTCTGATTAGAGGTTTATGATGACCACAAAAAGAATGGTCTACCTAATGGTATACACGCATTTCGCCGACCTATTTTTGGTCGTGGTACTTTTCATCGCCGGACTTTACATCGCCAGAAACCCCGTTTTTATATTTTTTTTATTTTGGGGGGTGTTTTGTTGGGGTTGTAAGGGGGGGACCTAGGGGACGGACCCCCCCCACAGAATAAAAAAAAACAAAAACAGGGTTTCTGGCGATGTAAAATCCAGCGATGAAAAGTACCACGACCAAAAATAGGTCGGCGAAATCACATAGAACCCTACCCAATATTTTATTTAGTTATGTCTTCTGGACTCCTGGCTTCGCTTATGTCCCTGATTTTTTTAAATCGGCCGAAATCAAAGCTTTTCAGGCAACCACTTAAAAAGGCCTGTCTTCTGTGGACCGGACTTTGAGAGTCTGCAATTACAACATGACCGACTCACAAACAGCAGCAGTTCAGTTTGGGTGCGTATATCAATGCATATTTTGTACATATGACTTTTAGACCAGTGTGAACACCAATGTATTGACAGAAAGATGCACGCCTGTGTGAGCTCCCTGGAATTCAAACCCGCATTGAGTGCTTAACGCAATTGTTGTCTTGATAGTTGTGTTGCACGTTTTTGTTCACTTATTTATTTATTTATTTATTTATTTGTGTTAAAAATATTGGTCTAATAATGGCTAGAAAACAATTTGGCGCTGAAATTAGGTTATCCTTTCCGCATTTTGAACTTTAAAATGTGTGCAATGTTTTTCTTTTCCTGTGAAAAGAAAATCGCCCCACTGTGTGTTAAAAATTGTCAGCCATCTTGAAAACCAAGCCAGCCAAGATGTGTTTATCCAGAGCCCAGACAAATGAGTTATATATGCATGTATAGTTATTACTATTCTTCATTCACGGACCTCCCATCGCACCCTCACTCAAAAATGTTATTGTTTAAAATATTGATCATAATGAAAAATATATGTTAACATATTTTTTTAAAGTTCCTATGACAAATAATCTGCAAACTGTGCCTCCAAGTAGGGGTGGACTGGGAAACAAAAGAGGACCTGGAAATAATCCAGAGGTCCAGAGTGCTGAGGCCTACCAGGAAATCTCCAGAGTTCCCTTGTGGCAAATCAACTTCCGGGGCACCAGTGGTCCAGGGATGAATATCGGTTTCTAATAATCAATCAGCCTCACACCTCTAGTAAACCAGAATGGATCCAAACAGATTGGAAACACAAGTATATTATACACCTCCTTGTCCAATTTGGGTAATGTGGACTGAATGGCAGGTTTATCTCCGCAAGGTCGCGGATCGTTGATTAGTTGCAACACAGCGAAAATACAATTATTGCCCAATGATAAAAGGGACTGTAGAGGGAGAGGAAGTAGGAAGTGGAGAGGGAGAGAGAGAGGGAGGGGGAGAGGGATGAGGAGAAAGGGGAGAGGGAGAGGAACAGGAAGGGGGAAAGGGAATGGGAGGGTGAGGGAGAGGGAGGGGGGAGGGAGAGGGGGAGAGGTAGAAAGAGGGAACAGGAGAGAGGGAAGGGGAGAGAGGGAGGGGAGAGAAGGAGAGAGGGGTGAGGGAGGGGGAGATGGAGAGAAGGAGAGGGAGGGGATGAGGGGGTAGAGGGAGAGGAAGGAGGAAGTGGAGAGTGAAAGAGAGAGGGAGGGGGAGAGGGATGAGGAGAAAGGGGAGAGGGAAGAGGGAGAGGGGAAGAGGGAGAGGGGGAGAGGAACAGGAAGGGGGAAAGGGAGCGGGAGGGGAGAGAGAGGGAGGAAGAGGGTTGAGGGAGGGGGTGATGGAGAGAGGGAGAGGGAGGGGGAGAGGGATGAGGAGAAAGGGGAGAGGGAGAAGGGGAGAGGGAGAGGAAGGGGAAAAGGGAACGGGAGGGTGAGCGAGGTGGGAGAAAGAGGGGAGAGGGCGAGGGAGAGGGAAGGGGAGATGGAGAGAGGGAGAGGGAAATGAAGAGGGCGAAGAGGGGGGAGAGAGAGAGAGAGAGAGACTCGCATGGCGCGGCTCAACCTGCTTCTGGGCATACCTCCATGCCCTTTGTGGTGCTGGTCACAGGCTGTTGTTCAGTCTGTTGTTTGGCACAGGGAGTTGTTCAGTTACAGGGCAAAATGTTGCTCAGACTGGTGCTGGCAGAAGGTGTTGTTATGCCAAGTAATGGCACAAGGTGTTTCCAGCATGGAGTTGGGCACAGTGAGTTGGCCAATCTCCTGTTGGGCCCAGGGCGTGGCTCAGTTTGGAACTAGGCCAGGGTGACCGCCAACCTAATTCTGCAAACATTTGGGCCTTTACTAAAGCCCCCAAGTGCAAAAGTAAGGTGTAAAAGACGGGTGTATTTACTTTCACCCTCCCGGGCATTTTACAGCCATTTGGAGGCCGAGAAAGAGCATGAAACAGAATTAACATTTGCGCTGAGCATTCCCCGTCGACCCTTCAAGGGCACATGCTAGCAGGGTGGTTTATGTTACTCGTGGATAAGAGACTTATAAGTGAAATACTCATCTATGAATAATATCAAAAGTTATGTCACTTTAATAGAATGTGCCTCGCTTTTGGGGTGCTGGAAAGTCTTGCCTGCTGTTAGCTAGCTGCCTCTCTATGTAGCGTCTTCATACGAGTTCATTGCAATCTTTTTCACACCCGGGTAGTGGTGGGGGCCTGGCAGGGTATTATTAAGATGAAAAGAATATGTAGATCAGATCTATGATGTAAGTCCTTTGAAACTTTAAGGCACCTATGCATAGTCTGTTTAAGATATTAAATGAGTCCTATGAAATTAAATGTATTTGTGTTTGTGCTTGTATGTATTGTAGATATGTATTTAAATGTAATGTGTTCTTTTAATTTATTTTTCAAATGGGTGCAAGCCTGTGGTTAATGTCAGTCCTGTGAGGTGGGCCATGGTTACGGGGTGGGCGGGAATGTTTTCGGATAGCATGGGTGCAAGCCCAGGGTGCATGCCAGACCTGTTAGGTGGGCCATGGTTAGGGGGTGGGCGGGAATGTTTTCTGATAGCATGGGTGCAAGCCCGGGGTGCATGTCAGTCCTGTCAGGTGGGCCATGGTAAGGGGGTGGGCAGGAATTTTTGGCGATAGCATGGGTGCAAGCTCGGGGTGGAGGAGGGGCAGTGATGGCTTACAGGAATGCAACTCTAAGGCTTAAATCTCCTTCTTACTTAACTTTAGTATATGCAGTATATGCTAGCCAATGTTTCCACTGTTCTCCTCTGCGTGCGCCCCCACCCCCGCGCGCCGTTGCACCAAGTTGGCGACTACATGCAAATTTGCAGTCATATGAAGTCACTTCCTGTGTTTGCCCCCCCCCCCCCTCAGCCCCCCTCCCCCCCCCCTGGGAAATTCATAAGTTGGCTCCCCTGGTGACACCAGGTGTCACCAACACTAGTGACGCCACTGCCTCTGTGTAAAATGTCTTACAGAAATATTTTACGACTCCAACATATTGGTTGGATAAACTGGACTTCTGTGTTTAATTTATATCAGTAAAATATTACAGGACATATCATCTCCATGTGTCTTATCCCTGAAAGCAGAAAAGCAAGAAATGGCCCTCGATCATTACCTGACCCCTAAGTTTGGGTCCACTTCTTGTTTATATTGCAAGCACACACGGCCCGATTGATGACATCTTTTGCACGGAGCCAAAGTGACGTTTTACTGCTGAAACTGACTTTGCACTGCCAATGAACACCCTGATTCATGGAACAGTGCAAAGTGTATTTTTGCCGTTCACGCCAAAAAGAGACGTTGCACTGTTCCATGAATTGGCGTTTTTGTTGGCAACTTTGCACCGTGCAAAATATTCCATGAATCCGTAAACTTCTAGTGAAATTAATTGTAAATGATGTCACCTGCCGTTATGCATCTAAAATAGAAATGTTACGATAAATACCTGTCAAATAACCAACGCATTCTTCCTAAACATGTATTGCATCAACAACGGCATTTTACCTGATTACCACAAGCACGTGTTTGTATCCATGATCTACTATTTTTGGCTATCATTCAGAACCAAGGGTTTGCAATGTGTGCGTATCGAACCGTTAATCGTTTTTGTAATTGCAATGTGTCTTTTCTTTGTACAATTATGGTTTCCAAATGTATGGATGGTCCATTATGCAATATTTATTTGGAGTGCACAAACAAATTAATTCGAGAATGCATTATTCAAGGAAGCATTTCACTGGGCAAAGGTTCTGACTGAACTCATATTGAAAGCGTATGTTTTATTCCAAGATATTTTAGCAAGAGCGCTCTTTTTTGACAAATCACCATTGGCGATTGGATGATTTTGTTTCTGGTTAATAAATCTTCTGGAGAAAAGATCTGTTTAAATAATCAAGTAAACCATCGAACCTGGAGGTCCTCGCCTCCCACCCAATTATGCTAATACACCTGCCTGTCTTCCCTTGTTCTCTGACTCTCTGTCTTCCTTCACTGTTCATTTGATTGGCATCTAGATGTAGCTGTCAACTATGCTCCGAATCTCAGGGGCAACACCCTTTAAATAAATGAATTAATACCAAGGGTCGGATTGCATTTTTCAGGGCGCATATCCATTTGCAGCTGAAAAATGTCACAAATTGCGCCTGATTCACTCAACTATAGAAAGGTATTTGCAACCATGCACCGTTAATCATGGCTATCTGTGAATTAATTGGCAGAAGATGGGATCACCTCCAAACCCACTCAGTTTGCATATGTAAAATGGGTACGGCTGACAGAATGGCAATAGAGGTGCAATGCGAATAAGGGTCGCACCTCATTGCTACGCAATAAATAAATAATAATAATAATAATAATAATAATAATAATAATAATAATAATAATAATAATAATAATGACTTGCACCTGCAGCATTCTGTCCCAGTTCCACCATGGCATAAGTCAGATTTGGTTTTCACATTGTTGCACTCACTGTGGAGGGAGCTTCGCATTAAAGGCATGGTCTAGTAAAAATTTGTATTGTCCCTACGGGTCGGCCATGTTTTTTTAAGCCTAAGTGGCTCGATTTTAGAAAACTTTCCTATGGACCTTACCCGAGTTTTCGTCCATTAAACGCACGCGAAAACAAGCACCAGGGAGCCGCCATTTTCTGATAATCCTATCTTTTCCCCGATCGCCCTGGCTGACCTGCTTTTGCGGCACTAAATCAATTCCCCCGCCCCTGAGCCTGACATTATCAAAACATTCATATTCCCCGCCTCTCCCCGTGACGTTACTGTGCTGCGTAGGCAAACGCGCCCAGTCGTCTTCTGCGCGATTCCACACAGAACCCGGAAACCAACACAGATCAACTCACAACACAGCGCGCCACAATTCGGAATATGAAACTGTACTTTAAAATGAAACAGCAACACGGTACATTTGGTAAAGTACATTTATTTGACATTAAATGTTTAGAGAATATTCAACAATTGACATATGAACTCCGGAAGCCATTTATTTTCTTTTATCTGTATCCGCAATAACTGTTCCGTTTCATCTTGAGTCACGCGCTGTTCCTTTATGGTACACAGGGTGTTCGTTTTCGTAAAAAGAATCACTTTGGAAGCACGGTGAACCGCAAGACTGTTCCATCAACTAGGCACTAGTCCAGCCTAAAGGTTGATATGTTGCTTCTAGCCACTAGTACAGCGTAAGGGCATGTGGGCCCTTGGAGATCGTCCCATAATATGGTGATGGTGCTCCAGTTGTTGACACGAAGCTGCAGGTGTCTGCTGAAGAACCCATCCGCCGGTGTCTCAAACAGATGGCAGTGGCAGAAAGGGATCAAATACCTGTTATGAAAACAAAAAAATGATAATTAGTCTCGCTAGCCGAACTTCATTAATATTACTCATTTTATTTATTACGGCCGATCAGAAACTATTTGCTTGCAAGGATAGTTCAATGGAGTATGTTTGTCTCTAAAATCAATGCGAAAAGTAACGAGATAAATCGAGGCCAACACACAATGATAAACGACAGTCTACATGCGTGAGGAATGATATGATATATGATATGGCATTTGTAATGCGCCTATACTCAAGTGTTTCTAGGCGTGACGAGGCAGGTGGGGAACAAGGGCAGACAGACAACGATCCTACTAGGCCAGGTGTCTTTCTGATCGCGCACTGGGAAGGGCTGTACATGGTTAGTTGAATACAAATTAAATAATAGGGCCAGCTGGTGGCAAGTGCAAGGTAAATGCCGGGAGAAGGGGCTGAAGGATACAGAGACAGTCCCGTAGTGCAGGGAAAAGTGGCTGGCCAAGGACCGAGATCGGTGAGACCAGTGGACCTGCATGCCCATGTGCCCACTACGAACAGTTTTACTTGCTTTTCCTTGCTCTTCATTCATTCATTTATTCATGCATCCATTCATTAAATCTTCATTCCGGTATAAAAGCGTGTAAAGATTTACTTACATTATATTTAAAATTTCCATTGTGTCTCTTCGTAATGCAGTCTGTAAAACGGACCGTGCTCTTGACAATGATTTTTCGTATACTGACCTAAAACTGAAACTCGGTCTAGTTTCTGAATTTTCTGCCTTATCGTCTCTTACGTTATTGCGCACTCCCTTCAAATGTAGTTCTTTCGGCATGGTCCCTGTCTCAAGGTAAAAAAACAATAGACCCTTATACTCCCAGTGCGACTTGTGGGCCTCATCTGGGCGCTGTCCTTCGCATTCTTTATTTGCAACATCACGTAGTATAGGCATCTGTGAGAACTTGAAGTTTAGAATCCGTCTATGTAGTGTGCCTCAATGTGCAAATGCGAACTGGCTTCTCTCCCAAATGCCACGGCCCGCTTGGCTGGCGCGTTCTAAGTGCCCCAATTTTGTCCCTGTTGTCTGCGAGCTTTGCAGCCCAAATTGAGACATTTAATTTTTGGCGGAAGGTCAGGGAAAGTATAAAGTACCACAGGAGTTGAGTTAAAAGTGAGATTTATTGTTTGTTTGTTTTATTATTTGCAATACGCAAGCCTCCCCTCCGTTAACAGTGCGCAGCATTTACATTTACATGAGATGAGACATGAGAAAAATATATACATACACATATGTGAGGTGAATAGAGAGAATTCAAAGATGACACCCAGATTGTTCGCCACCCATGATGGTGAAGGTAGGGGTTAGGTTTACAGGTACACTGTACAATAACATTTATTTACAAAAAGACAATCGTATTGCAATTATTTAAACCCAGATTTGTACTTCACAATCAGCTGTGCTTCGGGTGGGCATGGCACAGTCGCAATGTTCGGTGGCAATGGATCACTGCTCTGCACAGAAACGTCCAAAATTTCATATCTGTGCTTCTCTAACACAGCAACAATAAGGCCTTTCACAAAGTTGAACTGCATCATAGACTGGTTTGATCACCCATTGCTTACTTCGTTTTGAAAACACCTTAGTGTAGCGAGGCATCCTTACTTTACCCCTAGTCCTAGATTGTTCACGTCCGACATTGCTGTTATGGGCCAAGACCACTAGTAGAGTGCGATGTTTCATGCCCCGAAAGCTAAAATGCAAGCGCTTTGGCCTGTACTTTAGGCACATATTGTGGAACACCTCCAAATCTCCTGTGTGACAGAATTCTGTCAGTCCTCTCAAATCTCTTGATAGAGTTTTGTCGAAAACAATCTTCTCAATGGCTTTGTGTGTCGGTGAAGATGGAATCAACCACTTCTTCTTCCGTGACTCCTCTGGGGACAAACGGCCATGTTCACATTGGTGGAAATGTTCATTTGCTGTCCAGCGGTGAACATTGGTACAGTGGTGCATCAGTGACCGCCATTTTTCAAGTAGTATTTCCACTGACCCCTCACAAGTTTTTGAGCTCCACCAAAGATGGTTGGTGATAGAATGTGACCAATGCAAAATACTTTCAAAACCTTTTTTTTTCCCTGCAGCCGAGATTTTCTTATTGATTGATTTAGCAAGATGCCATACGTCAAATTGATGTTTAATATGTGGGAACTGCTCTCTCATTGTCTTGGCAATTGAAACGTGTCTATCGTGGCTATGAGGTCGATGTGCATTCCCCTCGATTGTAGATATTCCACTGATTTTATAAAACCTAGTTTCTCCATGGCCACTGAGGATGTACATTGTGTTACCTGCACGACCACCAAACTCACAATTTTCTTACTATCCATTTCCTGAAAGTGGTAGGTGCAGTACTTGGCAGAAAATCCAGGGCTGTCGCACTGTGCATCGCCGGCTAGCCTGAATCGTTTGCCTTTGAATGTACTTGCTAGAGACAATTGTTCAATTTTCCAAGCATCACTAATGGCTGGAAACTGATAATCACGTTGGTATGTGTAGTACAGCGCTTTAGAAATGAAATGGAGTCCCACAAACTGAAAGAAAGCCTCTAACTTTCTAAAACTGGAGCCACTAAAAAGTGATGCAACTGCACACAGTAGATTGCCTGCTGGCAGTTTCCCCAGCATCGGTTGTGCAGACCATGAGAACCTATGATTTAATCTACAGGCGGCATTTATTTTGACGTTACTGCCTTTTATTTGACGAGTCACATTAATCAATGGCTTCCCACATACTTTCCCTCTAATGGAATGCACACATTTCAGCATACGTATAATTTCCATCAAACAACTGTCGAATACAATGTATTTGCTCTCTTTCATTAGACTGTCATCCTGCGTCAACGTTGTTTCGGCCTTTGACGTTGTGGAGATTTCAACACATTGGAAAGTAATATCGTTAATATCAAGTTCTGATGCGTCTATGGATGCTGCGGCTGGTTCATTCTCTGTCATTTCAACATCTATTACTTCAACATTGATGGGAGAACACAACAATGTCGACAGATTTTTTGGTGGCAAATTTTTGGCGGGTGTAGATTGTGTAAATTGATCTGCAACTACTTCAGAGCTATCTTCAATACATTCAATAACATCTTCTTGTGGTGGTGCGGTCGCACTGTAGCTATGGTCCAATGCAACTTTGCTGTAGTCTCCAAACACAATTAATTCATGTTCTGGCCATTGGACATGAGCATCTCGAGCCTGAACACGCCTCGCCTCAATTAATAGTTCCTCCATAGTGTACACGGTCTGGCAAGCCACATCTCTCATTCGCTTCACTGTCTGTGTGTGTATAGTTCTGACACCCACGGGTAACTTGAGGAGAGATTGAAAAAGGGATGTTCAGTTTAAACACAAGATGGAGTGTAGTAGAATTGACTGGAAAAAAACATATAATAGTCCCCAGCACAAACATTTTTTTAAAGTTATGAACTGTTTGTAACTAACCTTTTTTTTTTTCTTTGCAACTTTTTTGACTCGACCTTCAACATCTGCACGCTGTAGCTCTGATTCGTTTCCGCATGTCCTCCCTTCCTCTTGCGCTGCAACGACTATATTTTCTGTATCCGCATAGACAGCACAGAATGAGGCTCCATCGTCTCCCTGAAACATAGTACTTTCATTACTATGTATCAAAATATTGTTAGCATAAAACACATGTGAGGACAAACAGACAGGTACATCTCAATAGCCAAATACGATTTAAACATTGTGTGCAACAATCAAACGACAAGTATTCGACCAGTGATGATCTATTTCGATGGAACTGTCAGTATCCATACCTCTGGCTCTGCATGGACTGCCATGAATGGTTGTATTGGAGAGGAGGCATCCGCATCTCCCTGAAACACAGTACTTGCATTAGTATGCTTTTCAATATTGGAAACACAACACACACTTGGGGTCGACGGCACAGGTACATATAAAGAGATAACCGCAAATGATGCATTGTCCAAAAGAATCAAGGAAAATCCAAATATGATCACATTTCATCAACTTATTTCAACGATTCCTTTACATCTGCATCATCTAAATGAGATGTTGTGATTGTGGTGGAAGCTCCGTCGTCTCCCTGAAACACAGTACTTGGATTAGTATGGTTTTCAATATTGGAAACATAACACACACTGGGGGTCGAACGCACAGGTACATATAAAGAGATAACGCGAAAGATGCATTGTCCAAAAGAATCAAGGAAAATCCAAATATGATCACATTTCATCAACTTATTTCAACGATTCCTTTACATCTGCATCATCTAAATGAGATGTTGTGATTGCTGTGATTGGTAAGCTTTGTCGTCTCCCTGAAACACAGCACTTGCGTTAATAGGGAAGAAAGTATAGCAAATGGAATCACGTTTTATGATCACGCATGATGGAGCTGTCATTATCCATACCTCGTGCTGCTGAAGAATATCTATGGATGTTGCAAATGAAGTGCGCACTTCCGAAAGCTGTTGTGCCGATTCGTATACTTGAATGTCAGGCTCTGCATCAAGTGCAGGGGTTGACGCTCCATCAACTGCCTGAAACATAGTACTTGCATTAGTGAGGATTACAATTGTGAAAACATAACACTCACCTGGGGTCGACAGCACAGGTACATATCAACGGCTAACCACGAATGAAACATTGTGTAGAACAATCAAACAACAAGAATTCCAGCTCTGATGATGATGCTCGATGGAGCTGTCAGTATCCATACCTCCTGATGTTGAAAAACATCTAGAAATGTTGTAGATGTGGCGGACGCTTCAGCATCTCCCTGAAAGACAGTACTTGCATTAGTATGGATAACACTAATTATAACTGAAAACAAACACCAGAGGACGATAACTAAGGTGTATATCAATTGGAAAGCAGTAACCAAACATTCGGTAAAATAATTACACGATAGAATAAAACTATTACTTGACATGCATAAAACAGGTATGTAGCTGATTAGCCTAGTAAGATTACCTGATACGCGCTAGAAGTGGTTGATAAATGCGACCACGTCAAGGATGTAGAATGTTCTTGCTTCAGATTCAAGGGATAGTCAAGAAGTTGTAAAGGTCAATTAATGATTGATAATGAAATGCCAATATTAAAAATAGCCATGTAAGCCGACAGAATACTTGAAAAATGCTCAATACAGCACAGTTCCCTGTCCCCATATATATATATACATTGCGTTTGTGGGTTATGAAATCGAAAAAGAATATATTGATAAATGTCATTATTCAAAAAACTATACACTCATATCAATATCGAAATTATTACAAGGGATAGAACACCTACAATATCAATTAATCCATTCGGCTACACACTACCGCAAGGCCGAAAGCTAAATCCGGACACTTGACTCACCGGTGGCGGAATGTGGACAAATAGAGTGGGAATAGCGTTTTCGCGCAATTTCCATGTCGTTCGCCATTTATTCTTCTTTGTTACCCAAGAAGTTGTGTACATGTCCAAGGAAAAGTGCCGGCTGCAGATGCGGTATCGATCACCCCTCTTGTCCTCTAAGACTTGTTGGACTCTACTTTCCAGCTCATCCAGTGGATATCCGCAATGTCTGACCCATTCTCTTATTCGATCAACAGTTTTCGGGAATACATGCATTGTAGTTCCTTCAGATTTCGCATTGGTCTTCAAAGGGCAACCGCTAATCGAACAGGCAGGCATTGTTGATAAATCTGAAAAGTAAATATCGACATTATTATACAATCTTCAAGAGTAAAGATTTGATACAAAAGTAAATGAATCATACAATGATCAATGCAAGGTTTGTTTTGGTCGCAGGAACTATACCTCGTTCATTATGTGCTGCTTAGTATTTGCATAAGTTGCAGAAATGTATAATTGATGTGACTGAAATCTGAATATGTGACTCGTCCCTTGGATGTTCTGTCTTGCACGAGAAGGAAACATGCTTACATTATAGACTGGACCCCCGAAGGATGCAATCCAATGACAATAGACACAGATGAAAATAAATAGATCTATTGATAGCATAGCAATGGAAACTCAAGTCAATACCAATGAGACCAACGAACATAGCACTATTGTGTACTCTACTGGAAAATAGATAGAAATTTAAAAATCTGCGAAATATGACCAGGACACATGGCCTTACCTTGACCAACAAACAGTTGGATTCAGCAAGCAGAGCAGTAAGTTGCGGGAGAATAGGTGGATGGCCACAGGTAGCGCACTGATGGGTATGCTCGAAGCGGTCACAGAAGTTCACGGATAGCACAACGACGAGCAGATTAGCATAGATCTCAGTGGTTCCCAGGTAGCACGTTCAGGAGTTGACTTGCAAAGCACAAAGATGTTCTCATGAGACATATCGGGGTTTTTTAAAGTATTAGAAACTGGGGTGTGTTTGTGAATGAATGACGTATGTATGTCGTGGTATTAGGGGGGCGGCCTGCTTGAAGGGGAGGCCGGCCTGGAGACACAGAGTCTGAGGAGGCCATGTGACCGATGGCCCCTTGGCGTGGTCTACCTTTTGAAGTGTACATGCAGTTTGGCACCTTGCCCTTTTCGCGCCCCTGACAGCCCCCCATGCCAGCGCTCATCCCCGGGTGTGAACCGCCTTTGATAGAGGGGGGTGAGATGGATGGGCCTTGGGCGTGCAGATAAGGCACAGGAAGACTGCTGAATGGAGACACACTTATGTGTATTGCAGGGGGGGCGGCCTGCCTCAGCGGAGGCCTGCCTGGAGACACGGGGTCTGAGGAGACCATGTGAACAATGGCCCCTTGGCGTGGTCTACCTTTTGAAGTGTACATGCAGTTTGGCACCTTGGCCTTTCGCGCCCCTGACAGCCCCCCATGCCAGCGCTCATCCCCGGGTGTGAACGGCCTTTGATAGAGGGGGGTGGGATGGATGGGCCTGGGGTGTGCAGATAAGGCACAGGAAGACTGCTGAATGGAGACACACTTATGTCTATTGCAGGGGGGCGGCCTGCCTCAGCGGAGGCCTGCCTGGAGACACGGGGTCTGAGGAGACCATGTGAACAATGGCCCCTTGGCGTGGTCTACCTTTTGAAGTGTACATGCAGTTTGGCACCTTGGCCTTTCGCGCCCCTGACAGCCCCCCATGCCAGCGCTCATCCCCGGGTGTGAACTGCCTTTGATAGAGGGGGGTGGGATGGATGGGCCTGGGGAGTGCAGATAAGGCACAGGAAGACTGCTGAATGGAGACACACTTATGTGTATTGCAGGGGGGGGCCTGCCTCAGCGGAGGCCTGCCTGGAGACACAAGGTCTGAGGAGACCATGTGAACAATGGCCCCTTGGCGTGGTCTACCTTTTGAAGTGTACATGCAGTTTGGCACCTTGGCCTTTCGCGCCCCTGACAGCCCCCCATGCCAGCGCTCATCCCCCGGCGCGAACCGTCTTTATATCAATATACAGTATATCGCCTTTATATCAATGATAGTATATCGTTGCTTATCAATAACAAATGCCACATACTGGAGATTCTTGTGAGCACAGACCCACACTTCAACCGGTGTATTACAGTGGTCAAGACTGTATAATCCAATGGTAAATGTTATTATAGATATATGTGTGACTTTTATACAGACATAACCTACTGAAAGACTTTGAACAAGTGTGTTTTAGTGCATGCATTATCGAGAATATGTTATGTTAGCTTAGATAGATAGTGACCACCCTGCTTCCCAGCAACCAGACCTTCACCCATTCGGAGCAGAGATGTCTGACGTCCATCCTTGAATGGAGACACACTTGATCCATTTAAAAAATCGAGACAACCGTTGTTAAAATATATGTGGTGTTTTATTTTGTATCTTATTTTCATGACACAAAAATACAAGACTTTAAAGATTATACAGGTCAGTTTGCAGCACAGCGAGAGAAAATCCCCTGTACTGACCGCTGTCACTCGAGAAACGTTTCTCTAATGGCACGAACGGCACAGGCGGGTATCACTCTTCGAACGCGGTGTCCAAGCCTATCGTGAAGCCACCATGTAAAGGAACGATAGGCCACCAGCCTGTACCACCTGTGAAAAGGAATGAAACAAACTGTTTTTAAATTACCAAGATAAGTTTAATAAACATTTGTTGTCAATGACAATTCTTGTAACTAATGGCATTTTAAACGGACAAATGCTATCTAGACAATGCACACTATTCAACGACTTACATGCATTACAATGATATGTAGATGTAATTTTGGATATAGTAGAAGACCATGAAATAGGAGTGGCATGACAAGCAGAGTATACTTACTCGTTACTCGGATTACGAGGACGAACAGTTGCTCGAAATTCGTGCATAAGCACCATCATTATTCTCAACACGGCCCGTGTGAGGCAGGCTGCCCTGAAGTCTGGCAGCTCGGTGATGCATTGCGGTCGTGGCTCGCCTTCCGAAATGTAGGCCAGGCATCCCGAGTTTTCTCAGCAGCAGCAGTTCTCGTCCTCAGTTGGCATTAGCTCGCACCGATTGCATGTGCACCAGGTGGAGACACCGTCCATTCGACTAGGCCCAGGCTCTTCATCTGTTGATTCGTCCTGCCAACTGCCGTCCGAATCCCCATCGTTTTCGCGTGCTTCCCTTTCCAGTAGTTCCTCCTCGGTATACTCGGGCTCGTACATGTAGGGCATTATTGTAGCCATTGTGTGTTAAACAAACTAAAATAATTTATAGCGGTATCTGTTCGCACGGGCTACAAGCGGCGAAGGTAGCTGACCAGAGCACTGAAACGAGTCACAGAATACTCAAAGTAACACAGAGAGAGGAATGGAATCGAAAATTGGCTGCTGTGTGTTGTGAAACGGTCTGTTTATACTTATTGAGGAGAGAGGCGTCCTGCCATTTCCATGGCGACACGTCATTAGCTGAAGCGCAGCGAATGTTGACACGAGACATGCTTTGGCGTTGGGAAATGGGCGGTACGAGTCTGCTGATGACAGGCTCAGGGGCGGGGGAATTGATTTAGTGCCGCAAAAGCAGGTCAGCCAGGGCAATCGGGGAAAAGATAGGATTATCAGAAAATGGCGGCTCCCTGGTGCTTGTTTTCGCGTGCATTTAATGGACGAAAACTCGGGTAAGGTCCATAGGAAAGTTTTCTTAAATCGAGCCACTTAGGCTTAAAAAAACATGGCCGACCCGTAGGGACAATAAACATTTTTACTAGACCATGCCTTTAATATCAAGCTACACATTTTTCTTATATAAGAATTGTGCACGTTTTTCACCAGTTAGGTATGATTTTTCCAATTTGTTATCAGCGATATTTTAATAATAAAAGGTGGATGTTTTGTTAACATTTTCAAAATCTTAACATTAAAATCGTTTGATTGCTGCATATATTTGAGGAATATACCTGCCTGTTCATCAAGTGTCACAAGTTCAAACATAAAATGTAGATAAACTCAAATTCTTATAACTGCATTGCACATTAATTGTGGCGAATATACATAACTGATACAAAAACATTTTCAGGTTTTGATATATGTTATTTGACTAACTGAGAATATTATGTTGCAATGAAAAAGCTTTAGCTTTCGACGGTAGCAAGACCTTCTTCATCAGATGTTAATGGGAAAGGCTGGAGGTCCTACCAACGCTGGTGCGTGGCATGCATTGCCCGCTCTGATCACTTCAGCTAACAGTTGTAAATGTATTTTAAGGAAATGGTCATTAGGGCCAAGCAGAGCTACTGTTCGGCTCGAATATTTACAAGCTTGAACATGGCCTAGGACATGTTTATTGTTGTAGGAGAATTGTGGGACCCTGTGGCTATTAAAAAAGGCTACTACTCCATCTCAACAGTTCTGTGAGGAACTGAGCGATTTCTTCATAGACAAAATCAACAAAATCCAATAGGAATGTTGAGAGTTTGATGTGGGGATTCCATTCAATGATCATATGGTTTCGAACCCGGAACGTCCTATGGGCTGTGATTTTTGTACATCGTTTGCTCAGATTAATCAACTATATCTTTCCCCTTGAACAGTGTACTGTGGTGAAATGCTGCCATTCGGTTCGGTCAATGACCCATGCTGGGAGAGAATTTTAAAATCCGCTAGAGGGGTGATCAAGAGCTTTTTCAGATCATTAATAGGTCTTTTGACTCTGTTGTTGTACCGTCTTCTTGGAAGAGTGCCATATAGTGATCCCTCTGTTGAAAAAAAGAAACCTACTCTTGACCCTGCCTGGTGCTCGTACTATAAGCCTATTTCTTACTTCCTTCAATCAGCAATCTGATGGAAAGCCTAGCAGCAGAGCAACTACAGAGCGTGCAGAAACACAGGAGTGGCTTGATACCTCCCAAGCTAGTTTAAGACTGTACAGAGTCAGTGATGGTGGCAGCAGTGGATGACTTGAGGTGGGCTGTTAACCACGGAGCAGCAGGGATCTTAACTTTATCAGAACGCTTGGCTGCCTTCCATAGGTTGACCATGCCATTCTATTGTCCAGATTGAGCAGCTGCGGGGTAAGAGATAGAGCCCTTCATTGACTCTCCTCTTTCTTATCAGACAGATCGCAGGTGATAGCATGTCCTTCCTTTGAATCTGCTTCAAAACCAGTATCCTGTGGTGTGCTGCAAGCCTCCTCCTTCAGTCTCCTGTTGTTCCAACTCTATATGAAATCTTTAGCTCATCTTATTAGGTCCGCGGTTGTTCGGTTCCACATCTACGGGGACAATAATCAGTTGATTTTCCAAGTAGATGAGGTCGATGACCGCTTTGTTGGCAGGGTAAAACTGTGTTTGGAGCAAGTCAGCATGTGGATGCAGCACAACAGGTTCCATTTTAACATCCAGAAAACTGAGATGCTAATTTGCTCTGTCCTTGTGACTAATATCAGGTGCAGCAACTTTGGGGCCCAGGAAGCTCCCTGCATGGATGTGCCATTAGTGGCCCTCTTTTCTTGGCAGTGGTCCCTTACCACTCAGAAAGTTAAGATCCTGGGAGTCTGACTTGATTCCTCTCTATTCTTGGCGAGCCAGATATCTCACCATGTCTCTGACACCAACACCAGTCAGCCCACTCAAGTACTGACACCACCAACCAGCCTCCTCACCTCCAACACTACCCTCAGGCAGCCCCCACACCACCCATCAGTCCCCTCACCTCCAACACCACCCCAGGGAGCCCCCTCAAGTACTATCACCACCCACATCACCCCTCACCTCCAACACCACCCCCAGGCAGCCCTCTCAAATTCCGGCACCACCCACCAGCCCCCTCATCTCCGACACCACCCCCAGGTAGTCCCCACACCACCCACCATCCACCATGCCTCTGACATAACCCCCAGGCAGCCCCCACACTACCCATCATCCCCTGCATCTCTGACACCACCCCAGGCAGCCCCCATAAGTACTGACACCAATCACCAGCCCCTTCACAACTGACACACCCTGAGGCAGCCCCCACACCACCCACCATCACCTGCATCTCTTATACCACCACCAGGCAGCCCCCTCAAGTGCTGATTCCACCCACCAGCCCCCTCACCTCCGACAGCAACACCAGACAGCCCTGTCAAGTACTGACACCACCCAAAAGACCCCTCACATCTGACAACACCCCAGGCAGCCCTCACCCAACCCATCAGCCCACTCACCTCTGACACCACTCCAGGCAGTCCCCACACCACCCATCAGCCCACTAACCTGTGACATCACCCCCCAGACAGCCCCCACACAACCCACCACCCCATGCCTCTGACACCACCCCACTCACCCCCCTCAAGTACAAACACCACTCACCTGGCCCCCTCAGCAAATCAACCTGGCACTGGCACTCACCCATTCCCCCTACCAGTGCAAAATGCAATTACAAATTGCCACTACTTGACTACCCTGCCACCAACATCAAACTCACCATCCACATACCCACCCATAGATCCACAGACTCTGTGTGCTGATCCAGATCCATGGTGGATGCACATCACAGAAGTATGTGGCACATCACAGATGTATGTGGCACTTCACAGCCAGTGACACAGCATCAGGACTGCTGAATACAGCAGGAGCTCCACCGTGGAAATGCAATGCAGATGTAGCACTGCAAAAAAAATGCTATGCAATGTGAAACACCACAGTGTATGATGAGTAGCATGACATGAAAGCACACACAGTATGGAGAGTGTTGTGTGTTGGTGGTGGTACATGCATCGGGAGGGAACCCCCATGCATGACTGATGAGTGCATGCCACACCTCCAGAGTCATGCACACAACCCACCTGACAGTCACATAACAAAGGCATAGCAACATGAATGCAAACCACATGCTGCCCATGAACAAAGAGACAACAAAAACCATGTGTGCAACAACAAAAAACTGCATTCATACGATTAACACAAAATTAAACATGGATTTTGGAAGGGGGAAATGACCATGGGGAAATTAGAAAATCCAGAGACACACATGAACCATTTACATAGGAAGCAAGCTCATTGCTCTTCCCTTAGGTTATCCAGGGCAGACTCACATACCTCCTCTACCTCTTGGAGGCGGGCCATTGCCTGGTCCTGGATGGCTTGCAGGCTGTCCCTCATTCTTCTCAGCAGCACCCCTGCTTCCCTGCAAGTCTCATACAGGATCTGGACCCGTTTATGTGCCCTCCTCTCCATCACTTCTGCCCTGGCCGTGGAAACGTGTGCCTCCCAAGCCCGCTCCCTCCCCGCCACCAGCAGCATCATCAATTCCATCTGGACACATACCAAGTCCCTGAGCGGCGGTGCTCCCCCTGCCTGGTCACAGTTAACCTCTGTGCAGCTTGCCTCCTTGATCGAAATTGGCCCTGGGAAGAGTGCCCCTGACGACAGCCATAGTGCAGCTGCCTGTTCCAGTGTGCCCTGCGCATGCACCCCCACCATATTGATGTTGGTTGATGAGCGGGTACTGTGCATGCCCTGTCCTGTAGTGCCAGTTGCCCCACTGATATCTGGTAATGTGTAGGAGCCTGGTCAGGCACAGCAACCACCTCCACTGTACTCCCTGGGTCATCCACCTATGGCAGGGACATTCCGACCACCAGAATGGGCGCAGTGGGCATGACAGGAGTTCATGACAGGAGTTTAGGGGGCTGTGATGGGAACTTGCAAGGAGGGCTCCCCAGAGGATGACTGGGCACAGAGGAGGCAATGGAGGAGTGGCCAGCTGAATGTGCCAACGCACACAGACCACCTGAGAGCAGTGCACATGCCAGATGGGACAGGAATTTGCTCATTGATCTGTGAGAGTCCCTCACAAATTAATCCCAGCCAGCAGTGAATGCGAATGCACCGGGGTGACTGCCATGGCCCCAAAGGGGAGTCCGGTCTGGGTGGAGGCATCCACAAGGTTGATCTCTGCTGCATCAGATGGATCAGGGTCAGGAAGTTGTTTAGGACCCTCCACGTTGCACTGCACATTCTCCTGTTCCAGGGGTGCAGTCTGAATCCCCTCCTGGGTGTCCCCACCCAACCCTGTGCACTGGCATTCATATTCCTCCTCCCCCACCACCACCTCCATCTCCCTGGATGACTCCAGGGACCCTTCCTCCCTGCCCCTCTGTCCCTGCACCTTGGCCCACAGCCACTGAGGAGTCTCCCTCCACACCAACCTCCTGGGACGTACCCACAGCAGCTGTGCCCTATGGATCTTGTACCCCCCTAAATGACTCACCCTCAAATGAGATGGACTCAAGTCAGCCTGTCTGGGGAGTGCGCCTATACCTGGTGGCCTTGTCCCTGCCATGATGCTCCACAATGACGCCTCCACCCTCTCCATGAGCCGCAGAAAATTTACAAACATCAGAGACACAACATTGACATCAGTCATGGTTGCCAATGGATGTCTGGCATACACATAATTTACCTGGCAAGTCAGGCATCATGTCATATCCATGACCTGAGTCACTCACAATGCAAACGCACGCAGGCATCTGAGCACCTGTGTCACATCCATCACATGTGCCTGCATGCATGCACTGGCAGGACAACCACACATAGACTTGGACATCATGCATGGCACTCACATGCCCACAACCCAGCTAGTCCACATATGTCATTCCAAGCACTACACCATGCACACACCCTGCATGTGACCAACAACAAGCCATGGCTGTGCCATACACCAATGGACACGCAAATGCTACTATACAATGTCACATGCAACAAATGTCTACCATTGGCATGAGACAGCAATCAGCTCCAACTCACAACACACAAACAGGATGTGGCACCTGAAAACCTGCACGCCGCACATACACTGTAGAGCATAATCCCACATGGGTACTCACCAGCATCATCCAGATGTCTCTTCCAGGCCAAGTGGAGGCCCGGGTAGAACCTCTCAAGTATCTGCAGCTGTGTCCGGTGGAAGCAGTGGCCGCCTGCACAGTGCACCTCCACGGTGGGTTCCATCTCAAGGGCTGCCAACACCTTGATATGGCTGCGGGTCTTGAGATCATCCTAATGCTTCTTCATCTGGTCGTTGGTGCGGACTTCCACCCCCTTCGCATTGATGGCAGCCATGAACTCAACCCAGATCCTCAGCCTTGCATCAGAGCCCAGCTGCATCACTGGGTTGTAGAGGGCGTCATAGGTGTCCAGGACCCAATCCACCAGGGTCCCAACTTTGATGTCGGTGAAGTTGGGTGTCCTCTGAGTGGATGTGGTGGTGCTTCCCTCACCAAATGACACAGATGGGCCAGACATGGCAACTCTTAGGCAGGTATGGGCTTCCTGGGTCCTGGATGAGTGTTTTGGAGCAAAGGTGGTGTTTGCTGAGATGGAAGTCCCTGGAAATACAGTGGAGGTGGTTGCAGGGCCAACACAGGATCCAGGCAAAAGTGGGCCAGCTGGCACAAAAAGACAGTGCAGGTTGCAAGCAGGCACTCACACCCAAGCAAGCAGCAGCAGTATAGGGGTGAATGGGGCAAAGCTGGGCCATAGGAGGCAGGACAAGCAGCAGTGTGAGCAGGATGTACCGTGGTGTGGGTCAGGCAACCGCAGTCACAGGCAGCAGAGTAAAGGCCTGTGTCTCATGATAAAATAAGAGTAAGTTATGTCTTGCATGCATAGACTCTGCGCACCTACGCATAATGCCTATGCGTTCATATCATTAATGAATCTATCCATATAAGTTGCGCAACAAGCATCAGAAGTTATGGGCGTGAAGGACGAGGTTACAACCACACTTGCACGGTGTTATATTTGATATGGAATCATTCCCTTCCCGTATAATGTACCCATTTTCTTTTAGGGGGGGGGGTTGTGTCTCTGCAAATACGCACATTTATTCTTCCCCCCTTTTTTGTTTGTGGTTGCCACTGTGATATCGTGTACCTCTTTTTTCATTGTCAGAAAGTTTCTGGGTGTCGCATATGCACTTTTTGTGTTATTGGGAGCCACTGCGTATCGAGTACCGCTTAATTTTCCCGTTTGGGGTACATTTGAGCCTTGCTAAACCACACATCTACATTGTACAACATTTAGACTGTTCCCTGACTCACATTGCCCAGGATAATAACTTGGTGTGCCTCCCATTCATCAGTTACACCTGTAACATGGTTGGAAAGACCCCAAAAGGGAAGGGCGGCTGAGGGCATCATGGTGGGGGTGATGGTGTTGAAACACCTGGCCCAGACCCAGGTCGTCAGGGAAGTGGTGGTGACACACATACCGCAGACCCAGGAGGACATGGCAGGCCCCAGTCCAAAGGTGGCCCGGCACCTGGCTTCCAATGTGTTTCCAGCCAGACAGAGGTACCTCCAACCCCCACTGCCACAGGGAGAGGCTCAACACCAAGACACAGCACAGGGCACTGTTCCACTCAGGAAGAAGAACTTCTCTGATGAGGAACTCAAGATCCTGATTTACTATGTGACTGATCACCATCATGACATGTGCTAGTCTGCGAGGAGCAGGTTCAGTCGCACAACGTATAGTGTATTGGCAGCGTGTCATGGAACAGATAAACACCTTAGGGGTGGAGATGCACATAGCGGAACAGGTCATCAAGCACTGGAATGATCTCTCCCATCACACCAAGCACAAGCTCTGTGTCAACCTGACCTCTGCACTGGAGCGGGGCACCAGAGGAGGACCAGCTGACACTAAATGAAGAGGCCATGAGCCAATTCATCCTCACTGAGCAGATGCATGGTGTGGGAGGCCTGGAGAATGATGAGGACACATCAGATGATTGTCCGTCATTGCACCTCCTGTGTTTTGCCAGTTATGCATCACCCACACCAATTGTTTATTAGGACATCTGGCAGCATTTGAATGATAGCCCCATGTAAAGCATGTCCTATGACCTACAGACTCATGTCAATTGGCCATCATATGTGGCGTAGCCCATGTGGCAGCCATTCATGGTACATGTCTGTGTGACAGGACACATCCCTCACAGTGTACCCCCCCAGAATTTGGGAAACATGTGACACCGACAAGTAGTGTTCATAACTACACTCTTGTTGCGTTTCACTCTGCTCTGCTAGACTGGTGCATGCACACAAAGTATCACTTGCATCCCATGTCATGCAGAGATGCATGTTTCTTTAGTCACCTGCTCTTATGGGGACCCTTGTCATGATGCACATCTGGTCTGTCTGTCAATGCACATTGTTGTATTCACAGAGTGTAGTTGCCTGAGTGTCCCCAGAACATATACACATTGACTCAATTCCAGTGCCACAGAAAACCTACTCATTGTGACCCACCTTCCCTCGTACCCTCAAACACTTTGTGCCCACTCTGGGCCTTGTTGACATTGCAGAATCCACTGTCCATCTCACAGCACTTCAGCGACCTTGAACAAAAGTCACACTTTTGGGTGTATCCATGAATGGGCTACTTCCCTTTCCACGCCTTCCTGCAAGTCTTCATTGTTTCCTGTTCCCTGTCCCAGACCTGATTAGTGTGTCATATGCTGACAGTGGTGTTGTCTGTGAATATGGATGTCTGTCCATTCCCATCCGCTGTCATTGTACATTGAAATGTCACATTTGCATTAGTATTCCCCTGGCATGTGTGGCATCTTGACACTGTGACTCCAAATGTGTGTCAGGAGGTTCAGTGCCTCGCAGAGGGCATGGGGACTTTGGACATCAAAGGGTGCAGGGTGTCTCCCCCGGGAGTGCAGTCACCACCTCATTCCGGAGCACTGCAACAACTTGGGACAAGGCATTATAACAACCATAGAACAGTACCATACAAGGGCTCATGAACCTCATGGGCGGCTCCATTTTTTGTGCTTTTTACTTTTATCTGTTTCGCATTGCTTTGTCATGTCTGTGTTTTATGCCAGTTACCTAGGTGCCCAACCTTCCGGTCTGACATCTGACTCTGTGAAGTGCTTCTTTGGCAAAATCCTGTCTTCAGTGAGTATTTGGGTTCAGATGTTCTTGGGCTTCGGATCATTAGCTCACATGCCAGTGTTCAGTGCACTGTCCCTGTGCTATGCTGATCATGACATGACATTTCATGGCATGGGAAACACTGTCAGAGTGATCCAGCCTTTTATTGATCTCAGTGATGTACTTTTTGTGGGTCTGATCATTGTCATGCTGACTGTTGCCAGATATGTGTGTTGAGTATGTGCCATCAGCTTGACAATGGGGAAGGTGTGACATGGACATTCACTGCATTGTACCTGGGTGTTCAGGCAGTGTGTGGGTTGTGGGTGGGTGTTTGCATGCAGTGTGCAGATCAGTCTGCATGTGTGCTAGGACACATATTGAGGGTTGACATGTGAGCTGTTAGCATTCTGTGCATGTCACTCAAGGGTGGACGTATTGATGTGTGTTTGGGTGCATGGATGTGTTGACTGCGCTCACATTGATTTGTCTTTCTCTGCAGATCCATTTGTTGTGATGTGATGGCTGATGGGATTGAGAGGATACTTGCAGTCGTATGCATGCACAGGAAACAGGTAAGAAGTGCATTTCTCTTGCAGTGCACTTCTGTTGGTCTTTGGTTGTTAATATTGACATCGACTACTTTGATGTTACTGAGTATTGTGTGCATTATTGCGGTCAGGGAATGGGTTGGCCAGTGTATGTGTTTTTTATTGTGTAACACACATTGTGGTACCAGGGCTTTCCATGCATGGGTTAATTGGTTTCTAAATAGTACTGTGCCTTACTAATTGTGGTCTCTTGTGTGAGGTTTGGTGTCTACATGCAGTACAGTTGTTGTCCATGAGACAGTCATCAGGTATGATATAATATGATATGATATGGCGTTTATAACACGCCTGTACACAAGTGTTTCTAGGTGCAACAAGACAAGGAGCAGGGGAAATATAGAGAGGACAAAACAACAATCTTACTAGGCCCTTGTCATTCAGATTGCACAAGTGCAGGGAAGTGGAAAGGGAGAAGTGCTGAGGGGGTTGGAGGGAGAAGTGCAGGTAACTTAAAAGGGCAGCAAGCCTGTGGCTCAGTGCTTGGAGCTCAAGGAGTGCAGCCAACAGGTGGCTCATGAGTGCAGAGAGAAGGGTTTGTAGAGTTGCAGATACAGACCACAAGTGCTAGGGGAGCAGGGTGGCAGTGTGAAGTGCAGCTGGACATCAGGAGACTGGGCCCCCAAGTTCATAGGATAGTCAAGTGACCAGTGCGTGGAGCAGTCTGGACATCAGCAGGGGAGAGGAAGAGAGATAGCGGAAGCAAAGAGGAAAGTCTTGAGTTGCTTCCGGAACTGGAGATGGCTCTGCTCAAGTTTGAGAGAGGCAGGCTGTTGCAGAGAGAGGTCCCAGCTGAAGATAGAGATCTGACCCCAACTCTCTGTTTGGAAAAGCAACAGACCCTCAGAGAGTTGGAAGTGGATGAGTGGAGAACTCGAGAGGGGGGATGTTTAGGAAGAGAGAGTTGGAGGTAGTGCAGTCCAGGCAGTCCCCACACCATCCACCAGCCCCCTCACCTCTGACACCACCCCCAGGCAGCCCCCTCAAGTAAAGACACCACCCACCAGCCCCCTTACCTCTGAAACCACACACAGGCAGTGCCCAAACCACCCACCATCCCTCATGCCTCCAACACCACCCCAAGGCAGCCCCCTCAAGTAGACAACACCCACCAGCCGCTTCACCTGCGACACCACCCCAGGCACCCCTCACACCAGGCAGAAAGCCTTGTAGATGATGCAGGCAGTTTGGAATTTGATCCTTGCTGCCAATGGGAGTCAATAAAGAGATTTAAGAGCTGGAGAGATATGATCCCTGGGCTTAAGGCCAAGAACAAGTCCTGCAGTCCTGTTCTGGATAAGTTGAAGAGGTCGTAGAGTAGAGTCAGGAAGACTTAGAAAGAGGCTGTTGCAGTAGTCCAGTCTAGAGAGGTCTATTATGGCAGTGGTACGTTGGAACAATCAAGTTGCCAGGAAATGTAAGGCAGTGATCACTTTTTTTAAGGTGCCTCGGGCCTGGAAGCACATGGTGGGTGATGTTAACCCGTCTTCCCACTCCCTGACCGAGTCTAGAATGATATCAGGGGACCTGTACCTGCTATAGATCTGGTCATCCACCATCCCGAAGAGGGTGGTGCTTGGGTTGAAGAAGCAGGCTCTTGCAATCCTCCTCTGTGCATAATTGTTCCAACGAATGCTGAATTCATCGTGGCTGGATACATTTCATTTGGTCTGTATTGCGTGCTTCATAGATGCGCGTTAACATTTACACTTGCTATCAGATGGCAGGAGTGTACCAGGATTTGCATGAACCTTTTTGCGAACCGACGTTCAGAGTTTGAATCCATGAATACGTGTTTATTTGTACTGGTATGGGTGTGCAATTGTTTGATCGTGGACCGTCCCTCAACACGACCCAAATTTTCACATGTAATTCCTCATTCTGCATGTTCCGCCCCCTATTTTGCTTGCTGAGAAGGCCTGGACCACACTCTGCTTTGGGTCTCGCGCAAGGCATTTCTCTGCTCGCAGCGACGTGCCAGACCAGCGCGAAATCCACGCAAGTACAGGAAAAGTACTGCGCATTCAATTCCATGAATCGACGAAGGCAGATTTGCACGTAGTTGCGCACGCAAGTAACCTATTTTCAGCGCCAATAATTCCATGGATCAGGGCACAAGTCTATCAAAGAAAAGGAACTCTGAGTATGTGCCTATTTTAGATGGAAAGTATCTCAAGTGGGACATATTTATCAGAACAAAAGAACCCTAGTTTGCCTACTCATTTGGCTGTAATCTGGCAAGATTGTTTTAAAACATTCAATTAGTAAAATGCTACTCATTATGATTCAGAAATTAAAAGAGACATTTATGATTCCAGGCATCAGCATAGTGTTTTATTTTACTTTTTGAATTGTTTCTCACTTGGTGAAAACAAGAAACGAGTGCATCAGAAGCTGAGGACATGGTGCTCATGAAAACAATCTGGAAAAACATAGAGTGTACCATAAAATATTAGAACAGAAGAGGAACTTTGGGTAAGTTCTGATTTGATTGGATGGTAAACCAAGTCAGATGGATAATCCACATCTACAGCATCCAATTTTGCTTGCTTGGAAACTCATATTCTTGCAAAGATTTTTTTGCATTGGTTTTGGAAAATACTGGACCTGGGCAGCTAGAATAAGTAAATAAATGTTCCATTCCAAACACATCATTAAAACATTTGACCTGTGTGGTGAGGTGGAGTAAGGATCCGGTCAAAGGGGTGGCATGTTTCAACAAAGTTGTATTCATTTTTGAAGAAAATAACCTACCTCTCTCTATCTCTGAAGAGTTATCCCTACCTAAACTAATAACAACTCGGGTGCTCATCATCAAGATTTTCATGTCGAAACCCTGCTCTTAAGAATAGTACCAGGATAATGACTCCCTTCTCCTGGTATACAGGATCAGTCTTTATCTTTTTTCCATAAATAATTTGCATTGGCTTCTCATTCAACAAAGAAAGTGTGGGCATGAGAATACATCTCTTCTCCTTACCCACATTTCACAGCCTTAAGGGCTGTTTTAGGATACTCTTTAGCAATAGTCCTCACAAGTCTCTTTACCTTGTCCCACAGGTTTCTGAACACTTGCTTTACAATTCCAGTAACTCTACTGAATTTTAAAATGTTCCAAAGATTACCTTCAAACAGCTATTCTTGTTTTATCTGCTCTTTAATCCTACTTGGATTATCACTGTGATGAGTGAGACTCATTCCGCTGCACTCATGATTCTAGAATCCTGGAATATCCCTACTATGATGAGGGAGAATACTCCTGAGATTCTCTTGGCTTTTAGTTCTCTAATTATCACTACTGTGATAAGGGAGATTACTCTCGATTTTCCCTTGATTCTTGGTCCTCTCAATATATCTACTGTGATGAGGGGGATTATTCCTGAATTTCTCATGACACTGAGCATCACTACTGTGATGAGGGAGATGACTCCCAAGCTTCTCTTCCCTCTTGGTTATTTGGGTATCACTATTGTGATAAAGGAAATTACTCCTGAGTTTCTATTGGCTCTGACTATCACTAGTGTGATGAGGGAGATGACTCCTGAGCTTCTCTGGACAATGGATTTGCCTTGAACCCCTACCGGGTCCCTTGCTTTTTCCATTACCTGGATAGTGCCAGGACTGCATCGCTGGTTCTTCCTGGGGAGTTTGGCTGACTCAAATAATGTTGGTGTCTCTTCCTTTCTTCACTCCACCCCCCATTTGTCCTTGCGGCCCTGCTGAGACTTAGACCAAACGGCTCTGACGCAGTTGCAGAACCACACATCCAACTCCTTCAGGTCACACCACCGCTAGTTTCTTTCTGTCTCTTTGGTTGGTCAGGAGCGTGACTTCCACTGTCGTGCTTCACTGACCATTCTTCAGCATCCCCGCCACTGAGGATTATCATCCTGGTTAATCAAAGGACAAGCAGAAGCTTAAAAAGCCATGTGGTGTCATCATATACAGTGGAAACTGGTGCTACCAATTGGTAGGACCTTTGGATGGGCCTGCTCCATAGGGCATGCCAGGCTACAATTGGTTAGTTCTGTTGCTGTTGATCAGGAACCACATGGGTCAGCTGGGCTCATATCAGTCTTGTGTGAAGGTCAGGTTGCTTGTATAATACAATGTTACATCTAAACTAACACACTAAGCTCCCTCTTCCATAATTGTGGCATGCACCTGGGCGGTACAGAAAATGGTGCCTGGGGGAAGGGAGGATAAAATACAGTCATGCTGACCCACACATTCGGGGTTTAGTTGATACCGCACTTCCTGCAATCAAGGTCTACATCTTTAGTTTGATCTTTAATTTATCCCTCCCTATACCTCATGTTACAAAGGCTGTGTTTTATGCTGGATGAAATACAGTCACGCATGCTTAGATCTTTTATGTACACTTGATTTGTATTAGGACAGGAGGCTTGTGTGCTTATCACGGAATGCAGAGATGTGGGGTTGAACCAGTGGTGTGGGCCTAGCATTTACACTCGCTGGTTGGGGGTTAGAGGCCTATAGGCAGTTTAGTGGAGATGAAATGACGCTGCACGGAGCCTGGTGTTGCCTCACGCTCTTGCAGGGTGCATTCCTCTGAACTATACTAAATGTTTGCATCAGTGTATGGACAAGGGGGAAGTGAACTTCCATGAGAACTGGCTTTGCGGATTCAATCTGCTTTATCTAATTTGGGCCTAGTGAACTGGGTTCATGGAGTTTGGTGGGTGCAGCGTGATCATACAAGTCTGTACTTTGTGGCCTACTACAAAATGGAGTTTTGTTCTATGTGTTTTCTAGTGCCGCACATCTACTGTTGGCACTATATCACTTCTACATTGTGCTTTAATAGTGTGGATTTATCCCCCCTTATACACTACATGACTTCATATGTGGTTCACCTCGCCTGAAAGCACCTAGGCGGGTGGGATATACTAATTTCCATCCCAACATTCCCACCTTTTGTCACTTCTACAGTAACAAATTTTCCCCCGCCATATTTACGCTCATTTGCATGCCGTGCTGTCTCATCCCATGCGGATGTTCCCTTAATTGGCATCCAGGCTCTGCACATGTGCTGTAAACTTTCTCCCCTTTGTGCATATTGTTCAGGTGCACATGTCATGTAGATGCACCCTCCACAGCCTGCCAGATCCACCCATACCTTGTTACAGTTGTCAGGGGGAGGGACAAAGGTTGTGTGGTGTAAGTTATCAACTATATCTCCATTAGGAATTGGGACCATGTGGTGAACGGGCATTCATTTTGATCAGTCCTTATCTCTACTTCCTTTGTATCACAAGATACTGTAGTATTCCCAATACTAACCATCATCATTGTGCTTTTAGGCACAGCTTTGGTACAACACCGGAGGCCCAATTGGCACGTGCAGAAGAGCACCAGGATAACCACAATGATGGGGACCAACATCTTTACCAATGTTCCAAGCCTTGATGCTACCCAGCTGAAGGCCATGGTTAACCAGTCTTCTTCTTGAACTCCAGCTTCTTGTTTCATTTTGACTCCTGCAATGACGTATGACAATGTCCCGTTCTCAGCGCCTTCGGAAGGTATGAATGTGCAACATGAACTCCCAATCTTTTTGCAAACACCTCCTTCCATGGCTGTCATTAGGTCCAGTATGTAGCGGTTTTGCATTGTCATTAGTCTTAGGGCTCTTAGTTCCACTCTTATGACATTGAACCCCTGTTCGATATCTTTAGCCAACTGGATCAACTCCCACATGATGATCTGGAGCCATTTTGCGTTCGCTCATGTCTGGATGCTGGGTATTAAGGATGCAAAAAATGTCTCTGCTGAATTATAGAGCTTGTATTGATTGCGTATCTGTGCAAGCAGGTTGGATGAGTCTTGAGATAAAAAATTTGAGGATCTCTTATTTCTTTGCAGCTGGCCATAATGTTCTTTCTCTGGGAGGATGCAAAATTCTAGAGGTTGCATTGTGTGAGGCGCTTCTATTGTCAGGGGCACTGTGGGTTTTTCATCAAGCTAGCGTCCCCCATTCAGGTGCTCTTCCAGTACCACTAACAGGGCCGAGTGCAGCATCATTGGCAAACAAAAGCCCCTCTAATTACGCTTGCTGGCCGCATACCCAATAATAATCTATCAGTGATGTGGTACTTTTCCGGAGATCTGGAATCAGTATAATTCTGTTACACCGTTGGTTTGATCTCACTGAAACAGTTCCTTCACTGTAAAAACATAGTATATAGTTTTCTTTCACTGGTTTTTCAATTGCTGTGATCCATGTTAGATTTGTGACATGTTCTGTCCATAACTGTGCTCATGCTTGTTCTACGAGAGCTAATGCTTTTTCTGGATATCCTACGAGTCCTTTCTGCTTCACAAACAAAAGTTCTCTCTTGCCAGTTATTGTTCATATACGAAACCCCTTGTATTGCCAGGTACACTTCTTTAAAACAGTTGCGGTTGGTGGAACTTGTTTTGCATTTTTGGGTGTCTAGATCGACAAGTCCTAGGTGGACGTTGCTTGCCTGAAAGGTGCCTTTGATCCTACATAGTGCAAGATGAATCAGGCATTGGGTCTCTATCATGGGTACTTTTTGCGGAACTAAACCGTGGGTGCCCCAGATGCATGTGGTGTTAACAAATAGACATAGCAACTCCCAATAGTTGTTCGCCTTCCCATTGCACTCATTTCGGAGTACCAACTGTTTGAGTGTTCGGGATGATGATTATCTTCTACTGCATTTATGCCTAAGCCATGATAAGCATCATATTTTCTTTGGCGTGCTTGCCTTTTCTTTCTGCTTTTGTGTATCGTGTGCCTTTTTACTATTGAACTTTTGCTGTTACTAATATTTACATTGCTGTTGGCATTACATAAGGATTTTTTTTATATTTAGCATTAGTATTTTGAACATTTCGCTATCACATATGGTGGTTTGGGAGTTGTTACTATTTACAATGGTCCCATGTACATTGTCCTGCTTTGATTATAGTGTTACTTCAGATATATTGACAGGTACAGCTTTATTCATTTTTCATTCAGAGTTTGGGTTGCATTGGGACCTAGCGTTGTTTCAATGGTGGATACAGTGCTCGGGGTGAAATCAGTTATATCAGAATGTACAGGGATCAAGTCTGGGACATCAAAAAATACTTTAGTTATATTAAAAAAAAATATTTGGTAACATTAGAAGTTAAATCAATGAAATGAGTTGCATTTTATGATATATTAATGTACCAGGTCCCCTTGGTCCCCTCACCCCCTTCTTTTAGATGGCCTGCCCAGTTAATAGACGTTCCCCATTAAATCCCCAATGCAAACATCATTACTGTGAACAAAATCGCAACAACACCAAACCCACAGTCTTAACTGTACATCCTAGTACTACTAATGCTCTTTCTTTCACTAATCGAAGAATATCTCAGTGGTGTCATCTCCATCTTTGTTCCACCTGTAGATTTTGGAAAAAACGAGGAAGGGAAGGGAAACAAAGTAAGGGGTGGGGAAGAGAGAGAGAGAGAGAGAGAGAAAGAGAAAGAGAGAGAGAGAGAGAGTTTTAATGTTATGTAGCTTGTTCTATAGCAGCAATGCATGTACTTTAAATCTTCTATGTGCGCTAATATGCACAGCATAGACCTACGAAATTGAGGTAGTTGTTTGTTGTTCACTGTGGACACTTGGTGTCACGTAAGGTGGTGCCCTGTGGATTTCTGAAAGGAGTATCCAGTATCTTAACCCCTTCACCTTCAGCACAAGGAGGGTGGAATACATGACCTTTTAGGGCTCAAGGAACCTGGGATTGTTCCATTTTCTCACAAAGCTTTTTATATAAACCATTTCACCCAGTAACAGTGGTTGCACAGGTTCAGTGTCAGGTTGTGGTGCAGTTGATGCTTGTGTGTTTTCTATGTATGGCGGATACTTTTTATTGCATGTGTCAGTTGAGACAGATATTGTTTGAACTCTTCTCCCAGAATTTCCACTGCATTATGAGCATCTGATGCTCTTCGTACTGGTGACAGAGGTGTTTGCATGCGTCGTCCAGTCATTATTTCATGGGGGACAATATAACCTTGCTAGTAATGTGTTCCCTGATATCACTACTAACAATGGAAATATTCTCTCTCAAAAGATGAGCTCACCTTTGAATTTAATTTTGAAAGCTCTCCATCCTGCTCTATACAGGGGCGCTAGTCCGGAAGATGCTGGAACCAAGTTTGTAATATGGGGAAAATTAACTCCTATGTCTGAGAGTTGGAAGAACCACTCAATAAGGAGTTGGGAAAAATGATACAAGGCTGAAAAGGGGAATCTCTAACGTAAGTGTATTGTAGGATAAATCACATCAACATGGAATGTTATGTGAAGACAACATCCAAAATAAATGACCTCCAGAAACCCTTCACTGCACAATTGTTAGGAGCACTACGAATGGAACCCACAATGAGGAGAATGGAATGATGATACTGGGCTAAAGGGAAAATCACTAACGTACGTGTATCGTAGTGGGGAAACACATCAAAGTGGAATGCAATGTGAAAACATCATCCAAAATAAATGACCACCGGAAGACTTTGACAGCACTGTTCATAGGAGCGCCACCTATGGAACCCACAACCCTGTTCAAACAAGTCAGGAAAGATAACAAATGAAATAGAAGGTGAGGAGTTAATAGGAGGGTTACCTATGGGACCACAACCCTATTCAAACAACAGTCAGGGAAGTTAACAAATGTAATGGGAAGCGAGGGGTTAATCCTCTGTGAATTCACCAGACAAAGCAGCGGTGTCCCTGTAACGTTAAAGTAAGCGCAACACTAGCATTGCACGCGACAAAACTGTGCAATGTCATTCACCTCAGAAACGGACTCAAAATGCCCAAAAACATGCGCGCCTTAAGCTCATGCAAATTGTGTCAGGCAACAATATGATACGTAATAAAAGAGTCGAATCATGACCCAGAAAATGGTACTTGCGTGTGTGTCGGAAAACTTCTCTTGTGCTCTGAGAAGAACCGTCAGTGACGGAACATAACCACTAGAAAAAATGTGGAACAAAGGGCAAGGACTAAGATTACAGGGAGGGGGGTTGTGAAATAGGAAGAATAAACTACTAAAAACGGACAGGTTTCTACGAAAATAATTTTGACAGGAATCAGCTGTAATCTCCTGAGGAACCATGGCAAGCGTTACACTGCAAGGCAGTCTATGACGCGAAGCGCGAGCCTCCAGGAAGGCGGGGCTAATATAGCCCAACAAGGACAACTAGACCAGCCGGGTAAGTTTCAGAAAGGCACAAATAGACAGCTGTTAATGAAACCAGGAAGTCTATTTGTTCTATGGGAAACTACAGTATCCGTGAAACCAATGGCAATACCCAATCTCTTTCAAGGATTACTCTTTAGGGCCTCTTCCCTTAACCCTGAAACAGAACCCTAGTCTGTGGTCATGACACATATGGACTCCCATGACCCAGCCACAAGCTCTCCACCTAACAGTCCTAACCCTTACACCACCCAGTTTCACTTCAAAAACTTAACAGAAACCGAAGTACTAAAAAGAATCAATAGTCTTAAACCCTCAAGATGTAATGGAGACATTTGTCCAGCATCCATCATCAAAGACTCTGCACAAATCCTAACCCCAGTCATCACTACCTTCACAAAGGCCTTCTTCACTACAAGCACAGTGCCTGCCTGCCTCAAGGAAGCTTGGGTCCTCCCCCTTCTAAAACAATGTATCTAGACCCTGCTATTTCTACCAATTACAGGCTAATCACCACCGTGCCCTTCCTGTTTAAAATTCTTGATAGAGCAGCCTACCTGCAAGTTCACGATGTCCTTGAATTTAACCACATCAAATGAATGCAGCAATCTGGCTTCTGTCCTGGGCATGGCACAGAATCAGCCTTATTAGACCTAAAAAAATCAGCTGGATGAGATCAGGGATATGAGGACATTAGCACTTCTCCTTCTCCTAGATCTGTCTGCTGCATTTGACCTGGTCAATCACAAAATCTTATGCCACTACCTCAATACCTCTGCCAATTTCGCCCCCATGGCTACTTCCTGGTTTGCATTATTTCTGGAAGGCAGAGTATTGAGAGTATTCTCAGAGAACACCCATGTCTCTCCGTTCCCATCAATTGTGGGGTCCCACAAGGGTCATGTATATCCCCAACCCTCTACAATATCTTCACCAGTCCACTCTTCGACATCCTGTATTCCCTCGGCATAGCCTACACCAACTATGGCGACAACACTTCTTATCCCACTCACAGGCAATTATGTGGACTACTCGAACACCCTGTGCAATACTTACTCACTGATTGAATCATGGATGGCAGATAACCATTTGCACCTAAACAGGGACAGAATGAAAATCCTACTTGTTTAAACACATCGAGCCCTGAAAAATGTCAATAACTAATACACTGCTTTCCAGATTGATAACAGTTCATTCCCTGTTTCAGCTTCAGTAAAAACTATTGGGGTATACCTTGATGCCTCCCTTACCATGTCCGGCCAAGTTAACGCCATTGCCTCATCAGCAGCCTATGCCACCAAGGTATCAAATGTGGCTAAACTCTTCCCCTCCAAAAACATTTGCTTAAAGGATAGTTCTGGGACTTTTTTTTTATTGTCCCTACGGTTCGGCCATGTGTTTTTTAGCATAAATCGGTAGATCGTAGAAAACTTTCCTATGGACCTTACCCGACTTTTCGTCCATTAACGCACTCGAAATCAGCCGCCATTTTCTGATAATCCTATCATTTCCCCCCATCGACCTGGCTCACCTGCTTTTGCGGCACTAAATCTAATCCCCCGCCCCTGAGCCTGACATCAGCAGACGCGTACCGCCCATTTCCCAACGCCAAAGCACGTTTCGTGTCAACAATCGCTGCGCCTCAGCTAATGAAGTGTCGCCATGGAAATGGCAGGACGCCTCTTTCCTCAATAAGTATAAACACACCGTTTCACAACACACAGCAGCAGATTTTCGATTCCATTACTCTCTCTGTCTTACTTTGAGTATTCTGTGACTCGTTTCTGTGCTCTGGTCAGCTACCTTCGCCGCTTCTAGGCCTTGTGAACACCTGTACCATCTCTGTAAAGTATTTTACTTTCTTTACCACACAATGGCTACAATAATGCTGTATATGTACGAGCCCGAGTACACCGAGGAAGAACTACTGGAAAGGCAAGCACGCAAAAACGATGGGGATTCGGACGGCAGTTGGGAGGACCAGTCAACGGATGAAGAGCCTGGACCATGTCGCATGGACGGCGTCTCCACCTGGTGCACGTGCAATCGGTGCGAGCTAATGCCAACTGAGGAGGAGAACTGCTGCTGCCGTGAAAATTCCGGGTGCTTGGCCTACATTTCGGAAGGCGAGCCAAGTCCGCAATGCATCACCGAGCTGCCAGAGTTCAGGGAAGCCTGCCTCTCACGGACCGTGTTGAGGATGATGATGGTGCTTATGCACGAACTTCGCGGCACTGTTCGTCCGCGTAATCCGAGTAACGAGTAAGTATACTCTGGTTGTGATGTCAGTGATGCCACTACTATTTCATGGTCATCTCCCACATATAAAATTACATCTACATATCATTCGAATGCATGTAAATTGGTTCCATATTGTGCATTTTCTAGATAGAATTTTTTTCAAAGCAGAATGACATTTGTTACCTGAATCGACAGTGATAAGAAAGTTTTGTCATTTTAATACAGTTTGCATCTTTCATTTTCACAGGTGGTACAGGCTGGTGGCCTATCGTTGCTTCACTTGGTGGCTTCACGGGAGGCTCGGACACCGCGTTCGGAGAGTAATACCTGCCTGTGCGGTACTTGCCATTAGACAACATTTCCCCAGCGACAGTGGACAATACCGCAGATTTTCCCTGGATGTGCTGCAACCGGAACTTTACAATGTGTAATGTTTATTATTTATGTTCAATTGAAATTAAGATCTAAAATAAAACCCAACATATATTTTAACAATGGTTGTTTTGATTTTTTAAATGAATCTAGTGTGTCTCCATTGAATAGTCTTCCTGTGCCTTGTCTTGTCACACCACATGTCTCCGGCCAGCATCCTCCCTCACGCTGGCCGCCCACCTTCAATCCACATAACCGTTGAACCCATATGCAGCAGACATACATATGTTATTTTGCGGGTTGGCATCAAGCCTCCCGGCCTTGCCTCCACCCCCAAAAATACTTACCACACCACTTTGTTCAAGCGTTGGCAATAAAAGGCCGTTGGATTTTATTGATACAAAACATGGTTATAGGTAAATAATCAATATGGTTGATCATAATAAATCATCCTTTTGGGCACCGGGTACAGAGATGACCCCCTCTGGCCCGTGCCGCCTTGCCACCACAGGCCAGCCTGCTGCTGACTAACTGCCTAGGCATCCAGGGTCTCCAGGGTGAACTGCACCCATATATTCTCCTGGGAGGGTGTGGTATTTATAAACTCACCCCCCTGCCTTCCATGTACTAGATCCTGCAGCCTGCCTCTTACATGCAGTTAGATGGCCTCTCCTTGGTGAGGCCCTGCGGCAAACGAGTCTTGTCTGCACGACCACCGCCCCAATCCACCCCCCCGCCCTATCAAAGGCAGTTCGCACCGGGGTACTTGCGCTGGCAAGTGGAGCTGTCAGGGAGCGATAAAGGCCAAGAGGTGCCAAAGACCATGTACACTTCAAAGTGGTCTATAGAGCATGGGTTGTTGTTCCCATGTCTACCTCCAGACCCCGTGTCTCCTGCCAAGCATCCCCCCTCACGCTGGACGCCCCCCTGCAATCCACATAAGTGTGTCTCCATTCACGAGTCTTCCTGTGTCTTGTCTGCACGACCACCGCCCCAATCCACCCCCCGCCCTATCAAAGGCAGTTCGCACCGGAGTACTTGTGCTGGCAAGTGGAGCTGTCAGGGAGCGATAAAGGCCAAGAGGTGCCAAAGACCATGTACACTTCAAAGTGGTCTATAGAGCATGGGTTGTTGTTCCCATGTCTACCTCCAGACCCCGTGTCTCCTGCCAAGCATCCCCCCTCACGCTGGACGCCCCCCTGCAAACCGCATAATGCACGACATATACACGTCATTCACAAACACACCCCTGTTTCGAATTCTTTATAACCCACTTCATATTTCTAATGAGAACTTCTTTGCGCTTTGCTAGTCAACCCGTGAAGGTGCTGGTTATCTGCTCTTCGTCTCTGTGAACTTCCGTGACCACTTCGAGGAAACTCGTCAGTTTGCAACCTGTGAACTGCTCCCTGTTCTACGACAAGAAACTACTCTGATCCCTGCATCTAACTGTTTGTTCGTCAAGGTAAGGCCATGTACCATAATCATTTTGCGTCCAATTTCTTTTCGTTCAAGACAGTACATGCAAGGAACTAGTCACATGTTCTGAGTTTAGTCAAATTATTTTTCTATTTTTTTAAAGTTATTCAAATACTTATCCGCATGTGAATAACGTGTATAGTTCCAAGAACCAAAACGAACCTTGCATTGAACCTTTTATGTGTCATTTAATTTTTTAACACATTGGTATTCATAGAGAATTGTTGATCTTTACTTTTCAGAACTTTCCACAATGCCTGCCTGTTCCATTGGCGGTTGCCCTTCGAAGACCCATAATAAATCTGAAGGTACTATAATGCATGTTTTCCCTAAGACAATAGATCAGATAAGAGAATGGGTCCGATATTGCGGATATCCACCGTCTGAGCTTGAAAGTAGAGTCCTAGAAGTCTTTGCGGACAAGAGGGGTGTTCGATACCGCATCTGCAGCAGGCACTTTAGCTCAGACATGTACTCCACATCATTGCTAATAAAGAAGAACACACCGCGAGCAAAGCGAAAATTGCTCTCAACCGCTATTCCCACTCTATTCGTCCACATCCCTCCACTGGTGAGTCAAGTTTACGGATTTAGCTCTCGGCCTTGCGGTAGTGTGTAGCATTAGCTAACAATAATTTCCCCATTTATGTATCCACTCAATATGAAGGCGGAAGATTCTCCATCCGTGTCGTTATTGCAGTCATCAGCCACTTCAAGCGCCTATCGGGTAATCTTACTTAGCTATTCTGCCACTGACTTGTTTTAGGCATGTAAATCAATAGTTTTAATTTATCATGTAATTATTTTACCTAATGGTACACCCTAGTACTCGTCCTCTAGTCTTTGTTTTCAGTTATAATTATTGTTATCCAAAATAATGCAAGTACTGTCTTTCAGGGAGATGCTGAGGAGTCCAACGCATTGACGACAACCGTTGATGTCACTCAGATGCTCGAGGTACGTTTCCGGACAGTTCCATCGATGGAGATCATCAGATCTTGCATTCTTGTAGCGTGATTGTTACACACAATGTTTCTTTGGTTTTTAGCCATTGATATGTCCTTCTGTCGTCGCCCTCCTATGTGTCTTCTTTTTTCAATATTGTGTTCATTACTAATGAAAGTCCTATGTTTCAGGGAGTCGATGGAACATTAGTCCAAGAAGAAGGGGGAGCATGCAGTTACGGGTCAGCGCAACAGCTTGCAGAAGTGTGCACCGCAGTTACATCGTCCCTTGATGTTCTTATGCATTTCGAGGTATGGATACTGACAGTTCGATCAAGCGAAATCATATTACGTGATTACATCCGCCATACTTCCTTCTTTATTAACGCAAGTACTATGTTTCAGGGAGATGACGGAGCTTCTTCTACAAGAACATCACCCCTAGTAGTTGATGCAGATCTCTGGGTGGTGACACTTCCAACAATCGAGCAAATCGAATCATATTTAGATATCCATTATTTATTTTAGACAACTGATCATTTGTGCAGGTCTATTTAGATGAGCCGTTGACGCCTGCACAAAGTTTATGTTCTTTTTAACAAAATAGAAAACCGTACTAATGCAATTACTGTGTTTCAGGGAGTCACTGAAGCATCATATTCAATAATATCATCAATGGAAGTCTATGAGGAGCCCGAGGTATGGATCTTGACAGTTCCATCTAACTAGATCAACAATGCGTGAATAATTGTCGTTTGAATGTTCTACACAAAGCGTTCATTCGTTTTTTGCAAGTACATTTTGTGTTTTCAATATTATTATACATACTAATGAAAGTTCTATGTTTCAGGGAGTCGATGGAGCGTCAGTGCGTGATGGATGTGCTTATCATGAAAATATAGTCGTTGCAGCGCAAGAGGAAGTGGAGACATGCACACACGAGTCGGAGCAACAGCGTCCAGATGTTGAAGTTCGAGGCAAGAAAGTTTCAAAGAAAAGAAAGCAAAAGAAGGTTAGTGTCCTGGTCACTATATTATGTTGTTTTTCACTGTTAATAGTTAAATACTGTAAGTTGTGTTTAAACTGAACATCCCTTTTACGAACTAGATCTACACAGACAGTGAAGCGAACGAGAGATGTTGCTTGTCAAACCTTTTGGCAGGGACTTGAGACTGGAGATGCATCGTGCCAATGGGAAGAATATGAAGTGATTGACAACGGAGCTATACCACCACCAGCCATTGATATTGAATGTCCTCCTGGTAGTTCGGATGAAGTCGGAGATCAATTCACAGAATCCACACCCGCAAAAACTAAGACCGCGAGAAAGTTGAAGAAATTGTTTTATTCACCCATCGCCGGAGAAGGAACAGATGTTGCAATGGAAGAGAATGAAGTGGACGACAATGAAACACCATCAATATCACTGAACATAGCGGAAGACGATATCAGAGATTCTACCTTTCATGTGAGTGACATGTCCTCAACGTTACAGGCCGAACCAGCTGGGATGCAGAGTGACAGTATAAGGAAAGAGGCCAAATTCATTGTATTCGATAGTTGTTTGATTGATATTATTATTAGGATGAAATGTGGGCATTCGGTTGGTGGGGAAGTATGTGGGGAGCCATTGATAGTGATAGTGACTCGTGCAATTCGAGGCACTAACCTTAAAATACATGCCACCTGTACAAAATATCATCCTTTCTCATGGTCTGCACAACCCATGCTGGGGCAACTGCCAGCAGGCAATCTACTTTGTGCAGCGGCTGCACTTTTTAGTGGTTCAAGTTTTAAAAAGTTAGAGTCTTTCAGTTTGTGGGAATCCATTTCATTGCGAAAACTCAGTTCTACAAATACCAAACCGATTATCTATTTCCAGCCATTAGCGAAGCTTGGAGAATGGAAAAAATGTCTATTGATAGTACATTCGCGGGCAAACGGTTCAGGCTAGCCGGTGATGGACAGTGCGACAGCCCAGGATTTTCAGCCAAGTACTGCACCTACCACTTTCAGGACATGGAAAGTAAGAAAATTGTGAGTTCGGTAGTCGTGCAGGTGTCACAAAGTACATCCTCAGTGGCCATGGAGAAAGTTGGCTTTGTAGCATCATTGCAAGAACTACAATCGCGGGGAATGGTGATCGACCTGATAGCCACGGACAGACACGTTTCAATTGCCAAGACAATGAGGGAAGAGTACAAAAATATAAATCACCAATTTGACGTTTGGCATCTTGCAAAAACAATCAATAAAAAAATGTCGGCTGCAGGTAAAAAAAAAGATATGCAAGGTATTTCACAGTGGTCCAAGTCAATCAGCAACCATCGTTGGTGGAGCTCAAAAACATGTGGAGGGTCGTTGGAAATTCTACTGGAAAAATGGCGGTCAGTAATGCTACACTGTAGCAACGTTCACCGCTGGACCACAAACCAACATTTCCACAATTGTGAACATGGCCATTTGTCCACAGAGGAGGCACGGAAGAAGAAGTGGTTGATTCCTTCATCACCCACTCACAAAGACATTGAAAAGATTGTATTTGATAAAACTATAACAAGAGATTTGAGGGGACTCACGGAATTCTGCCACACAGGAGATTTGGAGGTGTTCCACAATATGTGCCTAAAGTACAGGCCAAAACGATTGCATTTTGGCATGGAGGGCATGATAAATCGGACTCTTCTAGCGGTCTTGGCACATAACCATAATGTTGGTCGTCAACAAAGTAGGACGACCGGAACTTTAGGGACGCTTCGCTACAATAAGGCCTTCACTAAAAGAAGTAAACAATGGGTTATCAAACCAGTGTTTGAGGATATGCAATATGACTTTATTGAGAGACTTATTGTTGATGTCCTAGATAGGCACATACATGGAGTTGTGAACGAACCTGTGCAGGGGACAACTGCATTGCCACCCAACATTGCCTCTGTTCCATGTCCACCTAAAGAAGAGCTCATTGAGAAATACACATCACGGTTTAAATGATTGTAATTTGATTGTCTGTTCTCTCGAGTCTCCTCATGTCGCAGGCCCATTGAATATGTGTAGCTATGTATTGTGTAAATAAAAGTGATTGCTCTGTGAGTCCTGTGAGATGGCCTTACACTGAATGTAGCTAACTAGGAATGTGTGCTCGTTCAAAGTGAAGGTCAGCTGCTTTGATTTTTTGCTCGGGTGCCGGAATGGCCCACGACTCAGTATAAGGTTCTATTGTTATTTGACCTTGACAGGCCGGGACCATCCCGAAAGACTTCTTTTTGGGGGTGTGGGGCAATAACGTAAGAAACGATAATGAATATAATTTCAGAAACTAAAGCCATTTAATGTTCGTTCATTAGAAGAAATAACGTCGGCATAGAAGGAGTGGTATTTTGGGGCTGCCCTACGCACAGACACAATGGAAAATGCAAATATAATGTAAGTAACTCTTTAGATGAGTTTATACCGCAATTTAATTACTATACAGTAGCTTTAAAGACGGGTTAAGTTGTACTTGTTCGTTCTATGTGGCATATTGTTTTGTACCGCGCACTATCTTGAGGAGAACCATCTCCTTTTACGGAAGCACCTCAAAACCTTCCTCTTTGCTTCTGCTTTCTCTCTCCCTCTCCCCTGCTACAACTGGTCCACTGTCTGCGACCTCGGTCCTGGGCCCTTCCACTCTCCACCTGCACTGCCTCCCTGTCAACCCCTGCACTGGGGGACTGTCTCAGTATCCTACAGCCCCCCCTTGACGTATAATACCCAGTTGCACTGTCCTAGCTATGAAATAATTTCCCGACCTAATATATAAAATGAATAATTTTAATAAAGATCTGATGGTGAGACTAATTTCATTTTTTATGTTTTTAAAACAGGTACATCCTTCATTATTGTATGTGTCACGAGTACCAGACACCGGCGGATGGCTTTTACAACCGCCAGTTGCTTCTCCGCGTGAACAACGTTACCACCCTGACCATTTTATGGGACGATCGCCAAGTACAAGTATGCCCTTACGCGGTACTAACGGCTAGATGCAACATACAGACCGTTGTGGTGGCCTAGTGCCTCGTTGTTGGAACAGCAATGCGATTATCTGTGCGACCGAAGAGCTTATTTTATCGTAAACCAACACCCTGTGTACTGCACACGAACATCGCTTGCCTCAAGACGAACTATTTTGGATCGAGAGCAAAGAAAAATGCAAATCGCAGAATATTCTCTAAACATTTGATGTCCAATAAATGTACTTTGCCAAATGTACAATCTTGCCGTTTGCTTTTAAACCACAGTTTCATATTCCGAATTGTGGCGCTGTATTGTGAGATGATCTAAGACCCTGTGTACAGCAAAGGAACATCGCGTGCCTCAAAACGAACTTTTTGGAACGTGAGCAAATAAAAATGCAAATCGCTGAATATTCTCTAAACATTTGATGTCAAATAAATGTACTTTACCAAATTTACAATCTTGCGGTTTGATTTAAAAGTACAGTTTCATATTCCGAATTGTGGCGCGCTGTGTTGTGAGCTAATCTGTGTTGGTTTCTGGGTTCTGTGTGGAGTCGCGTAGAAGACGCCTGGGCGCGTTTGCCTATGCAGCACAGTCACGTCACGGATAGAGGCGGGGAATATGAATGTTTTGATAAAGTCTGTTTCAGGGGCGGGGGATTTGATTTAGTGCCGCAAAAGCAGGTGAGCCAGGTCGATGGGGGGAAATGATAGGATTATCAGAAAATGGCGGCTGATTTCGAGTGCGTTAATGGACGAAAAGTCGGGTAAGGTCCATAGGAAAGTTTTCTACGATCTACCGATTTATGCTTAAAAACACATGGCCGAACCGTAGGGACAGTAAAAAAAAAGTCCCGGAACTATCCTTTAACTATCGCACGAGCAGTCATTGGCTCAAGGATTGATTATTGAAATGTCCTCTTTGCAGGCACCTCCTCCAAAAACATCCACAAACTCCAAGTAATTCGAAACAACACCCTCAGAGCAGTCCTGAATATCCCTAAACGAGATCAAATTTCTATTGTGAGAAGAGAAGCCCACTGGCTGCCATGCTTATCAACACAGTCACCCCTACCTCTCTCAGAAACTTACCAAAGTTCACATAACAAGACCCACCAGGACACCATACACTGACCACTTACTAGTTCCCAAAGTTAAACAAGCTAAAGCCGGTGGCTCCATCTTCCTCTACCGAGCTGCCAAATAGTAGAATTCCCTCACCCAGCACTGACAGCAAATAAATCGTATTGGTAATTCCGAAAAGCAATAAAGACACAGCTGTTCTCCTAATCTGTAACATCTCCCCTGTGCTTTGTGCTCATTACTGTAAAGTTCTGTATGTCAAACTTATTACAAATAACACCTGTAATTTACAACTTGTAACATCACTCTGTAACTCCTCATATGCCTTGCTTATTACCAAAAGATTTTGTATGTCTAACACAACACAAATGACATGTACCTGTAACACGCCTCGATGCTTGCGGGCTGTTCGGCACTTTATACATTAAATAAATAAATAAATACACATGATGGGTATCAGATGTACCGGGCCATTTTTATCCTTCAGATTTTTCCAAAGAAGATCTCTAGCTATGCAGTCAAAAGCAGCCTGAAAGTCAATGAATGCTGTATAGAGGGTGGATTTCTGGATCAATGTCCTATTTTTAAGAGGTCCAAAATAAAGGCATTCAAGGACGTTCCCAAGCAGCAACAAACCCAGACTGGTGCAAATCAAAGTTAAAGCTCACCCTAATCCAGGCAAGCAAATCTCTAAGGCCAAATGTAGCAAATATATTTCCAGAAGCATCGCGAAGGGTGATAGGATGGACATTGTTTTGATTAGTCCTATCACCCTTCTTAAAAATGGGCACAGTAATTGACTTCCGTCAGGAAGATGGGATACCTCTGGTCTTAAGTATCTGCTTAAATAAGCTAAGCAATACTTTGGCCCAGATTTCAGGATTTGTTTTAACCATTATGTTCAACAAGCCATCAGGGCCAGGAGTCCTAGAATTACTAGATCGATATATGAGATAGACAATGTCCTCCTTGTTAACATACATCGTCCATACCAATCCATGATGCAAAGACAGTGGTAAAGGACTGAGGCAGGGAGGAGAAAACAAGGTATTAAAGCAAGTCACACAAACCTCTTCAGAGATAGTGGAACGTTGAAGCAGGAAGTGTTGAACACTATCCTTTTCAAGAGTTGCCAAATCTGCACTGCATCTTTGGACCTGAAAGCTGCCGACATTTGTTTAGCATCTCATTGAGCCATCAAACTTTGTGGCCCCTGAGTCAGTTACCTTGGCTTTCTTTTTTTACTAAGCAAGTAACCATGGTCTGTGTCCCGTTTCAGTAAACCCCTAATATCGGCTCTGTATTGCACCTGTATTGCCATGTCAAAAGTGTGTTCATGAGCATATGTCAAATTATTAGTGATTCCAAAGTTTTGGGAAAATAGTCTCAGCACAGGGACATACTTATCTACAAGGAGCCCCTCATCTATCGCAGGATTGCTAATAGGCGTTAAGCAAGTACACATTCTGGTTGGTCCATTTTAACTGATTGCTACCCAAATTCACCTCCACCTTAGGAAGGTAGAGACCCCTATCGGTTTGGCCCCCAAAAATGTCCCACTCAGCTTGAAAAAGAACATGATCACTGTGAAAATATATTTGACATAATACCACCTGTTAGTAAATATTGGCCTAATCACATTCTCATCGCACTGTAATATCACATTGAATGAACCTGGGAAAGGCTGACTATGCTGCGATTTTGAGTTGTTCACCATTTTGATCACCTCCTGCTTTGTGTTTCATGTTCAGAATTTGTTTTTTTGGCTTCAACAGAGCTGAACGTTGTGCTCCTTTATGATGTTAACATAGATAAGAATTTTGAAGCTGCTAAGGTGGATTTGTTATCCTAAACTGAAAAACCTTGGAGCTAAACAAAAGCTGTACTAATCAGAATGTAGATACCATCTGTCCCAACAGTGTCTTCCCTGTTCAAACAGCAAATTAAAATAATGAATGGCTAAACATGCTCTAATGCAGAAATCCTTGTTTTCTCTCCATGGAACTAACTGACAAGAACAAATGGTAGACAAATATAAGTGAGTAAGGAATGTTACCTTGGTGTCTTGTATTTGGAAAAAATTTGAATTGTTTGATGGAAAACAGCAAATTATGCAAAGATGTTTAAGCATGAGTTAGTTATGTAGTTAGGCCACAAACCCTAGGTTATGTATTACATTAGGAGGGGCTGGATGATGTGTCCAAGGCTGTGAAGAATTTGTATAAATATGTGGATTTGTGGAATGTTCAGGGCTCTCTCATCTCACAGTGTCTGCTTGCACACACAGGGTGGTACTGAGAACCAAACAGCTGTTTGTCAATAAAGTACAACTTTGACCTTGTGACTGGCATATTTCTATTATGCGGTAGTAAGCCTTGATATTCTTTAATCTTTTAGATAGTGACCGAATAGGGACCCTCAAGATTGATGCCACATCGCTAAGATGAAGACGAGGCCACTGGACCGGGATTGGAGAGTGACAGGCACCCTGCAAAGTGAGACGCGATTCCTCTGCAATACTGCAGTCCGAACCCTGGACGGTGGGCAGCATTTAGAGGGAATCACGACAAGGGTCCCCGTATCGAGGCTTGTTTGACAAAAACACCAGCCGCAACAATTTGAAGTCCATTGAACCTTTTTTGGTTGAAATCAGCCGTGTCGTGCCCCGATTCCTAAAAATCCTGATATTTGTTTGGTTGAAAGTGTTGTGTTTGCAAATACAAACATCGCCAGTTAAGATTGTGATTTAACTATGCCTGCAAAATTGTCATCATGCGTCGCTGTATTTTGCAGCAGGGGAAGACAAACTTTGGAACATGACCAACCGGTGCCACCCGAAGGGTCGCCGGCTTATCATATGTATCGTAAGTATGGCCTGAGAGTTATCATATTCAATGCAATTTGGCACAGACAGACCAGACATGTTCCTGGACTTCATTGGCCAGATTATGGTAGTTTTGAAATTTCCCGCCTAGAGCATTTAGAATCTGTATTGTTGAGAAAAAAAGGCTAGGCCTGCAGCATTTGACGCAGATAGAGATTGGAGGAAGAAAGCTATGCACAACTCAAAAGTAGAGAAAAACATGTGCGTAGACACATGACAAATGCTGAGAAAGCATTGTTGCATGACCAGCAGAAACAGTCAGAATCCATTAGAGGTATTGACAGGGCGTTTCAGCTAGATGTGCAAAAGACATACCCATCTCAGGATTTTCATACGTCAGGCGAGTTAATTAATAAATTATTGAATGAGCGTAGAACTGTTTCAAGTGCACCGCCTCCTTATGTGCCTCCTCCAATTCTTGTTCCTCTTCCTCCCATTGTTGTTCCTCCTCTTGTACCTGCACCCATGCCAACAGTTGCTGTTCCCATAGTTCTGTCTGCACCTGCAGCAGTATTTCCTCTGCTGCCTACTCAACAAGATTTGCAAGGTGGTTCTGCTCCACTTGTAGCGGTTGAAGGGGTGGGAGCTGATTCAAGAATAGTGACTCGTAGTACAGTAACTAAAGACAGAAAGAAAGAATTGTATAAGTGCGCTGAGAAGTACATAGTGGTGAATTGGCTGCTTTAGTTGCGATTTCTGACCAAGGGGGTATTCCTGAACAGAATTTTTTGATAGAACAGATGGGAATGTATTTAGTTGATATATGGAGTGATTTGATGGACACAAATGTCCCACAGGGGTTGCAGGGTTTGAATGTCCTTGCCCACTCAAGCATCACTGCGGCAAAAGTATATGAGCATGTAGCGAAGGTATTTGAGTTTAAAAGGGAGCTAGATCGGCACAGAAAGATGATATGGATGAAAATGGACGGCAAGCTTATATGTGCAGAAGCGATTTCTTCCTCCATTGAAACCAATGAGTGAAGAAATGCGCATTTGCACAAGAGACGCTCTTAGATGGATTTCGGATGTTTCAATTTCTTCCATTGAAGTGCATGACACGTTTAGTGAGTATTATCCAGCAATGCAAAGGAAAGTGTTATAGGGTGAATGTATGGAGAAAAAGGTGTGTTGTCCCACAGATTTGATGGTTATTTATAAAAGAGCATTTTGGACCGATACTGCATTGACTTCTTTGTCACTTGATTTGGGCTTACTACTTAATAGGCGTTCATGTTTGCCTTCTTTACAATTGCTGATGAGGGAGGTTCCTCCGACATTTGTTCCAAAACAAGAGATTCCTGCTGATGCCGTAGCAGGAACAACTGCCACTACTATTGCAGCACATTATATCTCACAGTTTGTCTATGTCCCGTTTGATAGACAGGAAGTGAATACCATTAGGCAATGATTCCAGATATTAGGACGAATCCAACATGATTTTATAAAGACACAGAATCTGTCTTGTATTTGTCAGTTTTCACGCTGGGTGATATAGATGTGTTGTTTCCTGTGATCCTTCCTGCTGACTTGTAGAAGCAGATTGGAAATACAGATGATCAGGCAGGGATGGGTGATACATGGGATGCCTCAATACAAGCAGATGGGGAAAAGAAAGCCGGCGAGAAACCGCCACAGGTGATACTGATGTTGCCAGATAGAATAGTGACTAAATTATAAACTCTGCTACCTGAAAAGAGAATTATGTTTGGATTTTAGCTGTCAAGATATGAGTACAGAGCCAGGAAAGAGGTTGTTTGTTGACAAATGTAGGCGTGGATTGTTGCCTGAAATCTGATCACAGATTATGACTTCTAAGAGTGCATGGCAAGCAAAATCACAATCTGAAGTGTCAAACATGGCTCAGCATTATGAAAACCGGGTTAATACGGAGGAGAAGGTTGAAAAGAAGAAGGGAGACTTGAAGACTAGAGTGTTATTGCAGCAAATTGCAGCAGAGATGGAATAACACGTATGGCGCCATGGATAGACGTCCTGGGATAGGGGGTCCTGGTAGAAATCAGTTTGCACAGAATCAACAGGCCACCACAAGATAATCAGCAACAGAATGCTGATTGTGGGAATATATTTGATAATCCTTAGAATGTCTATTTTTCTGAAGATTTTACATCTGACAATATACTGTTCTGTTAGGACTGCCCGAAGCAGGGTCTGGAACCGTTACCTATTCCCATCGATCAGAAAGAGCCCTACGTTGAAATGAAGGTGGGGAATGGGGTGCATCTCTTTTTGATAGACACAGGAGAACAGAAGTGTTCTATTGATCATTCACAGGTTCCAGATATTCCACTGTCAGGACAGAGCAACATTTCTGTTGGGTTCTCTGGTACACCAGTGGTTACGCCGGTCTCTCAGCTGGTACCAATTGCACTGGGACCATTTACTGATTATTGACCATTACTATTGACAACAAATTGTGGCGAAAATTCGTTGGGATTGAATTTATGGAAGAAATTGAATGCTATAATAAATTGTTCTCCAGATGGAGTGTATCTGATGATTTCGCCCCAACAAACTTCCATTCCACAATTTTTGTCTATGCCTTTACAAACTGAATTAAATAAGGTTCCCACATATTTATGGGCAGTTAATGACAATGAAGTTGCAATTTTACAGGTTGAGCCAGTTAAAATTGTTTTGAAGCCAGGTGTTAAATTGCTGCGTATCCCGCAATATAAGATTTTCGGTCGAGTGAGTACAGGCCTTGAAGATTATTGTCTCTGATTTCATACACCGAGGTGTGATTGAAGTAATTGAGGGGAGCGTGTGTAATAGCCCGATTTTACCAAATTCCAAGGATGGGTATAATTCAATTCCTTTTTGTTTTATTATTGATTTACGCGCAATTAATAAGGTGGTTGCTCCGCAGTTTCCGATTGTGCCCGATGTCACCAGAATTCTGACTATGATTCCAGCCACAACTACACATTTTAGTGTTGTGGATTTGAAATATGCTTTCTTTAGTATTCCTGTGCATGTTGAAAGCAGATATTTGTTCGCGTTCACCGTAGGGGAATGCTCATTCACATTCACTCGTGTGCCGCAAGGGTACACTGAGAGTCCAAGTATCTACAGTAGTGCATTGAAAGAACAGCTTGATATGCTTGGGTTGCTTCCACATACACGTTGTTGCAATATGTAGATGATCTGCTTCTGGCTGCTGATTCTGAAGAGGCTTGCAAAGAGGGCACTATGTTGCTGCTTATTTATTCATGCATTTAGCAGAGCATGAGCATAAGAGTTCTTTGAAGAACTTCCAGTATTGTCGACAGGAGGTCGCCTATCTGGTTGTCATGGTCATGAAGTCAGGGGCACAGGCATGCAGGGGTCGCATGCACAAGAGACCCTGGGCTTTGGCACCAGGCACATGAACAAAAGTAAACAAGAACATTCATTTAACACCAAAAAGCTGTATTATGGACATAGCACTTTAGATGCATTAACCTTGAACATTCCATCCATTAAGCAGGATGCATTAACCTTGAACATTCCATCCATTAAGCAGCCCCAAGTGTATTCTTGGGTGTGGCTGCTAATGGATTTCCTTTGCACATGCTCACTCTCTAGGAGTGGCAGGGTGTGGCTGGTAAGCCGGCCCTAATGAGCGTGCCTGCGATCTCAGCTATATAAACTTCCTCGATCCTCAAGACAGACGCTTTGCGTTATTCTGCACTTGCAAGCAGCGTAACGCTCACCGTCACCTGAGGTCAGACTTACCTTTGAAGATCCTGCTTCCTGGACATCCTGCTTCCTACCAGCATACTTACCAACTGGGGGAAGCTGTTCTTACCTGTACATCTCTTCGGCGAACCAAGTATTCATCTTTACACTTTCCGGAACTCCGGAATGTTCATCTTGGCACCGCAGCACGACACATGCCATCATCTACAGCAGCGCTTGCAAGGAAAAACAGAAGACAAGGTTAGACATTGAAAAAACAGTCCGTTTAAGGCTGCGCTTCACCATACTTCACGCTTTCCTTAAACCATCACTCACCTGCTGTCGAACATCCAGCCGTGTCTCGCGTCTCACAGCTGCATTGAGGCTGCAGGCATTGCGCGCATAAATAGGAGCAACATATAAAGACATTAAACAGAATGAACAGCATCACAAGAGCTCAAGAAAGACTTAGCAATCATAAGGAGAAGCATAGTTGCAGCTGGACTGGACTAATCCTTATCAGGGATCAGTGAAGGAACTAGATCCCATTTGACGCATCCCTGCCAGAAGTAGCAGGACGGAGAGCTTATCTTCCATAATTCACAGGAGCAGTATCACCACGTACCACTGCTCACAGCTTTTCTCTGAGGGAGAGGCCTGAAGGGGGTGATTCAAGTTCAGGGAGGGCTGCAACCATGCCCCAACGCCTCTGCAGAGACCAAGTGAGAGTAGCACTGGGCTATCTCCTGTCGAAGGAGGGAAGAAGGCTGACCCCTGAACGGATACATAGTATCTCTGATATGTCTGTTCCAAATACACAGAAGGATGTCAGAACTTTAATTGGAATGGCTTCATATTGTAGACAGTGTATTCCAAATTTTTCATTGTTGATAAAACCTATGTTGGCACTGACAAAAAGGACATTTCTTTGCCTTTACCGCGGAACATGGATTGCCAGAACACTTTTAATTTGCTTAAAGCTTGTTGTGTTCAGCACCAATTTTGGGCACACCAAATCATGAAAAGGGCTTTGTTTTGTATGTGCATGAATGTGATGGATGTGCTGCGGCTGTTTTGACACAGGAACATGGGGGTAGAAATAAGCAATGCGACTATTTTTCTCTACGTTAGATCCTGCTGCATGCGCTTTGCTAAAATGTTTGGAAGCTGTAGCTGCTGCTGCTGCATCTGTAAAATAAAGTCAGGGTATGGATTTAGGTCACTCTTTAACTGTGATGGTACACCACTCCATAGACGTTCTATTAAAAAAAATGCAGACTCAACATTTCACATCAGCTCGACTAACAAGGTACAAGCTGATTGTATTTTCTCCGCATATCCAAATTAAGAGATGTTGTTCATTGAATCCGGCTGAACTATTGCCCTCTCCACAAGAGACAGACTGCAGTGACAAGATGTCACATGATTGCCTTTTTGTTACAGAACAAGAAACCAAGGGCAGTATTGATTTGACTGATACACCCTTAAAGAATCCCCAAGGGGAGCTATTTTGTGATGGCTCCTGTTTTAAAGTTTTAAACTACTGGATGGTACATCCACCGCTGCTTATGCAATCACCACATTAAACTCTGTTGTAAGAGCAAACAAATTCTGCATAATTCTGCGCAAGCTAAAGAGATTATTGCATTAACTAGAGCTTGTGAAATTTTTGAAGGATTTAGTGTAAACATATATACAGATAGCCAGTATGCATTCAGGTTGGTTCCTAATTTTGTCCGACTATAGGCTGAGAGGAGATTCTTGACATCACATGGAACAAAAATTCAACATGGCACTCTGACTGTCCGGTTGCTGATAGCATTTGCGCTTCCTACACAACTAGCAATAATGAAGTGCGCCTCACACCAGAAAGTGACGGACGATTTAGGAAAAGGAAATGCTTTTGCTGACAGAATAGCCAAACAGACTGCTACTGAGCTGCACTCAAAAATGTATGTGCTCGATTCAGTGAGATGGGTTACTGATACTTTCATAATGGACCAAGGGATTAGCAGTGTAAAAGAGATTCAGGCTAAAGCTACTCTGGAAGAAATCAAACCATGGGCTGAGTGTTCAGCAGGTCTAGATGATGAGGGTTGTTGGGTGGATAATGAGAAACAAAGATGGATGCTGCCCAATGACTATGTCACTGCTATAGTCACCATGGCTCATGGCCCAACACACATATGTGCTAAAAAGATTTGGCAACAGTTAGATCCTGTCTGGCATAACACTAATATCCAGAAAACTGCTGAATGTTTGGTTCAGGGTTGTATGATATGTTTACAACTTAACATTGGGAAGGGAACACTGACACTGAGGGGCAGTTTTGGTCCTCCATCCATGCCATTCGAAGTGATTCATTTCAATTTAATTGAGATGGAACGTTGCCAGAACTACAAATATGCATTGTTAGTGATATGTGCCTTCAGCAAATGGGTTGAGGCTTTCCCACTGAAAGACAACACAGCAATGTCAACAGCAAAGGGTATCAGGTAATAATATCCCCAAGAAAAATATCGCCGTAAATATGGCCGTTTGGTTCGCCATAGGCAATATTTTTATTGGTGATATTATGTGGGAGTGGGGGTTGCGGGGGTTTTCCCCGCAAATTAAAAAATTATGCAGGGGTTGCGGGGGTGTCCCCCACAGGGTCCACTGTGAATTTCGCCAGAAAAATATGGTGATATTTTTGTATCGCAATATTTTTGTGGCGGAATTATCACATGGAACCCGGCAAAGACCATCCTTAAGGAATATTTTCCCAGGTCTGGCTTGCCGAGAGTAATTTGGTCCGACAATGGCCCACATTTTATCGCTGCTGTCATCCTGCAAGTATTTGCCAGATTACATATCGATAAACATTTCCACTCAGCCAGTCATGCTCAGAGTGCCGGCCTGGTGGAATGCCACATTGGTATTTTGAAGAATAAGATTGCCAAGGTGTGTGCACACAGCAATCTGAAATGGCCTGACTCTTTGCCAATAGCTTTACTATCGATGCAGACGACTGCACAGTCAAAAACAGGGCTCTCATGGGGGGACCAGTCAATGTATGGAATGCACTGAGACCCAAACAGTTGAAGGACATTGAATATCCACTTTTGTCTGATTATTGTGATCAGTTGGCTCAAAACTCGTGTTTGATTCACCAACAGGTACGAGTAGCCCTCCCTGTAAAATACGAGGGTCCAGGTCATCGACTTCGACCTGGTGATTGGGTCCTGTTAAAGAATTTCGAGAGGGGCACCTGCCTTGCACCTCGTTGGAAGGGGCCCCACCAGATCCTTTTGGCCATGCAAACTGCTGTATGAGTGACCGGCAAAAGACACTGGATCCACGCACACATGTGAAGAAGATTCCTTTACCTCTGCCCTATGGCAAAGGGGAGAAGAAGGAAATTGATGACCCTGGCGCTCAGAATGAGCCTGCTTTGATCGACACTGAGTGTGTTATGAATTCACTTCCTGAGCCCGTGGGCCTGGGGAGACTGCTACTTCTTCTTCATTGCCTTCTTCACCATCGACCAATCTTGTTTATTCATCTTCTTCAGGAAACAACAGCGCTCTGTTTATTGATCATTCTGTACCTGGAGTTTCAAGGTACAATCTGTGACCACGAAACAGGATTTAGATTTAGGGCTTGACATTACGTTAATGTAATAGAATAGGAAAGTGCAGCTAGGATTCTACACCCACAAGAAACCCACAAGAAACCTATGTTGAGCCAGTCCCTCGTCATTCCTCTGCTGCATACGATAAGAGGCAGGGACAGGCAAAGCTACTTCAAGCAAGATTGGCCACTTGGACAAGTGCCACCTACGGATCAACTAAAAAAGCCTACCAGTGAGACTTCTTAATGGACACTGAAAAACTATGCCTGCGTTTGGGGCCACTTGTACTAATGAGGAGACTGACCGTTTTTCTGATGATGGACCTGTCTATCAAGGACCATGGCCCCATAGGACAAATTGATACTGATCACAGTAACAGCTTGTTTTGCAATCACGTTGATACCTGTCTTATGGCATTTAGAGAGTATGCATCCACTTGATACTCTATTGCCAACTGCAAGTGTCTCCATGGTGTCTCCACCATATGTGCATTTGCATACTCTGCAGACCTCAGACATAGAAGGGGTTCTCAAAACAACACCCTCTTCGCCATCTGCCAGGAACGATCTGCTCTCACCGCCTAGAGGTAAGAGGATCCATGCATCCCCTCACATCCAGCTCCTCATAACTCAACCTAGACATGATCGGCTACGCGCCCGCACCTTCTGTGCTCCACACAGATCTATTCCACAATCTACTAGCATGCGGAATACTCGTTTACCATTGAGACCCATTGCAACCTCCACATCATCCACAACAGGTACGCTCCTGCGCACCAGACCCCTTTGTACCTCCCCACAGATGAACTCCCTCCATGGCCCCCACCCTTCATCCAGCACAGCCATCAGATCTGTATCGAGGGCAACAGACACAATAACTAGAGCTAAACTTCTTGCACCCCCTAAGGCCAAATCTGAGGTCTACAAAACCGCAACCTTAACGCCTATGACCCCTGAAAATGGGACCCCCACTATTACCAATTCTTCTACCTCACCAGTTGAATGTATTGATGTACCTGCCTTTGTTACCATGCCTATGACCCCTGAAAATGGGACCCCCACTATTGCCAATTCTTCTACCTCACCAGTTGAATGTATTGATGTACCTGCCTTTGTTACCATGCCTATGACTCCTGAAAATGGGACCCCCACTATTGCCAATTCTTCTCCCTCACCAGTTGAATGTATTGATGTACCTGCCTTTGTTACCATGCCTATGACCACTGAAAATGGGACCCCCACTATTGCCAATTCTTCTACCTCACCAGTTGAATGTATTGATGTGCCTGCCACTGTTACCTTACATATGAGCCCGGACACTACTGACCCCCCACCAGTCTCCACCCCTCCCTCACCCCCACATCTCAAATGTGCCCTGATCAACGCCCGATCCGTCAATGCCCATGCCTTAGACATCCATGACCTCATCACCTCAAACAACCTAGACATTCTCTTAGTCACCGAAACGTGGCTGCATGAAGCCTCGGGCCCTGCGCTCTCCCTTGCACTCCCACCTGGATACACTATCATCAGGCAAGACCGCCCCACCAAAGGCGGCGGAGTAGCAATCATAGCCAAAGACTCAATTAACATCAGAAAAAATGATAAAACCACGAACAACACCAGTGACTACCTCCATCTTAAACTCTCCAGCTCCCACCACTGCACCATTACACTCCATCTGGTCTACAGGCCACCCGGCCCCATAGGAGACTTCCAATCCACTATCACCCACCTTCTGGCAGACAACCTAAAGAAATCTACCAAAGCGATCCTCCTCGGTGATGTCAACCTTGGTCTTAATGACCCCAAGGACCCTGCCTCCAAAGCACTCAATTCAGCCCTTGAAACTCTAGGCTTCTCCAACACTGTCACAGACCCCACCCACTCATTGGGCAGGACACTTGACTGAATTGCTCAGCACAACTGCCCTCTAACAATCACTGGCAACTCCCCCTCCCCATGGTCTGACCACCACATCATTACCTTCAACATCCCCACCTACGCCCCCCACCCCAACCCCCCATCCTCTACCACCCGCCCTCACCAGAAGCGCTCGCCTCCTTACGAAAGAAAGACTTCTACCATTCCTCCAGGGTCCTGCCTTCAGACCTCCCTTCTCCAATAACCCAGGAACCCTGGCGCAAAATTACAATAAGGCTATATCAGCAGCAATCAACTCCATTGCTCCTCTCAAACCTCGAAAGTCAAAACCAACAAGCCACTCCAACACCTGGTTCACCCCAGACCTACTTAAACTCCGGATGAACAAACGCGCTGCCCTTAAGCGCTGGCAATCCTCCCAAGATGACAAAGACAAACTTGACTTCAAAACCCGCTCAAAGGAATACAAAAAAGCCATCATCCTAGCAAAAGCCAAATCATTTGAAACTAGAATCTCCAAAGCCAACTCCAACACCAAAGAAATGTTCTCCATATTCAGGGAACTTGAAACCCCTACCCCTACACCCCAGAACTTCACTAAAGACAAAGCCTGGTGTGACGGCATCCAAACTGCCATGCGCAACAAACTAGACCTCCTTCAAGCCAAAATCTTGAACTCCAGACTCTCTCTTCCCACCGCCCCCACTCCCGCCTCCTCCCCCTCTCCAGAGGCCACCCCCACCTTCTCCTTCAAAACCATCCAAGAGAAAGACATCATCACCCTAATGAAAGGAATCAAACCCTCCAACTGCAAAGGAGACCCCTGCCCCGCCACCATTATCAAGGACTGTGCAGAGTCCCTCGCCCCATTTCTCACAGCTTTTGTAAACACATCCTTCACCACAGGCATTGTACCCTCCTCCCTCAAGGAAGCTTGGGTCAGGCCCCTCATAAAAAAAAAACACACTTGACCCCACCTCACCCAACAACTACAGACCCATCACCACCGTCCCCTTCCTTCTTAAAATTCTGGACAAAGCAGCCTACCTGCAAGTCCAACACTTCATCGAAGAGAACCAACTCCTAGGCCTGAGACAATCTGGTTTCCGCCCAAAACACGGAACCGAGACCGCCTTACTGGATTTAAAAAACCAGATGGATGATGCCAGAGACCTGGGCAAACCTGTCCTGCTCCTCCTCCTCGATCTCTCTGCTGCTTTTGACCTCGTGGATCACGACGTCTTATGCCACCACCTAACCTCCACTGCAAACTTCTCAGCCCACGCTAGTGCCTGGATCACTTCTTTCCTACATGGAAGGACCATGCAGGTCTTCTCTGATCTAGCTACGGCATCCCCAACCATTATGCTGTGTGGTGTCCCTCAAGGCTCCTGCCTCTCTCCTACCCTCTACAACATATTCACTCGCCCTCTCTTCCTCATCCTTGACGCCATGGGGATCTCGTACACAAATTACGCGGACGACACGCAGATCCTCGTGACCCTGACAGGTGACTATGAGACTGATTCCAATGCCCTTAACACCATCTATAACGCAATCCAAACTTGGATGGCCGCCAACAGCCTCTGTCTCAACTCTGACAAAACTGAACTCCTACTAGTAGGCTCCCCCAACACTCTTAAAAAACTTGACGCTCAGTTCTCCCACTTCACCATTGACTCTATCACCATTCCAGTATCTGAGTCAGTGAAAACCCTAGGCGTCTACCTGGACTCCAATTTGTCCATGACTAGACAGGTGAATGCCATTGCCTCCTCAGCTGCCTACCAGGCCAAACTCCTCAATGCAGTTAGACCCTACCTCTCCAGCGCACCTGCACAAACATAGCTAGGGCTATCACTGGATCTCGGCTGGACTACTGTAATGTCCTCTTCCTAGGGACCTCCACAAAAAACCTTGAGAAACTGCAAGTTACTCAAAACAACGCCTTACGCGTAGCACAAGGCATCTCCAAAAGAGAACATATATCTACTGCAAGAAGAGCCTCCCACTGGCTACCTATAAAAGAGAGGATCATCTTCAAAACCTTGACCCTCACCCACAAATGTATCCACTCTGCAGCCCCAGCCTACCTTACACAAAGGATCCACCCGGCCATATCCGCAAGACCAACCAGGACCCCCTATACCAACCTACTCACGATACCCATGATAAAAAAAGAGCAGGGGGTTCTAGCTTCCCCTACCTTGCGGCTCTACACTGGAATGCCCTCCCCACTGCCCTGCGAGCTGAACCTTCCCTGACCACCTTCCGCAAAACCTTGAAAACCACCCTGTTTGCTTGATTCCCTACCGTTTATCACCTACACTCGCCACATGTATATCTGACCTTTGTACGCCTCCATGCATAATATCTGTTACACCTAAATGTCAATGCCAAATGATGTAACCTATGCATAATGTAACTAAGCTTTCTGCAAGTAACAGCGCCAAAATGCCCCTGGGCTGCCTGCGCGCTATACAAATGTAAAAAATAAAATAAAATAAAATAAATGATTATGAAGGCCACGCATGCCATTCTAAATAAGACCAATTGTTGGGTCTGCTCACATCTGCCACAACATGGAAAAAGGGGGTTGGGTTTGTATATACATTCTCTCCCTCTAACTACTGCTTGTTACGCTTCACTAAGGGCATTATCATTTGGCAGATGAATGATAGTGTCACTGGAAATTTTGATGGTACAAATCTCAATGAGTTTGAAAGGCGGGTTTTGGCAACTCTTGGGTGTTCCATGTTTGCAAATAGGAGCAAGCTAAATGTTGCTTCTCCTAGGCCTTCTGATTGACTTTCCAGACCCTACCAATCCATGCTTACCTTTAAAATGGCTCCCGTAGGTAAAAGGGATGCCATGCCTCCTTCCCATACCATTAACAATAGTCCGCATTCTGTTCCACTTTGGATACAAAGAGAGGGTTCCCAGCCAATGGGTACATTTGAGGGATGTATGAATACTGCTGTACTAACCAGTGAGGATAGAACTCGGTATGTAGGGGAACCTGTTTAATTTGTTTGTGGTAACAAATGCGTATCCATGGTTGCCAAGAGACTGGAAGGGTACTTGTGTTGGGAGCCCTCTCTGGGGGCCTGGTTCACACTTGCAGGAACGACTCTGGAGACAGCTTTAGTTCTAACTTTTCTTTATTCCTCCCACTTCATGACTGCCCTTTTTCTCCCCTCGCTTCTCCCTTTCCTCCCTTCTCCTGTTCCCTCCCACCATTACGTGGCCTCTTCTTCTTAAAGGGGCCCGTTCGGTATTCAGTCACAACACCTCCCCCTCACTTATCATGATACGTCCCAGACTACCTCTGTTCGATCAGCCATTGGGCTCTCTTTATTGTTTGATGGGGTCTGTTTGGGGGGTCACAGGCTTCGCCTGCATGTTCTCGTTGTGGTGTTTCGTGCATCTCTCCACTCCCCGCTCCTTCTATCTCGATCGTTCCTTCTTCCATTGGCTCAGGTTCCTCCAGGTGTAGCTTGTGGAAAAGGGAGGCCTTTGGCGTCTTTTCAATGTGGTCCTTTGTCGTGGTTGTCACTGGTTGTTTGTCCCCTGTCACTAGGATGGGGTCTGCACAGTCGATCCGTTCTTTGGCTTTGCTTGCTTTTCCTGTATCTTGCTCAGGCATGTGGTCCTTCATCCGGGTTACTTCGAGTGATTTTTGGTGGATGTCGGTGAGGGCATGCTGTAGTGCTGTCTGATGGCTGAGATGGCTGTGCCCTTTGGCGGGACTCGGTATCATGCGGATGGCAGTGGGTGCCCTGTGGTCTCCCTGGGTTGGGTAGCATCGTGAGTGACCTTTGGGTGTGTCAGCTCTGCTGTTTCCCACAGGGCTGTGTGGGATTGGGATTTGTCCAGGGGTTGTGCTCAGGATGTTCATACCCATATAGTCTGGGTGGGTTTGTGTTCATGTCCTCGATGACTTTCCTGATGTCTCGTCATGTCATTGACGTACTCGGGTATCTCGCTTGGGCTGGTGGTGGCCAGGTCCTACCATGTATGGGCTGGTCATGGGGGCCTTCTGGTTGTCCAGGTTGTCTGGTCATGCTTGGTGGTGGTATGGGTTGGCATGCAGAGCCTGTAGGTGGTTTCATTCTGCACACCGCTTGAAGGTGACCTTTTTGGCCACAGCGCCAGCATGTCCATCTAGTGGCTGGGCATGGTCGTCTGTGTGTGGGCTCACACCTGCACCTGTGGCATTGCTTTTTGCTCAGGGTTTGTTGCTGGTGTCTTTTAGGTTTTCGCCTCCTCCAGGGTCCTGTAGGCTTAGAGTGTTGTGGTTGCCCTACCATGAGGGCTGCGATGAAGTCGCGTTGGTCTTTCCTTTCAATGGCGGCTGCCTGTGCATCAGCCCTCTCATTCGTTTTTGCCAGGTTGAGTATTTTCGCTAAGCGCAGTGGCTTTTTGAGAAGGGGTTTTCTGAGCGTTGACGAGGTGCACCCTTCTATGATCCTCAGCCGTATAGCTTCTTCATCATTGAAGTTGGCGAAGTCGCAGTTCCGTATTTTCTGCTGGAGATGGATGACAAACTCTCCGATGGACTCATGCTGCATGTGTTCATTGAATGCAAAGCGTTCGTAGAGGATCCTATTATCAGCATGTCGTTGACTGTGGTGAGAAGGCGTTTGTACTTGGTCTTTTCATGTGTTGGAATCGTCTTGATTATGCTTTTTATTTCTTTTCCTGCCAGGTTGGTGAAGATGTACATTTTGTTGGGTAGGTCTTGTCCCCCATTTGCTTCTATGAAGTCCTCAAACTCTTCGACCCACTCTTCCCATCGTGTTCCTTTGGTCGTGGTGGGGGTTCAGGGCAAATAGGTTGGGCCGTCTCATGGCGGCAGCATACGATGTGGGGCCCAAATTTGCTAGGGCTTGTGCACCTGCATCGGCATCTGCTTGTGCCTGGTCAACCATGGTGGCTGGTGTTTATGACAGTGTTTCCCTCAATGGTGTTGAGGCTCACAGGTTTTCTGTGTTGGCGTAGTGTGGTTTTGCCTTGCTTTGTGGTTGCAGGATGGATGGCATGGCCCTGGGTGTGATCCCGGCTTTGGTGGGGGCTGCTGGTGGTACCGTGTGAACTCTTGTGTGTCCCTTGGTGGCAGACAGCTGTCCTTCGGCCCCTTGGCTTGTGTGGCTTTGTGGGTGGAGCTGCACACTCTCAGTCTTCGTGTGGCATTTGTGTTGCCAATTGCTGGTGTGTATCTTTCTTGGTTGCCTTGCTGCAAGGCAGTGATTATGGGCCCTTTGAAGTGGGCAACCTGTGCAATATGGGGACACGCTGTGTCTTAGTGGTGGTGTCTGAGGCATGTTGGGTTGCTCTCTTTCCCCTTTGTGGTTTTACTTGCAGTGTCCATCTCAGCTGTTGACCTGTGCAGTGTTGGGTCAGTGTGGTGGGAAGTGGTTGTCCCTCTGTGGGCCTGAGGGTCAGCGCCACACAGACCCTGCACAATGTTTGTGTGTCGTTTATGAGGTAGACTCACAGGGTTTGCGGCTCTGGTGGACTTTGTGTTGAAAGGGTTTCCCTTTGTGCAGCAGGATTCCTCCCTAGCGTCGCTGGGTTTTCATTAAAATTATTTTTTTTTCTATACGCTCGTGCGCAAGCGTGTTGGCCATGTGGGTTGCTTCAGGTCTGTGGCAGTGGAGGAGGGGTCCTCACCGGCTCCCGGCCGTGCTGCCACTGCTCCCATCTTCGGGGCGGCCTCTGACGCTTTCTGTGATGCCTCCCCTGTCGCTGGCCTTCATTCAGCGTGCGGTGGTGGGGGACGGGTGCGGGCTGCTCACCAGTGCCTGGGCCTCCCTTTTAGGGCTGCTGTGGTCCTTCTCTAGCGGTCGAGCTCCTCCATACCTTCTGCCACTTGTCGGTCTACGGTGGCAGTATCCTTCTCTCTTTTCGGTTTCGGTCCTCACGCTTGCTGCTGTGCTCCTCACAGCAGGGTCGCTGCACCACTGCTAACCGGGTCTTCGTGTGTACTGCTCCCTTCATTCCGTTCATTACTTCACTACTGGCCGAGCCATGGGCGCTCTTTCTGCGGGCCTCCTAGTCTTCTCTTTTGCTGGACACATCGGTGCTTCTCCGGTGGGCATGTCTCCTTTCGCTGCTGTGCAGGGCTTGTCGGCCGCTCTTGTCCTCCTTCTCTGCACCTTTCCACGATGTGTTACTTATGCGGTGCTGCTGTGGTCTTACTTCCAGTGCCTCCATGGAACCGGCCGCTGGTCCTGCCATTTCACGCTGCCGGGCATTTCTGTCCCTTCGCCAGGGCTGCTGGGCGTTTTTGGTCTCCTCTTCTACACAACGTGGGAACGAATCTTGTCACCAGTTGTTGGGTCCCCTCTCTGGGGGCCTGGTTCACACATGCAGGAACAACTCTGGAGACAGCTTTAGTTCTAACTTCTCTTTATACCTATAACTTCTCTTACATACCTTTATACCGTTCACCTGATAGTAAATTGGCCTAAGCACATTCACATCACACTGTAATATCTCATTGAATGAATCTGAACAGGCGGACTATTGAAAGTGTGCGTCCCCCAAAAAGGCATTTATAACTCCCCAGTGAGAGTCAATGATGAACACACCCCGGATGGGAATGAGACCAAGACCAAGTGCGGGTGAAGTCAAAAAGTAAACTTTTATCCAAACCAATATAGGGCAATCAGAGAACTCTGCAAACTCCGAGAGCGCTCTGCCAAACATCAGCAAACATTCACATTTTGTTAGAAAACCACGTCACCTATGATGTGGGAGCTAAGGGATACATGAATCAATGAGATTGGGCAGTGGGGAAGGATGTATAATGGCGAAGCTTCAGGATTGGCGAGGCTCCTTGAGGTCTCATGGTGATGCCTGCAGGTCAGCTGGACTCATCAGGGTGGAGCTCTGGTCAGATGATGGTTGATTGATACATCTTGACTGCACTAACATCTGCCCTTGTGGCCACACATACCCATTCAGTGTTAATTGTAATTCATGATGCCCTGTAAACCCTACAAATCATTATTCTAACATCACAAGAAGTATAACACATAACTCTAGGTGTGAGTATTTCATCATTCTAAAAAAATACTATACATGAGGTGAATAGTAGGTGAGCAGCTTTCATGGGTTTAGGTGGCTTATCAGGGGGCACAGGCAGGGATACATCTATCATTCCCCTTCGTTAGATTTAGTGGGGGACACCCTTGTAGTATGTTAGTAAAAGAAATATATAGGGCTTCTATGGTCAGTCAGGGTTAGGGTGAACTGGGATACTATTGGGTCAGAGGGCACTTAGCCAGTTTATCGAGAGGCAGTGGGATGAGAGGCTTGTTGCCCATATTTCTTTCAATCCGAGTCTGGGGGCTTAGGAGGGTGCTCGCCAGGTGCAGGCACAAGGGAAGGGTGAGGGGTTACACTTATAGCACCACATCATCTGTAAGGCCAGGGCTTTACCATCTCAGCATCATCTCAGCCTGGCCAGAGAAGGAGAGAAGGTGGGTGGCTGAGTAAGCGGTGTTACATGAGAGGGGTGAAAAGTCCCTGTAGCCTGCTGGGACGCATATTGTTTATGTTGCGGGGGCACACATGGAGCATGCATATAAACGAGGTAGAAATAGATTAGTGTGTGTATTGGTACATTAAAAAGGTGTGTGCAGTTCTGCTTACAATATGGGTGGCACGACTCAATGCTCAGGGGTTATACATATGCTACAAAGGACACTCTTTTATACAGTTGACACACATCATAATAAACCATACATATTGCAATACTAATTGAATATATTTGGAATCGTGCATTCGTAGAAACTTATTGAGTATACATTGATATCATACATTGCTTCTTGTATTCTGTACCAACCATTAATTCTTGCTCGGTAATAAAAAGGTTTAAACATACAATTCATGGCTCTGTGTATGATCTGGGATGGGTGAGGGTCACCTTATTTCAAGTTATACAATCAATCTTGTGGCATACAACAACGGAAGTGAATTTATTGTCCCTTCAGAGGGATTATCTGTATGGGTGAAACAGGGTGGCACACGGGCTATGGATGTGCATCTGGCACTTCAAACGGGGAACAGGGTTGGGGGTTATCCACAACATATGTCATAAATGTGGGGTCTGCGAGGGGACAGTACAAGCTTTATGGAGATAGCTTTTTTTCTCAAACCCCAGCTTCGGCCCATTCATCTGCAGGTCAATGATTGACTGCAGAAAGTGAAATGAATGATACCGTGTTTGTCATGTAACTTGTTCACGCCTGGACTCCTGTGAGAACAGTCCTGCAGCAGGGACGCCAAGGGGAGGAGGGCGAGGGAAGTGCCTGGCTCACTGTGCACGATCAGGAGGGTAGAGCTGAACCCCTGCAGACCGCTTGTGTTTGTGAGGCCTAAGTTATTGTGTTCAAAATGGAGTCTGAGTATGCCACAAAATGGAGTCTGGTACCATGTTGATGGCTGAGTGTTGCAGCCACATGTGTCGACCCGCAGCCATCCCGCATCCCTGGCCACAGGCGCATGGGTGGCTGCTGGACGAGTCATAGTCTGCACGTAGGTGGGAATGAATGGGAGGGGGGGCTTGTAGACCCTTCCTTCCATACAATATGCCGCCATTTTGAGTTGTCCACCATTTTGATCGCCTCCTGCTTTCTGTTCCATGTTCAGAATTTGTGTTTTCGGCTTCAACAGAGTAAAATGAACTTTGTGCTGCTTTATGATGTTAAGATAGATAAGAATGTTGAAGCTGCTATGGTGGATTGTTTAACCTACACTGAAGAACCTTGGATCTAAACAAAAGCTGGATTAATCAGTAATTTAGATACCATCTGTTCGAACAGTGGCTTTCCTGTTCAAACAGCAAAGTAAAATGAATGGCTAGATGTGCTCTTCTGAAGAAATCCTTGTTTTTTTGTTGGAACTAACTGACTTTAAGCTCAAGAACAAATGGTAGACAAATATACGTGTGTAAAATGAGGAATGTTACCTTTGTGTCTTGTATTTCGAAAGCATGCAATTTGTTTGATGGAAAACAGCAAATTATGCAAAGATGTTTACGCATGAATTAGTTAGTTAGGTCACAAACCCTAGGTTATGTATTACATGAAGAGGGGCTGGACGATGTGTCCAAGGCTGGGAAGAATTTGTATAAATATGTGCATTTGTGGAATGTTCAGGACTCTCTCATCTCACGGTGTCGGCTTGCACCCGCTGCAGGGTGTTGAGAGCCAAACAGCTGTTTGTCAGTAAAGTACAATTGTAACTTTGACCTTGTGACTGGCATATTTCTATCATGCGGTAGTAAGCCTTGATATTCTTTAAACTTTCAATCACATTTCCCTGAAAAAGTGATTGTGAGATAGGTTAAAGGTGGAAATATGTTATCCGAAACAAAGATGTAGTCAATTGTACTATTATTTTTACCACTATGGTAAGTGGGGCGAGGAGGAACATCCCCTCTGACGTTTCCATTTGCATTGATTAGCCGATTGGGGCAAGTCATAGCTTCCCCCGAAGACTGGAACCAGAGCAATCTGTAGGTGGGCGAGTATCAACATCAGATAAGTGTGCGCACATAAAATTTAAATCGCCTGCCATAAAGACTGCAGCCTTATCCTTATCTAAAAGGCATACGTCCAAGATATCGGCAGCAGCCTCTAAGAATTCTTCTTTTGGTATGCCAGCAGGATTCCAATAGGCATTCATGACAACAAAGGTGCCTCCACGATAACTTTGAGGCCAATAGATAAGGATTCACAGTCTTACAGTGACAAAGGCTACACCCTTGATCATCACAAACAGCCGTAATTAACCAGGAAGAGGGACAGCCCCTCAAACCTGAGCTAAAGAAGCTATAATGGTAGCCATCCATAGCTGGACTGGACGTGATCCTTGTCTCTTAGAGTGGACACATGCATGGAATTGAGCACATTATCGCCTGACTCTAAACGGTACTTGACACTGTTAGGAAAGATTTCTTAATTGTGGGTAATTTTCCTTCCATGTGGCAACCCCTAAACTTTTTGCTGTTGTTGTCACCAGGATCTAGACTTTGCCAGAGAAGTGCAGTCTTCTGCCGCACTCCTCTGGGCTTTCACTCCATTCTTACGGGGAAACTGACATGCCCTTAAGACAGTACCGGGAAACGTTGTTTTCCGTAGTTCTTTTATCATGTTGCAGCTTTCGCGCAACATGGCAAAAGAGGGCACTGTAAGCTAAGTTACTGCACTCTTGGGTCTCTAGTCTTCTACAGGCCCTAGATACTCTGTTTGGATTGTTAATGAACGGTGCAAGTGAATCGCGGACGGGACTGGTGGCAGCGATCGTTTCTTTGTATTTTTTAGCTCCTTTTGGCGTTTAAGCGCGTTTCTCGTGCTTAGCCCAAAATGGTGGCCTGGCTCCCAAAATGGCCAGACCACGAGGCTCTTTGTCCTGTCTGCTGACCGTCTTGCCCCCTTCACCTTCCTCAGGTCGAGCCGACCTGGGGCCTTCCTTATTTGGGCATGTACTTTCCCACGAAACACAGATGCTTTCGCAGGCTTCTACAGGTCTTGTGTGTGCTCCAGGATGTGGGCTAGGATGTCTGGTCCCAAATCACATCCTGGGTGCCAGAGAGTCTAGTGTGTCGTGAATGCCTGGGACCACCGTGGTCCGTGATAGGTTCACGTATGGTGCAAGTGTTTTGTGAGCAGATCTCACATTGGGTCCCCTCCGTTTTGGCGCGAGGGAAACTGTGGATAACAGGGGGCTGGAAACACCACTACCATGTCGATCTCCTGAGTTCTCTCGAACAAAGGAACACAAGAGCCAAGTATCCTGCAACCACGAGGCTGAACCGAGGAATCGCTGGTGACCCGCTGAAGGACTGCTCCTCTGCACTGCTGTCGCTTTGTGAAACCCTTTCTACCTCTGATCAAACGAGAAGGCCTGTACTGGTACTTCGAACCCTTGGAATAGTGGGAACAACTATTCTCGGCATCTTCACCATCTCCTGCATGTAAGCCTTCGGAAGTGTCTCTGGGCCATCCAGCAGACTGACCAGCCTACCCAGGAGTCTTGCTCTGTAACCGCCCTCAGGTTGTGTTGTATTACGAGTCCTTGTCACTCTCACACGATTCGTACACTTGGAATTCCCAGGTCTGAAGTGAGTAATGTACATTTGGCTGAAATACACACGGACGCTCCGTTGCCCTGCTGTGGTAACAAACTATGCGGGTTCACTGCGTTTGGGACATCCTCAACTCAACTTCTGCTGCTGCGGAATCTACACGACACCGAGATGTCCCCTGCTCGTATATGAACCTGCCAGCACTGAAACTTACGCGGAGAAGCCTGGGTCTGCCTGCATCGGGGACCGGTGAGTAGCATCGCTAGGAGCTGGTCGCCTTCCTGCAGTAGCCCATAGCTTTTCCCCACTGTGTCTAACAGCACGCCTTTCCGTGCTCGCGCTCTGCTTCTGCCCCCAGTGGAGGGTGCGCTTGAGTCGCGGAGCTCTGTTCATCTTCATTTGTTCATCGAACTAAACTGCCTGATTCCCTCGAAGAGACTCCCCTTTGCCCGTTGGCACCAGCGTGTGCAGGTACTTTTGAGCACAAAGCTCCACTCTTCGTAGGACTTGGACTTCCTTTTAGTTAGGTGCCTCTGAAGGCGGACTGGGTCTAATTATTATTCGCACTGCCTGTTTTCCTCCCCATCTAGGTGGTCTACACATTTCGTGCGTCTAACTCGTTAGACTCGTTTGTATTTGTATATATATTGGATTTGATTGCTATGTGTTGGTTTACTTGAGTTTTATTGTGATTTCTCGCTACAGTCAATGTTACAAAGGCCTTGTAATAAATGTGTCTATATTTTGAATATAACACTTGCTTGGAGTAATTTGTAAGTGTCCTTGCTTTGTGTGCTCATTGCGGGCTTTCAATCACCCTCACCACTCTTGAGACCTAGACCGCCGCGATCACTACCCTGATTGGTCTGGCTTGTCCAGAGGTTACCCTGTTCCAAGGAACTAGCCTGGCCTTCTGAACCTCTGCCCCTCCAGACCAGAGTTGAGAAATCCATCTTAACAGACACCCCGGTAATTCCATGAACACCCACCCTGGCACAGATCTCTCAGGGGCTAATGCGCCTTCAAACCAGGATCAGGTTCCATCCTTGGTACACTGACGAGTGCCTCTTATAAATTCAGTGACTCTATGCACACCTGGGTTAGTTGGAAAACGTGTGATTTTCATTGGTATTCAGGCAACAGATTCAGAATTTGCCCTAGCCACATTTGTTATCATCCCCCTCTGCTGCACACAACCATCACGGTTATGCTCTACAATATCGTAGCCCATGGGCATGATGTATAGCCCGGCATCCAAGAGAGCACATGCAGCAATCCTAAATGGAACATGCAGCAAAACTCTGTCTAGACATATAAAGTCCACAACTTCTACCTGCTCCATGCCTCGAGATTGGAGTGAACGCAGTTTTGCGATGATATGAAAAAGATTTTAAAAGTTTTTGCGATTTAAAAAAATGGTGTGCTTTGAAGACACAATCTCTCCAGCAATAAGTATTTCGTAGTAATATGTTGGCCGGAGGTGCAAGAGAGCGCTGATAGATCTCCCTCCTCTGGACGTTTCCCTTCAGATGACGCAACAAAGTCGTGCTTCAGGGAAGGCAATGGTCTAGCATCAAATGGCGCAGTTAAGTTTCCAGTTTGGCTCTTCTCTGGTATCACACGTTGGTCAAAGTAGTGCAGAGCTTCTTGCTTGCTGCAATAAGGACCCTTTCAGCAATGCCGGCTGTGTCTTAGGCAGCCATCTTTTTCGCTCCATTGTAATAAAGGGCGAGGATTTTCGGGCGTTGTACCTAGCGATCTGGGTAACATTCAAAGACATTGCTTGTGGAACAGATACAGGTGCATGCACAGACACACCCTACACTTCTGCTGTAAATACCGATACATTCAATACATTAAAAGGGCACAAACCCCCACAATGTGTCGTGAGGTCCAGCAATTCCTCCATAATGGGGAGCCACAAGTATTTTCAATTTGTGATTCCTTGTTTGGTACATATGTTCATATTCCAAAGGTTGGGGCGGCTCCTTTTTCTTTAATTTATTTTTTGCCTCCACTGCGGTTCCTCCTTCTCCGATTTGCACCCCCCACAGCAGACAGAATAGGAGTCCATAAAGATCATAAAAACATGCGGGAATCATTAGCAAGGGATTTGGGAATCATTTTTTGATTCTTTGTTTTTTTTTTCTCCCGAGCAAGATGGTCGTGCTTAGTTTTTTGAGCCTTCCTTTGAGCAAAAATAGGGAACTAGGCTTGTTTAACGCCTCCATCCTACAGTGCTGAAGGAGATATGGCCAGTGAATCTTTTGTTGACAATGGCTGAAGGGAAGACAATAACACATTGCTAGGTGCACCTGACATAGATACAGCTGCTTCAGTATTATCAATATTAGCCCCTTTGTTTAATTGCAGTGCATAATTAGTGAAGTATCAGTGGATAGAATGACATGAGAGGGCACATAGTTGTCCTATGTTTGTTGGTGCATACTGTGTTCCAGGGTTATGTAGAGATTCCTAGCCGAACTAGACGTAGTAATCAAACATTCAATAAATGCTATTTTAGTAAACATTTGCTTTAAAAGACTCAAATGATCATCAGATTTGCGTTCTTTGAGTCAAAAAACTTCATCAGAGGCATCCACACTACCTCTGAAGTAGACAACGAGCCGCCAGGAGCAGAGGGATTAACATACACTGAACCCAAGGATCTCCTGGCCGTAGGGCGAGCAAACGATATAGAAGAGTTTGTAGAACTCTTAAGGGAATCAGGATAAAGGTTCTGAGTGACTGATAGTGGAATCTCTTGGTCCTCACAAGAGGAGCTTAAAGCTCAGCCCAATGGGCGTTTGCTGCAGTCATCCAATCATCTGTTGGCTCAGGGCTAAGAGTTAGTTCACTTGCAGGCACTCCTGTTTCGACCTGAGCATTCATAAAGGTGACTGAACTAAGCTCTTTCTCTCTGTATACGGGTGTGCTGAGATGGGCCAGCTCCTTCTCATGTACACTGGCCGGGGGAGCTGTGCCAGGGATTTTGTCAAAGTTCAATAGCCAATCAGGCAGTACGGGCTAATATTTCCAATAGCCGAAGGGATAGGTCAAGAAGAAGTAAGTGTACATGTTGCTTTCCCTTTAAGGGAAGATGACAGCGTGTTTACACTTGATATTACTAACAGGGGAGAAATAGGGTAGGAATATTCACAGCAGCCATTGAAGTGTCATTGACTGAAGCTGAGAGAGGTTGCATAGAGGGCATAAAACTCAGCTGGCAGGACGCATAAGGAGGAATTAAGTTTAATGGGACCTTGCTTCAAAGTGCATAAGTATATGACATTATGCAATTACTGCACAAAGTCTTTCAGACACGGTCACCACAAGGGGAGAGGACTTACGCCGACCTGCCCGTGGACTACCGCAGACTGCAAACTCAGCTGACAAACTGCCAAACGTTATTTTTATAAGTAGGTTGATTACTTCTAAGCATACCATTAAGAAGGTATGACTTACTGAAAGGGTTTATATTTCCTTTGTGATAATGCACAAATCATCCAGCTGTCAAATGATTCTCAAATGTTTTGAAATGAACATTATGAATGTTCCATACAGACATTTACCTTACGGTATTGTCAAATTTGATGTAATTTGTGAAGTCATCAGTATGCTCCAGTGATGCCATTTAAGATGGCATGAGTGAAGTCATATGTTGTGTCATCAGTGATATCATCAGTGTGCTCATACGCATCACAATGGGGAGGTTGAGCGTTAAGGTGGCATAGCTTCCAACAATTGCTGAAATACAAGGTTTCAGGCAACATAATAATACTGACTCTGTTGGCTTTGCCCATAGTTTCAGTAAAGACATATCATGTGAATGTAAACAAAAATACATTTCCAGAAGGGCTGCCCAATGGAGGTCAGTATAGCCATGTAAGAAAACTCATGTCAGCATTTCCCATGATGCCATTAAAAAATGCCATTCAAATGTAGGAAACCATGTCCATACTTGCTTCACCAGTGTATCTTGGCCCCACATAAGAATACATGTAAGAGGATTCAATTCAACACTACAGCTAAGTCAACGCCTAGTCTATAATACTGAATAAAAACCCTTATTGATATATCTTTATGTCCAGTTCATGCGTTCTGGATGACTACCCCTATATAACACCCCTCTCTTGGAATCCCCCTGACCCCACTGAGCCAAGAAGTAGTTCTGTTTTGCAAGTTAAAAGGTTTATTTGATAATTTAAACAAGAGATGTATATATCACACCTTATAATAAATTAATAATTGAATATCACACTTAATCTGATATGATAAATATTAACAACGGAGAATCTGGCACTAACACACTTCTTTATAATCAATGATGAGTGGTTATAGGATGGATAAAATAGCAACAATACTTTTATGGTTTCCAATGGATGCAAGGTGGAATGAAATGCAGTACAGAAAATACTCAATATGATTTCAACAAAACAATGTAATCACTTTTCTCTGGCTATTCACTCCCCCCCCTCTTTATGCAATGCAAGGAAATGGGAGGAAAGCACACAGTTCTCAGAAATGCAATCAATGTAATTCAGTTCAATCCCCAGCAAGCTTAAAGAAAACAGATAGGAGTTTTGAAAACACAGGCCCAAATGCTTTTATATGTGCTAGCAATGGATGAGAAATATGCTGGAAATGCTTTTAATTCCCTTTCAGAGGTTCAGGGTGAGTGATAGCTACTCTCTATGAATTCAGGATCACCTTAACAATGCTTTAGTAGTGACTAGCAGGTAAACGAAGTTTTTGGCAAGGAAAAGCAAAACTGCTGTCTTTTTACACGTGGAGAAATTTGCAAATCGCGGCAAAATTCGCGCGTGCGTTTTCCACGATTGCGGTAAAACTATAAGGGGTAGGAATGTGGTTCTTGGTGCGATTCAAAGCTAAGATTCTAAGCTTTCAAATGAAAGTTACTGCAAGTCTCTAGCACAAACGGTCGCTGAGATATGAGCGATTAAATAAAGGTCGTTTTTCAGATTTGAAATTTTAAAGTTCAAAAAGACAAGTGCAGCTTGCAACTAGAAAATGACAAGTGACAGCTTTACAAATGACAGGTGACAGTTAGGAGGCAGTTCTACTTAGATTAAATAGATTGAATTATATTATTTTAACTAAGAGATGTGTTCTGAGTTTTGCTGGGTACTCACACTATATTCTTGAATTAAATGGGCCTCATCACGGATCTGGTCAGGGTTTTAGACTGGGCTCTGGTCTCTCTCTGGGCACAGCGTCTGGTCTCTGGAACTGCTCGCTCTCTGGTCTGGTCTCTTAGTTCTGGATAGATTGAAGTCTCTAGTTTGGCTTTCTGGAGGTTGATGAATTTGAAGTCTGGATCTCTGGATGTTGTATGGTCCGGCAGAGCGCGTTGCAGCAAATGGAATTGAAGGTCCCTATCTGTCCTGACTGTCTGCTTTTATGTGTTTAGAATGTGGGTGTGTTCTAGCATCACTGACCCTACCTCTCTCTCAGCTTCTAATTGGTCAAACTTCCATTTCTCATTTGATTGGGGGAGCTAAGTTGTGTCAGAGCGATGTCATTTTACAGCCTGCAGAGAGGACACTCCCCAGTCAAATTGCACACATTCTATATTTGATAACAAAAGACATATTTGCACAGGTAAACATTGGTTTAAAATTACATGCACACATCACATATCACAGGAGATATACCCTGTCCAAACTTTGCTCTTCCTGGGGGCTTGCATTCAGAAATGGCACATATTTCACTTTTTAACTTATTTTGCAATTCCGGACATTGACCCAAATTTACACACATGTGCGCAAGGAGTAGGGACATTAATTGATGAAGTTTCAGATTTTTAACATGCATACATTTAGAGTAATATCCACTTTTCCGCTAAAACCCCCCTGAACATACCACCGGTTCTAAAAACCTCTTAAACTGTGGGCAGAAAAATCACAAGAATTATGGTATCATTTATAAAATTTTCACATGTCCGCTCTATGAATGATCCATCTTTTTAAAGTTATGTTCTGGCTCCAAAGGGGTGTGGTTTACCCTCAGCACAAGGTTGAATTTCTGGTTTTTCCAGTTCTGCCAAGCCAGCTTGCTCTCACAGGCAGTGCTCCTCCCCTTTCCTTCAGGAGGAAGCCACTTTTTACGACCATTTACGACTCCTGCCATAAAACCTTTGCCTGAGTCAGGACAGGGCTTTGTTCAATTTCCTGCAGAGCCCAGGTAATTCAATCAGGGAAGTGTCATATCCCTTTTGGTGTGAGCAGCAAAAGGGCAGCTAGGCCTGGGGACACAGCTGTGACTCAAGTTTCACTCCTGATGGGGGTAGTTGCCAGGCAGAATTCAGTTCCTTAAGCCAGGTTTCAGATAAAATGTCACTTTTTGTTTCCCAGTTTAAGTCAAGACAATTTTTTTACATATGCAGCTAGAATGCTGATTCTAAGTTCAAAACTATGACATTTAAACAATTGCAACCTATGTGACACTCAAAGTAGGTCACTCATTTCTCTTAAACCTTGAGATTTTTAATGTCTTTCAGTCCAAATTTACTTAAACTGCTGAAATCCCCAGCTCAGCCAGTCTTGTTATAAACCTTCAAGTCACTTCAGAATATAACTTTACATTGGATCCACCTCTCAGTAAGTCTTTCTTTGGCCTGTTTTGGGTTCATTTATTCAGTTTTGCAAAAAGTAAAATCTGGTGTTGTTTTAAAACGCCGGCTTTTGGATAGTGGTGAGTACTGGTACTGCACCCATTTTTGGGATTTAAGAAAATGAATTCCCAACAGTTATGGGTTTGCTTTTGGCAATCAGCATTGCCACTCCCGATGGTTTCAAACTACTGTGTGGGTAGTCCAATGGTGGTTTTAGGCAGTGTCCTTCTGTGCCCATAACATCGGTAAAAATGAGTGGCAGCCTATTCTTCCTGCATTTCCCTGTACATTTTCTGGGAAACTCTGGCCATCATGATGTTTTCCATGTCAGTACTGCACAGTTTTGAGGTAGGGCTCGGATGCATGGGTAAATACATCCCACATACACATAATGCACTGTTCATAATTTCTGCAAAGCCAGTGCCCCAGAATACAAAGTAGAAAATAGGTGTTAGGGAGACGATTGTTTTTAAAAGGTCTGGATGAGAGAGAGGAAAGAATTCAGTCCAGAAGGCAGTGTGCATGATGGAGCGTAGAGTGGGCTAATGCAGTGGGAGGATAATTCTTTTGATGGCACCTGGTGATTGGATAAGAGTTTGGTACAATGCTTCACTACTTCAAGGGGGCTTTGTGCTCCTGTGAGGCTCTGTTGCAAACATGGTGGAGTAGTAAGCAGCGTTGGCCTAGTTAATCAGAATCATAAGGTTGATGAGATCTCCAGCGTTATGTTTTCTGCGCCACCGTTTTCCAGAGCGTCTGAATGTTTGGTGGAGGCAAGCTTGGGAGAGTACCCAGGAGCGGATGGTTTGGTCTTAGCGCATCTGTTGTTTAGGGGGGCATGAGTGTCTAAGACATTCCCCGCGGTAGAGAATACTGTGAAGATTTCTTTTAGTTCATTGACCGGGAAGTTTTTGGGACATGGTTGTGTAAGTGATCGACAGTGGGGTAGTGGTGTGGTCATTGTCCAGTAAGTACAATATTAATTGTTAATTGTATGAGCCTGTCATTAGTTTGTACATTGTGACTGCATTAGACACTTGTCTAACCCTGGGAGAAGTGACTTTAAGGTCCAAAGTTTTTTCAACAATAACACTGCACTCGAAGGAACTTTTCCACTTTGCTCATGTCAGAAATCTCTTTAAGTGGCATTGACTTCAGTTACAATCTACATTTTTTGAGAAATCATATTCAGTACTGAAAAATGTGGCCGCCAAGTGTCACCATCCTGCCAGCAGATGGCGCAGTGAACTGTTGAAGGCAAAGTATCCTGGGCACACCATCACGGCAGTCATTTATGCATGGAATGCTAATCTAACACTATGAATATTTTTTGGGTTACTCACTTTCAGCAATAAGCCTTTCATTTTGAGCAGCAGCTACACCTTGGCAGTGCCCTATTGGACACTAAATACATCTGGGATCAGTAAACATGGACAGTAAAGCAACTGTGGTACTCTTTCACAAAATGTGATTTCTGATCTTGCACACCAGCACAGTAACCATATAATGTCATCATAGTCCTTGATATGAAATGATCCTGGCCACTCAACCCTTTAGCAACATGCACATATTGGTAAAATAATTCTCAGCAAACGCATACATCTTTGTGTTGTAATACTGACTGACATAACGGTCCCTGTACATAACATAGACATTGACATAGATTTTAGGAGCATATTAACTACATATTAACTACAGCACTATAGTCGCCAGCGCAGCACAGTGCAGCTCTGTCGGATTTCTTGGTATAGTCCAGCTGAACTATTAGCAATACGTTGTTGAGAAGCATACACTTCTTTTGTACACTACTCTTTGGGGGGCATCATATTCGGTTTCACAAACAAGTTATCAAGTACAGCACAACACTCCCAAAATACTGTTTTAGAGGGATAATTTTCCCATTTTAGAAAGTTTATATTGTAATAACTAACCATCAACAATTATGTGAGACTGTTGCTTTTGTTGCTGAGAAGTCAAACATGTTCAAGTTATGTAGACATTCAAATTGTATTCACCACATGAACTGCATTGGGGCCGCAGCTACTGCTTTTCAGTATCCCCAGTTGCTAGAGCAACGCAGTGTTTTCATAGCGAATAAACTATGATTAATGTGGTGCCTGCCGCCCTACAACATGCTGGTAATGTGCGAGCAGGAATGGCTTTGGGAATGGTGGCTGGCAGGTGGGCTGGCACAGATGAGTCAGAAGTATTTGTGCCCTGGTATTTATTCAGATTAAGCTCTGATTGGGGCAGAATATGTTTTGAGAAGGGAACACATTGAAGTTGTTCACGTTGTCCGTAAACCAGGGCACCCGTCCCCAGACTCCACTGGCCAGGCCAGGGTCCACGCTCGCAATAATCTGGCGTGCAGTGGTTGCTTCTTTGTTAAGACGTAGTGTGTTTTGCTGCCTCAGTGTCAGGGTAAAAGAGTTTGTGTGTTTTCACATCCTGGTAGTGTTGAGGCAAAGTGTGAATGGGACAGTGTGCGACTATCCTTTGAAACATCAGGATTTCGGTGATAAATCGAGTGGTAGTTCAATCCGCCCCTCTGGTCTCTTTTTCCAGTTAGATATTATTTGATAATGCTTTTTTTATTATTAAAACATGTGCACTTCTATGGCCTTTGCATTTATAATAGCATATGACCCAATCTTAAATATAACAATAGCCGAGGTTTTTTTTGTGTTATTTTTTTTAACAAGATTAGCAGCGATGTTGCATGAAGAGCATTCAGACGTATACAACTCATACCCGGGTTTCTGCAAGGGAATGATAGTAGAACGTGTTTTATAAGTTGTGCAATGCACTATTTGACTAAGTTACACTTGTTGATAGGCCTACACTTTATTCGACTATTATTATCATTACAAAATAACAGAAAAAGAGCATTTTCTCTGTACATGGAACTTTGAAATTGTTCACCTAATTTGAACTCTATTTAAAATTTAATTGTATGCTAACAGAGAGGTGTCTTGAGAGAAAGATCCATTTTCAATCAATTTGACTTAAACATTGAAGAGATTATGGAAAATCCTAGCAACCAAGCCTTCTGAAAACTAGTGAAATACATCGAATTAGAAAAATAATAAGGATGAAATGACAAGGGGGAATGAACGAGATCACGAAGTGGAAGAGGGTGGGGGTGAGTGTGGGAGGAGCTTACATGACAAAAGAAAACAAGGACTTGGTAATGAAAATGATTTTGAACACCTTGTCATTGTGCCATCCGTAATGATCTTAGTGTTTATACGATTTCCTGAAATCCCAGCAGACTTGCTTAGGTCTACGCTGGTTGTATTGCCACCAAACATTGCTGGTTGCAGCTATGCTATGCTAAATTTCACAGATGCACTGAAAGTGCTAACTCTGGGCATTCTGCTGGTCGCCCCGGGTCATTGGGACAAGGATGCTGACTCAGTACCAATGGATCCTGCTAGTATGCACTGGTTTATACAATATAAATGTTTAGTGGTGCCAGATGCTGGCCAAGGCCAACACCCATCATTCCTGCCATGTTTTACACAGAACTGGTTAGTCAAGAGATCTCTTTGGACATAAACACACATGAGGAAAACATCCCAAGAGAGTGTAGGATCAATTGTTTAGGATAATGTGGCAATAGTAGACTAGAAGACTTGGCAGGTACATTTCTATGTAGTTTTTGGGAGCCTATGAAAGAGCTTTTTTTGAGGCCGGGCAGGTTCTTTGGTTGGGAATGTGGTAATGTTAGGATGTGGTCTGTGTGTCTTTCAAGGGTAAACTAAAATAAACCTTTTTGTCTCATCCCATTAGAGCAACTAAAACCATTCTATTCTGGCATTTACAAGACTAATTGACCCTGTGTTTCCTCATAGTAAAGTCCTTTATAAACCGAATTCATTCGAAAATCAGGATTTCCATGGTCATATTGTTTTAAATTTAGCTGCGTGCCATCCCTGGAATGAATATTTGGCCATCCATTGATGACAACTTCTAAGAGCAGCGACCCCTGCATGCTCACAAGGCAGAGTAATAAGGCCTCATCTTTATGTGTGTGCTTCAAGAAAGTAGCTTCCTATAATGATTCTTATGTTGCACAAGACGTCTGTTTCAGAAGATGGATTCAGATTATAAACTATGGGACAGAATATACACACCTGGAATTCAAACTGAATTTCTATTTTAATATGCAATATTAGAAACAATGGGCCTCATTACGATTTTGGCGGTAGCCATGCCGCTATTGGCGGCATGGCTGCCGCCAAAATCGGGTCCGGGTTCCCAGAATGGGGAATTACCGGGCCATTCCGAGTTCGGAGGGCCCGGTAATTCCTCCCTCAAGGAACCCGGGCCCGGACCTTCACCATTCCCATTTCAGCCCCCATAGGGTGAATGGGGGAAGGAGCAAACAACGGGCCGATTACGAGCGGCCCGTTGTTTGCTCCCTCTTCCCCTCGCGGGACCCGGTAAGCACGTCTGGTTTTACCAGGCGTTACTTGCCGGGTCCCGCAAGGGGAGCTTGTAATGAGGCGGAACGGGTTTAACGGATCTGCCTCCTTTAGCGGGTCCCGTTAACCCGTTCCGCCTCACTTGTAATGAGGCCCAATATCTTTCAAAGGGACACATAATAAAAATAAGCATTATCAGCTCTAATTCTTTAACCCTTTCTCTCAGTTAAAAAATGAAATAAGGATGAAATCATAGGGTGGCCCCAATCACATATATGTGAGAAGTATATGTTAAAATGTATGAATTGTTAACAAAAGGGACATATTTCTGTTCATGTCGGAGTTCAAAATGTTCTTATGATTTTGAATATATAATTCATATTACTGGCACAGCAAGTACACCCCTTACATCCTTTTGAAGTACACTCGGCAGTTCATAGCAAAGAGGAGTATACTAGTGGTTATGAGTAATTGAAGGGAACCAGTTAACAGCCTCTGTGAAATACAGAATTGCTGCATCAAGTGATGCTGACTGATGGAGTTTTCTGCGATTTAATGTCAAACACATAGTACAAAGTGATCGTTTATGGTAACCCAACAATGAAAATGATCCTTCCCGATGTGCAAAAAGGGGTTTGGGGTTCCATATTGAAGGAGCTGTTCGAAATTCTCCTGAAAAGGCCTTTTCTAGAGGGCACTGTTTACAGAATCCGTTCCCAAGTCACAACCAGATTGCCTGAGATAGCTATGAGAGCAGGAGGAGAAAATGTTAAGGAGAGCTTTCCTGATGCAGTTGCATTGAGCTGTGTATGCCTCTAACTTTCCCTGCACTTTCAATGATAAACCAGAAGTGTGCACAGCAACCCAAGAGCATTTAGATACATTTTAAAAAAAGAAAATCACAGATAGCAAATTTAACTATTTTAGGGCTAATCTGTTTACAAGCCTCATCACCAAAGGTAGAGTATGCATTTAAATTAAACATTGTTGAGGCATATTTACAATAACTTGCTCAAAAATCCAAACATGTTCAGGGCACATTTGTCTTTCACAGTAATACATTATGAATTAATTTCCTGGGTTTTCAAAGGAGAAAATTAAATTTGGGTTTGCGGTGTAATGTACATCTTGGCTCACAGATTTCTAGCAATGTATCAACTTCTTAACCCGTGAAAACCCTAGTTTACACAAAAGAGCAATATAAAATAATGTAAAGTGGTCTTATATAGAGCCCTCCTGCCAATAATGTTGGCCTCTTTGTGTGTGGCTCTGTAAGAAAGGAGGGCAGGGTGTGTTAGTTGGATAGTGGGAAGACAGATGCAGACACTTTTGGTATTGATGGAGGCAGGCCAGGAGTACCTGTTAGCTGTCTACTGAAATGGAAGTCTCTATTCTGTTTGTGGTTAGCACGTAGTGGGCAGGTTGGTCATATGGGCAGCTCTGGGAATGTGGAGTAGACAAATTAACTACATGATTGTTGATAGAAGGTGTGCAGGATCTGAATGTGGTAAATAAACAAGACCTTGGAGATCACCTGAAGGGGTGTGGGAGGGGAATGGATGCAAGATTGTAGTAGTGAGGAGTTTGGTGAGGGATAATAGGGGTGTAGGTGTGGTGAGGGATAAGAGGGGTGGAGGCGTGGTGAGGGTGTTATCCTTCCTGGCTCTTGATGGTAGATTTCGCTGAGAAAAAGGTGCAGAACAGTTTCACCAAGCAGAGGTAGCATGAGTCAAATGTATTTCCCACATATGGTAGTACCAAGAGTTTCAAAAATTGTTTGTCGTAAATTAGCTCAAATTCCTAGTGCATGTTTTTTAGTGAGTTGCTATTATTCTTCATTTCTTTCAAATTAGTTGTTTGAAAAGTGAAGTCTTGAACAGTTTCCTGAAAGTCAGAAAGTTATGGGTTTCATTTCCAGGCAGAGAGTGTAGGAGAGTGTAGGAGGATCTCGTGACTGATGGCGTCAAAAGTATTTGAGATGACTAGCAGGATGAGCACATTCACTGAGCTTTCATCCCCATTGTTATTAGTATACCCCAGATGGAGCACAAAGCCAATTCTGTACTCCTAAAAGGTCTATATTAGTACATTGCCTCATTCAGGAGTTGTTTTGTTTAGATAAAATCCCGAAGTTGACGATATATGAATTGCTCCAGAAGTTTCCAGATGAAAAGCATATTTGAGTTGGGGTCATAGGGACCAGTTTTGTGTTTTTTAAACAAAGGCCTGATGTAGGCAAATTTGAACTGACCCGGGATTCTTATGGCACTGATAGAATCATTGAGGAGGGATGGAAAGATGGGCATTAAGGAGAAAATAAATGTATTTAGAAAACATAATCCAACAGCAGATTTTTAATACAACTGGCATTACAAACCATTATTAAAAGTGCTTGACACCAACCGATTTAAAATACACTCTAAAAGCTCCAACAAAGTTAACTTACAAAATTCCTTTTTCTACAGATTTCTATAAAAGCATCCTTAATAAAAAAAACTGCTCTAATAAACATTTGACATCATTATAATATATATAAAAAAAGGTCATAGACCCTGCACATGTCTCTATATAATCTCTAACATAGTGGGGCCTGAGCCACTGCTTCCTTAAATTAATTAAAAACCTCCAGACTGTAAAATAATGTATTATATCGTCCATGCATTCCAATTTGTATGAGAGAACTTCCACAGACTCAACCAAAGTGCCCTAACTGTGAGTGATCAAATATCTCATTGAGCCATCAAACAATGTCTGCGTGACTTGGGAGAATTAAGCTTTTCGAGCATAGGGACAGACTTAGGACATGTGGGGACAGCCATATAATATTTTAACAAGGACATCTTAGCAATTCTATCATGATGGATGTTAAGTATAGAGATCTCAGGTTTGATTTGTAAAGATTGATGGACATAGATCCTCAGGAGATTCAGATGGGCTGCACAAGTCAATGGTAGCTTGCAGGTCCTCTGACGAAAGAGGGCAGACTGACATTGGTAAAATGTAATGGTAGATGTTGGTGGGATCTCATTGGTGGCAAGTGGGTGGGAGTGCCCTTTGTTGCCACGGTGATCCTAGATGCCAAGGATCTTTTGGTTGAAATGTGGACCAATCTGATCACAGAGCTCTTGAGTAGGGGTAGGGATTGTGTAGCAGGCTTGCGGGTATTTTAATTCCCTGATGAACGAATACATTTTCCTTTTGCTGTGATGTGATGAAGTAATGTATTTGGAGTAGTGTGCTATCTTTGCTTTGAGTACTTCAGCCATGCAAATTCGAAACTGTTGATGGTAGGAAATCTGTGTAGATTGCTTTTCCTCCAGATATCTCCAGTTTCCAATTTTCCTGTATATTCTCTATACTTTGACAGTGGATAGGCTGAGGATGATATCAAATAATGCAATTCTATGGATAACCGATAACGCTCTGATTACTCCCAGCAATATCCATTGCGCTTAGTCCTACTCGTCCTCATCAACCATATTTACAGCATGAAGGCCATCCACTGTCTGATAGAAGCCTTCCCCAAAATTCTTCTACTTCTTTGACCCTTCCCCCTCAGACCTCGGTGCATTAAGCACCTTACCCGTCTGATAATCCTCCTGACTATAGCACTGGGGAGAAAGAGGAGGCCAGCAGTACTGTAATGAGGAAGAGTAGGACGAGACTTAATTAAGATTCTCAGAAAGAGTCAGAGCATTACATCTACATCCTCCCTTCCGTGTCCCAGAGCTTACTCCTGAAAGTATACCAAATGTCCAAATTTCTACACATAATAGAACCAAAAAGGAAATACTTATCGCCTACACAACAGGTAGAGTGGCCATTCCATGGTGAATCACCAGCACCTCACTCCAAGAAAAGAAAAGGATGGGGCATGAAGGACATCCATCACATAAAGACACATTATCAGAGCATGTTTCAATCCTACTTCAGGTCAGCTAAGGTCCCAGGCCAGAACATCCCCAACCCCAGGGACCAAAAGCGACTCACAGAAGGTAAAGACTATTAAAGAAAGCAATCCTAGGCCAACTCGAAGGGCCTCTAGGAATACATGAGGAAGATAAGGGGCCTGAATTCCACATTAGACACTGGTCCAGCATTAAGGGTAACACATGCAGATATATTCTCAGATCTAGATGATCAGGCAGATCCTTCCAGGTAAAGTCATCCAAACAAGAAATCCCCACTCACTACTACCCAGAAGAAGTCAAAGTGCATGACTGCCCTATCAGTGGGGAAAAAAGAAGACAAGAGGATACAAAAAGGCGTACAGCATCCTGGGCTGACAGCTTAGCACCAGGGCAGGTACTCCTCGTTGAGGCACCTAAGCCCTAACTCAAGCATAGGGAGCAAAGGTCACAGATGAGAGAACCTCCCTGAGCCAAGCACCACACCAAGACCAAGGAATCATGCCCCTTAGACTGCAGACCCTAGAACTCTTCTCAGGTGGACAGAAGAAAAAGGCCCCAAAAGCAGGAAGAACTGGGTGCCAAGAAGGGCCTAGATTTAGATGCCATCTACCCCCACAGAACGTTTTGGGGTACTTATAGGGAGATGCTTCATAACCATGTTTCAATATTCCAAAAATGATACACTACAACACTGCAAGAACAGGCTATATCCCTACTTCAGGAACAAGACAGAAACACAAAGAAGGTCAGAATCCCCACCCTTAGCCTCACTGTGTAGGAGGAAGGGTATTGAGATGACACAGTTAGTCCATCTCACATCTTATCATGCTTTTTGAAAATCATAGGCTACAATTTACTAAGTGCACAAATGGCTGCCCAAACCATGTATACACAATTTTAATGAATGGTCATTAAACAGCCACCCTCTACCTGCCCTTTCAGACAGATTGGGTGCCACTACATCCAACATAACCCTGGACAAGGCCACTTCATTGGCTCAAGAGCAGTGCCAGTCAAGACATACCTGTTGACCTGTAGGAAGAATGACCCAACTTTCAGGTACTCCCAAAACTCTGGGAGCCATGTAGGCCAAACTAAAGACACCCCTGAATGAAAAGAAGACCATGGCAGGGAGGACCTGAGAACATCAACCATATCCAGTCCACTACCAGGCAAAATCAAGCAACCTTCTTGTAGGGCTGAGTTCATGAGGCAACCTTTTTCACAACCAGGTATTTCACATTCACCCACTAGACACCCTATAAGATCCAGACCGGTGGAAACATCTATCACTGAAACCTATCACCGTCCACTGGAGAAGGATGGGAGCACAACCCCCTACCCCCCAAAGACTGTGGTCAGCAACTAGGGAAGTGTAGGAGGCTAATCCATAAGCACTCACATCTACCTGGTGAACCTTGCTGCAACCTACATCTATGCCAAGAGATCCAACCCGCTAGGACCAAGATGACCCACCAAGCAGTGAGGCATATCTGGTTAACTGACAACTATCCATCAGGTACCAAAACCTGGCAACGGGTGAAGAAAAACATAACATTGTAAATCAGCAGCTACAACAGTCTGTGCACTATCCCCTTCAAAAATACTCGGTAATAGCCAACCCTCTACCTTCACCTTCACAAGGAGATATATTATCTGGAGACCTAAAGTATTTTTGCGCTTCCAGATTGGGCCTCGGAATCCTTGTCCTTTATTGCTTTTTATCATGTGTTCTGTCTTGTTTTCTGAGCAGGAGTTCAGTTGGGACTCCTGGCGGTGCAGCTCTTCCTGTATTTGGTTTGGTGAACAGTCCCTTGGGATACCCGTTTGGCACCCATTGGTGGGAGTACGACCCTGTACTGCGACTATGGGCCTCATTACACGTTGTGCGGTAAAAATCCCAAAATACCGGCATGGCGCTATCAACGTGTCCGTTCTCGCAAGAGTGCGCTAATAACGCACCATTACGAGTACGCGGACACGAGCATAGCGCCATGCCGGTAAACCCCCTACCGCCATGGCGGTAAAGACCCAAAAAAGTCACCTACCGCCCTCGACGAAAGTGCAGATTGCACCTCCGCCCTCCTGCTGCATGCAAATAGCGGTCACCGCAAATTGCGGTGACCGTTAAATTGCGGAACCGGAAATAGCGTCATCGCACAGGAACGGGAAAGAGCACGGCGGCCATCTTTAAAAACACAATCCATTGCCATCCTCTGCCCCCTGGACCTGTTTTGAGTCGTTAGCAGTTCAAAATCATCCGGGACACCTGCATCATGACCAAGGCATTAAAAAAAAGCACTGACAGGCAGCGCAAGGAGAAATTTACAGCAGAGGAATTGAATATGCTGACACAGACCCTGGCTGAGAATGCAGAGGTTGTTTTTGCCAATGACATGCGGCGGCCAACACTACTAACAAAAAAAAGCCATCTGGGAGGAAGTTGCAGTCAAAGTCAGTGCAGTGGGCACCAGCACACGCACTGTGCGTGAGTGCAGGAAGAGGTGGGACGACCTCAGACTGCGGGTGAGGGGCATCCTTGCGGAAAACCACTGCATTGCCAGTGCAGGTGGAGCTGGTTCACCAATCAGACTTAAAGAATGGGAGGAGACCTGTGGAAACCTGATTGCTGTGGAATCCATCGAGGGAGTAGGCACCATGGAGCTCGGCGTGGGTACCACTTCGGATGGAGGTGAGTGTACACATGACAGGATGCGATGTGAATGTACTGTTCCCCCCATATGTGAGCACAGACTCCTCTCATGCATGGACACACATGCATCCATCCCTCACCATGTCAGTGTCAGACCCAAACATGCACACATCACCAGAGACAAGTTTCAAACACAACCATGCATGGATGAGGCACTGAACTGGCACATCACCTGCATCCACAACTACTAAGTCCCAATGGCCACAACTGCATCATTCATGTAATCTGCATTAAGTATATTGAAACGCAACCAATGCCTGACAGGCTCACATACAGATGGTGAGGATGCCGCTTATGCATCCTAGGCACCAGCTACGAGTAAGAGGCCAAGGGCACAGGATTCGGAGGACACCCCCACAACATCCAGGGGCAAGGGGGGGAAGGTCACACCTGATGAGTAGGAAACATCGTAGGAGTGCCACTGCCAGGGCAGCAGTAGCTGCACCACAAACTGAAGCCCCACCACCGGAGGTGAACCCACAGGCACCAATACCAGCCACCGAGGGCCCACCATCAGCTGCGGCAAGCTCCGCTGGTGAGGCAGCCGCCACTGCCCCCCTATCTGATCCGGAGGACACCCTAGTTGGGCCAATGGAGATGCACACCCTAAGCCCCCCTAAAACCCCAGAGCCAGCACCATTCCAGACACCTGGGTCTGATGTGACTGTTGAGGACAACAATCCAGCCATAATGTCCCCCATGGTGGCTTCACCTGCTGCAGTGGATGCATCTGAAGGCACAGCATCCAGTACACCATCACCCAGCACTGCCCTCCAACTTACCACCATCCTGCAGCGTCAACACAAACTGACTGTGCTGGTTGGCCAGCATGGTGAGGAGGCTGCCCATCTCAGGGAGAATATTGTGGAGACGTTGAGGCACTCCACTGAGAGGATGGACGCAAACACTGACAGGCTGTGTAACGAGATATCCAGGCTCAGGGAGGTCCTTACTCGCATGGCCGACACAATGGACCGCCACTTCTCACAACCAGGCCAGTCTGCCCTATCGTCATCTTCTGGCTCTAGACAGACAAGCCCCCTCTGGCGCTCAACACGCACCACCAGGCGCACGTCTGCCCATCCTCCAAATGCTGCTACAGACAATGGCAAATAGGGGGTCAATGGAGATTCCTCTGCATGCATGGGCCAACGCAAACATGGCAGACACATGAGGGACTGTTGTGGGGGGTGGGGGGAAGGGTGTTATGGGTCTGTTGTGGGGGGTGGGGGGAAGGGTGTTATGGATCTGTTGTGGGGTGGGGGAAGGGTGTTATGGGTCTGTTGTGGGACGTGGGGGGAAGGGTGTTATGGTTCTGTTGTGGGGTGGGGGAAGGGTGTTATGGGTCTGTTGTGGGACGTGGGGGGAAGGGTGTTATGGTTCTGTTGTGGGGGTGGGGGGAAGGGTAGTAGGATGTTTGGGGACTTGCACTTTTTCACCTTTCCGTTACTCAATACACTGGTTTCTGATCAAAACACAGGCTTGGACATATTCATTGTGTTTGTGTACTTTATTGGCGACAGGGTCCATTGTGTGCTTCCAAACATACACCAGTGCATTAATACCCATATCCATGTGACAGTACGAAAACATGTTCCTCAGAATATTTGGTTGATCAGATGCTGTCTCACAGCACGTCCCTCCTGCCCATCCCCTCTTGCAAGACCTGCATCCCCTTCACCTCCATCCTCATCACCATCATCATCCTCATCAGGTGCTTCTATTTCAGCGTCAGGGGGCAGTGGCACATTCCGTCTGATACACATATTGTGCAGCATGACACATGCCATGGTGATCTTGGCCACCTTCTCATGTCCATACAGGAGAGCGCCACCAGACCTGCTAATGCACCTAAACAGTGACTTCAAAAGGCCAAAAGTCTGCTCGATCACGATGCGGGTATGGGTATGTGCACGATTGTATTCCTCCTCGTGCCTGTTCTGTGGGTTCCGTACAGGTGTGAGGAGCCAGGTCTTCAGGGGATAGCCCGCATCACCTGTATGGGGGAACGAACGGGGTCCTGTTACTCTTCACCTCAAGAGCGTCCTGTTCATATCACACACATTGACATTGCATTGGGATTCAAGTACACAATTAACAGCATACATGCAGATGGTCTGTGTGACGGCAATGTGCAAGGGGGAGGTCGACCATGCAAGTGGACATGCCCCATTAATGCCTCCAACAGTAATTGACATGTCCTGGGTGAGGCGAGGTCTTCGGTGTCCCTGGGCCCAGGCAGATTTGGTTCAACACTGCTGGTGTACTGCCATTCCAACATTGAAGTTGCCATGCAGAGAGGCATCACTGCAGTGGTGCTATAGGTGCGTGGTGAAATGCTAAGGCTAGGGGTGATCCCTTTGCATGCATCATAGGGCACATTGCATTATTGAAGTTGTGCTGGACTAATTCAGGATGACTATCTTGATGGCATGTGTGAAATGTTTGTATTTTGTGGCCTGGAATGTTGTGCAATGTGTATGTGGATGGATGTTTAATGTAACTAGACCTGGAATGTCATCTGTGTCGTGTAGCTTATACTTGCATGTCGGTTCATCTCAAGTACGTTGCCGCCTTCCCAGATGGGCATTGGTGTACATCTGTATGTGCAATTTGCCGACAGCCGACAAGCTACACCCATTTCGGGTATGTATCTCTCCCCCCACCCAATCACACCCAGTTGGAGTATGTATCTCTCCCCCCCAATCACAACCAGTTGGAGTATGTATGCCCCCCCCAACACACCCAGTTGGAGTATGTATCTCCCCCCAATCACGCTGCCATGTGCTTGCCCTGCTACTCACCAAGTAGCCACGAACGTTGTGCGGTTTGTCACTCCATGTAGCGTGTTGATAGTTGAGTTCCGCAGGACCATGGAATCATGGGTTGATCCGGGAAATCAGGCAGGCAATGTGTGATTATCTTGTTGGCGTCACATACCATTTGAACATTGATGGAGTGGAATTGCTTCCTGTTTCGGTAGACTACTTCATTGTGATGTGCGACCACCAATTCCACATGGGTACAGTCGATGGCCCCGATGCAACTTGGGATGCCTGCCAGTGAATAGAAGCCAACTTTTGTGTTTGCAACATCCTGGGCAGTCCGTGGCATGTATATGTGTTCAGGTGCATGCTTCAGGAGGGCATCGAGTACCTGGTTCAGCGTGTGGGAGAATACTGGTTGTGAGATGCCATGCATCTGTCCCACTGTATGCTGGTAGGTGCCTGTGGCCAGGAAGTGGAGCACACTCACCACCTTCAGTAGTGGGGGGATGGCAGTTTGGATGTCTTTGAGGCTCACAATGTCGTTGTGTATCAGGTCCACGATGCTGGTGATGTTAACCCGGTCTAGACGGTACAGGGTGTGTATCTGCTCAGGGGTTAGGTTGAATGGACTGGCTCTGATCCTGGGGATTGGTGGGTGCCTCTGTGGTATGATTAGGTGCCGTGGTGGTGATTGCTGTGCCTGTCTTGCCCTCCTCCTCCTCCTCCTGCGTCTCCTTTGTGCTGCCTGTTGTTGTTGCAGCTGCGCTGCAATGAGGTCCTCCAGGCCATGTAATGCTGCCAGTATTGGAACCATCTTGGTGTGGGAAGGGGTGTGGGAAGGGGTGTGGTGTGCTCCTTTTGAGCTGCCACAGTCTCCATTGCCTCCACCTGTGCTGATTGTGTCCACCTGTGGCAGGTGGGAACACTGCTCAGTTCTCTTAACGGGTGGTTCGCGATGCCGGTATTAGCACCATGGCGGTAAGGGGCTTGGGGGGCTTTACCATGCCGCTATTGGCATGTCCACTAGCCTTGTGATGCTGTGCTAATAGCGGCATGGCGTAATTTACGGGATGGAGGGTCACGCGCATGCGGCCTGTCCGCTATTAGCGGCATCGTACTTAGCGGTGCCGCTAATCGCAGTGAGCTGGGTCGTAATCCTCATGGGGATTTAACGTTACCGGTATTCTGTTACCGGTAACGTTAAATCCATAACGCCTACCGTGTAATGAGGCCCTATATGTTTTTGGGCACCTGTGTGTGGACCACAGAGCAGGGTACGGGCTGGTGGCAGCTCCATGCTGAAGTGACAGGTGCCCTGAGCATCCTCCATTTTGGGATGCCCAGGCCCTGTATTTGGAATCAGTGGATTCCTCATAGGAAACAAGATGGCCCCTGTGGCCTCTTGCGTTCTATCGCCTGTTACCTTACTTTTCCCAAGTCCCGGGAAGCCCTGACTCTGTCCCTTCCACCTGACTGGCTGTTGGGTGGAAGTTCCATATATGGTAGTGTGGGGAAGTCCAGGGCAGACTGGTTGGAGCCTTCTCAATTGCTGTATCTTGTGGGTATGCCCGTGTGGTGGGACCTGGGTGAATGGAGTGTGGGATAAATTTGCATTCTGTGTTATGGGTGTCTAGTATCTGGTGGTTGACAAAATGACTGAGACAGCCCTGCCCGAAACTGGTATGAATGCAGTGTGTAGTGCTGAATGGCAGAGTACTTGTCTGAATCCACATTCTGTGTTGTGAGTGTCTGGATGCAGAAGAATGGCCTGAATGCACCGTGCACCTGATTGGCTGCCTGATTGCCTGAATGCCCTTCTGAGTGATTGGTTGCCTGAGTGTGACCCAGCAGACTGAATGGGAGATCAACAGTATATCTGGGGGCCTTTCACTGCTAGAAATCGTTCTGAAGCTGAAGTTGATACTTGATGCTTACTCTTGAAGCCAAGCTGGAAGAAGAAGGTGAACCGCTGTTTCCTTCTGTGTAATCTGAAAGCTGCTGTGTCTTCAAGAACTGATCCAAGAGCGGACCTGGCTAGGGGACCTCTCCCTGAGCTGTGAGGAACCATCGTGCACCAGCTGAGCTTTTCCAAAGCTCCCTGGTAGACAGACCTACGAAAGGCTGATGACCGTAGAAGGGGGCCACCGAGGTGAACGAAGAGAGGCACTGGACAGCCATCCACCATCGACGACCGCCGTCGCCGACCGGAGTCAGTGCTCCTTTGCCTAAGAACATTTGCTACGATGGGAACAGTTTGCCTTTCAATACAAACATTTTGAAACAGAAGCTGAGTTCAAGAAAGAGGAGTTGGCACAGCAAGTGATACCCAAGGATAGGGACACTGAGCAACAGAAAATTCAGCTGGAGAAAGCTAGAGTGGAGACTTCCGTGAAACCAGTTGAGAGTGTCAGATCCCCAGCCACCAAGTTTATGAAAGATTTGGTTGGTGTGTATGGATTGAAGCGTTTGAGATGGCTTGTGCAATTCATTACGTTGATAACAGAGATTGGGCTAAGTGTTTGGTAAGCAGAGTGCCTCAGACTGGATATGACTGAAACTGAGTTTGGAAGAAAGGGGTCAGTATGGGTGCATGAAGTCTGCCTTGATTGCCAAGTTTGGTAAGACACCTACCCAATACCTTAAAAGATTCCGGGAATTTAAGAAATGAGAGAATGTGTCTTGGGTTGACTGGGTTAGTGCTGCGCACATGATGGGGTGGATTGATGGTTACAAAGTGAAAACGTTTGTTGAATTGTCCCACCTTTTGTTTTTTGAGCATTTTTCGGAAGCCTGTCTACCAGAGCTTTGTCAGTATGTTACTGACCCGAACATTCTAGATCCCTTTAAGCTGGCCAGGCTGGCTGACAAGTGTGTCTCCCACCGGGTGTCCCCTAAGGACTCCAGTGGGAAGGACAAGGACAAAGAAAAGGGGACCTCTCCGAAAGCTGAGGAGTCCCAAAAGCAATCACAGTCTAGTAAACCTTAACCTTCCTCTCCTAAGAGCCAAACATCTAGTGGGGATAAGTCCTATGTGAGTGGGAGTAAGAGTAGAGGTCCACCTGATGTGAAGCAGGCTCCCAGTGGTTCCAGTACCGTACCCTGAATTCCTGGCACATGTTGGGACTGTGGGGCTCTGGATCACATGATCACATGAAGGGTGACCCCAAGTGTAAAGGTAAGGCACTTGGAGTCCAGGCTGTCAGCCTGACCTACCCTTACCCCATGCCTGAGGTGGAGGCCACTGTCTTCCCCTCCTCTACAGGGATCTACAGGGATCACATTTGGTGCCCCTGTAGAGATTTCCAGTACACAGAAGTACTGGCAACAATCCCACAGAACACCCGCAGGTTTTTGAGAAGTGTCCTCTTGAATGTCCAGCCTTCCACTGGTTTGAGAGACACTTGGGCAAGCATGACAGATGTTTGACAGAATTGCATGCAGTAGCCTCTGGGACCAACCCATACAATTAGGACTACACGTGTAAGCAAAGCCAACATTTAGTATACATCTGTACTACACAATTTTTGGTAGCGAGCTGGGCAGTCAGGCTTATTGCAAGAGGGAATGTGAGCAGTACAATGATGTTACACAGAGGTCTTACAATCACAGTGGTTCAAGTAGACACTTACACTCAAGGTTTCTTGGTTAAACACGTATTAATTTATTACACAGTCATTTAGAAAACATTCACTAGAAGGAGGTAACTTAATATCATACACACATATACTTCAGTACCAAACCAATACCTTTCTGAGTAAATTAGGCTCCCCTGAAATAGGAGCAAAAAGGCATTTCAGTCACTTTAAATAGGCGTACTAAGGCACAAGTTAATAAAATAGATCACCAATACTTTGTTAGGCGGTGCAAATAGTTGTAGTTCACTAGAAGACTTGATTCAGTTCAATAGGCCTAGGCCAAAGTCAATGGACTTGTGTCTTGGATAGGAAAGAGCAGTTCTTGTAATAAATGGTAAAATCTTTGCCAAAGTTCTCAGAAGTAGTTTGTACGAAAAAGGATCATATGTTGGGTCACAAGCTGATTAGGCCTGCAAGTTGGGAAAGCTTCACGAACTTTCACCGTGAGAGGTAAATTCTCTCAATCGGGTTGGCACAATACCTTAACATGAAGAAAAGATGCAGCTGAAGACGTTGGATCCTGGCAGTTCTTGCAGATCTCACTGTTCCTGAGCCTTAGTCTTGGGGACAAGAGGGAGGACGTCGGGGGACTCCTGCACTGCACAGGGACGGGTCAAAAAAGCTGGAAAATGGAAGATCTTCGGTGGAGTAGCTGTAGTCAAGCACTCAAGCTGGTATCCTTCCCCCTGGTTAAACTTAAGCAGCTCCGAGAATAGTATCCAGGAGGCTTACGAGTTGATTGATCCTACTAACTCAAAGGAAGATGTCGTCCCTGAAGGGGCTTCTCTGTTGAGATGAGCTTGGCGATTCAGACATGCAGCAGGGCTTCACCGGGCAAACCAATGGTCCAGTAGTTGCAGCAGCCGTCCTCTTCCAGCTTGTCTTTGGTTCTTTCGTTCCAGTGGTCGACTCTGCTTTCCAGTCCAAGAGACTCGCCTTTTCAACAGTTTTCTCCCATTCATTCCAGCCTAGCTGTCACTCACCCAGCAGGGTGGCTGTCCTTGCCGGACAGTGAGCCAGTCAATCATGCCAGAGTGCATTTGTGTCTCCTAGGAGACTAAGCACAGGGAGTTTCGGGCACCTCCCTCACTTCCTGCCCAGCCCAGACACTCAGACACCAGAGGTGGTCTTAAGTCCTGAAGCTCACAAAGGCATAGAAACAAATGGACCAAACCAAGTTTGGCGTGCAGAGAGAAACTCTAGAAAGACCTCTCCAAAATGAAATGGTGAAAAAAGAAGACTGGGACCTGTTTAAACAAAGGGGCTTAAGGTGCCATCTTGAAAAACATGACTCCCTCGATTTTTAGCTACCGGTGGTCGCAGTCAGGAAAAATCATGATAGTTTGTTGTAAAACCACTGCCACCAGCCATTTCGATAGGAAAGGGTAGTATTTGACTGCTACATGAGTTTCTAGAAACACGGGATACTAGGTAACCCATCCAGCACTTATAGGAAGATAGTTTGTGCTGCGTCTAGGAATTTAAAAAGACTAGTAAAGTCAATTTAACCTTACATTCTTGGGGAAACAGTAGTTTATCCCAGGGAAGGTATTTAAACCTTGGGACAGCATAACAAGGCTTCCCTGTGTTACTCCACTGAGGATGCTGTAACACACATGAAAACAGTATGCCTATGGAGTTATCTAAAACTCCATAACCAAAAGAATTAAACACAGAAAACAAACACAATTAAGAAGTCCCAAAGTTAAACAAAAGAGCTGGGGGTCTCTAAGGTAGAGAGAAATGAGCACATTTTGAGAATTCTCCCTAATAACAGTGGTGGACCGGACCCTGCGCAAGCCAGAGGACTATGTAGGTGCTCCTCTGAGAACCACCAGGTTAGCTGGTGGGCCTCCCAAATATTTGCCTGTAGCCTTAGTCAACATTACGATGGAAGACAATACAGTGAAGCTTCCTGTCCTGGGTCAGGACAACGTGCCTGCTAACATTTTATTAAGAAATGATTTGGTAGAAATGGAGATGATCTCAGATGGTCTACTCGTGGCTGCTGCGGCGGTCACCTCATCACAGGTTACACCGGGTCGGCTGCAAGTCTGGTACCCTCGCCTACGGGGAGACCCAAGGAAGTGTAGGAATCCCACCCCTGCGAAAGGAACCCCTTCTCTTCCTGATGCTCCTGCAGCACCCATTGGGATTCATGTTCAGGACGGGCTGGATCCAGTGGTAAACCCAAAATCAACTCCTGAGGGAGACGAGGCAGAAGACCCTCTTGCTGGAGAGGTGCTCGACCTGGAAGACCACACAACCTTCAATTCCTGCTGGCTGAAGTGGGAACCTCGCGGGTGGACTTCTGTAGGGGTCAGAGAAAGTGCCACTCTCTCGAGGGCCTGAGGAAACAGACCCCGTCCCAGGCACAGGGAGAAGTGCCTAGGACGTTCAGGATCTATTGGGAGGGTGAGCTCCTTGTTACTGAGCCCACTAAGCCTGAACCTGGTGCCCTCAAGAGGTTGGTGGTACCCCAGGTTTACAGGCCTTTCCTGCAGCAGTTGGCACATGAGGTGCCCCTGGCTGGTCATCTTGGTACCAAGAACACTAAGCACAGGCTCTCTGCCCATTTCTACTGGCATCGGATGGGAGTAGAAGTGCAGTCCCACTGCAGGACTTGTCCAACTTGTCAGTTGTCTGGCAAGAATGGAGGCAACGTCATTGCCCCACTGCAGCCATTGCCAGTGGTTGGCACACCATTTGGGAGGGTGGGCATCAACATTGTTGGTCCCCCACTTCAGGTGGCCATTGGTTCATCCTGGTCTTGGTTGATCATGCCACCAGGTACAATGAGGCTATACCTTAAAGGGTCTACCTTCAAGGTCCAAATAGACCATAAGCCCCTGAAGTGGCTTATGCAGATGAAGGGTGAAAATCCGAAACTGCTCAGGTGGTCCATTAGCCTGCAAGGGCTAGACTTCACCATAGAGCATAGACCAGGGAAGAGTCATGATAATGCAGATGGCCTTTCCAGAAGGTATGTTGACCGTCTGGATGAGGGTGTCTATCTCGTAGGAGATTAGACACCCTAACCTCAGTTTGGGGGGAGGGGGGCGACTGTGATGCTGGAAATGCATCAGAGGAACAGGGCCTCTGAATCCTTGTCCTTTATTGCTATTTATCATGTGTTCTGTCTTGCTTTTAGTGCAGGAGTTCATATGGGACTGCTGGCGGTGCAGCTCTTCCTGTATTTGGTTTGAATAACAGACCCTTGGGATACCCTTATGGCACCCATGGGTGGGAGTACTACCCTGTAATTCTAGTGTATATTTTTGGGCACCTGTGTGTGGTCTACAGAGCAGGGTATGGGCTGGTGGCAGCTCCGTGCTGAAGTGACAGGTGCCCTGAGCGTCCTCCATTTTGGGATGCCCAGGCCCTGTCATCAGAATCAGTGGATTCCTGATAGGAATCAAGATGGCCCCTGTAGCCCCTTGCTTTCTATCGCCTTTTACCTTACTTTTCCCGAAGTCCCAGGAAGCCCTGACTCTGTCCCTTCCCCCTGACTGGCTGTTGGGTGGAAGTTCCATATATGGTACTGTGGGAAAGTCCAGGCCAGTGAATGGAGTGTGTGATGAATGCGTATTCTGTGTTATGGGAGTCTAGTATCTGGTGGTTGATACAATGACTGAGACAGCCCTGCCGAAACTCGTATGAATGCAGTGTGTAGTGCTGAATGGCAGAGTACCTGTCCGAATCCACATTCTGTGTTGTGAGTGTTTTGATTAAGAAGAATGGCCTGAATGCACTGTGCACTAGATTGGCTGCCTGACTGCCTGAATGGTCTTCTGAGTGATTGGTTGCCTGAACATGACCCATCAGAATGAATAGGAGATTAACAGTATATCTGGGGTCCTCTAACTTCTAGAAATAGTTCAGAAGCTGAAGTTGATACTTGATGCTTACTCTCAAAGCCGTGCCGGAAGAAGAAGGTAAACCGCTGTTCCTTTCCGTGCAATCTGAAAGCTGTTGTGTCTTCAAGAAATGATCCAAGAGAGAACCTGGCTAGGAGACCTCTCCCCGAGACCACCATGCACCAGCTGATCTTTGCCAGAGCTCCCTAGTAGACAGACCTACGAAAGGCTGCTGACCAGAGAAGTAGACCTCAGAGGAGAACGAAGAGAGACATCAGACAGCCGTCCACTGTCGACGACCACCATCACCGACTGGAGCCGCAGTGCTCCTTTTCCCAAGAACATTTGATCCAAGGACTCCCTTGCTCATCCTCATCGACCGCTTTCATCCTGCCGGAGAAAGTTTAGGTCGTCGACGACCGAGGAGAATCCGCCGGTGGGTTTCCCGCCACTCGAAGACCTCAGAGACGCCAACAAAGCTACTGAAGCCACTCGTGGTCACGTCATATTTGCTGACGCCAGATGCTGATGACTAGACACCCTTGCTGAGCCAAAGTTCTTCAGTAACTCTTTGTGGCAATGAACCATCGTTGTTAAGGTGCACCGCACGCCTCCCCTGTTGCAGGACATTTTTGATCACTTGTCAACGAGCACTGCAAGGACTGAAGCTGCTGCCTCGATGACAACGTTCACCCTTTCTTCATCTCGGAAGTTCGACAACCTGTGGTTCCTGCTTAAAAGGGAGTGCACTCAAGAAGGGCCCATTGATTTCCTGACGAAGAACTCTACAACACAAGGTAAATTTGGGTTGCAGAACTATAGAAGAAGATAAGACTTTAATAGACAAGATATGGACAGGGCTTGTAGTGCATCTTCTTTTACAGGTTGCCCAGGTGGGTGGGGGAGTCCTCATACAGAACTGTGCCTAGTGGTAGGGGCCCAGAATTCTGCCAATTGTCTAACCAACTTGTTTTCCTCCTAAATCTATGGTTTATATTGTTTCGCTGTTTTGATTCTTATGCTGTTTGGACTTGAGTACCGTTGATGCATTTTAATGGAATCAGAGTAATAGTGGTACCACCTAGAACTGTATATATTTACCATTTTAGAATTGTCGGAGCACAAAGTGTGCTATTGTGATTATGTATATAACGTGAACCTTATTTATATAAAGAGATGTGTTTTCACTAACATAGTGTGTGGATATTCCTTTGTGGGTGCTTGGGGACTACACTGTACTTAAGAACCAGGCCACATCACCTCTTGAGAAGCTAGGCCTTGATAGCTCATCCATTGCTACCAACAATAGAGAATTTTGGTGGGGTTCCTCTGTGCTTCTCCTCCCCACTCACTGTGACCTTACGTCCCTGTGATGGCATGTCTGCAACCCACATATTCCCATGATGTGGACCTTGATAAAATATGTTAGGTCAGAGATAGGGTCATCACAGAGAAAGAACAAAGAAATATCGAGGCTGAGTACCACAAATGAAATACACTAATCACAGGCTGAAAGGATACAAGTATCTTTTATTCCTGTACAGTTTACAAAGCACAACAGATAGCTATTTGGCCCCAACACCTCGCTGTGTGTACCAGCCGACACAGTGAGGAGAATGAGGTACTGGACATCTAAACACTGGCATTTTTATACATTTCCTACAATATTGTCCAACCTCTCTTCACGTTAATAATTTTTGTCTAGAGTTTGTGCCTAGTTCATATGACAGATTATACAATATTATGCAAAGGATTACATGAACTTACATTTCCATGAAAACACAATGGTGGTATAGGTCCTTGGATCTGCGGTAAGCCTTGTTTTGAGAACCTCTTACAATGTAGTTCAGCTAAAACATAGGATCATCGTTTACTCTTCATTGTTTCAGTGTTTATACAAGGATGAGGCTTGTGAGCGCAGACAACAATCGAATAGCAGTTCATAAGAAGCACAAGGTTTCTTTGCTTTGCTTAAACAGTCGGCTCACAGACAACCTAAACATTAACAGAATTCAAAGGTCAGTCGGCTCGATTTGCAAGACGAAAACACAGACCATCATTTTAGAATATGGAACACAAGTGAAAATCAAAATGGCGGACGAATCTTAAAATGGCAGCGAAGTAGAAACTCAAAAATCGGAGCTTTTGCAACGCAGTATTCCGTGTAAGATGATTGGGCTTAGGCCAATATTAAATATAAGGAGGCACTATATAATTACGTTTTAACAACTGCTTCACTGCCAAAGTGTCACTCACCTCCAAGGCCATGCTCAAATGGCCACTGCTGCAACATAAGGCAACACTACCCCACAGAACCTGCAAGAAGCCTTACTGATTGTGAACCTGAGCGTGAAGACCACCAGAGCCCAAAGGTAGATAAGTGGCTGCGTGCATGAGATATAAAGAATAACACCATTATCCCAGTCTAATTCTCTACTATGACCTGTGCCCTTAGGTTTCCTTGGAAGGGTGTATGAAATGCACACATCCCATGCAGTGCTCCTTCCATCACTTTGGGGATGGAGCCAAAAACATAGTTATGCCAGCAACAACATCCACATTTCTACTGTGCAGAGGGAGGATTCCCCACATGTTGATCTTTCCCTATGGCTCAATCTGCCACTGCTGCATCAGGGGGCACTGCCATTATGAGGCAAATGTCAAAAAGGGCCAGCAAAATGTTGTGTTGATTGTAAATCGGAGAGTGTGAACCAGCTAACCCCATACACAGAATAGTGGTCATATACATGAGACATACAGATTAACTCCTAATCACAGTCCAATCCTCTAATACTTACTTTGACCTCAAGGCTCCTTGTAGGGGCATCTAGGAACCACACATCGTCATGCAGGGGCCCTTGCTCCATTGACTTCTCAGGCTCAACCACCGATATTTCCCCTATGAGGAGAGGAAGATTAAACTGCAGCCACCTGTAAGACTGATCACCCCTGGTGCTTATGTTGACAGAGCTTTCTGTGCTGCTCCATACTCATTAGACCTAGGACTTTCCCTCCCTACCCAAACACCAAGCTAGCAGGGACTGGGGGGAAATCACCAAACAGCATTCTTAGACCCACAAAGCCCAGCCGTGAGCTCAAAATCTTCAGGAAATCAAGAGAATTCCGAGCAGGCCTCTCCTGAAGGAAAGCAGAAGGATTATCAGACGTGTAAGGTGCATTATATCCTTGGCTATGAGGGAGAGGAGCAAAAGAAAAAGTTGAATTTTAGGAAAGGGTTGTGAGTGGTACCATGAACAGTACCATTATGCTGTTAGTTTAGTATTTTCAAGGGTGATAACATTTCGGTATTCTTGAACATAGCATGTCTAATTTGGTTAGAAGTTGAGAATTAGGCAATTTTGTTTGTCATGAAGCTGTTGGTACATGTGCACCTAGTATATCAACTATGATCCTACAAATCAATTTGAAATGGTTACATGTGTGCAGTTTGAATGAATGCCTAATGGGAGTGTGTCACAACTGGTGTGGTGCCGGTCTACATCAAGAAGGAGCCTGCATGCTTTTGAGGTAGTGATGGGACTACTCCATCCATAGGTGAGTACTTTGGGACAGGTGCATGGGACATCTATATTTGATGTATCTCTGCTGTTCTGAGGTGTTGACACATTTTGATGTGAGGATGATGGTCCTGGATGTTCCGGTTGGTTGCATTTGCCAGGTGGATGTTTGGGACATATGGGTCTTTCTGCTTTCACTTGAGCTTGGTGTCTCCTTGAGCATTGTTGGGTACACTGGTTTTAGTCTTTCCCAAAATCCCCCATAGTGTGTTGCTCAGTTGTATCCCTTGTTTGTTCTGTTACTTGGTGCGTGAAGAAGAATGATAGCAGGAATGATGAACATCATACTAAAGCAGATGGATCGTTCTCTTTTTTCTGCATGCCCTTTGTGGTTGTAGATAGTAGGATGTCACTAAGGCTGTCTGGTGGGTTCTGCATGTGTTGGTGTGTTTATGTATTAGTAAGAAAGAGAATATATGTGGCATCAGGCTTCTTTGTCTTCTGTCTTCGTCTGCGTTCATGGTTCCCTGGGGGGTGGGGCTAGAGTGATTGATGTCATAATTGAAGCTGTGAATGCGTGAATGTGTGAAGGATTACCATCTGGCCACGGTGTAACAAAAGTTACTTTTTTGATTTGTATTAATAATAGAAAAATATGGGTAATCCATCTCAGAAATATTGGTCTGCTAAGCATGTCAAAAGAGAAATCACATTGTGCCTCCTATTGCAATAAATATATGAATATTGGCCTACGACAAGCTGCTCGAAAGTTGCTTGCGAAAGAATACGTGTGGCAAGGTCTTGACCTTAAATCAATGTAAGCCGCCATTTTAGGTCAAACCACCATTTGAGGATTCACTTTGTAAAAGTCACCCTGTGAGTTAAAATGGTGGACGGTGTCATTCCAGAATACAACATAGCCGTCTTTACCTCTGTTCATAGCTAATATGTAACTTGCCTGCAGGCCACTTGTTGAGGTCGTGAACTGAGACCTTGTCCTTTGTTGACCTGTGTGTAGAAGGAATACTCGTGCAATGAAACTAATCCACAAGCATATTTTGAAACAATGTATTCAAATTCTGAACGTAGATCATCTGTTTAACTACATTGTATTAATGTTTGAAAAGGCCTGCATGGAAAATCTTAGAATACACAGTTATTGCATAGGCTTGTTGATACATGTATTAAAGGCAAACCAGTTATATGCGGTTGTTCGAGACTTGGCACGAACCCTAGATCAGTGATGTATTAAGTGGAAGATTAACCCGAAGTGGGGCTGGTGTCATGATCTCTGCTTCCAAAAGGTCAGGGTTTTCCCAACTCCCTTGGAAGCAGATCCATAACCCAGGTTCCGAGTGCCATCCAGTCCCAATTGGGACCTTTTGGACCCAGTTCTGGCGCCAGTGGCACCAGGCTCATAAACATGCCCAGTCCCAGCGCTGGAAGCGCCGGGCTCATAATGCTTGGGTGGACTTACCTGCAGCAGACCATGCTGCTTACTTGCCTGCCAGTTGAGCCTCTGATCCTCTTCTGTTTGGAACTACTTTTCCTGTTGGGTGGGGCAGGAGCCACTCCCTAGGTTCAGAACACTGGAACTCTTCTGGAAAGCAGGAACTCTTTTCTTACCTAGGGGTGGCTGTGGAAGGAGACACCTAAGCACTACAGGAGGCTATTTAAACCACACCCGATGGATGAATCTTGCTTTGCGTTATTCTGCATCCTCTGCAGCAGAACGCTCATCGTGTCTTCTGCTTCTGATCCTGGGCCTAAGGAAAAAGGCTTACCATCCTGAATCCAGTCTTCAGCGACACCTATAAAGACAAGAAAGAACAGGTTAGCATTACGGTCTTCAGTGACAGCGCTTCACTTATCTGGTCCATCGGCTGTCACCAACGCCTCGCGCTCCATTCCGGCATCTGAAAGACAAAGGCTTACCTACTCTTCGTGCGCTCCGGAGGTCTTCGCACTGCATTCCGGCATCCGAAAGACAAAAGCTTACCAACTCTTCGCACGCTCCGGAGGCCTTCGGCGCTGCATCCCGCATCTGAAAGACAAAACAAGGTGCGTTTAAAGACATTGGGGAACTTTAATACTCACGTGCCATTACTCCTTTCCACATCTAACCCAGTGGGTATTCCGGCACCCTGCAGCCGCTCCGAACTTTTACCTGCAAAATAAAAAGACAGTTAGAGCGCATTGTGAAGCAGGCAACAAGCGCTTACTTACGTGCTTCCAGTCACTTCTATTCATCACACGGGCTCCATCTTCAACTCACTTCAGCCCGTCATCCGCCATCGCCGGAACCCTGCAAAACAAGAGACATCATTACTAAAGACTTTTAAAGACATTAGAATTACACAAAACTTACCGTTCGTGCAGTAAACGACGGACAGCAGTCCTCTGAAGTCAAGAGGCCTCCTCCCCTTATCCAGTGATGAAACTGGTTACAGCACCCTGCCCCGAGGCAGATGGAGAGCACGGCATTCACTTACCTAAGACATCTTACCCAGACATACAGTGCACAGAGGTCCAGCCCAAAGAGCCAGCCCTATGTTACACATCACCTTTGAAGATACGGTATACGCCCAGTCAAGACCGGCGCCTCTACGGGAATCAGGTGAGCGTTACAGAACGCAAAGCCTACCGCAAAACTCCCGTCCAGGCGCTATGGAAACCTCGGATACCAACCAGCTAGCCCAGTTACTAGGGGAACTAAGGGCAGAAGTGCATGCAGCCCGTCAGGAAACGAACGCTCTAAGAAGGGAACTGATTATTTCCAAGGAGCGAACAGATGATCTCGCTAGACAATTGCTACAGTCACAAGCTGGACAGACCCCGTTATCCGCATCTGGGGGAAATCTTCCTTCTACATCCTCTATGAATCCAGTGCAGATCAACCTACCTGGGAATGTACCTCTGGCTCCGCCCGAACGATTTTCTGGTGACCCAAAGAGGTTTGCAGTATTTATCAATCAGTGCCGGTTGCATTTCTTATGCCGGCCAGCAGCCTTTCCAACTGATCAAGCTAAAGTAGCTTTCGTGCTTTTGTACCTTAGTGGCAATGCGGCAGACTGGTCGATCCCTCTAGTAAATCAAGATGATCCGTCCTCCATGATTTTCAAGCTTTTCAGCTCAGTATGGAAAAACTGTTCACAAGACATTCACAGGGGCAGGCCTAGGACAATGAGCTTCTTTCGTTGCGACAAGGTAATCAAGACCTTTTGGCTTATATTGCGTCTTTCAACAGACTGATAGTGGAAACTCAATGGCCTGAGGACAAAAGGATTACGCTGTTTTATAGAGGTCTACGTGGAGAGCTCAAAGATGTGTTAGCCCAAGTAGTGAATCCCCCACAAGATTGTTCGGACTATATAGACTTAGTCGTTCAAATAGATCACAGACTGCAGAACAGGAAGGCCGATCGTTCCAAGTTTGATGCTCGAGTATTTTCCAAACCGCCAACTCCTTCCAAAGGAGTAGACTCCGGGGAACCCATGCAAATAGGGGGCCTGAAAGGTCCTCTAACACAAAAGGAGCGGGAAAGGAGAAAACAGTTGCAATTATGCCTCTATTGCGGAAACTCAGGGCACTTTCTTCGAGACTGTCCGGTGAAACCTGCCAAGAAGGCAGTAGGAGCTGCAGTTACCAAAGTTACAAACTCTGAGCAGGGAAACGACCTTGCCCGACAAGAATAGAGGTCCTCTTGCCGAGCGTGAAAACCAGTTCCGTGACCTCGCATTTCGTGATACCTATGGTCCTCATTAGCCCTGATAATCCGGATCGATTACATGCAATTGAAGCTTACGTCGACAGCGGTGCCATCGGCAATTATGTGGATCATGAAATGGTTTTGAGGATGAATCTAACTCTTTGTCCCAAGGCTGTAAAGGACGTCATTACTACGGTGGATGGAACGGAGATAGCCTCCGGACCAGTAACGCATACCACTCAAGAAGTGACGCTAGTAAGTCAAGATGGACACCATGAGAAGATTGTGTTCGATGTGATCAAGGCTCCTCAGTTTCAGATTATTCTAGGAATACCTTGGTTAGAGAAACACAATCCTCTGATCGATTGGCGAGCAAGAACGGTCCAGTTTCCAGAATGTGTCTCTACTTGTCACCCTCCACCTGGTGTTACACTGGCAGCAATTTCTTCAGAGACTCCCCAGTTACCTCCCGAATACCTAGAATACCAAGATGTTTTCCGGAAGGATCAGGCTAACTCTCTACCTCCTCATAGGTCTTATGACTGCCAGATAGACCTGATACCTGGATCTACTCCTCCTTGTAGTAGAATTTATGCCCTCACCGAGCCTGAGAACCTTCACCTTCGACAATACCTGGATCAATACCTGGCAAATGGGTTTATTCGTCCTTCCAAGTCCCCTGCTTCTTCAGCTTTGTTCTTCGTTCCAAAAAAGGAAGGAGACCTTAGAACTTGTATAGATTATCGCTCCCTGAACCAGATCACCGTCAAGAATAGATATCCGTTACCTTTGATCCCTGAACTCCTGGACCAAGTCAGAAAAGCATGCATAGATACAAAGCTGGATCTTAGAGGAGCCTACCACTTGGTACGAGTAAAAGAGGGCGATGAATGGAAGACGGCCTTCCGCACCAAATATGGGCTATTTGAATATCAAGTCATGCCCTTCGGACTTTGCAATGCCCCGGCCGCTTTTCAATATTTTATGAACGATGTCCTCAGAGAGCTCATAGATGTGTGTGTTGTTGTTTACATTGACGACATCCTCGTTTATTCTTCATCGGAATCTGAACATCGGAAACACGTGAAAATGGTCCTCGAAAGATTGCGTCAACACAAACTTTTCGCTAAGTTGGAAAAATGTGTTTTCAACGTGACTGAAGTTGAATTCTTGGGATTCATATTATCACCTGGCAGAGTGCGTATGGATTCAAAGAAGGTCGATGCAGTTCTCAAATGGCCATCACCATCCTCCGTAAAAGGTGTGCAAAGCATGTTAGGCTTCGCTAACTTTTACCGCAGGTTTATCCCCGAATTCTCTCGAATAGTCCAGCCCATCACTGCCTTGTTAAAGAAAAACAAACGTTTTGAATGGTCTACCGAGGCGGAACAAGCTTTCCAGGATTTGAAGACTAAATTTATCTCTGCACCAATCTTAAAACACCCTCGCCCCGAACTCCCCTACATCGTGGAAACTGATGCTTCAAGCGTTGCCATGGGGGCAGTTCTATCACAAAAGAACCCGGTAACCAATCAGTTGCATCCCGTGGCATTTTGGTCCCGCAAATTCTCGCCTCATGAAATCAATTACACGATTACTGACAAGGAACTTCTGGCTATCAAGTCTGCCTTTAAGGCTTGGCAGCATTATCTGCTGGGGGCCCGACACACCGTTACTGTGATTACGGATCACCGAAACCTGCAATATTTGAAAACCGCAAAAGCCCAATCCTCTAGACAACTCCGTTGGGCATTATTCTTTGCCGAGTTTGACTTCATAATTACCTATCGACCTGGTACAAAAAACGGTAAAGCTGATGCCCTTTCTCGGATGGGAGTGGAAGAACACTTGATCAACCCTAAACCTGTACCAATCATTCCCGAACAAAGAATTCTGGGTGTAATCGCCACACAATCTATAGAGGAAGTTAAGGATAAAGCCAGGCAACTTGTAACTCCAGCAGACATACAGAATTGGCATCTGCAGGGAAAGGACTTTGCAGTAAAGGACAACTTATTGTATTTCCAAGAACGATTATACCTGCCCAGCACAGATTTACAGAAAAAAGTAATCTCTTGTTATCACGATTCTTTAATGGAAGGACATCCCGGTATGGCCAAGACCTCAGAAAAGATCAAGCGCTACTTCTGGTGGCCGTCTTGGAAAAAAGATATCAGAGACTTTATAATGTCCTGTGGAGTATGCGCCCAAAACAAGAGTCAAAAGGAAAGACCAGCAGGCCTCTTACGCCCTATTGACATCCCACCTCGCCCTTGGCATACGCTTTCTATGGACTTCATCACCGATCTACCTCCATGCTCCGGATACAATACGATTCTAGTAATCGTGGAGTTATTCTCCAAGATGGCGCATTTCATTCCGCTCAAAGGCTTGCCAACAGTAGCAACTCTGGCCCGAGAATTTCTCGAAAACATCGTCCGACTGCACGGTTTTCCTTCGGTTCTAATTTCGGATCGAGGTAGTCAATTTATTTCTCATTTCTGGCGAAGTTGCTGTCGGTCGGCTCAAATTGATGTGAGACTATCAACCAGTCACCACCCTCAGACCGACGGACAAACCGAGAGGACCAATCAAATTCTGGAACAGTATTTATGCTGCATGCTGCAACAAACTGAAAAAACTTGGAAAGACATCCTTTGGATAGCCGAATATGCCTACAATAACTCTGTCCATTCGGGAACTGGGAAAACCCCGTTTTTTCTTTTATACGGCAGTCACCCTCGAACCTCGGAGTTGTATCCCCTCCAAGATCTTGAAACACCAGCAGTAGACTACCTGCATTCTACAATCACCCAAGCCTTTAAGGAAGCTGTTTCTCACCTTCAAAGGGCTAAAGAACAATACAAGAAAGGAGCAGATCAACATCGGAAGGAAGCCCCTCAATATCAAGTAGGGGATCAAGTCTGGTTATCCACCAAATATCTACCTCTAAAAGGGCCACGCACATTCAACCCAAGATACCTTGGTCCCTATTCCATCACTACCATAGTAAACCCAGTAGCGGTCAAGTTGGACTTGCCCCCGCACATGAAGATACATCCGGTCTTCCACGTCTCTCTATTAAAACCCATGCAACCTCAAACCCGACTAACTAAATCTCCAAAACCCATCCTAGTTGATGGAGAACTCGAGTTTGAAGTCAAAAGCATTCTGGACTCCAAGATCTCCAAATCCAAACTATTTTACCTAATTGACTGGAAAGGCTACGGCCCCCAAGAGAGATCCTGGGAACCTGCTGAATATGTCCACGCTCCTCGCCTAATCAAAAGATTTCACCGAACATTTCCTGACAAGCCAAAACCCCCGGAGAAGCCGGTTTGGGAGGGGCCTTGAGGGGGGGTACTGTCATGATCTCTGCTTCCAAAAGGTCAGGGTTTTCCCAACTCCCTTGGAAGCAGATCCATAACCCAGGTTCCGAGTGCCATCCAGTCCCAATTGGGACCTTTTGGACCCAGTCCTGGCGCCAGTGGCACCAGGCTCATAAACATGCCCAGTCCCAGCGCTGGAAGCGCCGGGCTCATAATGCTTGGGTGGACTTACCTGCAGCAGACCATGCTGCTTACTTGCCTGCCAGTTGAGCCTCTGATCCTCTTCTGTTTGGAACTACTTTTCCTTTTGGGTGGGGCAGGAGCCACTCCCTAGGTTCAGAACACTGGAACTCTTCTGGAAAGCAGGAACTCTTTTCTTACCTAGGCGTGGCTGTGGAAGGAGACACCTAAGAACTACAGGAGGCTATTTAAACCACACCCGATGGATGAATCTTGCTTTGCGTTATTCTGCATCCTCTGCAGCAGAACGCTCATTGTGTCTTCTGCATCTGATCCTGGGCCTAAGGAAAAAGGCTTACCATCCTGAATCCAGTCTTCAGCGACACCTATAAAGACAAGAAAGAACAGGTTAGCATTACGGTCTTCAGTGACAGCGCTTCACTTACCTGGTCCATCGGCTGTCACCAACGCCTCGCGCTGCATTCCGGCATCTGAAAGACAAAGGCTTACCTACTCTTCGTGCGCTCCGGAGGTCTTCGCACTGCATTCCGGCATCCGAAAGACAAAAGCTTACCAACTCTTCGCACGCTCCGGAGGCCTTCGGCGCTGCATCCCGCATCTGAAAGACAAAACAAGGTGCGTTTAAAGACATTGGGGAACTTTAATCCTCACGTGCCATTACTCCTTTCCACATCTAACCCAGTGGGTATTCCGGCACCCTGCAGCCGCTCCGAACTTTTACCTGCAAAATAAAAAGACAGTTAGAGCGCATCGTGAAGCAGGAAACAAGCGCTTACTTACGTGCTTCCAGGCGCTTCTATTCATCACACGGGCTCCATCTTCAACTCACTTCAGCTCGTCATCCGCCATCGCCGGAACCCTGCAAAACAAGAGACATCATTACTAAAGACTTTTAAAGACATTAGAATTACTCGAAACTTACCGTTCGTGCAGTAAACGACAGACAGCAGTCCTCTGAAGTCAAGAGGCCTCCTCCCCTTATCCAGTGAAGAAACTGGTTACAGCACCCTGCCCCGAGGCAGATGGAGAGCACGGCATTCACTTACCTAAGACATCTTACCCAGACATACAGTGCACAGAGGTCCAGCCCAAAGAGCCAGCCGTGTGTTACACATCACCTTTGAAGATACGGTATACGCCCAGTCAAGACCGGCGCCTCTACGGGAATCAGGTGAGCGTTACAGCTGGACATCGTGCCCACCAAGTGTATAAAAAGCAAATGCATTCTGATGTACAACATCTCTCACAGAACACACTGAACCACGCTGGAGTTCGTTGTGTTGTACTGAGGGCCGATAGCTATCTGACTTTGCTCTGTTTTTGTAACTGGATTCAGTATAAAATAAAGTACTTTGTATGTTCCTTTGTAACCCGTGTTCGGTGTATTTCCTTTTGGGGTACTCAGCCTCGATATTTTGATTTTGTTTTCACAGTTGGCGCACGAAAAGGGACCCTCAAGATTGATGCCGGATTGTTGAAGGTTGACGCACGCTATAGGACCGGGATCGGACGGTGTGACATAAGGGGCCCCACTGAATGAGACACGACACCTCAGCAGCGCTGCATGACCCGATCCTTGGACGATAAGCGTGTGGTCCGAGACGGCATCTTGACGAGGGTCCACTTATCGAGGCAGGCAGATTTGTCAAAATCACCATACACAAGGTAAGATTAGTTAGGTAAGATTCTTTGAAATCCGATCGGACCTCCTTAGGTTTGGTCAGGTGAGTCACGACCAGATTCTTAATTTAATCCTGACAATTTGAATTTTGGCGCATTGTATCTGCAGACACAATTATTGACCATATAACACCAAGAATTTGAGATATGCCTGGGAAATTATCTACCTGCTTTAGGGCATTATTCCGCAGTGATAGACAATCTTTGGATTTTAGCCGTCCGGCACCACAAGAGGGGTCGCCGGCATGTACTATGTACTGTAAGCATGGCATTGCAAGTATAGTATTTAATGACATTTGGCTCAGACAAACCAGACATTCCTCCGAACTTCAGTGGCCATCAATGGTAGTTTCGAAATCCCTCGTATTGAGTATTTAGAGTCAATTATATTAAAGAAGAAGGCTAGACCTGCAGCATTTGATGTTTTGCAGAATTGGAAAAAAGAAGCATTGCAACAACTTAAAAGCAGAGAGAAACATGTGTGCCATCATAAAACGAACGCTGAAAAAGCGTTGTTATATGATCAGGACAAACAGTCTGAGGCGACAAAAAATATGGATAGGGCTTTCTCACTCTGTATTCAGAAAATCTATCCTTCTAAAGAACTTCAGATTTCTGATGAGTTTATTGACAAATTATTAAATGAACGAAGGCCTGGTGCTTCTGCGCCACCTCCTTATGTTCCTCTTCCTGCTGCTTTGCCTCTTCCTCCAGTTATTCCTGCTTCACCTGTTGTTGTTCCTGTTGTTCTTGCTCCTCCTAATGTTCCCCTTCCTCCAGCTCCCCCACCTCTTTTTATTGCACCAGTTACAGTAACTCCATCGAATTTGCCTGTTCCCTCTCTTCCAAGTGGTCCTGAGCCGCTTGTAATCGATCAAGGTGCAGGGTCAAAGGTTGTCACTCGCAATACTGTACCACCGGAGAAGAAACGTGAGTTAATTGCATGGGCTAAGCATTGTATGGAGAAGGATGATCAAGCTAGTTTTTTTGCCACACTTTGTAATATGGATAATTTTCCTGAGAAAAATGTTTTTATTGAAGGTTTAGGGATTCAGTTATGTGTAATGTGGGGAAGATTAAATAATGCGGATTTTCCGCAAGGGTTAAGGGATCTAAATACTCTAGCACTTTCTAGAGACATTGTGGAGAAGGTAAATGAGCATGTCGAGAGGTTATTTGGGTATAGAAAGGAGTTAGAAAAGTTACAGAATGAGGATGACGAGGAGGAAAATATGTATGTACAGAAACGGTTCCTTCCTTGTCATAAATCGATATCTGAGGAAGCACAAATTTGTACGAAAGATGCACTTAGATGGATTTCGGATATGTCGATAACTCCTGTTGAAGTGTATGACACGTATAGTCAGTATACGCCAGAAATGCAGAGGAAAGTGATACAGGTAATGATAGAGTACCTACAGGATGATTGTGTAAAAAGAAAGATTAGTTGTCCCACAGATTTATTGAGTATTTACAAGAAAGCTATTTCACTTGACACTTCTTCGACTGCTTTAGCGCTCGATTTAGCTCTGTTGCTTAGTAAGCGTTCAGAGTCTCCTACTTCTCAGTTGCCTATGAAAGAGGTACCTCCGACATTTGTCCCAAAGGTTGAGATTCCTGCTAATGTTGCAGCAGGTACACCTGCTGTGGACATTCCCGCACATTATGAATCGCAGTTTGTTCACGTTCCGTTTTCACGGCAGGAAGTGAACACTATTAGATAATCCATTCCCGACATTATAAAGAGATAGAGTCCATTTTGCAGTCTTCAGTGTTCACCCTAGGCGACATTGATTTGTTGTTTCCTGTACTCCTGCCTGTAGATTTATGGAAACAAGTTAGAACTATTGACGACGTACCAGGGTTGGGAGATACATGGGTGAATATAACTAGACTCGATGGAGAAAGGCCAGCTGGTGAAAGACCGCCTCAGGTGATACTAACTTTGCCTGATAGAATTATTGCAAAATTAAAAACTATAATTCCAGAAAAAATAATTATATGGGACAAACTTACGGCCTGTGTCCAAGGAAAGTCTAAGGGTGCTACCGAGTTCTTTAATCGGTTCAAACAGGTATTCTCGGATTTCAATGGACAAGACCTAGGCACAGAGTCTGGGAAAAGGTTGTTCATGGACAAATTTGTGCGTGGATTGCTGCCTGACATCCAGTCACAAATGATGTCTTCTGAGAGCGCTTGGCAGTCGAAATCACAATCAGAAGTACTGCACATGGCTCAGTACTACGAGAACCGTGTCAATAATGAAAAAGATAGGTTTGAAAAATGAAAAGGCGATTTGAAAACTAAAGTGCTATTGCAGCAAATTGTTAGAGGCCCCAGGGGGGGTAGTTCTCAGGTTAGATGTCAGTATGTCCCGCAGGGGAATGTGCCCTTGGCTCCTGTGAACATTAACCAGTGCGCTTATTGTCGTTGAGAGGGTCATTGGCGAGCACAATGCCCCGTCCTTCAACAAAGGTCAAACAATACATTTGGAAATATGGGTAGGCGATCCAGAGGTCACCCGGGTGTAGGGGGCCCTTGTAGAGGTCAGTTTACATAGGACCCTCAGCAACCTGTCTCGCAGGACAATCAGATTCCGAGTATGGACAGTAGGAACATATTTGATCATCCTTCCGCTGCATATTTATCTGAAGCGCTTCCTTTTGATGATATTCTGTTTCGTTAGGATTGCCCGAAGCACGGTTTGGAACCTACACCTATTCCCATCAATCAGAAAGGTCCCTAAGTTGAAATGGTGGTGGGAAATAGGAAAAATCCGTTTCTGATAGACACTGGAGCACAGAAGAGTTCCATTGATCATTCACGGGTTCCAAACATTCCACTGTCAGGGTAAACCAATGTTTCTGTAGGGTTTTCTGGTACACCAGTTGTTTGTCCAGTTTCTTTGCCGATACCTATCTCTTTGGGTCCCTTTACGGACCATTGTCCATTTCTGTTGACGTCGGATTGCGGAGAGAACTTGCTGGGGTTGAATCTGTTAAAAGAATTAAATGCAGTGATGTATTGTTCTTCTGATGGAGTACGCTCGACGATTTCACCACAACAATTTTCTGCCTCGCAATTCTTGACTAGACCTTTGCCTCCGGAATTCATTAATGTACCAGAGAGCTTGTGGGCTGTCGACGACAATGATGTTGGTGTTTTACAGATTGAACCTGTCAAGATAGTCTTGAAACATGGAATAGAACAGCCACGCATTCCTCAGTATAAGATTTCAGTTGAGGGTGAGCGATCTTTGAAATGCATTGTTTCCGATTTTGTGCGTCGCGGGGTGATTGAAGAAATTTCAGGGAGTTTGTGTAACAGTCCGATTTTACCCATGTACAAGAAAGGCGATAATGCAATTCCATTCCGTTTCATCATTGATTTACGTGCCATTAATAAAGTCGTGGCACCACAATTCCCAATTGTGCCTGATGTAACGACAATCCTAACCATGATTACAGCTACAGCTACTTACTTTAGTGTTGTGGACCTGAAGAATGCTTTCTTTATTATTCCTACACACAAGGATAGTAGATATTTGTTCGCGTTCACCTTAGGGGGACGCTCATTCACATTTACTCGTGCAGCTCAAGGGTACACAGAGAGTCCTAGCATATATAGTAGGGCTTTGAAAGAACAACTTATTTACCTTGAATTGCCCTCTAAATGTACTTTGCTTCAGTACGTTGATGATTTGCTTCTAGCTGCTGACTCTGAGAGTGCCTGTAAGGAGGGCACTGTGTTATTGCTATTGTTTATCCTTCTAGCTAAGCATGGTCACAAAGCTTCGCTTAAAAAATGTCAATATTGTTGTCAGGAGGTTGCCTATTTAGGCTATCACCTGTCAAAGGAGGAAAGAAGATTGACACCTGAAAGAATAAAACACATTTCTGGTATGTCTGTCCCAAATACACAGAAGGAAGTTAGGGCCTTGATAGGTATGGCTTCTTACTGTAGATTGTGGATCCCAACTTTTTCACTAGTGATCAAACCGATGTTGGCTTTCACAAAGAAGGGCATTTCTTCGCCATTGCCATGGAACGCGGTACACCAGAAGTCGTTTGACTTGCTTAAGACTGCATTATGCTCTGCACCAGTTTTGGGCACACCAAACTATGAAAAGGCCTGTGTGTTGTTTGTGCATGAATGTGATGGATGTGCTTTGGCTGTATTAACGCAGGAACATGGAGGGAAGAATAGGCCATGCGGTTACTTTTCTTCTGCCCTTGATCCTGTAGCATGCGCTTTGCCAAGATGTTTGCGAGCTGTCGCTGCTGCTGCATCTGTAAAACAGAGTGAGGGAATGGTCCTAGGCCATGATCTAACCCTGATGGTGCCTCACTCTGTAGATGTTCTACTGAACCGAACTCAAACGCAACACCTCACTTCTGCACGGTTGATAAGATATGAATTGATCTTGTTTGCTCCTCACATTCAAATTAAGAGGTGTTGTGTTCTTAATCTGGGTGAACTTCTACCTTTACCGCAAGATACTACTTGCGGCGATGAAGTGCCACATGATTGTTTGTATACGACCGAACAAGAGACAAAGGGTAGAATTGATTTGAAAGACACTCACTTGGATAATCCACAAGGAGAGCTGCTTCAAACTTCCGGATGGTACATCCACAGCTGCTTATGCGATCACTACATTGAGCACGGTTGTGGAAACTAAGAGAATCACGCATAATTCTGCGCAGGCCGCAGAGATTATAGCATTGACCCGAGCTTGTGAACTTTCCGAAGGGCTTGCAGTAAATATATATACTGATAGTCAGTATGCCTTCTGGGTGGTTCACAACTTTGGGAGACTTTGGTCAGAGAGAGGGTTCCTAACTTCGCATGGCACCGAAATTCAACATGGCTCCCTAATAGTACAACTACTCTCAGCGCTTGCGCTCCCTACTCAGTTAGCAGTTATAAAATGTGCAGCACATCGAAAGATTACAGATGATATGGGGAAAGGGAATGCTTTCGCTGATCAGATAGCTAGGCAAACTGCTACTGATCTCCTTACAGAGATGTATGTTTCAAGGGAGTCTGTAGATGCTTATGCAATGGATGAGGGTGTTGGGTCTGTACGGGATATCCAAGCTGATGCCACGTTAGAAGAATCCAAAAGGTGGGCTGAAGGCTTGGGGAAACTTGACGATGATGGGTGTTGGGTGGACATAGTAGAAGGGAAATGGCTACTCCCTGACGTGTATGTCCGATGATGGTCATCATGGCCCATGGTCCTAACCATGTATGTGCCCAGAAGATGACAAAAATGTTAGAGAAAGTTTGGGTAAATGACAAAATTTTGAAAATTGCCCAGCGCTATATCCAGGAATGCATGATCTGCCTACAACGCAACGTGGAAAAGGGGACAGTAACTCCAAGGGGTAGTTTTGGGCCACCCTCTGTCCCCTTTGAGGTGATCCACTTTGACTTTATTGAAATGGAACGATGCGATAATAAGAAATATGTATTGGTGGTAATCTGTGCTTTTAGTAAATGGGTTGAGGCTTTCGATGTTAAAGATGCTACAGCTATGACTACTGCAAAAACCATGTTAAAGGAATACTTCCCGCGGTTCGGTTTGCCAAGAGTTATCCGGTCGGACAATGGCCCACATTTTGTCACTGCTGTAATTCTGCAGATATATACGTGATTGCGAATTGACAGACGGTTCCATTCGGCCATACGTGCTCAGAGCGCTGGACTAGTTGAAAGACACAACGGTATCATCAAGAACAAGCTCGCTAAGACGTGTGCCGGCACCAAACTAAAATGGCCAGACGCCTTACCGATCGTGTTGTTATCTATGCGCACAACCCCTCAAACTAAGACTGGGCTCTCTCCATTTGAGGTGGTAATGGGGAGACCTGCCAATATTTGGGACCTTCCTAAATGTAACTCATTAAGAAATGTTGAAAATGTATTACTTTCAGATTATTGTAGCCAGTTGACTAAAAACCTGTATTTGATTTATCACCAGGTACGAGAAGCTTTACCTGTGCGATACGAGGGCCCGAGCAACAGCATACGGCCTGGAAGTTGGGTGCTTGTCAAATCTTTCGAGCGCTCCTCTTGCCTCACGCCTCGCTGGCGTGGGCCATTCCAAGTCCTGTTTGTCACCCAGACAGCGGTGCGGGTCGCTGGGAGAAAGAACTGGATCCACGCATCCCACATCAAGAAACTTCCTCCCCCTGTGCCACACGTTACAGAAGAAACAGAACACCTCGCTGACACTGCAACCAACAATCCCAAAGCAATAAGTAGCACTGAGAGTGTGTCAGAGAATCTCTCTGAGCCCGTGAGGCTTGGGGAAGCTGCCATTTTGTCTCCACACTCTCCACAAATTTTGCATCCGGAAACTGCTATTTCAAATTCAGCACCTTCACTTGCTTCCGACACGTTGCTTCCAGCAGGAAGTGACAACATATTGTTTCCGGATCAATCAGTAACGGGAAAAGTAAGGTACAATCTACGTCCACGAAAATAGACTTACGGCACGGTTTTGCTGTGCATCTGATAGACTTACGGCACGGTTTTGCTTTTTGCTGTGCATCTGATAGACTTACGTCACGGTTCGGCTGTGCATTTGAAGAAGAAAAGGATCATTGAGGGCTTGTTTTTGCCCAAATTTGAAAAAGGGGATTCTGTTGGCTAGGGTTGTGGAAGGACTAAGAAGTCGCTCGACCGGGAGGTCGCCAGCAACGAACTTTGGGGCATCCATTTGAAGACTACAATACCTGCTACCGCTACCGCTCGTATGGGACTTGTAAATAAGGGGGTGACCAACCAGAATGATGGACAAAATGCCTGGGCCCCGAAAATGTATTGCTGTATTTTTATAATGATATTTGGGTTTTTAATAGTCGCTGCCTTAGGATTATGGTACCTGGAGGAAACTCATTCTTTAGAACTTTTGTTGCCTACTGAAAGTGCACCTATTGTTCCTACTTCCTTTGTACATTTGCCTACTCTATCCCCTAGGGATTATCAGCACAGACAAAGGTACCACAATAACACTCTACTGCTTATCATGAATGCTACGCATGCCATTTTTAATAAGTCTAACTGTTGGGTCTGCTCACATTTACCGCAACACGTGGATAAGGGGCTAGGTTGGTATATCCATCCTTTACCTTTGACAACTGCTTGCTATGCTTCTCTTAGAGCACTGTTCTTTGGCCGGTGGAATGATAGCATCTCAGGGAACTTTGATGTCACCAATTTGAATAGTTTTGAGAAACGTGTTTTGACTCCCATGGGATGCTCGCTTTTCGCAAACAGGAGTAAACCGAATGTTGCTTCTATTAGGCCATCTGATAAACTGTCTCGTCCTTTCCAATCTTTGATTTCCTTTAAAATGGCTCCAATAGGCAATAAGGATGCCATGCCTCCTTCTTACACTGTTAACCATAGACCCGATTCAGTTTCTTTTTGCATCCAGAGGAATGGAACTCAGTCAATGGGAAATGTTCTAGGTTGTGCGAACGTTGCAAATTTAACTGGGGAAAACAGACCTTTGTATATAGGCGAACCTGTCTACTTTGTCTGCGGTAATGGAGCATTCCCACGGTTGCCCGGCGGGACGAGTCTGGTGACACCCCAGTAAAAATCTTGGGAGATATAGCTAAATCAGTTATGCCATTTTGGGGGCAGATAGCGAATTCAGAAGATATCAGAAAACTAGCGAGAGTACTGGAGAGAACCATCAACCAGACCACGGTCATACTCTATAATATGACGTTAGAACAAAAGGCAATAAGATTAGTAGCACTTCAAACAGAATGGCATTAGATGTCATTCTGGCTGAGCGTGGTGGAGTGTGTAAATTAGTGGGGTCCGCTTGCTGTGTTTTCGCACCAGATTCCTCCCCAACTATCTTCAAGGCAATACAGAATCTGCACGTCCTTAGTTCCGAAGTGCATGTTCCCGAGGGAAACTGGGATCTGAGCGCTTGGTTCTGGGACTTCTTGCGATCTTGGGGTTGGAAGGTACTTTCGGTCTTGCTAATTATTTTGGGAATCCTGTTGTTTCTTTGTTGCTGTATTCAGTGTCTACCTGGTATATGTTCGATGCTAGGGGGGATGTTGCGCACAAGTGATAGGTTCGATAGGACATAAAATGTATGCCCCAGATAAAACTTCCAAAGAATATGTGTTGAAAGATATATTAGCAAATTACCTAATGGCAATAGATATTTCCGATAGTGATTCAGGGTGCATGGACGATGATGCATGGAGTTATTTGCAAGGAGATCCAAAGTAGTTTTTAGCACTTGGCATAGGCCAAAAGGAGGGTTTGTCAAAAGAGAAATCATATTGTGCCTCCTATTGCAATAAATATATGAATATTGGCCTACTCCAAGCTGCTCGAAAGTCGCTTGCGAAAGAATCCGTGTTGCAAGGTCTTGACCTTAAATCAATGTAAGCCGGCATTTTAGGTCAAACCGCCATTTTAGGATTCGCTTTGTAAAAGTCACCCTGTGAGTTAAAATGGTGGACGATGTCATTCCAGAATACAACTTGGCCGTCTTGACCTCTGTACATAGCTAATATGTAACTTGCCTGCAGGCCACTTGTTGAGGTTGTGAACTGATCCATGAGCATATGTTGAAACAATGTATTCAAATGATGAACGTAGAACATCTGTTTAACTACATTGTATTTATGTTTGAGAAGGCCTGCATGGAAAATCTTAGACTACACAGTTATTGCATAAGCTTGTTGATACATGTATTAAAGGCAAACCAGTTATATGCGGTTGTTCGAGACTTGGCACGAACCCTAGATCAGTGATGTATTAAGTGGAAGATTAACCAGAAGTGGGGCTGGACATCGTGCCCACCAAGTGTATGAAAAGCGAATGCATTCTGATATACAACGTCTCTCACTGAACACACTGAACCACGCTGGAGTTCGTTGTGTTGTACTGAGGGCCAATAGCTATCTGACTTTGCTCTGTTTTTGTAACTGGATTCAGTATAAAATAAAGTACTTTGTATGTTCCTTTGTAACCCGTGTTCGGTGTATTTACTTTTGGGGTACTCAGCCTTGATATTTTGATTTTGTTTTCACAAGCAGATCCTCCTTTCCTTATACCCCATAAAAAAGTAAAGTGTACACTTGTGACCTTCTGCATCAGTATCCAGAGCTGCAGCTCCTGCTCTCCACTAGCACACAGCAGGTTGTATTTGTATTTTAGTTTGTTTATTTATATAGAGCACCTGGCCCAAGGACATCCAGGTGCATAACTTGGGTTACACCGGTAATGCAAACAGTAACATAAAAAGAGCAGACATAATTTACAGTAACATACAGAATCCAGGGTCTGACGCATAAGGTGGCGATAAGCACGGCCTATCATCAGGCAAGGAATATGTACAAGTTAATAGATACAGATACAGATGCAGATACAGATAGATACAGAAAATATACAAGATATTATATACACACTCTACCCCATAGTTGAGGCAACATGAAAAAGGTGTGATGGCTAGCAGGCTGGTCAGTGCTAGGCGAAGTCCTGGGCAGTCAACCATGCTTTGGTTTTACTCTTAAAGGCTTGGAACGAGTGTTCAGCTCTGAGAGGGTTGGGTAGTGAGTTCCAGAATTTTGCAACGAGGACAGGGAAGCTTATGCCGCCTGATTTCTGCAGTTTGTACCAAGGTATGGAGAGACAGCCTGGGCAGTTCTGAGAGTACGTTGGATGTGTGGTACTCAAATCAGCAGGCTAGGTAGTTGGGTTCTTGGTTGGTGAGGCATTTGTGCATAAGAGCCAGTGTTTTGAGTGTAACTCTTTGTGTTACAGCGAGCCAGTGGAGGATCCGTCTAGTGTTAAATATGTGCTGATTCTTGGGGATATATAATGCCGCTCTGATGGCATTGTTCTGGATAACCTGTAGCTTATTAAGATTACAATGGCTAGTGCCTAGATTGAGGGTGTTGCAGTAGTCAATTTTTGACATGACCAGAGTCCTGGCTAGAGTGGTACAGTTGGCTGGTGTGAGGAAAGGGCGGCAGGATGTGATGAGCTTGCAGGTGTAGGCCACGGCCGAAGATACAGCGTTTGTTTGTCTAGTAAGGGAAACGGTGGAATCAAGATAAATACATAGGGCCATATTACACGGATGGCGGTAGGGATTTACCGGTACCGGTAAAATACCGGTACCGGTAAATCCCTACCGCCTTACTACGAGGTCCCTTTGCGGGTTGGGGGATTTAACGCCTGCTTTTTGCAGGCGTTAAAATCCAATCCGCTAAGGGACCTCGGAGCTAATTACGGAACCGCAAAATTGCGGTGCCGTAATCAGCGCCTTCCCCATTCCCCTAGAGCCCTATGGGGCAGAAATGGGAATGGGGAAGGGCAATGGCGGAAGGGGGATTTACCGCCCCTCCAACCTTGGAATGGGGCGGTAAATCCCCTTTCCGCCAAGGCGGTGCCAGTATTTTACCGGCATGAGCCATGGCGCTAATAGCACCATGGCTCACCTCCTACCGTGTAATGAGGCCCATAGTGTTTTGGTGTCGCTCGAGACTTTAATGGTATTCCCATCAATGATGAAGGATTTGAAGGAGGGGTCTAGTTTGTTGAGTCTCAAGATTAGGAACTCTGTCTTATTGTCATTAAGACAGAGATCGAGTTGGGCCATCCAGGCTTGGATGACTTGGTAGATGGTATTAACAGCTAATGTGTCAGCTGTGTGGTCCCTGTAATAGGGATGAAGATCTGGGTGTCGTCCGCATAATTAGTGTAGGTATTCATTTCGGTGGGATTGCATTTCCAGCGAGCTTCTAGGTTCTGTTTTTCTTTACATAGAGCTCTCATCTGCGGTGTAAACCAAGAGTTGAGGTGAGCCTGTGGTTTAGGTTTCCTGGATTTAACGGGAGCAATGAGGTCGAGAGCTTTCAGCATAGTCTGATTGAACGTGTCTACAAGAACAGTAGGATCAGTTCAGTTAGAGGAAAGTTTGTTGAGAGTTGGGAGGTGAAGTGGGAGCAGTTTTTCATATGTTATGTCTCTCTTATTTCTTGTGCGGATTGCAGGCGCAATGTCCTGTGGGACCCTAATGTTATTAGCTGAGATGTTGAAAGTAATCAGGTGGTGATCAGTCCAGGCACACGGTTGGTTAGACTCAATATTGATTTTACAATTTAGATCGACTAACCAGTCAAGAGTTCTGCCCTTAATGTGTGTAGGATCCCTGATTCTTAGAGTAAAGCCTAGGTTAGATAGTGAGTTAATGATGTCTATGGCTATGGTGTCATTAGGGTCTTGAAAGCCAAGGTTAAAATTGCCTAATAAGATCATTTTCAATTTAGTTTTGGTGTTATCACCAAGGATGTGTGAAAAGGAAGATATAGGTCCAGGAGGCCTATAAATAAGGTGCAGTGTGATGGTTTGTTTGGGTGATGTGGCTAGGTTCACTGAAAGTAGCTCACCTGACGTGATCTGTTGGGTGGGAGTGATACGAAGATTAATTGAGTTTTTATGTATGAAGGCAATGCCGCCTCCTTTGGTTTGACTGGTGTTGCGATCGCTTCTAATGATGGTGTATCCAGTGGGGACAGCCAAAGAAAGAAGTGGTCCTGAGGCTGCAAAGAGCCAGGTTTCCGTGATGGTGATAAAGTTGAGGTTGTGTGTAGTGATCAGATTGGCCATGTCGAGTGCATGAGCGGTTTGGGACCTGGCATTAATCAGGGCACCCTTGATCACGGTTTTTTGGGGGGGTAGATATCCTAGTATCAGGTTTGATGTTCTTGGTAGGTAGTAGGGAGGCAGTTGGGAGTAGGGAGGCAGGGGCCATTGCAGTTTGTACTATCGAGTTTGCATGTATGGTATGACATGGGTTGCACTGGGAGACTTGTGAGAATCTAGAGCCAGGTCTGAGGTTCCTAGTATGTACGGTACAAGGTTGATTAGGGGTGGGTTTAGTGGCAAAGTGTTCTAGCCAGAGGGCTGGTGCATTGAGGTATCGGTTAGCAATCAGTAGTGAAGGGGACAGTGCTGGAATATAGTTGGCCTGTGAAGAACTATGCAGGGCATGGATGTGCAGTTGTCCTCTTAGATTAGGAGGCATGATGACCCCTAAGTAGATATCCTGCAGTATAATATGGGGGAACAGGGGGTGAAGGATTAAAAGCATTGCATTGCAAAGTAAGGCCTAGGCATAGTGCATAAACATAATGCAGTGTATTACAGAGTCTAGAAGAGATGATACTGAATGGAGTGTGTAGGTTCAGAGGTCAAAGTTGCCCAGTTGTACAGCTGTCATGATAGCACAGTCAATGTACTGCAGGGGCGGCATGTAAGTCTTAACCTTTGTTAAAAAACAATAATAATTTCTAATTTTAGCTTGGTGGCAGGTTAATCTAAAATAAATAAGCAATATCTAGGTTTTGGTAATGTTGGCTGATAGCTCACATCATTATTAAAGTCATGTCTGATTCATAGCATAGCAGTGTCAACCATTTGTGGCAGACCAGCTTTAGGAAGCATTGTGGATTCCAGGCACCTCACTGTCTACATTCAAGTGATGGGACAAAAGACGGAATACCTGCCACTGCTGACATTCTGGGAGGATAGGTAACTCCTCCCTACCAAGCCTAGAAGCTGATAACAGGAGATTGCCTGGGAGCCTGTCTTCAAAGAGTACATTCCATTTCAAAGGGTTGGTCAATCTAGGGGGTGCACACCAGAGAGGCAATCAAGCTGCAGGCTGTAAAGGATGAGGGGTTAGGACTATGAGGAAGCATAAGTAAGCGTCAGAAAGGGTTCCTAGATCTTGATTGATATCTTGATGTTTTTTTTTCTGCTTCCTGTCCCCTCTACTTTATGCAGATCAAGGTACTATGGTTATGACATCAGGAGTGAAGGGATACTTGTCTCAACGGCATGGATTGGAATAGGTTTCTTGTCTCAAGGTCATGACTTGAACCCCATTAAGCAGTGTTGCTTTCATACAGTCTCATGTATAAAAGAGCAGGTCTCCCACTCCATGGATTCACTTTTGGAATTTCAAGGACGTCAAGAATAATTCATTTGGAACCTGTTGGAGATCAATCCTTTGAAAAGCCCTCTGCCAGAGATCAAGACAAGTGTTCCAAGGCAGAGCAAAGCTCTTCTCACTACCCAGCTCAAGGGCACATTGAGGGTGACTTTTCTGAAGGACCAAGACCCAACACTCTGCTAGCAGACCTCCCTAGGCTGGAACAGCAGAGACTGAAAAGGACTCACTTTACCCCAAAGTCTTCTGTATTGGGACTCACAATTTCCAGAGGGCCAAATCAACTAGGAATCCTGTTGTCATTACTCAAACCACTTTGAGCCTCATCAACATCTGTGGTGCTGCCGATGGGCCTCACCTTCAGACTTTGAACCACTGTTGCTACATCATCAATCCAGCTTGACGTTTGAGCACCCCAGAAGATTTTACTCACCTGTATGGCTGAAGCATCAGTGCACCGTGCAGACTACTTCAAACCACTGCATCGAACCAAGCATCAAACCGCCAAGACTTTGCATCACAGCTTAGATCATTGCATTGTTCACCGACCAGAACCAATGGTACTCATTGTTTTGAACCATGCTCAATTATCAAACTGTTCCTAGTGATCTATAGACATACATCACAGGACTCCAACTTCAAACCACAAGGAGCACCACTCAAACCCTACTCACTGCTGACTGATCGCCTTAGTTCAACAAAAATAACTGCACTCATATGCATTTCGATCCAAAAACATTGCATGTTGGAACCTGGTTCGACCGGTCAAGCCACCTAAGAACTGGAATCAGGTACTTTTCTGGGCCCCTTTCCCCATGGACCATCTTTTGGGCCAAGGTCACTCATTAAAACTCTGGTGCAGCTTTTTCTAAAAGAAAAATATCTTTTGAGTGACATTATTGCAATTCTTGCCTTTTTCCTCCCTACTGAGTTATCCAGAGTGCCTCCATATATGTGTTCTGCATTTGCTGTCCTCTTTTACAGTTGTGGGCTTTCACACAAAGGCAAAGAGTGTGCATATTTTGTCTGTGCCCGTTTTACCAGTATGACTGTGATCACTGTTAGTTTGAAGAATTGTGAGGGCGGAGCAAGAGGTTTAACCCGACTCATCGTTGTACTCCTGCAGAGCATTTTGTCAAAAGAATGTCACCTGCCTTTGTGTTCCATCCAGGACCACTAGGGCAATTATCTTGGTGGTGGCACACCGGTGGGCCCATTTACCTAGACCACTAATTATGAGTTAATACTTAAATAAAGGGCATACCTAGAAATGTCCTGAACACCCGAGTACTTGTTAATAGCTCCATCCATCAAATGGTCTGCCAAACAATACACTCCTGGTTTATCGAATGACTGCAACCACTCTAGTAGTTGTAGTACTGATCATTTGATAAGGCCGGTCGTGTGTACAGCCTGAAATTATGCCTTTATCATTCAGCATTACTCTCTGACAAGCCTAAGTAAAACAAATGTGCATTTTCTAAGCACATAAACCCGAGACACATGCTATAGAAAATAACATATTGACACAAGTAATGTTGGTATCACAAATTATGTATTAAACAAGAAACTTGGCCTCATTACACCGACGGCGGTAGACCAAGGTGCTATTAGCACCTTGGTTCATGCCGGTAAAATACCGGCACCGCATTGGAGAAAAGGGGAATTACCGCCCCATTCCAAGGTTGATGGGGCGGTAATTCCCCCTTCCCCCATTGCCCTTCCCCATTCCCATTTTTGCCCCATAGGGCATAATGGGAATGGGGAAGGTGCTAATTACAGCACTGCAAATTGCGGTACCGTAATTAGCTCCCTGGTCCCTTTGCGGGTTGGTTTTTAACGCCTGCAAAAAAGGCGTTAAAGTCTCCAACCCGCAAAGGGACCTCCTAGTAAGGCGGTAAGGGTTAACGGTCACCGGTACCATTAACAGTGACCGTTACCGCTTACCGCCGTCCGTGTAATGAGGCCCACTGTGTCTGATGATGTGTGCATGTGTTGTTAAGGATGTGTATAATTGTGGCATCTGGTTTCTTACCCTGTCTGTGCAAATGTGTTTTTGGAGCTGTGTATTCAGAGTCAGGGATGTCATATATGAAAATGTGTGAGTGTGGAATGTTCCCTACCTATGTGTTTCACACTTGGGTGGATTTTAAAGCAGTTACCTGGGTGGTAGAACACCAGTGGCTCCATGATTCTAGTACTGCTACATATATGTTAATACTTAAATAAATATTTTAAAAAGGACCTGACCAGGTTGCCCTCTTCCTCTCTGCGTGGGCCGACCTCTCCTTCTCTCTCCTTGCCTCTACCTCTCAACTTCTCCTCCTTGGAGACCTCAACATACATCTGGATGTTTCTAACACATCCTCAGGGCTCTTTCACAATATCTGCAACTCTCTCTCTCTTTCTACTCTACCCTCTGGCTCGACACACTCTGCCATGCACACCCTGGATGTTCTCATCTCCTCTGAAATCTCCCTCTCATCGTTCATCTCTCTTGGACTGATCACGTTCTTCTCTCTTCCTATATGACACTCTCTATCCCCCAGGTGAAGCCGACCCCAGCACTGCCACCCTCCTTCTCAGCCATCAGGCTCAGGCCCATGATGCGTGTGTCAGCAGAGGCTTTAATCCCTACTTTCTCACCTCCTCCTACACCTGCGGCTGATTCACACTCTGACACTGCCCTATTCAAACTGCATCTCTCCATCACTAACATCTTGATGTTCTCATCCCTGTCATGAGGATCTGTCTGAAGCCCACCTCCAAGTGCAACTCTTAGAATGATTCTGAACTTGCCAGCCTTAAACGCAAGTGCAGGGTGGCTGAGAGGAGGTGGAGGGCATCAGGCGCATCCTCAGACAAACTGGCCTATCGCCTGTTCCAAAGGCATTCTCTGTCCTGCCCAAGAAGAGAGCCTACATCCAAGACTGCGCCTCTCTGGCCTCGAACAACACGGCCAAAGTCTTCAAAATCTGCAAGGAACTTGCCAATCCTGCTGCAGTGTTCACCTCTCCATGTTTCATTCCAGAACCTCTGCATGGCACTGGCTTCTTACTTCACCACTAAAACTCAGGACATCCTGTCCTCTCTCCTCTTCCTCTCCCTCTCTCAGCACCTCTCTGGCTGCCTCTCCTCCTCTGTTTGCCCCTTTCCCTGTGTTTACTCCTAACAATGTTTCTAGACAGGTCTGATCTATGAAAGTATCATCCAAGCAGGTGCCCTCACTGCTTCTTCAGAACCATCAAGGACCATATTGACACCCTTGTTGCAGCCTTTGCCGATTTTTGTAATCACTCTTTTCCCAAGGGATCTTTCCCCTACCCCTGAAGCACTCCCTTGTGCACTCCCTCCTTAAGAACCCTTCTGCTGATCCGTCCTCTCGGGAAAACTACCTCCCATCTCTATCACTAATTTCCTGGGCAAACCCCTGGAAAAGCTAGCCATCTCCCAGCTTACTCTGCATACCAAATCTGCTGTTTGTCTCCATGACCATCAGTCTGGCTTTAGAGCAGCCAGAAACACAGAAACTGCTCTCCTGAACACATGTGAACACCTACTCTCAAATCTCGACTCTAGCCTTCCGTCCATCCTCATCCTCCTTGATCTTTCCTGTGATTTCGAAATGGCCAACCACGCCATCCTGATCAACCGTCTACATAACAACCTGGGCATCATGGATCAGGCCCCAGCCTGGTTGACCTCCTTCCTCTCGGATTGACCCTCCCACGTCCTACTGGGGTCATTTCTCTCCACTACCTCTCTCTCCACATGTGTTGTTCCCCAGGGCTCTAACCTCTCACTCTGGCTCTTCAACCTTTACTTGGTACCTCTGGCCCATTTCATCTCTACCTTCTCTCCTAACTTTCAGTGTTATGCGGATGACACTCGACTCTACTCCAGGTTCCCCTCAGCCCCGTCTCCTCTTACTCTCATTCCTGATTGTCTATCCGCGATTCAGGAATGATGTGCCTCTAACGCTCTGTCTGAATGCCAGTAAGACTGAGATCCTTCTCATTGGGACCCCTGCTCCTGCTTTCCCTCTTTCACTCTTGCCAACCTCATTGGGCTCTCTACATGCACCTTCCTGTGAGGCAAAAAACCTTGGTGTCATCTTCGACTCCACCCTCTCCTTCTCTCCTTACATCACAGACATTTCTAAGAAGTCCCACTACCAGCTGCAATTCCTCAGAGGTATTTTTCCTTTTCTAACTTTCGCCAGAAGGTCACTGTCGCCAGAGCCCTGGTTTGCTCTAGGCTGGACTACTGCAACAGCCTCTTTCAAATCTACCTGCCTCTACTCTTCACCCTCTTCAACTAATCCAGAACAGGACTGCAAGACTTGCCGTGTGTCTCAAGCCCGTGGATCGTATCTCTCCAGCCCTGATATCTTTCCACTCGCTCGCGGTGGTTGAAACAATCAAGTAAAAACTCTCTGCATTGTCCACAAGGCTTTCTGGTGCCGAGGGCAACACTACATCAAACACTCTCTGTGTAAGCACTTTCCTTCTCGAGCCCTCTGCTCATCCACCTCCAACTCTGAGTGTCAGACACTTCTCCAGGCTGAAAGTGGGGACTAGATCTCTCCTTGGCGCGTGCCTCCCTCTGAAACAGCCTCCCTGCCTCTCTCAGACTTGAGCAGGAACACCTCAGGTTCCGGAAGCAACTCAAGATCTTCCTTTTAGCTTCTACTCTCTCTCTCTCTCCTCTGCTGATGTTCCTGTCTACTGCACTAATTGGTTCCTTGGCCTCCCGCTTAACCTTATGAGACCAGTCTCCTTCACGACCAGCTGCCCCATGCACTTCCTCCGGGCCTACCGCGCACAAATGACTATATCTGCAGACCTACAGTCCCCTGCCTCCTTGCACTTACTCAGAACTGGCCACTCCGGCGCCACTTACTTGAGCTTACTTATTGCACTCTCCCTTTCCCTACCTCTGGCACTTCTCCTCTCCCTTTCCCCCTGTGTTGCACGATCTGAATGACACAAGGCCTAGTAAGATCGCTGTTTTGTTACCCTTATCCTCCCCTTCCTTGTCTTGTCGTGCCTAGAAACACTTGTGTACAGGCGCGTTACAAATGACATATCATATACCTAGAATCGTATCTGAGACCTGAGTATTCTTGGTTCTTCCAAAATTTACATGGATCAGCACCCACGCTAATAGTATTAGTACTGCTCATTTCAGAATCTCTGACAAAGGGGGTCATTACGACCCTGGCGTTAAGGGTTTAACAGCGCCGTAAAAGGTGTCGGTGCCGTTAAACCCTTAACGCCTGATTACGAGGACCCTTTGGTTTCACCAGCCGTTAAAGTAAAGTGCCACAAAGGGACCTCAGTGCTAATTACGGTACCTCGATTTGCGGTACCGTACTTAGCGCCTTCCCCAGTCCCATTGAGCCCTATGGGGCGAAAATGGGAATGGGGAAGGGCCATGGTGAAATGGGGAAATACCGTCCCACCAACTTTAGAATGGGGCAGTATTTCCCCATTCCACCATGGCGGACTCGTTACAACACCGGCACCAACCGGGGTTGTAATGAGGGCCAAACACTCAATAAAAAGATGTGCCTTTTCCAAGCACATACACCTGAGACAGATACTATGGAACAAGAGAATATTGACACATGTGATGGAAATTATTTATTAAAAATGGAGCAGTTAAATAAACACAATAATATCTGTTTTGTCACAGCACAGTAAAACATTTCCCTCCAAAATGTCCAAAGTAAATAAAAATAGTTGTCCCTTCTCTTTCCCGTAAAGATATGGTCCAAACTGGACTCTCCAGTGGAACTAAATGTTTACAGAAAGCAGCAGTATTCCATGTAATCCTTGGAAAAATTGAGCCTCTCTGAAAGGCAGCGTCCATCTTTTCCTCCAGCCTCCATATCGTGGATCTAGTTGAATAAAGCATTTGTCCTAGGCTTTTTGACATGTCCTCAATTTTGGATAGAAAGACTTCCATGCAGGAATGATTACTTAACCTGGCAATGCAGCCGGTAAGTGTATGCTAGGTGGGTTCTGTATGCCAGAAAAGCTGCAACAGCAATGGTGGGCTACTCTCTCCTTTTATCATCTCAAAGTTAGTGAAAACAATCCCAAAACCCTTTCAACTTTGTAGCCGTTGTGTACCTTCAACCATATGCTTCAAAGGATCAAGAAGGCACCACTGCCACTTCGACCATCACCTTTGTTATCTGTGAAGGAGTACACCAATCCGATATAATTAATAGTCTACATACATAGGGCCTCATTACGGCCCTGGCGCTAATGGGTTAACAGCGCCGTAAAAGGCTGCAGCGCCGTTAACCCATTAGCGCCTGATTACGAGGTCCCTTTGCGGGACCCGAGCTTAACGGCTGGTCTATACCAGTCGTTAAAGTAGGGACCCGCAAAGGGACGTTGGTGCTAAGTATGGTACCGCAATTTGCGGTACCGTACTTAGCGCCTTCCCCATTCCCATAGAGCCCTATGGGGCAAAAATGGGAATGGGGAAGGGCCATGGTTCAATGGGGAATTACCGCCCCGCCAACCTTGGAATGGGGTGGTAATTCCCCATTGAACCATGGCGGACCCGTTACAACACCGGCACCAACCATGGTGCTAATAGCGCCATGATTTAGCACCAGTGTTGTAATGAGGGCCATAATATATTAACGGGACCACTTGATAAAATGACTTTCCCTTGTTAAACCCCTGAAAGTTAGACATTTCTTCGTCTGATTATCCCCTTTTTTAAAGCCACACTGGAATATCGGTCACCCCCTTGTTTAGCAACAGTCATTCATTCTGGTTTAACCCAGAGCAACACAGTCATTTAATCGCTTTAACCCCCTATTAACCCCTTTTAACTCCCTTATTTTTATCAATAAATCCTCTTATTTACCCCCAGTCTTTTACCCAGGTTCAATACTTGGGTTAAATAACCCCTGTCAATACCCCTTGTTTACTGGTTAACTACTCTTGTTTAATGTTTATTTAACCCATGTTTAACCCCTTTTTGATCATAAAGATAAAGGCTATTTCTTGGTGGAAGGTTTCTTTTGTTCTTTTTATTCTAAAATGTGGTAAATTAAAATCACTCACGCATACCTGCTGCTGAAGCACTGCCTTGCGGGTTCTGCTTCACACACACTGCCACTTACTGGCTGGTAAGCAACTCTCATAGTTTGCAGTATCCTCCCATCGATTATGGGCATGTTTGCACAGAGTCCCGGGTAGGTAGTGTGACACATATTGCATGAGACATGCCGCCACGCCATCAGAAAATGCTGACCACGCACCGCCCCCCCCCCCAACCCCCGTACATTTTAGGATCCCAGCAACTCAATGTAACAAAAAAAAAGTATGTCTCTCTTTGTTTCTTCCCAGACTCCAGCTGAAAATAAAAGTAAACACAATCAATAATCTTATACCAAGTAGTACAGTTTAGCCAGCTCACGAAGAGCAGGAAAGCAGAGCAGGATACAACATAAATGAAGGAATAACTTCCGAGTCTAACCTGCCTAGCGTCCCCCTGCACTTCAGCCAACGTGTACTGTCTCTGCAGCCCGCTTCATTTCCAGCTGCGATGCAAATACGCACAGGTACACTTCCACTAACGGATATGCAGCTTTGGTATTCTGCATAAATGTATGCGAGACTGTAATCAACGGTGTTCCAATTGACATCCACAGCTGAAAACGCATTTTTTGTGGAAAATACAAAACGTGTTTATATTTCTGTGAGAATATTATGCACAAATCGGCCGGGCAGCAACATTTGGCAATTTAGGTGTAAAGCAAAAAAATTCAACATTTTGCAATGTTGGTAAGAAGCTGGCAAATCTGCCAAAGTGTTATGGTGGGTGGGGGTACATTTCACACACTCTTGTGGCATTGCCCAAACAGGATGGATTTTCCACCCCACTTCCGACTGTGAGCTACTGGTCGCGTGATTTTATGATTGCATGTGTTTATGTGAACTAACCACCTCAAAAGGTAAGTGATGTGTAATATTATGGTGCAAACTGCGCATGCTCTACAATTTATCGGCATGTGCTGTATAGCCGATGCGCAAGGAACTGCATTGCACATAATACATCAATTGCTTGGGCGGTAGGTGTTCCATGGCAGCTTTTACAGCTTTAGATAACCTTTCAGTCAAATATGTAGGTGCTACTTTCCAACATCCCATTTAAATGCACATTTTATCCATCGAAGATACACAGATGTAATGAGTGCAGAAAGAGATTTAACAGTGCATGATAAATAGACACATGTACTTCCAGCTAGCTCATTTAACACCAATCAAAGTGAGAGCTGGCACCTTTCATGGCAAGCTCAAAATGCAATTAAAAATGATCGTGTGTGATGTATAAATGAAGAACTGTGACCCTTCCTCAGAAGTAGCACGAGCTGCTCAGACACCATCCTGAATGGAAGACAGCAGGATGCGGCCCAATCGTGAGCAGTGTGTGCCCCAAAACAGGAGCTAATCAGCGTCTGGCACGTGACAAAGGTGTGCACAGACATAGGCAATGCACACTAGCAGCAAAGTATGTGGGTGGTTTTACTGCACTAATACGGACATCTCAGATATGCACCAATGTCATTGTGAGGCCTATAGGGCAATAGGCCCATGGCCGAACCAAAAACACAAAATGTTGTTGTGGGTCAGTTTTTTGGCTCAAAGTGTGCCACTTTTTTGGCCAATGTAGGCCAGTTTGATGTCTTACTTCCTATGTGGCTAATAGTTTTCACCAGTGTTGCTGAATACATATTATTTAAAATGCACAATTTGCATCACATTTTATCAAAAAACTCCCCCATGGGTACTATTGAAACAGTGTCACAAAAGAAATGAATTACCGACTGTGTGCCACTTTTTCATTGGTGCCCGAGACAATCTTATGGCCCAGTCGACCCTGAGAGGTGCACACTTACTGATTTGAATTGAAAAGCACAAGCCCCTAAAAGAGGGGCGGGGGTAACTATGCCAGCCCAGGAGTGGACTCCTAGACATCAACGGGACACAAATGACCACCAATGTGTGATGGGAGTACACAATGGAAGTTCTCCATCACCTGCCACAACCCATGCACATGAATGATTGCACTTTTATAATGAGTGCCCCCGGCAGCTGATCACAAACACACAGTAGTGCAGAAGGGGGATGCAGTTCGTTCGCTCATATCAAATGGTGTCCCTGCAGGTGCATATACAATGACCACTGCAGAGGCTAACACATGACAATTCAGTTTGGAGCTCTTTCATACACGCGCACATGATTTGGGCAGAGCCAGAATAAAACTGTTTTGTTGTAAGACACTGCCTGCTGTGCGCCTGCAATAACATGGGCACTGATGTCAGTGTGTGAGCTCAGGTGCACTCGTTCATCATATGACATCTGTGCCAACTTCCTGATGTTCTGTGCATTCTGTAACTGAAGCTCCCCCTCGGGCCCATCGTTGGTCAACGGGACCCCCTCTACCTCACCCAAATTACACCCTGGCTGTGCACTTTGCATGTGTGTCACCTCTCAGGTGGCACACTTTTGGACTGTACCCCAGGAATGATGGCCAGGGTGCAGGAGATCTTTTTACAAATTGTACATTGAACAACTATATTTTGTTAGTTAATATTTGTAAACTGTATATCCTAAAATGCAATGTAACCAATGTAACATTACAATGTCTTACTAATATCTAAGCTGTCTTGTAACCACGCCGTGAGACCCGCTTGTCTGGGCGTGTAACAAATAAATAAAATAAATAAAAATAAAACTTATTGCCATCTATAACATCCAGGGCTCAACTCGAGGGTACACGCAGGTGAGAGTCCCCACACTTTAAAGAGGCGCATCCCATTTTTTTCAGAGTGAACCCAATTGGTATGTTGATGAATCCTGCCACTTTCTTTTTCTCACAGGATTTGACCCCTGCATAACCCAACTCATATTGGCGCCACGATCAGCACAAATTACATCATGCAGACTTCCTCATAGCAGTGTTCTAAGCCACTTAGTACCACTGTAAGAAAGGTTTGCTTTTGAGTACTCAAATAAATGTTTTCAACCGTTGTTATTTCTAGAGACATTTCCCAAGATTACGGGGGTATTTCATGGAATAAATGTGGCGCTAGCTGGCGCAAGTGTGAAAAAGCTAGCGCATGCGTGCGAATCGCACACGTGCGATTCATGGAAGGACCTGCGCATGTTTTTCCCGGGATGTGCGCCAAATCCGCACTTACCTTACACGTCACTGCGACTTTCCAAACGCGTGCGCGACAGGAACAGGGAAAGTGCCAACTTCTTGCGCACACACCTAAAAAGGGGGTGGAACATGGGGAATGGGGAACAACGCGTGAAAATGTAGGCATAACGTGGGAAGTACTGCTGGGAAACACATGCAACGCCCATATGCTAGTGAAAAACACGTATTCATGGAATCAAATAGGGAAAACCTGTGCTTGTCAAAACACACGCACACGCACAAATACGTCCACCACACGAAAGCAGGCGGAAGCGCCCCCATGCAGCATAAAAGTGCGCGCACCAACAAACAAGCATATACAGCTACGATGAATGTCCCATTCCTCGCAGCAGTGATCGTGGGACACTGCAGGAGGAGAATAGCCAGGCCCGCATTTTTTTGCCCAGAACCAGCCTTTTTGGAATGCCTGTTGAACAGGTTTATGGTAGGAATAGGTTTCCACCTCATATCATCCTAGAGCTGGTCAGAGAGTGGGAGGATGAACTCACATCACCTACCCTGTGCTTCCAAGCATTGAGCCCCTTGGAGAAGGAGCTCAATGTACTGCATCGTTTCAGAGGACAACTGCCATAGTGGGTGGCGTCTCACAGCCCACGCAGTCACGTTGCCTACACCAGGTGTTGGCAATCATCACTGCACGCCCCTCAGTCCGCAGGCACATATGCATGCTCAGAACACCCGCAGAAAGGCAGGCTGTGGTCCTGGACTTCTACAGGGTGGCACACTTCCCCAAAGTGCTCAGTGCCATAGATTGCACCCATGTGGCCCTACGTCCACCTATAGCCACTGAAAACATATACCGCAACCGCAAGCACTGGCATTCCATCAACGTGCAGGTTGTATGCGATGCCAAGGGAATCATCAACTCTTTCTATGCAAACTATCCTGGATCCACCCATGACAGTTTCATATTCCGAATGTCCACCCTGAGCCGGGCTCTGGAAGCTGGGAAGCATGGCGACAGATGGTTCATAGGTGAGTACAAATGCCTGTGCACATGCATGTCACACACAGACAAATACACAAGCCCAACTAATGACAGCCATTATCACATTACCAGGGGACAGTGCCTACCCTCTGAGCACCTATATGATGATGCCAATACGGAACCCCAACACACCACCCCAGGTAAGATACAATGCAGCCCATATTGCAAGCAGGGCCATAGTGGAGCACGCATTCAGAGTGCTCAAGTCATTCTTCCGCTCTCTTGACCGCTCTGACGGACAGCTACTATATGCACCGCCAGTAGTGTGCAGGATCATTGTGGCAGCATGTGTCCTGCACAATGTTGCAACACGGAATGGCATACCGGTGGACATGGTGGTGCCCCCACACTCACAACCACACGCATGGCCGCTGCACATGTGAGGGGAAAGGGCATGTGGCAAGGCAGCCCGTACCCAGCTTGTGGCCACATTTTTCACCTAAACTCCAACCCCTGTGGAGTGCACACAAGCCTGGCACATACCACTTGACAATCGATGATGAGAAAGGGACAGTTAACTGTCACAACCTTACCACCCTGAGAATGTGTCCACGGAAGTGCCACATTGTGTGCATCCCTAGCTACTTAAAAACAACCAATCCCATGTGACCAAAAGGAACACATGCAAGGTGCATACCCCCCTGCAAAACAGGGCATGAAAGTACTGGTATGCCACCCAAACCCTCCGAACCCCCATGACCCCCGTCTGCCATACTATACCATGGTATGCAACGGCAAAACATCAAACCATATGCACAACACATGACACAATAGTCATGAAGTGCCACGAGAGAAATGTAAATAGGCAAAAGACAATTACACCCGACATGGAATCTGAAGAAATGACTGACCAAAACCTCAGACCCTGAAAACCGTGGCACAAATGCATGCCACCAGTGGTGCAAGAATACCTGTTGCCATGCACATTGGACAATAGAAAATTGGCATTTCAAACACTGAGTGCTGCGTGTGTGTCCCCTGCAACACACCGCTCACTGGACAGCACAGTGAGTGTGCATTGCATTGAGGAAACCCCTTGAGCATCATGAAAAAAAAGTGCAATCAACCAAATAGTACCCTGTCATGCATGTACACGATCAATGAATCGGAAGTGAACATGGATTGTTGGGACACAGCATGCCTGAGAAGGCAATCTGGGTGCACGTGTGTGCATGGTGTTGAAGTAGTTGGTGTGGGCGGGTGTTGCCTAAGTGTGTCAGTAGGGACATGCATCGAATACATGCATGTGAAATGAAGTGAGCCTAAGTGTCCTGTACACAGCACATGTGAACATTACACTCAAGGACACCCCTGTGTGTTAAACCACACCCATCCCCTGACACCTCAAAATAAAACCCAACATAGGATCAGCCACTGACCAGCAGAACATATCATGTACAGAGTACCCCACATCGACAATGGCAGACAGTGAGAAATCACTGATTTATTGAAAATCCTTATAGGGCCTACACACAAAGTGCATCAAAGCGCCTCAAGGAGGGAGGAAACAAGGGAGAGTAACAGTACATTCCTACAAGTCCTTCAAACAGAGGACAAGGAGGAGGGGAAAGGTTGGTGGAGAGGGAGAGGGAGGACAGAAGGGAGGAGGAGGCCAAGGTGTAAAGGCAGGAAAGGGGGAGGGGGAAAAAAGCACACACAGAAGGCAGATGGAAAGAAAACGGTGCAGAAGGTGAGGGGGTGTGATGGTGAAGTGGGGAGACAGAGAGAGACTGGTGGGGGAAGGTGGAGACTGGCGGGGGCAAGGGAGACAGGAGGAGACTGGCAGGGGGCAGGTGGAGACAGGTGGTGGGCAGTGGAGACAGGGGGACAATCTAGGGGCCCAAAAGGGTGGTGGACAGGGCTGGGCAGGGGTAGACAGGGCCTCTATTGTGGGCCCTTGGCAGTGGTGGCAGGCTCCAGCCTCCTGGTGTGCCGGATTATCACAAGCCCCAAGTGCAACCAATGGGAGGGGTGGAGCAGGTCCAGGCCACAAACATGACAGTCAAGTAAAAAGCAATGCAGCCATATTTCCAATGGCAAAACAAAACACCAGGCAGGGCTGCAAGATGGCCAAAGCAGGGGAAGCAAGGAAATGGGGGTAATTGAAACACGTGGTGACAAGTATAACTCAGCGTGCAGTGTTCATGTGGCATATCAAAATCACTGTAGGCCAAGTGTCCAAATGTAACATTGTTAGCACACGGACCCCTCCCACCATCAGTGTGTGTTACACAGCCAAAAGGTGTATGGTACCGCCTACAGCAGGAAGTGCATGAACATAGGCAGTCAATTCTTAAAAATCATAAGCAACATGATGAAATGCACAGTCAACAGAATACTCACCAAAATGAAGTGCAGACATGCATTGGGGAAGCCATCTGGAATACCCACTAGGGGTGTACACACATGTAGGACTGCACACTGGCCACAGATATGACGGAAGCCCAATGCCCCTGTGTGAGATGCTGTCACACCGAGCCATCCTCGCGAGCCCATGGAAAGGGGAAGCAGGACTAGCATGTGTCAGGACCCCAAGAAAAACACATAAACGAGACAAGCCTGAATGGGCCCAGCTGGAACACACAGTGGATGCCTTCAAATGCCACACAGCACCACACTGTCACATGAATGCACAATAGACAAAAAAAAATGCTTGCAGAAAAAAAAGAAAAAAAGAAAAAATGGCCCCATATGACCCGGGGGGGGGGGCACCCAGGAGGGGGGAGGTACAGGGTACAGCTCAACACCCACATGTGTAGATGTTGAGATTAAAAAAAAACGCACTGGGCTCAGCGCCTGCATGGCCCGACGTATGTGGTAGATAGGTTGTCGTTGTCAGGTGGACACGGCACAGTTTCCTCACCACGCCTTTCCGTGGCTTGCACCTCAACAGCAGCAAGCATGCAAGTCTGGTAAACCAGGTTGTGCATGGCAATGACACGTAGGTCTGACCGTATTACCTCTCGTGTCACACGTGCTTCCTCCTGCAAGGACTGACATGTAAGACGAAGTTATGCCTGCATGGCCACACATGACATACAGAGTACCTCCTGGCTTGCATGAAGTTCAGCTGAGATGGTTCTTTCAAGCTCCTCCATCCTGTCTTCTGTCCGCCTACTGTTGTCCATCATGAGAGCACGCACAGTAGATCGGAGGTTTTGATGTTCGACCCTCAGGGCCTCACAGTGTGCCTCTGCCTGAGCAAAAATAGATTGATGCAGACCCACCATTTCAGCCTGGCGTGCCCGGTTAGAGGCCGCCATGCCCAGCCAGAGTGAGCGGCACGTGGACAGCGTAGCCTGCTGCTGGAGATGCACTTGCCTTTCAGGGGGGAGGATGGAATGGGCCACAATTTCCATACCTTGAGCCATAATATCAACTGGTGCCCCATGTTGCTGTGCTATGGCAATAACGGCATGCTTCCACAGCGTACGGCCACCGTGTTGCCGGACACGACACCCGCTGGGCCCAAGGAGCCGTGGTCCTTGCTGGGTAGGTGCCGCCCGCGGCTGCAGGACTGCATCCCTCCATCGACCTGATGCCCCAGAAACATGGCCAACTGGTGTTGAGTGTGACTGTGCACCTATAACCACCACAGGCAGACATTCCAACTCCGCCTGGCCCCCTACTGCAGGTGTCGCGAACAAAAGATCATCCATTACAGGATCACTTACCAGCGATGACAAGTCATGATGCAGATCCGGATCAACATTGTAGTCAGAGGATACATCAGAGCCTGACTCAGAGTCCGCTCTGGACACAATGACCTGAAGCACCAGAAGGTTCTCGTGGGCTGCCACCTCATGACCACAACTGGTGCCTGGATGGTCATGTGAACTGACCACCGTGTCTGGGATGACATCTTCATCCTCTGCCTCCAGTGCTTCATCACCTGCAACATAAACAAAAGAAAAAAGAACACGCATGTCAGTAGCACATACTACACAAATACAGATCACAACTTTGACAGCCAAAACATGAAGCAGACATGTCATACGCACCTCAAAGACCAACATGTATCCAGTGGCATTGCAATTCAAGGGTTTCCCAAAAGCAGAAAGGATGTGTGCAAAATGTGAAGACAACACGTGTTTTGCATGTTGCACATCACCTGCCTCACACACAACCTCTAGCAGGTACATATCCAGGGCAGAAATGAGAGATGGCAAGAAAGAGATGGCACGTAGCATAAGCATGTGCGAACACACAAAAAGCCACAGCCATCACACCAAACACACCATGACACATGTAGCATACATGTTCACATGCAGTACTAAACAACCATTGACTATGCAGAGTACATGTGTCACAGTTACTGCGTTTCGATCCAGTGAAAGGAGGGACATGGGTACATACATGGCAGCTCACTATCATACAGCAGCATTGTGTTGGCATGTTGAAGGGCTGAACCTGGCACAGGAGTGGGTGTGTGCAGTGCAGTGCAGTGCATGTGTACCCCCTCAACTTCCAACATCAACACATATGTAGTGATGTTAATCTCCAAACGTGACGGCAGTGTAAGCGCAATTGCAGCCATCATGTGCAAGTGGCATGCACCATGTAGCATGGATACCGTGAAACGCCCACCCTCTGGGCAATAGCAGGGAGGCACTGCATGGCAATGAAAGTTTCCCCACAGAACTGTGCATTGGCAGTGTTGGCATGCGTCTATTGCATGTCGTCAGTCAAATGTCACTACATCCGATGAGAAGTGGACATGATGCAGGACAGATGAGGAACCATCAATAGTACACCCATGCATGCAGAAGACACACCAGTTGAAAAGTGGCAGTGGGCCTGTAACAGGGTAGCCATGTGCATGACACAGATGTGGACACCTTACAGTTGTGCGTGATGACACACAGACACACAGTGAACATGGAATGGCTGTCCAAATAAAATGATACTTGGATCATCCTGTAGACATACTACAATGAACAGGCGGTCAAGGACTCCTAGGGGCATACATGGAATGCACATGGAACATGAATGTGCACACATGTGCATGGAGAGCTACTGCCAACAGCACAGTCAGAGTAAGACACACTGCACAAAGGACAAAGGATGTATATGACATGATATGACATCTCATCAAGATTGCCCTCGTACACAACTAGCTCAGAGCGCAACCAAGCACAGGGACGGGAACAAGGGAGAAAAGGAAATGAAAACAATGATCATACTGTGCACAATTGAAGACCCTGGAAGGGGGAGAAGTGGAACGTGCCAAACAGAGGAGACCAAACAATTAAAATGAAGTCCAATGATAGAATAGGCATTCAAAAGGTGGTAGTGCAGCCAGCAAGTGGCAAGTGCAAGATCATTTGGATCGGGCAAATATGATGAGTGCAGAAGAAGAGTGGGGGACTGTATGGGTACACGTACAGGACCCTTTGCAATGGGAGGCCTGGAAGCAGTGCAACAGGTAGGCAGGGTGAGCAGGTACCTGGGTCTGAAGGATAGAGGGTGTGCAGGTGCACAGTGCCAAGAGAGGAAACTGTTCAGCTGGGGAGAAGAGGGGCTAATGCAGGAGCAAATAGGAAGGTCTTGAGGTGCTTCTGGAAGGAGAGATGTTTCTCCTCAAGTTTCAACGTGGCAGGTAAGCTGTTCCAAAGGGAGGTCCCACCCGTAGACACAGGTCTACCCCCAGCTTATTTCTTTGATAAACGACTAACCCGCAGGGAGTGTGAGGTAGAGGAGCAAAGGACTCTAGAGGGGAGGTATTGGCAGAGGGATAGTTGAAGGTATTTTGGACCCAGGCCCCAAAAATCCTTGTGCACAATGCAGAGGGTCTGAAGTATTTTCCTTGCATCCACTGGTAGCCGATGAAGGGATTTCAGAGCTCGAAAGATAGGATCCCAGAGCTTGAGGTCAAGGACAAGTCTTGCAGTTCTGTACTGGATTAGTGGTATAGGGCGGAGTGTGGAGGCAGGTAGAATATTGAGAGACTGTGAGCTTGTAGGTGAACAAGAGAAAGGCACAGTACCCCTGAGGAGGTTAAGCAAGAAGTTAAAGGAATGGTTTGGTCAAAAATGTTTATTGTCTCTACGGGTCGGCCATGTGTTTTTAAGCCTAAGTCGCACGATTTTAGAAAAATTTCCTATGGACCTTACCCGAGTTTTCGTCCATTAAACGCACGTAAAAACAAGCCCCAGGGCGCTGCCATTTTGTGATAATCCTATCACTTGCCCCATCGCCCTGGCTGACCTGCTTTCGCGGCACTAAATCATATTCCCCGCCCCTGAGCCTGTCATCAGCAGACGCATACCACCCATTTCACAACGCCAAAGCACGTCTCATGTCAACAATCGCTGCGCTTGAGCTAATGACGTGTCGCCATGGAAATGGCAGGAAGCCTCTTTACTCAATAAGTATAAACAGACCGTTTCACAACACACAGCAGCAGATTTTCAATTTCATTCCTCTCTCTGTGTTACTTTGAGTATTCTGTGACTCGTTTCTGTGCTCTGGTCAGCTACCTTTGCCGCTTGTAGCCCGTGTGAACAACTCTACCATTGCTATAAATTATTTTAGTTTGTTTACCACACAAGGGCTAAAATAATGCCCTACATGTACGAGCCCGAGTATACTGAGGAGGAACTACTGGAAAAGGAAACACGCGAAAATGATGGGGCTTCGGACGGCAGTTGGCAGGACGAATCAACGGATGAAGACACTGGACCTAGTCGCATGGACGGTGTTTCCACCTGGTGCACATGCAACCGGTGCGAGCTAATGCCAACCGAGGAGAACTGCTGCTGCTGTGAAAACTCGGGATGCGTGGCCTACATCTCGGAAGGCGAGCCACGATCGCAATGCATCACCGAGCTGCCAGACTTCAGGGCAGCATGCCTCACACGGTCCGTGTTGAGGATAATGATGGTGCTTATGCACAAACTTGCAACTGTTCATCCTCGTAATCCGAGTAACGAGTAAGTATACTCTGCTTGTGATGCCACTCCTATTTCATGGTCTTCTACTATATCCAAAATTACATATACATAACATGTTAATGCATGAAAGTCGTTCAATAATGTGCAGTCTCTAGATAGCATTTGTCCAAGCAGAATGTTATTAGTTCCAAGAATTGTCATTGACAACAAACGTTTAATAAACGTATCTTGTTAATTTAAAAACAGTTTGTATCATTCTTTTTCACAGGTGGTACCGGCTGGAGGCCTATCGTTCCTTTACATGGTGGCTTCACGGGAGGCTTGGACACCGCGTTCGAAGAGTAATACCCGCCTGTGCCGTTCGTGCCATAAGAGAAACTTTCCCGGGTGACAGCGGTCAGTACAGGGGATTTTCCCTCGCTGTGCTGCAACCTGACCTGTACAATGTGTAAAGTCTTGTATTTTTGTGCCATCAAAATAAGATACGAAATAAAACACCACATATATTTCAACAACGGTTGTTTCGATTTTTTAAATGAATGAAGTGTGTCTCCATTCAAGGATGTACGTCAGACACCTGTGCTCCGAATGGGTGAAGGTCAGGTTGCTGTGAAGCGGGGTGGTCACTATCTAAGCTAACATAATATATTCTCATTAATGCATGCACTAAATAACACTTGTTCAATGTCTTTCAGTAGGTTATGTCTCTATAAAAGTCACACATATCTCTATACTATCAATTAACACACTGGATGAAGTGTGGGTCTGTGCTCACAAGAATCTCTGGTATGTGTCATTTGTTATTGATAGGCAACGATATACTGTGGTAGGGGTCTAATGTGAGTTGGGGATCTGCTAGGTGGGCATCATGGCATGGTCAATGGTCTGGCACATGAAGAGAATACCTTGCAGGGACACAGGGTCAGAATGGCAGTAAGTTTCCACTGGCGCGGGTGCGTGGGCAAGGACACGTTTGTGGAGATGAACGAGCTATGTGCTTAGTTCAGTCTGATTCACATGCAGGACAGTGATCTCAGAGGAAGATTGATGTGTTACATTTATTAGCTGTTGTAAATACCTTCGGAGTTTTCCAGTCAGAGTGGGAACGAGGGTGGTGACCATGTGCTCTGCACGCTGTACTATCGCAATGAGGCATGGTCATCAAGATGGAGTCGAAAGGGGGTACAAAAATGGATGCCCCGTGTCCTGCTCAGTGGTCCCATCTACGCGAATGTCAACCAAAGTTAACATCACATAAGGGCAAGGGGCGAACCCACTACTGGAGGCTCTTGGTCCGAGTTTCTACTGAGAAGTAAAGGATGAGAGGGGGCTGATGGCCCCTCGCTCCCACACACTTGCCTGCATGCCCACCGGCCCATCCATCCACCCCTCCCCCCTATCAAAGGCATTTCGCACCCGTGGATGAGTGCTGCCATGGTGTGCTGTCAGGGGCAATAACGGCCAAGGTGCCAAACACCATGTACACTTCAAAAGGTATCCCACGCCAAAGTGGCAATCGCTCACATGGCCTCCTCAGACCCCGTGTCTCCAGGCAGGCCTCCCCTGAGGCAGGCCGTCCCCCTGCAATCCACTTAAGTGTGTCTCCATTCAGCAATCTTCCTGTGCCTTGTCTGCACGGCCACCGGCCCATCCATCCACCACCCCCCATTAAAGGCATTTTGCACCCGTGGATGAGCGCTGCCATGGTGTGCTGTCAGGGGCGATAACGGCCAAGGTGCCAAACACCATGTACACTTCAAAAGGTATCCCACGCCAAAGGGGCAATCGCTCACATGGCCTCCTCAGACCCTGTGTCTCCAGGCAGGCCTCCCCTGATGCTGGCCACCCCCCTGCAATCCACATAAGTGTGTCTCCATACAGCTGTCTTCCTGTGCCTTGTCTGCACGCCCACCGGCCCATCCATCCACCCCTCCTCCCCTATCAAAGGCATTTCGCACCCGCGGATGAGAGCTGCCATGGTGTTTTGTCAGGGGCGATAACGGCCAAGGTGCCAAACACCATGTACACTTCAAAAGGTATCCCACGCCAAAGGGGCAATCGCTCACATGGCCTCCTCAGACCCGTGTCTCCAGGCAGGCCTCCCCTGACGCTGGCCAGCCCCCTGCAAACCACATAATACCACGACATACACATATCATTCATTCACAAACACACCCGTTTCTAATACTTTATAAACCACTTGATATGTCTCATGAGAACATCTTTGTGCTTTGCAAGTCAACTCCTGAACGTTCTACCTGAGAAGCACTGAGATCTATGCTAATCTGCTCGTCGTCGTGCTATCTGTGACCGCTTCGAGCAAACTCATCAGTGTGCTACCTGTGGCCATGTACCTGTTCTCCTGCAACATACTGCTCGGCCTGCTGAATCCAACTGTTTGTTGGTCAAGGTAAGGCCATGTATCCGAGTCATATTTCGGTCATTTTTAAATTTCTATCTATTTGCGATTAGAGTACCCAATAGTGGTATGTTCATTTGGCTCATTGCTATTGACTTGAGTTTCAATTTTTATGCTATCGATAGATCTATTTATTTTCATCTGTATCAATTGTCATCGAATTGCATCCTTCGGGGGTCCAGTCTATAATGTAAGCATGTTTCCTTCTCGTGCAAGACAGAACATCCAAGGGACGAGTCGAATGTTCAGAGTTTAGTCACATCATTTACACATTTCTGCAACTTATGCAAACACTAAGCCGCACATGATGAACTGTATAGTTCCGGCGAGTAAAACAAACTTTGCATTGAACATTGTATGGTTCATTTACTTTTGTATCACATTTTTATTCATCAAGATTTTTTAATAATGTCGATATTTACTTTTCAGAATGTTCACAATGCCTGCCTGTTCGATTAGCGCTTGCCCTTCGAAGACCCATGCTAAATCTGAAGGCACTACAATGCATGTATTCCCGAAAACTGTTGATAGAATAAGAGAATAGGTCAGACATTGAAGATATCCACTGCATGAGCTTGAAAGTGGAGTCCAACAAGTCTTTGCGGACAAGAGGGGTGATCGATACCGCATCTGCAGCCGGCACTTTCCCTTGAACATGTACGCCACATCTTGGGTAACAAAGAAGAATAAACGGCGAACGACACGGAAATTGCTCGCAAACGCTATTCCCACTCTATTCATCCACATTCCGCCACTGGTGAGTCAAGTGTCTGTTTTTAGCTTTAGGCCTTGCGGTAGTGTATAGGTAGCTGAATGGATTCATTGATATTTTAGGTGTTGCTTCCAATTTGTAAAACTTTCGACATTGATATGACTGTATAGATTTTTGAATAATGACATTTATCAATATATTATTTTTAGATTTCATAACCCACAAACGAAATCTATATATGGGCACAGGGAACTGTGCTATATTGCGCATTTTCAAATGCATTACTCAAGTATTCTGTCTCCTTACATGGCAATTTTAAATATTGGCATTTCATTATCAAACAATAATTTACCTTTACAACTGCTTGACTATCCCTTGAATCTGAAGCAAGAACATTCTACTTCCGTGACGTGCTCGCAGTTATCAACCACTTCTAGCACGTATCAGGTAATCTTACTTGGCTATTCCGCTACAGACTTGTTTTATGCATGTCAAGTAATAGTTTTTATGTATCGTGTTATTAGTTTACCAATTGTTTGGTTAGTGCTTTCCAATTGATATACACCTTGGTTGTCGTCCCCTGGTGTTTGTTTTCAGTTATAATTAGTGTTATCCATACTAATGCAAGTACTGTCTTTCAGGGAGATGCTGAAGCGTCCACAACATTGACAACAGCCCTAGATGTTCTTCAGCAGCACAAGGTATGGATACTGACAGCTCCATCGACCGTGATCATCAGGACTGGAACACTTGTCATTTGTTCTACACCATGCTTCATCTGTGGTTAGCCATTGATATGTACCTGTGCGGTTGACCCCAAGTGTGTGTTATTTTTTCAATATTGTAATCCTTACTAATGCAAATAGTATGTTTCAGGCAGTTGTTGAAGCGTCAACCCCCGCACTTGATGCAGAGCCTGACATTCAAGTAATTCCAGGGGAAGTGGAATCGGCCATGCGTATACGAATCGGCACAACAGCTTTCGGAAGTGCGCACTACATTTACAACATCCCTAGATTTTCTTCAGCAGCACGAGGTATGGATACTGACAGCTCCATCTATCGTGATCATATAACGTGATTCCATTTGCTATACTTTCTTCCCTATTAACGCAAGTACTGTGTTTCAAGGAGACGATGGAGCTTCTACTACAATCACAACATCCCATTTAGATGATGCAGATGTAAAGAAATCAGAGAAATAAGTCTATTGAATCGGATCTTATTTAAATATTCCTTGATTCTTTTAGACAAAGCATCATTTGTGGTTATCTCTTTATATGTACCTGTGCCGTCGGCCCCAAGTGTGTGTATGTTTACAATATTGAAAACCATACTAACGCAAGTACTGTGTTTCAGGGAGTTGCTGATGCATTCTCTCCAATAGAATCATTCATGGCAGTCCATGCAGAGCCAGAGGTATGGATACTGACAGTTCCATCGAACTAGGTCATCAGAGCTCGAATACTTGTCATTTGATTGTTCTACACAATGTTTAAATCGTGTTTAGCAATTGAGATGTACCTGTGTGTTCGTCCTCACGTGTGTTTTATGCTAACAATATTGTGATACATAGTAATAAAAGTACTGTGTTTCAGGGAGTCGATGGAGCATCAATCCGTGCTGTCTATGCGGATACAGGAAATATAGTCGTTGCAGCGCAACAGGAAGGGAAGAGATGTGGAAATGAATCGGAGCTACAGCGTGCAGACGTTGAAGGTCGAGTCAAAAAAGTTGCAAAGAAAAGAAACAAAAATAAGGTTAGTTACAATCAGTTCATAACTTTAGACATTTTTTTGTGCTGGGGACTATTTTATGTTTTTTTCCAGTCCATTGTACTATACATTATCTTGTGTTTAAACTGAACATCCCTTTTCCATCTGTCCTCTAGTTACCCGTGGGTGTACGAACTATACATACACAGACAGTGAAGCGAATGAGAGATGTTGCTTGCCAGACCATTTACACTATGGAGGAACTATTAATTCAGATGCCGCGTGTTGAGACTAGAGATGCTCATGTCCAATGGCCAGAACATGAAATGAATGTGTCCGGAGAATCCAGCAAAGTTGTAATGGACCATTGCTACAGTGCGACTGCAACACCACAAGAAGATGTTACTGAATGTATTGAAGATACCTCTGAAGTAGTCGCAGATCAATTCACACAATCTACACCCACCAACAAATTGCCACCAAAACAGCTGTTGACATTGTTGTGTTCTCCCATCAATGTTGAAGTAACAGATGTTGAAATGACAGAGAATGAACCAGCAGCAGCATTCACCGATGCATCAGTACCTGATATCAGCGATATTTCTTTCAATGCAGCTGATATGTCCTCAACGATGCAGTCCGAAACAAGTGTGATGCCAGATGACAGTCTAATGAAAGAGGGCAAATACATAATATTTGACAGTTGTTTGATGGATATTATAAGTATGCTGAAATGTGGGCATTACGTCAGAGGGAAAGTATGTCGGAAGCCATTGATTCATGTGACTCATTAAAAACAAGGCAGTAACGTCATAATACATGCCGCCTGTAGATTAAATCATACATTCTCATGGTCTGCACCACCGATGCTGGGGAAACTGCCAGCAGGCAATCTACTGTGTTCAGCTGCATCACTTTTTAATGGCTACAGTTTTAGAAAGTTTAAGTCTTTCTTTCAGTTTGAGGGACTCCATTTCATTTCTAAAATGCAGTACTACAGATACCAACGTGATTATCTATTTCCAGCCATTAGTGATGCTTGGAAAATTGAACAATTGTCTCTAGCAATTACATTCGAAGGCAAACGATTCAGGCTAGCCGGCGATGGACAGTGCGACAGCCCTGGATTTTCTGCCAAGTACTGCACCTACCACTTTCAGGACATGGACAGTAAGAAAATTGTGAGTTTGGTGGTCATGCAGGTGTCCCAATGTAAATCCTCAGTGGCCATGGAGAAACTAGGATTTATAAAATCAGTGAAATATCTACAATCGAGGGGAATGCACATCGACCTCATAGCCACGGACAGACACGTTTCAATTGCCAAGACAATGAGAGAGCAGTTCCACATATTAAACATCAATTTGATGTATGGCATCTTGCTAAATCAATCAATAAGAAAATCTAGGCTGCAGGGAAAAAAAAGGTTTAGAAAGTATTTTGCAGTGGTCCCAGTCTATCAGCAACCATCTATGGTGGAGCTCCAAAATTTGTGAAGGGTCAGTGGAAATTCTACTTGAAAAATGGCGTTCACTGATGCACCACTGTACCAACGTTCACCGCTGGACAGAAAACCTACATTTCCACCAATGTGAACATGGCCCTTTGTCCCCAGAGGAGGCACGGAAGAAAACGTGGTTGGTTCCATCTTCACGCACACACAAGGCCATTGAGAAGATTGTTTTCGATAAAACTATATCAAGAGATTTGAGGGGGCTGACAGAATTCTGTCACACAGGAGGTTTGGAAGTGTTCCACAATATGTGCCTAAATTACAGGCCAAAGCGCTTGCATTTCAGCATGCAGGGCATGAAATATAGGACTCTACTTGCGGTCTTGGCCCATAACGAGAATGTGTGCCATGAACAATCTAGAACTACAGGTAATGTAGGGATGCTTTGCTACACTACGGCCTTTGCAAAAAGAAGTAAGCAATGGGTGATCAAACCAGTCTATGAGGAAATTGAGTTCGACTTTGTTAAAGGCCTTATTGTTGCTGTACTAGAGAAGCACAGATATGGAATTTTGAGCGTTTCTGTGCAGAGCACTGATGCATTGCCACCAAACATTGCCACTGTGCCATGTCCACCCAAAGAAGAACTAATTGAGAAGTACAAATCCTGGTTTAAATCATTATAATCTGATTGTCTTTTTGTAAAAAAATGTTATTGTACAGTGTACATACAAAGTATGCAAACCCTAACCCCTACCTTCACCATCCTGGGTGGCGAACAACCTGGGTGTCATCTTTGACTTCTTTCTCTATTCACCTCATATCGCTGACCTTGTCAATATGTGTATATATATATTTTTTGTTGATGTAACTAAGTGTCGCAATCTCATGTAAATGCTGCGCACTGTTAATCGAGGGGAGGCTTGCATATTGCAAATAATAAAACAAACAAACAATAAATCTCACTTTCAACTCAACTCCTCGGGTACTTTTTACTTTCCCTGACCTTCCCCCAAAAAGTCAATGTCCCCATAGTTATGGTTCTGTAGGGCTGCAAAGCTTGCGGACAACGAGGACAAAATTGGGGGCCTTAGAACGCGCCAAGCGAGCCGTTGCAGATGGGAGAGAAGCCAGTTCGCATTTGCACATTGAGGCCCAGTACATAGATGGATTTGAAAATTCAAGTTCTCACAGATGGCTTTACTACGGGATGTTGCAAAGTAAGAATGTATGCTCATTTTGAGTGAAGGTCAGCGGCTTTGATTTTCAGCTCGCGGCCTGAAGAGGCCCACAACTCGCACTGGCAGTATAAGGTTCTATTGTTTTTTGACTTCGAGAGACAGGGACCATGTCGAAAGGACTTAATTTGAAGGAGGTGGGCAATAACGTAAGAGATGATAAGGCAGAACATTCGGAAACTAGACCGAGTTTCATGTTAGTTCAGTATACGAAAAATCGTTGTTACGAGCACAGTGGGATTTACGGACTGCATTACGCAGAGACACAATGGAAATTGCAAATATAATGTAAGTAACTCTTTAGACGCTATTATACCGGAATTAGGAATTAAGAATTAATGAATGGATGAATGTATGAAGAGCAAGTAAAACGTTTGTGGGATCGTCTTTGTACCGGGCACATGGGCATGAAGGTCCACATTCCACACGCATGTAGACAAACAGGCATTTCTCATTGTGTGTTAACCTCAATTTATTTCGTTAGTTTTCGCATTGATTTTAGAGCCGAACGTTCTCCATTGCACTATCCTTGCAAGCAAATAGTTTCTGATCGGCCGTAATAAATAAAATGAATAATAGTAATAAAGATCGGCTGGTGAGACTATTTATAATTTTTATGTTTTCAAAACAGGTATATCCTACCCTACTGCTACTGGCACCACTTTCAGACCCCGGCAGATGGTTTTTTCAACCGCCAGCTGCAGCTTCTCGTAAACAACTGCACCACTTTGACGATTTTATGGGACGATCACCAAGGGCCCATATACCCTTACGCGGTACTAGTGGCTAGAAGCAACATATCAACCTTTACGCTGGCCTAGTGCCTAGTTGATGGAACAGCCTTGCGGTTCACTGAGCGACCAAAGTGCTTCTTTTAACGAAAACCAACACCCTGTGTACCATAAAGGAACAGCGTGTGACTCACGATAAAACGGAACAGCATTTGCGGATAGAGAGAAAAGAAAAGAAATCACATTCCGATTTAATATGCCAATTGATGAATATTCTATAAACATTTATGTCAAATAAATGTACTTTACCAAATGTACTGTGTTGCTGTTTGATTTTAAAGTACAGTTTCATATTCCGAATTGTGGCGCGCTGTGTTGTGAGTTGATCTGTGTTGGTTTCGGGTTCTGTGTGAAGTCGCGTAGAAGACGACAACTGGGCACGTTTACCTACGCAACACAGTAACGTCACGGAGAGAGGCGGGGAATATGAATGTTTTGATAATGTCACGCTCAGTGGCGGGGGATATGATTTAGTGCCGCAAAAGCAGGTCAGCCAGTGCAATGGAGCAAGTGATAGGATTATCACAAAATGGCAGCACCCTGGTGCCTGTTTTCACGTGCGTTTAATGGACGAAAACTCGGGTAAGGTCCATAGGAAATGTTTCTAAAATCGTGCGATTTAGGCTTAAAAACACATGGCCGACCCGTAGGGACAATAAAACATTTTGACCAAACCATTCCTTTAATATATCTCAAGAAACGTCAGAAATATGTGTGGAAAAGGAATGTGTGGATTCAAAGGTGACCCTGTGGTTGTTGGCCTTGCAGGTGGGTGTAGGAGGAGGGCCAAGGGGGGCTGCCCAGAGTGAGGGGAAAGTATGGCGAAGGTGTACCGATGAGGAGGATATCAGTCTTGCTGGCATTTAGAAAGAGATCATTGGGAGTACACCAATTTCAAATATCAATGAGGCAATCAGAAATGAGGGAGGGGGAAGAGGTGGCCAAGGGCAGCCTGGAAATGAGTTGAGTGTCATCAGCATAGCACTGGAAGCACTGGAAGTTGTAGCAGAAAATGAAAATACTGTAGGCGAGAGCTGCCAGGTGCTGTTTGTAAAGCCAGGCCGAGAGGTCAGACCCCTGGTGAACACCACAGGTAGAGAGGGAGATAGATGAAAGGAAGGACCCAAGTTGTAGCTGGGAGGGTCACACACCAAACACACATGTCATTGCGTAACACGCATCAATACTCATCGGACGATGCATCATATTCCATCCTCTCTCCCACTCCACGGATTTGTTCTTCCGGAATGAACTCTACAGCGATCTCATCATGCTGACTGAGTTCATCCTCCTCTGGTGGTGACCTGTCACCAGAGACATGGAATAATTGGAGGCACGCTTTTGTTTTGCACTGCGTCAGAGGTCATTCCAACACTTGTAGCAGTCCTGAGACATGCACACCTGGAATCCCATGGCTGTCACACCATCTGCAACATGCTGCCAGTGGACCCAACGCTGGTGATGCGTTGTATGGCACTGTGGACCCACAAGCATATTGCATTGGTGTACCGACACATAGTCCACAGTGAAGTCCAGTTCCTGCTTGCCGAAAAGCTTCTTCCTCGACGTGCCGGAGGCCGGAGCCGTGTGTGGGGTCTCAGCCTCTTGTGCAGGACCACTCTTCCTCCTTTTGGGCGGTGGCACTGACCCTGAGTGGCCAATGTGGCCCTGATCAATAGGGACAATGGTGCTGGTGGACTGGACCAAGGCAGTAGGTATTGGAATGAGGACAAAAGGTCTGGTTTGGGTCTAACTAACTGCCGGTTTGGTGTTGGCTGCATCTGTCTATGCAGTTATCACCACCCAACTGCTTGGTGCAGCAGATGTCATAACTGCCCCAGATACGTGTGCCACATTCACAGCTACACTGGACACAAGTGGCCCACACCTCCAGACAAGATGGAAATCATCCTGACCCCGAGCCCGGGTGGTGGTCCCCATAGCTGCACCTACAGCTACCACCACCGGTGGGCCTGTGACAGCAGATGTAAGTTGCTGTTGGGTCATATGGGCGCCAGGTTGTGATACAACAACTGCATCACCAGGAGCCACAGGAGGTGGTGGCATGTCTGCACCAGCACATGGCTGGGCATCCTACCCCATTGGGGCACCTCTGCCTCTTCCCCCTGTGTAGCCACCCTGGCCACCCTGGACTCCCTGTCCCCCCTGTTCTCCGCGCCCACGTGCCCTACCACACACACCCCTGGGAGGACGGCCAACTTTGCCCCTCCTACCCTTTGGGGGCCTCCCAAACATGGCACAGATGTTAAATAGCTGATGGGAGGTGCACTCAACAATTGTACTGGGCAATTGGGTTGAAGGGGGCAGGGTACTGGATGGAATAGGTACCCCTGTGCTCCTGCAAGGCTGTCTGTGACCCCTGGGGGAAAATGACAGGTCACACAATGCTCAGGGCCCCCCAAAAAATGTTTAAAAACATGTAAAAATCAAAAGTTGACAAAAAAAGGAAAACATAATTGTAAAATTACAAAAGAAAAATGTGCACGTGATCCCGGTAGCCCACGTGTGTGGATTTAACCTCCAGCAGTATGGTGTGGCACCCAGGGACACAAAAAACACATACATCTGGAACACACGGGCTACAATGACCTTAAAAACGCTACGCTACGCACAGGGGGAACTACAGTGGGAAAAATAGCGTGCATGACTCACCGACTACCTTGCGTGGAAAAGAAAAAGAAAAACCCACACGCTTGTGCACGTAGGCAACACCCCGCCAAAAGAAGAGGTACGAACTTCAAACGCTGTGAAGTAATTGCGTGTGAATCCAGAAGAGTAAACACACGCGTCGGTCTCGATGAACAGCACGTACAGTGGACTGCTGGCCCGCGCTCACCTTTAACCCGTGCTGAAGGCAATGCCCGCGCACTTTACGTCACTGGCGTACTTATGCACTAAGGCCCTTTCCTCGAATTACACGCTGACGTGCTGTTTTTTCACGTGCCAATTCACTCTGTATCATTGACTATCCCTTGAATCTGAAGCAAGAACATTCTACTTCCGTGACGTGCTCGCAGTTATCAACCACTTCTAGCACGTATCAGGTAATCTTACTTGGCTATTCCGCTACAGACCACGCGACACACGGAAGACCACGCTCCTGCCCAGAAGGCCATTGTCCTGCCCCCAGAACCCCAGGGAGCCTGCACATCAGCCATCTGCAGGGGTCCAATTGCTGTGACCACCTCAGCTGGAGAAGAATACTCCCAACTGGTATTCCATCACTCCACAGCCCAGTCTCAGGACCCATTTGCCCACCCACACCTGCCTCAGGGGTTGCCATGTCTGACGCAAACACCATCTGGCACCAGTGGCAATCCCCAGCTGAGAGGCAGAGGGCTGCCAGCTTCACTGCCAATGAAGTTGGCATCCTGGTGGAGCAAGTCCTGGGGCATTATAATGCCCTCTTCTCACCATCACGCACTGACAAAGAAGGACGGAGGAGGATCTGGACGGACATAGTTGGTGCCATCAATGCGGAGGGGCCGGCACCCCGCGACATCAAACACGTCCAGAAGCGCTGGGAGGACTACACGTCCAGGACCATCAAGAAGGCCCGCCGCCTCTTAGATGCAGCGGATGCAATGGGGCACTGGGGCCAGCTTACCACCCAACAGATGAGGGTCCTGGAGTGCATTTGCCCCGTGCTTCAACACCAGATCCTCAGGATCCAGTCCCGTCTGGAGTCGAGCGGTAAGTGCCAATGCATTCCCATTTAAAACAGTGTATGTTGCAGTGTGGTGATAGTTAGCTACTTGGCTGTATGTGTGACATGGGTCGTGTATGGATGTGTGTGTGCAGGGACATGATGGTGCTGCATGTGAGTGCAGTCATGCGTGACCCACATGGATGGTGTATGTGTCACAATGCATAATGTGGAGCAGCATGCCAAATGTACACGTGTATGCATGCCTGTGTCTGTACTTGGACATGTTTGGGGTATGCGAGATGGGTGCTGCTGTCATGGACCTGCATGGTGTACATGTCCGTGAGTCTGAGTATTGTGTGAGTTACTGGTAAACAGCATGGATGCATGACACATGTCCATGATGATGTGTTGATCCACTGATACAGCCTAGTCATCCTTGTATCCACTGTGTCTTGGGGTGTACAGGGCCAGATGCATGACCCTCCCGTGAGGTGTGTGCATGTGATCAGCATGTCCCATGATGCATGTGAGTTTCAGCCCACCATCCGATGTTTCTATGGTGCCTCGGACATGGATGCAAATGTTTGTTGCATGTGCCATGCCTGTTCCTGCATGTGTGTTGCCTGCACTGACCCATATGTTGTGGAGGGACATGATGGAAGTGAAGTTTGACAGTGCCACTCATGTGTTATTGCTTTTGGTTGAGGGGACTATTGTACAGTACCCTGATGCTTGTGTTCAATGTCTCCCTTTACACAGTGGCGAGTGAAGAAGAGGGCAGAGATGGCACTGTGAAGGAAAGCGGCAAGGATGCCTCCACCGGCCGGCGACGCAAGACCCAGTCACCCTCCCAGGACATTCATTCACCCGGGAGCGAGAGGACTGTTGCCGCGTCCGCCACTACGGCTGCAGCGGAAGGGGTGGATGAGCCCCCACATGGGCTGGTGACGGCGGAAGATGGTGCAGAGACATCCAGGTTGGTGGTGTGTACTGAGGAGGAGGAGGCTGCATCAAAGCTGCACATGGGGCCTGGTGGGGGTGGTACCACTGGTGCAAGTGGTGCAGTCCAGGGGCAGGGGCAGGAGGCAACACAGGTCGCCGCAGAGGGGACTGTGCGTGTCACTTTCCATGACACTGTGACTGCATCACCATGCACCAGCAGGGATTCCCCGTCCCAGGCCCTGTCCACAGGTAGGGGGGAGGTCCACGTCATCTGGCACTCCTTTACGTGGGGAACCGTGACAGGATTGAGTCCGTCCTGATTGATGTCGCATTGCGTACACGTGTAATTGGTGATGACATGCATGCTTCCTGGGGGGACCACACACGTCATCACGAAGAGTTGTGTGCCAACGTGGCCCAGTTGCGAGGTCTCATGGTCGGGGGTTTTCTCCATGTGTCGCTCTGTCTTGCGGCCCTCTCCTCATCTGTGCACACTGTATGCCAGTCATTCTCCGTACCGTCTTCTGGCCCAGAGGACACCAGGGCCCCCTGTGGACCTGCCCCAACCAACACAGCCACGCTGGTGGAGATCCCATCCCTGCCACAGTCGGAAGTCGAAGCTCCAGCACAGGTGGTCACCCCAGCAACTGGACCCCTGGCAACGGACGATGTGCAGGCACATTCAAGCAGGGTACCTGCACAACGGCCCCGGGTGTTGCATCTACTCAGAGGCAGTCGTGGTGGTGGCGGCAGGCAGAAGAAAGGTGGTGACAGGCTTGGCGTAGGAGGCATGTGGCCTCGGGGCTATCTACATCATCAGGGCAGGCATTGGCCGGCGGGCAGGAGGACCCAGGATTGGGAGTGTCTTCTGTGTGGCAGCGGTTGGACCAGCAAATAGGTGCAGAGCGGCAGCGGACGGAGAGGGCTTACAATGGTCAGGGCGGAGAACTCCACGCATAGGGGATTGAGGCAGGCTGAGTGCCTTGAGGCAACTCGCAGGGAGTTGGAGGAGCATCCCTGCAAGACCTCGAGGTCAGGGAAGAGCCCCGCCCTCTGGAACATCGACTTGGAGTTCAATGATGCCCTGGCCCGGAAATCAAAAAGTGAGCCGTCGGACTATCTCGCCGTCTTTGTATATCGCTATTTAGGTTTAGGTTTCATTTGGTTTATATTTTTATTTGGAGTTCATAGACTTTGCTCCACTTTTTGTATATAGTTGTATTTTAGATAGGGTTTTAGGTAGGTTTCCTTTTGTTTTGGATAATGGGCCCTTCAGACTTTTATTTTCATTATTACGGACTTATACATACTTTTTTTTATTTTCACATGGAGTAATGTTTGTTCATGCTTTTCATCTTGGGCTTTATTTCTATGCACTTTGAGTGTGGACCACTTTTATTTTTTCATGTTTTGGATTTTTATTTTTCCTTGGATTTCACTTTCTTTTTCATATTGCTTTCATTATTTCTTTATTTGTATGTGTGATTTTGTCATTTGTTTTTATTTTGAATACATTTCATAATTCATGAGTTGGGGCCTGCTGGCAGGTGAATGTCAATTGGGGGGGACATAAGTCAGGGCTCCCAAGTTCATGGTGCCCTGTGGCCTGCCTGCGGGACATGGGGAGATTGGATGTGCTGCCTGCAGGGCATGGGGAGGGTGGATGGGCTGCCTGTGGGGCCTGGGGAGGTGGATGGTCTGCCTACCGGGCATGGTCAGAGTGGATCCTGCGGGGCATGGTCAGGGTGGATGGGCTGCCTGCAGGGCATGGGGGGGTGGATGGGCTGCCTGCGGGGCATGGTCAGGGTGGATGCGCTGCCTGCGGGGCATGGGGAGGGGTGTAGGTTGGAACCCTGTGGCGTGGTCTACCTGCAGGGGATGCATGTGGCTTCTCACCACACTGCTACGTGAATTTGGGGGTACAGGAGTGAGAATTACATGCGATTTCGCGGGCACGAGCAGCCTACGCATATTCCAGGGGTGCGCAGGGAGTTTTACACTCGATTTCGCTGGCGCGAGCGGGGTACACATATTCCAGAGGTGTGAAGGGAGTTTTACACACGATTTTGCTGGCACGAGCAGAGTATGTGTATTCCTGGGGTGTGCGGTGAGTTTTACATGCGATTTCACTGGCACAAGCGGGGTATGTGTATTCCAGGGGTGCGCAGGGAGTTTTACACACGATTTTGCTGGCACAAGCGGGGTACACTGAGTCCTGGGGTACGCAGGGAGTTTTACATACAATTTTGCTGGCGCAAGCGGGGTACACATATTCCAGGGAGGCACGGGGAGTTTTACATGCGATTTTCCTGGCACGAGCAGGGTACATGCATTCCTGGGGTGCGCAGGGAGTTTTACACGTGATTTTGCTGGCACGAGCAGGGCACACATATTCCAGGGGTGAGCGGGGAGTTTTACATGCGATTTTGCTGGCACAAGCGGGGTATGTGGATTCCTGGGGTGCGCAGGGAGTTTTACACGCGATTTTACTGGAGCGAGCGGGGTACGCGTATTCCAGGGGTGGGCAGGGAATTTTAGATGCAATGTCACGGGCGCAAGCGGGGTACGCATATTCCAGGTGTGTGCGGGGAGTTTTACACGCAATTTCACTTGCGCAAGTGGGGTATGCATATTCCAGGGGTGTGCAGGGAGTTTTACATGCGATTATGCTGGTGCGTGAGGGCTTACTGGCATTTTTAGCACATTGTTGTGGTTGGGGGGCTGTATGCTGGTCCACTGGCCTTTGCGCCATGTAGGGGATTTTTGTGATGTTTTTGGGGCACAGGGCGGGGTTGGAGGCGTAACTGGCACTGCTGCAGGGTCGCTGCATCACTCTGCACCACAGCTGGTTATTGATGTAAGTTTCCATGAATACGCTGTGCTTGAAAATGGATTTTAGCGCACGCGGCTGGCGCACACTAACTCTCTGCACCAGCCGTGTGCCCTACTGCTGCACTAAACTCTATGAATTACCCCTTACATTGTTTCTGTTCAGAATGTTAAGAAATCTCTGTTTGCCAAAACACACCGCATTTCTGCTCCTTTCTTTGCCGAGAAACAGCAACCTTTTATCTAGCTAATAATATTTTCCACTACTCACATTAGAGCCCAGTCTGCTTGTTTTATATCTCGTTCTTAATCTTTGATTATTGCTTTTACTTTATCCTTGTTTATTACAGACTGCATCTACTTCTTTAATATGTTTGGTTTTTTAACGAACTATGTAGAATATCAGGCTTTACTTAAACCACACGTAACTTTGATAAGAAACACACACATGCTCAGACACACATAAAAAACGCTTTTTAAAAATCAACTAATGCATTTTTCTTCAATTCTCCGGTACCACTTAATGATTTGGTGTATGTTTCTTAAAAGACACATTTATCCTGTTGATAGTATTTTTCTGAAATTCATTTTGTGACACTTGTTGTTTTAGATGCAGGGTTTTCAGAAAGCTCTTTTGTAAATCCAGTCATTTAGGTTCAGGGTTATATCAGCGTTTGTGGTCTCAGTGAAATTTTACTTATACTACCCGGTAATCAATCATCCAGTTTTTGGGTGTATTTGCCCTATAGATTTATGCACATGGAAACAATCTATTTACAGGAATGTCATTTCACCAAAATGCGAGGGGTAGCGGGAGTGACATCACATGACCCTTGGCCTCTGATGACATCACATGAAGTGTTGTCATTTGACCCCACCCGAAGCGACATCACAGGAAGCGAAGGAAAACAATCATCACCCCTTGACAAAAAGGAAGTGGCATCACCAGCACTACGAAAAATATGGTTACGCTATCATAATGTGATATTACACGGCCTGTGGTAGCGGGTGTGTAGTTATGGTTAAGTTGCTAAACCCATAGGAAGAGCATTTTTTCAGTGGCTTATAACTTCGCTCAACTTGGGTGAGGTTTCGTTCAGGAGGGGCAAGGTTATAGGGGGGGGCCCCAAAATATATATTTTTTCCATAGACTGAATGGGCGAAAAACTTTGCGCACGGCTACAGCTGGAAGAGCTGGACAGATTTGCACCAAATTTGTGGCAGGATTGGGGTCTTGGGTCAGAAAGCGTGCTTTTGTTTGTTTGGTGGAAATTGGACCAGTACTTTTCAAGCAAAGAACTGAAATGTATGTCCCCAAAAAATTGTGATATCTGGGTCCACTCCAAGGACCCATTTCCCTGTTCGCTCCAAGGACCGAAGTCTCATTGGCCTGCAGTACGCCGTGCTGTGGGCAAACATTGGACGTGGCTGGTGGTTGGCTGGAGGGAAGCATGCTGTGTGTCAAAGGTCCGCTGCGTATCGAAGGATAGGGTTGCGGTGTGTTTGGCACCGCTATAAGCCATTATGTACAGGGGTGGGCCTCTGGAACGTAGCAGTGTGTGCAGTAAAATTAATCATATCTGGCTCCGCTCTGGCATCCCAGTTCCCTGTTCTCTGTACGGTCAAAATATTGATTGAAATGCCATGTGCAGTGACGGTATGTGTGTCAAAAGTATTCCATGATGGCGGCATGTTGCATTGGAGGACAATGCAGCGGCGAAAGGGGCTGAAAAACATAGTGTACGGCATCTGGAGGTGGTAAGAAGGAATGGAAAGAGTGAGTGAGAGGTGCTTCATGTGATATATCTCATTAGAAGAAGGTTTGTGAGTTGTGCATGCATTGTTGATTGCATTGGTGTGCTCATTGTTCGCACATGGTACATTTGCCAGAGCATGGCGGAGCTTATGGAGTGACCAGTTCTGCAGTGTGTCCACTGAGTGCTGTGATGAGAACGTGTGTGTGTACGAGTTCATAGGGTTCAATTGCATAGTGTATGCACTTGAGTAGTGTGCATTGCGTAGATTACTAACAACTGTACTGCACTTTGAAGTGTTTTATCATTGGAGTTGGTGGAGTGCTGGGAGGAAAAAAACGGTGGCTACCTGCAGTATGTGGTGCTGGGTGCCGCTCTGGGTGAATGTGTATGCTGAAAGCGTGCACCAGTTTGGAGAGCTGTTATCTGGAGGTGCTTTCACATGACACAAGACCTGAACTGTGAGTATGTAAAGGTACGTCTGCAGTTCAGTATAGAAATGATAGTGTGCGATGTGGCGGTCTTGGATGTGAATGCTACATGGGTGTGTGACTATTGCATACTAACAAATGTGGGAGTGTTGCATATAAAATAGTTTTAAATGGAATAAGGAGTGCCTGTGCTTTACTGGGTTGTGGCCCTTGCTGTAGCTGGGAAGGCAAACGTGCTACGATCTGTCCTTTTGAGCATGGTGCCTTTGCAAATGGAGCTGTGGGGATTACCCAATCAGTTGCCGAGGGTGTGGGTCACAAAAAGGGGTGGTGATATATTTCCCCAAATCTCGATGGCGTGATATTGACAGAGACAGACAGAAGCAGAGTGCTCATTGTGGGTGATACCTTTGTGCAAGATCTGCACATGTATGCCATGGAAAGAGGCTTTGATACTAACTTTCAGTTCGAAGGAGTGGAGGCTTTTTGGGGCAAAGTGTATGAGTGGGGTTTTGGTGCCATGGTTCTCCTTTTTACATGTGTGGCCTATGTAAGCAGTGATGATGTTGTGGTCGTGCATTATGTAGTGCTACATTTGGGGTACATGTCGTTCTCACGTTTGCTCCGTCACCTCAAGAAGTTGATGACAGCAGTGATGCAGATTTTTCCCACTACCAAGGTGATTTTCTCCTCCATACAACAAAGAGGTGCATGGAACCATGCCGGTGTAATTTGCCAACAGCCAGAGGTTGGGAGGTGTTTCATTCTCAGAAGCATGTGTGACTTTATGTGCAGTGCTGGGTTGTTCTACACCAACTATGACAGCATTAACAAGCAAGATTTGCAGTGGTTAAAAAGTAAATGGCATTTTTTGACCTCCATTGGCAATGCTGATTTGTTTGCCTCTCTGCATGCAGCATTGCAGACAATCCTGTAGAACTGTAAGAGAAGCGTTGATGTTCAGTCCGTACAAATGTGAGGAGGAGAAGCAAACAGAATGTCATCGAAAGAGATGCAAAAAAACTGTATGCAATCACGTACATAAAAAAACAGGACAAAAAAATAAAAAGAAATAAAAACCTTTTGTTTTCTGAGACAGAACTACAGACCCAAACCCCTAACCTGTTTTTCATTTAACCCTCCAATCTCCCCACACTCCCTCCCAGTGGATTATGCTGTACTTTCATGCTTCCACATGCCACACCAGCCATTTTCTGGAAGGGAGCCATTGAAAGGAAATTGTGGAGCAAAAGACTCTGCTCTATAAGGTTGGTGGGTCTGGTGTGTACCCAAACATTGTGCCAGAAGGTCTCTTTGCACAAAGAAGTGCAGAAGGGTATGGTGGAAGTGTGCAAGGTAAGGGCCAGATATCCTGGGTGTATGCATGAACTGTATGTATTTATTTGCAGTTAGTAACATGCAAGCTGTACTGCGTGTGTGCGATATTTCTTGAAAAGTATGCAGTAAGTGGGGTACTGCGGAAAACAAAAAACAACTTTGCTGTGTACACAGTAAGTGGCAGGCATCCTACTGTGGTGCATGCATTGTGCGTATGATATCATATGATGTGCAATTGTATGCTATGGCACTCGTAATGCACCTACACACACGTCTACCAAAGCGCAATGAGGAAAGGGAGGGGAAACAGAGGGGAGACAGAGACAATGACCCAAGTGCATGGGTGGAAGGATGGGAAGGTACAGTACATGGGAAAAAGAACACATGGCAATTGGCAATAATAAGGGCCTATTGTGCCAAGTGCACGGTGGATGCACTGTTAGGCATACAGAATACAGTCCTCAAGTGCAGGGTTTGCTAGAAATCAGTTACGTCAGGCAGTTAGCTGGGGAGAGGAGCAGAAACAGCAGACACTAAGAGAAAGGCTTTGAGGAGCTTCCAGAACCAGTGATGGTTCCCCTCAAATGAATGGGATCCAGGGAGCATGTTGCAGAGGGAGGCCGCAGGTGAAAAAGCACAACTACCACCAACAGTTTTTTTGCAGAAGCGCCTGACCCTGAGAAAGTTGGACGTGGATGAGGGAAGAGCTCACACATGGAAATATATAGGGAGTTACAGTTGAAGGTATTCAGGTACCAGGGGCCAGAATGCCTTTGGCATAATGCATAGTCTTCTCACCGTATTCCTTGCAGCCACTGGGAGCTATTAGTGACATTTCAGTGCAGGAGAGATACCATCCCAAGTCGCGCACTCCTCTTCTGGATGCGTTCCAGAGGGCGGAGGGTAGAAGGGGCAGATTTAAAAAGAAGCTGTTGCAATAGTGCAGCATAGCCAGAAGTACAGCTGTGTAGACAGGGATCTTTTGGAAAGTTGCATTCGCTTGGTAGCATACATTCAATGCTGCTATTGGTGGCATTTTTTTTACGATTTACGTAGGAGGTGGCTTAGTGGGGAAAACATTTCGTAGCATTGTCGGAAGGAAACCAGAGAGTTCCTGTTTCGATATTACCCGGTATAATATGGATAAATGAGAACGTTGCAAGCACATATCACTGAAGTGCCACTTCATGGTATGCAAATGGGAAAAACAGTATGCTTTTAAAGAACGTTATGGCCGCTCAGTGGCAGATACCGTGCAGATAGGCACTTACAACCCAGTCATACACATAGTGCAGAAAAAGGTTCCGTACCTCCTTTTTGTGTTGATGGGAGCGCAAGTCGATGAATTTGGATACACAAATCTTGCAATCTTTTACTGAACTGTCTACTGGATGTGCTGTCCAGTGACAGCACACTGGTTGGCTGAATTTGTAACAGTACCTATGAAGTGTTGTGCAGAACTGACAGTGTTAGAGGGTAACTTCTTGGATGGCATTGTTGGAATTGTGTGTGCCCATTTACCCGTACCCAATGAGGTTGTGCTGGACAAAAGGTAGTGAAGAGGGAATAAGGACTGCTCCTGCTTTACTGGGGTGCGGCCCTCACGGTACTTTGTGCACTGCTTGTGCTACAATCTGTGCTTCTTAACTTGCTGGCCAATGGACATGGGACTTTCGGGATTATCCAATCAGGTGCTGTGGGTGTGGTTCACAGGAAGGGGAGGTCAAACTGCTGTACATTACACACTCCATAGTGAGGCTGGCTGGCATGGTGAAACGCATTGTGTTGCCTATAGGTGATGCCTTTCTACTAGATCTGCACTAGACCTGGAAAGAAACTTTGCTAACACAGTCACAAAGTTAGGTCACCCTCTAGCCTGGCTATATACAACCAATTGTGATATCATTAACTGCTTTCTGTTTGGTTGTATCCTGTATATGAACTGTCACTTGTCACTATAGGTGGTGATTACACATTAACTTCAAAGCACTACTTTGTTTTAGCTTTGTACAACTATATTCTGTTGCCAATTCAGCTATGTTAAGGTTTTCTGAATGTTAAGAACAAACAACCCTTAATATACTGGATTTAAAAAAAAAATAATAATAATTTAAAAAATCCAAATGCATGATTAGAAAATGCATGAACAGCTAAATAAATATGAGCTGTATTTATTTTCTCGTTTTGTCTGCACTCTAGTTTTTGCATGTATGCTACATGACAGAACAACTTTAGGTTTACTGCAATTAAAAAGTAGACCCCAGAAACACAGCCGTCAGGACAAACCCCCCTTGTATCAAGTATTTAGGTATATCATGCATTATACAGGGAGAATATTGCTTCATTAATTCGAACGTAAGCTCCATAACTGAGTCCATCCCCTCAAAAGAGGCCCCTATCCAAGCTTAGAGTGGCCATGTTTTAATGTCAGTAGGAACAAACTAGTCAAAGAAAATGGCCACAATCTGCACGCTGCAAACAAGTTCTAGGATGTCTTTTATTTATTTTCTATATTAATTAGGCCCTGATTCCTCATGGGAGGCAGGCAAGGCAGACTTTGCCTTATCTGCATAACTGAGGAGGATTTTTCCAGGGGCAGAAAAGGAGGTTATGAACTGTTCACATTTAGGATCCCTGCAAAGCAGGGCCTACACACCATGAGCAATGGGGGATGGATGTGTACAATAGGGTAAGGAAATAGAAGGGGGGAGCGTGTAAGGCATTTGCTTTTATATAGATAACTAGCTGTTTCCCGTGGCTTCGCTCACATGCATTTTATGATTTAAGACACATAAAATTTTAATTTAAACTGTACAAAATATAATTTCCAGGTTGATGTCTTAACATAATAAGCAATGTTTATTACAGACGTTAGTTGGGACATATTGGCTACAAAACAAAGATAGTTGTTCTATTGATGTGCGTTCAGAAATGTTTCCCTGTTGTAATTACAGAGGATGAGACAGACCAAAAAATGAAAATTACTTATTTGTCATCTGCAACCTACAAAAGATAACTATTTTGAGTATGCCTCTGAAAACTACATTAGTGGTTCTCCCTTCAGGTGCTAAGGATACCAGAAAGTTGGGTGATTTCACTCTGGAACAAGCCATGTAAAACTACCCATGCGAGAAGCACTCTTCCCTTAGGTCGATCCACGCTACCTTTAAAGTCTGCCTCTTAGATTTATGGTCATGGTGAAAGAAACGTTTAAGGGGAACTGAAGTCTTTTGAATTCAGGCAGATATTCTGAAGGTATAAGAGATATTTGTGGTATGAACATGGACTCTGCCCTGGCCAGAACCAGATAGCACTGTATCCTCAATCAAATTTCTATGGAGAGCTTTCACTCACAATTTGGTGCCATTACAGAGCATAGGTGGGTTGACGTTCTGCAATAATATCACAGGTGCTCCCACTCTGAGAAGAAGTTTTTATTTGGGAAGACCAGGAGCATTTCAAGTGTTCAAGAACTCAACGGGGTATTGGTCTGCATCATCACTTTTAACCACTGAGTTTACCGATTTGTACTCAATTCAGACTCCTCTGAAATAATTAATAAGTATCTTTTTGACTATGGCAGCCATGCTGTTCTGTGGCTTAAAAATGGTGCACTCACTTAACCATTCTGTAGATGTGTTCATTAGATTATTTATATCACAGTAAAGTTTGGATGTGAGGTCTTCTAGGGAATTGATGACTGTGCCTAGGTCGGAAGGGATGACATTGTTCTCTCAAATATGGTATACTCTCTGTTAACAATTTTAAGAAGCAGTTTGGAGAAATGCCCTGCAGGCACATTATTTCGCAAATGAGCCCTCATGTTCTTTTTGAGGGATATTTTTTGTATAACTGGCCATGAACAGGATTATTTGATGCATGCCTTTACTTGATCAGCTCACGTTCCTCTAGGCTCTACAGGCAAAGTCTGCTGAAAGTCTTCAGCCAGTAGCACAATGACATGTCCTATCACCCCATTGTTCTCCCTGATGTCTTTAAGGGTTATGCTTAAGACTCAAAATGTTGTTTATGTGTCATAGTGCTCTTGTCTCAAACAATGAGTTTGCAAACCCAGAGCACTTGGGCCATGTTGCTTTGTTTTGAAATATTGCACAGATGAATTTGTGTGTGTATTAGGTTAAGAGGCAGTTTAAAGGCTTACCACCTTTCTACAATGTTGTGGCAAAGCCAGATGATGCGACAGCTAAGGCTATTGCACCGTTACTCCTTACTTTTGCTAATAGCAGGTTAATCAGAAATGTTTTCCAAGTGCCACTGGGAGCATCTAAGAAAAACACTTGACCAGATAGTGTGTCAATGCTCTTAACGACCTTCTTAAGGATCTTCTTATAGGTGGTAAGCTGCTCATCTGTCAAGGAACCTTCATTAGCCAATACTTATTGTGCTAAAGAGTTCATATCATAGCTGGCCTCCCTTAAATAGTCTGTCTTACCCAAGTCTCCTCCAGACCGTGACAGATGAGGGAGACAATACTGTGATAACCCTTGCCCTCCCAAAGCTAATACCACCTCCTGGATCATTTACAGTCACCTGTTATACACCATGACCATTACATGCAGCACATTGTCTTGTAACTCTCTCGCTATCTGCTGTGTGATGTCCTTAGTGAGACTGTTTTTATACTTCTCCCAAAGACTCAAGGGACTGGAGAGTTAACAAAACACCAACTCTACTGAAAATAGCTCCGGCAATTTATGAGGTGAATCACCCACAGCAGCATCCTCTAAGGTAGTATCCCAATGTTGTGAAAAATAGACCTATGCTCAATACCCTTCGGTGTGGGCTGCGCACCCTAACTTCCACTCAAGTGTTGTATTTAATTCAAAATCAATTTGTTTTTCATTCATTCATCATTGTTTCTATTCTTCAGTGGGTGCCTAATGTAGAATAGTAATCAGTTTGTGGTGAGTTCAACAATAGTCAATAGTTTATTTACAGATGCAGTGAAGCTGGCAATGCATTTCGGACTTTAAAAGTCCTTCATCAGGGCTTGATTGCTTCATTTGATCAACACCAATCATTAATCCACTGATACCATAGCAAATGTGGAGCCCAATTGTCCCATCGTGACTATGATACCATAATAATTAGAACAAGACAACATGCACAAAGGCATTGTTAAAAACGAATCATATACATGTGAAACATATCATATGCATTACACAATTGTATAGAAGAAAAAAAACAATAAATAAATAAAATCAAATAAATGAAAAGCAAAAAATGTTATTTGGTACGTATCTCTCATTACTTCATGCTGTACATTGGTCATTGGCATAAAATGTGTATTCAGTCACTACTAGTGTCCTTGTGTTAATATTTCTCCTTTTCGCCAGTCACATTAGAATTCCACCAAACCTGTCGTGAAATTATCAAACTCATTCCTATATTCAGTTTAGCCCTGGTGTGGCAAATACCATGGCCATTCTTTGTCTTAATGCCACCCCCGTGCCTGTGTTACGCTAATTTTACCTACTCTAGCGTACTGACCTTGCAAAGATACGTACAACTCTGGCTACAGTGTGTATTCTGCAAAAGGTACATACAATATGTCAGTCAGCTTTGGTGCTCGGAACGCTGGCTCAAATTAAATTTCAGTGCTGTATTTCTAGAATGACTTTAGTGTATATTGTGTAGGGTGGTGCTCAGTGTAATTCTAGATGATCTGTTACCATTAAAGTATTGCGACTACTTGCTCTAATGCATACTCATAAATCAAATTGTTAATCTTAAACATCATGTCAATGCTGCATCCTAGGTCAGCTGAGGCGTATTGCACTACTTAATGAGATGGGACACAATATTCTTGGTATCTTTAACTCAACATCAATATCTACTATCTCAAAATCCATCATGTATTCCACATTGCTTCTGTGGATGCCTTCTGGGACCCTATGACTATTGTTATCTCTTCCCAAGTCACAGATCAGACAATTTGTTAATGAAAAATGGTGCACTGGCTAGTATTCGGGTCTGACATCAGGTCATCCATTGATTTACTATGGCATTGTGGACTCACAACTAATCAACACATCGAATACAGTCGGTTAGTGATCTGACACTTACGACACAATGTTGAAAGTCATGCCTATCATAGTACTCTGTTTCTAATTACATCAGGTGAGTAGCTGAATAATATCAAACTACTTCTAAGAAATCAATTCAGATCCCATTCTTCGTTCATTCCTTTCGGGCTCAGGGCATCTAAGCAATCGATCCAAAAAGCTTCTTTTTGAGCTCTTAAACTTTTGAAGTCTTTCCTTTTGCCTTTTGTGTTAATTGACTCCAACACCTGAAACTTCAATTGTGAGATACTATGTCCTTTCTTGTTAAAATGCCTGGCCACTGCTGATGTGCCATTCTTATTTCTTATACATGATTTGTGCTCATTCATTCTAGTTAAGTTATTGCTCCCTTGATAAGCTAAGGTTGGTGAATTCCTGAATAAGTATTTTGTTCTTTCATCACTTGTGAGGATGTTCCAATGTTTGTTGATGCATTTCCTGATTTGTTTGCTCTGAGTGGAGAATTTTGAAACATAGACAATTGAGGGTGCAGTTTTCGTTGGTTGGTGGTTAAGTAAATCCTTGTGACTTTTTATGTCAGTTTTAGATATAGCTGCTGTCAGGTCTTCTTCGGGTACCCTCTTTCTCTCAATTTGGTGCATAAGATGGCCAATTGTGCGGTGTCCAGTCAAAGGATCTAAAATAAAGGATTGAATGCCCTTTTTTTTTTAAAACAAAAGGACCTAAAAAAAAGTTTTTTTAAAAAAGAAAACGGGTGGTTGGGGGGGAACCCCCATAAAAAAAAGAAAGCATTCAAAACTTTTTTTCCAGCACTTTTGGTGTGGACAAAAAGGCATTGGATCCTTTTGTTTTCGATCCTTTCAGCTACAACCCAATTGTGCATCACATTCTGCTTGGTCACTCACTATCCTGATTATCCTTAGCATCTTCCCATAGGATAGTTTTTTAGAGTGTGTTGAGGGTGAAAACTCCACCTATTTAACAAATTGTTCCTATTGGTTGGTTTTGTAAACAGCGTAGTCGATATTTGATGATCTTGCATGTTAATCAGTACATCTATAGGACTCTATGGGAGTGGGGACACAGAAGCACTGACACCGTTAGCAACGGTGCCGGTACTTCCGTGACCAGTCTGCCTACCATGGCCACTGCGCCCGGTAGGTTAAGCCCCGTTGGGCACAGCGGCCACGGCAGGCAGACAAAGAGTTTAACGATCCAAAAACAAGGGTGCCAGTGAGCTTACCCCCCTTGTTTCCAGACTGGCAAAATTAGAATGAGGCTCAGAGGGGAGATAATATTAAAAGTATGTGTCCCCAGCGAAATAATGGTACAGAATAGGCACGTTCCATTTTCTATGCTACCGGTAAGGAGTGTCCCCTCTTTTGTTTCAGAAGATCTTTCTCAAGTACCCAACAAGTTGTGGACAAATTATCTGCATGGCGTAGGGCTCAGGCGGAGTGTTGTGCCAATACACATCACAGTCAAACTAGGCGCAGTGCTGCCTAGAGTTAAACAGTACCATAAAGCAGCAGAGGATGGCATTTATGATGATGGCTCTTTTACATCAGGGTATCATAGTACCATATAATTCTGTCTGCAACACAGCAATTTACCCATTGAAGAAATCGAAGGGAGCTAGATGGAGGATGATTCAGGATTTGCGACCTCTCAATGATATAGCGTTGGATGAGTTTCCTGTGGTTCCTAATCCAGCTACAATATTTTGAAAAATAACCAAATCTATTAAAACAGAACATTCTTCTGTCATAAGTGCCTACAGTCATGTTAAAAACAAATGATTCATAAAATCATGAAATAAAATACGTTGAATTCTCAAAAATAAAGTACCTTTCCCCAGTACTCAAAAAAACTGTTGCTATTAATAGGCATTCATATGTAAATATAAAGCTTGGTGTCAAGCAAGCACACATTATTTCAATACTGAGAGAATCACTGTCAGCAGGCATTCACATTAGGTCTAATATCACCTCAAGAAGGTTAGGCGCAACATGATACCTAAAGAACCATTCAAGGGATTCACTATATATATAGGGCTAATCATCTGTCCATGAGGAAAAATACCAATCTATTGTTCCTGGCCCTGAACTATGAAAAGGATTAGGGATTTGATAAAAGATGCTACAGCCAAACCCTCTGGAATATTATCGATGGCGATACATCTAGGCCATATATAATGATCAACTCCCTCATTCCCCACTTTGCAAAATTATCCAAATAGATCGATCTCCTTGCCTTTAGGGCTGGGCAGTGTAGTAACACGTGTCATTTGTTTCTGTTTTCCCTGTCTTCTCACAGTAACATCACCAGGAGTTTACCAAACCTACCATTTTCCTCCAGGACCTCCCTTGTTGGCAGTGTATTCAGCATAATTTAAGGAGTAGAGTGCGATAATATCGATTCGGATATTGGGTAAGTAAAATTATATAATTACACTTCTTATGGGGTTCAACTTCAAATGGCTCAATGAGAGGTGTGTGTGGAGTTTCTCTGTTGTTATGATCCAAATTCTTTCAACTAGCAGTTGTTTTACTTTATCAGGATGGCAATCGAGGTTATCCTATCTGTACCTAAGTCCAACAACGACTTATCACAGATATCCCATATAGTAGCCATATATTTATACTCTGCGGTTTCCCCTTTGCAAATATAGGGATTAGTTTACCCAGGTCTACATAAAGTCTGTGGTGCCATCATGCTTCTAAACAGTGCCATCATTTGCCATTGAACCTGGACCTGCAGCAAGGCTAAACCAAGTTCGAACCTAATTGCCACCATAGAAATATTGTAAGGGACCCTTAAGGTCTTCCTCCAAAGCCTACCACCCAGGGTTTCCCAGCAATTCCTTATAATGGAGTTGTATTTCATAGAGAAGCGACCATATTTATGGTGAAGTTTCATCAACTGATTAGCTAATGGAAGTGCTTTCTATTTAAGAAAGGCATGCAGCCTGCAATTCCATGGTTGTGCCATTAGTGGGAAACACAAGTATAGTACATTTGAAGCAATTTCTATGGGAACTCCACCCATCCTCCATCCCAGTTTTTTCTTTCTCCTACTTCTTGAGAATATCATAATAGGAATGTTCCTAGGGTTTACAGTTAGTCTGTTCTTTCTCGTTTTTTTGTAATTACTGTAGAGCATGGATTTTCGATGATAGATCATATAGTAGATCACTGCTGCAGGCCCACAAAGAAGCACAATGGACAAACATACTATAATTTGGACTGACAGAATGATCACCAGTTTTCAGGAGTTGAAATGCTCCTGTTTTGCTAGCCCCTGATTACACTAAAGAGTTTGACCTTTTCTCTTACTTCAATGGTCAGATGATGACAGCAGTTTTGACACAACACAGTTCTACGAGCAAGAAGCCCCTGGGTTATTATGATGGTATGCTGGATTCTGTTGTGCAGGGACAGGTCCCTTGCAAACAAGCATTGGTTGCAGCTGTGTTTGAAATTGAGAAATTGCCCACTATTTTGCTGGAATGTTCTTTGACCTTGACGTTGAACATACAGTATTTGCTACATTGGAGAGGTCCATATTTACATTGACCATGCAAATGGCATCTGCAAATGAGGTTATCCTTTCCCAACCATCCATTAACATTGTTCATTGCAAAACAGTGGACGCTGATACCTTCTAGACCGAACCCATTACTGGCGATGACAAGGTTTATTATTGTTTCACGTACAAGGAAACTGAAGATGGAATTCCCAAAGCACATGACTATGCCCTAGATGACGGAGAGGTATTCTGTGTTGACGGGTCATCAACTATTGACCAGGAGACAGGTCAGCGATATAATGGTGTAGCAGTGGTTCAACTGGTTGATGGGGGATATGAAGCTTTTGTGCAGCAAATACTATCAGGTAGTTACTCTGTGCAGGAAGCAGAATTGATTGCCCTTATTGAAGCACTTGAGGCAGTGCACGGGTGCTAAGTAATCATGAATTCAGACTCAGCCTATTTTACAGCTACTGTACACTCAGGGTTGTCAAGGTTAATGAGGAGAGGGTTTTTTCAGAGCTGATGTGTCCCCTGTGCAACATGCAGCTCTTTTAGACAGATTGTTTGAGGCCCTTGCATAACCCACAATTGCCACAATCACCAAGTGTGCCACAAATACAGGTGTGGGGGACTTTCTCTCTGTCTGGAAGGAAGTGGCAGCTGCTGCAAAGTTGGCATCATATTTACCAGTAACGGACATTCCAGAGCATCCAGCACTTGTAATTATGCTGCTGCAGTTGTGAGTGCATTACACTGCACTTTCCATCCCTGAAATAATTGAAATACAAGTTCAAGTGCTGCAAAGTAAGAAGTTTCTATGGCAGAGAAGGGGTTGTCCGCAATCCCCAACTGATTTGGTGTGGTGTGTTAGGGAGTGTGTTCTTGCTCTCTGTTAAGGCTAATTTCCCAAACCTAGTAAGTCCCCCAGCAGCTTTGCTGGATTTTTGGGGTTTCTTTTTTTCTTCCACTCTTAGACATGATTTGAGATATTCTTTGAATTTGGAATATGTTTTATGGGCTATGGGGTCTTTTACTCCATAGGGTTTCATGTATTTTTGGTAAGTGTGTTAACCAGCACCCTCAATGTAGTAACACAGGGGTGTCATAGTGACCCCCAAACATAGACTCCATACCCTGGGACTGACTACTGTCTCCCAGGGCATGTAAAGTCACCATTGACTTCACTAGTCTTAAATTGTGAACAGAACCAGTACAAACCATCATATTGTGGAAGTACTGGTAGGGGTAATTAGATTGCCCCTCGGTCTGTTTTTCGAGGGGGCACTGTGCAGTCCCCCCTCGTCGAGTTTCTAGCTGGTGGCAGTGGTTACCACGCGAAATATTCCACCAGAATATTTCCAATGGGATTTTCCCGTTCATTTTAAACGTACCACTTTTTTGGTGCAATGTTAAAGATACTGCCGGGTTATTTATTTAATATTTATTCCCCGGTTGGGTCTTTTTGCCGGGACTCAGTTTTAAAATGGCATTTGTGTTCGCCTCTGTAACTCCAACCCAAGTAAAGCCCTTTGTTGCACTTTTTGGCGGGCTTCTGAACAGAAGCCTCCAAAAGTGGTGCCACTCTGTCTGGGTCTACAGGATGTGTGGGAGGGGGGTTTAGGCACCCTGTTGTGAGTTTCCTCGGCAACTCAAGTTGCACTCTTGTGTGTTTGGCCCAGTGGTGAGCCGCCCGGCTCACCACTTAGCATGTTTCAGTGACAGCTAGGACTGATGAATGGGGGTTTTCTGCATAAAAGCAGGGCTTTGGGGACTGGAATTTCAGAAGTCGCCACAGGACCAAAGAATCCGAAGAGGGAGAAGCTGAGCCGACCTGCAACGACGACACCACCAGTGGAGCCCTGCTGATCCGTCTCACCACTTCCCAACGACAGAGAAGATCTTCATCCCGGAGAGTCTTCTTCCTCTGAACTGGTGGGGATAACCAGTTCGCCCTCTTTTCGCCTTCCTGGATCGTCTTGTGGTCGAATCGCCTGTGCCAAGCACCCCGGCGGCCGGATAGCCACGCTTCACCACTACCGCGAATAAAAGGGTAGTACCTTTTAACCGGGAAACTCTGCGGCTGGTTTCTTCCCTGGCAGTGCAACGACCTCCAGCTTTCCTCCATGTCGAGATCTCCTCTTCCCCTGGACGAAGCACCGACTTGCATCCACTGCCAGGAACAACTGTCCCCGCTGGAGGTTTCTCACCATTTCAGGTACTGTGTCCCGCCTGGTCTTCCTTGCAACAGACTGTTCAAGGTGTCCCGTAAATCCTTGACTTTCTATCCTGGGGTGACTTGGGACCGGCTAACTAACTTTTTCTGAACTGATCCAACCCTTTTTGAACTATCTGCAAATAGTACTTTAAAGTACTATTCAACTGTGTGATCTTGGACGCATTCCGCCTTGCTCTCTCCAAGAGTGGGCCTGGCCTATGACTTTCTTGCTCCTCAGTAGACTCTGCCTTTTCTGACTTGCTCTGGTTCTCTTAAAGTGTTGGTATTGTGTATTTTCCTAATTCTGCCTTTTTCCCTCCCATTTTAATTAACTTATTGGAGTACCATCTTAGGTTAAGTGCTCACCTCTGTCTGAAAATAAGTGGTGTTTCAACTAAGACTTGTTCAATAAGTAATCAGGGATGTATATATATTGATAGTGACAGTGTTTGAACTTGCTTGCCATATTAGTGTTAGTGTATTTTACAAGTGTGTTTTTAAATAAATAATTATATACTTTTATACCCAAGCTCTGGTCAGTGTTTGCTTGTGCTACTGTATCTCTGTAACTATTTTGTATACTCTATATACTGTCTAACTCTTCTTGATAGAAGTCTGACTGCTCAGCCACAGCTACCAGGTAAATCTGGGTAGTACAGACTGCTACCAATTGGGTTTACTGCCAACACCTGTAGTCCTAAGCCTTTTGCAGTGGTCCCTAAGGGAACTGCATAGGTTTCTGCCTAACACTGGTGTACAGCAGTGGGATTTGTATTGAGTATACATTTCAGTGTGCTTATAGATACATTAGTGCAACTAACCACAAAGCTTAGCACTAAAACGTTTATTTACTAACCTGTCAACTATGGAAAGTTATAGTCAAGAGTCCCTTGCTACAAAAACTGCTGATTGTTTAAGAGTTCTCTGTAAGCATAAGAATCTCCTGACTAAAGGCAAGAAAATGGAGCTAATACAAAGGTTGTTAGCAAACCGAAGTCTGGATGGTGGTTCAGAGGAACCTACCACTCCAGCAAATGTAGATAACAGTAATGATATTGATATTGATCCCATTATTGATAATCTTGAGTCAGAACCAGAAGAGGAGGGTGAGGATGATGTAGTTGTCCCCCCTAGGCCTCTACCTACTTTGCCAGGTCCCACAATTAGTCCTCAATGTCTTGAACTAGAGAAAATGAAACCTGAATTGGAGTTTAAGAGACTTAATGCTCAAACAGAACAAAGCCACCAAGAACTAAGGCTCTGTCACGATGCCCGCTCCGGGGGAGCCTGCTCAGGCCCTGCGTCCCCGAAAGCGGACATCAAGTCCCCAGGGAAGGTCCCAGCAACCCCTTATAGGGGCCCTTTGGACAGCGTCCTGGCACCTATGGCGCCAAGCTCATAGAAAACGTCAGTCCTGGCGCCATAGCCGCCAGGCTCATTATGAAAGTGTTTGGGTGCACTTACCTGATGCAGACCATGCTGCAGAACCCCGGCCTCCTTGAGGCCTGAAAGGAACTACTTTACCTGCGGGACTCATTTACCACCCGGGCGTGGTCGGGGAAGGATACATACCTGATTGGAGGAAGGACACATTCTAGGAACTTCTTCCAAGGCTATTTAAACCACACCCAATCAGCCACACGTGCTTCGCGTTGTTCTGCATCTAGCAGCTGGACGCTCACCGTGTCTGCTCCTGCATCTTGACTTCTGCCACAACTGCCAGTATCCTGAATCACCTGCAAAGGAAGGGAACAAGAGAACAGAAGAAGGAAAATGCCTCACCTGCTAAATCTGCATCCCAGAGACATTTCGCCGACAATCCTGAAAAGGAAGACATTTATTTTTAAAAGCACATCGCATCGATCGCTGCAGCGCCGCATTCTACTCACCTTTACAGGGCGCCTCCATGTTCAGCAGCGACCATCCGGATTCGCAGTCGCGCCCCCGCGCCTATGGAGAAAAAGACAAGAACAAAGGTGAGAGAAAGAAGGGAAAAGGGAAGCTAAAACTCCATGTCAAGACTTACCTTTTGGGTCATTCCCTTTTCATTTCGGGTCCGCGCCGCATCCAGGCATTTTCGGACCCCGGCCCCTAAGGGGAAAAAGACATCAGCATTAATGAGTGAATGAAAAGACATTACCAAAACACTCATTAAAGACTTACCTGATTTCCACAGGGATTTCACCGCTCACCTCGGGTCGGTGCCTGTTCCCCGGCATTCCGTACCCCGGCCCATATGGGGAAAAAGACACTAGCATTAGAACATTAATGCATGGACACAAAGGGAACCACTTATAGAAAAACTTACCTGGAAGCCAAGCAAGTTTGGTTCTCACCCATCCGAAAATCCAGTGACGTAACTGGATACCAACGCGCCCCTGCATCAGAAGCAGGATGGAGAGCTCGTCCTTCCAGACCCTAAGGTGAGACGCTAAGGGGAAGCACAGAAGGGTTTTGAGGAGGGTGAGAGGGGTAAGTGGGAGGCCGATTGCATTACCCCGCAGACAGTTAACCCCCTATTCTCACCTACAGAAGGATACTTCTGCGAGTCAGACAAGCCAGATCTGGGGCCCGGTCCAGTCCGTCTTCCGAACCCTGCGCATCACCTTAGACGAGGTCACAGCAGCGCGAACCAGGCCAGCGCCCCCGTGGGAGTCAGGTGAGCGTTACAGAACGCGAAGCCTTCCTACAAATTCCCACCCAGGCGCTATGGAAACTTCTGAGACTGATCAGTTGGCCCAATTACTGGGGGAATTACGGGCCGAAGTACATGCCGCTCGTCAAGAGACTAATGCCCTCAAGAGGGAATAAATAATATCAAAGGAAAGAACTGATGACCTGGCTAGACAGCTTTTGCAAGGTCAAGCTGGACAAACTCCTTTACCCTGTTCCGGAGGGAACCCTGCTCCTGTGGTTCCCAGTAACCCTGTGCAGATTAATCTACCTGGAAACATGCCGCTGGCCCCACCTGAACGCTTTGCTGGAGACCCCAAACGATTTGCCGTATTCATGAATCAGTGTCGTTTGCACTTCCTATGCAGACCTGGGGCCTTCCCTAATGATCAGACCAAAGTAGCCTTTGTATTGTCATATCTCAGTGGCTGCGCTGCCGATTGGTCAGTTCCACTGGTTACTCAAGATGACCCGATTCTCCGTGATTTTCAAGGATTTCAAGCAAGCATGGAAAGGTTATTTGCTCGACACTCTCAGGGGCAGGCTCTGGATGACGAACTTCTATCCCTGCGACAGGGCAATCAGGACCTCCTATCCTATATTGCAACCTTTAATAGACTAATTGTGGAAACGGGATGGCCAGAGGATAAAAGAGTCACGTTATTTTATCGAGGTCTACACGGAGAACTTAAAGATGTCTTGGCCCAAGTTGTAAATCCGCCCCAAGAATGCACAGAATATATAGACTTAGTGGTCCAATTGGATCACAGACTTCAAAACAGAAAAACAGATCGGTCCAGGTTTGAGACCCGGGTGTTGGTCAAGACCCACGCTAACCCCAAGGGAGTTGATGTCTTTGAGCCTATGCAAATTGGAGGGGTTAAGGAACCCTTAACTCAAAAGGAACGTGAAAGGAGGCGGCAGTTAAAATTATGTCTTTATTGCGGGAACTTTGGACACTTTCTACGAGATTGCCTGGCAAAACCGCCCCAAAAAGCGGTAGGAGCCGCTGATAAAAACCATGAAGACTCTGTTTCGGGAAACGACTCAGCCCGACAAGCGTAGGGGTCCGCTTGCCGAGCTTGAAAACTAACTCTCAGACCTCGCATTTCATTGTGCCAAAGGTTCTCGTAGATCCAGAAAAGCCAAGCGGTTGCATGCAATAAAGGAATACATCGATAGTGGGGCTATTGGAAACTATGTGGATTGTGAATTGGTCTCTAGGATTAACCTCTCCCTCCGTCCTAAAACCAGCAAAGATGTCATCACCAAAGTCGATGGAACTGAAATTGCCTCTGGACCGGTAACACATTCCACTACTGGGGTGACTCTTATTGGTCCTGACGGCCATCGGGAGGCAGTTGTGTTTGATGTAATCAAGGCTCCACAGTTTCAGGTTATTCTTGGAATTCCTTGGTTAGAGACACATAATCGTCGAATTGATTGGCGAGCTAAGAGAATAACCTTCCCGGATTGTGCACAAACATGCTACCCAGAAAACCTGAAGATTAATCTAGCATCTGTAACCTCTGCCTCCATGCAATTACCTCCGGAATACCAGGACTTTCAGGACGTCTTCCAAAAGGAACAGGCCAACACGTTACCTCGTCACAGATCGTACGATTGCCAAATCGATCTGGTGCCCGGTGCACAACCCCCTTGTAGCAGGATTTATGCCCTTACCGAACCTGAGAACCTGTATTTGAGGCAATATTTGGATCAATACCTCGCCAATGGTTTTATTCGCCCGTCAAAGTCCCCGGCATCCTCGGCTTTGTTCTTCGTGCCTAAAAAAGAAGGCGACCTTACAACTTGTATCGATTACGGCGCATTGAACCAGATAACGGTTAAAAACCGTTATCTTCTGCCTCTGATTCCTGAACTCCTTGACCAGGTGAAGGACGCTTGCATATACACCAAGTTAGATCTCCGGGGGGCATATCATCTGGTGCGAGTAAAAGAAGGCGACGAATGGAAAACAGCCTTCCGTACAAAATATGGATTATTCGAATACCAGGTAATGCCTTTCGGGTTGTGCAATGCGCCTGCTGCCTTCCAATTCTTCATGAATGATGTCCTTCGGGAACTCATCAATGTTTGTGTTGTCGTCTATATCGATGACATTCTAGTGTACTCCTCTTCGGAATCTGATCACAGAAAACACGTTAGGGCAGTTCTGGAAAAACTGCGCCAACACAAACTATTTGCTAAACTGGAGAAATGTGTTTTCCATACCACAGAAGTTGAGTTTCTCGGTTTCATCCTGACACCCAAAGGAGTCCGAATGGACTCAAGAAAAGTGGATGCCATCCTCAAATGGCCATCACCTAGCTCTGTAAAAGGGGTTCAAAGCATGCTCAGCTTTGCCAATTTCTATCGCAGGTTTATCCAGGAATTTTCGCGCATAGTACAACCCATTACTGCACTCTTGAGGAAAAATAAACGTTTTGAATGGTCTGAAGAAGCCGAGTAGGCCTTCCAGGATTTAAAAGCTAAGTTTACCTCCGCACCTATATTGAAACACCCACGTCCAGATCTCCCGTATGTCATCGAAACTGACGCATCCAGCCTAGCCATGGGAGCAGTTCTGTCTCAAAGAGATTCTGAAACCAACCAACTGCATCCCGTAGCATTTTGGTCCAGAAAATTCTCGGCACCAGTGATTAATTACGCAATCACTGACAAAGAACTGTTAGCCATAAAGTCCGCTTTTAAAGCCTGGCGGCATTACCTGCTTGGCGCTCGACATACCATCACGGTGATCACTGATCACCGGAATTTACAGTATTTGAAAACCGCCAAGGCTCAGTCATCACGGCAGCTCCGATGGGCTTTGTTTTTCACTGAATTTGATTTCGTGATTACCTATCGACCTGGCTGCAAGAACGGCAGAGCAGATGTCTTATCCCGAATTGGAATGGGAGAATCTGATACAAACTCAGAACCAGTACCAATAATTCCCGAACAGAGAATTCTAGGCATGACTTCGTTACAGATGCTTGAAGACATTCAAGTCAGAGTGAAACAACTCCTGGACCCTACAGTCCTACAGGATTGGATACAAAAGGGATCAGACTTTACATTGATAATGGTTTACCTTATTACCAAGGACGCTTATTCCTGCCGCACAAGGATTTACACAAACTAGTTATTTCAGGTTATCATGATACATTAATAGAGGGACACCCCGGTATTGCCAAGACAATGGAAAAGATGAAACGACAATTCTGGTGGCCCTCTTGGCGAAAAGATGTTAAATCTTTTGTGATGTCCTGTGGTGTTTGCGCCCAAAATAAAGGTCAAAAGAAAAGACCAGCCGGTCTCCTTCAACCTCTAGACATACCGTCAGCACCCTGGCACACCCTATCAATGGATTTTATTACGGACTTGCCTCCTTGTTCGGGATACAATACCATTCTGGTAATTGTGGATTTGTTTTCCAAAATGGCCCACTTCATTCCTTTGAAAGGTTTACCTTCAGCTTCTGTCCTAGCCAAAGAATTCCTCGGAAATATTGTTCGGCTACATGGATTCCCATCTATACTAATCTCTGACCGGGGAAGCCAATTCATTTCCCACTTCTGGCGCAAATGTTGTCAAATGGCACAAATCGACATAAGATTATCGACAAGTCACCACCCTCAGACCGAGAGGACAAATCAGACCCTTGAGCAGTACTTACGGTGTATGTTACAGCAATCTGAAAGCAACTGGAAAGACATTCTTTGGATAGCCGAATACGCATATAATAATTCGGTACACTCTGTAACTGGCCATAGTCCTTTTTATACCTTGTTTGGACATCACCCTCGAACCTCAAACCTCGACTGACCTCAGAACCTCGGAGTGCCCGCAGTAGAACATCTGCATTCTACCATTACCCGAGCCTTCAAAGAGGCAACCACGCATTTACAACAAGCCAAGAGAAAATACAAGGAGAATGCTGACCTACATCGGAGTGAAGCACCTCCGTATCAGATTGGGGATCAAGTGTGGTTAGCTGCCAGACATCTACCGCTCAAAGGGCCTCAAACATTTAATCCAAAATATCTGGGACCTTATCCTATTACAGCAATAATTAACCCAGTAGCGGTTAAACTTGATTTACCAGCTAATATGCGAATTCACCCTGTTTTTCATGTGTCACTTCTGAAACCAGTGGTCCCCGGAACCCGACTACTCAAACCTCCAGAACCAATTCAAATAGATGGGGAACCCGAATTCGAAGTGAAGAACATTTTAGATTCAAAAATGTTTAGGTCAAAGCTTTTCTACCTAATTGATTGGAAGGGGTACGGACCTCAGGAGAGGTCGTGGGAACCCAGTGACCATGTGCATGCACCTCGATTAGTCAGGAAATTCCACCGACTCTTCCCAAACAAACCAAAACCCCCGGAGGGAACAACCTTGGGAGGGGCCTTGGGGGGGAGTGCTGTCACGATGCCCGCTCCCGGGGAGCCGGCTCAGGCCCTGCATCCCCGAAAGCGGACATCAAGTCCCCGGGGAAGGTCCCAGCAACCCCTTATAGGGGCCCTTTGGACAGCGTCCTGGCGCCTATGGCGCCAGGCTCATAGAAAACGTCAGTCCTGGCGCCATGGGCGCCAGGCTCATTATGAAAGTGTTTGGGTGCACTTACCTGATGCAGACCATGCTGCAGAACCCCGGCCTCCTTGAGGCCTGAAAGGAACTACTTTACCTGTGGGACTCATTTACCACCCGGGCGTGGTCAGGGAAAGATACATACCTGATTGGAGGAAGGACACATTCTAGGAACTTCTTCCAAGGTTATTTAAACCACACCCGATCAGCCACACGTGCTTCGCGTTGTTCTGCATCTAGCAGCTGGACGCTCACCGTGTCTGCTCCTGCATCTTGACTTCTGCCACTCCTGCCAGCATCCTGAATCACCTGCAAAGGAAGGGAACAAGAGAACAGAAGAAGGAAAAGGCCTCACCTGCTAAATCTGCATCCCAGAGACATTTCGCCGACAATCCTGGAAAGGAAGACATTTATTTTTAAAAGCACATCGCATCGATCGCTGCAGTGCTGCATTCTACTCACCTTTACAGGGCGCCTCCATGTTCAGCAGCGACCATCCGGATTCGCAGTCGCGCCCCCGCGCCTATGGAGAAAAAGACAAGAACAAAGGTGAGAGAAAGAAGGGAAAAGGGAAGCTAAAACTCCATGTCAAGACTTACCTGTTGGGTCATTCCCTTTTCATTTTGCTGTCCGCGCCGCATCCAGGCATTTCAGGACCAAGCCCCTAAGGGGAAAAATACATCAGCGTTAATGAGTGAATGAAAAGACATTACCAAAACACTCATTAAAGACTTACCTGATTTCCACAAGGATTTCACCGCTCACCTCGGGTCGGTGCCTGTTCCCCGGCATTCCGTACCCCGGCCCCTATGGGGAAAAAGACACTAGCATCAGAACATTAATGCATGGACACAAAGGGAACCACTTATAGAAAAACTTACCTGGAAGCCAAGCAAGTTTGGTTCTCACCCATCTGAAAATCCAGTGACGTAACTGGATACCAACGCGCCCCTGCATCAGAAGCAGGATGGAGAGCTCGTCCTTCCAGACCCTAAGGTGAGACGCTACGGGGAAGCACAGAAGGGTTTTGAGGAGGGTGAGAGGGGTAAGTGGGAGGCCGATTGCATTACCCCGCAGACAGTTAACCCCCTATTCTCACCTACAGAAGGATACTTCTGCGAGTCAGACAAGCCAGATCTGGGGCCCGGTCCAGTCAGTCTTCTGAACCCTGCGCATCACCTTAGATGAGGTCACAGCAGCGCGAACCAGGCCAGCGCCCTCGTGGGAGTCAGGTGAGCGTTACAGGCTCAGAGAAATGGAGCTCAAGCATGAGCTAGAGATGAAGAAATTGTCTGTTGAAAATGCTTCTCTCTCCGGATCCTTTAGGAGTTCCAGTCCCAAAAGACCCTGGATGCCTAAAGAGCTTGTGGGTATGTATGAACCTAAGTTGGATGTGTTGGATTGGCTGAGTTTGTTTGAGTATAATCATGGACTCCAGAACATCACAGGAAATGAGTTACTTTCCTGGTTGCTCTCTAGGCTCCCCCCTGTTGCAACTGATGTGGTAATGGAGTTGGGGGAGGAGGATAAGAAGGATTATGAATGTGTGAAGCTAGCTTTGATAGCTAGATTTGGGAAGACCCCTTCCCAGTACCTTAAGAGGTTTGGGACCCTCAAAAAGCATGATGGTACCCATTGGTTGGGCTACCTGGGTGAGTGAAAGTTTGAAGAACTTAGAGGGATGGATTAAGGGTTACAAAGTGAACACTTATGAGGGAATGAAGAATCTTGTGATGTTGGAGTCAATTTATGATGCCTGCTCTCCTGACCTGAGACAGCACTTGGCTGATTCAAAGGAATTAGATTCCAGAAAGCTAGCTAAGGCTGCTGACTTGTGGGTTGCCAACAGGGCTACTCACAAGGACTCTGGGGTAACTCAGAAAAAGGATGAGGGGAAACAGCCTAAAAAGGACTCCAAAGAGAATTCTAATAATTCCAATCCCAAAGAGGGCCCCAAACAAAACAATAAGGGTAAGCCACAAGGGAAACCGAATCAGGCTAGTGTACCTTCTGGTGCCAAACATTGAAGGAGGTCAGAGCAAGCAACCATTCCAGAAAGCATTTGGAAGATGCTATGTTTGTAGCTCGCCTGACCATGTGAAAGGGGATCCCAGATGCAAGGGTAAGCCTTCAGGGGTCCACACTTTCTCCTTAGCCTTTGCTCCAGAGGAGGAAGTACAGATGGCCAGTGGAAACATTCTGTTACTAGCTGATGAACCCATTGGAGTCTCAGCTAGTGTTTCTTTAGTGTCTCTGGGGTTGTGGGAACAACAGAATTTGGATGTATATAATTCTATCCCGGATAATACTAAAGAGTATTATAAGGACAGTGTCCAGGTGAATGGTCAGGAGACTCCTGCCATTAGGGACACTGGGGCCAGCATAACTGTGGTGGATAAATCATTTTTTCAGGTAGAGGATGTTGCTAAGGCACCCAAACACCTCACCAAGTTAACTGGATGGCCGGTGCAGATGCTTCCCCAATTACCAGTTCTCATCCAGTGTAATAACATGGCTGTGAAGATACTTGTCAGCATACAAGGTGAGGTACCAGGAAGTGTTCTGTTGGGAAATGACCTGAAGACTCTTGGAGTAGAGTAACATACCGCCAGACCTCCTAGTAAAAGGTTACAGGAGCTCACCAGACCTGCAAGGGAGAGAACCATGAGAGGTACTCCCAAGGAGATGATGAAAAAGGATATCACTCCTACTCCACTGGAGTTACAACTTGCTATCTCTGAACAACAAGAAGCAAAGGGGAAACCCAAGACTTCTAGGAAAAAGCCAGCAGCAAGCACTCCAGTGCTTCCAACAAGGACTTCCCCTAGGTTGTCCAAAGTTACACCTGTAACTCCCCCTCCAGCTGAAGCTGAGAGGGTGGTACAACCCTGTGTGGTTGAGCTAGACTCTGAAGAGGAGCTAGTGGAAGGCCAAGAACTCATTGGAGATCTGGATCCTGTTGACCATCCTGAGCTGCAGTCTTTACTGGCAGAAGGTGGACCCAACAGGGCAGACTTCAGTAAGGGACAGAGAGAATGTCCAACTCTGGAAGGTCTTCACCAACAGGCAGCTTCTCAGGCTGATGGGCAAGAGCCTGGGAAGTATAGGTTGCACTGGGAAGATGGCCTCTTCTACAGTGAACTGACTGAGTCTGAACCTTATGACTACAAGCGGCATGTAGTACCTCAAGAAAACAGACAACAGTTCTTTCAACTGGCCCATGAGATTCCTTTGGCTGGTCACATGAATTTCAAGAAGACCAAGGAAAAGCTCTCACTCTACTTTTATTGGCCAAAGATGGGGGCTGAGGTAGATAAGTTTTGCAAGAGCTGCGACACCTTCCAAACTTCTGGTAAGGTTGGTCCCAAGAATGTGGCACCATTAGTGCCTCTCCCAGTTGTGGGAGTCCCATTTGAGAGGGTAGGGATTGACATTGTTGTCCCCTTGATCCTCCAATCTCCTCAGGCTACAGGTTCATCCTTGTTGTAATAGACCATGCTACTAGATACCCTGAGGCAATTCCTATGAGGACTGTTACCGCTCAGGCTGTGGCTAAGGCCCTCCTTGGTATTTTTACCAGGGTTGGTTTTCCTAAGGAAGTAATCTCTGACAGGGGGTCAAATTATATGTCCCACTACATGAAAGCCATGTGGAAAACCTGTGGAGTTACTTACAAGTTTTCTACCGCCTACCACCCTCAGACAAACGGGTTCGTAGAAAGGTTCAACAGAACCATGAAGAGCATGATAGGTGCTTTAGAAGATCCCCTTAAAAGAAAGTGGGACCTTCTACTGCCATGCCTTCTCTTTGCTTATAAAGAAGTCCCTCAGGAGGGAGTAGGTTATTCTCCCTTTGAACTTCTTTATGGCCATCCAGTCAGAGGTCCATTGGCCCTGATTAAGGAGGGGTTGGAGAGTACTCCTTCCCCCAAGCCAGTCAGAGGGACTGACTATGTGATAGGTCTCCGGAGGAGAATGTCACACATGATGGCAGAAGCTAGTGATAACCTGAAAGCTGGGCAAGCTTTGGTCAAGCATTGGCATGATCAAAAGGCTAACATGGTTGAGTTCACTCAAGACCAGCTAGTGCTAGTTATGATCCCAACAAGGCAGAGGGCCTTGCAAGATAAATGGATGGGACCCTTCAAGGTTGTGGGTAAACTTGGAGAGGTGAACTATCTGGTGGACTTGGGCAATCCCAAGGAGGCTCCCAGAGTCTTCCACACCAACCGACTAAAGGCGTATGTCTCCAGGCCTGAAGTAGGAGGCTTGCTTCTAGCTTCAACAGAAGAGGAAGAAGAGAGTGAAGCTCTCCCTGATCTCCTCAAGGCCTACCCTTGGATGAAAAGATTGAAGGAGGAAATCTCTCTTCAAATCTGACACCTGAGCAACAAGACGAGTGCAAATCTATGTTAAATCAGTTTGCCTGCCTGTTCTCACTTTCACCAGGCTTGACCCCTGGGGGCCAGCATGATATACTCACTAGTGACTGTCTGCCAGTCAAAAACAGAGGATCTAGAATGTCAGAAAATTTAAGGACCCACATCAAAGTGGAGGTCAAGAAGATGCTTGATCTCAGGTTAATAGAGCCCTCTACTAGTCCATGGTCTAGCCCAGCTGTGTTAGTACCAAAGGCAGGATCCAAAGAATTGAGATTCTGTGTGGATGTGAGGATGGAAGCGGGGTTGCCGGCGGGTTGCACGACACCCAAAGGGAGGAGCCTGCTGTGCTTCGGGCGAACGTGGTGAAACTGCTGCCGCAAGTTGCGCTGACGGGGAGCGCCGGGGAGGCGTCCCTGAGAACAGGGATGCCTTGCCAGCATTCCGCGGCGGTGCCGACTTCGTGGCCGCAGCGCCGGGTACTCTCATGAGGACCCAGGTCACTGACGCTGCGGCTGAGCAGTCCGCGGACACGACGTGCCTCGGCGGCCTCCTACGGTGAGCGGCGGCAGGGCTTGGGAAGTCGGGAGCCCGGCTCGTGCCGACCGCTCGGCATCGGAGGAACGCCATACACATGGCCAAGCAACAGCAAGAGTGGGCAAACCAGAACCCCCTCCTTACCTCGAGCAGGGCAGGCCTCCAGGAAACAAGCCTCCAGTGAGACACCATGTTGGGGGGGCGGGGCCTGTGGGGAAGGCGTGTATCAGGCACGACCCAGGTGGGATAGCGACCAGGGAGTGGCTGATGGCAAGGAGGGGGAGCCGGGACCGGCAACCAAGGGAAAGGAGAAGGAAGGGAGAGGGCAGCTCTACTTATAGAGGGTGGGTGCCTACAGACCCCACCAATCGGAAGGGGGGGAGGGAAGATGTCCCTGATTGGCCCTTTTTCCCTTCTAGCACTGGGTATAAAGGGGACTGGCCTAATGGCAGTGTTGTTGCTTTTTGCAGGGAGAAGGAGAGGAGAGTGAGAGCAACTGGTGGGCCTATCCGGGTCCGTGAGAATAGGAGACACTTCAAGAGGAGAGGGAATCCTGGTGCCTTTACTCACAGTGAAGCAACTGTGGGACAACCGGGACTCCGATTATCGTGGTTGAGACAATACATTTAACCAGCGTATAATAAAGGTCTTTCAAACTCCACATCGGCTACTGTCCTGATTCTCACAAGTGGCGTAGTTGGCAGGATTTATGAGAACGCAATGGAGAAAATAATACAAACTCTGTCAGAGGGGCAACAGCAGCTACAACAGCTCCTCCAACTTCAGACCCAGCAGGCGGCCGCTAATCACCAAGCCTTTCAGCAGGCAATACAGATGCAGAGTACCCTTCAGTCCACGTCTCAGGACAAACATCAAGAGACTATAAGACACCTGACGGATGCCGTGACCGGCACCCAAAACCAGCCCATGGTCCCTTCCGCAGTGTTACAGAAATTCAAGGAGAGCGAAGACCCAGCCTTCTTTTTCACCACATTCGAGAGGATTGCCGAAACGCACAGTGGCCAGTGGACCGCTGGGGCCAGTATGTCGCTCCCCTTTTGTCTGGTATCATGCAAGGAGCCTACCAGGCTGTTAACCCAAACGGAACCACCGCTTACGCTGAAATTAAGAAGGCAGTGTTGGACCGGTTGGGACTTGACGAGGAAGCCTACAGAATGAGGCTATGCGACACCAGACTCAAACCCGGGGAGAACCACCGACAGCTCTTCTACCGCTTTAAGGACCTCACCGAGAAATGGCTGCAAGCACCGGGAACCAGCCTACAGGATGTGTTGGACAAGGTCACCCTTGAGCAGTTTATCGAGGCCCTGCCCCCTCCGATGCAGAGATGGGTCCGACAACATCACCAACCCACCTTATCTGAGGCTGTGGACATAGCATCGACCTACCAAAAGGCCAGGTAGGGGGTAAACCCTTCGGAGCTGGTTCTTCGATTCGCAGCCCGATGCCACCATTGGAACCCTTCACAACCAAGAGCCTGAGAGTAGTGCCACCCAGATGGAGATCAATGGAAGAACGCCCTTTTAGAGTAGAAGAGAAGAGAAACAGTCCTGACGCTCGACCCACCCCGTTATCAACAAGATACCGGCAACCACAATGTTATGACTGTGGCGAGTGGGGCCATATAGCCCTGCTTTGTCTCCGGAAAAGAGGCACCGAGCCGATGGAGATCGGATTCATGAAGACGGAACAAGGACCGTGATGCCAGGGTCTCAACAACATGGACATCCGGGTAGACGGGAACCCGACCACGCCCTACTCGACAGTGGAAGTCGGCAGACGGCAGTGCTACCAACCGTAAGTGATTCTCCTTACCTCTCCAATGTTAGTATCCGGATACGGTGCATACACGGGGACGTGAGGACATACCCCATGAAAACCATAACAGTAGAGGTGGGCCCTAACATTACAGAGATGAGAGCTGCCGTCATCCCTTCCTTACCCGCCCCGGTGGTGATTGGAACCAATCTGCCCCACTTCCACCAGGCTCTCCAGGCCCTAGACCAGGGATGGTGGGAAGAAGCACCTTTTGCCAGGGAGCCCATCCCCCCGAACACCCAGGGGAGGGAGAGAATCAGTAGGAAAAGAAGGGAAGCCCGACTTGCTAAATGCGCATCCATGTATACCACCCAACGGATAGCCTGGAACCCCGAGGACCATGAGGACTCCATCCGGGGAGAAACCCTGATGGAACCTACCTTAAAACTTGCCCGCGAAAGAGCCATCATAGAAGGGGACCCAGACCTGACCAAGGGAGCCGGTTTTTCATCTAGACAGGGTCTGCTCTATCGGGTCCACCAGGAGGAGGGAGGAGCGTGAAGGCAACAACTACTCCTACCCAAAACACCCAGGATTATTGTTCTCCAACTGGCACACAATCACCCGTGTGGGGGCCATATGGCCTCCCTAAAGACACAGCAAAATATCCTAAAACGCTTCTATTGGCCAGGGATCTATGGGGAGGTGGCAAAATTCTGTAAAGGGTGCAAGACCTGCCAGTTGACAAGTGGGGAGAAGCCAACCAAGGCACCTCTACAACGGATGCCCTTGAACACGAAACCCTTCCAAAGGATAGGTATAGATCTGGTATGCCCGCTCGAGCCAGCCAGTCGTGGATACCGATACCTGCTGGTCATTGTGGATTATGCCACCCGGTATCCCGAGGCCTTCCCCCTAAAGGGGACGTCGACTAACCAAATATGCGACAAACTCGTCCCGTATTTCGTACGGGTAGGCCTACCCACCGAAATCCTTACCGATCAGAGTACGAACTTCATGTCGGCTGTCATGCGACAAGTCTGTGAAAAACTACAGATCAGACAGATGCGCACCTCATTCTACCACCTCCAGACGGATGGCTTGGTGGAGAGGTATAATCAAACGATAAAGAAAATGATGAAAAGAGTAACAGGCCCCGAGGGGAAGGACTGGGATAGGATCATACCCCTGATCCTAATGGTATTGAGGGACACTCCCTAATCCTCGACAGGGTTCTCCCCATTCGAGCTGCTATTTGGGAGACAACCCAGAACAATTCTAGATCTGGTCAAGGAAGACTGGGAAAACACTAAGGAAACCTCCCTCACCGAGTATGCCGAGGACCTTAGGGAACATCTGTCTACCTTGAGGGGTTTAGCAGAAACCCATCTAGGTATAGCCCAAGACCAGCAGGAGAGGGCATATAACAAGGGCTGTTGTCTAAGAAAGCTAGAACCAGGGGAGAAGGTACTAGTGTTGTTACCCACCAGTACGAACAAAATGTTGGCTCGGTGGAGGGGCCCATATGTGATAAAGGACGTGGTGGGACTGGTGAACTACTGAATACACCAACCCGACCGGTCCCCATCGCATAAAATCTACCATACCATATAAACCTACTGAAGAAATGGACCGAACCTGCCCCGATCAACGTTCTGACCACCCAAGTTAGAGATGATGATGAAGAACTGTGGCCCAGCAAGGGCGTCGAGTCGTCGGCGTCTCTGCGGTCTGTAGGTGGCGCTAAACCCACCGGTGGATGCTCCTCGGTGCGTCGACGGTCAGGCCTTCTCCAGCGGGATACAAACGGATGCCGATGCAGACGAGAGCGTCCGATGATCAATTAGAGTTCTTAGGCAAACGGGAGCACGGCGGCTCCGGTCGGCGACGGCGGTCGTCGACAGTGGCGGACAACAGTCCGGGTGCTTCTCCTTGGAGTTCCGCAGCAGTCCCCGTATTGGGTCGGCAGCCTGTCGAAGGTCTGTCTACCAGGGAGCGTTAGCAAAGATCAGCTGTGCACGATGGTCCCTCGTAGCTCGGGAAGAGGGCGCCTTACCAGGTCCTCTCTGGGTCAGTCCTTGGAGGCACAGCAGCTTTCAGATTGTGAAGGAGAGCAACAGCAATTCTTCTCGTCCAGCAGGGCTTCAAAGTCAAGCATCAGTTAATCCAGTTAGTCGTTGTAGTGGACTTCAGCTTCTGAACACAATTCCTAGCAGTGAGAGGTCCCCAGATATACTGTTGATCTCCCATTTATTCCGCTGGGTCACACTCAAGCATCCAATCACGACTACGGGCATTCATGCAGGCAGGCAGCCAATCAGGCACACGAGGTATTCAGGCCATTCACTTCTCTCCAGACACTCACAGGTTATGTGTATTGGGACAAGTACTGAGCCATTCAACACTCCAAGCTGCATTCATACCGGTTTCAATCAAGGTTGTCTCAGTCATTGTGTCAACCACCAGATACTAGACACCCACAACACAGAATGCATATTCGTCACACACTCTATTCACCCAGATCCCACCCACAGGAGGTACCCACAACATACATCACCGGGAAGGCTCCAGCTAGTCTGACTGGGCCTTCACAACAACACCATATATGGCACTTCCACCCAACAGCCAGTCAGGGGAAAGGGACAGAGTCAGGGCTTCCCAGGACTTTGGGAAAACTTTGGGTCATAGAAAGCAACAGGCCACCGGGGCCATCTTGTTTTCCATCAGGAATCAACTGATCCCAATGGCATGGCCGGGGTATCCCAAAATGGAGGATACACCGCGCACCTGTCAAATTCAGCATGGAGCTGCCACCAGCCCATACCCTGCTCTGTGGGCCACCCACAGGTGCCCGAAAACATACACTAGGGGCACAGGGTTGTACCCCCACCCATGGGTGCCATAAGGGTATCCCACAGGTCCATTCACCAAACCAAAAGAAAGAGAGCTGCACCGCCAGGAGTCCCACATGAACTCCTGCACTGAAAACACAACAGAACACATGATGAAAAGCAGTAAAGGACAAGGATACGGAGGCCCTGTCCCTCCGATGCATTTCCAGCATCACAGTCGCCCCCCCAGACTGAGGTGGAGGGTGCCTAATCTCCCACGGGATAGACACCCTCATCCAGATGGTCAACATACCTTCTGGAAAGGCCAGCTGCATTATCGTGACTCTTCCCTGGTCTGTGCTCTATGGTGAAGTCTAGCCCTTGCAGGCTAATGGACCACCTGAGCAGTTTCGGGTTCTCACCCTTCATCTGCATAAGCCACTTTAGGGGCTTATGATCTGTTTGGACCTTGAAGGTAGACCCTGTAAGGTAGGGTCTAAAACGCCTAAGGCTCCAAACTATACTAAAACATTCCTTTTCAACAGTATCCCACCTAGGTTCTCTACCCTTGAGTTGTCTACTGATGAATATGATAGGATGTTCTCTCCCTTTGTCATCTAACTGGGACAAGACAGCTCTAATTCCGGTGTTGCAGGTATCCATCTGGACGTAAAGGGTCGGCTGTAATCAGGCGCACACAACACGGGTGCCCGACACAGACTTTCTTTCAAGCCATAAAAGGCCCTCTGACAGTCTTAGGCCAATTGACCTTCCTAGGCTGCTTGGGTGAAGTCAGAGCTGTCAGTGGTGCAGCTATGGTTCCATAGTCCGCCATGAAATTGCAATAGTACCCGGTGAGGCCCAAAAAACGCTCTCACCTGGGTTTGAGTAGTGGGAGTCTCCCAGTCCTGTACATCCTGTACCTTACTGGGGAGAGGTTGGATTTGACCCACTCCTACCTCATGACCAAGATACGAGACTTTCCCCTGAGCTATCTGGCACTTGGTGGGCTTGATAGTGACGTTAGCCCTTTTTAAGGCCTGCAACACTCTACCCAGATGTGTCAAGTTCTCTTCCCAAGTTGCACTGTAGACGGCAATGTTGTCTAAATAAGCCACACAATAGGCTTCCAGCCCACTGAGAGCATGATTGACCAATCTCTGGAAGGTGGCAGGGTCATTCTTTAACCCAAAAGGCATGACCCTAAACTGGTAGAGTCCCTCTGGGGTGGAGAACGCCGTCTTTTCCTTGGCATGGTCCGTCAGAGCTATTTGCCAATAGCCTGAGGTGAGGTCAAAGGTTCTCACAAATTCGGCAGCACCTTTGGTGTCCAAGAGCTCATCAGCCCGGGGAAATGGATGCGCGTCAGTTTTGGTGACGCATTTACTCCTCGGTAGTCCACACAGAACCTCCAATCCTTGGTACCGGCCTGGGAACTTGCCCTGGGGACAAGGACGACTGGACCAGGGACTGTTTGAGGGTTCAATAACACCCAGATCCAACATCTTGGCGACCTCAGCCAAGATGTGGTTCTTAACCGTATCTGACATTCGGTAGCTCCTGCTCTTGACAGGTATGCTGTCACCAGTGTCAATCTCGTGCTTACACCACGGTGTAAGGCCTGGCGTCAGCAAAAACAGAGAGGCATACTGCTGGAGCAAAGTCCTGCAGGCCCTCTGCTGCTCGGTTGTCAAATCTGGAGAGAGCTGCACTCCCTCCACTGAGCCATCCTGAGGGTTGCTATGCAGCAAATCAGGAAGGGGCTCACTCTCATCCTCTTCTTGCTTTGAAGCCAGCAAGAGACATTAGACTTCTGCTCGCCTGTGGAACGGCTTGAGCCTATTAACATGGAATACCTGAGGGGCCACCCATGGGATTCCAATGTCAACCAGATAATTGACCTCGCCCATCTTGGAGACTATCTGGAAGGGTCCAGTCCATTTATCTGCCAATGCCCGAGGCTTGGTAGGCTCCATCATGAGGACCTCCTGTCCTGGAGTCCACTCCACTTGCGATGCTTTAAGGTCATGCCAGTATTTGTTCAATTCCTGGCTGGCCTTGAGATTCGCCGTTGCTTGACCCATCATCTGTGTCATCCTCCGTCTGAGGCCTAACACATAGTCCCCCACTTGCTTGGTGGGACCGGGAGGGGTGGCTTCCAAGCCTTCTCTGATCAAGGCGAGGGGCCCCCTCACAGGATGTCCAAAGAGCAACTCAAAGGGGCTGAAACCAACAGCCTCTTGAGGTACCTCTCTGTAAGCAAACAGCAGGCATGGCAGGAGGAGATCCCATTTCCTCCTTAGGGGCTCTTCCAAAGCACCTAGCATGCCCTTGAGAGTTTTTTTAAATCTCTCAACCAGACCATTGGTCTGGGGGTGGTAAGAAGTGGAGAACTTGTAGGTTACCCCGCATTCTTTCCACATGGTTTTCATGTAACTAGACATGAAGTTGGATCCTCGGTCAGAGACAACCTCCTTGGGGAATTCAACGCGGGTGAAGATGCCCACGAGGGCCCGGGCAACCACCTTGGCAGTAACAGTCCGAAGGAGTATAGTCTCAGGGTACCTGGTGGCATGATCTACCAAAACCAGGATGAACCAGTGTCCACCTGACGTGGGAGGGTCAAGGGGACCGACAATGTCGATGCCCACCCTCTCAAACGGTGTGCCAACCACTGGCAATGGCTGCAGTGGGGCAATGACACTGCCTTCAGTCTTGCCAGACAACTGACAAGTTGGGCAGGTCCTGCAGTGGGACTCCACTTCTACTCCCATCCGAGGCCAGTAGAAATGGCCAGAGAGCCTCTGCTTAGTCTTCCTGGTACCAAGATGACCAGCCAAGGGCACCTCATGTGCCAACTGCAGTCGGAAGGGCCTGTAAACCTGGGGTACCACCAACCTCTTGAGGGCACCAGGTTCAGGCTTAGTGGGCTCACTAACAAGGATCTCACCCTCCCAAATAAATCCGGAAAGTCCTAGGCACTTCGCCTTGTGCCTGGGACAGGGCCTGTTTCCTCAAACCCTCGAGAGAGGGACACTCTCTCTGTCCTTTACAGAAGTCTGCCCGGGAGGGTCCCCCTTCAGCCAACAAGCAGTGAAGATCGGGATGATCCTCCGGGTTGAGACCTCTCCCACAGGAGAGTCTTCTGGCTCTTCTCCCACAGGAGTTGAGACAGGGTTTACCACTGGGCCCAGCCCGTCCGGAGCATGGATCCCAATGGGTGCTTTAGGAACAGCAGGAAGAGAAGGGACTTCCTTCACAGAGGTGGCCTTCTTGCTCCTCCTTCGTCGTGCCTTAGGCCGCACCTTCGGCTCGGGTACCTGACTCACAGCCAGACCCGGTGTCACCTGTGACCTAGTGACCGCAGCCGCAGTCATGGGAAGACCAGCCGCGATCAATCCCAACTCGACTAGATCGTTACCTAACAGAATGTTAGCAGGGACATTGTCCTGAACCAGGACAGGAAGCTTTGCTGTCTTGTCGCCAATTACGACTGTGACTCGGGCTACAGGCGATAATTTGGGAAGCCCACCAGCTAACCTGGTGGTTCTCAGAGGAGCGTCTACATAGTCCTCTGGCTTGAGCAGGGTCCTGTCTACCACTGTCTTGCTTGCCCCAGTGTCTCTCAAACCAGTAGAAGGCTGGTGTCATGATACCCGCTCCCGGGGAGCCGGTTCAATCCCTGCGTCCCCGAAAGCGGACATCCAGTCCCCAAGGAAGGACCCAGCAACCCCATATAGGGGCCCTTTGGACAGTGTCCTGGCGCCAATGGCACCAGGCTCATAAAAGACATCAGTCCTGGCGCCATAGGCGCCAGGCTCATTATGGGAGTGCTTGGGTGAACTTACATGATGCAGACCATGCTGCAGGATCCCGGCCTCCTTGAGGCCTGAAAGGAACTACTTTACCTGTGGGACTAATTTAACATCCGGGCGTGGTCGGGGAAGGATACATACCTGGAACTTCTTCCAAGGCTATTTAAACCCCACCTGAACAGCCACACGTGCTTCGTGTTGTTCTGCATCTACCAGCTGGACGCTCACCGTGTCTGCTCCTGCATCCTGACTTCTGCCACGCCTGCCAGCATTCTGGATCACCTGCAAAGGAAGAGAAGAAGAGAACAGAAGAAGGAAAAGTCCTTACTTGCCAAAAAACGGCATCCTGGAGACATCTCGCCGACTATCCTGAAAAGGAAGACTTTAATTTAAAAGCTCATCGCGTCGATCGCTGCAGCGTCGCATTCCACTCACCTTTACAGGGCGCCTCCATGTTCAGCAGCGATCATCCGGATTCGATGTCACGCCCCAGCGCCTAGGGAGAAAAAGACCAGAACAACAGGTGAGAGAGAGAAGGGAATAAGGAAAGCTAAATCTCCACGTTAAGACTTACCTGTTGATTCATTCCCTCTTCATTTCGGGTCTGCGCCGCATCCTGGCATTTCCGGACCCCGGCCCCTAAGGGGAAAAAGAGACATCAGCGTTAATGAGCAAATGAAAAGACATTACCAAAAAAACGCTCATTAAAGACTTACCTGATTTCTACAAGGATTTCACCTCTCATCTCGGGTCGGTGCCTGTTCCCCGGCATTCCGTACCCCGGTCCCTATGGGGAAAAAGACACTAGCATTAGTACATTAATGCATGGACACAAGGGGAACCTCTTATCAAAAAACTTACCTGGAAGCCAAGCAAGTTTGGTTCTCACCAATCCGAAAATCCAGTGAAGTAACTGGATACCAACGCGCCCCTGCATCAGAAGCAGGATGGAGAGCTCGTCCTTCCAGACCCTAAGGTGAGACGCTACGAGAAATCACAGAAGGGTTTCGAGGAGGGTGAGAGGGGAAAGTGGGAGGCCGATTGCATTTCCCCGCAGACAGTTAATCCCCTATTTTCGCCTACAGAAGGATACTTCTGCGAGCCAGAGCCAGATTTGGGGGCCCGGTCCAGTCCGTCTTCCGAACCCTGCGCATCACCTTAGAAGAGGTCACAGCAGCGCGAACCAGGCCAGCGCCTCTGTGGGAGTCAGGTGAGCGTAACAGCTGGTCATTCAGGAGGACACTTCTCAAAAATCTACGGGTGTTCTGTGAGATAGTCGCCAGTACTTCCGCATACTGGTCCCAGGCCCCAAGGCACACTAAGGAAATCTCTACGAGAGCACCAAAAGTGATCCCTGTAGACGAGGGGAGGGCCGTGGCCTCCACCTCAGACATGGGATAAGGGTAGGTCAGGCTGACAGCCTGTACTCCGAGTGCCTTACCTTTACACTTGGAGTCACCCCTTTTGTGATCCAGAGCACCACAGTCCCAACAAGTGCCGGGAGTGTGGGGTACGGTACTGGAACCACCGGGAGCCTGCTTTGCAGCAGGTGGACCACTACTCTTACTCCCACCCACAGATGACTTATCCCCACTAGATTTTTGGGTCTTAGGAGAGGAGGGTTTAGGTTTATTCGACTGTGACTGCTTTTGGGACTCCTCAGGTTTCTGAGAGGCCCCCTTTTCTTTGTCCTTGTCCTTCCCACTGGAGTCCTTAGGGAACACCCGGTGGGAGACCCACTTGTCAGCCAACCTAGCCAGCTTAAAGGGATCCAAAATGTTCTGGTCAGCAATATACTGACGCAGCTCCGGTGAACAGGCTTCAGAAAAATGCTCAAAAAACAACAGGTGGGATAATTCAACAAAAGTTTTCACCTTGTAACCGTCAATCCACCCCATCATATTCATGTGCGCAGCACTCACCCAGTCGACCCAAGACACATTCTCTCTTTTCTTAAAATCCCTGAACCTTTTAAGGTATTGGGTAGGTGTCTTGCCAAACTTGGCAATCAAAGCAGATTTCATACACTCATACTGACCACTTTCTTCCACACTTAGCTTCAGAATACAGTCATATCCAGTTTGAGGCACTCTGCTTAGCAAACACTTAGCCCAATCTCTTTTATCAACATCATGAATTGCACAAGCCATTTCAAACGCTTCAATCCATTGGAGGATATCTGAACCCTCCGAAAACACACCAACCAAATCCTTCATAAATTTAGTGGCTGGGGACCTGACACTCTCACTGGGTTTCGCTGAAGTCTCCACTTGAGCTTTCTCTAGCTGGATTCTCTGACATTTAGTGTCCTTGTCTTTGAGTTCAAGATCCCTATTTTTGAGTTCAAGATCCCTATTCTTGAGCTCTACTTTTTGAGCCAACTCGTCTTTCTTAAGTTCAGCATCTATTTCCAACTTGCAATATTCAAAGGCCAATTTCATCCTTAATAACTCAAATTCCAAGGTATTTCTGGGGTTCGGAACAGAGGCAGCAGGAATGGCGGCATTCCCAGAAACAGATTCAGTAGAAACCCCAGGGGTGGAGTCCTCATTGGTTGCATTCCCTCCCTCATCAAGAGTTTCACCATCGGTCTGGTAGTCCACCAGGGCAGCTATCATCTCAGCCCTAGACTTATCCACAAAGTCTAACTCCCTGGCTTCACAAGCACTCTGGAGAGCCTCTAAGCTCATCCGAATCAATTTACCATTCGCAATAGAATGCATTGCTTGTAATGCAGTTATTTTGTACACACCCAAACCTTAATCGAATAAAGTGCAGATATTTTGTAAGTGGCACGGTTATACACGGATTCTTAAAACCATAAGCATCCCACCGCTGCCACCAGTGTAAAGACTGGTAGGGGGTGTCTGTACTTCCGCTCTCTATATGGTAGAGGAGAGGCACAGAGGACCCCAGCCAAGATTCTCTATTATTGGTACGTTGTCGAGCAATCAAGGCCTAGCTTCTCAGGAGGTGATGCAGGCTGGTTCTTAAGTACAGTGTAGTCCCCGAACCCCCACAAAGGAATGTCCACACACTGTATTACTGAAAACACAGTCTTTATATAATTAATATTCAAAGGTATGTACACGATCACAATAACACACTTTGTAGTCAATAATGATAAATATATACAATTCTAAAGTGGTACCACTAATGTTATCGAATCTCATTAAAGTGCATCAACTGTACGGTTAAAATGTCACACAGATCAATAACGAGTAAACCAGCAATAGAGATAGGCAGGAACGTAAGATGGTTGAAACAATAGGCAGAATGCTGGCCCCGTTACCTAGACACAGTTCTGTGTGTAGATCACCCTACCTGGGCAACCTGTAAAATAAGATATATCGCACAAGCCCAGTCCATATGTTCATGAGTCTCACTTCTTCCTATTAAGGTTTTACCCCCTCAATGTACCCGGTGGAGTAGAGTTCTCTGACGATGCACCGACCGATCCTTCTTGAGTGCCTCCCTTTCAGGCGGGAGCCACGGATCCTCGAGAGGTGTCGGGGAACTTGGCGTTCGGTGTCGGGGAATCAACGGCCCTTCTCGAGTGACCTCCCTTTAAGGCAGGAGTCACGGGTCGTCGAACGTCCGACGGTGAACAGGGTGAACTATGGCAGGGAAGTGACAGCTTCGCTCCTAGCGGTGCTTGTCAATGACAGAGTGTCGGCGTCCTGCAAGGAAGAGGCTTGCGGGGCACCTCGGTGACGATAGTTCTGGACCGCAAAGAGATGATGAAGAACTGTGGCCCAGCAAGGGCGTCGAGTCGTCGACGACTCTGAGGTCTGTAGGTGGCAGGAAACCCACTGGTGGATGCTCCTCGGTGTGTCGACGGTCAGGCCTTCTCCAGCGGGAGACAAGCGGATGCCGATGCAGATGAGAGCGTCCGATGATCAATTGAAGTTCTTAGGCAAAAGGGAGCACGGCGGCTCCGTTCGGCGACAGCGGTCGTCGACAGTGGCGGACAACAGTCCGGGTGCTTCTCCTTGGTGTTCCACAGCAGTCCCCGTATCGGGTCGGAAGCCTGTCGAAGGTCTGTCTACAAGGGAGCGTTGGCAAAGATCAGCTGTGCATGATGGTCCCTCGTAGCTCGGGAAGAGGGTGCCTTACCAGGTCCTCTCTGGGTCAGTCCTTGGAGGCACAGCAGCTTTCAGATTGTCACACTCAAGCATCCAATCATGACTACGGGCATTCATGCAGGCAGGCAGCCAATCAGGCACACAAGGTATTCAGGCCATTCACTTCTCTCCAGACACTAACAACAAGTTATGTGTATTGGGACAAGTACCGAGCCATTCAACACTCCAAGCTGCATTCAGACCGGTTTCGGGCAGGGTTGTCTCAGTCATTGTGTCAACCACCAGATACTAGACACCAACAACACAGAATGCATATTTGTCACACACTCTATTCACCCAGGTCCCACCCACAGGAGGTACCCACAACATACATCACTGGGAAGGCTCCAGCTAGTCTGACTGGGCCTTCACAACAACACCATGTATGGCACTTCCACCCAACAGCCAGTCAGGGGGAAGGGACAGAGTCAGGGCTTCCCAGGACTTTGGGAAAACAAGGTAATGGGTAATAGAAAGCAAGAGGCCACCGGGGCCATCTTGTTTTCCATCAGGAATCAACTGATCCCAATTGCAGGGCCGGGGTATCCCAAAATGGAGGATACTCCGCGCACCTGTCAAATTCAGCATGGAGCTGCCACCAGCCCATACCCTGCTCTGTGGGCCACCCACAGGTGCCGAAAAACATACACTAGGGGTACAGGGTTGTACCCCCACCCATGGGTGCCATAAGGGTATCCCATTGGTCCATTCAACAAACCAAAAGAAAGAGAGCTGCACCGCCAGGAGTCCCACATGAACATGACAGAACACACGATGAAAAGCAGTAAAGGACAAGGATACGGAGGCCCTGTCCCTCCGATGCATTTCCAGCATCACAGCAACTGCCTTCTGGAGCTTTAAAACACAACATTTGCTATAACATTCCCAAATAAGTCTCAGGAGGTAACCTCCAAAGGCCCAATGAAGTGATCTTTAAAGCTTACCATGTAATGACCTGAACTACTAATTCATATTTAATCGTATTTCTCCATTAAGTCAGCAACATTTTTAAACGTTTCATATTTTTCATACAATTCACACAGAACAAGCCCAAAATAAAAAAAAGCAACTTTAACATATTCAAACTTGCTATATATAAATATCTGATAATTACAATTAATTATATATAACATAGCTCCCATGCATACCACGCTTATGCAAAACAGAGAAACAACGGCAAATTAACAGAAAATGAACCAAATCTGTGACTCCTATTTTGCAAGCAGACTTGTCCTTCCTCCTGTACACTTTCTTAATTTATTGAGGAGTGGGTACATTTAAACGTACCATTAGCACCAGCCTCCTTCATTCTGGGGATCTTATTTCACAGATTTCTCCTTGCCATTTTATATGTGTATGTAAGTCTGTATCTAAGGCTAAAGTGGGCAGCCTATGTATATTTTGGACATCTGACTCTTTTTCCATTGGACAAGATCTTGCTTTTGGAGCTATTTTGAGGTGACTTAATGCACCAAATGTAGTTATATCCCAACTCTATCCAAATGGACAGTGCCTTACAACCACCCATAACCACAAATATTTTTCTTCATCAGGGGAGGCTACAATCGCACTTGCACTGAAATTCACTTTATGATTAGCAGAAACACCCTTTGACACTTTCAAATTGCACACCCCCTCACAAGGCACTAGCAGATGTATCTGCAGGGTGACCTGCTATTTGGAACAGGAATTTATTTTGCAACCCCTCCAGGAAATGTCCTTTCTAACCATCCTAGATTTTGCGGCCTTAAAATCATGGAGCAGACCTTTGTCTTATATACCGCCAGACACTTCTCCAATCAGAATGGCGCAAACTTGAAATAACAACGTAAAACGCCCTTTAATCCTTAATGATGCATTTTCAGCTATCTTCTTAAAATGACTGACGTAAGCACTACTCTTTCAGAAGAGTAGGCTCAAATAAAAATTAGACTGCCCCCTCAGCTCTACATTAATTTACAAACTAGCTACAAGGTTTCACCCTTTGCCTGAACACCATCATTTGTGTTTTTATTATATTTAATTTCAAACTGTAATTCCCAAAATAGTAACTTGTGCTTAGCAGGCCCTGTTGGAGACCTGCTGGGGGCAAGTCCAAAATAGCTGTATAAGAAAGCATGCTATAAAATGAACCCTTCAGGTGAAGGGTGGATTAACTTTCCTAAGAGAAATACTAGAATCAACATCGAAAAGGAATACATTGGGACCAAATGACATCCCTGCTTGTCACCTTTATTGGTGTTGGAAAACAATGTATAATTCCACAATCTTGTATATTGGACAGATGCTGAGATGTCTTCATATCACGTTGGATAAGACTTAAAAAACCATAAGTGACCTGTAAGAATGTAGAAGTAGGACTCAGACACAGTGGGCTCATGTTGATTGACATATACTTTTATTGAAAGTAAAAGGGTGGGGGACTGGGGAACCTGCTGCCTTTCCCTAAAGCTAAGAGGGGTTTCCCTACCTCAACCAAAACTAAGGAAACTTTCAGGATGTCTTGTCTAAAGTAAATAGTCCACTGTCACAAGTACAAAGCCTATTTCCATCCCTCACACTATTGACTAACCTATAAAAAACAAAAGGTCTTCTTAATTCAGAGGAATAGGTTCCAATCAAAGAGTTCAGAGTAACAAAGGTTCCAAACCCAAAGTTCTTAAATGTAAAACAAAGTTCCATACAGTTCTTAGATATTGCTCTGTTGCACAAAATTTGCAACAACCAGGGGCAACAACTCCCTTGTCCTGGTTCCTTCTCTTGGCAACCCTCTATTTATTGGACCACAACCAGGGGCAATGAATCCTTTGCCCTGGTTCCTTCTCTTGTAGGTCCCAGATCTCTGCTTCTCTCTCTTTCCGCTTCGACAACCTTGGTTCACTTCCCTGCCAAGTATGGTCCTTAGTAAATTAATTTCTGGTTTCCCTTCTTCTCATGGGATTGGGCCCCAGACCCCTCTTTATGCTCGGGAACTGGGAGCCCTCTTCTCCCAAGTACCACCACAAGGAAGAAGACTTGTGTGTTTCTTGTGTAGTGGGTCCCAAACCCCCCTTCTCTGCGTGAGGGTACTTGGAGTTCTCTTCTCCCATGTACCACCACAAAGAAGATGACTTGTGTGGTTCTCGTGTAGTGGGTCCCAGACACCTCCTCTTTGTGTGTGGTTACTTGGAGCCCTTGCCACCCAAGTACCGCCACAAAGAAGAGGACTTGTGTTGCTATCGTTTGGTAGGTCCCAGATCCTTAGGTTTCTCTGGTTGTGGGACAGACATGGTTCACATGCCTGCCAGGTACTGTGACCATTAAGATGCTGACTGCACGTCTTAGTTTCCCACCAGCCAGCCTGAGTGCTCCCCTTTGTAGTGGGCTCTGGTCTGCCTAGGACCCCTGCAGTGTCAATCTTTCTCCTTCCAGCTCCCCTCTTGGTATCCTGGTGTGCTTCCTTGCACCTTCCTGCCCAGTGCTGCCTCGTTCAGCTCCTTCATGGAGGACTAGACAACTTCTTCCTGAGTCCCTCTTCCTTTTATACTCTGCATTGGCCAATGAGCAGCCAGCAACCACTAGATTGCTCATTGTGGTTCTCAGGAGAACTTGTCATTCCTATGCTCCTCCTATTCATCCCAGTACTTATTCCAAGTTGTCTAGAATGCTCATGTTGGTTATGCGGAACACTCTACATTCCTCCATGCATCTTCTTTGTCTCAGTGGTGTCAATAGCATATCTTTCAACTCTTCCCCATTCTTCCTCATCTCAGTATTTCTACACTTGATCTCCCTTGGGTCGGTTGTGCTCTTCATAGTCCCAATCTCTTATCTAGGGAAATGGCAGGGCGACTATAGCTCATGAGCCTATTAGGGAAGAGGTTGTTCTTTGGGTTATAGGAAGGGGGGGGATCTAGGGTCTAGTGATTGGCGAGGATATTGTGTTCTCAGGGTTGGGTCGTTCCTAGCCCCATGAGGGGTTTCCGCTCCCATGTGATCCTCTCCCTGTGCACCACCCTCAGGGGAACTATTGTACCAAGGATGTACTGCCCTGGCCCCATGGGAATGGTCTCCCCCATAGGGGAGAAGGGACAGCATCCACAGATTTGTCACAGACTCCAATAAAATGTAAACTACCCCACATATGTTTCTATCATTCAAATACTGACGAAATCCACCCTGGAGTGCTACAGAAGTGGCAGTAACGGTACTGTTGTGATGCTACCAAACTCGTAATGAGCCCCAATGTCCAGTAAGAGAATTGGCCTATAACCCCGAGAGGCTAGTGGTCCAAAATATTTGTCTAATGGGATCGCCTAATACCTGTCTTGACAAAAGCGATAAACATAAAATGATTTGGTGTCCTTTAAAAAAAGCTCCCATTGTTTCTCAAATTCTTTTTTTTGTCTTAAGGCAATTTTTTAATGCCATTTTGAAACTATAAATCTGGCCACCAGTATACACACCCCTCGTTTTCTTTTCGAGATTCTACATTCTGCATCGAACAATGGTGCATCCCTTTCTATAACCTAGAACTCTTGAACTTGGTGACACGGTTTGCCAATAGCTCTGTCCTGGATAGTTTCTCCTAAAGACTCAAACAGACTGACGCTTTCCTTTGTGGCCTCTGAATCGTTCAACCGTTTTAAGAGAATATCTTAATTTCTTGTGAATTAGTACTTCTTTCCAATGCCTCCTTTTCTAGTGTAGGCATCACCAACTAGCCTCTCTGGCTGTCAGATATCTTCTTCATGGTGCCTACCCTGGCCATTGGAAAATGAACTCAAGAGGATTGTGTTTACTCTTTGATAAATAAGAAATGTAACATTTCATAACATTCCTGAAGAAAAAAAAACACCCACAATACAGTCATCAATGACTTTGGAACAGTATTGCCAATCTTGCATGCACCATTTGCCGTTAAAGATCCTATCAAATCCTAGGCAGAACCTTTTTACTGTCCATACATTTGCACTAATATTCTGCTCGGAACCTGAAACCCGTGGTAATGTTTATTTACTCCTACTCTATTTTTGAACAGCTGGACTGGTCCTATATGTCTAAAAATGTACTACTAACCACTCCATTTCCTCAACATTTCTTGTAAACAAGTACTTAACGTCAAAGTTAAAGACCTTGCACATTTCACTGACTATAATAACACATGGTCTAGATAACTATTTGGTACTATTAGGTACTGCAAATTAAATGTTCTATGCGCAGTTTTTACTTTATTACATTTCTAATTTGTGTTGTAATCATTTGTCCGCCAACTGTGTGCCGATATGTTCCGTCGAAAAATTGATGTTGCTCACCATTTAATTTGATATGCCAATTTTGCTAATTGCACACAAAAGGTTGGGGACCCCTGTCCTAAGCCTTTTGCAGTGGTCCCTAAGGGAACTGCACAGGTTTCTGCCTAACATGGTGTAAGCAAGGCATGATATCAAACAGTGAAGACAGACACAAGTTATCTCATTTCAAGGGTGTTTATTGAACTTCAGTGGGTTGGTTGACTGCCTGTCTAACCCTAAATCTCAGGACCATCAAATAATAATAATAACGCAGTCCTAGTGAAGTCTCTGTCAAAATAAAAGGCCCTATACTAGTAAACCTATTGCCAATCCTTACTTCTAAATATACATGATGTGGGACAACAACGTATGCAAAAAGAAAAGTGTTCAAGAAATGATATGTTGGGATAGTTGAGCAGATGGTTTCCCTTCCCCACATTTTCAGCACGGGATAAGACAGCACGCTCGAGCTTTGAACACTCTCTAGCTTCTCTGCACTGAGGATATAGTTCAAAGCAGAGGTATCAGGGCTTTCTGCCAAAGTCTTTATCCCAATAACAGTCTCTTGTTGCAGAGGCAATATTTACAGAAACATAGGGAGGGTGAGGCATGCACTTAGAGACATGAAAGTGCTTGGAGGTGAACAGCATCTTGAAATGCAGCAGGTATTCAACACTGGGAACTAGAGTGCATGCCCCACCCTCCCTCTGTTTCTCTTCATATTGGTTCAGAAGTCCCAGGCTTTAGAGGCAGCGGTTAGAGGCAGTGGCACCAGGGTCACCATGCCCTACCCAGGAGAGCCACATCATTGGTTTTCCTCTCTCCCCACACCATGAAGAAATTGTGGTTTTGGAGGGTAGTTGGTTCCTGGTTACCAAAACAGACTACTGCTACCAGAATTCCTTGGGACCAATTGAGACTAATCTGTAACACCTGAAAAGACAGCCTCCCTGGAGATTGTTAGAGACATGAAAGTGCTTTGAGGAGAACAGCAGCTTGAAATTCAGCAGGTATTCAACACTGAAAACTAGAGTGTGTGCCTGTCCCTCCCCTGTTGCTCTTCATATTGGTTCAGAAGTCCCGGGCTTTAGAGGCAGCGGTTAGAGGCAGTGGCACCAGGGTCACCATGTCCTACCCAGGAGAGCCACATCATTGGTTTTCCCCTCTCCCCACACCATGAAGAAATTGTGGTTTTGGAGGGGAGTTGGTTCCTGGTTGCCAAAACAGACTAAAGCTACCAGAATTCCTTGAGACCAATTGAGACTAATCTGTAACACCTGAAAATACAGCCTCCCGAAAGATTGTTAGAGACATGAAAGTGCTTTGAGGAGAACAGCAGCTTGAAATGCAGCAGGTATTCAACACTTTGAACTATAGTGTGTGCCTCACCCTCCCTCTGTTTCTCTAAATATTGGTTCAGAGGTTCCAGGCTTTAGAGGCAGCGGTTAGAGGCAGCGGCACCGGGGTCACCATGCCCTACCCAGGAGAGACACATCATTGGTTTTCCCCCTCCCCACACCAGGAAAAAATTGTGCTTTTGGAGGGTAGTTGGTTCCTGGTTACCAAAACAGACTACAGATACCAGAATTCCTTGAGACCAATTGAGACTAATCTGTAACACCTGAAAAGACAGCCTCCCTGAAGATTGTTAGAGACATGAAAGTGCTTGGAGGAGAACAGCAACTTGAAATGCAGCAGGTATTAAACACCAGGAACTAGAGTGCACGCCTCACCCTCCCTCTGTTTCTCTACATCTTGTTGCAGAGGGCCTGACATAACAAACAAGTACCAAAGTTCCTTTCTTATCAGGATTTTCACATTCACAAGTTCTCAGGTCCACTGTTCACCATGGGTCTCCCTCCTTCAGGCTCTGACCCTCGTTTAACATAATGTTCTCAATGGTCTCCCTCCATCGGGCTCGGACCATGGATCTCCCTCGTTCGGGCTTGGACAGGTTAAGCACAATGTTCACAATTGGTCTCCCTTGTTCAGGCTCAGTCACCTTAAACAAAATGTTTACAATTGGGTTCCCTCGTTTGGGCTTGAACCATGTAATCTCACTTTCAAAGCTTTCCTCTTTGTGTCAAAAATCAAAGACTTTTGATTGTGCATGGATTTTGCTTAAACCGTTGCAGGGCCACTTTGGTTCACTTGATTTCTCATTCTCATCTTTTACTTTCGCTTCTGCCACTTCTTGGCTGGATACCTCACAGAGACCTTCGATTGAGCACACTGGTGGTGCCGGACCACTCTGTCACTGGTATTGTATCTTTCTCTGTTAAGGTTCAAACATCCATCAGCAATTAAGCTTTCCTCTCGTCTTTCATCACATGTGTTACCAATCTTCGTTCTTGCTCTCTTTACACAATGTTGCTGCTTGTGACCTTAACTTCAACACAGACCAGCATTGCATGGGTCTCCCCAACTCACTGGTTGTGTTGATCTCTCTGGCGCTGCTTTAATCCTGGAGCCAAGGATGGTACTCGGTCATCCATGCAGAAGGGCCCCGGGTCTCACTGACACACAATGCAGGATTCTTTAGCCTGGTTTCCTGGCCTTACGCTTTTAAATCTGAAGGGTTCTAGAAAGTCACAGTTTCTCACCGGAAAGGTCAATAGTATCTCCCGCCTTGTGCACCCTACTTGGTTTCTCATCTTTCTTCCTTTGTAATACTTGCAATACCCTGCTGCCATTTCCTATTTTTATACAAAATAAAAATCTTGTTATTCTCAAAAAAGGGTGCACCAAACCTTTTTGCCTAGTGGGGTGTTTTTTTTCTCTTTTATCTTAATTGGTTTGTTACAAACCTTTAAAATATTCAGTTAAAATTTTAAAGATATAAAAAAAATGAAAAAGAGAGAAAGAAGAAGGGAGACATCAGTAATACGGCAATGTTTTTCTGTCTACACGGATCAACCAATCCAAAGTCCTCATTTTTTTTAATGCTTTCAGTACTGCTTCCACTTCTATCAATCTTTTTAACATTTTCTCAAAAAGAATGTCAGTTGGATTGTTAACTTTCAATCAGAATCATTAAATAGGTCTCTCCACCAATCTTCAGCATCTAGTAACGGTCTTGCAGTCATGAGACTTCTGATGTGATTTGTTCGTTCTTGTCTCAAATCTGCACATAACAAGGTCAGGTGTTTCAATGTCTCAGGATGTTTTCCACATAGGCAACACATTAGTACTGATGTTCCATGCTTTATCCTGAAGCTTTGGGTTTCTCTTGTTTGAATTTGATTCAGTCGGAACTTCATGAAGATCAATCTTCAAGCTCTTCCCGGGAATTTTTCTAAGTATTTCCGGATCGTACTTTCTTGCTTCATTTGGGACCAGGCTCATGGCTCTGTGTTGAGGCGTACGTCTCCTGTATCTATCCAATCTTGTGCCCACAATATGGATTTAACTTTGTCCGGATTAGATTGCAGGGTGCAGCTGTTTGTGCCTATATCGTCCAGTATTTTTTCACAGCGTTTAGCCCACAGGGTTAGTATGCTCTCACTGTTTCCACTGCACTGAGTCTTTGAGAATCAAGAATTGTGGATTCACCTGTTCTGTGATAATTTTACAATATGTTTTAAGGGTGTTCCATGTTACTCTCGCATTGATAGACACCAACCTGTGCTCATGTCTTATGCATGCAGTGGGTACGCCTCTTGGAAGTCAAAGCACCTTAGACCAAAATGAATGTTCTAATGAAGACCAGAATTCCGCAGAGCATCCAAAGGCACATTCTGCCCTGTGTATTAATGCCGGGACAGTCTTCTGCTTATAAAAATTCAGGACTGGTTTTAGTGAGAATTTGCCAAATTTTGTATTCAGGATGCTGGCTTGATTCGCAAGTTATTTGCATTTGGCTTTTGTTTTTTCCAGCCAGGGGGCATCGTTGATACTGGAGCTAACACACATGCCCAGATAAGTGGTTTGCTTGACGGTTTCAATGGTTTCAGTCCCCATTTTCCACACAAATTTGTTTTTGTTCCCGTTAGCTTGTCTATCCTTTTGCAGATTCTGAAGCAATAGTATCTCAGATTTTTTTTGTGTTAACACACAAACCATTTTGTTGGATATATTGTTCGAAGTCATTTAGCGTGTGCTGAAGACCTATAGGTGTTCGGTCCAAAAGGACTAGGTCGTCTGCATACAGTATCCAGTTGACAACGTTTCCATTGATCTTGGGAGGAAACGCATGTGTTCCTACAAATGCCTCATCAATATCTGAGATGAACATGTTGAATATAATCAATGCCAAGGGGCATCCCTGTTTTACACCTCGACATGTTTTTATGGGTTCCGATAAGTTGCCCTTTTGTTCCAATCTCAGTCTTTTCTCTGTATCTGTGTGCAGGTCTTTTATTGCCATTAGTAAGCTAAAGGACAGTTCCAAGCGATCATTTTAATCCTTAATCAATCCCTGGTAATGCTGAAAAACGGCAGATAGATCTTTTTGTTGGCTTTGATTGCTTCCATTTTCAGCAAATTAAGGATCATCAGGTTCAGGCCACGCCCACGCCTTTCACAAAACCAGTCTGTCTGCAGTCAAGATGGCAACTTGATGTTATCCAACTGAACAGTTGTTTTTGGAGCTGTGTGGCATAGAGTTTGCCAAGGACGTCCAAGAGCATGATAGGTCTATAATGTTTTGGGTGAGCTCTATTGCCATTTTTAAAAATCGGCACCACTATTGCACTCTTCCAACTTGCCAGCGTTATACCCTCACTGGCCACATTTGCAAACAATTTCACACAAAAAGTAGCCCACTCTTCCGGGTTTTGTTTTATAATATAATTTGTTAGACCGTCTGGCTCTGGCGCCCGCGAAGAGCCACTAGATTTAATGCTTTGCAGGATGGCCCCCACATCAAACTGAAGATCCCTTTTTGACAAGTGAGGCATCTTGGGTTCTGTTGTTATTTGCTTGAATGGCTTGTTGTTGGCAACTACCGTTATTTATTAGTTTCCAGAAGTCCTGTGAGTTTTTGTTCTACAAGCTTTTCATCATTGCTTCCGCATCTTGTTGCTGTACAATTGACCTATGAGATATCATACAGTTTTTGTATTTTTGTCTACTGGGTTTTTTTGCTATTGATTGAGCGAAATTGCTTATGGGACTATGATGTCTAAGTTCTTTGCGTAACTGAACTTCAACGTGGCTTAAATGAGCAGTTTTTTAGTCCTTGATCATGACACACATACTATTGCAGCAAATGAGTGTATTCCACTTTATTCTTTGTCTCATTGCTCGCTTCTATACAGTATATTTCTGTAATGACCTTGATATTATGTATTTTTATTTTTAAGCGTGTTCTGCTAGGTTCCACCTGAACACTCTGATCCCACCTCTGAGCCTTCTTTGTTTCCAGGTAGATCTAAGTTAATTTAAGTTGGCTATGATCACTTAAAGAAGAGGTGTATATTTGCAGGGAAACCACGTGCAGATTTAGATTTTCAGAGACAAAGAAGTAGTCTATGATGGAGTCCTGGTTTTTGCAATTCCAGGTAGTTTTTGGCGGAATATCACCCTTAGTATTTCTGTTGATCATCATTATGTTTCTTTCATCTAGAGCTGCACACCATCTTAGTGCAATCTTTAGCAGTCATGTGCCTTTTCCATGTATGTTTTTGTTCAATTTTATGCAGATTAAATTTAGGTCTCCGCAGAGTTTTATAGTTGATGTCTCTTGTGCACCATTGATGTCATCAATCAGTTCGTACACTGTGTTCATAAATTTGGTTGTGCCTCCCATTTTATGATGCCAGTATACATTGATCAAATCAATCCGAGTTGTAGTCTCATTTAATGCTCTTTTTGATTCCACCACACTGTGTTGTATGAAGTTCCTGTGATTTGTTGTGTTAGTAATTTTCAAACCAGAAGTGTTTCTCACCAAGCTCAGGAGACCTGCAGACGGTTGACATTTTTGCCTTCTTATGGCCGGGTTTTATTCCAAGCTCAAAGTCATCTTATATTGGACAATTGACCATCCAGGTTTCCTGTAAGCATATAATATCAAGGCCGTCCGGGCAACTTAGAGCTTCATTGAACAAATGACTGAAGCCTCTTGTATTCCATGTTACGATGTTGAGACTTGGATTTACATGTTCTTGTTGGCATTAGCTGTTTTGACCTGTTAATGCTCCAGCTAGCCAATTCCAATCTTTGTCATTCTTATTGGTTGTGATCTCACTATGTGAATTCATTACCATTATCGGATTCTTGATTATTTGTCACTGTTCCTCCGATCAATTTGGTTCTCATTGCTCTCTTCCTTGGGAAGTTTACTCACAAGTTACCATACGTTTCTTCGTATATGTCAAAACCCAAGGACAAGATGATGAGACGGCTTTCAGTAGGAAGTCACAAAATATTCTTGAGTCTATGTGTAACCGCACTCTGTCATTGTTAGGTTCATCAAAGAATTCAACAGTTTGTATATCATTGGACTCAATTGCTCTTAGGCCCGGAACATGATGCAATAAGCGTAACACTTTGTTTCTGTTTAACGTCAAACAATCTTTAATAGTCAATATTCGTTCGAGAATCAGTTGATGTTTTGCAGATTTGATGTAAGATTCTGATGATTTGTTACGTTCTGAGGTCTTGTTCCACCTGCCTCGATCTTTGGTTATGCTTTTTCCTTTTTGTATGTTCTCAGGTCGGGAAAATGGGCTGTTATCTAGATATCTAGATGGATTCATCTCGGACTCCTTTGGTTCACGAACCTTCGCCTCTCCATTATATCCTTTTCTTCTTGTGAACAAACCATTCGAATGTTCCGGTATTGAACTTAACACTACCAGACGCTTCCTTTTGTCATCCGTAGTCATAAACTTTGGTTCTAAATCTATAGTCTATATGGTTTTACGGTCCTTAGGGGGTAATATCAATTGGCATACTCTGACCGGCACTTGCATAGCCAATTCATCATTGACCCCGATTATGGGGGTATCATCACCTGTCATCTCGTCTGGGGTCACGATATTTTCATCTCCCTCAGCTTCTTTACTGTCTTCAATGTATTCCTCCACTTCATATGTGGAGAGATGCATTAGTTCACTTGGAGTAATCTCTGTACGCAAGTCCAAATCTACCACGCCAACGGCATTAGACTCACCAGAGTACTTTACTCTTTTTTCTTCTTTGTTGTGAGTGGTATTAATCCGTTCTGAGTTGACAAAAACGTTCACTTATTTTAAATTTCTCCAAATTTTTCTCGAGCTATTATTGTTTTGTTTCCTCTTAGTTGTTTGATTTTTCAATTGTTTTTATTTGAGGTGATTTGGCAGACATTTTTCTTGTTTTTTTTAAAAATATAGTATGTTTCATCCTTATCCATGTCTTTCTGACTTTCACCCGCTTCGGGATTCCCGATGATGCCATCACCATTAGCAGACATTGATGGTTGCGGATGAGATGGTTCGAAATCCACCACACTATTTAAGATCGCAGTATTGTGCGAAGGACCAGTGGGTCCTGTCAACGGCTGATCACCTTGACTTGAGTATTGTTCATCCATCTTTTCCAGATCTATGATCTCTAAAGCTGGTTTTTCAGTTTGGGACAGACAGTTTTTTGAGGTTTGCTGTTCTAACGAGGAATCTCCACAAGGTCCAGCCTTGATGCATGGTTCACATGTTGTGCACTAATCACATTGACATGGTCTTGAAGACCATGTTCCGTTATTGCCCCACCATTAGTCTCCATTGTCACTGTAGTTGAACTGTTGCTGTTCGCTAGATGTTGAAGGACAGTTTGCATGTTCACGTTTTATTTTCCACACAAGCTTTGGTTATGTTTTAACAACCCTAAAGCTTCTATGGGTACTTCAGCCAGTAACTTCTTGTCTTTACTGTTGTTTCTTTTTTGATCCACCAGCTCTTTAAGAAATGTATCAAATCTTCTTATATTTTGCCATAATTTTTCTTTTGACAAGTGATTTTCCAGTTCTGTACTTACGAGCGTTGAGTTCATTAGGGCTGAAAGCGTTGTCAAATCTTTAAGATTTTCATTAATTTGCTCATACATTTTGAGCAATGGTGCAATTGAGATAGTCAACAAAGACATTAGATATGGTTGAAGATCCTGTAGCACATTTCTAAGCCCCTCATAAGTGTCACTGTATTTCCTGTCATGTTTTTTACTTGCTTTAGAACATGATTTTTTTATTTTCTGGTAGTCACATTCCATAAAGGAGGATTCTGATGAAGTTTCATCAGACGAGGAGTCTGAGCACTTCTATTTTTCATTACCCTTTTTTAAGCTCTCTTTGTAAGAGTCCAATTTCAGTGTTCTCAGCTGACTTGCCTTCAAGCTCGGGCTCACTGCTTTACTTCGGGGATTTATTATTTTTTGTGAGCATTGAATCAAAGGAGAAGGACTACGATCCAATTGTCTTCTTTTTTAGCACATGCTAGCCATTGATTGTTGAATATTGCTGCCTTTGATGAGGCTTTGCTTGGAGTGTCAATAGCACATAGTTCATTAAGCAAAGCCTGTGTTGCAGGTAGAGTTTAATGTTTTAGAATGTAAAGCACCATTCATTTGAGTTAAGTCTTCAAGAAGCTTGTTGATTACTGCCAACAAGTTATGCCTCTCTCTTGGGCTCATGCTGTTTTCATGGGGCTCACCTGTTTTTAGGAGGTGAAAAGACTCAGCACTGGCAAGAGAATCATGAACCGACTCCTTGCTTTTTGTTACGGCTTGATTCACTCACAGCGTTCTCAACTTCCACTTCACTGTCATTGAGTGTTCGATGGAATTTTTGGCAGTCCCGCCCCTTATTGCCCCTCTTTATTTCATCCTCCATGGCGGATATTGAGTTTGTGACCCAAGCGGGTAACACACTCTGTCTAGCCTCCCCCATTCCTCCCTTCTCTTGATTTGAAAAAGATGGTTGTGGTGGGTAAGTCTTGGGATCTGCTCAAGGATTGAGCAACGTCGGAGATATCATCAAGGTGATCGGCTCTTTCCATCCATGCGTCAGTGCTTTCTGATGGGAGACACTGGGCCTCATTCCGAGTAGGGCGGTAAGGGATACCGGGCACCTGTAAGGAGACCGGTGCCGGTAATCCCTTACCACCCTACTACAAGGTCCCTTAGCGGGTCCCTTCCTTAACGCCTGGTCTGACTAGGTGTTAAGGACGAGACCCATTATGGGACCTTGGAGCAAATAACGGGCTTGGCATACGCAGGCCGGTTATTTGCACCATCCCCATTCCCATTGAGCCCTATGGGGAATGGTTTGGTCAATGGGGACTTACTGGTCCCGCCAAGGTCTGACTAGACCGGTAAGTCCCCATTGCACCAAACCGAACACAGTACCGTTATTGGTGGCAGTCATGGCATGACTACCACCAACCTCGGAATGAGGCCCACTGTGTTTTGTGCTCCAGCTGACTACCCTTGTGCAGCACCACACAGGGGAGTAGGAGACACATAAAATCTGGGGGGGACAGGGGAGATCTTGGGGACTTTGCTTTATTTATTTATTTATTTATTTATTTATTTATTGTGTTTTAGTCAAAGAACTCTACTTTTCACAAAATTAGAATTAAAATAGCAGTGCATATTAAATTACAAATATCACTATATAAAACAAGAGAAAAGAAGAAAAGAAAACAGAAGAAAATCAAAGGATGCAGCAGCAAAAAACATGTCTTTGTATGTAGCATTTCTGGATTTTTCATCTGACTATGAGCTCATGGTAAGAGAGAGGAAATAACAATTACTTCCAGTGGGCCACAGCTAGGATGCCAGCTCCTTAAGAGGCAGATCACCTGTAAGTGGACTCCTGCCAAATAAAGGAGTTGAAGCCTTTTCTACCAACTGCAAGTTGCTACTTTTTTTGTGTGGGGCAAGGAGATGTGTGTGTCTCTTGGAATGGAAAGATGGGTGTTTCAAAGAAAGAGGGAATCTTGTTTGTACCTCTGAGTAAGCCCTGTTATGGGAGTAGAGGGACCAGGTGACTGTCCTCCGGAGGGGGGGGGGTGGGATCAGCAAACAAGGAGGATCGCAAGCCCACCCCCTTATAAGCACACCCCAGGTACGCAGCCGGATGTGTCTGACCCGGCGGATGCCTAATAGGTGGGGTGTATGTGGACCCAGGGGGTGGTCAGAGGGGCAGCCCGCTATGTGGGCTGCCTCTCTAGCGCCCCTGCGAGGGCCGGGCCAGCCTCTCACAATGAGTCTGGTCCCTCTTATTCCATCTCATGCTGGCTTCACATCATAGCCTTTCTTTGCCTTTGTTATTCTGAATGCAGAGCTGGACTCTGTTCCTTTCTCGTTTAACATTTGCTGCAAAGCCTGATCTATTTGATTCTCTCATATGTTACTACGATGGCAGAGCATGGGTCCTCTGCCCTGTTACATTATTCAAAGAGCCCCTCTGGCCTTTCCTTGCCTCTCCCTTGTCTCACTGCTTGCTTGCTTAATACATACTTCCTTGCTTGAACACTCAACATATTCTCCCTAACACAGCAAAGGCAGCTGCAGTCTGTCTTAACTTCTATTGGCTCCGTGTCTTGAATTGGCCTCTTATTTCCGCTTTTCTGACTGCATGGAAAGGCATTTTCCAGTCACTGCCATGATGGTTCTACCTGGCCATAAGAGGGCAACAGCTAGCCAATATTGGAAGAACATGGGCATATTATGCCAGGGGCTGGCAACTGCCTTCCAAATGCCTACACAAGAGACACAACTCTTGCCTTTGTTTTTAATAGTAATTCAGTGGATGAAGAAAGGGAAGTGCACACATATTGCTCATAAAGGAAGGGGATGATGTCACACTTGGTTAAGACATTTTGATCACGCCAGGAGCTAATTTCCAGCTGCAATTAAGCAATTACCTTTTAGACATCTGGCTTTAAACAACATTAGTATCACCTGGAAAGCACAGAGGTTGCTCAACAGGGTTCCTGGAGCACGAGGGGTACCCTACTCGTGGGCATGGATGATTGGAGGGCATTCTTGCCTGTTTTAGAGCCTGTCCCCTACAGCCATGATGGGGGAGGGGCCTATTACTTTTGGTTGTACGTATCCTTTGAGGGTGGGCAGACATTGCCTCCTGCTTTAGCCCACTAACAGCTCTGCTTTGCAACTTTATCACACATACCTGTCAGGTGGCATGTAACTCAATACTGCTAATGTTATCAGCCTCAGAAGTCTGGAATCCATTGCCATATCAACTAGAGTACAGGCTTGCCACCTGAGACTTACCCATGTCTGAGTCGGCATCTGTCGCCCTGTAGAGAAGACACACACAGAAAGAACAGGGCACAGTGCCCTTGTGGGTTTTTCACACTTCTTCCTCGGGGTGAGCACAATTCACTCTGTAGAGAAAGTGGCACATGCTGGGCAACATTCTCCCACTTTGACAATGTCACCCAAAGAGCGAAGTTGGCCATTTGAAATACCTCTGTCGACTTATTATTCCGCAATCCACACTGATGGGTTTCAGCACCTGCTTAACGCGAGATGGCAATTAAGGGCATTTACCAACGCACTCAAGAAGCACAGAACACCCTCTTACCAGCGACATGCCATGCACACTCATTCTGATCACGAATTGGCATTTATCTGGGGTCATGTTAAATGTATTTATTTATTTATTACATGTGTAGCATCACGCAAAACCCCCAAGCATCAAGGCGCAAAGTAAACTGCATGGAGTGGGCCATTTCCATTGGCACACATTTTTACTTTTCCGCCACAAAATGGAAGATTTTAGCATAAAAGACAGGTGAAATCACATTGCTTTTCCAATTTGGAAGAGTGTAAATACCTCAAGCAATTAGTGATTGCTGGAGGAATTGACAATGGCTTCCTCTGGACTCCGCCCGCTTTTACCAGGTTTCATTTCCAAGCAGATCCCAGAGGAATCCCTTTCCTTATTTCCAGCATGAGAATCCATGCTGGCAGAAAGGCCGCATTTGTCTGGTGGAGCGGGAAATACAGGGGGTCCTGGTGTGTCCACTCGACTCCCGAACTTCACCAAGAAAATGCACGAAAATCTGGCCAAATAGAAAAAGCGACAGTAATAGTGTTTTCCACCACTTTTTCTGAACCAATTGACCTGGAAAATGCTGTGTTGCATCGGAAGCTGAATGCATTCACTCTCCCTATTATCCCACCGGAAGATTAAGCCAGGTGCTGAACACAGGTGTTACATATTCCTGTGCACAATCTGCATTTGGAGAATTAACTAACTGAGCTACCTTACAAATGTTATCTCCTCTGGGGCTTTACTGTCTTAACCCCTTAACTGCCATGGGTATTTCCCCCCAGTGCCAAGTCCTTTTTTGGTGATTTCGGTATGTCGCCATTCAATCCCATGTAATTTCTTTTTTACATGAGATATCCCGGCAAAAGTTGGCCCCCTTTTTCCCCACATGCAGGCGGTCATAACGCCACCCAGGAATCCTAGTTTGCTGTAGGGGGGTGAGAGAAAATAAACAAAAAGGAGAACATTTGTTTTTTTTTTCATAAAATGGCAATAAAATGTTGTACAAAGAAGCCCGTGGTGTTTTCCTTGTAAGAGCTAGGAACAAATGGTTTGCGGTGCTGGATTCGCCATTTCCCAGGCTTTCAAGAACAGATTGAGTGGAAACCAAAATAACATATTGTGATATGCTAATCAGCCGTTTTGTGAGAGGTAGGCGATTTTGGCTTTTTTTGTCCAATAGGACATGCGTGGACGGAATGGAAGAAAAAGGTAGGAAAGCTGAATGGGAAGCCAGAAAGGCATACATTTCTGAAAAGTAGACAATATTCCATGTTTAGGAAGGGGTGATTTGCACAGGTCAGGCAACAATTATGTAGGGAAAGATTCCATAGTTTGGGGGGAAATCGGGAAAATGACACAAAAAAACCCCACAATTTCCGCACATTTCACTCTGGTCACCCACCGAAACATGCAGCCAACAACACATGGCCTACCTTCCCGCGTCCTCACAAGTTTCCCGATGAAAAAGGTACCTCACATGTGTGGGTGCACCTACCTGGGTGCAAAGAGAAAAGCCTAAAACCCTGGTAACCCCAAGAATTTCGGCACAGCACATTTTGTTCATATGGACAACCTACAGATTTGGGCCAAGGGTGTCGAAGCCACGAAGGAAAACAGGGAACCCCATGCTTTTCCGAAAAGAAGACACCCGTGGGAATCCACAGAGGTCTGACTTGCGCGAATCGCCCCATAATTTATGACCCACAATCCCTTACAAAGTCTGAAATGTAGTGGAAAAAACACAGGTGTCAAAATATACTGGCCCAGGCTTGTGGGGTGGCTCTGCCAATATTTGCAGTGGCCTCCCCCCCCACCCCAAATGGATGGGGGCATCTCATGTACATCTTCCTAGGGGCAGAAATCTGCCCCCAGGGAAGGCTACATAAGGTGCCCCCATCCAGCTTCTGTGCAGCAGCCACACAAGTCTATGAGAAAAACTCATGCAGACAACATTTGAAAAGTGATGTAAACTTTTTATGTCAAAAAAATAGCTGTCGCCAGGGAATTTTCTTTATTTTTTATTGGTTGCAAACTATTTTACAATGAGGTGCCCCCGTCCAGTTAGGGTGGGGGGAGAGGGCCACTCCCCTTCCAAACACAAAAAATCCTGATAGTCTAATGGGCTCCCCAACCCCCGGGTCCCACCCAAAACAAGTTATAATATATATATTTTTGTTTTGCCCTTCCCTAGGGGCAGATGGACACATGTTGTGGCCATCTGCCCCCGGGGGGGTCAAAACATACTGCCCCTGTCTTGAGAGAGGTGGCTCTGCCAATATTTGCAGTGGCCTCTCCCCCCACCCCAAATGGATGGAGAGCATCTTATGTACATAAGGTGCCCCCATCCACTTAGGGTGGGGGGAGAGGGCCACCCCCTTGAAAAAATCCCTGGTGGCTAGTGGTCCCACCCGCACCCACCCCACTCAAAACTATGTTTAAAAAAACAAAAAAACGTTTTTGTTTTGTTTGCCCCCTTCCCTGGGGGCAGATGATCACCCATCTGCCCCCAGGATATTGTCCCCATGCTTTGGGGCTATGGGGGAGATGGCAGCTTAAATAGAAAGCAGCCCCTCCCCCCACTTCAAAAACAGATCCCTGCATGACACACCAAACACATATTCTGGGGGGGATAAATGACATTACATCAACCCCACTTAAAATTGTGGGGCGGATTTGTCTCCCCTGTCCCCCCCATGTCCTACGCCCATGGCACCACAGGTTCCTTCAGCTGAAGCACTCTCCAAGCGAGCAGGTGCAGGGATAGTATTGCGGCTCCCCCCTTATCTGCCTTTTGTTCATCTATACATGGGATATTTAGATCATTTGACAGCAGCTTTCCCATAAAGGAAACTTTCGCATTGACGGCATTCTCCCGCCCACAGCGATACTGAGAAAGCGACGCTACATTGTCAAGAGGGTTTGAGCACCGGCACAGGCACCGTGTCATTTCACTCGCTTCATTCCACGTGCTGATCCCACAAGCAAGCGTGCAAACAGTGCTACATGTTTTCCTTACTTGTTTTTTGCCCAACGTTGGTTCATTCTGGCTCGATGATACAGTCAGTTTGGAGGTTCCTCCTTCAGCTCCTCACCGTAGCTGCAGTCGAGTAAGGCGTTGGGGCTGTTTCCAACCCTACTCCCTCTCTTGCTCCATTGTATAAGGGGTGGGCCCACACAAGCCTCGCAAGCTTCCAGAGACTCACGAGACTCTGCACCGACTCCAGTTGTAAGGGTTTTCAAGCTACTCACTCCTCCCAGTAACTGTGGAAATAGAGAATGGACTAACAGCACACAATCCAAATGTTCAACAGGAAAGTTGGATAAGGTGCTTCCAGAGACTCATGAGATTCTAGACCCACTCTGCGCCGCTCCGCAGGTTGTTAGTGTTTTCAAGCTACTCACTCCTCCCAGTAGCTGTGGAAATAGAGAATGGACTAACAGCACACAGTCCAAATGTTCAACAGGAAAATAGGATACAGTGCTTCCAGAGACTCACGAGATTCTGCACCAACTCTGTTTTTTTCAACCTGGTTGTCTTGAGGTTACCCTACACCACCTCGATCACATGTCTGAAAGTTGTCCCAATATTGTGATAAAATGCTAAAATATAATTTTCAATGGGTACAGGGCACTGCAGGACAGTATTTCTATTCATGCCCTGGGTAGAGAACTTTTGACAGCAAAATAATTGAACATATGTTCTCATACCTGTTAACAAAGTACAAAGGTTCTAAGCTTAAGAGTAGCCAGAAATGTATAGAGCTATGGAAGATCTACAAAGAGAAAACGGAAGAGCCCACAAAACAGGGCAATAAGACAGATGAAGTGACAGAGCAGCCCAGCGCCCCGCCTGCACCATACAGAGCATAACCAGTATTAAGGCCTACAGCAGGATATACAAATCCGCAGCGGGTCTTCACAGACAGAGGGGAAGGGGGACAAGGGGAAGAAGGAAAGCAGGGAGACGAGGGGACAAGCATGACAGGGGAGACAAGTAGTACTTGGCGGACATCAAATGGAGCACGCAACATTAGGTGGACGCCTTGTTCAATGTGTCAGAGAGAGTAATTGAGAAGGAAGGGCAGAGAACGGAAAGAGAAAGGGGGGGCATGGAGGAGGGACAGGGTGGACATCTCGTAGGATAAAGTTAAAACCCGATAATGAGGAGTACGACTGGGGGCAAGGGGAGATAGAAATATAGGACAAAGCCATTATTGTGTCCAATGAGGATGAGAAGGAACAGGAGGTCAGCGAGGAGGAGGATGTACAGTGGAAAGCAGATAAAAAGAGGGGAAGCGGCAAAAGCAGAGGTGGAAGGGCGAGAAGGGGGAGCCCAATAGAAACTGGTCTACCATCCTCCATCACCAGAAGGAGAAAGTAATGATAGGATTGGCACAGGCAAAGAAGACGGGATGAGAAACAGGACCCTGGGCAACACAATTGCCACTATTGCAGAGGCAAAAGGAGACACACACTATGTGCCCTGGAACACAATTGACCGAGACAATCTCATATGTCACTTGCCCTTGCTCATGCAAGGGTTAGCAAGTGGATCTATGTGCTCGAGAAAGAAACAGCAGGGGTGATGCTAGCCCTAGGGGACATGAAGAGTTTATGTGCAGGAATAATAGGGTAGAGGGGGGACAAAATATGGGAGCAAGTAGGCATAACAGGGTGACACTGAACACCAATGCACACAATGCAGCACTGTTAAACAACTGCTGTACCCACATGTGGAATGTTTTGAAAAATATGTATCTAGACAGCTCAGATTTAGGGACGGTCATCGCCCGCAAGATGAAACCAGACAAGGATACTGCAGAATATGTACAACAGGTCCAGGAGCTCTGGTCACTAGAGATGTGGAAACCCTGGGATACGTATATACCTCTATAGTAGCATATGTTGGTTAACAGACTCCCATCAGATGTCCACGACTTCCTAGATACAATAGTAGGGATAGAGGCAAAGGGAGAGCCATAAATACAGGTTGCCATATTTCACTATTGCAAGAGAAAGCAGGAGGGTGAGAGACAGGCTGCTGAAAATGGAGCCAAGATGGAAAATAAACTGGTACAAAAGAAGCTTGGCAAGTTTGCCATGGAAGGGGCAATGCTTGTATCTGCCACTGCTGCAGTGGCCCCAGTGAGGGTTCCCAGTAGGGAATGTGCCCCAGCACGGGTGATATGGGCTGCTGCAATATGTTCGGCAAGGGGTATAGCCACAGGGAGTTATCCACAAGGGAAGATGTACCCACCCATTGGATATGTGTTGTGCCTTATGGTGGCCACCAACCACAGTATGTGGACAGTAGGCAAAGTGTACGAAGCATGTGAACTAATAATGTATGCATCTGATAGATAATGCTGCCACAGTTTATGACCTTGTTAAACGTAACGTATATGAACACTCAGTCACCAGTCTCTATAGCTCGGCAATCAACTCTATCTAATTACTGTGTCTTACTAGACTGAAGCTATTACGAATGTGCTCTACAGCTTGTTGCCACTGATTACTGCCCTTATCACCTCTGCCTTGTAATCGCCTAGCTTCCAGCCCTACTGCACCTCACTAAGCCACTCGCTAGACTGAAGCTTTGCTCCTCTCACCTAGCTTACTTTGTGCTCGCCACCCCAGTCCTGAATACTGAAACTGTGCTTCCAGGTCCATTGCACATACTCGTAATCGTACAACATGTACCTACCACCACTCTACACAACACTCCTAAGAGCCCTCCTTTACATAATCACGCTACAAGACCTCACCATGCCTCAACATACCCCACCATTGGCTCCTGTACATTACTCGGCCAAGCAGCTCACCAGACCATGCACTCTAATACAAAGGAATCTTAAACTACGTGCAAGACTCCCAAGATTGCATGACTACTTACCTAAAACAGTATCTAACACCACTACTGGCCCTAGTAAATCCAATCGACATCACCTGCAACTCAACAGCAGACTCTTCAGAGAGACTGTTACACCCCCCAAGGCCATTCCCAAGGCACTGCCCCCATCAGCTCAACCAACGATAAAAGGGGCGTACATAAATGCACGCTCTATGGTCGCCCACACAACGGAGATTGCAGACATACTACATAATGGAAACTTGGATTTTCTAGCCATCACAGAATCCTGGCTCGAACCCGCAGCCGGCCCAGCAATTATGTTAGCCATCCCAGATGACTACACCCTCCTCAGACTAGACCGTACCACATCGCGAGGTGGAGGTCTTGCCATCATACATAAAACGAATCTCACACTGAAACTCGATCCACCTCTTAGTACAAACTCTTGTGAAGTCCTCACAGCCAAGCTATCCATAACTAACTCACATTTTGTAACTATCCACCTTATCTACCGCCCACCAGGCCCTATAGGACTCTTCGAAGAAGATCTCAATAATATCCTATCTAATAATCTGAAAAGTTCCTCCCAAAAACTCGTACTAGGAGATTTCAACCTAGGACTCCATGACCCCCGAGACTCGAATGCCACACTAATCAATAACTCCCTAGAAGAACTAGGTTTCACCCAAAAGATTACATGCCCTACTCATACTAAAGGCAGAACCCTTGATTGGATTGCTGTGCACAATTGCCCCATCTCGGTACTATCCACACTACCTCAGCTTTGGTCAGACCACTATCTGATCACATTCGCCTTAGAGGCCCCACCTGCGCTACTCATTGATAATATAGCACCAGCAGTCCCCACTAGAAATAAAAGAAACATCACGCCAGAAAACCTCATCCCGCTGATCATACCCACCCTCAATTCTATACCAGACAACACTGACCCATTTACCATGGTAGACGTGTACAATAAAGTGATGCTATCATCCCTTGATGCCATAGCTCCCTTAAAGATTAGAAAAAGCAAACAACGTAAACATGTGAACTCCTGGTTCTCCCACAACTAAAAAAACTCAGACGTGAGAAACGTCGTTGTGAGAAAATATGGAGACTTGATCCTTCAGAGACCAATAAGCGCAACCTAAGTAAGCAATCAGCCCTCTACAAAAAAGAAATAATTTCCGCCAAACAAACTTCCTACAACCTCCGAATCACCCAAGCTAAGTCCAATACTAAAGAGCTCTTTACAATTCTGAAGGAGTTAGAATCTCCTATCCAAACCCCAGACTCTTGCACCAAGGATAAAAACTGGTGTACAAACATTCAAAATGCCCTGTCTAATAAAATCACCACCTTGCAAACGAAGATCCACCATAAAAAGGCTACCCTTCTCACCATTACGAAACCCAATATTAACGATGTGACAGTGACACCTTCCATCCTGACCCCCTCACTTGATACCACCCCCCACTTCAACTTCTGCAAAGTATCCATCAAAGAGGTTGAAAATGTCATCCTCACTCTTAAACCATCGAACTGCCACGGGGACTTATGCCCAGCACAACTTATAAATGATGCAGCTCGTGAATTATCACCTTTCATCACTAAACTAACAAATGCATCCTTCAACATAATACCCAATAACCTGAAACAATCATGGGTCCTCCCACTCCTCAAAAAACAAAACTTAGACCCCGCCATACCCACGAACTATCGTCCTATCACCACAGTACCATTCATGCTTAAAATCATCGACAAATTGGCATATTTACAAATCCAACAATACCTAGAATATAACCACCTTCTAGGAATCCGACAATCTGGTTTCAGACCCCAACACGGAACCGAAACCGCTTTGGTTGACCTTAAGATACAAATTGACGAGTTGAGAGACCAGGGCAAAACTGCACTGCTGCTGCTCCTTGACCTCTCAGCAGCTTTCGATTTAGTCGACCACGAGATTCTGTGCAAACATCTCGAGTCGGCCGCACACTTCTCCCATGAGGCTATAGGCTGGATTCAGTCCTTCCTCAGTGATAGAACAACGCGCGTCTTCTCACCATTAGCGGCTGCTGACACCACACCCATCGCCTGTGGCGTGCCTCAGGGCTCCTGCGTCTCACCTACATTGTACAACATCTTTACAAAGCCCCTTTTCGATGATCTCGACGGTCTGGGTATCACCTACACAAACTATGCAGAGGATACTCAGATCCTCATCCCGTTGTCGGGGGATTATGACAAGGATTTGGCCTTTGTAAACAGAGTGTACCTCATCATTCAGGCATGGATGGCCTCACACGGACTATGCCTGAATGATGACTAAACAGAACTCCTCATTCTTGGTACATCAGCCAATATCAACAAACTCGGCCAAATTTACTCATCATTCGTAATCACTGTGGCCAAGGAGGTAAAAACTTTGAGTTTTTACCTAGACTCCTCACTATCATTTAACAAACAGGTAAACGCAATGGCCTCTGCCACTGCTTATACTTGTAAACTCATCCGATCTGCCAAACCACTCCTAACACCTAATAACTGCACTACCTTGGCCAGAGCATTGATCCTATCCAAACTGGATTACTGTAATGCCCTTTACGTAGGCAGTAACAAACATATCATAAACAAGATCCAAATCCTTCAAAATAATGCTCTAAGAGCAGCTCTAAGTATCCCCAAGAAAGCCCACATCTCAGATACCAGAAGATCTGTTAACTGGCTTTCCACGAAAGACAAAATCTTCCTTAAGTCTGTCTCACTGACACACAAATGCCTTCATGACATGGCCCCGAAATATCTGATAACAAGATTCTCTAGACAGGTTTCATACCGCCCCTCCAGAAGTGCCAACGCCAATCTACTACTAGTCCCAAGATTCAAACGGTCCCTGACTGGAGGGAACAGCTTCCCTGTTAAAGCAGCTACTCACTGGAACTCACTACCGCCACCTCTAAGGAAAGACATCCCTTACTTTCAGTTCAGGACATACATTATACAATGGATGAAGGACCATGACAAATAATACTCCCTGGTGGCTCCTCATGCCATTATCAGTGCCATCACCAATTGTATTATTGTTCAGTGTACCCCCGCTACCTCCTGCTACTATATAAACTGCACTAGATAAAATGTCTTTGATATCTGTTTACCCATGTTACCACTGTATCCCTATTGTAACTCCACGGGACGTTATTTAATTTGCTGTATGTAACTAAGCTATACAACCCTCTTACTATGTTCGCGCCTTGTTATCCTTGTGGTTATGTGCGCATTATAAATAATAAAACAAACAAACAAACAAACAAACCTACAACGGGGGTCCGGGGGAGGATATAGAGGTGCTGGGTTCTGGTTTCTCAGACCATGTTTCATATGCTGGAAGCAGGGATGTTTTGCATGCACCTGCTTCTTCGGGCAACAAGCAACAGCATATCAACTAGCACAACAGCGAGCCCTATCATTCAGCAAATACAGCCACAGCTGTAGCAGCAGACACAGTCCATACAAATACACACACAGCATGGACAAGTGCAGCCCGCACAGGTGCAGCCTCAAACATCCGCAAGACTGGCAGAGGCCTAGGGGATGCCACAGAGTGTACCGCAAGCACCCACACGGGCACTAGAAAACACAACAATGTTGGGAAAGAATGCGGTACCCCTCTAAACTGGAGTAAGCGTTCTATGAGGGAATCCGTTCCCATCAAACATAATCGCACAATTGGAAAGCCCACAGGGAATACACGCGTGTGTCCAGTCCTAGAAGTAACTGAAGACTCCGAAGAGGATTCAGGAAAATAGGACAGAAAGAGTTCACTTTCTTGATAGATACAGGAGCTGGCAAGTCATGCATAATGGAGGGTGGATTCTCACTGTCAAATAAATGTATAGACATGCAGGGCTTCTCTAGGTCAGTTGTCACTGTTCCAGTAACAAAATATGTACCTTTGTCGATCGGGATGTAGCACCTCATAGCTCCCCTATTGTACTCAAATTAAACCCCTCTCAAAATCCTAGGAAGGGACTTGCTGAGCATGCTAAATACAACAATTTCATTTATGGAAAAGGCCATAGTGTGCTCAACACCAGGCGTGTATTCTGCCAGAGTGGCCGCCATCCTCTAAGCTATATCTGCTCAAAGCACAGTATGAGGGAAGCCCACATATGCAGACCTATTTCTATAAGGGGTCCAGATACTACTTGGAAGGATGCCAAAGATAAAAGTGAAAACATCCCGACTAGCATTAGACATTTTGTTCCGGCCACAGTGCCATAACAAAATTGTCTCAGGCACTTAAGTTCTTCTGTAGCTTGAAGAAGTGATCAATAGAAAAGACATAGTGATAATATTTGGAACAGATGCAAAGGACTAGAGTGGCCTACAATACTATGAATTGATCCCACATTGACAATAACAGGTGAGACAGACAGTTATTTTCAGATGAGGAAGAAGAGAAGGAGGAGGCAATAGTGTTCCAGCTACACATTCCCTACCCTATAAGAGTATTAGAGAAGCTAGTACCACAACTGACACAACTGGTGAAAACCAAGCTGAAGTAGGCCGCAAACCAGAGTCGACAGACCCAGAGCAGTTCATACAGAGCGACAAGCTGCTGAGCATGCAGAACAGCCCCTGGCTGAAGCCCTCGCAGCCAAGGTTGTGATGTTGCACTTCACATTCAGGGCGACACCTGACTCTGCTGCAGCTACGCAGAGCAAAATATAAATCATATCCCCATAATTCTGCCTCAGCTGCGGTCTCTCAACACGTGACCAGGCCGACCTGGTACAACGCCAATCCCAAAGACTGAAGAAGCTCTGGTGTCCCACGGATGGGACACAGCTCGCAACAACGTTGTAACAACTCAGACACCGGCGGCAACGGGTAAGGCGCATTCTAATGGCAAGTAGCAGGGCCTGTCCATTGTCGTCCACTGACACATAGTCACACATTGTTGCTAATATCAGCCACATCGCGGGTTGGGAACGACGATGGTCCCAGGCTTGGGGGTTCGCTAATGGACCAATCAGGACACGGGGGACTAACCACTGACGACATTACAACATAACCAATCACTAATTCACCCCATGTAAGCTTTTAGAAGTAGCGACTTTTAGGGATGAACCAAGCGTACCACCTGACCTCTACCAATAAGACTTTTCACTACACGGGTCCATACTGAACCTACCACTCGGGGAACCAACCCGGTGTGGCGGTAGGGTTGGGGAAGAGCTTTCACAGATGACGCACATTGATACGTCACTTAGATTCAAAAGGGGCCTACGAGCCCGGTTATGATGAGAAGTTGCTTTGAACCTACGCTGATTGTACCTGTCACTGTCTGTTTTTGTGTAATAAAACAGCAGTAACTAATGCTCTTGTGTGGGTCTCCTATGTCTTTGGGACACTGATGGAGTTAGTGCCTTCTGAGAGCTGGAGGTCTGCGGACCCCGGGTACGGCTCTGCCGACCACCAGAAATTACCCTAACACTTTGGAGGTACTGCTGAGATCCCAGCGAGACCGTCTGTGAGCAGGTGGCCCTGCAACATGACCCCCTCCGCCATTGCCCCCTTGGAGGACTGCAGGACCATCGAGGAACTGCGAGACGATCGGACAGCACAATCCTGAGATTGGCCGTCGGGAGCCGACTTCAGAAATTTCCCAGCCGTGCTTGGCGAGTGTCCAGACACGGTCCAGACGAAGGGAGGTGGCGAGCTATTTGGGAGGAGTGCCCGCAGCTGAGCGGCACCGGCAGGCGTGAGCCTGATGTGAGTATGGTCCACACAATGAGCAATATCAAGTTGTGCGGGCGGGGGGAGGCATTGTAAATAAGGTGCCCGGTGGTTTTACATTGTCGTAAAATTTGGTTTATCGGTGGTGATCGGCACGTGAGTTGTAGTAGGGAACAGAGCAGAGGTAGTCCCTTCTGGTGTTGATGAGCATATTGGGTGGGGCAACTGGTCACCACATGTTGGACAGAGTACAGCGCTGATTGGTCTAGATGACACATGTATGTGGGTGTGGGATTCCTATGAGTCAGCGTTGTGGTTCGATGAGTAGATAAGGATTCCTATTAATTGGGTGTTTTAGCTCGCTGAATAGATGACATATTTCCACAGGAGGTAGCTAAAATCTCTCTCAGAATGCGGAAGATAGTTGGCTGGTTAAGTTCCCTTGATGAGGGAGCGTATCAAACGCGAGGCAACACAGTGGGTGCAGCACAGTTATAGTGAAAAGGTGATTAATGGATACTCCACTCAAGGCACAGTGGGAAGACAGCTGTGGGGATTGTTTATGTGGAAATTGGCACACATTGTATGTTCAATCTGTGTGTATGTAATAAATTGTGTTAGCTGGTGACGTCACCATAGTGTTGGGCATAGGACATTGCGTTTTTTTTATTTTAATGAAGATTGGAGCTGCGTCCAGCGGCTAGGGCGGGGTGCAGCTGAGCAGGCGGCCGCGCACGGACAAACGCCAGCACATCATCGAGGGGGGGTGTGCAGAGCAGTGGTGTAACCCATGCGGATGGAATATTACGGACATACGCAGCGCAGGCTGTGAGGAATAAAGGAGAAAGGAAGAGCTCGAATAATGAGGGTGCCCCGGACAGCAGCAGTCCAGAGAGGGTGGGGCGGCCCAAGAGCATGCTGCGCTGGGTGTGAGGTCACAGGGGACTTCGCACACCATGGGTCGAAAGGGAGCCTAGAAACGTAAGGGGGCATGTCAGAAGACGGAAGCCTGGTGCAAGACAATAGACAAATAAGTGTACAAGGTATTAAGAAAGTTTTAACGCACATTTTTCCTTCCCACTGACAGCGGAGAGTCGGAAGTACCTAGCTAGGGGCCAGGTAACGGTTGTATATATCTAAAAATGTAATTGTATTATGGGATAGGGACCCATCATGGGTCCCACACATTAACAACACCTCTACAGTACATATGTGCAACACTGCCACCATACATGGATAAGCTAGTAAAGTTCATCATAGAATGGACTAAAGGCACAGACCAAAAAATAAGGACAGCTTGGCCGCCTAATGGTAGCTTCAGCAAGGAGACTCAACATTCATTGTTAGCCTACTTACACAACACATACAAGGGAAAGAAGTTGGCAAACCATTTAGAGATTTTCGAACTTTGGAGGATGTTTGAGGGATACGGGCCAGGGATGATGAGCATGCAAGAAGTAAAGAAAGAAGAGGAGAGCGAAGAAAAGGGAAACGCTCTGCCTCAGGCCCCTTCCAGCGGTGCCACAGACAGCACTGAGGGGAGTGAGGAAAAGAGTGATTGATTATACCCACTAAGAGAATTGAAGGAGGCAGCCAAACCCCGAGAGTTCACAGCAGCAGAGGGATACTTGAACCCCACATATAACCCACCACTGTATGCTCCGGAGGAGTATACCGGAAAACATTGCCAAAAGATGACACAGTAAGCATGGAAGGGACACAGCTGAATGGTGATGCCATAAAGAAGACAGAGTTCGAACTAGAAGGTATAGGGCCAGATGAATGGATAGCAGCACAGGTGCTGTTGAAACTACAGGGGACGGTCACGGGGAAGGAAGAGGAGGTGATGCAGGCAATAGACAGAACAGAAGTGGGACATACACAGAGGGATGGCGAGGTAAGTAACCGGGAAGAAGGAATTTACACGAAAGTGGAAGAAGCAGAGCTGGAAGAAAAGATAGCTGAATTAGAGAAAACACAAAACATACTCACCAAGAAGCTTGAGCTAAAGGACCTGTAGAGACAGGTGCAACTGGAGAGGGGAAAGGGAGTGAGAATGGAACTCGAGCAGCAAGGGGAAGAAGAAAGGAAGTGGGAAGAGGCACGCATACGGGGTATAGCAGAGCGAGCAGCGTGCATGGAACAAAGGGAAAATACGAGAAGAGAAGAAGAAAGAGAAGATGTTGATTGTAAAATAACACTCTGGAAGAAAAATATTCTATCTGAAGGAACACGTAAGCATGAAGAGGGCAGGGCACTGGACAGCATACTAGCAAGGGGTAGTGGAGAGGTGAGTGAGTACAAAGGACAGAGACACGAGGGCCCTGGGCGAGGTGAGTGGCCCCATAATGCAGGAACTACACAGGGCCAGGGAGGTGATGGAAACTAAGGATGAATGGCTAGGAGAACGAGCGCAAAAGGAAAATGATAAGACTGTGAGGAGTAAGTACAGTACACACACTAGCAAATTGATGACAGCACCTCAGGAAAGGGCAGACATTGTGAATGCAGGTAGGTGCGTAGACATGGGGCCTCATTCCGAGATTGGTGGTAGTCTGGGCACTATTTTCGCCATGACTGCCACCAATAACGGGTCCGGCACCGGTCTAGTTCAATGGGGACTTATTGGTGTAGTCTGATCTTTGCGGGACCGGTAAGTCCCCATTGAAAATGCTGTTCCCCATTCCCATTTGAGCCCCCATAGGGCTCAATGGGAATGGGGCGGGCGCAAATAACGGGGTTGTGTATGTCAAGTCTGTTATTTGCACCCTAGTCCCTTAACGGGTCCCGTCCATAACGCCTGGTCAGACCAGGAGTTACTGGAGGGACCCGTTAAGGGACCTTGTAGTAGGGTGGTAAGGGATTACCAGCACCGATCTCCTTACCGGTGCCCAGTATCCCTTACCGCCCCACTCGTAATGACCCCCATAGATTTAGAAATGGTAGCTGTCTGATACCCCCGCCCACATACAAAACTCACATTCTTGGGGGCTTTTGCAGTGATGAGGATGAGGAGGAATCATGTGGAGGTCAGAGCGATGAAAATGGAGATGGGCTCAGCAAACTTTACATCACGGGCACAGGGTCATCATGGGAATGTAGAACACGAGAAGAGACAACAGCTGGAAAGGGAGGGACAAGCGCACAGAAGGAGGGGACAGCCACACACACACACCATATTTCAACAGGCTCCGGGGCCTCCCCGGGCACAGAAGGGAAGGTTCAGCAACAGCGAATAACAAGGGCCACTCACTTCAAGGTGGGGGAGAACAGGGCACACACATCATGCACACAAACTCATTGAACTATTTGACGATTTGTCCAACATGGAGGATGACACACAGGACATACAAGCAACACAATATATACGCACACCGGAGGAAATGGCAGAATACACGCAGATGCCATTACTGGAAAGAGGGGGTACAAGGCCACAATATGTACCATGGAAGCATGCAGACAAGGAGAACATTAAATGCAGGCTACCATCCTTAAGCGGAGGGGCAGGGAAATGGATATACGAAATGGAAAAATTGACAGCAGGGCACAGGTTAGCAGTTGATGACTTTAAGGGGCTCTTGATCTCCATCTTGAGTAACGCTGTAGATGACATCTGGAAGAGGGTGGGGTTTCCTGGGGTAACTATCAGCAACACATCGCACAGCGGGTCGCCGTTTGCAAATTGTAGACACGCAGTATGGCAGGTATTGAGGGTACAGTACCCTAACACATCAGAGATAAGGGCAATAACGTCAACCAGAAGCACAACAAGCGGGTCAGGGGTGGGGGGCAGCAATACCCCATGCCAAAATCACAGCAACAACAGCAGAAACAAGTGATGCCCAGCACACAACAAATATCACACCAACCCGCCCAACAACAGGCACTACAGCAAATTATAGCGACACAACAACAACACGTCCAGACAGTACAGCAACTAACACAATTGCAAGATGACACACAACAACCCATGGACACTACAGTACCAATAACATGTATGGGGGGAGTAGCAATCTTGGGGCATAACACCTACATGGGCAGCGGACAATCATTATACCCCCAGTAGGACATCCCACAGACTTCCTTGCTGTTTTCCATTATGTCGGTAACACCTAACCCTGCTGAGGAACCATGCATAAAGGTGGCAATAGGTCACAAACATTCTCTTTCCTAGTTGACACAGGAGCCACTAGATCCTGCATCAGGGAGGGGAAGTTTAAATTGTCAGGCGATGCCATGCACACTCAAAGATTTTCTGGTGCTCGAGGAGTGGTTCCATTTACTGATAACATCTCCTTATCGGTCGGTGATCACGACCTATCTCTGCCCTTGTTATACTCAAAACAAGCACCAGTGAACATACTCGGGCGTGACATCATGAGTAGATTGAACATGACCATCTCATTCACTGACAAAGGCATAATATGCTCCACACCAGGCATACACATGCTCAAGGCGAGACACCTACTCCAGGCATATTATGGCAAGACAGTGGCAAGAGCAGAACCAGTGGACGCTGAGATTATCCAATATGGGACAGATATGGTAATAGCATGGCTACCAGGAATTGAGGGATAAAGTGTGGAGAAGACCTGCCACCTACCTTTCAGGACAGAGACACCCGCAGATGCGGAAGAAGGGGCAATAATATCAGTGGACATTGAAGGAATAGTAGCCAAACAAGACTGGATCGCTGTTCATGCTCAGGATGAGGAAGGATGGGCATGGAGAGCTGTGATGGCACTGACGGAATGGTGTAGGTTAACGCAAGTGTCAGATGAGGAACTGTTCTCAGATGAAAACAAAGATGGCGAGATGATGTTCCAGATGAGTGTCTATGTCTGGCTGAAAATAACATACAAGGAGGTAGCGCAGAAAATAGCAATGCATTAGAGCCACCCCTCCCAGCACCACATGATTTTTGCGAAGAAGACCTGGCTGCTGTACCTGCCTCACTATGGACAACAAGTCCCTATAATGTCAGTTGCATAAAGAGCATTGGCGGAGTAAAGATAAAATTGAAAAAGGGAGCAATCTTGCCCAGAGTCAGACAATACCCACTGTCAAAAGAAGCTGATGAAGGAAATTATGAAACAATCAGTGCACTGATAGAGAGGGCTATATTGCTACCATCAGAATCACCATGCAACACAGCGGTATACCCTGTGCGCAGAGCCATAGGAGGGTATTGGTGTTTCATACAGGATCTGAGACCCCTTAACCACATTGTAGAGGCAGAATATTCTGTGGCAGCTAACGCTGCAGTAATATTGTATGGCATACTGGCAGAGGCATCACGATTCACTGTGATCGACCTCAAGAATGCGTTCTTCTCAACACCACTACATACAGACTCAGCTTCACATACCGCAAAACAAAATGGAAACACACAAGGTTACCACAGGGATACTGTGAGTCACCATCCATTTTTAACAGGGTCATACAAATGGGCCTAAGGAATGTTGAACATGAAAGCACGCTGTTGCAATATGTAGATGACATTCTCATTTGCAGCACCACCGAAGAAGAGTATAGGAAGGACTCGGTGAAGATGCTCACAGTGTTGGCCGAGAACGGGTACAAGGTTGACAAAGCAAAACTGCAATATTACCAGGAACAAGTCCTATACATAGGACAGGTCATTTCACACAAAGGAAGCATCGCACCACAGAGAGCACAACAATAATTAATGCACCACAGCCCCAAACAATACGAGAATTGCAACAATTTCTAGGCCTATGCAATTACTACAGTGCATGGGTATTTGACTACATTACATACAAAGGGCCCCGGTTGGCAGCTCTCAGAGAAGCACAAAGAGGGGGGAGGAAGCTGGGATGGACAAGAGAAATGACTGAGGCATTCAATGAGTTAAAGGAGGCCATATCAACAGCACCAGTTCTGGGTACTCCCAACTACAAGAGAGACTTCTACATTTTCTTGCACTGCGATGGTGCAGTAATGAAAGCAGTGCAAACACTAAAGACAAGCATGGGACACAAACCTACAGCGGGCACCTAGACCCAGTAATGATGGGGCCCTTTCCATGCGAAGAACATTTGGCTGCTGCAGCGTTCGCAGTAGAGTAATCATCATCCATACCCATGGGATGCTCAACTATACTGTATGTAGAGCACGCCCTCTTCGCAATTTTGCAAAAACCAAAAGGCACACTCAACACCCAAAGAGCAACGGGATATAAGATCATACTGTCAAGACCCGAATTAAAAATAGTAAGATGCAACAATGTTATCCCAGCATAGTTCATAGCAGAGGAAGTGGCAGAGGGTGAATATGTATACGATTGTATATATGCCATCGAGTACTATTCTTCCACCCAAAAGGTAAAGGAAAACACCCTAGAGGGAGGTGATGTTCTGTACATTGATGGGTCCTCAACCATTGATGAAAGTGATGGCATAAGAAGAACATGCACAGCTGTAGTGCGATTAAGGGAGGACTGGACAAGTGAGCCAGTGAAATGTGTCAAACTACCCCAACAATATTCTGCACAGGCAGCAGAATTGGTGGCCCTCATATTGGCCTTATAAGACAGTAACAGAAAAAGAGTAATAATATATTCTGACAGTACCTATTCCACATCTACAGTACACTCAGGATTGATACGATGGCTCAGAAAGGGATTTAGGAGAGCAGATGGTACCCCAGTACAACATGCTCTCCTCCTGGGTGAACTGATAGAAGTAAAAACATACCCACATGAGCTAGCGCTGGTGAAAGGTCAGGCACACACAAATGGTGAAGATCCAATAGCTAGAGGAAATGAAGCAGCAGACGCCCATGCAAAACATGCTGCATACTTTGGCGAGTTGTGGGACCTCCAAGAAAAACAAAAAGAAAGCGAGAGGGCAAGGCAGATGATAATGAAAGAAGGCTACACACACCTCCCAGAAACACAGATTATGGAACTGCCAGCGGCAGCCCCAATGTCAGAGAAAGTATTGTAGTTAAAAAGAGGATGCACAATATCTCCAACAGATGCACTATGGAGACAAAATAACACAGGAAAAAGAGTTATGCCCCTGGCCCTACTAAAAACAACACTGGCCCAACTGCACCACCCCACTCATACAGAAAAGGAGGTCATTGCAGCACGAATAAGAGAGTCATGGTTCTGTCCCGAACTAAATGCACACGTGGCAAACTTCATAAGTAATTGCCTCACTTGCCAACAATTTAAGGCCGGTCACATGCTGCAAGTGATCAAAGGTACAATAACACGGCCTGAAGGACCCTTCCTACACCTACACATTGACTATATTGACATTAGCAACGGTTGCCAAGTCTACCGATAAATGATTGTGGTAATGTGCCCCTTCTCAAGGTGGATTGAGGCTGGCCTGTGCTCCCATGCTGATGCTCTGCGGACAGCAAAGTTTCTGGTGAGGGAAGTATTCCCAAGGTGGGGGGTTTGCGAAGTGTTAAGGTCAGACCACGACCCCACTTCGCGAACAAACTATTTCAGCACATCACTGCCTTACTTGGGAGCAAACACAAGTTTGCCTGTGCGTACCACCCACAGGCCAATGGCGCCTGTGAACGCCTCAATGGCCTCCTGAAGGAATCCATCGCAAAAACTCAGCAGGCCACCAAGAAAACTTGGCATAACTGCCTTCCCCTGGCTCTGTTTGATTTGCAAAACAAGCCTGGTTCAGGGCACCACCGTACACCCCATGAGGTGGTGACCGGACGCCAAATGCATCTTCCATTAACACCACCAACAAGAGCAATTTACGATTGTGAAGGAACGGATGACATGTTTGGAAAAGAAATGTACGATTATTTGACTTCCTTGGTTACTAGTGCCTCCTTTATCTCTCAACAGAATTGACGGACAGAGGGCGGGTCAGAGAATTATCAACAGGAAATGACTAACAACAAAGACGAAACTGGACAGTGGCCAGTAAAAGAAGGATACACAGTTCTCCTTAGGAGCTTTAGGCGTAAATGGAATTCTCCTAGATTTATGGGGCCACACATAACAGAAAAGGTGGCACTTAGGGCCATGAAATTAATGAATAGAGATGTTTGGTCACATATCCAAGCCCTACAGAGCACTGACCGCGCCCCATCACAGCAGCAACAGGGCCAACACATCAGCAACAGCAATGACAGATGACAGAAAAGACACATCACAAGCATCAGTTAAACCTAAGGACATAAACGAGTCGCAGCCCACTGCCACCCTATGATTAATAGATCACAGACACAAAATGTCCACACTGCACTATTAATGGAGCTCTAAATGTGATGATGGTATTGGAATGATGCAGTAGACAATAAATTAAACTATCAGAAAAGTTAATAAACAACTGACATTAACAAGGGTATCGCCAATACACACAACACTGTGTAAACACGTGCATGTTCTCTTCTCCGTTTGTCTCACACATGCAGGTCTTGCGCACTGTACTGTTATATGCAAATACTTAATGAAAACACATTGATCACTGTCCAGGCATAAATGCTGTCTCCCAACGACCACCCAGAAGCACTATCCCACAAGTTTATACACAGCATTAAAGGCCAAAGCATTTCGTGCCCAGGCGGCCACTTGTATACTATAACGCTTTCATCCAGTTCATAGTGTGGTCTGATCCACAGCTCCACGAGTCCCTACCTGCTCTGAGAGACAGGGGAGTTAGGCAGATGTGTGAGGAGCTTTTTGCATGGGCACTGAACAACTATTTGATCCGCAGGGCTTAAGTCACAAATAATAACAGTAACAACGCAATATTTTAGAGAATTTCAGGCGGGCACCTATATCGTCTCAACCAAATAGCTGCAGGACAGCAGCAAAGGTAAGATCAACATGGCAGTGGTCGCTAGGACTGTGATTAAAATGTTGGAGGTGTTTTTGATCACTGGGCTGACGCTGTCTGGCAGGACTACTTTGCTTTGCATGCAACGGCAAAACCCAATGCTAACATTTACCCAACTTCAGCCACAAGGAGTACTGTGTCAGGTGGTACGAGTAGCATGGGGCAAAAAATAAGAAGAGGTAAATTGAATGTTTCCCTTGATGTACATGGGGTCGACACATACCTTACAGAGTCTGCACACGTCTCTAACAAACACATGTTCAAAATTGGTAATGTTATGACAAAAGACAACTATTATGTTTTCTCGTTGATCCCGAACGCTATGAGCGCTTCCAGAACATTTGTGGCGACTGAAGTACCCGCGTCCACAGCAGAGTGCCTCCAATATCTAGCACTGTACCAGACACAAGGCCGATTCTGAGGCAAAATGGCAACACTAAGGTGGAAATCAAGATCCACATACCTATACGAAGATAACTTCATCAAAACACTACCTATGTTTGACAACTCACCGAAGGACTACAGTACATAACAGACAGGCCAGATAAAGGAGAAACAAAAAATGTGACACTGGACCACCTGCCATGTAAATGATGTGCACGAGAAATAGGAGGTGAACCTGGGTGCTGGGAAAGACCACTGATGCTGATCTATGGCAAGGTGTATACGAAGAATGGCTGGGTAGACGGAGTAGTGGGAAGCAAAATATTGACGTTAGCAAAGTCTCTGGTAGTGATGGTGCAAGAAGAAAATGACAAGTGCTACAAGGAGTGGGCAAGGAGTGCAGGACTGCTCACATGGCTGGACAAGGAGGAGGAGCCGATAACAATAATACCTGTTGCGTCCCAACACTGTGTTACCAGCATGATGGGGAGGTTGATATAGGACTGAATGAAGGATGCAAAAAGATAGTGTAGCTTCCTGAGGGGGGTGCTGGAACAGCAGTACTGATGGACTACTACTGGGCCACCGGAGCTAAAGCATATCACAGTTTACCACAATCATGGGGTGGAGTGTGTACTCTGGTACACATCAACGTACCCTCTCTGGTAGTACCACAGAAACACATCAAGATGGAAGACTTCCCCAAAATGGACAAAGGTAACAAAAGAAGAAAATGGTCTCTGGGACTAATTGTCAGCACACCCCAGGGTGCCACCCCCACAGAGCCACCCCCACAGAAAAGACACGGATGAGAATAAAAACACAAGGAAAGCCACTCACGATAAATTACCTCTGGGGTAAATCAGAAACAGCGCTCAGCGACATTCCAGCACCCCACAGACTGTTCACTAGCGCTCCCATGTTCTTTTTGCTGATAATACATCCGGGGGTACAAGCATATGCAAATGCAAAATGGCTGCAGATCACCTCTTTGGAGCTGATGAATAAACTCCACAGTAAATGGATTCAACGCCATTGAAGAAGAGTTAAGAGCAATACGTATGGTAGCACTACGGAACAGGTACGTCCTGGACCTCCTCACCGCTATGCAAGGAGGAGTTTACGCAGAAATTGGCAGTTCCTGCTGTACGTTCATTCCCGCAATGATGACGATAATGGCACACTATCAGAAGCGGTATCACAACTGGCCCAGATACACGTGAAGATGGAAGACGAAGCAACGGGAACCAAGAAAGATGGAAGCTGGTTTTCATACATCTGGTCCTGGATGCCTAGCGGATGGTCTTATGGTACTAGCAGGTTGCATAATATTTGGAATGGCATTGCTAATGGGGATAAAGCTCTGGATGAAAAGGTCAAAATGTACAGCTGAAGAAATGATCAGTATGCACATACTCATGCCTGCAGAAGATGAACCTCACATGGAACTGATCCTCAAGGAATGAGAACAGCTGCATCAGCAGACAGTAGAAGCAGACTTGTACCCACCATTCATAAAAGTTGAAAATCCATGAAATCCAAAATCCTACGTTGGGAAATGGGTCTATTGTAAGCCCGGTGGTGGGTGCGTATGCATGTATTGGTCATTTGAGGATCATCTGGCAGGGATAACGAAGGTATGGGGCTTGCGTGATGATAAGAGAGTGGATAATTTTGTGGTCCACAAGTTGACCAGAGGGGGGACTGAAGAGGGAAAATGGGACGGTCCCTTCCCCCGGGCAATGTACATACTATGGCCAACAACATCACGAGCCAAGTACCCTCAGCGGGAGGAGTTTTCATCCCTCTCCACTATCTCTGATGTCAACATCCACCATGACCATGCCTCACCTTCAAAACCTGGCCGCATCCCACCCAGAGCACAAGGTGGGAACCAAGATGATGCTGAGGCCGATCACATTAACCAGCTTGACTAAAATGTCTCACAACCTATGCTGCCATTGTTAGAGATGACATGACAACATAGCTGCAACCAACAGAAACACAGGTGCTGCCACACCAGGATCATACATGCACCAAACCACGCTCAGTGCTATGATGTAGCGGACCGTGTACACTCACAGATGTACATCGTTATTATTTTTCACATAGGCCAGCAATCGCTTCACAGAAACGCAAGACGCCAGAAGAGTTTGTGTATATGCTTGCAGAGACTTCAAGTTACTAACCCTGGAGACAAGACCCTATAACTGGATCAATGCGCAAGGAACCACACCGCACCCCCACAGACCCAGCCTCATGGACCTTATGCTAGAACAACATGCAACTGAGCTGAAGTAGGCTGCAAACCAGAGTCGACAGACCCAGAGCAATCATACATAGCTATAAGCTGCTCAGTATGCAGATCAGCCCCTGGCTGAAGCCCTCGCAGCCAAGGTCATGATGTTGCATGTCACATCCTGTGACCAAGCCAGGGTGACACATGACACTGCTGCAGCTACCCGGAAGAAAATACAAATCTAATCCGCATACTTCTGCCTCAGCTGCAGTCTCTCAACACGTGACCAGGCCGACCTAGTACAACGCCAACCCCGAAGATTGAAGAAGCTCTGGTGGACCACGGCTGGGACACATTTTGCAACAAAGTTGTAACAACTCAGACACCGGCGGCAATGGGAAAGGAGCGCCGTAATGGCAAGTAGCAGGACCTGTCCATTGCCATACACTGACACATAGTCACACATTGTTGCTAATACCAGGTACATCATGGGCCGAGAACGACGATGGTCACAGGTTTGAGGGCTCACTGATGGACCAATCAGGACACGGAGCGACTTTTAGGGATGACCCAAGCGTACCACCTGACCTCTACTCTACCAATAAAACTTTTCACTATACAGGTCCATACTGAACCTACCACTCGGGCAACCAACCCGGAGTGGTGGTAGGGTTGGGGACGAGCTTTCACAGATGACGCACATTGTTACTTCACTCAGATACAAAAGGGGCCTGCAAGCCCGATTATAATGAGAAGTTGCTTGGAACCTACGCTCCTTGTACCTGTCCCTGTCTGTTTTCATGTAATAAAACAGCAGTAACTATTGCTCTTGTGTGGGCCTCCTACTTCTTTGGGACACAGAAGGAGCTAGGGCCTTCCGAGAGCTGGAGGTCCATGGACCCCGTGTACGGCTCTGCCGACCACCAGCAATTACCCAAACAACAGACATCCATGTCCCCATGTGACACAACCATTTAACCCATAAAGAAATCAATGGGGGGGGTCGTGGAATTTCACACAGGACCTCCATCCAATAAATCATGTTGTAGAGGATGAGTTCCCACTTGTGCCAAGCCCAGCCACAATACTGTGTAACATCCCACCAGGAGCAAAGTACCTCATGGTGATTGACCTAAAAAATGCCTTCTTCGCCATGCCACTATACACAGACTCCAAGAATCTGACGGTGTTCATGTATAGAGGGGTACATTTCAGACACACAAGGTTACCACAAGGGTACTGTGAATCACCCAGTATCTTTAACACAGTGATCCATATGGACTCAAGTAATTTTCAAATGCCAAGCACAGTGATACAGTATATGGTGGACCTGTTGGTATGTAGTGAAAGTGAGGAGCAGTGAAGAGCAGACTCTGTACACCTTTTAACATTACTGGCTGATAAAGGATACACAGTGGACAGGGTCAAGCTTTATTATTGCCAGAAGAGGTGGTTTTCCTGGGAGAGATTATAACTACAGAAGGATAGAAGAGAACACCATAAAGAACAGAGGCAATACACAGAACACCACATCCCCATGCAGTAAAAGAGATGCAGCAATTTTTGGATTGTGTAATTACTGTAGGGCATGGACAACTCCACGTTCACAAAGCCCCTCCTTGAGGCACTGAAAGAAGCACAGAAAGTGAAAAGACACATAAAATGGACTACAGAAATGAATGAGAGTTTTGCCTAACTCAAGGAGGCATTGGCCCGTGCGCCTGTGTTGGCAACCCCCAGCTATGAAGAAAGGTTCTACCAGTTCTACCATTCAGACGTTTCAGTAATGATGGCAGTCCTCACACAGAAGAAACTGCAGGAGCACTATCCACTGACTTACTACAGCAGTCTCCTAGACCGAGTGATGTGGGGACATTTTCCCAATGAGCATGCACTCGTGGCTGCAGTGTTTGCCATAGAAAAGGCAGCAACAATGACTATGGGGTGTCCAGTGGTGTTGTACATGGAACACTCTTTTTGCCTCATTCTCCTTGACCTATCCTCTGCTTTTGACACAGTCAACCATGCCATCCTGATCAATCAACTCCGGGACAACCTTGGTATTACTGATCAGGCCCTGGCCTGGTTGACCTCCTTTCTCACCGACCGACCCTATCAGCTAAAACTAGGGTATTTCCTCTCTTCTATCTCTCTCTCTACTTGGTGTGTTCTCCAAGGGCCAAACCTCTCTCCCTGGCTCTTCAACCACTACCTGGCACCTCTTTCCCACTGCATCACTACTTTCTGCTTCAATATTCATGTTATGCAGATGACACAATGCTCTCTTTCAGGCTCCACTCAGCGACCTCTGCTTCTTTTCTCATACCAGATGGTCTAACCACAATTCAGGAATGGTGTGCTGCCAATGATCTCTGAATTAATGCCAGTAAGGAGATCCTCCTCATTGGGATACCCGCTCCCTCGTTTCCTCTCTCTCTCTCTGGCCACCCACTCTGGACCCTATTCCTGCTTCTTCCTGTGAGGGTATGAATCTTGGTGTCATCTTCGACTCCATCCTCTCCTTCTCTCCTCACATCTCTGACGTCTTTAAGAAGTCAAACTATCAGCTGCACCTCCTCAAAGTTATTCTACCTTTTCTGACTTTCCCGCAGAAGCTCACTGTCCCCAGAGCTCTGGTCCTCTCTAGGCTGAACTATTTCAACAGCCTCTTTCTAATTCTTCCTACCACTACTCTTCAACCTTTCCAACTTATGAAGAACAGGATGGAAAGATTTGTCCATGGCCTCGGGCCCTGGGATCCTATCTCTCCAGCTCTGAAATCTCTTTCTGGGCCCTCTGACCGCTTTACCTCCAACTTTCTCTTTCAAAACATCTTCCTTCTCGAGTTCTGCAATCATTCAACTCCAACTCTCTGAGGGTCAGGTGCATCTCCAAGCAGAGAGTTGCGGGAAGATCTATCTCGTTGGCTGGTGCCTCCCTCTGGAACAGCTTCTACCTCTCTCAAATTTGAGCAGAACCACCTCCTGTTCTGGAAGCAACTCAAGACCTTCGTTTTCACTTCCGCTTTCTCTCTTCCTCTTCCCTGCTGATGCACCTGACTGCTACGTGCACTGGTCACCTGGTCACCCTCTGAACTCGGGCCCAGGCTCCTGCATGTCCAGTTGCCCTACCACTGCCTCTGGGTTCCCCATCACTTGAGGGTCTGTATCTGCAATCCTACAGTCCTTTCTCAATGCATTTATGAGCCACACACTGGCTGCACTTGTGAGTTAACTGCACTTCCCCCTGTCCCCTAGCACTTCTCCCCTTTCCTCTTCCCCACACTTGCACGATCTGAATGACACAAGGTCTAGTAAGATCGTTATTTTTTCCTAACTTGTTTCCCCCTCCTTGTCTTGTCGCGCTTAGAAACACTTGTGTACAGGCACATTATAAACGCCTTTTCATATCATATATCTTGGAGAAAACCAAATCCACTCTCACGACACAGAGGGCTTCAGGGTATGAGATTATACTGACAAAACCAGCCATTGAGGTTGCTATGTGTTGCATAGTGAATCCAACCACATTCATAGACGTGCCAGGGGAATACATGCAAAATTGCGCAGTGGTAGAATGGAAGGAAATGTTCATGTAAAAGAAGAGGAAATAGAGGGAGGAGACATGGTCTTCATTGACAGGTTCTCAAGCATATACCCAACTACAGGCCAAAGACATACTGTTACTGCAGTAGTTTACCATAGGGATGGGCAATTTTGAATTGCCTCCCAAATAAGAATGCCATCACACTACTTAGTACAGGCAGCAGAACTAGTGGCCATGAAAAGCGTGCTCAACATTGCAATAGGGAATGTAGGAAACCTCTCGTTGGACTCGGCTTATGTCATGTTCACCATAGATTCAGGTTTGGCCCGGTGGGAATGGAGGGGCTTCAGGAGGAGCGATGGGTCACCAGTGAAACATGCTGAGTTATTGAACAAGCAAATTGAAGCATTCAAACTGCACGTAGAGGTAGCAATGATAAAGTGTACCACTCAGAGAGGTGGGCAGTACCTCATAACTAAAGAGAACTATTGGGCTGACAAAGCAGCAAAAGAGGCAGCCTATCTACCTGAAGGGACTACTAGGTTATACCAAGGTGCGTAGAGAAAGGTGCTGATGATGCTTGCAGGGAAGAAAAGGAACAAAGCACCCGAGAACACAGAGCATTTTTGCGCAATACCAATTGTACATATAATTGAATTATAGAGGGAAGCCCCCATGCAGAGAAGGATTTATGGGTGCAGATGGGGTGCTCACAGTCTCCATCAGATTTGGTGTGGAGGCCGATTAGCACTGGAAAACCGGTGATGCCTAGAAAATTGGTGGCTGTAGCAATGGAGCAGCTCCATTTTCCCCACCCATGTGTCCAAAGAGCATATGATGGTGGCAGAGATAAATGAGAGTTGGTTCATACCCAAACTCCATGACTTAGTGGCAGAGTTCACGGGAAACTGTATGGTGTGTCAACAATTCTTGCCAGGTCATACATTGAAAGGGCCCTTCTGACACTAGCCAGATTTTTGGTGCAGATGATGTTTTCAAGGTGGGGAGTATGTGATGAACTAAGGTCAGACAATGGGCAACACTTTGCGTATGACATATTTTAGAAATTTACAACCATCCTGGGGATAAAGCACCACCTTTGCACAGTGTACTGATGGCAAACGAACAGAGGGGATGAGAGACTAAATAGCCTGTGTAAGGAACACTTAGCAAAGCTAACAATGACTTTGGGCAAAAATGTGCTTTTTACCTTCCATTAGCGCTTTTCACGCTACAAAACTCACCTGGAGTGGATCACCACTTGACTCTGCATAAAATTATTACTGGCAGGAGAATGCGTGCGCCCTCCTCTCCTGCACGTACAATTTAGGATGCCAACACAACAGCATAGGTTCAGGGGTAAGAATTCAATGCATATTTTACTGAGTTCACTAAATTGTTGAACTACATGTCTCGCCAGGTCCAACAATCTACCAGCCTGCCGGCCGCGAGTGCACACAGCAAAGACTCATTTCCAAAAGCGACACGCCTCTATCCTGGAGAAAAGGTATTTGACCACAATTTCGTGCATTAATGGTGCAAACCTAGATTCACCAACCCCCATGAAGTTGTGTTTACTGCACCCATAGCCGTGAAAGTTAAAGATAGAATAGCACGGATCCACGTGTCGGATGTTCGCAGAGACAACAGCGTCGCCCCCTCCGGAGAGAAAGAGAGGGGACCAACTTGATGGGGAGTACAACCCAGCTAGCGGGAACACTTTCTTCTGCCATAAGACTTTGCAGTAGGCCCGTAGAAGAGGAGGAAAATGGGCATGCAGTGGGTGGGGGGAATGGAAGAAAATATAAAAAAAGATGTTTTATAAATAGGGGCAGGATTGTCATGCTTTTCCTGCTGTTTCTCTTTCTCTACGGCTTCTGCTGCACAAAGAGTCTGGTGAAATGCTTAAAGAAAATGAGAAGAGTACATGAACAAAGAGAATAGTATTCATCACAGACACATTTCATGAGATAACTTGGGAGGGACAAGACACAGCATCCGGAAACATGTGGTATGAGGAAATTAAACATGTGCGGTGGGAGAGGGCTAATGGCACCTGCTCTGTGTCCTATCAAATATCACATGTGAAGGGGAACGCCAGCCTATTTCTGATCTGGGAGGTAACAACAGGGGAAGTGGAATCCATAATGCACCTGTCTCTATGTAAGATTTGGGGATTGTTTCAGGGGAGAATGGTAACAGTTCATTTGATAGGTGAAGAGGAAGAAGTAAACGCAAATACTTACATACAACTGGAGAGCATTTCCAAAAATGAAACCACCCAGCACATAATACTGGAATATGTAACAGGTGGGGCCATGAGGGGAGAGCAATTGTTCATGACCAACAACAGAGTATATTGTAAAAATTTCACGGGACATGATCTTCCATGGTACCACACCAGAGCCCTGATGAGAAAACAGGGTTCAGTGTTTCATGATGGAAAATAGAAAGGGGGGACGGTGCAGTGTCGCACAGAGGGACTCGTGGTATTTGAAGAAGATGTGGCTAGAAAGATAAATGACAGTTGTCGAGCAGTGTGGAATAACTACATACATGCTTTAACTTTGATAGATGAAATACATCAAGCAGTCCGGAAAAAACCCCTTACATGATATTATTTGTGTTTCAGGGCCACAGGAGCAACCACAGTGTCAGTGAAGGCTGGCTGCAAGAAGACGATGAGCATCCACGCATTGCAGAGTGGGACAAAAGCTGTGATGGAAAACTGGTGGGCCTGCAAATCAAAAGCATATGCCCAGCTACTTAAGGGCTGGGGAGTGCTGTGCTCTCTAGTTGCACTCCATAGCGCTGCATTGGTCGTGCCTCGGGCAGACTTATCACCCTTCTAAGACCACTCTGAATTACAGCAAAGGAAGATTGTGAAAGCACAAATGAAATTGATATGATTGGTTATTTATAACGTGCTTAATACCCAGAGGTTTCTAAGCACGGACCCGGGGATCAAACCTGTGGTGCTCAGTGTCGTCTTGCTTCCAAGCCTAGCACGTTGGCCCTGAGCTATCCTCCCGAGACAAATGGCACCAGAAAGAGAGAAGAACGTCATGAGCAGGAGGAAAAGGAATAGCAATTACCTGTCTGAAGAATCATCGCAAAGTTCGAAAGCCATTCCACATCATTACAGGTTGTTTAGCAAAGCTTCAGTCATTTTCACCTCGCTACTACTAAATGTGGTGCAAGCAGCCACTAATGCTAAGTGATATGAAGTGCTACAGTTAGCAAAGGCAACAGAAAAAGGATTGAATGCAGTAAGAGAATAAGTTTGTGTCCTATGCCTGGTAGTACTCCAGAATAGGTTTGTTTTGGATATGCTGCCAGCAATGAAAGGTGGCGTCTGCCCCAAGCTATGAAGCAGCTGCTGTATGGCAATACTCTCCAATGATGCCATCAATGGGACGTTGACGGAGGCTGTTGGCAAAATGTATACCCTTCTCCAGAAGATGACCAAAGAGACACACAAAACCACATTGGACAGTTACCTGCATGCACAATTTGTGTGGGTGACTGAGTGGCTGGCCGCAATGTTTAAGGTGACTATTCCCCTGCACGTCCGGGTGCTCATCATCTTCTGTGCACGACAGTTGATCCTAAAAAATTGCAATTGCAGAAAGAAAATAATTTGTTAAATAATGTCTGCTATTTATGATGGAAAAGAGTGTGGGGGAACAGATGACAAAGGGAAGGCCAAACATCCTGGTATGAATGATGGTGAAGAATTGGAGCAGGTGGTCTTTGCAGTGCTACTACCAAATGCAGAGTATAATGATGCATTGTGGGTAGCCTGTTCCATAGATCGGCCAGATTGCATGATTATAGGATCTACCTTGGAGTGATATGAAGAAGGAGGTGACATGGCCAGGGTATCAAGGTTATGGATGTCCAACACAGTAAGCAAAGAACTGGTGGGTCAAAAGAGTGTTGATCAACAGAACGATTGAAGGCTGAGAATACAGTGAAGGCGCTGATTCAGTGCTAATAAGGGGGCGTACCTACCAGTTGCAGGAATGATGAGAGCGGAATGGGGCAATCCTTGGTGGGACAGGATATCAATGACAGCTGTCCTAAAGCTGTCTACAGCCTACGTACAGCTTGAGAAGTCCAGAGACCAGGTGCTCAAAGGAGGACATGAGGGGGATTTGGGAGTGTGAAGTATGAGAATGAGATAACTAGAGTATCCTACTGCAAGGGGTCCTACCTAGGCATCATTATGATATGAGAGCTACAGGGAAATAAACAAGGTGTTGATTAACACTGACAGGCCCCCATCTGGTGGGAAATAAAAAAGGTGTTGATTAACACTGACAGGCCCCCATCTGGTGGGACAATACAATAAGTGCATGAGCACTTTGCAGTAAATGGGTGTAGGAAGACCAATGCCAGCTGACTGTACCCAGGAGACAATAGTCACTGGAAACAGGAACAAGCAGATACATAGAAGTCAGCGAGCCAGGCTCACAGGCACTCACTGGGACCAGGGAAAATTGACATGTTCTGAGAGGCACAGACATGGAGTGGTTGGTGACTTCAAATTTCCCCTTGGCAGCTTGGCCTGACATTACGGATGTGGGACGAGTGGGTGATACGGGAGAAGCCAATCGGGAAGTACCTTTTGGTGTACTTGAAAGGTAACAAGGATATTGTGCTCTCACTGATGTCACAATGTGCCTCATTGGTAAGACTCCACACGAGTGTCTCCCTTTCCACAAACTGAGGATGTCTCGTGATTTTCTATGTGTGCTGACCAATGGAAGAATAATAAAGTCCGTAGCACAAAATAAAGCCACAGTAAATTTGGAGTGGAGTGGGAAGAAATGTGGCATTACAGGGGAGGTGATGGCCAGAGGGGGTACAAGCTCCATTCATTGTTGAATAACATATGTTTAACTAACATAGTCCTACCATTCAGCCTCGTAGGATGTTGAATACTGTGCAACATTAATTGCGACTGTTTCCTGATATGCAAATAACCTCTAATTGTATCAAATCTTTGTCTGCAGTAGGCGGTGTTGTCAGCCAGTTCTGTTCCACTGTGCTGTTTGATTAGTTCTTACCCAGCTGTAATAAACAACGTTACTTTGTTCCCGGTGTACGTTCCTTATTGGAATACTTTTGATGTCCCATTTAGTACGTGTTTGTGGAGGACCCCTGATACAAAGTTACAGGTGAACTGTGTGAGAATTAGCACACACCCATCTAACTACAGCTCAGCAAGGAATGAAGCTGGTAGAGAACGATGGGAAGAATTGGGAAGTGATGATACCCTGCGCCCTCTTTGCCGTTTGGAAACCCACACAAGCCTCCCTGGGATAGTCTTAATTAAGCTCCTGTATGGAAGGGAACCCTGAGATTTCCGAGGCATGCTGAAAGAAACCTGGAAGGAGAGGGAGTATGCTCATTGCCAATTTCTCAAGCTGGGCAAAAGTAGAAATCACATTTCAAAGCAGTGTGAGATATTGTAAGGAAATATCTAGGATGGGACCGGAACCACAGCAGGCTGTCTTTAATAGATGTGCAGTCTCCCACACCTTTTCGGTCAGACAGTCAGTATTGGTCTGCTTAATTACATCAGAAAATACAATTATTTCCCTGTTGTATGGCCCCTATAGTGTCCGGAACAGAAAGGTCCATTAAACTATCTGATCTCACAACCAGCTAGATGCCAGAAAACAAAGGTCTATTATTTACACCTGCTGAAGGAATGGAAAATAGATCATAGTAAGAATACCATCATTAACATGGCGGCCCTACTTAATGATTCCCCTAATGAAAGTACCTTGATCCACCCTGAGCTATTGCCCTCCCAACAGGCTGATGTTAAAGATCTATTAGAACAATTTCCTGAGGTATTCTCTGAGCAACCAGGGACACCTTCTAATTTTTTCATGTTATTTGGACACCTGTAGGGAAACCCATAAACCTTACCAAATTCCAGAGGCCCGAAAGAAATCAAAGAGGAAATATAGGATGTGATAAGGACAGACATAATAACACCTTCAGAGTCTCTCTGGCGTTCCCCCATTCTCTTAGTCTCCAAAGCAAAACAGTCATGGCACTTTTGAAATTACTTCAGGAAACTGAACTCCATCGCGTTATTCGATAATTACTTGATGCTGAGAATCGATGAACTAATCATAAAATAAGGCTCAGCTAAATACATACCAACTTTAGATCTCACAAAGTGATATTGGGAGGTACATCTGAATCGTGATGACAAAGAGAAAACAGCCTTTTCGGGCCTGTTTCGAATTCCACGTCTTGCCTTTTCAACGGTTTATGGCAGGGTACAAAAACATATTTGACCTTCTGTGGAGGTTACCTGGATGAAATTCACCATCTGTATGAGATCACCCGGGCCCTCAGTAAATCTGTCCTCAGAGGCAACCAAGAAAAATGCCATCTGGGGCAGTTTGCAGTTTGCAGTAAAATATCTAAGGTGTTTAATCCAAAACAAGCTTATTTCACCACAAACTGAAAAGGTAAAGGCTGTCCTAAAAGTGCCTGCCCCCAAGTACTTTGCACCATATTGGGGTTGATTGGCTACTACAGGAGACTTATCCCTAACTATTCAAGCATCAATATTAACCTAATAAACAAGTTGAAAAATGCACAACCACAGAAACTGATCTGGAGTAAAGAAGATCATGAAAGTTCCAATAGCCTGAAAAGTATCCTCTGTAGCCCGTCCATCCTTGAGATGGTAGACTTTAATAAGGAGTTCCTACTACAAACTGATTCCTCTACGTTTGGGATAGAAGCTATATTCTCACAAGAATACGAGAGAATTGAACATCCCATAGTATACAAAGGCCAGACACTTTTCCCCATAGAAGAGTCCTCTGCTACTTTGGAAATGGAATCTTTGGCCATAAAATGGCCTATCACTCACTTATGGTATTATCTAACTGGAAGAGGATTTAGGTTATTTATGAATCACTCTCCCCTGACCTGGATGAGTTTTACGAAAAGACACCAACGGCAGAGTACTGAGATGGTTCCTGGAATTGTAACCTTTTTGTTTTTCAGTGCAATATCGAAAAGGACATGAACAGGGGAACGTTGATTTTTTTAGCTGCTTTCCTTTTTATCACGAAGGGGAAGTCAAAGCGATAAGCGTAGGGGTATGTGACAAATTGATGTAATTCATCCTTCTCCTCAAGAGGAAGTCCCTGTGAGGCTAGGGAGGTGTGTCTTCTCAGCAACATCCTCCCTAGGGGTTCAGGACAGTGGAACCTCATTGGGATGGAGTGCCCCTTAGGGGACAAGGACTCCTGCTCCCTTGAGGAACTCCCTAAAGCTCTGCAGACTGTGGTCTACATGGACTGGGATGAAAAACTTCACATATATGCCAATATCTTACAAAAAAGGGACATGTCCCTTTAAAGCCAAATACCTAATACATTGGGACTAGTACGTTAAATAACATGCACTTAGCGAAACACAGTGAGAGAGAGAACGTTGCATGTACAGACCTGGTAAGGCCCCTTATGGCGTATCACCTGGAGAAGGCAAAGCAAGCACAAATCAGGAATCCTGTGAGTTTGAAACTTTCCTGATACTGCAGACGGTGATGCCAGAGCCAGAGTGTGACCCTAGCATGAGAAGCCAGCAGGGCAGCAGCCCAAAGGAAGAGACTGGGACAACAGCGCCATTGGCACGACCCCAACCTGAGAAGCAAGCAAGACAGTAGCCTGGAGGAAGGTGGTGGCGAGTTCACAGAAGACCTGTGGTGGATGCCCGGTCCAGCAACCATCGCTGATACCACCAGAGAAACCACAGGGAGAAACACACAGAGGAAAGGAAGGCAATGATGTTCCGAGGCCTGATAGAAGGCTACTGAGGAACACGTCTCCCGTGGGCTTTTTCCTTGACAATAGAAGGAAAGGGGAAGAACATACATAATGGGAGGCCAAGAAAGGATCATTATATCCTGCAAAATACTCATCTCAGTGAACGTCACAAAATAAAGTTATCCTTGAAGCAAATAAACCTAAACTAGTGGGATTCAAGAGAGAGAAGTAATATTCTGAGAAAAGTACAATGGTCCTCAATACCCTCAGATAAGGGGAAAGCCACTGGACATTTGGTACAAGAAGAAAAAAAATATTAAAAGGACAGTATATTTTGAGCACAAGTTCGGAGGAACTATACAATGTAACCCAATAAAGAAAAGTAGGCCAAAGCAAGCCCATTATGATTGGCCAGGATAGAAAGACTATCTGAAAAATGCTGTGTTCCCGAGATATGCTGGAAACAGGACTCAATAGCTTATAAAACATTAACCAAAGGGAACCACAAGATTTGCTAGAACCTGGCTTGCTGGAAACACTGGGGGGTTACAACCGTTCTTGGAAGTCAGGCGCCGGTAAATTGTAAATCCCCATTCCTGTTTGAGTCCAATAGGACTCAATGGGAATGGGGACCACAAAAGCACCAGCACCGTTAATAACAGTGCCGGTGCTTCGTCAAACTCTGAAGGCAGGTGCTGTTACACCCGCCAGGTCTGACCCTGTTTGGCGGGAAGGCACCCGCCCGCAGAGTCGTACTGTGCCGGTCCAGTAACAATTGTGCTGCAAGGCTTACCAGCAGCGTTGATTTCAGACAGGCACAATTGGAATGAAGCCCAATGTCTTTCTGATTAAAGCCTCCTTTTATAGCTAGGGGTTTAAATTGGTATACAGTCTTTATATCGAAAATAAGATATACCAAATCACTTATATATCTAAACATATACCTTGAAAACCCTTATATCGAATATATTTATGGTGGGGTAAAGGGTTGATTTTTGGGGGGAAAGAGTCGGGATGGGTTTTTAGGAGTCGTAAACAGAGGTTTGGGGGAATTTGTATCGATATACAAGTGATTTAGTATATAATACCTTGGTATATAGACATGTAACAGTTTAAATCGTAATCTGTACATCAGATAGCATCCCCATACTGCCAACAACTTGGAATACCTTTGAATAGATTCTGTATCTTATTTGAAACTATTAATTGCCTGTTTGTAGCCCTGATGAATTATTCTTAACATTAGTGTTTCCTTTGGAAAGTGGATGCAGTGTAGTGCATCATCATCATCATCATTACTTTATTTCAGCTAAAAGCCATAAAATTATTACACAAATATAAAACATCACACATAATGTTCCCATATGAAAAGAAACAGGGTAAGGCAGCTACAGATAGAACATGGTCTAGGTATCTCTTGGTTATTATTTAATACATGGATACATGCCAACAATCTGTGTTAGAACACAAAAAGAAATACACGTTTGTCAGTGAACCATGAACCTTGATGGTCTGAACAAATCGGCCTTGCTTGGGGGTCTGTTCCCTAGTAAAACAGCATTCGCTCCTGTGAGCACAGACGGATGGTTGATTTTTTCACGTGGCAAAAGGCTGTGTACTATTAGAGAATTAGGTTGGGGTCCACATGATTTATTTAGGATTAATATGCCCTCCACTAGGTCTAGGTCACCAAGATCAAATCTAATGGATTGATATATATTGGCTTGCTGTTAATGGATCCTGGTACAGCGTATAATGTGCTCATACTTGGTAAGTGTGCAGCCCCACAGCATTCGGATACAATAGAGACACTTATTTAAAAGGACATATCTTGGTTTGTGGTGGTTTGGGGCAATCTCGGGAACACTGTGAAGATAGAATAATCCTCCTACCTGTGACAACGTCGACCTGCTGCCAGGGGCAGTTAAACACCAAAGGATGACACATCTGGGTTATTGCACTTCCAGGGGTAATAATTGCCAAAGATGCCCTAGCTCTGTGGGGGAACGGACGGTACAGCAGAATGGACTGGGAAGAGCAATAGTCAGACTCATTGCGGGCATAGCTATTTGGGGCTGTATTAGACGGTGCCTCCTCATCCACTGATCTGTTGAAAAGATGGGTAAGTATCATTGCGGGCATATCTATTTGGGGCTGTATTAGACGGTGCCTCCTCATCCACTGATCTGTTGAAAAGATGGGTAAGTATCATTGCGGGCATATCTATTTGGGGCTGTATTAGACGGTGCCTCCTCATCCACTGATCTGTTGAAAAGATGGGTAAGTATCATTGGGCCGTTATTGGGGCCCCTATCACTCTGGGTTCTAATTTCCGGGACAGGCAAACCCTCTTGCACTTGTTTTTCTTGGCCCCCTCCTTTGGAACCCAGGCCGGTTGGATACCCCTCCTTGCTCACTCCGCCAGTTCTATCAAATGAAAAAACAAATGCTTAAGTTGGACACTTTCAACCAGAACAGTGCCACACTGGCAAATGCAAGGTGGTGGCCCACTCCCAACTGGGAGTTGGTAAAACGTTAGCCCCTTGCTTGCAGATTAGGGGGAAGCCACAGTGTCTTTTATCTAGTGGAATGTCTTCAAAAGCCCCCGCTAGTACCTCCTGTGTCCCTGTATCTACAGACCCTCTGTGCGTAGTCCCAGGCGCCTCCTACTGTTTTTGTATTTTTGCAAGGAACTTGGGTTGGTCACCCTAAGTCACCTGGGGGAACCCAGACTTGGACCCCGTGCTCACTGTGCTCAGAGAGGCACAGCTCCACCTCACTGATGAGGCACAACAATGCTGAAAAACAGGTATGGGATTGCTGTTGGTACTCTTGTTCAAAGAAGGTATGCCTGTCATGTTGGTGCTGGACTACCCTTGTGGGCAGGACAAAGACTGAAATGCAAATGGATATTCCTCCTTTGTGAAAAGTACAGTGAGCAAAAAGCGATGGCTGTGGACTCTCAAAGCATGAAAATAACACAGAATCAGGTACCATGTCATGTTCTTTCTAGTGAGGGATGCCGGCTACCTTTTTTGTATTATTGGAAATCATTACAGCGGGTCAACAATTATGTGAGAACACAACGTTCATAATGTATCTAATCATCTCAGTAGTTATTTTGGTATGGTGAATACATGATTCACCCAAATCACTCCTGTACTTTAAAGAAAATCTTAATGTCAAAAATGTGTTAACTTAAATACAGTTTCAGGCTAACGAACGCGTCTGTAAACAGCAGATTAAAAAAGAGCAGAGCCTTTCATGCCAGCAGATGTTCAAATTAGAGTAAGTGCAGGAGTGATGGCGTGCAGCTGCAAGATTCTTCTACGGAAGCAAGATGAATGCTTCAGAAATAAAGAAATGCCTATTACATAATACATACTAGTTGTACACACATGTTATGTTTTGTGCTGTTTCCACATACAGAGATGCAATTAACCTATAGCATTACTCTTCTAATAAGCAACACCAGTGGAATTCATGCAAATGTAACGTGGTCTTGCATAGCACATTTCCGCCATTTTGTCAACCTCATGACACGTCGAAAATAACCGTCTGATGGAAAGGATGATATTGGTAATAGAGAGAAAAGTAAGTGCGAGTCTGAGCTGCTGATGTGTGCAGGCCTTAAGCCCCAGATACCGTGTTTCAATGGGACTCTGCCTGGGGTGTAGCGTTATATCTGGATGGGAGAAGTGTCTCTTATCTCCCAGTGTAGGGTCACGGGGGTGGGGGAGGGGTAGCTGTAGCACTGGGAGTTGGAGGTCTTTAGTGATCGATGTAATGCTGTTGCAGGCCACGACATGAGTCTGCTATAGTTTAATGTAGTGCAGTTGTTGCTAGGCGAAAGACTTTAGTGTATGTTATGTGGTGGTGTGTTATCATACACATTTTATTTGTCTCTGCACTGCATGTTTGTCTTGTATTTGTGTTTCTTGCTGCTGAAGGGTGCTGGCATTAACATAATGGAATTGAAATAGTGTGGCTTTTAGCCAGCATTTTATGTTATTTGAATTAGTGATAATGCTTAGGATATGCTTTTTCTTAGGTTTGCTTTGTTGGTGTTTTAATTTGATTAGGTCGTTTATTTCCGTTTCTCCATTCCTCCCCTTCCCTGTGGTCTGCCACTCTGTCTTCTCACTACTTAGTGCCCAGTGAAATCCCTTAGAGGTTTGACATTGGCCTGGTGTCACAAAACAAGTGATATGTTCAGGTTCAAATGACTACAAGTAGCGGGTGATCACAGTAGATGTAACCTGTGCATGTTGAAGATGTGAACAACACAAGCGCTTCTGCATTCGTCCCCACCAATCTTCACCATTCACGAAAGATCTTCAAACCTGAACATCACGACATATTTGACAGCAACTTTCGGGAGGTTTTTAGGGTGGGACCAAGCTTGGTTTGTCTATGATATTTCCCCTTCTGTAATGGCTTGGCAGGCAAAGAACGATGGTCTGGATGGTTGCCCAGAACAATGCCAGAGGTTAAGATTAATTCTAAACCTTCCAGCCATCACCTCTTGTGTTTTGGTAAAATATATGGACATAAAAATTACATACATTTGAGACTCTGGCTCAAGCATCTTCATTCTAGCAAACCAACTGTTAGGCTTCCCCAACCTGTAGGAACAACATAGATTGCATCACATAATGCAATTTTCCTGCAGCCAAATTCTTCAGCAGTACATCTAAAATATGCTAATCTGTGCTAAATCTCTAGTTAAAACAAGATTCAGAACGTTGACCTCATCATAGAGTGAAATCTTGGTTTTTCCTTTATTATCAATACATGGCACTAGATTACCACCGACCCGGAAATTGCAAGAGGTTCCCTCATTTGTTTTAAAACATCTTTGCCAATACTACACAAATGCAGTTGGCCTGGTGCTGTTCATAATTTATAAATCTATATATGATTTTGAACATTTGGCTCATTCGACAATACCCATTGTCAATCAGTCCTTTTTCAAGTTCATTACTCCATTACGAATTCCCAATCTTCTTTGATGATGTCCCACTAGCAAGTCAGCCAGCAGGGTTTGCTGTATTCCTCACTGATCTTATTGGAAAATCGGAAAAGGTAATGTTAGGTAATCATACTTATACATTTTAGAGAATCAAATAATTTTGGTTGACCAGACGGAGATGGCATCTGTATCACAAATGGTAGAAATCCTGCCCCCTCGACGATTTAAACATCAGAATAATAATCCTGCTCTTAAAAAGGGACATATTTTAGATTAAATGAAAACACTTTGAGGGGAAGTTATGGTTACAAGTAAAAACAAAACCCTGCAGAAATTCACCAGTTATGGTAAACTAAGCAACCATAACTAGTGCCACCACTGTGACCTGCTAAGACAAACACCCAGTACATGAAAGATGGCATCACAAATACGTATATGATACATATACCACACAATTGTGCATAGTGCTCCTATAAATGCATATATGCATTGTGCAGTGAGAGAAGTTCATAAATAAAAGGGGCAGTACGGATGGACAAGTGCTAATGGGAGCCCAGTAGGGAAGTGCCAAGGGATGCCAAGGTGAGAGGCCACTATCTAACTGCTGGGGCAGAGGAGTCCCAAGGGTGGGGTACATCTTAACCGGAATGTCCCTTTAGCAAAGTTATTTCTGTCAATTGAATAGGTTTTTATAAGTGAAAATGTTTCATAATGTTAGATCACTGTATATAAATTATCAATAATTCCACTTTTAACATATATAAACAAACTATAAACCTCCTTTAACAAACATATTTTTTGCAACAATTTTATGTCTGTCTCTATCAGTAGCGCATGCTGGGGATACAAGTCATTATTCAATTGCCTAGGGCATGAGGCTTGACCATTATCCCAGCCCCACCAAACCACCCCCGTTATTCACTGCACCTACCCAGCATCCTAGTTCACTGTTCACTACACCCTCATAATGTAACCAATGGCCAGTGCTCATGGCTTGCATGGCCAGTCTCCACCACAATCCATGGGGCTTGGGCTTCGTCAATGCCACATACCACAATATGCAAATCAGAGTAGACAAAAGGCCTTGCCGAGGGCCAGGCCCACTGCCCATGGCAGAAATGTTATATCACAATTTTTTGTACTTTAGACACTTTCAAAAAAGTAAAACATAGGAAAGATTTACAATATCAACCTTTCAAGTCCTTGCTGATTCTCGCACAAGTTTGCTGCAATCTCGTCCAGTACTCCGGCCTGCAGCCGCAAGCAGATTTTTGCCCCATTTAAACCTAAAGCTTCGTCCATGATGCATGCCCCAATAAGTAAATCACAGTAGGCAGGCATCCTTGCAGACGGCCTGGCCCTTTGTCCATGCACCAAACTTATATCACTATAGTATGTGCTTACATTTGGACAATTTGGAAAAATAAAACACAAAACAGGTTTGCAAAAGCATTCTTTCAGTTGCTGATGCCCCTTGCGCAGGTTTGTTGTAATTCAGTACAGCACTTCAGGCTGTAGCCGCAAGCAAACTATTATTTTCCCAGAGTTAGCTTTTTTATTAAGAAATCTTTCCTTTGGCCCATTTGCTCATTGAACAGCCTTGACTACGGCATATATGAATTTCATAGGAAGAACAGTAAAATTCCTCATTATTTTAGTTGCAATAACTTGTCAAGGAAACCCTTGTATATACTTTGGTACTGTTATCGGTGGAAAATTCAGTCTGTAATTGTCTGCCAAGGACATACTATAAAATCTCAGATACTTATTTACACTACCCCATCCTGGACACACCATCAATAATCATATTGCATCCTATATTTTCTGAATGGCATAACCAGGTGAACCACAATTTCCATTCAAATAAACATTTTTTCTTTATACGATAGGCATCAACATTGTATTCTTCTTGTCACCATTTAACTTTGTGAACTCCCTAACCCTGTTCCTGTCAACATACAACTGACATCAAAATCTCTCTCTCCACAACTCTCCTGACTTTGATATGCAAATCTCTGTCAATATTTACTTGAAGTTGAGCATGAGATGCACTTGATCCATGTGAAACTAAAATCAAGAAATATGGAGTTTACAACCTACAAGCTGGGGTACCTGGCATTGTCTGGGAAGGATAGCTCACGGCCAACGTGCTTGCCTTGGAAGCAAGACGACACAGAGCACCACAGGTTCGATCCCCGGATCCGCGCTTAGAAACCCCTGGGTATTAAGTGCATTATAAATAACCTATCATATCATATCATACTGATCGAGTGGTGTCTCATGTGCCCTGGAGGATGTTGCTCTTGTCCTCTTGTTGGCAAGTCTTGCTTCACTTTGCTCTGATGTCTCATGTGCCCTGGAGGATGTTGCTCTTTTCCTCATGTCAGGAAGTCTTGCTTCAGTTTGCTCTGGTATCTCATTTGCCCTGGAGAAAGTTGCTCCTGTCCTCTGGTCAGCAAGTCGTGCTGTTGTCTGTTGTGGTGTTTCAGAAGCTCTTTGTTTGTGTGGCAAGTTTCAGTTACTTAATGGCTTCAGCACATTTGAGAACATGTCCAAGAAAGATTGAGGGTTCTCTCTTCTCATGAATGAAGTTAATTAAACTGTAACCTTGCCATTTCCCACATTTGGAGTGGAGTGATAACAATTCATTTTTTTTTTGTTTTTATTCCCTTTAAAACTGCAAGTAGTAATACATTACAAAGGAATAGCCAACATACATTTTGCTTCAGAAACATTTCCAAATGTTGCTTCCTTCTAGTACCTACAGTATTGAATCGGGGTGAGCATCAGTAAATGAGGGTGTCTCACTCACCATCCTTCCTCTGGCCCAACCCACTCAGCCGGGCACACCTTGCACGTGCTCATCTCAGCTGCTATCTCCTTCTCTAACTGTCTCATTAATCCACTCTCCTGGTCGGACCATTCTAGCCTCTTCCCACTCTGCCAATCTCCTTCCCTGTCATTCAACTGATAAAGTGAGTGTCATTAGCTGTTTTTGTTGCCTCCTTCAACACCCAGTTCCACTACTCATTCTCACACTGGCTCAGCACTTTCTAACCTTCACCTCTCCATCCCCAACACCCTTGAAATCATTCCCCCTGCCATGTGGATCTGTATGAAGCCTACACCCAAGTGCAATAGTTGGTATGAGTTAGCCTCATTGAAATTCAAATGCAAATCTCCGTAACGGAAGTGGCAGGCTTCTAGAACACCCTCTGACAAACTGGCCTGCCCTTGCTTCAAATGCAATATAGACTCTCTATCCTCTCAAAAAAAATGGGCGCATATCCAATCTTGCATCTCTGGAGCCACAAAAAGCTGTCTGCAAACACTTGCTGCTCGGCTAATTACCGCCTTATCTCCACTACCCCTTTCTAGGGCAAACTCCTGGAGAAGTTGGTCATCTCCTAACGAATCCATCACACTGAATCTGTCGGCTGCCTTCACGACCACCAGTCTGGATTCAGAGAATCGAGAGGCACAGAAACTGCTCTCCTGAACACCAGGGATGATCTACTTTCAACCATCGATTCCAACTCTCCTTCCACCCTCATTCTCCTCAATAAGTTCTCTGCCTTCGACACAGTCAATCATTCCATCCTCATAAATTGGCTCCATGATACGCTTGGCATCATGGACTGGGCACTGGACTGGCTAACCTCATTCCTCTCGAATAAACCCTTACAAATGCAACTGGACCCCTTTCTCTCCTCTACCTCACTCTCGACTTGTGGCATCCATTAAGGCTCTATCCTCTCACCATGGCTTTTTGGCATATACCTTGACCCCCTTGCCCACCTGATCTCAACCTTATCTACTCATTTCCAGTGTTATGCTGGCAACATACAGCTTTCCTTTAAACTTCCCTCCTCTTTGTCCTCTCCCTCTCTCATTCCTGACTGTCTGACAGCTATTGAGGCATAGTGTGCTGCTATGATCTCTGCCTTAATGCCAGTAAGACTGAGATCCTTCTCTCATTGGGACCCCTACTCCCTCCTTCCTGCCTACGTTCTGGCCGCCCTCCTTGGGCCCCCTCCCCTCACCCTTGTGTGTGGCTAAAAACCTGTGTGTCATCTTCAACTCCTCTCTTTCCTTCTCATCTTATATCACTGGCCTTGCAAAGCAGGTCTACTATCAGCTTCATCTCCTAAGAGGCATTCACCCTTTCCTCACCTTCCCCCAGGAATTCAATGTCTCCAGAGCTCTGGTCTTCTCAAGGCTTTATTATTGCAACAGCCTCTTCCTTGATCCGCCTCTCTCCTCACTCCGCTCTCTTCAACTAATCCAGAATAGGACTGCAAGACTTATCTTTGGCCTCAAGCCCAGGGATCACATCTCTCCAGCCCTAAAACCTCTCCACTGGCTCTGCGGTGGTTGCAAGGATCAAATTCAAGACCCTCTGCATAAACCACAAGGCTTTCTGGAGCAGCTGACCTCACTACATTCAACTCTCTCTCCCTAAATACCTCCCTGCTAGAGTGCTTCGGTCCTCTAGCTCCAACTCTTTGCAGGTCAGACGTTTCTCCAAGCAGAGAGTGGGGGGTAGAATTCTTTTTGGCTGGAGTTTTCCTCTAGAACTGCCTCCCTGCCCCTCTCTGTTTTGAGCTGAATCTCCTTGAGTTCCCGAAGCTCCCCAAGACCTTCCTTTTCTCTTCCTCCTTCCCTCTCCTCCTGTGCTAGTCTGCTTCTCCACTTTGACTAGATGCCTGAATCCCTTATGAGTCTCCCCGGGTTCAGGCCCTCCTTCGTCCAGTCCTTCCCTGCCAGCACTTGCCCTTGGGCACTCTTTCCTGACTAGCCTTCTGAGGCTGGTCCTCCCCATCCCCTCGCTCTATCACCTTACTCCAAGCTTCTCCTGGCACTAGCTTTCCTGGCCACCCTTGCACTTGTCCAGCCGTGTGCCCCCGCTCTCTAGCACTTCTCCCTCTTCCTCCTTCCACTCCCCCTTCCCACACTTTCCCAGACCTGCACCCCTTCCCCTCCACTCCTCATACTGCACTTGCAAGATCTGAATGTCACAAGACCTACTAGGACCGTTATTGTTGTTTTCTCCTATGTCCTCTGCCCCTCTTTTGTCTTGTGGCACCTGGAAACACCTTCTGTTGTATAGGCGCCATACAAATGTTCAATAAATACAAACAAATTTCAGCCTCTGACATTCTCATCCATTTGGATATAAAAGTTTAAGCACCACCTCACATAACAGAAGGTTTTGAAACCAGGCTATGTTATTGGAGAAAAATAGAACTCCAACACCTAAAGATATTGTTGGCTAAGACAACTTGCAAGGCTTATCTAATAAATCAGTATCTTTCCTGCTGTAATGCTGTTGTGTAATTACAATAACCAGAAATAAGTGCTGCATGTCCTGCAGTCACATTCAGATGCAATGCTGCCATTCTGGCACAAAGAGCCCCCAGTAACACATGTGTAGCCCCACGGCCAGAGAATGCATTTGACCTTCAAAAAAACCCTCTAGTCTGAGCACTGCTATACAAGAGGTTTCTACACAATCAACCCTTTGGCATTATCCATCTGAAACATTGATGCACCCCTATGAGGTGCCAAATACTTTATATTGCTATTCTGTCACATTTTTTTCCGTCACACGTGGCATCAGATGTAACCTGAATAGGCTAACTTCCAACTACATACTCTTCCACATATTCACCCAGTTAACTACATAGAAAGCTCTAGGAAAAGACAGCAATGACATGCGACTATACAAATTGCAGGTAAGAGTTTAAACATTTGAAGATAAATATTAAACCTAGCAACCAACTCAGTTTAACCAAAGCTTACACATAGGCCACATTAACATTTTAGAAATATCTTTCCATTATTATCTCATGTGCAGCATGTTGTAATCATGGGAATGCACTTCATTATGCAAATACTGCCAGTACAGCAGTAATGTATAAAGGTAGTTTTAAACATCCATAACTATTATATTTAAGATTTCATTAACTCCATGTCCACCCTTAGCTTGACGATGGAAATTAATTGTATTCAATTGTAGTTCACACTGCAAAGGTATTTCTTTTAAAAACACAATAGGGGAAATTATGTACGTTAGGAACATTGTATGGCAAAGGTAGTGAGCAGATGTACATCACAGATGACCAATTTGTCACCCCTTTGATTACCTTCAAGCAAAAACCATTATGATTTGTTTGAGAGCGGTCCTTGTCAATGTCTTTATTGCTGGTAACAAATAAATGAAAAACTCAAGAGGAGTTTTTAAACCTTTTCAGCTTTTGCATTTGGGTCGAGGTAAACATTTGAGTAAACAATAGAAAATGGATCTCATAATATGGCAGTGATTACTACGTGCAGTAATTCAGATATGTCTATCATGGGTGTGCAGTAAAGCAGGCAGTGTTTGCAAACACTGCTCTTATATACTAGAACTGTTTTACCCATATTGATGGCCATAGTGTAAATGTTAAATTGTATTTGTATTTGTATTTAGTTTATTTATTTAGTGCTTTTGCCAAAGCGCTTTACAAAGTTAAAAAGAAACGGTACAATAAATAACAATAATGGAAACAATCAAATTAAGATGAGGATAGAGCGAGAAGAAGGTGTGCTTTTAGTTGAGAACAGAAATTGTTACAGGTAGAGGAAGCTTAAATAGGAAGAGGAAGAATATTCCAATTCTCAGGAGCAAGAAGTAAAAAGTTAAGGAAACATTAGAAATCACAAGGCGGTTTAGGAACAGAGAGAAGAAATAGGGATTCTGAATGTAAAGAACGAGAAGGAGAATAAAAAGAGACCAAGGAGCAAAAGTAGGAAGGGGCTAAGCCATTTAGGGCTTTATAGACAAAAAAGAAAAATTGAAAAGTAAGACAGATATCAGAAGAAAGCATAGAAACAGAACAAAGAGAGGGAGTCACAGGAGAAGGGGAAGGTAGATGAAACAAAAGATAAATAGGTGAATTGTTACGCTAACCTGGTCTCTGCGGAGGCGTTGGGGCATGGTTGCAGTACTCCCAGGAGTTATATCACCCCTGTCCGGTCTCTCCCTCTGCGGATAAGTTGTGAGCAGCGGTAACTGCTGACACTGCTCCTGCGTGGATATGAGAAAACGTGAGTGCACTGATCAGTGATTATTGTGCTGATCAAACCCTTCTACCCATGGTGCGATTTCTGTGGGCATGTACCGGCCCATAGGGCTCACCTGTCAATAAATGATGGTAAACTCTCCGTCCAACTACTTCTGACAGTGGGGCTTGTCGATGGGATCTAGTTTCTTCACTGATCCCTGGTAAGTAATAGTCCAGTCCAGCTGCGACTATGCTTCTCCTCTTGTCTCTTTCCCTTTCCGTTTTCTCTTTGCCTCTTCTCGTTTTCTGTCTTGGTATTATTGCTCTCAATATTGCTGTTAATTCCTGACTAACATTTTCCCTTCTGTTTTCTTCCCAATAGATGGAAATGCGGTTCAAAAGCAGCTGCGGGGGTGTGGAACGTGGCCAGGAAGAAGATGGTTGGAACCGCAATGTCCGACAACAGGTGAGTGATGGTTTAAGGGCAAGCACGAGGTTCGGTGGTAGCGTCACCTTAAACTGAATGTCTTTTAAGTGTCTAACCTTGCCTTTTGTTTTTACTTGCAGGTGCTAGTGTTGCTAGCGAGGCGCGTTGTGTTGCGGTGAGAAGATGTGAAGATGAGCTGAGGTCCCAGGATGAAGATGTTGGCATTCCGGAAGGCTTGAAGATGAACAGCAATGTCAAGAAGAAGATGTTAGTGTTCCAGAAGCTTTGGAGAAGAATGTCAGGATCAAGGAAGACGCGCACAGGTGAGAGCTGGTTTCCAAGTTGGTAAGCATGAAAGCTGGAAGCAGGATTTCCAAAGGTAAGTGTAATCCCAGGTGGCAGTGAGCGTTAAACTGCATGGAAGTGCAGAATAACGCAAAGTGTCTGCCTCAGGGATCAGAGCAGCTTATACAGCTGTGATCGTGGGCACGCGCACTAGGCCTGGCTTGCCTGCAACACCCTGCCACTCCAGAGAGTCAGCACGTGAAAGGCAACCCAATAGCAGCAGCAGCCCCACCCAAGAATACACGTGGGGCTGCTTTAGCTATGAAAGTTCCCATGTTAAATGCACCTTGCACCCAAAATGAGGTGTTATGTCCCAAAATAAAAGCATTCTTGTCCCAAATAAATGTTCTTGGTTATTGTTATTCATGAGCCTGGCTCCAAAGGTGCCAGGACTGTGACCATCCGGGGCCCCTGTGTATGTTGCCCTTGAATGTTTGCGTTCTTGGCCCGATGACCATGACATGAATTGAACACAGATCATAGAGAAGTGAAATAGGTCTTAGGGAGACCAAAAAAAAAAAACAGAGCAATAGTTAAGATGAGAAAAACCAGTGAGTAGATCAAGAGTATAATTGCCTGAAACAAAATAAAAACCCAGGTACGTCAGAAATTATAGAGATGAAAGCGAGCAGTACGAGCAGTATTAGAAATGTAAAGAGAAAATGAAAGAATGGTCAAAAACAATTCTGAGATTCCAAACAGAAGAAGCAAATTGAAGAAAAGATGGGAGAAAAGGGAGACTGAAGGAGGACGATCAAAAGCCAGGGAAGAATGAAAGAAAAGGATTTCTGTCTTAGAAGAATTAAGATATAGGAATCTGGAAGCCATCCATTACTTGATTGCAAGCAGGCAAGAGGAAACAATATTCTGAAGAGCAGAGGAACATTCAGAAAAAGATTTGTGAGTCATCAGCATAGCAATGACAAGAGACATTATACGAAGAAATAGGATCAGACAAAGGGATAGTGTATAAAGAAAAAAGACGAGGATCTAAAACAGAACCCTCTGTGACCCTATAGAGAAATGGATATGAAGAAGTGGACTGACCAGCCCAGGAGACAGAATATGTGTGGTCAGAGAGATATGAGTTGAACTATTCGAGAACAGAACCAGATAGTCCAGGTGTCGATAAAGAAGAGAGTAGAATAGTGTGGTTCACAGTATCAAAAGCAGCCAAAAGATCTAATAAGATAAGAATAGAAGATAGCCTATTATGTCTGGCAGAAAGTAGAGAGTTAGAAACATTAAGTAAAGCAGATTCAGAAATTAGCTCCTAAGGAATTCCAGATTTTAGTGGAGGAAGGAAAGAATGAAGATTCAGGAATGAAGAAACTACATGTTCAAGAAGTGTAGGTAGAAATCGAAGCATAGAAATCTGGCCGACATTTGAGGGAACAGAGGGATCCAATGTGGATTTCTTAAGAATAGGGATGATGACAGTGTGTTTAAAAGAAGATGGAAAGGTAGCAGTAGTCAGATACATGTTGATCAGAACAGTAATATAAGGAATTAAAGGAGAACATTTAGAGGAGATTATAGCAGAAGGAATTGAATAAAAAAGGGGATGCCTGGGAATGCGCACTAGCCAATAATAAAGAGGTGTCAGATCAGATAGAAGACAGAAGGAAGAACGAGAAGGAAGAGCACTAGAAGAGGAAGACATATCAGATGAGTGAGAAAAAGGAAGAGCAGAAGAATGAAAAGATGAATAAAGCAAGGTTAGTTTAGAAGTAAATACATGAGAAAAGTTGGTGGCTGAAAGAGGAGAAGGAAGAGAAGGAACAGGAGGTCCAGGAAAGAGAGAATAGAATTTAACAGTTGAAAGAGACATCAAGGATGATAAGAAAGAGAAAGAGTAAGATAAGAAAACAATTGCTTCTTTGCAGCCAAGAGAGGAATCATAGGAAGAATTGAGTAAGTATAAGGTAAGTAGATCTTCAAGAGTACAGGTTTTCTTCCAACAACTTTCAGCCTTACGCAAGGCCATCCAAATGGAACAAAGTCCAGGAGATTGTGTTTTAGAAGGAGAAAAAGAATGAGGATGATGTAGGGAATCAAGTGCTGAAGTTAAGGCAGTGGTGAGATGAGTAGAGGCAGAATCAGCCGAAGGAGAAGAGCATTTATCCAAGGGATAAAGCTTTGCAGAGAGGGAAGAAGACAAGGTAGTGAAAGATGTCAAAATGAAAGTAAAAAATGATCAGATTTGTAAGTGGGCTGAGCAACCACCGCAATAAATGGAGAAAAAGAAATAAAGATTAAGTCAAGTGAAGAACCCAAGGTATCAGAAGGAGGTCAAGAGAGTTGAAGTAAGTGGAATGAGGCAAGAAGAGGAAGCAGAGGTAAAGAAGTATGTGTGGTTGAAAGATAAACATTAAAGTCACCAAACTGTAGGAAGAAAGAGGAGAGTGGAAGAAGAGTAGATAGAAGACAGTCAAGATCAGCTAAGAAGGATAAAAGAGGAGGATGATAGAGAATGAGAAAATCAATCGGTTGTCATGGCCACAGGGCAAGGACCACAAGTTACATCACAGTTGGACCCAGCCCTGGCGCCTTTGGCTCTGCACACTTATTCCTAGTTCCTAGTGCACATGGTATTTCATCTCTTGCAGGGCCCCTACGTGCATCCAGCAGAGCAAAGGGGCGTGGCTGGGACCAGGCTATTTAAGCCTGCCACAACCGCATGCCAGCGCTTCGCGTAAGTCTGCTCATGCAGCGTAACTCTCACCACCGCATGAATCGCTTCTTAACTGATTCCAGCAAAACCATCGCCTGAAGCGCTTCTTACCTGATTCCAGCAAAACCATCGCCTGAAGCGATCTTACCTGATTCCAGCAATAGCATCACCTGAAGCACATCTTACCTGATTCAAGCAATACCATTGCCTGAAGCGCATCTTACCTAATTCCAGCAATATCATCGCCCGAAGCCTACCATCGTCAGAAGTGCATCTTACCTGTTTTCAGCAATACCATCTACCATCGTCTAAAGTGCTCCTACCTGACTCTAGCAATACTATCGCCTGCAGCGCTCCTTACCTTTTCTGCAATTCCAACACTTACGCAGGAGCTCTTCTCAACCCGCATCCTCACGGCTACAGCCATCCATCACCCGATAACAGATCTTTCGGACAGATGCTCCTCATCTGACATCGCCAGGCTGTACGTGCAGGAGAAAAGGACAAACAAATTTAGAAACCACATAAAGACAATTTGCTAAGGTTGCGCGCTACACAACCTTCGCGCTGACCCCAGGGCCCAAACTTACCATCTATTTTGGGACATTGTAAACTCCTCAGGGCTCCGTTTGGGCTCACTTCCAGCACCACGACTCCGCTGGGCCTTCATAACCTATTGGGGAGAAAGAAAGACATTACTAGGGATACAAACACTAATCATGGAAAAAAGACAATGCAAACAAGTACGGACAATAATCATTGTTGAAGAACACTTACCTTTGAAGTAAATCAGTCACAGCCGGTCTGGGCTGTCACGCACATGGGCCAGTGAAGTTACTAGGTCCAATTAAAGCACCCCTGAAATTGAGAAGCAGGATGGAGAGCAACGCATGCTCACCACATTCTGGGAAGAAGGGTTTGAGAATCACAGCCATATCACAGCATCCTTGCGACCTCTCGTATCCTCACAGAATCAGTTTCAACCACTAGAGCAGTCCACAACAAGGGAGCAGGGGAAGAAGCCTGATCCAGGGAAGCCAGATCCTGGGAGGCTGCAGCCGTGCCCCAACATCCCCGCAGAGACCAGGTGAGCATAACACCGGGTGAGCATAGGAAAACTGAGTAAAGTGATATTCAAATGATAGAAAAGAGGGAAGCAAAAGAGATGAAACAAGAGACCAAAAAGAATGAAAAAGGATGCCATTTCCACCCGCATTCCATGAATGCAGGCGGTGGGGGGCGTGTATGAGATTAGTAGTGGAAGTAAGAAACGAAGCAGGATAGATAGTGTTGTCAGGAGAAATCCATGTCTCAGTAAGACAAAGGAACTGGAAATTTGAATGAAGAAATTGAACTGAATGTGATGAACATACGTTCCAAAGGCTGAACATACGTTCCAAAGTCCAGTAGATAGCAGAAAGGAGTTCATAAGAGATGCAGGAGGATAGAGTAAATTGGTAGAATCACAAGTACGTGAAGTACGTTAGGAAATAGAGTGAGTGGATAGAAGTCAATGAGCACGGTCAGAGCATATATCCAAGGCTCGGAAGGGCAAACAGGGGCAAACAGGAATGGACAAATCCCTTAGAGGTTCACCCCTTGAATGGGACGCCCTAGAGGCACTTCCTCAAGTAGCGGTCACATGATCCTGAAGTGACTGCTTTTGCACGTTCAGGGGCCGGGCCAGGCACAGGAGCCCATGGCAGAGGCGGGTATGGGGAATACCAGCCAGATAGTCCTTAATAAAGAATGGCAGGGCCCAGACAACAGATGGTAACAAGAGGTGAGCGGGCCCCACACACTGCAGATCTGAAGAGCATACCACGCACTGGAGTGAACAGGACAGCCCAGAGGTACTTCCTCAAGCAGTGGTCTTGTGTCCTTCACATGACCGCTCGTGCATATTCAGGGGGGCAAGGCCAAGCACAGGAACTCACGGCAGCGGTGGTGATGTAGAACGCTGGCAATGTAGTCGTTAGCCCATAACAGTACGGGCCAGACAGCATATGGCACCAATAGGCATGAATATTGCAAAACACTAAACATATAGTAGACATTGATTTTAGTTATGTCCACTTGGACATTATTAATTTTAGACAATTTTCATTGGCTAAAATGTGTGCAAATATGTTAATAGATTGCAGTGAACTTCAAATGCCAGATTCTGAAATTGTTCAGCTCTGGCCCTACTCAGAAGGTCTCAAAGCACCATACCAGGTTCAAAGATTGAAAAGGTGAGAAGTGAAACTGAAGCATTTTCAGGATTGGATTGGAAGATTAGGATAGACAAGTGGTAACAAGGGAGGTGGAGGGGCAGGGCTGTGTGTGGGGGAACATGTATGTTTTGAGGCACTTTTTCAAAGTGAGGACAGATCAGTGTGGATGTGAAGAAATAGGGTGTTCAAGGATCTCGGGCCCACTGTGTAAATGCTTGTTTTTGTGTTCATGTTAGTTTGCATAGTGAAATATGAAGCAGGTGCTGGATTGCTTGTATGGCGTTTGTACTGTTGGTGAGTTTGAGTTTTTTGTGAAGGTAAGATGTGGATTCATGGTGGATGGCTTTGAAAACAATGCAGAGTCCTTTGATGGAAACTCTCTAAGGTACAGGGAGCCAGAAGAGCAGGTGAACTCTGAGGTGTCAATATTTGGACAAGTGGAGTATGAGTCTGGCTGCTGCATTTTGTGTGGCTTGCAGGGGGCAAAAGTGCTGTTGAGGAGTATAGTTACAAGAGCATTGTCATAGTCCAACTTGGAGAGAATCATTGCTTGGACTGCACTGTGGAGGTCATCAGAAGGAAGGCTGCAGCTGATCTTTCATTGGATTTGTATTTAAAAGTTGCATATTTTCTTGACAGCAGCTATGTGGTGTGTGATGGATAGGTGGGGGTCGATGTTGTTGCCAACGGTTTTGACATGTGTGGAGAGGGTTATCTATGGGTTGTCCGCAGTGAGTTCTTTGACACAGAGGGTGAGTTTGGTTTTATGTCTAGGGGGCAGATCAGGATGTATTCTGTTTGGGAAGGGCTGAGCTTGAGGAATTGGGTGGCTCATCTATGTGGTGAAAGTGAAGAGACAGTTTTTGAGGGTGTGAAGTTGTGAGGCGGATGAGATTTGGAAGTATATTTGCATTTTGTCTGTGCATTGGTGGAAACTGGCATTGTGCTTGTTAAGGTGCTGTCTAAGGACTTAACATAAATGTTCAAGAGTAGTGATGATAGAGGGGAGACTTGCAGTATGCTGTACATGATTCTCAATTAGAGGTAGCCCATTGTTGTTGAATCGCCTCATCCTGACCCTTGATTGCGTGGTGGCGAAAACTGGGTTATAAGGTTTCCGCTGAAGAAAGTTCATGCATTGAGGAGCGATAAAAGAACTGAAACATGTCGGGATATGTGTTTGTTTGTGAAATGACATTTGGTTTAAGTACATAATGTGTTGTAATTGTTTTGTGTCTATGTAATCATTATATGTTGTAATATGCTGGTGTAAATTATTCTATTAGATTAATGATATACCCACCATGTGGGTTAAATCCGGGGTATTGTATTGTGTTCCAGACAATATATTTTAGTAATGTTTAAATTTTTTGATAAAGACAATTAAAATGATCACATTTATGAAAGCATTGGATATACTAAGTTCATTATTTCAGGACCAATGGTTATAGGTATGTTCTTTAACACCACATTTTAGACAGATGAGTTACTTTTCAGATTGGGTTGTTATTGTACCTTTTCTCCTTTCGTTATAAACAGGCTCTGTGAACTACCAGCAGATCTGACCTGCCGGTAGTTCTGGCCCCTACTGGCCCATTTTTCACTGAAGCATAGGATGTGAAATAGAATGGTGTTACCAATGGTGTCAAAGGCTGCAGAGAGGTTGACGAGTAGTGTTGTGTGTCATTTGTCAGTTTGTCAGTTATGACGTGTGCAGGTTTTGTTTTGGTAGTATGGGTGATGAGGCTGTCTGTGTTGATGGGGTGGAAGGTGTCCGATGTGTTGGTATGTTTGCAAGCAGTAGTGGGATAGCAGAGAGGAGTGTTTGCCTGATGCTGTGCATTTTGAAGTTAAAGTAGTCCATGATGGAGTTTCATATTGCTTTGAATGGGGGCGTGGAAGGTGTGAATGGTGGTTTTGAGAGTGATTTGACAATGTTGAATAGTTTCTGTGTACAATTGGTGATGGATTGGAGTTCTTGGAGGTAAGGGGTGGCTTTGCTGCAACAAATACAAAACATCCATACGCAGTGTTTGTTTGGTGTTCATGCGGTAAGACATGCTTACTTTTGATAGGTTATTTCTAGACATCTGGCTTCCTACTTGATAGACTCAAGGGAACTGTTGAGCCATGTTTCATGGTGGTGCTGCAGGGGTTTGTGTTTGGATGGGTCAATTTTGGCAAGTGTTTGGTGGTTACAGTGTTTTAGATGTTGAGGAGACTAGAGGGATGTGTGTTTGGGGACATGGGGTGATATGAGTGGTGCAAAGGCTTTACTTTATTATCATGGTCATGCAATAATCTTATTAGTCAAACAGTTAAAGGGTAATTTGAAATAAAGGGCTTTACTTTTTGGGAACTGTTAAGATGATTTTTCAAAAATCATCCCTGGTGTGTGGATTTTTGGACGCAACACTATCATGGTGAACAGAGAAGACACAGAGAGGTTAGCCAAACCCAGTCATGGTGAGGTAGAAAAGCAGTGAAGGTGTTGTCTCAGGAAAGGTGTGAGAGTGTTGTAGGGCCACAATTAGTCCAGCCGAAGCAACAGCAGTCATTCCACTAAGACAGTATGTGTCGAAAATGCAATCATTTATTAGGCCTTTAGTGTACACACTAAGCAGATAAAAATCAAAGGTAAATATAAGGGGAGGGAAAGAAAGGGGCTAAACAAGTGATGTTGTCATTGATGCCAGCATTGACATTTGAGATGACATCTTTCATAGTCTGGGTGTTAGTGGTAGCAGTGTACAGGGGTGGTGGCAGGGTTGGGGGCTTAGTTTACCATAACTGGCGAATTTCAGGGGGTTTTCGGTTTTAATTTGAAGCATAATGGGGAGGTGGAATTTTTTTTATAGTGAAGTGTGCAGGTTTTTGTTAGGGCAACTTAACCATAACGTCCCCTCAACAAAGTTTTTTTGTAGTGAATTTCACTGGGTTTTGGGAGGGCAACTTAACCATAACGTCCCCTTAACAAAGTTTTTTTTTTGTAGGGAATTGTGTAGATGTTTGGAAGGTGGAAGGTAAGCATCAAGTTGATGAGCAGAATATGCACTGAAATCATGTGATTTTGAGAGATATGTAGTATAATCTACGTACTTGACATACATTTAACATACATTTAACATGGAACATACAGAACACCCTCCCTATTGATATTGGAAAGGTATGGACTGAGCGCCTGTTTGCGGACGGGGTTGGACAGGATCAACATTACTGAAAGAGGCAGATGCCAGTAGAAAATGTATTATTGTCTTACACAAAAAGTGTGCAACGTAGAAGAAGGACATAAAGATATTATAAGTAGTAATAAGTAAATATGGAAACCTGAAGCTGGGAAAAGAAAACAACAAATGTAATAAGCATGTAGAATGAAGTGGATGGTACCCTAAAAAAAAAAGGATACCTCCAGCATAATCACTTCACAGAAATTCGGCAGCCTGGAATGACAGTGGACGGACGCAGTAGGACAAAGGGAGATTTCTGCAAAAGCGTGAGTGCAGAAAATTTATTTATATGCGTGAGTTTTTTTTTGATATGTGGTGCATAAATAATAATTTCTTTCTGTTGTTTTGACTCAGAAATGGCTAGTACTTTGGAGTGGCTGGAGGAGTATTTCCCGCATGGGGAAATGTCTGAAAACAGCGACAATAATGGTACACATTTTTCTGCATAGGCAAAATAGTGACAAGTTTTTTAGAGGCATTGAACTTATGTATTTATTTTTGTGAACAGACCAGGAAAAAAAAGACGAAAGGATAACAAACGAGACAGAAGAAGACAAGATAAAGAGGATTGAGCAGAAAATTGACATATTGAACGTCAATTTTCAAAGTTTACGGGAGTTTGTGGAGGACTGTGTGAGAGGGAAAGTTTGTTATCATTGCCCCACCTGCACCTGCCCTGCTTCTCCATTCCCTAGTGAACCATCCCCAAACCTTGAACAGGAAAATAGACGTTTTGACAAAATATCCATCCCTTCTTCCCCTCACAAATCTTCTCCTCATAACCAGTCCGTGTTGAATCCTAATTCCCCCATATTTGTTTCAGTGTCCACTTCCCCTGCTACTTCTTTCGATTGATGTGTGTGTGTGTGTGTGTGTGTGTGTTTTTGAAATGTTTTTGTACAGGAGTTGTGGAGAAAAAGTTTGTGTGTAGATTTTTTTAAAAAAAGACATACAATGTTCATGAACAGCACGCCTGTTCAACCTATCCACAATGAATGGAATGTGGGTGCTGTGTAATGTCAAGTAAGACGGATGTGATGTGTGACTGCACCATCTGACGAAATTGTGCATACATAAAAGGGGTGTCCAAAGGATATACTACTTCGGCGTACCGCTTGGAAACGAGATAATGTTCGTAGAACACACCAGATGTCCGGAATGGGTGTAAATGAGGAAAATGGGAGTGTGTGATGGACAGTATAGCGGTCTGTATCGGGCGCAGCCAAAATGGTGCCCTCCGTCGAACAGGCACGGTTGCCGGCAAGTTTGTAGGCAAACAAAATGGAGTTGCCCTTAGGACACAGGAACTGTCCGTACAGTGAACATAGCATGCGTGCACATGCGCAGTAGAAACGTAAGTATTGTGAACATCGCGCCTGTTCCTAACTGTCCGTCACACTTGTGTCGCAGTTTGAAGTAGTTTGAGAACCCGAACACTGTCCGTAGGACACTTGTGCGCACGCGCATGTTTGATTGTTTGCATTTGCTGTCCAGGGGACTTTCGTTATGGGGGCAGATGTGTTGAGGACGTCATCTTGTGACCGCACCTACGCTGAGCATGGGGACTAGGTTCCACGGTTTGTGTGCTTCCGCAACAATAAAAAAGTACTTGTAGACACAAGTCAAAGCACTGTAGAGTGTAAAAATGTAATTTCACACATCCCAAACAATAGGGCACCTCAGGAGTTGCTGTGTAAAATGTGTGTACCGCTTTGTAGGGATGAAGACGGTCACAAGGCACACCACTGCACCGCTACAAAAGGCCACACCCCAGAGCGCATCTTCATTGTCCTTCTAGCTATAGCAGATTGAGGTGTGTTGCCTTTACTGCTGTAGTGACCAAAAGGAAACTAATCGGTATGGCTTCCATGGCTGCTGTTGGGTTATTAGCCTCTGCACCACCCCCAAACCAGCCACCATCAGCACCTCACCAAGGGCCTGCAGAGAGATATATAGGTGATGATGTAGAGATTGAGAAAGAAGAGGAGGAAGAGAATGACATGGAGGAACTCCGCACTAGGAGCACTCGGCAGGAGTCGTGGGTGTGGCGGATGTTTTCCGTTTATGGGAACGTACCAAAAGCACGTGCGAACCTGGTGAAGTGTAACCAGTGCAATGTGGTGTTGAGTCGCGGGAAATTTTTAGCGTACAGTTTTGGTACGACAACCATGAAGCGACACCTCACTTCGTTCCACACTGCGGACATTCGCAAGGTGGTGCCATGTGAAGAGCGTAGTCGTTTGAGTTCCTCCACAGCATCCTCGGAATCCGATCCTCCCACCACAAGAGACACTCCTGTGGGGGGAGCGCCTCCCTCCAGCTGCTTCACAAGCCATTCACAATGCTGTGGAGCCTTACCTTTCAAAGGTGACAGTAGTGTACACGTATTAGGACGCAGTACTCTGCAGGGGGGAGAGTTTTCGAAGTGCTTTTGAGGCTGCAGTCACCGAGCACCAGAAGATCTGCTCCTTACCTAAATAAATATCACCGTTAATATTTGTCTGTTCAGTTGCCCTTTCTTATCCCCGTGGATGATGTCCCTTCCTTACCCTCCTTTCACCTCTTCTCCTAGTGTGTTGAGTGCTGTTAATCAATGAATGTAAAAACAACAAAAATGACAGAAAAGGCTCTTTTCAGAGCCGCCTTTCTCAGTCTAACAATAGAACTATGAAGTGAAGGCCGTTGACCCCTTGCGGAGTTCAGCAAAAGTTTGTGGACAGTCGTAGAGGGGAAAAAGGGAGGGTGCAAGCGGAGCAAACGCAATAAAGTGTACGTTGGGAGTAAGTGGCGGCTCTGAAAAGAGCCTTTTGGTGGTGTGTTGTGTGGGCCAAAAACAGTGGATTGGGGAAAACGGATTGTCAGATAGGTTAGTATGATTGCAAAAGAGGGCGCAATGCATTTTGTAAATTGTTAAGAAACATCTGATTGCCAGCATATGTGAGGTGGACTCCATCTCTGCGGAAAATGAAACTGCTACGAAACAAAATGTTTTCATTGTGGAAAGAGAACATGCCAACATCTCTTAAAAAGGCACACCCAGCCTTATTCACATTGCATCTCGCTTTATCCATTTGTGGACCAAATGCTGAAGAACGCAACCATATTTGTCTTTGGGCAATACGGGAAAAAAGTATTTGACAATTTGGAAACATGTCCATGAGCTTCGCGAGTCCTTCCTTCATGGCAAATTGCAAAGAAATTCCAGATACATGGCCCAAACTGTTTCCTCCACAATGAATTATCAGTATATCTGGAGGACGCTCTGTCTGGAGAGTAACACAAAGAGGTACCAAGTCCAGCCATCTCATGCCACGCACGCCATGCCAGTGCACTTCCGCATGTGGAAATCCGAGATTTGTAGATAAACTGTAGCTTTCTGCCTGCACCTTCAACCAATGTATCCCTGAGTCTCCCACAATCCAGATAATCTGTTTTTGAGCATGGAAAGCCATGGCTGTGTGGTGTCCTGTGAGGGAGAAGACAGTCTTACTAAAGTACGTCGGTCAGAACACACCTACTGAACTTTATGGACCAATCCCTAGCTCCGCTCATTCTCATTTAGATGCGGCTCCACCCTTCAATCCCCGGTGGTGATATGTGCTGGCTGGTAACTACCGCCATGTTCGCGGACATGTACAGGATCAGAGCATGACGACGGTACATTAAAGTACTATTCCCCTTTTTCCCTTTTAAGGTAGGCTCTGAAAAGAGCGTTTTTTAACTTATTTTTGGCCACATATCGTACAGACGTGTGGTATTTTATGTATTTTTTTGTATTTTTTGTCCTTGCTTTACTCTTGAAAACATTACAGAACTTTCTCTAAAGCAAGCCTTATGTTCCAAAAGAACATTGCATTTCCCAAAGAGGATAGCGCAACACCATCTCCTTCAAAGTAATGCGCATTGCATGGAGCAATGCTTTCGTGGCTGCAAAAAAACATACCAACGTGTAGCATGAATGCACGCATGCCGCGATTGATGATGCACCTCCTGATGCTTTGATCTGGACAGAAAATAGAGTGTTGTTCCATTGTACTCTCGGGAGTAAAGCAGAAAAAATTACTTTCAATGTTGGTAAAATGGACATGAGTGCTTCAACCAACTGTGCCAAATCTGTCAACAAAGTACGTGAAGTCAGGTATCCCAAGTGGCAAGCACCGTAGTGCAAAATTACCACATGAGGAGTGGTCATTCTATGCATGTCTCTGCAAACTTGCAGAATTGCCGCAGCATTGGCATCAGTGTCAGCGCTCCACACCACCTCCACTCCTCGCACATCGAAATGGTGTGCCACATGCCTAGTCTCGGCATAGTGTTGTAAGCTTTGCACAAAAATGTCTCCAAGCAGCAAAACCTTGACCCTCTCCACCTCTGCCATTTTCAGTGTGCACATTGTCTTTCGACACAAAAGAGTAATGTGAACATCTGATTGGCTGATGCCTACAGTCGTCTTTCCATGCAGGATTTGCTGTAGAAACCCGTATGTGACACGCCCTACCAGCAGACAAGCGTTGCCTACGTGCGGCACGTAACTCTTACCTAGTCCTTCCACCCTTTCTACAGAGGTACCAAAGTGAGTCCCTCATTGGACACAACTAAGCAAGTGCACAATCATCCACCAATCACATAGAACATCGCTAATTTTAAGTCCGGCATCAACATTGGGCACTTCAAAATTTCCGTTGATGAGTCTTAATGGAAATCGCATACCATTGTAAAGCACCTACTTCACAAGCTACTGTGCAAGGATTGCACATTTCTACGTACAGCTCCATGCATATCCACATGCATCACTATAGAGTACAGGTTTTAATCAGAGTACATGTGGAAGCCTTATGATTTAAAATAGACAAAATAATGCCGGTAAATTTCCATAGGGAACACATAACAACGCTCCCCCTTTTAAAGTGCAAGAGTGCCGATTTGTCATTAACAAATCGCACGACTGCTTACTGTCTTATGCATAACCTGTACATACATTGCAAGCATGCCTATTTAGGCATAGCTCTCAACCATTTTTGTCTTAAAGGTTGGTGAAATCAGCCAATTCTTTTTTGTTTTTGGGTGAGACGCCTATTGGAATGAATGGCCGTGCAGTCCTTTACAAGGCGGGTGACACCCGCCAAAAGTGTGTGAGTTGAGAAGTATGATTTAGGGCAGATCTCAATTTTGTATGTGAAAATGTCAGAGTTCTGTACTCTGTACTGCCGACAGTAATGCTACTTGCAATGTGATCGTATGAGAATAGTAGGCGCTCCCAATTGTAGTGCTGACATGTCCTTCGGAGGGTCTCCCGATTTTTGGAGATCGTGCTTTTCATTAACAAGTACAAAATGTTTGCCCATCTAATACTTTGCCCTATCACTTACAAACCTCTCTCCTATGCATACTACACTTTGTAAAGGACAAGGCATTTGCAAACCCTTAAAAAATGTAGTTATTTTGAAGGACTTTCAAGTACCATATTGAAAGTAGTATGCAAAGACTGCAGAGAGAAGTGAAATGTGCACGTGGACTGGGTTGAAATATGAAAGTTCAATCCTCTGACGAAAGAAGTACAAGTAAAGTCTGCAGTATCATGACCGCTGCAAACACACAAAGTAATTGATATGTTTTTTTTTAATTCACAGTGAAGACTACTCACCTGGAAATCAACAGCATCTACACTGCAGACGACATATCCGAAGAAACCTGGTCATCTTGCACAAAAAAGTAAGTACAGTACAACCTTCATATTGTAACTACTCCTTAAAGAGGCTGCGTGGGTTATTTGTTTATTTTGGGCACCAAAGCAAGCATTCATTTGTAAACCATTCTACCTACAAATATCCATTTATTGAGCAAAGAATACAGGTGGAATGGCTGACAAATCCCTGTGTGTTTGGTACTGAAATAACATAGGAAATCCTTAGAAGGTTAGATTGTGAAAATAAGTTGTGGTAGCAAGTTTTTGGCATTTCGGTTATTAAAATGGTTCTCGTTACAAGTCGGGGACTTTGTACTCTCATCTAAAGCACATTGTAGTAGTATACAAACAGTAAAGTAGCCTTAAAAAAATGATAGTTAGAGGTCACTGTATGTTGACACACCATGCCAAAGAGCTTCCCCATCACACTTATGCACACATGCACACAGCACACATACATTGGACAACAGACCAAAGTATACTTTTTTTCTCAACAGACAATAAAGAATGTCTACCAAAAAGTATCTCCGTAGAAAGGAACGCAGAATTAGAGCAAATAAAAATAAAGGTGCCCAATGTAAGCATCCACCTGTTGTAGAGTTAGTAGAGAATCTTGATACAAACCACCTAATGCAGTTGGGTAACATAATAAAAGAAGTCTCAACTACTGAAACTGTACCTCCTCCATCAAAAAGTGTCACAAAACACAGAAATGTTGTAAAAAAAAACAGCTGCCAGTACAGCTAACAATGTTCCTAATAATCCTGATAGTGTAAGAAGAACCCATAGTAAAAAAAGTATTTTAGCAAAAATGTTTCATCACAGAGTCCTTCAGAATCTACTAAGAAGAGGACCAAAATCATCCTCACCCCTTAAAACTTACCGTAGAAAGTTAATTCTACAAGCACTCGTGGACAATGCAATCCTTCTCAAAAGGAAGTTGTTCATATTAGTGTTAAATAGTATGAAAGCACTAACAAAACTAAGTACCAAACTACAAATGAAACTCAGCAATAAACAGAATGTGAACAAAAATAATTTTTTGCATGTTTGTGGTGGTGAATGGAGTCACAGAACAACCACAGAGGCATATTTTAATGAAGAAGCATACAAACAAAATCAAACAAACACAATTTCCATCCATAGCAGTGGACGAGGGTATGAGAAAATCAATACTACCATCATGGAACAAGAAACACTGCTTACAAAACTAGCTTCTGAAACTCAGAATTACCTCTCGATTCAGCAGAACCTCACCGTCCAGTACACAAATGGCCGTGCACATCAATGTGTGCTATTCCAAACAAAGCTTTCAAATCTTTACGTCAGTTCCTCAATCAATATGTAAAAGGTAAAGACAAAAGTAAAATGAAAGTTCTGCAAAGTATGGATATTTGTATAGTGCAGAAAGACACACGAATAAAAGGACATTCATTAGCCTTCATTTCTGGGCCTATTTACAAAAGTACCTTCCGGGATATTAAAAGGATATCAGTACATCATTCCAAAGTAAGAAATTTAGTGTATAAAATATACTATGCAAAAAGTCCAGCTTCAGAATTAGGCAATTTAAATACCACTCTTCTGCATGGTACACCCAAAAACTTACAAGAAGAAATGGACCATATTCAGAAAAAAGTATTTTGGAAGTGAGAGCCACGTAGAAAATGCAACAGTTGTAGAGCATAGTAGCGACAATTCTGCACATAGCAACCTTCTATTGCACACATACAGAAAAGAAATACTAAAATTTAAAAGGTCGTCGGCTGAAGTACCAAACCATGTGTGTGTATGTTCCCGCAGAACATTTTACAAAAGGAACACAAAAAATGTGGACATACCATACAAAATAGAAAACAATGAAGACTATAAATGGTTTGAATTAGCTTTGTACCTTTTAGCTGAAAGCAAATATGAAATAACTGAATGCCTAATATGTTGCAGTTACTGTACTGCAAAATTAGACAACCACACTCCTTCACGTGCAATTACAAATAATTTGGAATTGGTTCTGTTACCAAAAATCCTGCAACATCTCAATTTGAATGAGAGCATAATAATTCAATAAGTTCCCCATTTCAAACAATTATACACCTTCATCCAAAAACAGCAAATTTACCTTCCTCTGAATTGGTGAAAGGCATTTGTGGTAAAGTAGTTTACTTGCCAGTAGATCTAACGGAAAATATGCACACTCTAGGAGTGGAACGTTCAATAGAGCATTCTTTAATAGTCTTGGTAAATGGAGTACCAACAAAGGACAAAAACATTTGGCAACAATTAGTGGACGTACACAAAGTTAGACAAGCATTGCAATATCTAAAAGACAACAATGAGTACTGCAAGGAAATAAATATTTATGAAAGCTTAAGGCAAACAACTGAAATAATTCAAGAGCCATCAGAAACTGGACGATTCAAACTTCTCAATCCAGCTACAGTATCCACTCTTTTGGACCATTACACAATTCATCCATTGCATTCCAATGAAAGCATAGATGATGCACTAGAAACTTACCAAATGCGAGAAACCAAAGGGTCACCAATGAATATTTGGGAAAAAAATATAGAAGCATGTGCTTTTCCACTGCTATTTTCTACTGGCAAAGGTGGGAGATACGATGATAGACCGACTCAGATTGGGGCATCAGAATACCACTCTTTACAAATGTATTCGCAACGTCCCAGATTTAGACAAAATGTTGAATACATATTCCACCTACTCTATGAAAGTGAATTAGCAACACTATGTTATGGAGTTGCACACATTCTTAAATCTGGAAAGCGCTTTCAAAATATGTCAGCTACGCAGTTAATACAAAAAGCACAAGAAAAAGATGAGGTTTTACAATCAAGTATAACAAATTTGTTTGCAAACATGCGTGGTACAAAGGAATACTGGTTTAGACGGCACGGAGACGTGGCTTGCATGATCAGAAACCTTGGACCACCGACTTGGTTTGTTACGCTAAATTGTGCAGAATATGCATGGGAAGATTTACATGAGTTCCTACGCATAGCAAACAGCAACAAAAACAACATAGATATATTAACACCTGGAGAACTTTGCTCTCTAGATCCAGTTAATGTCTCAAGATATTTCCATCATCGTTTCATTGCAATGCTACACTTTATTTTCAATAAAACTGTTTCTCCCCTTGGAGAAGTGCAACACTTCTTTTGGAGAAAAGAATATCAAGCGAGAGGAGCACCACATATTCACATGCTGTTATGGATCAAAGGTGCACCGAAATTTGGGCACGACAGTGATAGCACTGTTTTGCATTTTATCCAAAAATATGTCACATGTGAAATCCCTTCACAACAGACACATAGTGAGCTGCATGGGCAGATTGTACAATTTCAAAGACACAAATGTGGTAAATATTGCTGCCATAAATACAAAAACAAAGATAAATACTACACCAAATGCTGCTTTGGTTTCCCTACACCAGTTACAGAAACAGGTGAAGTAAACAACTTCATGTCTTCAGTTCGACATAGTGTTAAAGGTAAATCACCTAAAACACGTATTACATAAAAAGAAGGGAAAAATCAAAATATATCAATGATTACAATGCAATCATTGCCCTATTATGGAATGCAAACATAGATGTGCAGTGCATTGCAGACAATTCAACTGCTGTTGCACGATATGTTACAGCCTACTTAACAAAAGCAGAAAAAACAGAGCTTCAAGACCTCTGGGATGACCTAGCATCAGACAAAACATGATCATAAACATTGTACAGCCTCGGCATAAACATGCTCTCTCATAGACAATGTGGGGCCTATGAAGCAGCAGATCGTTTAACGGGCACTGCTTTGTATGGAAAATCAGACAACATAGTATGGCTCAGTCTTGGTCCTGCAAAATCTAGAAAAAGAGTGCTAAAATCATATGAGGACATAGAAACAATTGCCAGAAATGATCCCAACAGCCAAGACATTCTAACAAACAATTTACTGGACACATACTATCCGAACAGGAGTACCACTCTGGAAAGCATGTGTCTATACCACATAGCTCTAAACTTTGCATACAAAAATAATGTAAAATCCGATGAAAGCAAACGTAGATATAGAGTGACCAATTGTGAAGGGAGCTTAGTGAAACTTAACAAATGAAGCTTAATTAATCATGTGAAATTGTCATTAAAAACTCCTCAACAGAAAGAACTATATTACATGTCTCTGTTACAACTTTTCAAACCATGGAGAAAAGAGGAAGACATACTAGATAATTATGAGTGCTATGAAGATGCTTTCAAAGCAAATGAAAGCACTATCACTGATGTGAACTTTACGTAGTACAAAACAATGTTACACAATGAGCATCAACAGGAAAATGAAATTCAGGCCCAACTAGATAAAGACTCTTCAGACAGTAGTCAACCTTCAGTAACAGGAAGTCAAGAACCATTAGGACAACCACTAATAGCAAATGAGGCTGAAGTTGCTATTGCAGAAGTAGAAAACACCATGTATCAGTATCAAGAAGATACAGAAGACTTAACTGTACAACAAGCAAAACTTAACAACTATCAGCACACCATTTGTGAAAGCGTAACAAAACAAATTGTGCATGGCGTACAACATGAAAATAAAGAATGTACCTGCCAAAATTATAAACCTATACTGCTGTACGTCAGTGGTGAAGCTGGATCAGGGAAAACATTCTTAATCAAAATAATCAGCAAGTTCCTTCAACAATTGACAAACAAAAAACTGTCAGCTGTTGTAACAGCCCCCACAGGTTTAGCTGCCTACAATATAGGTGGTGTGACTTTACACCGATTACTACTGATTCCAGGAGAGCATCAAAATAAATTAGACTACTACAAACTTTCTGCAGAAGCTGCAATGGAATTACATAAGAGTATTGAAACAAATGAAAATGCTACTAATAGATGAAGTGAGCATGGTCTCCAATCTAATGTTGGCTTTGATTCATCTCAGATGGCAAGAAGTACTTAAAAGTAATAACGAAGAACTCTTTGCAGGGAAACACATTATCGTTTTTGGAGATCTTCTACAATTGACACCAGTGAAAGGTGAACCGATTTTTAAAACTTTAGGCCACAAACTCTGCCGGAAAACTGTTGGTAGCATAGGTAATGTTAACCTTTGGCAACATTTCCAATACAGAGAATTAACTGAGACCATGCGGCAATCTGCAGATTTCACTTATGTCAACATCTTAAAAAGTATTAGAGTTGGTGTATTATCGCAAGAAGCACAAGCTGTATTAAAAAAGTGGCATATACATGCACTTTATGGTGATAATGCATGTGCAACTGATGTTATGGAACAAATAGCGCACAAAAATGTCAATTGTATGGCCTTAATGCCAACTTTTGCAAGCTGTTTAAAATTCAATGAAAAAATGTTAAAGAAAGAAATGCAAGCAATAATAGAAATTAGCGCCACAGACAAACTAGACGTTCATGGTTTGACAGTACCCATGTGTGAGCAAGCCACAACAAGACTAAATAGTTTAGAAAATTCAATCTCCAACACAGCTGGGTTGGAAAAAATATTAAATTGTAGAGTAATGCTTGAACGTAACCTTGACATAGAGCTAGTTAATGGAGCACTGGGCACAGTTGTTGGCTTTTAATCATACCCACGTGATAGCAACATTCAGTTTGTAAATATTCGCTTTGATAAAGTTTCAGAAGTGAAAAGGATAGGGCGCTCAATGGCTCAATTTCTTCTCTTCAAAGACATGTATGTACGTAGAGAGCAATTTTCTCTAACTCTTGAATATGCAGTTACCATTCATAAATCCCAAGGTCTTACCCTAGAGAAAGCATTGATAGATATAGGAAAGACAGTGTTTAAGGAAGGCATGAGCTACGTAGCATTATCACGCTTACATACACTTGACGGTCTATTGCTAATAAACTTTGATTCAAGTAAAGTCAAAGATGATATTCGTTGCATTCTAGAATACAATACAATAGATTGTGTTCACTGTACACCCCTCACCTGAAACAATACCCTGTTCCAGATAAAGTGAAACGTGGTAAAAGACAAGTAAATGAAACAGAAATGCAACAGAATGCAACAGGAAATTCCGCAAAAAAAAGAAAAGAAGCTAAAGTTTCATCAATTGCCACAAACATAGAAGAACCTATTAGGGAATGTAAAGCAGCCACGTTGTCAAAGAAGCAACAGAAAAACCGAAAAAAACACTCAGATACAGAACTTGCTGGCCCATTCGAATTTACAAATGAAAGTGCAAATGTAGCAATGATTATTCTATTTCAATTGCCACCAATTGTTAACAATATTTACCTGCACAGCACAGACCAATTGTGTTTGCAAATGTTAGTGCTGCATAGAAATGCAACAAGCAATCCTGACAACACATACAGTGTTCATGGAGTAAGGCAACAATTGGACGACTGTGCTGGAATAGTGGGATTCACTTTGAACTCACAAGAAGATCCAAAAGTATTTCTAATGTACATACTATTAGTATTGGAAAACAAAAGCATACCTGTAAATGAAATCTTCCAAATTTCGTACATGTGGAAACATACATGCACTCTCTGTAACAAAGTGATACAGGAAGAAATCCCAAATGAACGATTTGTGTATGTTTCCATACCAAATTGTGAGAGCATTCCATTTCAGCAACTTGTACAAAATGCAAACCATGGCAGATTATGTAGTATTTGCAATTCTGACAATCGCTCTACCTTACTGATACAATCATATAGTGTCTACATAATACTTATGCTTCTACGTTATAATGCAGATGGCACCAAAAACAACTGCACACTGACTGGATTCACACAAGGTCAAGTGTCACTTGGAAAGAAAACCTTTACAACAGTAGGAATAATCTACCATGCAGGAGCTACAACCAATGCAGGTCACTACACTGCATACATTAAAAAGAATTCTGGATGGTTTGAATGTAATGATAGCACCATTACTCTAAAGCAGAGGTTGCCAGCTAACCTAACAAATGCATATTTAATGTTCTTGAAGCCAAAATTTATGAAATAATGTGTACTTCTTAATTGTCAACAAAGTATGTGAAAGACTACAAACAGTTAAAATACCCCCACATCTAACTACCCAACAGGATGGAAGAATGACACAAATAAATGATTATCACAGATCGTTGGAAACAAATGCACAGGCAGAATACGCCTATACGTACCTAACTGTTTTTAAAAATCAGCAGGAAGGCAACAAAGAAAACATTAATGGCAAAGATAAAGGAAACAGGATATGTCAACGACACAAATGAATGGGTATCACAAATCTGTAGGAACAAATGCACAGTTAGAATATGCCTACAGGTATCTAACTACCCAACAGGATGGAAGAATGACACAAATGATTATCACAGATCGTTGGAAACAAATGCACAGGTAGAATTCGCCTATAGGTATCTAAGTGTTGTTAAAAATCACCAGGAAGGCAACAAAGAAAACATTAATGGGAAAGATGAAGGAAACAGGATGTAACAACAACACAAATGAATCAGTATCAAAAATCTGTAGGAACAAATGCACAGTTAGAATACACCTACAGGTATCTAACTGTTCTTAACAATGGGCAGGAAGGCAACAAACATAACATTGATCAGAAAAATGAAGAAGACACTGAAAGGAAAAAATGAAGTACTTAGTTCCATAAGAAATTAAGTTTTTTTTTTAATCAGACAAGGATTTTTTTCCCCAGACCCAAGGATTAGAAAAGCAAACACAGAAACTGAGTGGAATACACAGTACACTGGTTTGTAAACTAAAAATGAGGGTCTAAAAAAAAAGTTAACTGTCTATTATGCACTGTGGTAAATTTGGAAAAACTGCAAACACTAACACACCTTTTTCTTAAATCACACAAATGGAAAAAGTGATACTTCCGGCAAGTACGATAACCAATTTAAAAAAAGTTTATGGATTTTTAACAAAGTAAGGAGTAAGTATATTGGCAGGCATTTTCTACACATGGAAATCTACTCGGCTAATCTATGGTACTAATATGCTGCAGTGCCTGTAGGCTGCCATGTCATCTGCGGTGAATAACCTACCACGTACGCCTTACAACCAAGTTTCAAGGAGTACAGTTCCTATCCACAACCATCGCTGTATATGTAAAACATGGTCCTTGCAAATTAGCTGCTTATAAATTTACTTTTCCGACCATCATATACAGGCATGAAGTGAAGACACTAGGGCATCAACACAACAACCACAATCCTCCACACCTATATTAACTTGTAACTCCACTGCTTATGACTTCAGTATTGTGTGCATGGGCTTTAGCCATGCACCCAAGAGTGCAGCGTCTCCCCACAACCACCTCGGTGATGTGTGGTAGTGGGGGTTATTCTATAGGTGTGTGATCCTTCAGTACCTCTACCCAGAGGCTTCCCTCCTAGGTAATTATCTGTAGATGTTACATCGGATGTGTGTGCAGTGTCTTCCACGTCTAGTACTTACCACTTTGTTCTTGGTTGCATGGCTTTCGGCCATGGACCCAAGACTGCACGCACTCCACACAACTTGCCAATCAAAACACAACACTACGGGTGTGTGCATGGGTGGCACATGTGGCGGTGGTTGTGGCCAGGGCCTACAGTCTTGTAAGTAAGGCCTTCGGCCTACAGCCGACGGCCATGCATCCAAGACTCTAGGCCTGGGCCACAACCACTGTATCATGTGCCACCCATGGCGGCGTACTAATGACTATAATGATAGCCATTAGAAAAAATAATGCATTCATGGCATGTTGTCAATTTCAATGTTCCCTAACACCACACGTGTCCTTACAAATCTAACAACTCCCCCGTGTACTGCACGGGCTGAAATACTGGCCTTATTGGACCCCTCATTTTCTGTGCGTACAAGGAGGCCACAGGACATACGTCATTAAGTAGGTATAAGTGTATTATTGGGTGCATGGCCTTCGGCCCTGCACCCAAGAGTGCAGGATCTCCCCACAACCACCTCTTTGTTCCTGGGTGCATGGCCTTTGGCCATGCACCCAACACTGAACGCACTCCCACAACTTGCCTATGAAAATACAACACAAGAGGTGTATGCATGAGTGCCACATGCGGCGGTGGTTGTGGCCAGGGCCTACAGTCCTTCGGCCGATGGCCATGCATCCAAGACTCTAGGCCCTGGCCACAAGCACCGTAGCATGTGCCAACCATGGCAGCGTACTAATGTATATAATAATAGCCATTGGAAACAGTAATGTATTCGCAGCATGTTGGCAATTTCAATGTTCCCTAACACCACACGTCTCCTTACAAATGTAACAACTCCCCCATGCAGTGCACGGGCTCAAATACTGCCCTTATTGGACCCCTCCTTTTCTGTGCGTACAAGGAGGCCATAGAACATAGTTCATTAAGTAGGTATAAGTGTACTGTGCATACAAGATGTCCATACACATTACATCATGACGAGCAACGCCCAGAACAAGTGCATTAATCACCCATATGTTAAGACTGTAGCCCCTGGCCACAACCACCGTAGCATGTGCCACCCATGGCGGCGTAGTAATGAATATAATATTAGCCATTGGGAAAAAGAATGCGTTCAGGACATGTTGTCAATTTCAATGTTGCCTACCTATACCCGTGTGCTTTCGACAGTTACAAATTTCCTGTCCACTACATGGACTGAAGTGTTACAAATTTCCTGCCCACTACATGGACTGAATTGCTATCGTTATTATCCCCCACATTTACTGTACGTACAAGGTATGCATAGAAATTACATCATGACGGCCGAAGAACAAATGCATGGATCACCCATTTCTTACTGTCTGAACCTTTCCCAATGCTCTGTGACACAGCAAAATAGGTTAATAAAAAAAGCATGTGTACGATGGTTGTTGCCCCGCTTTCCGCGGATCCAAGATGTCGGGCGCATCGAAACCATCTGATGCAGAACACGTCTCGCAGCAGCCAATGGGCAGAGACGTTGCGTGTACGCGGTCATGACGGCAGCACCTCAGCCAATCGGATTCTTGTTCGTCGACCGAACAGGGAAGTGTGACCGCGGAGTGAACATAGATATCACTAATTTTTTCATAATTATAAAGAAACGTACTGCACGTACGGTGACAAAATTTACAAAAGCACGCTTTCTGGACCAAGCCCCTGTACCTGCCGCAGATTTCGTCTAAATCTGTCCAGCAGTTTCACCTCTAGCCGTGCGCAAAATTTTTCCCCCATTCAGTCTATGGGAAAAAAAAACGTTTTGGGACCCCCCTATAACTCCGGTCCCCCTGGACGAATTCTCACCTATCTTTACACAAAAATTCAGAGTGGCCCATATACTTTTTTTGCATAGTTTGGTGAGGACTCCTCCAGGGGGAGCGGAGTTATAAGCTGCCCAAAAAGTGCTCTTCCTATGGAAACAGCAACTTAACTATAACTACATGGCCACTAGTGTGAGGGTCATCTAGTCATCTATACAGAAGACTTTGTTTCACAGGATTTAGATTCAGTCGGTCGCGGTACTTAGGAATCAATTCCAGACTGCTTCCAGTTGAAGAGCCTAAAGAAGACAAGTGAAGACTTCTGTAAAACAGGCGCCCACAAGACACTTCATGGACATGAAGAAGACAACATCCAATGAAGGTTGCCACAGTCAGGAGCTGAATGCCAGATGAGCTACAATTGGCCTATGCATTTCGGATTCATATCCTTCCTCAGGGCCAGCTCATGCCGGTGAATACCTTTTGTAACCAATTACCAGGTTTTATTGTACCCCACCGTTTGTGTAAACACCAGAAATTACACATTAGTATCCATTAAATTTCACATAATATTCGTGACACCAAGCAACGTGTTCATAGAAACCATCCATCACATATTATCGGTAATCGGTATATTGCAAAATTCCATTAATTAATGGTCAGAAAAATATGCATAGAGCCAGTGCATAGTAATCATCAGTTCGCCATCCCACATTGTCAAAACCCAATGGTAGCCATTGGTATGATGTGTATAAAACCAATTAATAAGTGTCATAGGGCCTTATCATGAGTTTGGCGGTAGCCCTTAAATCTGGCGCTAGCGCTGTTACCGCTGGATTTAAGGGTCCGTCAAATCACGGCTTTGGCTGATTTCCGCTGAGATTTTGCCGATTTTCGATGCGTTTACAGCTGGCGGGAAATCCCCGGTGGTAAAAGCGTGAAGTTTCCCCATTGAGCCCAATGGGGAATGGGGATTTCCCAAATGGGCTCAATGGGGAATGGGGACTGAGGCCCATAGTGTTATAAATACGTTCCAAAACAGTTTCATTTAAACTATATTGAACGTGTACATACGTGTTTTCATATTACCGCGTACAGTGTCAACCTCTGCAGCAAGGTAGACTAGAAGAATGTCTGTCAGTCCACTGGTTGGTCCAGGGACACTTCCGACGGTTCAGCAGGAACAAATCCTTTAGCAGGGGTCAGGACCACTTGATCCCATTGGTCCAGGGTTCGAAGCACCAATAAATCTCTTGTAAAGATCAGGACAGAGAAGCAGAGCTCCCACTGGACAATACTGGAGTCGATGCTGGTCCGCTGCAGGAGTCATCTTTGGGTCATCAGTGGGCTGCTCTTCTTCATAAAAGTCTTGGTTCCAATGATGATCTGCCGAAAAGTCACAGGAATCCTCCTTTTATCCAGGATTCAGGCTGGGAGCAAGCCCAATCCCTCCAAAGGTAAGGATCTGCACCGTTCAAACAGTGAGTGGCTATCCAATCACAGTTATCCAATGTTAACCACATCTTCTTAGCAAAAGATTTTAAGGCACCAGAGATGTGTACTGAGACTGGGAGAATAGACAGTCCTAAACCCTCCCTCTGACACACACACACCACACACACACACACACACAATGACCCTTAGACCACAGCTTTCCCCAGGATGGGGATTTCCATATAGTGCATTTTCCGACATGCAAAGACCAGGGAACACTATGTTATGTTATGTTATCTTTTATTTGTATGCACAGGGGCTTCCCCTGGTTCTCTCTGCTTTCCAGATTTTCTCAGCTTCTCGCCCTCTCTCCCCGTTTCTCCCTCTCGCTTGTCAAATCATCCCTTTTGAGCATCATTGGAACAGTCCATAGGAGGGACTGATTAATATATATTCTAGTTTCTTTTTGTGTCTAGCATAAGTTCACTTAATCTTTAAGGAATTGGTAATGTTCCAATATGTTAGACAAATCCATATAGGCCAATTATTTGAGGGCATCGGGGGCTCCTCACAGGAGTCCAATGGGGAGTCTTCCCGGTGAGGATCCACTTGCCTCAACCCCTAGGGTGGGTGTTGCAGAGTGGGCTCACCTCTGTAGCCTCACATAGCCCCCCCCCCCCCTTGGTGAGAAGGTATGAAGTCCTGCAATTCATCACATACTCCACCCCTTATATTCATGGCCTCCCCTTCTTTACTGAACAGGACGGGCTTAAGAAATCAAAATTCCCTTGTACTTGAACTTTCTGATGTTCTACTGTGAACAGAAGGATTGCAGGTTCAAGAACCACTTCATTACTCAGGGATTGGTGTCCTTCCTCAAACTCATCCTTTTCGACAGGAAGGATTGTTTATGTTTATGTTTATGTTTACTATTTATAATGCGCACCAGGTACCCGAAGGCTGACGGGCACGGACTAACATACGAAGAACATACAAAACACAAAAAGAGGCGGGGTCAAAAAGACTTATCAGCAGGGGCAAAGTGGAATTCAGCAAGAGGAAAGAACTCTAAGAGAAAAGCAAGGTCTTCAGTTGCATCTTAAAAAGTTATGTGGAGGCTGTGGTTCTCAATATGGGCAGGAGGGCATTCCAAGAAATGGGAGCCGCTAGGCCAAAGTCCCCCTGCTGTGCCTTATTAGAGTTACTGCATGGAACAATAAGAAGATTGGCGTTGTCTGATCTTAGGGCCCTCATATTATGTTTGATGACAGCGGCTTCTGTCAAATAAGTTGGCATTTGACCCAAAGACACCCTTGCTCTGATCGGGGGCCAGTTAAGACTTTTTCTAGCCTCAGAAACATGATCTCTTCTCTGGAGGCTCTTAACCACTCTTACGGCCCCATTTTGTATCACCTGAAGGCGTTGAAAATCTGATTGCGGAATGCCCACTAACAAGCTGCAACAGTAATCCAATTTGGAACCTACTATAGCCCTGGCCACGGTTTCTGAGTTCTTTTCACATATAAGAAGGCGCAAATGGTGAAAGAGTTTAATAAAGTATGAGGATGATGAAATCAGACTATTGACCTGTGCCTTCATAATCAGGTGTCTGTCCATGTAGATACCAAGAGTCTTCACCTTGTTCAAAACATCAATAACACAGTTGTCTAAATTAAATCTCTTATAGTTAGAACCCAGTTTCTCAAGTCTGCTTGCTGAACCCACTAATAGAAGTTCTGTTTTGTCACTATTTAAGGCCAATCCATTTCAGATCATCCAATTTTGAATTTTTAAAAATGTTTCATTAATGTGGGTTTCATCCTCTTGGTGGGTACCAGACATAGGTAGGACACATTGCGTGTCATCTGCGTAGTTTGCAAAAATGATCCCTTCCTCTTCCAGCATTTGGAAGAAGGGAATCATAAAAATATTATAGAAACACGGCGAGACGCATGCTCCCTGTGGGACCCCATATAAGAGTGTCATGGGGTTTGCTTCTGCCAGCTCGCTAGTGACCCTTACTTGTCTGTCCTTTAAAAAAGAGGAAATCCACTGGATTGCCTCCGAGGAAAAGTTGGCATAATCCCTTAACCTGGTGGACAGGATGGAATGGTCCACCACGTCAAAGGTTGCTGAGAGATCTAAAATCATAAGGAGAGCAATGTGTTCCTTATTCATGCCTTATAAAAGGTTAGATTTGAGGGCAAGAAGGGCGGTCTCTGTTCCATGATTAATACCGAACCCCGATTGATGTTTATGAAGGATCTGAATATGGAGATTTGGTTATAGGCGACTCAATCCAAGATTTTTAACAAAAAGGTTGTGTTTGTGATCGGTCTATAGTTGGATGGTGTTAGTGGCACAAGTTAGGTTTCTTCAAGAGTGAGGTGACCCAGGCATTTTTGATGTTGTCTGGCACCCGATTAAGCAAAAAGGAAGCATTCACGAATTTGGTAAGTGCCGCGATCAAGATGGGTGAATATTCCTTAAACATAATGGCGGAGAAAGGATCTTCTTTGCAGCATGTACTCTTAAATTGAACAATAGTTTTAGCCAGTTCATCTTCAGAAATTGGCATGAAGCGAAAGGAAGATTGTTCTTTGTCCTTTGCAGTCAAGAGATGTATCTTATCTTCCTGCCCTTTTATAATCAGAGAGAGTTTTTTTTATCTCTATTGTCCCTCTGATTTTTTCCAATTTATTCGATATAGCCTGTTGGATTTCTGTACACCAAAGCTTATTTTTAAGAATAGGCTCTAGCATTGGACCTGGGGTGTGTGATTGTTCCTTTAATATTTTAAAACGTTCTTTACAATTAGATTTTGCATTAACAATCCTGGCATTTTGCTATAAGAATAGCTTTTTTGAACTCGGCAGCAGCAATTGTATATGCTGCTAACCTGCATGGTTCCCTGAGTTTCCTCCAAACATGGAAAAGTTAAATTTTCTTAGATTTGAGTTCCTTCAGGTTGTTAGTAAACCAAGTATTATTACGTTCAGTTATTTGAACTTTTAACTTAACTGGTGCAAACTTCTATGTGGCTGCATTAGGAGAGTTCACCATTGTAATAGACATATTTTCCAGATTGCTTAGATCTTCAATTTTAGTCTTAAGGGCCACGGCCCAGGGGCTCAAGCTGTCTTTATTGACATTTTTTGACTTCTAATGGCCACATGCAATTTGGACGTGGTCACTTTTTTGTTATAAAGTTCAAACTGTTAGTGAAAACATATACAGTAATGATCCGACCATGGACACGGCTTCACCTCTAGATTATTCAGGTTCAAATTGAAGGTAGAGACTGAATACAGGGTATGACCTTTAACATGAGTGGGATCTCTGACATGATGAGAAAAATCAGTGAGTCAAGTGTGGTCTCCATCACTTTAGCGATAGTATCTGAATCACAGCCCAGCCAAATATTGAAGTCTCCCAACAGGACTAATTTCGTAATAGGTCTAAGAAATTATAAAAGAAGACTGTTCAGAAGCGCTGGGAATGTGGGATCTATTATGGGAGCTCTATAAAGTAAAAGAATGTTCAAAGTAATTTCAGCACTGATAGCGACTTTTACTAATAAAACCTTCAGAACTTAAAATGGTATCAATTTTGGTTTCCCAAGTTTTAAACCTAAATCTAATAATGAGAGCTATGCCTCCGCCTCTATTCTGTACTCATCCTGCCTAATCATGTGGTAACCCTCCGGGATAGCCAGGGACAAGGTGGAGTCGGCTGTTTCATGACTCCTGGTCTCCGTTACAGCACAGATATCCAGATTGAGTTCTTCAATAAGGGAGGGCACTTCTGTGGCATGTTTCAACAGTGACCTTGTGTTTAGTAATAAGTATTTAAGAGTATACTGAGAAATAGGTGGATCTGTGATTAACCATCATTTATGGCCTTGTCACAAGATACTTGAGGTGTGCTCACTTTATTGCCAGAGCTTCCGATTCTAAGGTAGCTTAGGATATGGTTTTAAGAATGTATCCATTAGCCTCTGGAAAGTGTCTTGTGGTCCATGAAACCAAAAGGGCAGAACTTTGAAGTAGATGCAATAGGACCTGTGGGTTGGAGAAGGCAGTTTTCTCTCGATCACATGGGACATGCCAGTTCCTTTTCGTTAGATCGAACGTGGAGATGTATTTGCTGGAACCCGACTTTTCAATGAGAATCTTTTGTTGGCATGGGATAATTGTCAAACATTGATATTGAATTCAACATTCTAGAGTCAATGCAGAACCACCACGATTGGTCTGGTTTCAAAAACAAGACATTAGGGGAGGACCAATGACTCTCAGAGGGCTCAATTATATCTGCCTTGAGCATTTCCTCTACCTCTTGCTCAATTATTTTCTTCCGCCCCTCAGGGATTGTAAACAGTCTTAAGTTGATGGTCTTCCTTGCGGGTGTTCTGATAACATGAAAGAAATTAAGCACCCTACCTGTTTAATCTGAGAAAACCTCAGGAAACTGGTATGCAGTGATAAAATCATGGCAAAAATGTCGCCTGTACCAAAAATCATGACAAAAATGCTAGGTTTGACCCATGAAAGGTGTACCCCATTACACCATTTAAGAGGAGCAGGGATTGCAGGGGTTTCCCCCGCTCCCCTTAAATGGTATAATGGGTCCAGGGGTTACGGGATGTCCCCCGCATCCTTTACATGGATTGCGGTGGCAAAACCTCAGCCTTTTTGCTGCAATATTTTGTGTTCACTGCCATTTTTGCCACGATTTTAACACATGGAACCAGGAAACTGATTCAATAAATCAATAATGTCAGTCTTCTGAGAAGGCGACAGGTTAGAGGGAACTAGAGTGTGTGCACTATCAGCGTCCGCCAGGAGAGCGGCCATAGTGATGGTGGTATCATGGTTATGCTCTACTCTGCACTCTTTTAGCAGGTTGATGTGATACATTTGGGTTTTGTGCTGCCTATCTGTCTGAGAAACAAGATAATTCAAAGGGCCTTTCTTTTCTAAGATATTATATGGACTGTAACATTTGGACACCATCTTGTTTTCTGAAGTAGGTAAAAGAACCAAGACTGATTGTCCCACTGAGAATGTATGTGGCATGGTCTTTTTATTGTATGCAACCTGCTTTTGTTCTTGTGCTTGTCCCAAGTGTTTATTCACAATTTCCCATACTGCTGCCATATGGCTTTTTAACTTGTGCACTCTGATGAATGGCTAAAATAGCCTTTTATCGTTCTTCCCAAGTTTCCTTTAATGTTTCTACAACATCCCGCCTATGGTTCTCTCCCATAGAGTAGTTTGAATGTGGAATATCCCAGGGATGCTTATGGTGTTTTCCTAACTGACAACATTGCCCAAGGCATCATCACATCCCAATGCCTTCCATTAGCCTGAACCAATTTTTGTAATTGTTTTTAAGGGTTTGGTTGAAATACTCCACCAGACCATGGGTTAGTGGATGGTATACCAAGGATTATAAAGTCGTAATATTAAGGATTTTAAAGTCATAATATTGTGACATAAAGTGGTTTCCTGATTGGTAAATATCTCCTTGGGGAATCCAACCCTCCAGAGAAAATTGTAAAAGATGTTTCAGCATTTGTTGTGTGGTATTGTTTTGGAAGGGAAAAGCTCTAGATAACGAGTGGCATAGTTCATAATTATTAATATGAAAGGATTCCCAAGTTTGGATGTTTTTAAGTTTCCCACTATGTCTATGTGGTTGCTGTTCTCTGGCATATTTCACAAATAAGAACAAAGTTCTTGGTATCAGGAAAGAATCCTGCCCAATAAAACCTGGGAATTATTTGGCTTTCAGTTTTTCCTATTGCCTGTTGTCCGGCTGCAAAATGGGAGAGAGCCAGTTTCAGAGTGATTAGTGTGTAGCTCTGCGGGACAACTAACTGTTTACGCCATACCCCCTCTCTGGTCACATCCCCTTCGATAAATTAAAACTTTTTTGGGAAAAAAGAAGGGACTAACATAACTTTGTCCTTTCTATTCGGTAATGAACTTACTAAAGGGCTCCATAAGAATGGGGTAATTCCTCGGGGCAAAGGCTAGGTCAGTGAAGGGAACAATCTTCTCTACTTCATCTGGAATTTCCTCTACTCAGGGAAGGTCCACCTTCCCCAAACCAGTTTGTTGCCCGTTCTCTTCCTGTGGTAAAGGTTTTTTGTCTCCATAGAAGTCCAGAACAATGACTCCTGATATAACATTTAACCCATATTTCCAGGCCAAGCCAGACTTGAATGCTGATCTAATATAGGTTCTTGAGGAGGGGTTATGGTCAGTTACATATGGACTAGTTGTCTTTCACCTGGCAGAATTAACATGTCCTCAGTGCTGTATAAATCAAATCCTATGGACTTGGCTGTGGCTACTGTAGGATGTGTGCCTTCTGGTAAACAATATGGGTCCCCAAGTTGTATCAGCTTATCCTAATTCTTGCACCATATGTGGATGTCAAAAGAAGGACACAGAGGCTGTAAAGGCATTTTAAGCAAGATATGTTTGCCTATGAAATCGATATACATTAAGAAAGACCACAGACTGTTCCTCCAAAGAGACCCACCCATTTCTTTTAGACATTCCTAATCTGGCAGACTTCTTGAGATTATCAACATCACAGCTGAAATCTGTGAGCTGGAGGAGGAAATTAAATGGCATCATTCGGGCCACCACCACCACTGCCTCCAGGACCTGGATAAAGGAACAGGGGCGGTACAGCACCTGATCTGCAGGAGGAAGATGTGAAGGATGAGAAGAAGGACATGGAGGCTGTGAAGACATTTTAAGTCTAAATCCTCAGGAAAGGTGAAAAGGCACTACATTCAATTGAAGTGAAATTAATTACAGCTCTGTCCAAGGGAACAATGTACCAACAGCTATTCCTCTGGCCAGACCTGGTTATAACCCAATTGTGGGGTATTAATCACAATCAAATAATTACAATCATTCCTGCCCACAAGAGAACATAAATGAGCGAAAAAGCGACACCTCAAAATGCACCATGTAGCCCTATCAAAATCATGAAATATATCAAAACCTTGACTAAACCATTCAAAAAGAAAGGTGATTGTTGCATGGAAGACCATTTAGAAACAGTCCAAAATATATTTAAAGCCCTGCAGATACCCAGGGAACAGTGTAGACAGTACTTTCACCTAGCGCTTGATTCAGCAGCTGCTAGTGTCATTCAGGGTCTCAAAGCACAGGAACATTTTTCATGGGCAGACTTTGAGAAAGAGGTTAGACATCAATTGTCACCTTATCAGTTAATACAAGATGCCAGAAAAGCAGCGTATACAATGACTGCAAAGCCAGATGTGTCACCTCGCCAGTTCCAACAAGATTTAAAAAGAGCATTTTCACACTTTGATGTGGCTTTTGGTCCTAATTCTATAGAATTTAAGACTGCATACTTTTATGGACTCCAAAAAGAAATTGTATCCCAATTGATTCGTAATTTGAGAGGGAAAAATAGAACAGGGGACCAAGCTATATGAATTGATATATGGTCAGAGGGAGGAAGTGCATAAGAGTTGGGAGACAAAACCAAAATCTAAAGAACCTTCACCAGCAATAACGGAAGTAAAATCTGTAAAAATGTTGCTTGATTCAGCTCAAATCCATACAAGAATCAATAAATGACACCTACTCAAAGGGGCATGCCGCCACAGAGGACACCACCTCAAACTCCTATGTTCCAATCTGTTGATCCCAGCAATAGAGAATCTTACATTAGCCCTAGATATCTGGGCAATGCCCCCCGAGTGGGATATCATCTCGATATGTCAGGCCTAAATAACAATCAAAGTCAAATGTACAATGGCCCATACCAGACTTTGGGGGCTCACAGCAGATTTTACCATGATACACTGGTGAATGGCCACCAAGACATACCAAAGTATCTGGATAGATTCATTGAAAATGGAAACCAGCATAGGGGACAATTCCCACCAAATGAAAGACAAAATATGAACTATGGCCCTCGCCAATATAACCAATTGACACCACCAGTCGATCATCGTCAAAGGATGGTCACTATGCGTTCCCCTAAGAGGTGCCAGAATAGGCCCAATCAGGGTGAATTTAACCAGTGTCGGACCAGGCCTCAAAGAGAGGAATTCAGAGAAATGGACAGGTTTCAATGCCTAGAGGCCCAAGTCAAAATGTTGTCTGAACAAATGAAAAGCTATGTGCAGTTCAAAAACAACAGCCAAGTGAAGGCACAGAATGCCATAGGAGTGATCTTGTGCGTTCTGACGATAAGTGACTATTTAATAGCCCCTTCATGGATGAAAACAGAGAAGCTCTTGAATCACCTTTGAATAATGGTCCTGAATTGCCTACTGACTTAAAAATAGGAACACAAATAAATGAAAGTGAAACAGGGAATTTCAACACACACAAAAAGGAAGTGTGGTTCAATTTAGAGTTGAATCAAACTATTGAAGTGTGTGACAATGAAGAACAAAAAGGTGAAAATGAACAAGAAAAACCTAAAGAAAAGAGAAACAGATTTAAAAAGAGCATGCAATGTGAAAATAAAACACAAAGCAAAGAGGTAGGACCAGTAGCTAGAATATCCTCCCTTGATAATCAGAATAGCGTTGAGCTCCATGCACAGAAAATAGTAGCTCAAAAGGAGGGTGCGGGTCAGTCACCTGATGAGTATTTTGAACCACAAATATTCCAAGAGACAGAATGGAAAGACACCATGCAAAAAACAGATAAGTGTCCTGTACCAGAAATTTGAAGCACAAACTACCCCGTCTCCTATTCTCCAAATCAGTACACACCACCTTTGATTCACATTCTGTTATATTAAACAAACTATGTAACAATACATAGCCCAGATTTAGAAAAATAATAATACATTTATTTACTTTTCACAATTCATTCAAAACATAAAAACTACACAAACACTTTTTTCTCTTTTTTCTCAGGTTGTCTCATTGGTGGCTTTCTTGATCTGCCATCAAATTAAAGAACTATTGTACCATTTTCAGAACAAACAGACAATTCCCATTTTTTATATATACAAAATAATCTTTCTTCAGAAAACATTGTGGCAGGATAATATGTTGATGTGTTTCGCCCTATATTTATACAGAATGAACCCTATCCTGTAGTGGGTTCTTCAATGTTATTTTAGAGGCCTTCTTCAGGACAAGTGATGAATTGAAAAGTTTATGACTGATAGGTCTTCTAACCCTTATTTCGCTGTGTATCTAAAATATAAAAGCAATAAAACTAAATCAGTGGGCTAATGAAACTAATGTGTTAAGTGACATAGCTCAAGAGAGGCGTGAGTCTACTAACCTTATTTGAGTGGACCTGAGCAGGACGGATGTTGCTCATTTTTGATTAGCTGTAGACCGATGTGTCACTATTGTATAAACATATATGGTTTTCATTATAACCCATATTTCATTATTATAGTGTTATATAATTACCATGATGCATTTCACTTCTACTTTCTAAATGAGGTCTCATACCTTATTCAAATGACAATGATACCCCCATCATATGGTTCCTGATTGATCAAGAGGTTTCCTTCAAGTGGAATACCTGTGGAATAAACCACATCTAAATTTTACTTTTTACTCAATCAGTGTGTGCAATCTTCATATATATATTATTCACCCCGTTTGGTGTGTATATCGAAAAACAACTAAAACAACAGGGCTATTTACTACCCATTACACTGTAAAACCCTAATTGGTAGATTGTGTATCTTTTGAAATATGTGACCATCCTGGGCGTGTTACCGCAGCTGGTACACACGATATTTCTATTAGTTTTACAACATTTCGAGAACTTAATTTCTAAAAAGCCCACCATTTCTTTTTTACCCTCTTTGAGGCCATTAGTATATCATATTTAAATGGAAGGGTGCCATGTGCATGTTGCCGCGATTCTAACCCCCTGCTTTTGCTTTAGTGTAGTTGCCTGACACACTTCTGGTACTTGAATACAAAGCCCTTTCCCTCACAGGCTCCGCGACCATCATTTGCTTACCTGCATTATTTCCTCCTTCAGATATCGTGTTGGTACGCTCCAAGACGCTTTCACTCGCTGCCTTCAAAACGTACACAGGTTTACTAAGCTTTGTAGTTTCCGGTAATGCCTCGTAAAGGGACCTTTAGCGTCCAATGCTGTACATGGACATAAACAGAGGACTCATTTCAAGCCGCTAGAGTTCTAATTTGCACACCAGTATACAACATCCTGCACAACTAATGTTCTTTCTGTTTCTTTTATCTTTGTTAATCCAATGAAAAAAGGAAATGATAATAAAATGTAAGATTTAGAAAAAATGTTTTTTGTTACCATGAGGCATTTGACCCCCTTGTCTGAGTGTGGTATCTCACCTCGATTTTGTCTGCACATCTTTTTAAAGAAAGGGTTCCTATATGGTAAACCATCTCTTAAGTGCAGGTGGCAAAGCTGTTTTCTTATAATGGGGCCCAGATTTCTCTGTGTATTGATCACCATACAGGCCAGACTACAGGTGTACGGCTCTCCCTACAGTTATATTCCATCTTGAAACTATAAATGTCTGTTCCTTCTTACTTGACATGTCACATACCAGTGGCAAAATGTATGTTACCACATTACCAGAAGGACATGGTAGGGAACCAGTATCTGTACGACAATACACCCTGGCATGCTTGGAATCACTAGCTGAAATAATCAAACATTTAGAATCTAGATGAATTATTAGGCCAATTCGTAGCACATCAAATACCCCAATATTAGGTGTGTTAAAACCTAATGGCTAATGGTGTTTGTGTGCAGATCTACGAGAATTACACAAATAGGAACCTGTTTCAAGGTGGCCCCTTCCATTTATCGAATAAGAAAGGAAAGGAAGAGGGACACAGCCAAAGTTCAATATTGATTGCTCAGGTTTCATCTGAGACCCCTATGTCAATAAGTACCCTATGTCAATAAGTACCCCTATATATGTCAAATTCTAATTTGTGAAACTTCTGGTGCAAAAGGGGTATGGGCTCTAGGCCACCAGAGACTATCAAGCTACCATCCAAACAAAAAGGCCCATTGTTGCCAACAGGAACGCCTTGTTACACTCTTAATGGGCTAAAGACCTGTAAATATGTTTACCAAGTATAGCACAAACCTACACCATAAATTGAATCTATTTAATACATAGATAGCAATAGCTGCAGCTGAATTGTAAAAATGAATTGTAAAAATAAATTGTAAAAATGAATCTTCAGATAAGACAAATTTAATAGTGTTGGGGTGTTTTAATCCACCCTCAATTATCATCAAAATATATAGCTCAACAGTGAAATGATCAAAGTAAGCGTTATTCACTACATACAGTATTTTCATAAATCAAAATGTGATGTGTAACAATTACACACAATTAGGAATACCAGTTGTATTCACTGACATCCTTACTCTTATTTGGTATTCATCACACACTCAATCGTAGTGTTGCATAGAAAATATACACTAAATACAGATTAAATGAAAATGCAATTCACAGTGTCCAAATAAGCTCACACTTTAATTACGTTAACAACTATGGCCAACACATTTCGGAATCAGTCCATCTTCAGGGCATTTGAGGATTCATGTCCCCTATGTATTCAAGATACAGTTTACACCTGTAAATTCAACAGGTGATTGTGCTTAGTCACATATTCTATTAGGGCAAAATTCTGTCACTTCTAATGAGAAAATAAAAAGGTTGAGATACACTAACCTGTGTGAATGTGTTTCAATATGTTTCTATAATGCACCAAACCTGCATACAAAAGGGATGAGGTACAGGTATTAAGACCAAGAATCTACTAGATAGGGATAAAAGGCCAAACACATCAGTAATGAATGGCCAATGTACATGTCCAAACAATAGAATGCATCAACTCACCCGCCATGTGGAGAATTCAAATAGGCAGGGGCGTCACTGAGTAATTAGCTGTAACCTACTCAAGGGTCATTGTAAAATAATAATGGTAGGTCAAATGCCCTGTTGTAACATGGAAATAATGATGTAACATTTAGTGTTCAGTATCTTGTTAGGATATCAGTAAGCTGTGAAGTATTCCATTTTCTCATGCTGACAAAACCAACATCCCAGAGGTTGTGTTGCCAAAATTCCAATCACCGCCTTTGCCTGATTAGTGGTTACCCACATTCACGTGCATCTTTACCATGTGTCAGGAGAGTTAAACATGTATATGACCAGTGTGAACTTGAATGACCACTGAATATTTGAAATTCCAAATGTGGAATGAACATCACTAATAAAACATCTTTTTGCAAACCACTACAACTTCAGACTGCTACACACCCTCAGACCTCTCACTGACATTGTTGCTCACCCATGTTGGCTGACTGCCAGGGCCAGGCCATTGATAACTCTGACATCAGTCACTGCTCATTGCTATGTCGTGTGAGTCACAATTAGTGTTCCCCATGCATAAAACACATTCATGTCACATTCATGTCACTGTGAGTGGGTCCAATGACATGTGTCTTGCAGGCCATTGACACATAACAACTCTAAAGAATACTGTGTACAGTGATGTGTGCTGTAAGATCAAAGTCCAAGGCAATCATGCTTCACACATCCACCCTCCAGGATGCACAACATGGAATGGAAGTGTCCATGTACGTATTACTGTTGAGTGGATGGGTGACAGGGATCAGAACCAACTCCACTACCACATATAAACTGAAACGTGGTTGTAAACTGTCCTGACTAAAACGTGGTTCTGATATGATATGGTAGTTTATTTATATAGCGCCTACACACAATGTGTTTCAAAGCGCTTCATGGCAAGGGAGGGAACAAGGGAAAATACAATGACATTCTTAGAGCCATGAACAACAAGAATGTGAAATAACTATCATACTTGGCCTGACGATATTTCAGATAGTGAAAGAGCTAAAACACAGATAGGAAGGAAATGGGAAACAGACAGGCGACCACCGTACTAGGTCTGACGAAAATTCTGGTAGAGCCGCAGATTAACAAGAGGTGAGGGAGGGGGAGGAGAATGGAGGGAGAGGAGCAAAACAAGTGACTATCGTACTAGGCTTGATGACATTTCAGATAGTGCTCGGGGGGCATGAAAAGTGAGGGGGGAGGAGACAACATTTGTTTCTATCATACTAGGTCCAGGTACAATTCTGATAGAGTAAGTGCATAGAAAAATGTAAGAGCCGGCGGGAAGAGAGGGAGAGGGAGAGGAGGAGAAAACAGAATAAAACAGTGAGAAAAAATAAAATGTATATATATTCAGTGAAAAAAACGTTGTTAAAGGGACGCTATGGTTAAGTTGGGCTACTAAAAACCTATGAAATTCAGTGAAAACAATGTTGTTAAAGGGACGTTATGGTTTGAAGTAAAACCGAAAAACCCCAGAAATTTGCAAGTTATGGTAAGACTAACACCCATGACATCAAAGATGGCATCACAAATATCATTGATGACATCACATGTGCATTTACTTTTCATACAAGGGGTTGTGAATGTAATGTTGGAAAAAACGTATAAGGGATTATCGGGAAAACTACATACTTCTTTCTAGTACACAAACCTACTCATGCCGAATGTAGGTATTGGCTGCAGCATACACCACAGAGGTGCTATATTTGTAGTTATATATGTAATAAAACGGTGAATGCTTCTGTATCAGAGTTTTCCGTACTGTGAAAAATGTACTAAGTAGCTAATAATGCATCACTTACTACATATTTCTACTAATACACACAAAACATGAATAGACTACAATGCATACAAATATCGGGCTTATATATGGAGATTAAAGTAAGCAAACACAAGGCAGTATCATTAGCAACTGTGTGTAATCTACATGATTGTATTCATGCACAAAAATGATTGCTGTGTTTCAGGCCTGCTTCTTCCCCTATATATGTCCATCATAAGATGCTGTTCAGGAGGAGAGGAATTCACTGACGGGCCCATAGGTCAGCGCTCACCCTCTAGAACTTGTAAGGCAAGATAGCTGCACCATGTGAGGACAGGGGGTGCAGGATTCACTTATTCTAACACGACTCAATAATGAGGACTCAGTACATTGGCAAAGAGAAGTCTGTTTAATGACAAGTACATCAAACAGAGAAAAAAATGGAAATCAGCAGCATTGGAACACCTGTCTCGCTCCGACTTCCTCGAACTCCAGTCAAACAGTCATTGTTCTAGGCAAAACTCGCCATCACTGACGTCTAATTCTATAAAAAATCATCATGCAATATAATTGGTTAGGAAAGGTAACTTAAGTATAGGTGTTATATCTGTATATGATAAAAGGGCATGCGAATTGGATAGCTCTTATCGGGTGGGCGTCTACGCCCATGTCTCTACATCATGCGTGATGGACATCACTACAACTACGACGTCTTATTGGTTCTACTATCTATAGGACTCCAGATAACTTGGTCCATTGCGATTGGGCAGGTTACACCTCTGGACATAAATCACCGTTTTAATTAGCGGCATGCAGAATGGACACCCATGTGCCTGGTGTCCCAAGTTTCACCCTGCCTCCCTTCCATCAATCAGTGTTTTAGGGCAATGTGTCAATTAGTTGGCTAAGGATGGCCTTGAAACTGTAGTCTCTTATCGGGAAAAGTTATGGCATCCTCGGGTCCTGGATGACATCATGCGGTGGTACTTCTTCGCGCCTGGCTGGTCATGTGTTAGTTCACCATGAATCTGCTTCAGTTTCCAGATTTTAGTGCATTTAATTCTGTTTCAGACTCGCCACCTGCATGGGTCCCCCTTATCTTGACCTTCATGAGGCAGGCTGGTATGCTCTGAAGTTTGAGTCTTGTCAGCTGATGCTCTCCTCCCTTTCTCTGGTTGACCTCGATTTCCTAGGCATGAGCCGCTCTTTGTTGAGTTTCGATTCCGCTCAGTCCCCTGGCTTGGCCTTGGTTATGAAACCCGACCAGTTAGGCCTTGGCCGCCTAGGTATATTTCTGCTTTTACAAAATGGAGCTGAACTTGTATAATCTGCCTTATTGAGGTAGATATATGGTTGGCGCTTGCCGCTCTATCTTCTACTAAGCATTGCAAGCAGTATCGATTTCTTTGCATCTTGAGTTTCAAGCCTATTTACACACTTTTAACTGGTCGGTTGCCTCCATCTTGTCTCGTTTCCTCACATTTTAACATCGTCTTTTCTCCGTGTCCATTATATTTATTTTCGTAGTTACTCACACTGGCATGTTATCTTCGATAGCTGCTTTTGTTCATTCACGAGTCTGTTCAGGCCCTTGAGTCATTTCCTCTGGCCTTCCATTAGGACTCTTTGGGTCTCTTCATGGACCGTCTGTAGGTACTCTTCATTTCGTATCAGCAGCTGGTATGGCTGTCTGATAGGGTACCATGCTGCCCAGGGTTGTCTGGTTATGGGTGCTTCAACAGGTATGGATCTTCTGATGTATACTGGGCAGAGTCCCAGTGCAGCTCTTTGTAGGTTCATTTGCTCCTCATACGTCACATACCTTGGCGAGTATGCTCCTGATACCTCAAAATGAGGGGAAGGGGTACAACCCATGTCTGGGACCTCCTCTACACTCCCCCCTCTGGTCAGTTCATCGACCACTTCTGCACTCTCCTTTGCATTTATTTCTTTTGATTCTTCGGTTACATGTTCATCGTCTTCAGTGTTTGTACATGATGGTGTGAATGTGTGAACCTTTGGAGTCTATATTTTTATCACTCCCTTCAAACTCCCTGCTGTTTTCACATGTTCGTCTTTGTTCCATGTCATTAGCTGGCATTGTCCATTTGGGCTGCAGTAGATCCATTTTCCTTCATACCTTCTTCGTTTCTTAGGGTATGTGAATCTTGTTCCTTCTGGCACAAATTTGCTGGCCTTCACAAAGTCTTTTATTTTTTCATCAGTCAGGTCTCTGGGCTTCCACCCTGGCTCGACATCAACCATTATTTTCATCCCTATGGCTTTCTTCACAGTTTTCTGGCACTGTGTAATGATCATCTTGATAGAATCCTAGCAATAACATTGCTAGTACAGCTCCCAGAAACTTGAATATATCTGCCATCCATTGTGGAATCCACAAGAATAGGTCTCCAAACCAGCTGTCATCGTCAACTTCATCACTTTCATCGATCATCTGTTTTTTCAGGTTTGTCAACATGCATATGGCCTCTGTTAGGGTTCCATTTTCTTCATCGTGTGATGGTACAAATGTGCAACATGATTCTCCCATTTTTGCACAAACACCTCCATCCATTGCAGTGATCATGTCAAGCACATATCTGTTTTGGAGGGCCATCAGTCTGATTGCTCTCAGCTCTTCTTTGATCACGTTGAATCCTTTTATAGTGGTATTGATGGTCTGCAATAACTCCCATCTGGTTATCTGCAACCATTTAGCATTCACTCCAACTTGGATGTGGGGCAGGTGTAGTGTTGTGAATACTGTTGCGGTGAGGCTGAACAGCCTGTGTTCATACGGGATTGCATGGAATGCCTCTTCTGATTTGGGAGAAAAGTAATTTTCCCTCTTCAGCCTGGATATCAGTTCCACAGATCTCCTTCTTCTTAGATGCGCATCTGCTTTCAGGTCATTCTTAGGGATCACTAGCGTAGGAACGTGGACGTTCACTAGTGTGCATATGCCTCCCCAGTTTTTCAGAAGCCTTATGTATGCCTTGGATCCATACACCCAGTAATGGTCCATAATAACTGCGGTTCCTTGTGTCATTCCTGGAGCTTCAAAGACTTGTCTGCAGTTTTGATTCTCTCCCATCTTCCTTGTGCCATTGTTTCTGAAACATAGTTTCGGGCTCTCCAGTGGCACTATCTGCAGGGGTCCCCCTTTATCTTCGACCCATGTTAGAAGCTTTACTAGCTTTGGCCATAGGGGTTTTCACAGTTTTTGAGTGTTTTCTATTGCTTCTTTGCAGGCTCCAAGGACCATCCAAGCTCTGCATATCACTACTCCTTCTTCCTATCCATTTGGGGAAACCACTGTTCCCCTGATCTGCATTTGGACGCTGTTCTTCCAGATTTATGCCTCTTCTGCAGTTTTTCCAGGAATGTTCAGTATCGGGTTTGTCACCCATTGTGTCCCAGATCCTTTGACGTCAGGATTCTCGTATCGGATCACGTGATTCCTGGTGTGCACCCTGTTTCTTGTTCTAATGTCCTGGACGTACCTTTCTTCGTCTGGGTAGTCCTTTTCGATGGCCCATATCAGTGAAGCGTCTCTTCCCATAAATTGTCCTCTGGTTTTGCACATTGCTATGTGTGACATACAGTGTGCTGCAGGGACATCAATTTCTACATCCACAAAGATCTTGGATTTTCCCATGCTGTATGGTAGGAGAGCACAGACGAAGCATTCTCCTTCTGACTGCCTTCGTCCTACTTCCTTCATTTGCTAGTATCATATGTTGTTTCCGAGATGGACTGTGCTGTCCAGGTAATCATGAAGTTCATTGTTATCTTCATGTGGGCCTCTCTTGATTCTCAGCGTTCTTCTGTAGTTTGCTATGACTATGTCTCTAAATGCGTCTGTGCTGCTTTTCCTCTCTGGGTATCTCAGTGGAGCAGTCTGCCTCGACTGCATCGCTGTGGTAGGAGAAGGGTTTGTGTTTCCTTTCCTTCCCTTTTGTATGTTGTCATAGACTTCCTCTAACCGCCATTGGCTCCCCAACCTCCCAACTTGTGGTCGTGTTGTAGGCCTGCGGCTTGTTCCTTGCGTTGGAGCAGGTGTGCTTGCTGTTATAGTCGCTATAGTCCTGCCTTTCAGCTCCTCGTGCAGTTTCTTTGCTCTGACTATGAAGGGGAACAAATAGTCTATCAGCATTTGTGTTTTCTCTGTGAATTCCTTTGTGGCTACTTCTGTTCTTTTGAGGGATTTTTCTATGCCCTCTCTCTCTAGTGTTTCACTTGGCTCCTCTTGGGTACTTCCACTCTTTTCTGCAACTGATTGTTTGGCAGGCAGTCTCCCCCTCTCTGCTGCCTTTGTTGGAGGCCCTCTAGCCATTGACACTTGCCATTGTCTGTGTGCATCCTGTGTGTGGGTGCGTGCAGTGGTCAGTGCAGCATTTTCATTCATTCCGTGCTGACCCTGCCTCCAGCTTTTCTCTTCATTTGTTACCTCAAATGTGTCTAAATCATTGCTAATTACATTTAATTTTAGTTTGTTACTTTTATCATCAGGTTTTCTTGGGACTGGAATGACTATATAGGGTCTGGATGCTTTCGTAGGCCCCAGACGTTCATTATCTGGTGGGTGCACTGAGATTGGGACACTTTGTGTAAAGAAAGCAGTTCTGATTGTTAATGACAGAAAAAGAATATACATATACATATAATCGTTCGGAACAACAATTTGCAGCATTTTCTTCCAGGAAAGTGGGGGCGCCCTTCTGTTGGCGGTAAAATCAAGTTACTGTTCTGGGCCCCCATTTCAAATGAGTTCATAGTCAGTTATTTATTCCTTCTCTTGCTCTGGTCTCGTAGTTCGAGAGTTAATTACTATTAAAGTGACAAGTGCTTCTCCAAATGTCCCCCCTCATGTGAATGACAATGGTAGTCTCTGGGTACTTAGTACAGTTCCTGTGCTAGACTATGGAAAAGGGTTAGGCTAGCAACTATGGTACATCACATTCATTATGCATATCTATAATAGGTGAGGTCCCAGTGCACTCCTCGAATTTGCTTTGGTCCTGAGGACATGCTAGAACTTGCTCAATGCGAAGGAATGAAGAGATGGAACTGCTAAAAATCACACAAAAATAAAATGTTGTAAAAATAAAAACGAAAATAAAAATAAATGTGAACATAGGAAAAAACGAGAAAAATGAAGAAAAAGGGAAATAAAATGGTGAAGTTCTTGTGTCCGCTCCTTTCGCTCGGTCTCTCGGCAACAAGTTGAAGAACAGTGTCTCTCTCCTCGATCTGCTCCACGGCAGAAGGATGACGAAAAGGATAATAAGAAAAATAGAAGAAAAAATTAAAATAAACTAGGAACAAGATGTCGTAATCCTGGTTTCTGCTCTTCTCGATCTGTCCTTGGCGGAAGAATGAAGAACTGTGTCTTTGTCTCCTTGATCTGTCCCCGGCGGAAAGTCTCACTGGAATCTCCTTAGGAATTCTCGCTGGAAGTTGGACAGCTCCACTTGGAGCATTATAACATGGAGAAGTGTGCCCATGTGTGGGGCGTTGGCCGGATCCCTAAGGAAGGTGATGACGTCAACATCTGCAGGCCTTCCTACCATTTCTGGATAGTCTGTGACTAATCTAAACAGGACGTTCTGGGCAAGCCGGGTGTCCTCGGTGATAGGGACATTTGCCCTGTTTGGCTGTGTCCTGATCACAAGCTTTTCTTTTGATTCGCACAGTCTTTGCACCTTCCCGTTGCGTGGATTACCACCAAATGATTTAATTTAGTCCATAGCTGGCTCAGTTGAGCTAGGTTTCTTGGATCTCTGATATAAGTGCGTGTATCAGTTGTTCTCCCGACGAGCCCTGGGCATTTCTCGGTTATTTGGAAGAACAAATTAATTGTGAGTTCATCAATGTCTATTGGTCGGTGGAAGCATATGTGTCCCTCTCACTATGCTCGGGTAACTCAGCGAAGACCTCTGCGATGACGGTTAGCAGTCGCGTGATTACCTTTTTGTTGGCTGGATCTTGAATAAAGTCTGTGACACTGGCTCCTCTCCCTATGAGCGATGGGTATGATAACACCACAAGTTGAAAAGAGGTTAGCACATCCAACTTGAGACTTCCCCTGGAATGTACCATAACTTCTGTGAACAAAGTCTCAATACTGGTTGCATCAGGATATCGTGTTACACTCACAGAGAATATTTTGTTTACAGTCTATCAGAGTCTTGATTTTGTGTACTACTTGGGCATGACGCGCTTTCAAAAGTTTGTTTTATCAATGTTGTTGTGGCTTTGGATGTGCTTCTCTTTACCCTGCAACTGGGATGTACAGAGTGTTCGTTATGTCCGTATCCCCCTTTGCTTGGGGAACCTGTCCAGTTTTATGCCACAACTTGCATCCAGGTTCTTTGTCTTGGTTTTCTGCTCATGCATCCTTCTTTCCCGCCATGGATCTTGTCTGCACGTGCTGAGTTTCTTCCTCGTTGTCTGTGGTTTCTTCGCAGTTGGATGCAGCAGGAGGGCTCTCCCCTATATACGGTTTAATGTAATTTATGAAGATCCATGCCCTTCTGCCCTGGGGCTTGACGGCATAGGGGGTGCAGTCCTCTACGATGAAAGGGCCATTAAATCTTGGCTCGTCCCACCTCTTCCTGGTAAAGTTCTTTACAAGCACACTGTTACCAAGGAAGACGAGGGGCACATGTAAACCTTGAGTGGGGTCAGCTTCAGCCCTTCCTGATGTGTTTTCTGCTGCACTGTCCCCTTTTCGCCGTCGCTGCAGCTGGCCTGAAATGACAGAGGCGCTGGATGTCTTACAGTTAAGGTACTCCTGCATCTCTGTTCCCAGAACCTCTCTAGTTGGATGGGCATCACATCTAGCTCTATCTTGGGGGGTAAGAGGGGTCCTCATCCTTCTGCCTGTAACTATCTTGTGCGGCGTAAGAAGATGGTTGGAGCCGGGTTGGTTCTGAAGTGCATACAGTGTCAGTGGTAGACAGTGCAGCCATCCCTTTCTTAATGTGAGCTTCAACTTGGCTATCCTCTCCTTGAACAGGCCGTTGAGCTGCTCACATATCCCATTCCCGTCCGGGTGATAGGCTGATGAGAACTTGCGCTTTATACCAAGCAACAAGCTGATCTGTTCGAACACTGCATTAACAAAGTGAGCCCCGTTATCTGATCTCATTACTTCGCACACACCCAATCTAGGGATCACTTCCCTCACTAGGAATTTGGCAGCACAGGTAGCATCTGGGTGTGTACAGGGACCTGCTTCTATCCATCTAGAGAATGGAAACACCACCACAATTAAATACCTGTACCCGTTGCACACTTGAATCATGTCGACGTAGTCAATATGCACGTGCTGGAATGGCCCATTCGGCTGGGGGATAACTCCTCTCACTACTTTTAATGTGTGCCCAGCAGTGAAATGTTGGCAGATAATGCAGTTCACCAATAAAAATGCAACATGCTCTGCTAAATTCAGTGTAAACCAGTCTTCTTTTGACATATGGATGGGGTAATGTAGTTGTTCTAATGCTACCTTTAGCAGGGCGACAGGCATCAGTGGTTTACCAGTGCTGTCTTGCCTCCACAACCCGTCAGAGGGGTTTAAAGAACACCCTCAACGCTTCCACAAAGTTTTCTCTTCCTGAGGTGCCTCCCCTTGGAGTTCCATTAGCTGAGTCTGCCCCATGTTACTGAAGGCCTCAGGTGTGGCTCGCGCTACCATCATCCTCTCATGGGTACATGCCACCTCCACGTCCATGATTGTTTCAGTTATGGATACCATGCGCTTGGCTTCTGTGTCCACTTCATGGTTTCCACGTGACACGAAATCTGTCCCCTTGGTGTGGGTGGCGCATTTCACAACCGCTATGCCCACTGGGAGCTGTAGTGCTTTTATCAACCTGTCCAGTAAGGCTGCGTTTTGCACTGGCGTGCCGTCCGGTCGGAGGTAGCCCTTCCTTTTCCAGCGCGCTAGACCTGCATGTACTGTGGACGCCACGTAGGCTGAGTCACTGTACACAGTTACTTCCTGGTCTGCGTGATTCTCAATGGCGAGTATCAGCGCCAGCAGTTCTGCAGCTTGCGCAGAATAGTGATAGGGTATTCGTGCACTGACGAGTACTCGAAACTCTCCATTCGCTAGGTGTTTTACCATGGCCATGCCTGTATACCTTTGTCCGTCTTCTTGGTCGATTCTCGAAGAACAGTCAATGAACACGATTTCGCCACCTGCCAGGGCATTTTCCTTTACCCTGGGGATTTCATCATATAATTCCTCATAATTCACACAGTCATGTATAGTTCTCCTTCTGCGACTGGCTCAGCTATGAATGTAGCAGGGTTCACAGTTTTACATCGAACCCATTTTGATCGATGGGTTAGAGATAATCACCTCATAGGTAGATGCTCTCTGAGATGTCAGTGTGCCCTTTGGCTTCTCTAGTATGGCGAACAGCGAATGTTCAACATACAATGTCATGGAGCACCCCATCACGATGGATGACGCCTTTTCGATAGCGAATGCGGCAGCAGCTAGATTTTGTTTGCATGGGAAGTGGCCCCTCATGACCGGGTCCAGACTCCCGCTGTAATATGCTAGGGGATTGTACCCCAGCGAGGTTCGCTGCGCGAGCACTGCCGTTATAAAATTACCATCAGAGTGTGAGAACAGGTTGAATTCCTCTGAATAATTAAGAATCCCGAGAACTTGGGCCTTACAAATTGCCCCCTTAAGTTCTGCAAACCCCTTGTCCATTGCCTCAGTCCATTCAATTTCTCCTTTTGTTGCCTGGGCTTTCTTTAAAGCCTGAAGCAGGGGCTTGGCATATGAGCTGTAGTCGAAAACCCATGCTCTGACATAATTGTACAGGCCTAAGAAGCTTTGCATTTGTTTTATCGTGAGTGGTTTAGCCGTGTCCATAATAGCTTCAGCCCTTTCTGGGGGTACCTTTTTCCCTTCGTGTGAGATGAGCTGGCCTATGTACAGCACCTCTCCCTGACAGTATTGTAACTTTTCCTTATCAACTTTGTATCCTTTCTTAGCCAGGATTGTCAGTAGCTGGACAGAGTCGCTCCTGCATTGTTCCTCAGTAATGCTGCAGATCAGAATGTCATCCACATACTGCAAAACAACACTGTCTACTGCAATATTGTTTAGGTCCATCTGCAGGACTCTGTTTAAAATGGATGGAGACTCACAGTACCCATGTGGCAACCTCATGCTTTTCAGCCGCGTTTGTCTGAAAGTAAATAACGTCAGATCTTGAGAGTCATGGTGCAACGGGATTGAGAAAAACACATTTTTCAGGTCAATCACCGTGAAAAATTCTGCCTCATTTGGTATATTGCACAGAATTGTGGAAGGATTAGGGACTAGAGGGAATATGGCTTCAACTATATCGTTTAATGCTCGTAAATCTTGGATTAAACACCAAGACCCTCCCTTTGATTTCTTGACAGGGTAAATAACCGTGTTGCCAGGTGATTCTGATGTCACTAGGATTCCCTGTTCCATCATGGCGGAAATTGTCTTCGCAATCCCTTCATCTGCCTCTCTGGACATGGGATATTGTCGCGCTCATGGTAAAATTGCTCCTGGTTTCAGTTTTATTTTTACTTCACCTGCCCCCTTCAGGAGGCCTAAGTCATAGGGCCCTGTAGTCCATACACCGCGGCAGGCACTTGGGCCATGTCATCATCAAAGTATTCTGGATGTATCAGCGCCAACATCATTCTCTGCGGCACCTCCCGTTTGATCATTTTGACCCAAAATGTGAGACTTACTTCCACCCTCGTCTCTTCTAGGTCAGAGTGTTCTTCGAACAGATCATCATCAGTGACGTCAGTCACTCGATACCCTTCCTCGATGGCGATAATAGCACACCATTGTCTGCCTTCGTCATCATATCGTTCTACCAATACCACTTTCCCTCGCAATGCGGCAGATTGTATCATTAAGGGAAATACTTGTCCCTCCTCTTCGTGCATAGGTATTCTGGGTCTGAATAAAAACTCATCAGGTGTCCTCATAGTTCTATCTGCGAGGCCTGGAAATCCCGCCATGAACATGCGCACCCCATATGTGAAGACTTCTGGCTCTAATGGTATAGCTCTCATGGCTATACGTCCGTAATATGCTCTGTTCATTTTGCACACATTTGAATAATGCATTCCTGGAGTGGAGCACACTATACCGTTCTCGGTAAATGAGATTGTCATATTCAACTTAGTCATTAAGTCCCGACCCAGGATGTTTACTGGAGTCTGGCGTGAGTATAATAAGGGTACATTCATTTTGCGCTCTCCCACAGAGACAGGGAGTGTGTCTGTAAAGGGAACTCTACTGTGAGCTCGCGTGAAACTCTGAGTATCTATGGCCTTGCCGGACAAGGAAAACTTAACTTCTCATATGCACAAGCATGTCGCACCTGTGTCAACTAAGAAGGAATATTCTTTACCCCCTATGACAACATTCACCCTTGGTTCCCTATTAGGGTCTGGTGTCACTGATAGGATAGAACACATCAGAGTCCCCCGTGAGCTGTCCTATTTCATATATAAGTTCGGCCCACTGTACGCTTGTTGATTTCCCCCAGCCCCAGGGTTGACTCCCCCTCCGGAGCTAGTGCTCTGTGACATTTGCGGTGGTGCCTGCTGGGATTGTCCCTGCGGTATGTTCCCCATGGGTGGGGGATGAACCACTTGCTGTTCACCTTGCTGTAGGCCTGGCGCCTGCTGCTGCACTGTGTGATTTTGTGCAGTGCCCTGTTGTGGGACGGCAGGCTGATTCACCATGCCTGCCCCATCCCTTGACAATTTTGCCACATGCCTTGGCTTCTGCACACATGCGCCACATGTCGTGTCATTCCACACAGCCAACACACTGGCGGTGGTCGGGCCATCTGTCATAGCTGGACCGCCCATCTGCACGTTCTGAAAGCCATTTTGATTATTCTGAAAGCCTCCCTGGTTACCTCGAAACCCTCCCTGATTACTCTGCCATCTTCTTCCTCCAAAACCCCTTCTCCTCGGGTAAAATACCACGTTACCCTGAATTGTTCTGCAATGGGTTAGTTGCTTGCTGTGCGCTTGGCTCAGCTGGGCTCGTCAGCATGGCTCCCTCGAGAGCATACTTTGAGAGTTTCTTTTGCACCAGCTTTGCCTCTTCACCCTTACGGGTTGCGTCCTTTTTCCAATTCTTTTCTTGCAGCAGTCTACAGTAGTATGCAGTTGTCAACTGTATTTCGGCCCATGGTTTTGCTTCTACTCCTACCAATTTTTTGAGCTGCTTCTGCACCGGTTCAGGCAACCCCGGGCATAATATGTGGTAGAATACAGGGATAGATTTCGTCCAAGACTCATGCGTTTCGAGCACCCACGTGTCTTGAAAATTATGGATATAAATCAACGGATCCTCTGAATCTTTCATTTTCTGAGTCATTATAGCCCCCATATCAGAAGTGTCTGGATATAGCGTTCGCAGCGCTTTCCACAGTGCTGCCTTACAGTTATTAAATGGCGCTCCGTCATGGGAGGTGTTAGTTAGGGTTACCCTAGGATAGCCTGCCTGTTTCCATACATCATCTGCTCTTTCACCAAGTATGGCAATTAGGAGGCCCTTAATGTCCCCTATATCTAAGGTGACACCCCCCGTCATTTTCTCTAACTCATGTATCCACTTTCCGGCTCCCGATGTCAGCATTGGAAGCTTATTTTTAATGTTCTCTCGGTCCATGCGTGGCCATGGAATATATTGTGGTCTTGCTCCCCGCTTTTCTAGCAACGGGAATTGGAATGTGCAGTCCTCCTTTTCTGGCCTCATAGCTCCTCTGTCTACTGCTGGGGTGGCATTCCCACCTTGGCGTCTTCCTGGCAATGCCCTTAATCTGTCTGCATAGGTAGGTGCTGCCGCCCCCCTCTGACCGTGGGGTGTTCCTCCTTGTCGGTCGGACTGCGCGGCAGACTTCGGTGCCCTACTTGTGGATCCGCTAGCGTCTGACCATCGTAACCCTCGGTCCCCTGGGAGCCGTTTTTCGCACCGCTTCCCTTCTTCATGTGCCACATCCTCTGTTTTCCCACCGGAGTCAGATCCTGAATACTCCCAGTTTACACAACTCCTTGCATCTTCTTCGTTCTGCCTAATCTCCAGCCTGTCTAGGGACAGTCCCCTGCTCCCACTACTTCAGGTGACATCCTCAGTGTCATATAGCTGAGTGCTCTCTAAGCGCTCATCTTCCCTTCCCCCATCGGATATCTGCTCTAGCCCCATCTCATCATGTATTTTATCAATCGTTTCCACGATGCTTCTGGTGTTGAAGTCATCTCCAATATTTGTCCCGCTTGTACCTGGTACCGCATCGCTTGCAGGAAAGAATTATTCTATGTCTTCCCATTCTACTGTAGGATTGGATTTAATGACTTCCCGCTCCAAATATTCAAGATCCCGTGCCCTCTGCGCTACGTTCTACTTCCTTGTTTATTTCCTTGCGCTTCCTTTTTTTCTTCTCTAGCCTTCTAATTTCCTCCTCTTCTTGTCTCTTCGCTCTCTTCTCACGTACCCTTTGCTCTTCTTCCATCCTTTGCGTAGTCTGTCTGTACCGGTCGTAGGCTACCTCTTGTCTGCGATCGAGATGTTTCTCTTGCTCTCCGCGATATAGTTTTTCTCGCCTTAGCCTATCTTTCTTTCTTTTCCTTTCATCCCTTACTTCCATCCCTTTCTCTCTCTCACTCATTTGTGTCTCATCAGACCTCTCCCTTGGCCTCAAATCATCACTTCCTTTTCCAACAACTTCAGTAATATCTGACCTCCCATCCATTCGTCTTTGATGAATGCTATCTCATCACCTCTACCTTAATTTCCTTTACGTTTATTTCCTTCTTTCTCCTTATCTGGAGGTGCACAACTCTGTGCCCAATCTTTCCCTTCATCTTCTCATCTCTCTTTGTCCCTTGAGACTGCGGAGGCGATATTGTTTTCCTGTTCTTTTCCCTTATTATCGTCACTACTGTAGGTAGGCGACTCATATGCGGGGTTGCCTTAAGTTCTCTTAGTGGGTAAAGCCCCTCTGTTTTACTCCCTTCAATGACTGGCTCAGACGGGGCTTGTGGCGCGGTAGGCGTCTCATCCCCCTCCATACATACATTTGGTATCCAGTCTGTGGGTGGTTCTTCCACCTTCGTTTCTTCTAACATCTTCCACAATTCTAGAACAGCAAGATGTTTCTCTAGCTTCTTGCCTGTATATGTGGCGTGTAGGAAGGTTGTCATATGCTGTAAAACAGCGTTAGAAAGGGACTCATTCTGTGGCCAAGGCATGAACATTTTGTGGGCGGTAGCCTTAACCCACTCTATGCTATACTTGTTACGTTTTGGTGCATGCTTAGGTATTTGCATGCACAGATGCGCAAGTGGGGTGACCTCCTCCATTTTTGATTCCGCCACTAACAGTATTTATACAGTTCTTTAACCTTCCAATAGTATGAGCGAGCACCACATACGCAAGCTCCAATCCAATCTTTTCCGGCCAAAATGTATACCAACAATTTACTCAAAACCCATCAATTCAATGGCAATTCCCTCTTAGTTACAGAATCGTGTAAAGCCAAAATGCATTTCAAACAATCATGAATACAATTATTTTGCATTTGACATACAACAAGACATGTATTACAGACACTTGACAGACGAGACGAACACCAGCTGGTCATACGTATACCTGCCTTCTAATCAATACCCCATTATGGGATTTAAACAAACTCCCTTGATGACGTTTTTAAACATCACCGTAGCCTAATCGTCCCCCCACTGTGGGCTCTGAGTTCACGTTTCTTCTGACCACTGTATTAAAGCGCAGGAATAAGGCGAATCCTTACGTTTTTATCTCAGGGGCCCCCTTTGTAATCCTTACATTTTTATCTCAGGTGCCCCCCTGTTAATCCTTATGTTTTTATCTCAGGTGCCCCCCTGGTAATCCTTACATTTTTACCCCTTGTTTTTCTCTCGGGTGTCCCCCTGGTACCCCTTGTTTTGCTCTCGGGTGCCCCCCCCCCCGGTATCCTCTCTTTATTTCTTATGCTCGAGTCATTACCCCCCTATATATATACAGTCTTCTCTACTTCTGACTATTTAATTTTTTCTCCGCCGCCCACCGTTACCTTTCCCTTAATGGCTCTAATGCTTACACGGCATTTGCCAAGTAATGAGTTTGTTGTTTCACTCACCGATCGCATCTTTTCCTCTCTGGAACTTCGGGATCACCGCCCCTTCCTCTTCCATCCTTTTAAGGTTTTTTCGTCCGATTGGCTGCCCGTGGGAATGAGAAGGGTTATGCTTGGAAAGGCGGGTTCCTTCAGACCCACTGCAGATTTTTTATGGACTTACTCTATCATTGTCCATGGGGAGCTTCTCAGTCTACTCAGCCGGAATGGCGAAAAGACTTGTGATCTTGCCGAAGGCCCGGAGTTACTTTGTGCCGTCGGTCTAAGGTGTCTTAGTATTATATAATCAATAATTAAAGGCCGAAACCATCCTCTGCTACTAAGTGTTCAGGAGGAGAGGAATTCACTGACGGGCCCATAGGTCAGCGCTCACCCTCTAGAATTTGTAAGACAAGATAGCTGCACCATGTGAGGACAGGGGGTGCAGGATTCACTTACTCCAACATGACTCAATAATGAGGACTCGTAAGTTGGCAAAGGGAAGTCCGTTTAATGACAAGTACATCAAACAGAGAAACAAAACGAAATCAGAAGCATTGCGATCACATGCCTCGCTCGACTTCCTCGAACCCCATTCGAACAGTCATTGTTATAGGCAAAACTCGTCATCACTGACGTCTAATTCTATAAAAAATCATCATGCAATATAATTAGTTAGGAAAGGTAACTTAAGTATAGGTGTTATATATGTATATGATAATAGGGCATGCGGATTGGATAACTCTTATCTGGTGGGCGTCTACGCCCATCCCTCTACATCAGGCGTGATTGACGTCACTACAACTACGATGTCTTATTGGTTCTACTATCTATAGGTCTCCAGATAACTTGGTCCATTGTGATTGGGCAGGTTACACCCCTGGACATAAATCCTTGTTGTAATTAGCAGCATGCAGAATAGACACCCATGTGCCTGGTGTCCCACGTTTCACTGTGCCTCCCTTCCATCAATCAGTGTTTTAGGGCGATGTGTCAATTAGTTGGCTAAGGATGGCCTCGAAACTGTAGTCTCTTATCGGGAAAAGTTATGGCATCCTCGGGTCCTGGATGACATCAGGCGGTGGTACTTCTTCGCGCCTGGCTGGTCATGTGTTAGTTCACCAGGAATCTGCTTCAGTTTCCAGCTTTTAGTGCATTTAATTCTGTTTCAGCCTCGCCACCTGCATGGGCCCCCCCTTATCTTGACCTTCATGAGGCAGTCTGGTATGCTCTGAAGTTTGAGTATTGTCAGCTGACGCTCTCCTCCCTTTCTCTGGTTGACCTCGATTTCCTAGGCATGAGCCGCTCTTTGTTGAGTTTCAATTCCGCTCTGTCCACTGGCTTGGGCTTGGATATGAAACCCGACCAGTTAGGCCTTGGCCGCCCTGATATATATCTGCTTTTACAAAATGGAGCCACACTTGTATAATGTGCCTTATTGAGGTAGATTTATGGTTGGCACTTGCCGCTCTATCTTCTACTAAGCATTGCAAGCAGTATCGATTTCTTAGCATCTTGCGTTTCAAGCCTATTTACACACGTTTAACACGTCGGTTGCTTCCATCTTGTCTCGTAGCAACGTTTCCTCACGTTTTAAAATCGTCTCTTCTCCGTGTCCATTGTATTTATTTTTGTAGTTACTCGCACTGGCGTGCTATCTTCGATAGCTGCTTTTGTTAATTCTCGAGTCTGTTCAGGCCCTTGAGCCATTTCCTTTGGCCTTCCATTAGGGCTCTTTGGGTCTCTTCATGGACCGTCTGTAGGTACTCTTTGTTTTGTATCAGCGGCTGGTACGGCTGTCTGATAGGGTACCGTGCTGCCCAGGGTTGTCTGGTTATGGGTGCTTCAACAGGTATGGATCTTCTGATGTATACTGGGCAGAGTCCCAGTGCAGCTCTTTGTAGGTTAATTTGCTCCTCATACGTCACATACCTTGGCGAGTACACTCCTGATACCTCAAAATGAGGGGAAGGGGTGCAGGCCATGTCTGGGACCTCCTCTACAATGCGATTAAATTCTAAGGAAAGTAGTGTAAGAACATGTAAGAATAGCAATATCTATAAATGTAATACCTTTTGAAAGTTACGTGTCTGACTGCCAGTAAATAAACCCATGTGGCCTAGATATGGCAGTGAACAAAAAAGAAGGGGCTAGACATGTAATGTCATCAGTGACATCATCAATGATATTTGTGATGTCATCTTTGATGTCCTGGGTGTTAGTCTTAGCAGTGCACGGTGGTGGTGCGAATTATGGTTGCTTATCTTACCATAACTTGTGAATTTCTGCGTTTTTTTGGTTTTACTTCAAACCATAACGTCCCTTTAACAAAGTTTTTTTCACTGAATTTCATAGGTTTTTAGTAGAGCAACTTAACCATTACATCCCTTTAACAAAGTCTTTTTTCACAGATTTTATATATTTATAAACCTTCTGTATTAGGTACAGTAAAAATAATATATATATATATTTCATTTTACACAGAAACGTCTACTACTTTAGAATGGCTGGAAGAAAGTGTTCCTTGTGATGAAATAAGTGAAAACATTGATACTAACTTTGCATTAGGCCACGCAGACAGCTGCCTGATGTGCCAGCCTCCAGGGGGCACCACCACCAGCAGGTGTGAATGGAAGTGTGAACAAGGTTCAAATGGGAAGCAAAAGTTAATTTGACATTTCAAAAATACATGGCCTGATGCAAAGACCGCATTGGCGACACACACACACACACACACACACACACACATCACACACACACACACACACACACACACACGTGGAATTTGTAGGCTCATACTTAGCACGAGAAAAATGAAACTACAAATCCAATCATGCAATGAGAAAAGCCAGCAATGGCTCTTAGTGGCTCACATGGCAGCTATGCACTTGGACATCAAGTAGTGCAGGGAGTTTGGAAATGCAAGCAAGGCTCAAAAGTGCAATGACTGGAATTCAGGATATGAAGATGACCATTAAATGTAGCATGAAGCATATCAGACTGAAACCAATGTTTGGCAGACTAGTTACTGATACAGTGATTGGAAGCATGTGTGTATTTATGCATTGAAACGACTTCCTTTATAGCACAGAAATACTCCTTTGTCATGTTTGAAAATGCCAGCATAATCAGTTGTATACAACCTCTTACTAGCATGTCTGCTATGTAGGCTCACAGTGTGCACCCCCTCAAATGACAACTCAGTGGCATTCCTTTTGTAAATGCCTGCGGATTCTAAGACCGGCCCTCCTAATGGAGAACACCACACTTCTCTATATAAACAAATTATTGCCCATTACTTTATGCGTACTTTGCAACAAAAAAAAATGTTTTAAACACACCATACCCACATTAAAAATACAGAAACAGACCTTAGAAAATCATCTGCAGCGAATGCAGCAAAAAATGAATCTATTAAAATAATAGTGCACTCAGAAATATTATTTTCCCAAGTGTTCGGGCATGTACTTCTAAGCATACATTGATCGATCGTACAAACATTTCCTATGCACCTTACCGGACTTTTACTCTTTTTTACACATGCAAAATCAGGCAACAGGGCACGGCCATCTTGTGATAATCTTATCCGTTCCCGCATCGCCCAAAATGAGCCAATGCATATGCCCTGCCCCTGAGTCTAACATCACCAAACCTAGTGATATGCTCCTCCTATCTCCAGAAAATTACTATACAGCGTAGTAAAACTCACCCAATCATCACTTACCTGATAATGTTACTTGACGCAGAACCCGGAATATCAACACACATCATCTCACAACACAGCACGTCCCAATTTTGAATATGAAACCATATGTTTAAAGGAAATACCAAATTGTACAATTTGTAAAGTACTTTTATTTCACAATAAACACTGAGAACATCCAGAGACTTACATATGCAAGCAAATATGTAATTGTTTTCTTCGTTCTCGATCCACAGATTTTTATCGTGAGTCACGCAATATTCATATGAAAACTGCATGAACCTCCGCTAGGCCATCACAAAACATATGAAGTTGCTCCATATTGCTGGTATGGCGTACGGGCATATGGGCCCATGTCGAACATCCCAAAAAAAGTGTCACTGGCACCCAACCACTGACGTATATTTGTAGCTGACGGTTAAAAAAACCATTAGTTGGTATCTGGAATCCATGACAATCACAGATACTCAAGATGTAGCTGTTTAAAAAAAAAACATATCAAAAATGTGTCTCAGTAACCAATCGTATTACAATTTATCATTTTAACCATCAATTTGAGCCCCTGTTACAACTATTGATAAACACGGACGTCAAACAATGATAAATCAAACCAAAAAACATGCAAATTACTCTTCAGTTTGCTGTACACGTTACTGCTACGGAATATGGTGACCTCGAAATGGGATGCTAACGTTGACGCTGGAATCAGAGAGCTAAATGAAACCAAAAAGAATAGATACATGGAATTTTAATTAAATATTAGCATTCAACTACGCGTTTTTGAAACTGGGGGAACACACGACTGCATTACACCCATCTCGATGCTGCACTGCCCGTATCCCCAGAACAAAAAAAAACTACACACACCAGTTCTAATTGCGTGTCATTGCAACATACCACACACAACACACAATACAATTTACCCCACCAATTTTGTCATCAAATCATAATTTTACTAGTTTGTGTACAAAATTGCCCAAATATACACTTACATAATATTCAGCCTTTCCATTGTATCGGTGTAAAACAAGCACTTCAACAAATTTTCATAAAATTAAATTACATGTTCCATTCTCCAATTTTCGAATAGTGAACATTATCATATTTGAAAGTCTTACATCCCTCCCTTCATGCATTCCGTTCGCAATCCTCCCTTTGTTTCAAGGTCAAAAAACAATTGAACTTTATACTGTGTACCATGCGTGGTTCTGCTCAGCTAGGAAACAAAAATTTCTACGGCGCTGACCTTCACTCAGAATGGGAGCAGATAGCACTTCATAGCACAGAGGCATTACAAATATTTTTGAAAAACATATGAATTGTTTGCTACCATTCACCAATGCGGGCGACCCACAGTCATGCCACACGACCTGTCAGCTCAGCCAATTTCCTGTCCACACAGCAACTCAAAACCAACATCATATTAAAGTGAAACAGCCATTAGTGCATTGATTATATCCACGGACAACCACTACAACCGCAGACATGGCAAACACATCAGGGGGACCTGCCACCCAAACAAATACAGTGTTTGACCCATCCTCTATTCCCCAAACCCCCCCCAAGCACTTCTGCACACCAACACACTCCTCACAATTGCATTTTGCCTCTGTTTGCCGCCATGCTGTTAGTACAACTTCAACAAAAACAGCAAAATGACCTCCCTCTAAATTAGTGAAAGGTATTTGTGGCAAAGTAGTTTGTTTACTAATAGATCGCTAAGAAAATGTACACAATCATACACCACAATCCAAGCTACATAGCCTACACAAAACTTCACATACAAACTCTAGAAATTAAACAGTACACAAACATTTGCGTTCTGGATATTTGATGGGTGTTTGATTCTATGGATGTGTTATGCTGCGGTGGTTGTGTCCAGGGCGTAGAGTCTTTGGTGCATGGCCTATGGCTTTTGGCCATGCACCCAAGACTCTACGCCCTGGCCACAACCATCGCAGCATAACACACTTATAATACCAAACATTTTGACTGTGGTATGTGGCCTGCTTATAGGGGATATTGACCGTGAACATGGCGAACGCATCAGGGGCACCTGCCACCTAAACAAATACAGTATTACACCCATTTCTTACTCCCTAACCCTCCCCAAGCACTTCTGCACACAAACATTCTTCCCAAAATTGCATTTTGCCTCTGTTCGCCGCCACGCTGTCAGCAAATCCAAGATGGCGGGCACATCAAAAAATTGTGACGCACGTCACGCCTCATCCCAGCCAGAGCACGTTGCATGTCCATGGACATGACACAAGCTGATGAGCCAATCGGTGTCCTGTCCGCGGAGCGAACAGAGAAGTCTGTCCATGGAGCGGACATAGATATCACTAATTATTTTGCCTTACGTTTTGGCCGTTTATAAAAAAAAAACTACTGGACGGATTTACACCAAATTAACAAATGCACACTTTTGGAACTAAGCCACCGCTTCTCCCACAATTTTAGTGGACATGCATCCAGCTGTTTGAGCTGTAGGCGTACGCAATTTTTTTCTCCAATTTTGTATAGGGGAAAAAAATAAATTTTGAGACCCCCCTATAACTTTGCCCCCCCTGGAACAAACTTCACTAAAATTTGCACAAAAAAAAAATCAGAGTGGGCCATATACTTTTTTTGCAACGTTTGGTGAGGATTTTTCCAGGGGAGCGAAGTTATAAGCCGCCAAAAAAGTGGGATTAGCAACTTAACCATAACTACACAGTCACTACCGTAGCTGTGTAATATATTATATATATATATATATATATATATATATATATATATATATATATATATATATATATAATATATATATATATATATATATATATATATTACATGGCCACGGTACCACGGTCCCCCTGGACCTGGGCGAATCCTCACCAAACTTTCCAAATAAAGTATAGGACCCACTCTGAATCTTTTTGCAAAGTTTGGTGAGGATTCGTCCAGGGGGGGCAAAGTTATAGGGGGGTCCCAAAACTTTTATTGTTCTCTGGCAAGTTGATTGTGTTCTAAGAACACTTGCGGTGTCCTGAAATGTTCGCAAATAAACAAAATGGTGGTGTTCTGAGGACGCTGTCCGTATTGTTCGTTGTCAAGTTGAAAGTGTTCTAAGAACCCTCGCGGGGTCCTGAAATGTTCACAAAAAACAAAATGGGGGTGTTCTGAAGACGCTGTCCGTATTGTTCATTGTGAAGTTGAAATTGTTCTAAGAACTCTCGCGGTGTTCTGAATTGTTCGTAGTGGATGTCCTGATGACGCTGTCCGTATTGTTCTCTGGCAAGCTGAATGTGTTCTAAGAACACTTGCGGTGTCCTGAAATGTTCGCAAAAACAAAATGGGGGTGTTCTGAGGACGCTGTCCGTATTGTTCATTGTCAAGTTGAAAGTGTTCTAAGAACTCTTGCAGTGTTCTGAAATGTTCGTAGGGGGTGTTCTAAATACGCTGTCCGTATTGTTTGATGGCAAGTTGAATGTGTTCTAAGAACTCTCGCGGTGTCCTGAAATGTTCGCAGAAAGGTTGTAATAGTCTAATTTGTTCTGGTGTTCTACGGGCAATAATAGTAATCGGTGTAACGTGACACCACCTATGTTGTAGGCAGCTAAACCTGTGGGGGCAGTGACAACAGCTGACTGTTTTTTGTTTGTCATTTGTGGAAGGAACTGACTGATGATTTTGATTAGGAATGTTTTACCAGAACCAGCTTCACCACTGACGTACAGTAGTATAGTGTTATAATTATGGCAGGAACATTCTTTATTTTCATGTTGTACACCATGTGCAGTTTGTTTTGTTACTTCTTCAAAAATGTTACGTTGTTCGTTGTTTAGTTTTGATTGTAGTATAGTTAAGTCTTCTTTATCTTCATACTGACACATGGTGTTTTCTAGTTCTATCATAGCTAATTCTGCCTCATTTATTATTAGTGGTTCTCCCAGTGGTTCTTGGCTTCCTGTTACAGAAGGTTGACTACTGTCAGGAGTGTCTTTATCTAGTTGGGCCTGGAGTTCTTCTTCCTGTTGCTGTTCATTGTGCAACATTGTTTTGTATTGTGTAAAGTTTACATCAGTTATAGTGCTTTCATTTGCTTTGAAAGCATCTTCCTATGAGTCATAGTTTTCTAGTATTTCTTCTTCTTGTCTCCATGGTTTAAAGAGTTGTAGCAGGGACATGTAATATACTTCTTTATTTTGAGGAGTCTTCAATGACAATTTGATATGATTAATTAAATTTGGTTTAGTGAGTTTAACTAAGCTGCCTTCACAGTTTATCACTCTGTATTTACCTTTTTTTTCATCAGGTTTTATATTATTTTTGTATGTGTAGTTTTGGGCTGTGTGGTATAGACACATGGTTTCCAAAGTATTACTTCTGTTTGGGTAGCATGTGTCTAATAAATTGTTTTTTAAAGTGTTTTGGCTGTTGGGATCACGTTTAGCTATTGTTTCTATATCTTCGTAGGATTTTAGAACTCTTTTTCTAGATTTAGCTGGACCAAGACTTAGCCATACTATATTTTCAGATTTACCATACAATGCAGTACCAGTTAAACGAACAGCTGCTTCATATGATCCACATTCTCTATGGGAGAGCATTTTTATGCCCAAGCTGTATAATTTCTGAGACACTGTTTTATCTGATTACAGGTCATTCCAGAGGTCTTGGAGCTCTGTTTTTTCTGCTTTGGTCAAGTATGCTGTGACATATCGTGCAACTGCAGTAGAATTGTCTGCAATGTACTGCACATCTATGTTTGCATTCCATAAGTGGGCAATGATTGCATTGCAATCAATGATATATTTTTCTTCTTCTTTTCTTTTTATGTAATATGTATTTTTAGGTGACTTACCTTTAACACTATGTCTAACTGAAGACATGAGGTTGTTCACTTGACCTGTATTTGTAACTGGTCTAGGGAAACCAAATCGGCATTTGGTGTAGTATTTCCCTTTGTTTTTGTATTTACAATGACATTATTTGCCACATTTATGTCTTTGAAATTGTAAAATTTGTGCATGAAGATCACTATTTGTGGATTCTGATGGAATTTCACAAGTGACATATTTTTCAATAAACTGTGAAACAGTGGCATCACTGTCTTGACCAAATTTAGGAGCATCTTTAAACCATAAAAGCATGTGAATATGTGGTGCTCCTCTGGCTTGGTATTCCTTTCTCCAAAAGAAGTGTTGCACTTCTCCAAGGGGAGGAACAGTTTTATTACAAATAAAATGTAGCATAGCAATGAAGCGATGGTGAAAATATCTTGAAACATTAACAGGATCCAAAGAACATAGAACAAAGTTCTCCTGCTGTTACTATATCTATGTTTGTTTTGTTTTTATTTGATATGCGTAGGAAATCATGTAAATCTTCCCATGCATATTCTGTACAACTTAATGTAACAAACCAAGTGGGTGGGCCAAGGTTTCTGATCATACAACATACATCTCCATGACCTCAAAACCAGTACTCTTTCATATTTGCTGATAGATTTGTAATATTTGATAGTAAAACATCATCCTTTTGTTGCACTTTTTGTAATAATTGGGTAGCTGTCATATTTTGAAAGTGTGATCCTGATTTTAATATGTGTGCAACTCTGTAACTTAAAGTTGCTAGTTCACTTTCAAAGAGTAGGTGGAATATGTATTCCACATTTTGTCTAAATCTGGGATCTTCAGAATACATTTGTAATGAGCGGTATTCTGAAGCTGATATTTGAATAGGTCTATCACCGTACCTTACTCCTTTGCCAGTAGGAAAGAGTAGAGGAAACGCACGTGCTTCTATACTTTTTTCCCATATGCTGATTGGTGATCCTTTTGTTTGACGCATTTGGTACGTTTCCAGTGCATCTTCTATGGTGTCATTAGAGTGCAAAGGATGAATTCTATAATGGGCTAAAGTATTTGATATTGTAGCAGGATCAAGGAGCTCAAATTGACCAGCTTCTTGTGTTTCTTGAATTATTTCAGTTGTATCCTTCAAGTTTTCTTCAATATTAATTTCTTTGTAATATTCATTATTCTCTTTAAGATATTGCAAGGCATGATTAACTTTATGTAAATCTACCAGCTGTTGCCATATTTTTTTGTCTTTTGTAGGTACTCCATTTACTAAGATAATTTAAGATTGCTGCATTGGACGTTGCACTCCTAGATTATGCACATTTTCTTTTAAATGTAATGGTAAATAAACTACTTTTCCACAAATGCCTTTTACCAATTCAGAGGGAGGTAATTTTGCTGTTTTTGGTTGAAGGCGTATTATTGCTTGAAATGGGTGCACTGTTTTGTATGTGTTTAGTAAAAGGTTGCCATGTGTAGAATTGTTGCTAATTTGGTTTAAAGCCATTTCGTTCTGTAAGTGGCTTTCACTTCCAAAATATTTTTTCTGGATATAGTACATTTCTTCAAGTAGGTCTTTTGCTGTACCATGTAGTAGAATGTTATTTAAATTGGCTAGTGCTTTGGACTTTTATCATAGTACAGTTTATAAACTAGATTTCCTATAGTTGAATGATGTGTTGATATCCTTTTGATATCATGGAAGGTGGTTTTACAAGTAGGTACTGTAATGCAGGCCAATGAATGTCCTTGTAGTCCAGTGTACTTGCGCATTGGACAGGTATCCATATTTTGCAGTAGTTTAATTTTGATTTTGTCTTTGCTTTTTACATATTGATTGACGAATTGGCGTAAAGACTTGAAAAATTGTTTGGGAATGTTACACATTGACGTGCATGGCCATTTGTACACTAGATGTTCTGATTCAGTTGAATGCAGGGGTAATTCTAAGTTTTCAGGGCATATCTTTGTAAGGAGTACTTCCTGTTCCATTATGGTATTATTTACTTTTTCATAACCTCGACCACTGCTATGTATGGCAATTGTGTTTGTTTGCTTTTGTTTGTACGCTTCTTCATTAAAGTATGGTTCTGTGATCGTAGTGTGATTCCCTTCACCTCTGCAGATACTTAAGAAGTTCTTTCTGTTGACATTTCGTTTATTGAGTTATTCGTTTTGTTAGTGGTTTCATTTTGTTTAACACTAAAATAAATAACTTTCTTTTGAGAAGAACTGCACTATCTATCAATGCTTCTAAGATTAATTTCCTATGATAGCTTTTAAGGGTTGAAGGTTTCTCTCCTGTTTTTATAAGATTTTGAAGGACTCTGTGACGGAACATTTTGGCTAAAATACTTTTCTTGGTATGCTTACTTTGAACTTCATATAGATTTATAGAAGCAGTTTTATCTGTAGTGATAGCTGATTTTTTGTTAATTGTTTTCTGGTTTGGTTTACATTTTGATAGAGGAGGCAAAGTTTTTCCACTTGACACTTCTTTTGTTTCACTAAATGACTGTATTAGCTGTTTGTTTTCAACTTCTTTTACACATTGCGCTAGATATGGATGTTTATGTCGGACACTATTATTTTCTTTTGCTCTACTTCTGCGTTGCTTTCTACAGACTTGACTTTTGGTAGGCATTCTTTAGGGTCTGTTGAACAAATAAAGAAGGTATGGGTTGGGGTGGTCTTCAATGTATGTGTGCTGTGTGCATGAGTGTTTGAGTAAGATGATAAAGATGTATGTAATGGTGTGTGATTGTGCATTGGAAACTACAACTAGTAGGGATGGGTATTCTTGAATTTATATGCTACTAGACTGGGGTTCAGATAACAGAAAAAAGTAAGCTAGTGCTGTGGAGAAGTACAAATACTAAATCTAATGTATACAATTAAAACAGTTATTTGTTCTATAATATCCAAATTGTAGCGGTTGAGTTGGGTAATTTGTGTGTCCAAAAATAGGAATTTGTGGGCCATTCTGTCTGTAAATCGTTGTTTAAGACATGGGGATTTTTGGACAGAATGGTGCACAATGTCTATTTTTAGGCACAGAAATAGCATGAATTAACTTGACAATGTGTTTCAGTAATAATACAAATATTATTGTGATATTCTATTTACTTTTTTTCTAAAATGAACAGGTTAATTCTTAATTCTTCTTTGTTCTTCAAATTCGGTTGCTTCTTTTCAGGAGAATGGTCTTCACTGTAATTGTAAAAGAAACACATTAGTAATTTTGTTTGTATATAGCACTGTTTTTTTTTTTAGACATAGATTTTTTAAATTGAAATCCTCAGCGCTTTGCTCAAAAACATTAAAACTATCTTATTTACATAAGATACTTCGCACAAGTTCAATACATATGATAAGTTCTTAATGAACAAATTGTATTGTAATGACTAACTTTAGCAAACAAAATATCTTCACTATGTTTGTGAAATTCATAATGTACCACTGAATACCACTATTTCTGTAAGTAAGCTCTTCCAGGTAATAGTGCCTCAATGTCATGCTTAAATGAAAGTAATTGAATAAATAAAGAAATAAAACAAAAATATTAAGTCAATTTGAAAATGTGTTCATGTATTTTACAGAAAATATGCATACCTGTAGTTTTTGTTCATGCCTTTGGATATGCATGGAGTTGCAAGTAGAAATCTTGGAGACTTGTACAGTATTTGTTGTAGATGGTGCTTGCCAATGATATGACACTTGTACTCAGAGAGATTCACAGTACATTTGCAGTGCTGATCTATGATGATGCAGTTAGATGTAGAGGTCTTGAATGTGATTGGTGGATGGTCATGTGACTTCTTAGCTACATCCAATGAGGGAATGGCACAGAAAGTGAAGTGGAAATGTTAGAAGGACTGTTCATGGTACGATATGTCCGCGGACATGGCGGTAGTTTGGGGACATCGGGTGTTACATCCGGGGATTTTTGGGTTCAGAAGTCATGCACATGAGAATAAGCACTGAAAGGGATTGGTCAGGAAAGTTTAGTGGATGTGTTGTGCCAGGAGAGAGTTTCTCAGATACTATTTTTACTGAGAGAACAACAAATAGCTATGGCTGTGTGTTTCAGAAAACAGATTGTTTGGATTTTGGGAGATTCATGGATACATTGGTTGAAGGTGCATGCAGAAAGCTGTGGAGTAGCTGTAGATCTTGGATTTCCACATGTGGAAGTACACTGGCATGGAGTACGTGGAATGAAGTGGTTGGACCTGCTACCTCTTTGTGCTACTTTGGAGACAGAGCAACATCCAGACATAATTGTAATTCATTGTGGAGGGAACAGTTTAGGACATGTGTCTGGAATTTCTTTGCAATTTTCCATGAAGGAAGGACTTGGGAAGGTCATGGACATGTTTCCTAATTCTCAAGTAATATTTTCACTGATTGCACAGAGGCAAATGTGGCTTCGTTCTTCTTCATTTGGTCCACAAATGGAAAAAGCAAGGCGCAATGTTAATAAGGCTGTTTGTGCCTTTCTAAGAGATTTTGGCATGTCCTCTTTTCTTAATGAAAATATTATGTTTCGTAGTACATACATTTTTCGCAGAGATGGAGTCCATCTTACTTATGCTGGCAATCAGATTTTTTTGACAAATATACAAAATGCATTACGACCTTTTTTAGATTTACAGCATCCATTTTGAAGTAGGTGTTAAGTATTTATAATTTTTGACATACAAACACCTCCCAAAGGCTCTTTTAAGAGCCACCACTTCCTACCTGAGAAAATTGCAATGGTTACGATAGGGTGTCAACCCAATATTTTTTTATGTCCGCGAACTGTCCGCGGACTTCTCAGAAATACAAAGGGCCCTGCTTCATTTATTTTCACTTCTATTTTTTAACTGTGAAAGGCGGCTCTGAAAAGAGCCTTATTTTTTTTTTATTTTTGTAATTTTGTATTTTTTTTGGTTTTTTAGACACGACACACTAGGAGAGGAGGGGAAATGAGGGTAAAGGGGGGGACACCAACCACAGGGATAAGAAAGGGCAAGCTGAGAGAGGAAGATGTAGAGTGGGTTTTATTTGGGTAGTGAGCAGGTCTTCTCATGCTCTGAGATGATAGTCTCAAAAGCACTGCGAAGTCGCTCCACCCTGCAGAGTACTGTGTCACAGTACATACATACAACTGTGACTCTCGAAAGGTAAGGGTCATCAGAATTCTGTATGGCCTGTGCGGCAGCTTGAGGAAGACGCTGTCCCACAGAGGTGGTCCTTGTGGTGACGGGATCAGAAACAGAGGATGAAGTAGAGGAAATCAACCTACTACGTTCTTCGCAAGGTACAACCTTGCGAATAGCCCCAGAGTGAAATGACCTCAGGTGTCGCTTCATGGTCGTGGTCCCAATGCTGTACGAAATGTGCCTCCCGCGACTGAGTATCATTTTGCACTCATTGCAGGTAACACGGTTCGCACGAGCCTTAGGACAATTCCCATGAATGGTAAACAACCTCCACACCCAAGACTCATGCCTAGTGCGGGTAGTAGGGATTTCCTCTACCTCATTCTCTTCATCCTCTTCTTCCTCCTCTGCATCCTCACTCCTGTTCCCCTCTTCAGGCCCTTTGGAAGGTGGTGGTGGTGGAGGGGGTGGGGGTGGTGCTGAAGCAGGTGCAGCACCAGGTGGCAGTACTGCAGCCAGGGATGCCATCTCAATGATGTAATCTGCAAGTTGCAGGAGAAATAGCTGTGCTCTGAAGAATAGCCAGAAACACAATGAGAATAAGCTCTAGGGCGTGGTCTTTTATAGGGGTGCTTTTACGCGGTTCGCGGACATGCGCGCTGTCCGCAGACAGATCGAACACAAAAAAGGGTTCAAAAAGTTTCAAAAGGTATGTAGAAACTCAAGATTACTATGTGGGACTTGTGCCATGATGAGTTTTTATGGAAAATTATTGTGGATTACTCAAAAATGTACTTTTCATTTGTTCGGGGGCACGAACAGTGTCCGCATTCAGAACACGCGATTAGTGTTGGTGTGGTCACATGATCCCTTCGGGAACATGTCCGCGAAGGAAGCTCCTGTCCGCAGGGCACCAAATGCACGGACATTGGTTTGCGCATGCGCGTTGATGTTCTACGGACACTGTTCGGGTCCTGAATTAATTAAAAGTGTGTCACACATCAAAAGAACATTTCTGGACATTGCGTGTGTTCTAGAACAGTTTAAACTTGCTAGAGAAAACTACGGACAGATATCGTGTTCTTTAGAACACTTCCATTTTCGTTTGATTACGAACATTTCAGGACACCAATTGGGTTCTTAGAACAGTTTCAACTTGCTAGTGAACAGTACGGACAGGTATAGTGTTCTTTAGGACACCTCCATTTTCGTTTAATTACGAACATTTCAGGACACCGCATGTGTTCTTAGAACAGTTTCAACTTGCTAGCGAACAGTATGGACAGGTATAGTGTTCTTTAGGACACCTCCATTTTCGTTTAATTGCGAACATTTCAGGACACCAATTGGGTTCTTAGAACAGTTTCAACTTGCTAGTGAACAGTGCGGACAGGTATAGTGTTCTTTAGGACACCTCCATTTTCGTTTAATTACGAACATTTCAGGACACCAATTGGGTTCTTAGAACAGTTTTAACTTGCTAGCGAACAGTACAGACAGGTATAGTGTTCTTTAGGACACCTCCATTTTCGTTTAATTACGAACATTTCAGGACATCGCGTGTGTTCTAGAACAGTTTTAACTTGCTAGCGAACAGTACGGACAGGTATAGTGTTCTTCAGGACACCTCCATTTTCGTTTAATTACGAACAATTCAGGACACCGCGTGTGTTCTTAAAACCGTTTCAACTTGCTAGCGAACACCACGGACAGGTATGGTGTTCTTCAGGACACCTCCATTTCCGTTTATTTACGAACATTTCAGAACACTTGCGCTGTCCGCGGACACCTACATTGTTTTAAAAAAAATAAAAAACGGGAACTAATTACAACACAATATAAAAATTTTACTTTATTTAACGCATATTAATAATTTATGACAGAGAAGGTGAGGCAGAAACAGAAACAAAAACAGGAGAATTAGGGGTTTCAACATGATTGGTATCAAGTGAAGAAGGGATGGAAGTCTCATCAAAAACGTTTTGGGTTATGGAGAGGGTTTGGGGATAATTGACTGGGATATGGTGAGGGAGGACAAGTACATGTGGGACAATGGTATGAGGTTTGTGTTTTAAAATGATCCTCAACAAAAGTTTTCAAATTATTAAGATTGGTCAATAATAAATCCATTTTTTCTTTTATGCTGTCAAGCGCGTTTTCCATAACAGTTTCTTCAGAGATAGTTTCTATTTTGGTATGCTCTGTACAAAAAGAAATATATATGTTAAATATATATAAAATAATAACAATTACATGGTTTATATTGGAAAGTGTGTACCATTAGCTTCACTATGTTCTGACATTTCGTCATGTGGGAAGTGCTCCTCTAGCCATTTCAGAGTGCTAGACATTTCTGTGAGAAAAAAAAAATATAATCATTTTTTTTTTAATCTAATACAGAGCGTTTATAAATATATGAGTAAAATGAAGTACACTTACTATTTCAGGTAAGATATGTTCTGAGTACTCTGTAGGTCTGGTCTTGGTCTTAGTTGTGGACTGTCTGTGAGGCAATTATTAAGCAATTATTAAGCCAATTTATCTTCTCTTGGTATATTCCATTTTAGAACATATTGTATTTAAATGAATGGTTAGTGTGGTACATATATGGGTTACATTTCTTATGTATTACTACATATAATATGTATGTGTACTACTTTGTGAATTTTTTAAATGTTATCATGTTTTAATATAACAATTAAACATATCACCCCCAGACTTTTTAGGTAGTGGTACTGTTGTCCGAACATGTCCTCGGACATCAAAAAAGTTAGCGGACATCACATTCAGTAGAAGTGGTTCAGTACGTTCCATATTACATGTACATAAAGTCAAAGTTACTATTGTTAAGCTTTGCTACTAAAAACCTATGAAATTCAGTGAAAAAACTTTGTTAAAGGGACGTTATGGTTCCAAGTAAAACTGAAAAACCCTTGAAATTCGCCAGTTATGGTAAGCTAAGCAACCATAACTCGCACCACCACCGTGCACTGCTAAGACTAACACCCAGGACATCAAAGATGACATCACAAATGTCACTGATGACATCACATGTCTGAATCTCCCTTTTTCCTTTACTGACATATGACATGCTCTGCGTACACCTCTTCTGCCATATAAAGACTTCTACATCTCTCTACCACCACAACAGCTCCAAAGTATGCATAGTCAGGACCAAACTTCACCTCAGCAGCCTCAGGTACACCATGTCCACAACAACGACCAGCACATCCAAGGCGAGACTGAGGGATGTCACCTTCCCAGCTGCAGATGTTGGCATCCTGGGTGATCAGGTCCTGGCAAATTATGATGCTCTCTTCAGTCCACAGAAGCAGCTTGGAATGTGTGGCCGTCAAAAGATCTGGGTGGACATCACGGCTGCCAGGCAAAGGCAAAGAAGTCCCTTGACTTCACTGTACATGCCCTGTGTCACCCCTCCACCTCCAGATCCTGGAGAGGATCAACCCAGCGATGCATATCCAGGTCCTTGATCTGTAAGCACATATCCAGGCCACTGGGGAGGACTCAGAGGCTGAACACTTCCACTGATTTGGTATATCTTGCATGGGTATGCATGGGTATGCATGAATTGATCACACACTCTTTAACTGGCATCCATCCATCCTGGAAGCATGTAATGACACGCATCTGTGAAGTGGACAGGTGTAGGAATGAGCTCAGTCGTCTTGTGGTGACAGAGTACACTTGTGTTCATGCACTGTGAGATACTGGCAGAAAGGCCTACAACAGGTAAAAGTGCCAGATTGAGATGTTGAGGGCATGGAAGGTACAGTCATGCACACTCCTCTATGGGTTGTTAAAATGTGTATGATAATTGCATCATCTCCACCCAGCAGCCTAGACTGGCACATGGTTATGGATGTGTGGTAATGGTAAATTGTTGCATTTGACATTGGAACTTGTCAGGCCACTAAATGAGGCAGACTTTTGTTTGGGTTGTTTGGGTTGAGAGGAAGATTATTGCTACTTGATTCTCAGCTACAGGTGCATGTTGCATGCTTTCATGCTGGACTGTCAGGGGTCAAAGTTCAGGGGTAAGATAGCTCAGCGGGTTGAGCGCCCGCTGCTGTGATCTGAGTGTGATCTGCAGGTTGCAGGTTTGAATCCCGGCAAGGCCAACTCAGCCTTTCATCCTTCCGAGGTCGATAAATGAGTACCATTTTCGGTTTGGTGATATTGTATGTAAATATGTGCTCTGTAAAGTGCTTTGGATAAAGGCGCAATATAAATAACACATCATTATTATTATATATGTGATTAGATGAAAAGGTGCTTATGGTGCCGCAGACACATGCAAACAGGTGCCCTTTCCATGGCCCTGACTCCAGGATACACTTGGGTTACTGCTTTATTGTGATTGTGATGGGAAATGAGTTGCTGTCAAATGTATGTGCACAAACCTCAGTGTGCTACATTCACATGTGCATGTCTCCTCATTGTAACTTGTCATTTTGCCTTCAGTTGTGAGACTGAATTCTGTCAGATTTTCAAGCATAGACCTGTGTGTGAGCTTGTATCCTGTTCAGTAATGCTGACAGCATGTTACTGATACAATTCGGGAGAGTACACATGCATTGGCACTTATGAATGTTTCCTATGTTCTTTGTTCCATTTTCCATAGTTGTAGCAGATGAAGAGGGTACAACCAGTGCTGTGGAGCGGCCTCCCAGGGGCAAAACCTCCAGATGCAGGCCCAGACCCCAGGCATACCCAGTTGTATCCACCTCCTCTGGGGGTGACGTGCCAGTGGCAGCATCACATTCAGATGGCAATGCCATGGAGGATGAGGCCCAGGATCCCATTGTCGGGGTGGGCTCATCAGCAGCAGAGGGACAGGGTGGCAGTGGTGACGTTACCAAACAGGGGGTCCCATGGCATGGATAACTCATTGGAGGGTGTCACGTGGGGATAGGGAGGGGTGCTGTACAAGCCTCACATCTGGCCCTGAGACAGGAAGCTTTGCAGTCCACTGTGGAGGGGTCTGCACAAGGTCTTGACCCAGGACCATCTGCTGCTGCACTGTCCAACTTCACTGATGCCTCTACCCAGACAGAACATGCACGTCTGGCCGATGCTGATGGTTAACCTGAGGTGAAAGCTGTCTGTGCGTGAACCTGTGCAAGCAACTCAAGAGCTGTTTGTAGATCATCACGGTCAGATGGGGTGCCTCTAGTCTTTTTGGCAACAGCACTTTTTATTTCCCAGTCTGGATGTGCCTGGGTCCATGGTGGAGGTGGAAGTCTACACTCTGCCAAATTAGGTGGTCACTGAGCTTGCCCAGGAGCAGACAGGGTAAGAGGATTACAGGGTGTGGAGGAACACCAGGGACCACAGATACATTGCCAGGCAGCAGAATATATTGTCAGTGAGGAGGCACGCCATGGAAGACATTGCAAGCTGAAAGAGGCACACACATGATGCAAGTGAGAGGCAGCAGAGCCAAGAGAAGTGGTGGGCATGTTAAGCTGCAATTACCAGGCTCAGGGCCGAGGCTGACGAGAGGTTGGCACAGATGCGGCCTGCCAACCTGGAGAATTCTTGCAGGGTGCGGAGGAGTGTAAGTCTCAGATGAGCAAGGCCTTCAAGCCCTGCAGGAAACAACAGAGGCCCGCCTGAAAGAGGCAGAGGTGAAATCAGCCTTCTTTTAAACATTGTACATGATAAGCATGGACTAGCCTGCTGACTCTTGTATATAGTTCACTAGTTGTAGGTTTCCTTTTGTTTTATTTATTTGAGGACCATTTTTCTGTTTACGTCATTGTATCACAAATGGATACTATCCCTATTTTTGTTATTGAGGGACCAGTTTCAAATGGGGATACTACAATATAAGTGGAAACTGGTTACCCCCCCCCCTATATATCACATACATGTGTAGCAGTACAACTATTTTCAAACAGAGACCGACAATCTAAAAAATGTAAAATAATATGCATTGTGCCTGGGGGTTAGTACCATGTGACTTTATTACTGCTGACACTTCATTCCACCCAAAAAGGTTTTGACATATTTCATCATGGTCAAAACAGCAAGTAATGTTCATGTAACTTTCATAACAAACAGGGGGCAAATAAAGAGGGAAGCATAGTTGATCATTGCAGCTGTGACATTGTCTACACATGTTTCAGCCCCTGTGCCACAATATGTTTTTCCAAAATGTTCTTGGTTGATGGTTTGTCGGGCCTTGTTCAGGACAGGATTTTTGTTTCATGTGTGAAATGAATCAAGTGTACCCCCACTTATGCAAAACAAACACTCACAAATACAAAAAAACACAAAAACAGAAAAGACCAATTAGAACTCCTCTACTCTTCTGTTCGAAAACAGTTGACTCCATTTCTGCATGTAGTGCACACTACTAATCTTGTTCTTTATGTTTGTGATATGATACTAGGTGAGTCTTCAGATCAATATCATCTGTTCAGATTCGAATTGGCGACGTTGTGACGATTATCTACAAGTTACAAGCAGCCCCTCATTATGAGGCCCATTCCTTTAGGATGTGAACATCATCATTTCTGTGACCTTTCATCATTATTTAACAAAAAGATTACAACTGACTGCAAAGCCTTCTTTAGGAGGAATTACTTCCCTTCCAGCTGAAGAAAACTATTCTTTAATTGGGATAATTTCATCTTGTTGGTAAAAAGCAATGTGCTTAAATATTTTCTCTGCATATTTTTTAGCTTGTTGGTGTCTGTTTGAACATAGTTGTAATTCATGTGTTTGTCTTGTGCAGTGGTTCTAAACTACGCATGTTATTGAAATAACAAAAACATTTTAAAATGAACAATGAATTTATATTTAGAAATAAGATAACCTTCTGTTTCATCAGATGCTGAATGTTAGTGAAGCATACGGTAGTACCACTACGCATGTAAGTGATATATAGGGAGGAGTAACCTCTTGACATCAGTGTACACAGTTTTGCATCAGTGCATTTATATTTTAGTGTTCAACACCACTGATTGCAGTCTCGTTGTGCCATGTGCAGCATGTACTGTCTTGCTGGTGTATGCTTGGCTACCTCCATGATTTTCTCTATAGGCCTGGTGATCATTCATGTATGTGTTGTGTGTGGTTGTGTCAATCATGTATGCTGTGGTTGAAATGCACTTCCACTGTACATGAGTTCATGGGTGTTGAGGCATGTTGGGGGTTGTTTGAGGTAGGCATGGTGGCAGCATTACTTTGACTTGCCCATATGAGCATCTGGACACGTGTTTCAAAAGTAGGGAAGGGACCATCGCAAGAGTGGGGATAGCAAGGGAAGGTTGACTGATGCCATTCCTTGCGCAAGGGCATTCAATGTTTGGTGTTGGTGTATCAGTGTTGGTTAAGTATGGTTTGGATTTTCTGTCTAATGGTGACGTTATGGGAGACAATTGGAGCTGAGTGGTATATTACCTGATGTCTTATTGAGGAAGGGTACTCATTTGTTTAGGTGTTTGGCCAGACCTTCCATGAAAGCAGAGATGTTTGGTGCATATGTTGACAGCTCATTCACCTCTGCCATTACACGTCTCAAGATTTCATCTTCTTGTACATTATGATCATATATGTTACCACAGCTGTTTATGTGGCCCTTTGGCACTTACTTGTCCATGTGGATGTGCACAAACTTTAAAAAAAACAGGTCTGATTTATTGGTATTGTGAATGACAAGAAAAGATGTTGTCTCACTCTGATTCAATGGGCTACATACCTCGTATGTAGACTATGTCAACTGAACATCAAGGGGCCAGAATGTAGCTGCAATAACAATATGGTTGGGCATTTTTGTGCAGCTAAGTGCAATCTAAGGGGAAGCCATGGAAAGGGTGACTGTCTTGTATTCACCTGCACTGCTTCTAAGTGATGCGGTTGGATGACAATGTCTGCCTAATTTTGGTCATGGAAGACACAGGCCATAGTAGTTGATGTTGGTTAGTGCTCCACAATAAAGTAGGCCATGGGTGTTGAAGACACATAGATGGCAAGCATTGTTTTTACAACAATTGTAATGCTAACACAACCATCATGTAGAATAAGGCCAGCAGGGCTGTTTGTCACCTTGTCGGGACAGTGAAAGTGTGTGGGTATTTATTACTGTTTGGTATGTGAGTGAACCCTTTTCCCAACAGATCATGAGTGTGTGCCAGCACACAGTTTTGTCCGTTCAGCAGGCAACACAATGGGCCTCATTCCGAGTATGGAGGTAATCATGGCGCTATTTGCACCATGACTACCTCCAATACCGGTACCGAGTCCACCTTGGATCAATGGGGACTTACCGGTCTATACCGACCTTTGCGGGACCGGTAACTCCCGATTGAAGAAGCCATTCCCCATTCCCATTTGAGCCCCCATAGGGCTCAATGGGAAGGCGCTAATAACGGTACCGCAAATTGCGGTATCGTTATTAGCTCTAAAGACCCTTAACGGGTCCCATCCATAACACCTGTTAAAACCAGGCATTAAGGAAGGGATCCGCTAAGGGAACTCGGAACAGGGCGCAAAGGAATTACCGGCACCGGTGTCCTTACGGGTGCCCGGTATCCCTTTGCGCCCAACTCGTAATGAGGCCCAATGTGTACATCTATGGGAGTCGGATTGTTCTGTCACTATGTGCCAGGGGCACAGGGTGCATCCAGTGATCTCTTGTCAGTCAAGGGTTGTAACCAAATTACGTGGGAGTGTATGTGATCTACTTAGGTGGACTGGGGATTCATCATGGACCTCTGCTAGAAAGATGGTTAGTTGGATAATCAGTCAGTCATTTCACATTTCAATTAACTCCTGGTGTCAGTACTGTGCACTAAAAGAGTAGGTGTGGGGTTTGGGGTGAGGGTAGACTTTTGGGTGCTGCCTTATGTAGGAGGCTGGGGCAAAGATTAGTAAGGGTACTGGATCAAGGGCAAACTTGTTGGTGCTGCTTAATGTATGGGGCAAGGCCCCAGATTAGTGGGGTTGTAAATATGGAAGTCCAACTTCATAAAGTTGTGAGCAAGTACAAGAACACTCTTTTAGACAGTCATCAGACCTCTGGTAGTGATGCAGGTGTTATGTGCTTCTGTGGTGTGACATTGTATTTTGAGTAAATATAGTTTTGCCACTCTTCAGAGAGCTTTCAGGCATGCATGCAGCAGAGCTGGAAAGTATTTCTCGCCATTCTTTTCATCACACCATGTTGAAATATACCATTGTTAATGGTTGCAGATTTTGCCATTCAAGTACACTAGGCCACATTTATGAGCTATGGTCATTTAATTGAATTTAATTTTGCTGGTGGCCAGAAAGCTGCAAGCAGCCAAGGTCTGGATGGAAAAAGATGCATAACAGTGTTCAGCTAATTGTTGCCTGAAATGGAAGTTGAGACAGCAGGTGCTTTCCCAGATGACAGACAAATGAATACATAATGGTTGTGAAGGACACCGTGAGATAGGCGTACAGGCCCAGACAGCAGCTTTGCCAAAATGAAGAACTAGAATGTGGGCACAGTGCCCCCGCTGAGGACAGGGCATTTCGTCCGGAGGTAAAAACACTTTAGTAAAATGAATAAATAGAAGAAATTAGTTTCCACGAGCATGGTCGCCCCCATGTTTTTTCATACAGCTTTTCGTTGTGAGAAGATAAGTAGAAGGTTGCATCCAGAGTTGGCAGCGTGTATCGAGACAGGAGTTACAGGTGCAGAAGTAGGAAGGTCAAAGGTACAATTATGTGGAAGGGATTGTGGTATTCCATGGGATGCAAAAAGGTTTTCACCTGAATGGTTTACTCTGTTGGGTCATTACAAGTTTGCCAGTATCCTGTTGGTAATTTTGTCAGGATACCGGAAAACTGGCACAAAACAGTGATTCAAAACGTGTATGACCTTCTGATGTATAGCACCACAGAACAGTGTAGAGAGGATTCAGTGACACGCTTCACACTATTGACAGAAAAGGGGTACAAAGTTGACAAAAATAAGCTGCAAAACTGCCAGTAAGAGGTAGTGTATATAGGGCAAATATCAGCATGGTGGAGGATAACGCCACAAAGGGTGGCATCGGTGCAAAACACACCAGAGCCGAGCACAGTGAAGGAATTGCAACACTTATTAGGCCTATACAACTATTGCTGGTCCTGGATCTTTGATTATTCCAGTTATTATAAGCCCCTACTCCAGGGGTTGAAGGTAGCACAGAAAATGAAGTGCCCTTTAATATGGACACCTGCAATTATCGTCAGATTTAAAGAATTGAAGAATGCATTCAGTATTGCATCCGTTTTGGCAACCCCAGATTATAATAAACATGTTTTCCTTTTTTCCCATTTTAATGGTGAAGTGATGAAGGCTGTCCTCACCCAGAAAGCTTCACAGGGACAGCAGCCTTTGGCTTATGATAGTGGACTTTTAGACCCAATAATGCAGGGACATTTCCCATGTGAGGAAGCACTTGCGGCAACAGATTTTGCCATTCAAAAATGGTCAACAATTACCTCCGGCTGCTCAATGACACCAATGAGCTTCTGTGTGTGAAGTAAAATATTCCAATCACTCCATTAATATAGCGAGGTGCCACATTGTTTATCCAGCAACATTTATCACATAACCAGTGCAGCCAGGTGACTATGCAGACAATTGTAGTACACATCAGAAGATATTGAAAGACCTCACACATGTTAAGGAAGACACATAAGAAGGAGAGATATTTTTCGTTGTCGGGTCATCAATGATTGAACAGAATATGGGCTACAGACACATGGGGCGGCAGTGGCACAATATGGGGTTGGGGACGTTGAGGTTGTATACAAAATGAGACTTCAACTACACTATTCAGCACAAGCAGTAGAACTAGTGGCATTATTAAGAACAATGGCAATGTCAAAAGGATTGTACCACAATGTATTCAGATTCAGCATATGTCACATGAACAGTACACTCAGGGTTGTGCAGGTGGAAGAGTAGAAGATTTTGAAAATCAGATGGCACACCCGTGCAACATGCAGATTTACTTTCCGGTAAATATAGACACTGCCCTTCCCTTTAGCATTAGTGATAGTGTCTATAATTACAGGGAACTGCATCTTAGCCAGAGTAAGCACTATTAACGAAACAAGGGTGTTCTTTATCTCCCACAGATTTAATATGGAGGCAAAACTATTCAAGTAAGCCGGTCATGTTCCAGGAATTACTTCAAATTGTCCTTGAAGAATTGCATTACCCAGCACACACCTCCAAAGAGTACATTGCAACCAATCTACATGAAGATTGCTTTATCCAAAAGGTACAGGAACATGTGGCAGAGTTTATCAGTAATTATGTGACTAGTCGTCATTATACCTTATTCCACACATAGAAAATGATTAAGGCAACATTCCCCCGCCCTTGAGGACCTTTTCGACATCTACACCTAGACTTTGTAGATCTACTTAACAGATGCAATAATTGTTGCTATTTTATTGGTTTAGTGTGCCCATTCTTCCATTTCCCTTGAAGTTGGTTCGGGTGCTCACCTTAACACCAAATACACAGCTAAATTCATCATGCGCAAGGTGTTCCCACAATGGGGTATTTGCGAGGTGCTGAGGTTTGATAATGGACTGCATTCTTTCAATGACCTCTTCGAAGAAATAACTTCCCTATTAGGAATAAAGCATACACTATGTCAGCTTACAACCTTCTGCTGCTCTTGCATGTTCTGAACACTCACAAGGCATAGCACGTTCGTCCCTCCCCATCCCCCACTCACTGTATTTTATATTTCTTATGTTTTTAATTGAATTAATGGTTTAATTGTTTCACATCCCCTCGTCCTCTCCCTGTTGCCCTGTGTGCACTTTGAAACATTATTTACTTCCTGTATGAGCGCCTAACAAGTAACCAGTAAATAAATAAATAAATAAATAAATGCATAAATAAATAAGACAATCTTATAGTGGAACACCTCAATGACTTGCTAAAAGAACGCCTTGCGAAAACACAAGAGCTGGATACATTGCGTACCCTTAGCTCTATTTGCTTTGCGGCACCAGCCTGGGTCCAACCAGCAATTAACACCACACAGGATTGTTACCGGTAGGAGTATGCAAACACTGCTTACACCTTTCTGTACTGCATCTGATGCTCACAGCTCAGCAGTGATATTGGGAGGTGAACTGCTGGGCTATCTTAGTGAACTTACCCATTCTCGTAAGTTCATATCCCGGCAGGTCTAACCACATAGAAGTCGGCTAGCTGCATCAACACCAGAAGATCTAACCCCACAAAATAAAGCATCACTGCTATAGCAACAGCAACTTTACCTGGGTGACTACATATACATACAGAATTTCACATGCAAGTGGAATCAGCCACAGTTTATCAGCCCCTTCACAGTGGCCTATGCTACATCAACTGCCATCAAGGTTGCTGCTCGCAGCTCATGGTACCACCTATTCGATGTCCAGAAGGACAAGGTCAACAACCACTTTCCAGAAGAAGACAAGGGGAGAAATAAGGGTAGTTTTGGCCAGTTGACTGAGACTTTTTTTGTATCTTTTTTGTTTGTAGGAAATCAAACTGTCTTTTTGCAGCTTCACAGCAAAGGAGTACCGGAGGAATCATTATATATGTTATGCTTAATTGTTGTTTTCTTTCTCTTTTTTCTTCCTTTCCTTTTGTTTGAACATGGGGTTTTGGTAGATATAGTGCTAGTGATGTAGAGGTATTAAATAAGAGTAATGTGTCAGTGACCAGAAGCAAATGGGAGATTTTGTATTTAGAACTCATTTTAGCCAGCATTAGGGATGAGCATCACACTGACACCATCAATATGTGGTATAACCACATGCAGGCGTTATGACGAGAGAGGGCAAATGACACATGTTATGTCTGCTCCCTCATTCCACATGCGACAGGCACACACACAACCTTTCTCCCACAGGAAGTACCAGCACGGACAGCACAATCGTTGGTCCACCTTGATTTATGCAGGGTTTGTGATTGTTCAAGGGATACAAGGTCTAGGTGCAGTAGGTGGAAGATGGTGATGTTGTTCGCAAAGATAATTCCATAAAGCTAAAGGAAGTGGCAGAAAAGGAAGACATTATGGATCTAGTACTGTATTATGAAACAAAGAGACCAAGGAGAGGGGAGCTATCATTTACAATACAACACCCACTTTCTAGTCAAAGTAGAACAGTTGAGAGTGCGTTCAGCCTGAACAGCTGTTGCGAGCTACCTTGATGCTGTTTTGTGAGAGGTCACTGCACTGATATTGTGCTATTTGTTTGCTGCATGTGGAGCTTGGGACATTGCGGCTGCCCAATGTCATGAATTAATTCCTTGGAAAAATACCAGACTTCCACTTTTGCGCTCCAAATATAAATTTTATTTGATTGATTACACAGTTGATTCAATACATTGTTTCTCAGTTGTGAGGGTTATAAGGTTCACCCTCAGTTGATTCAATACATTGTTTCTCAGTTGTGAGGGTTATAAGGTTCACCCCCTACACGTGTTTCACCTTGCTTGTGTTGGCAAGGATCTTCAGGAGGGATTTTTAACGTATAGTTATGCTAGTTGGAGCTAAAGAGAAAAAAGGAACAGAAAGAAAAAAGCAGCAAATCAATGCTTAATAGAGCAGATCATCATCAGGTTCGCCCTATTCAAGTTTATTTATATACGGTACCTACTTACATATATTGGGATTTCCTTGTTAGTTCTAGCTTCTGATATTACATCAATTTCCTTCATCGTCTCATTTTTAACACAAATTTGTTGTCTATATAGAAAGTTTTCTGAACAATCTACAAAAAAATATATAATTTTTAAATGTGTGGTTGATGTTAGCGTGGCTGTTTGCCTATTACAGTTGAAAAGTAATATCTTCTTTAACAAAAATAAGTTCTGCCATTTAGAATATGCTAGGGTGCTGTTATTGGGCTTACCTGGAAGTGTTGTTTGGTCATAGATCATCTTGGCGGTCGCTTTCGAGGGTGTGCATCGGATACGATTGTCCGCTGCACCCCTCGAGAGCCGCTGCTTTTTATGGTGAGTCCATGGCGTCGCGACATGATCACGTCACCTCACCGTGGACGCAAACTGACGTCACTACGCACCATGTGTCGCGTAGTTGTTCCGACCGCCATTTTGGATCGGGAGAAAACGTTGTATTAGTGCCAGAGGAGAAAACTTAGTCTCTGCCGGTTTACATTGAGTCGAACATAGGGAACTGTCTATACCTTCTGGAGAAACCGGTTTGTAAGTTATCACTATGAATTATAAATTGACATAATAATTTGCATTTTTTTACATTTTTTGCAATTTGTTTAGACATATTTTACATATTTTACAAAAAGTGTCCCATTTCCGTATCGGTGTTTAGATCTTTGTTGCAACAGTCCATTAAACAAATCCATTTTGCTTCATGTTGCCGAAGTTTCTTTCCTTTATTGCCACCTCTCTGTCCCATCTAGGTGGAAGATGGTGATGTTGTTTACAAAGATAATTCCATAAAGCTAAAGGAAGTGGCAGAAAAGGAAGAAATTATGGATCTAGTACTGTATTATGAAACAAAGAGACCAAGGAGAGGGGAGATATCATTTACAATACAACACCCACTTTCTAGTCAAAGTAGAACAGGACATGCATTGCCATGGTGTAGGACGAGGCCACAATTACATATAGAAGGTGCTGTTTTCTACCAGAACGAGTGGGTGTAAGGGCTCATTGGGTGTAGTGCAGAAGGATTGGTGGGATTTTCAGAATGCATATGAACAAGACTCGTTTTAGTATTGGGAAAGTAATGCACAGACACTTAACTTGGATGTGAAAATAAGCAACCCATTAAAATACAAACACACAATATTCCTTGTGCTTCAGATCCTGGCGTAGCATTAAACTGGGTGTCAACAAGAAGTGCTCAAGAACAATGGAATTCTGGACCCTACAAGGAGGAACATCAGCACTAATGGACACATATTGGGCATGTAGCACCAAGGCCTACACTCAACTGCCACCACATTTGGCCGGAGTTTGTTCCCTTGTTACCCTGCACTCACCAGCACTGGTAGTATCACATTCTGTTCTTGTGTTGTTTGCTCAACATCCTGTTCTTCATAATGTGGACCACATAGACTACAAGGAACCTGAATTTACAAATAAGTTGTTGCAATAGTACTTATTTTTCTCAGGAGTCTTCAGACAGATTGGCAACTATACCTGCAGAATGTTTACTTTTTCATAAAACTGCAACATATCAAGACAACAGCCAATGCCAAATGGTTGCAGATAACTCATTGGGAGCTATTGTAGCCGGCAAATGGAACAGAGCAGGGTTAGAACACTATCAGGGAAGAACTATGGACTGTTTGGTTGACCACCCTGCAAAACGAATGCAGCCTCAACCGTATCACTGCTATGGAAGGAGGAGTGTGTGAAAATAGGAAGCTTTTGCTGCACGTTCGTGCCCTCAAGTGAAGCAGACAATGGCAGCTTGACTGTAGCCATCAATGCACTGCTCACGCTCCACACTACTATAGAGAAAGAAACAAGCAGGGTGGTCGAAGAGGATTGCTATAAAAACATGTTTCCTGGGTGTCCACGTGGTTTAGTAAAATCGTAAAACTACTATTTGCTATGCTCGTATGAGTGCTCATTGCTCTTTGTGCCTGCCAAACATTTTTAGCGTATTGCAGACAGGTTGGGGCTAAGGGAGCCTCTATGATGTCGGTCACACTGAAGAACCCTATGACACTGCCACACCCCTATTGAGACATGCAAATACACAGACAGATACATGAATTTGTGAGGTTTGATACTGGATGGTTCAGATAAGTATTCCAATTGGTCTCCTAGGGAAGCTGTCTAATCCACCTACAGACCCTTAAAATTAAACTGAACATTGGATAGATTGTAATGCAGATGGGAATTGTTCTTTCATGACCTGTACACCTGAGGAGTAGGCAGCCCCGTGAGAAATCTTACGTGGTGTCTGTAAGATGTGGATTCCAAAGGGTGATTGGTATAGGAATAAGGAGGACGATTTATTAGTTAATAACTTAAACCGGAGGAGTGTAAATATGCAAGTGCAGCGTCCTAAAGGTGTGAGCAAGTGCAAGATAAGAAAACTAATTTGGACATGAGTCAGCCCCTGGTAGTGACAGAGGAGCCATGTGCTTCCGTGGGGTGCCATTCTTTTATTTTACATAGGGAGCTTTCAGGCTGTTTCCTGCATAGGAAAACACACGTGCAGCAAAGTAGTTCTTTGCATTCCTCTCATCACACTTAGATTATTAGATAAATTAAGTAGTTTGGATTTATGTGGATTGTGTAGATTGAGTTCTTGTAAGTATAGTTGTTAGTTGATGTATTGAGCAAGAGGGTATCCATGTTGAAACATACAATTTTTAAAGGTTTCAGATTTTGCTATTGTAGTATGCTAGGCCACATTTTGTAGTTTTGATCATTTAATTGAATGTCCTTTTGCTGGTGGGCAGATGGCTCCAAGCAGCCAAGGTCAGGATGCAAAGAGATGCCAAAGCGCGTTCAGCTAATTGTTGCAAGGAGGAACATTCTCAGGAGCCTGAAATGGGGGTTGAGACAGCAGATGCTTTCCCAGATGATAGATAAATGAATACATAAAGGTTGTGAAGGACACATTGTGCCTCATTACAAGTTTGGCGGTAGCCTTGCCGGTAAAACTTGCAGGCTTCTGCTGAACTTGCGAATTTTGCCGGCACCCAGGAATGAGTAATTACCGGGGAATTCTGGCCCCACCGGACCCGGTAATTGTCCATTCCCGGGTGCCAGAAAGAAATGCTCCCCATTCCCATTTGAGCCCCCTAGGGCTCAATGGGATTGGGGGGTGTTGGATGCACCGGCACCATTCGTCAATGGTGCCGGTGCATCCGACATGGTCTGCTCATATATGCCAATATGCACACCAGGTCAAACGGTATGCCCAAAACTTCTGTTTTTTCTTGCAAGTTGTGCACTCCATTTTTTGATTGCTTTCATGTTATTTATTTTTGGGGGATTACGTTGGGGCACTGCACCTTTACAGGGGTACTGGGACGAGTGTGGCCTGTGGGCGCAGCCCTAATGTAGGGGGCTGGGGCACAGATTAGTGGGGCACTAGGAAGAAGGTGAACTTGTACATGCTGCTTTAATGTAGGGGGCTGGGCCGCAGATTAGTGAGGGCACTGGGACAAGGGTGGACTTGTGGGTAATGCCTTAATGTAGGGTGCTGATGCAGAGATTACTAGGGGTACTGGGACAAAGACAGACTTGTGGGTGCTGCCTTCATGTAGCAGCCTGGGGTGCAGTTTAGTGTGGGTACTGGGATGAGGGTGAACGTGTAGGTGATGCCTTAATTTAGGGGCTAGCATTTAGACTAGTGGGGGTACTGGGACTGGGGCGGACTTGTTGATCAAACCTTAATTTAGGGGGTTGTTTCAATATTGAGTGGTGTCACTGGGATGAGGGCAGACTTGTGGTTGCTACCTTAATGTAGCGGGTTGGAGCTCAGATTAGGGTGGGTATTGGGATGAGGACTTGTCGGTAGCAGGAGAGGACTGTAAGTAATGATGATTGCTGGTAAGTAATACTTGATTAATATTTCCATGGGTCAATTGCAAAAGTTGGCCAATAGATCTACGTTCTGTTTGCCATGGGGTCTTGTTTTGGGCATGGTATGTGATACTCATTTTTGTTTGCGCTGCAAGTTTCTGGCCATTTTTGATTCCATGAATCGGTGCCCAGCATAGTACATTTGATCCGGGCAATGTTCTTGGTCACGGTAACTACTTAGAGTGGACTTAGTGCTTTTTTTGTAAATCAGGCCGTAGGAGATTTCCTTGACACCAACATTATACTTTCTCTTAGAATGCCATCTGCCTTTCAAACTGGCTTTTGTGATCCTTCAACACTGAGATATATTTTCTTATTCCTAGAACGGAAACATTAAAAATTAGCTGTTGCAGATATGGTCATCTCTGAGATTAACTAAACAAATAGTCTCTACCTATGACAACACACTTGTCTTCTTGCTCATCTGCAATGATGACAGAATGCCACTGTCTGGACCATTGCAGGCTTTAGGCTCAAAAACACTTTAGCTAAATTTGTCAAACCTTTCAATGACAGACCGTATCCTCCCTAGTAACTTCAAATAATGTGTGCTGTGCACAATGCACACTTCATTAATGGCATTAGTTTTCTAGCATACAAATGATGATATACCCTTGTTAGAATAATGAGGCCCTCTAATGCCAGACCTTTCAGCCTCTAGGCCTCTAGCCCCTTGAATTCATTTTGGTGTCAGTCTGTTTGGCTATTGTGTCAGCAAAAGCGTTTTCTTTTCCACATCGTCTGTTACTTTATGATGTGCTGCGCACTTCTTATTGCTAAATGAGAAGGAAGCACAAGTGCTGAAAGTAGCCAAATTATTAGAGTGCCATGCTGTATCTTAGTTCCATGCAAGGTCAAGAAACCTCTCTCTGCCCATAATCGACCAAAGTTGTGAACCACCCCAGAGGCATACTAGCTGTCTGTAAATATATTCACACTTGCCCTTCGCAAAGTTCACAAGCTCTGGTCAATGCAATAATCTGTGCAGTCTGTGCAGAATTATGTGGAATTCTTTTGTTTTCCACAATAGTGCTTAATGTAGTGAAGTTTGAAGAAGGAGCCATCGCAAAAGAGCTCCCCTTGTGGATCTTATAAGGGTGCATCGCTTAAGTCAATTTTGCCCTTAGTTTCTTGTTCTGTGGTATAAAGGCAGTCATGTGACAGTTTGGCACTGTAATCAATTGTTTGCGGAAGAGGCAATAGTTTGGCCGGATTTAATTAGCAACATCTCTTAATTTGGATATGTGGTGCAAATAGAATCAGCTCATACCTTGTAAGTCGTGCTGATGTGAGGTGTTGCGTCTGCGTTCTGTTTAATAGAACGTCTACAGAGTGAGGTGCCATCAGGGTTAAGGAGTGACACAGAACCATACCCTCACTTTGTTTTACAGATACAGCTTCAGCAGCAACAGCTCTCAAACATCTCAGCAAAGCGCATGCAACAGGGTCCAATGTGGAGGAAAAATAAACATACAGTCTCATTTTTCCCCCATGTTCCTGTGTCAACACAGTCAAAGCGCATCCATCACATTCATGCACATTCAATATGAAGGCCTTCTTGTAGTTTGGTGTACCCAAAACCGGTGCTGAACACAACACAGCCTTGAGCAGATCAAAAGCTTTCTGGCAATACATGTTCTACGGTAAAGGCAAAGAAATGCCCTTCTTTGTCAATGCCAACATAGGTTTTATCATCAATGAAAAGTTAGGAATCCGCTGTCTACAGTATGAAGCCATGCCTATTAAAGCTGACCTCTTTCTGTGTATTTGCGAAAGACATGCTAGAGATGCTTTATATCCATTCATGTGTCAGTCTTCTCCCCTCCTTTGACAGGCGACTTCCTGTCAACAATATTGGAACTTTTTTTAATGAAGCCTTATACCCATGTTCTGCTAGATGGATAAGCAGCAACACAGTGCCCTACTTGCAGACAACTTCAGAATCTGCAGCTAGAAGAAGATCGTCGACATACTGCAACAACGTGCAGGTGGTAGGCAACTCAAGCGTATCAAGCTGTTCCTTCAACCCTCTACTATAAATGCTTGGACTCTCAGTGTACACATGTGGCACATGAGTAAATGTAAACAAGCGTCCCCCTAGGGTGAACGCGAACAAATATCTACTGTCAACATGTACAGGAATACTGAAGAAGCCGTTCTTTGAATCCACAACACTAAAATGAGTAGTTGAAGCTGGAATCATTGTCAATATTGTCGTCACATCAGGCACAATCTGAAACTGTGTGGCAAGAATCTTATTAATGGCGTGCAAATCAATACTGAAACAGAAAGGAATTGCATTATCCCTTTTCTTATAAACTGGTAGGATCCAACTATTACACATACTGCCTGCAATTTCCTCAATCACTCCTCGATGTACAAAATCAGAAACAATACTCTTCAAAGCTTGTTCACCATCAACTGAAATCTTATATTGTGGAATATGTGGTAGTTTAACACCTGGTTTCAACACAATTTTAACAGACTCGATTTGTAAAATACCAAAGTCATTATCATCAACCACCCATAAACATGCCAGAACCTTATCCAATTCAGTTGGTAAAGGCCTATCAAGAATTGCGAATAAGAAGTTTGTTAAGGTGAAATCGTTAAATGCACTCCTTCTGGAGAACAATAAATCACGCCATTCAATTCTTTCAAAAAATTCAATCCAAACAAATTTTCACCACAATTCATCGTCAAAAGAAATGGACATGAATCAGTAAATGGCCCCAGTGAAATCGATACCCATTGACAGACTGGACTTACAACGGCAGTACCAGAGAACCCTACAGAAATGTTTTTCTGCCCTGACAGTGGAATATCTGGAACCCGCAAACGATCAACGCAACACTTCTGTGCTCCTGTATCTATCTAAAATAGATGCTTCCTATTCCCCGCCTTCATCTCAACGTAGGGCCCTTTCTGATCGACGGGAATAGGTACTGGTTCCAGACTCTGCTTTGGGCTTTCCTAACGGAACAGTACATCATCAAATGCATGATCCTCCAAAAAATAGACAGTCGAGGGATTATCAAAAATGTTCCCATTATTAACACTATGCTGTTGACTATCCTGTGAAGATGACTGTTGATGCTAAGTGAACTGACTTCTACCAGGACATCCCTGGACAGCCTCATGGATCCTCTACCCATGATACCATACGTGTTATTTGATTACTGCTAAAGAATCAGGGATTGTGCTCACTAATGACCTTACTGTCTGCAATAGGCACATTGTCTCATGTGTACAGGACCCAGTTGCGCATTACTCTGTGGTGTAAATTGACCTCTAAACTGTCTATTCCCACCTCTGGCTCCTCTTACTATTTGCTGGAACAATACTTTTGTGTTCAAATCTCCCCTCTTATTTTCTACCTTCTCTTTTTCAGTATTAAACCTATTGCCATAGTACTGAGCCATATGTTATACTTCAGACTGCGATTTTGCTTGCCAAGCGCTTTTGGAAGTCATAATTTGTGATTGGATTTCAGGCAACAATCCACGCACAAATTTGTCTACAAATAGCCTTTTTCCTGACTCGGAACTTAAGTTCTGAATGCTGAAATCTGAAAACACTTGTTAAAACCGATAAAAAAAATTCAGTAGCACCTTCAGACTTCCCCTGGATGCAAGCTGTAAGCTTGTCCAAAACTATTCTTCTCTCTGGAACCAAAGTTTTCAATTTAACTACTATTCTGTCTGGCAAAACCAATATCACCTATGGTGGTTTCTCACCAGCCTTCCTTTCTCCATCTATCCGGACAAAGTTAACCCATGTGTCACCCAGTCCTGCCTGATCGTTTACAGTTCTAATCTGTTTCCACAAATCAGCAGGTAGGATCACAGGGAACATCAAATCTATATCACCCAGCGTAAAAACTGACGAATGCAAGACAGATTCAATTTCTTCATAAAATCTTGTTGGATTCTTCCAAATATCTGGAATGTTTTGTCTAATAGTATTCACTTCCTCTCTAGAAAATGGGACATGCACCAACTGTGAGACATAATGTGCTTTAATAGTAGTGGCTGCTGCGCCTGTTGCAGCATTAGCTGGAATTTCTACTTTAGGAACAAATGTCGGAGGAACCTCCCTCATTGGCAAGGGTAAAGTAGGCAATTCTGAACGTTCATTAAGTAACAAAGCTAAATCAAGTGACAAAGTAGTCAAAGCAGTATCGAGGAAAAATACTCTCTTATAAATGACCATCAAATCTGCAGGACAACAAACCTTTCTCTTCATAAACTCATCTTGTAGATACTCTACCATCACCTGTAACACTTTCCTATTCATTGCCGGAGCATACTGACTAAACGTGTCATGCACTTCAATGGGAGAAATTGAAACATCCAAAATGCATCTAAAAGCGTCTCTTGGGCAAATTCGCATTTCTTCACTCACTGGTTTCAATGAAGGAAGACATTGTTTCTGCACATATGAGGCTTCCAATCTATTACCATCTATTTCATCATTCTGTAACCGATCTAGCTCCCTCTCAAACTCAAATACCTTCTCAACATGCTCATGTACTTTCTCTGCAGTTTCCCTTGAGCGAGCTAGGACATTCAAATCCCTCAACCCCTGTGGGACTTTCATGTCCTTCAAATCACTTCAAATATCAGCCAAATGCATTTCCATCCCCTCTATCAAAGTAGTCTGTTCGGGAATAATTTCTTGGACTAAAATCGCAGCTTAAACAGCTGATTTGTCACCCTCCTCTATATATTTTTTAGCCCGGGTTTACAATTCTCTTTTTCTAGCTTTGGATACTCTGCTACGAGTTACTTCTTGAATCAGCTGCCGCACCTTCAATCTCTATATGTGGAGCAGAATCACTAGGGAAAGCGGGTTCGGACAAATCGCACTCAATACGCAGTGGAGACACTTCCGCTGGCGGTGGAGACAAAATTAAGGGAATGGCAACTGTCGATAAGGGTGAGGATGCAGAAGAGGGAACTTCAACAGGAAGAGGAGCAACAGCAGGAAGAGGAGCAACAGCAGGATGAAAGGGAACAACAATGGGAGGAGGTAAAACAACAGGGAGAGTTACATAAGGAGGTGGTGCAGTGGCAACAGTCATACGTTCATTCAATAGCTTATTAATCTTTTTGTCTGAGGTATGAAAATCCTGAGACGGATATATTTTCTGTACTCCAAGTTGAAAAGCCCTATCCATACTTCTAATAGATTCTGACTGTTTCTGTTGATCATACAATAATTCTTTTTCAGTATTAGACATGTGTCGATGTGTATTTTTTTCTTTACTCTTAAGTTGCTGCATAGCATCATTTCTCCAATCTTTAATTACATCAAATGCTGCAGGCCTAGCATTTTTCTTCAACAATATAGACTCTAAATACTCTATATGGGCAATTTAAAAACTACCATGAACTGGCCAGTAAAATTCGGAAGCATGTCTAGTTTGTCTGTGACAAATATTGTTAAATACAATACTATTGAGACCGTACATACAGTACATTAAACCAGCGGGCGACCTAAACGGTGGTGCTGGTTGACCTCGTCCCAAAGATTGTCTATCTCTGCGGAATAAACCCCTGAAATAGGCAGACAATTTCCCAGGCATGTCAGATTACTGGTGTTACCTGGTGTTGTTTGTACTTATAAGGACAAAACTGCAACCAATATCTGGATTCTTAGGAATCGGGGCATGACTCACCTGCTTTCAAAGTCTAAGGAGGTCCGATTGGATTACAAAGGATCCTCGTGGTTGGCGATTTCGGCAAAGAGCCTGCCTCGATATGGGGACCCTCGTCAAGAAGTCCTTTCGAACCGCTTGCTCACCACCCAGGAATCAGATTGTGCAGTACTGTCGAGGTGTCGCATATCATACACAAAGCAGCGCCCTTTCACTCTCCGATCCGGGTCCAATAGCCACATCTTCTTTTCAGTGAGGTGACATGAATATTGAATGTCCCTGAAAGACCAAAGAAATATCAAGGCTTAGTACCACAAAATGAAATACGCCAGTCACAGGCCAAAAGATACAAGCATCTTTATTTCTGTACAGTTTCAAAGCAAAATCAGATAGCTCTCTGGTTCCCAACACCTTGCAGTGTGTACCAGCAAACACCGTGAGGGGAGAGAGAGCTGGACATCCCAATACATGTTCTTTTAACACCAGCACGGTCATTATCCAGCCCTTCTCGAAAGTAATAAGTTACATTCAAGGGTTTGTGCCCAGTTCATATGACAAATATGACAATATTGTTTAACACAGTTAACATATTTGCTTGTCCATGAAGATTCAATGGCGATGTTGGTTCTCCAGCTTAAAATAAGTCCAGTTTCAAGAATTAACAAAATACGTCTCATCCAAAGCACACGCTTCTGGTAGATTTACATTATGTTCCGTTGTTTGAATGAGGATGAGGCTGTGGGCGCAGACAACACTTAGATTGCAGTTCATTCTAGTCACAAGGTTTCTTTGCACAGAACAAACATTCTGCTCTCAGCAGCCTTAATGTTGACATAGCTCAAAGTTCACTTTGCACAGCTGTAGCCGAAAGCACAGTCCACCATTTTAGGACACAAAGCAAGAGTTAAAATCAAAATGGTGGATCATTCTAAGAGGGCAGCAAAGTCAATTCTGATTGGGGCATTGAAAACGTGGTTTTCTGTACAATGTGAATGTGCCTCGGCCAATGTTCATAAACAGATGGTATTATGCAAATATGGTTTAACAGTACCTCCTCAGAGGTACTCTGCCTTTCCTCCCCTTCCCCCAGAAGCTCACTGTCTCCCAAGCTCTGGTTCTTTCTAGGTTTGACTATTATAACAGCCTCTTTCTAAATTTACCTGTCTCTACTCTCCGCCCTCTGCAACTTATCCAGAACTGGATTGAGAGACTTGTCCTTGGCCTCAAACACTGGGATCGTATCTCTCCAGCTCTGAAAGGATTAAATTGAAAACCCTCTGCATTCTCCACAAGGCTTTCTGGGGTCTGGGTCCAAAACACCTTCAGCTATTCCTCCGCAGATACCTCCCCTCTCGAGCTCTTCACTAATCTATCTCTAACTACCTCAGGGTTAGTCATTCGAAGAAACAAGCTGGGGGTAGATCTCTGTCTTCTGCTGGGGCCTCTCTCCGGAAACAGCCTCTCTGCTATTCTGAAACTTGAGGAGAACTGTCTCTGGTTCCGGAAGCACCTCAAGACCTTCCTCTTTGCTTCTGCCTTTGCCAGTCATGCCCCACTCTCCCCTGCTGATCTGTTCTCTCTCTGCATTGTGCACCTGTCCACCCTCTGTCCTCCAGGCTCAGGTACCTGCACACCCTGCCACCCTCCTGCACTGCTTCTAGGCCACCACTTGTACTCAGGTCTGTATCTGTTCCCATACGTATCCCCCTTTTTTTCTTCCTGCACTTATCAGACCTACCCTGCTTGCTGCCCTAAAACCAAGCACTTGCAACTTGCTGGTTGCACTACCACTGTTTTTTTACTTTAGTGTTTATTTATTTATTTATTATTTATCAGTTTCTCCTTTGCTCTGCACTTTCCACTTCTCCCCCTTTCCATGCACTTTTCTCCTCTCCCTCGCCCATACACTTGCACGTTCTCAATGTCACTGTCCCTAGTAAGATCGTTGTTTTCTTCTCCACTGTTCCCCTCCCTTGCCTTGTCACACTCTGAAACACTTGTGTACGAGCGCAATATAAATACAATATCAATTCAATTTATTCTCAGCTGGTTTGATCACAGACTTCCAATCTTAGGAGTGTGGCTACAGTGTTTTGTTTTACTCTTATAGTATATCAAATATTGTGAAATGATAATCAGAGGCTATTAATGTTATTGGACCAGAAGTGTTCTTGCATGATGAATTTTAACCAACAAAATTGATGGGTGGAATATTTTGAATTAATCTCAACCACTGGCACTGCTCTGGGCAACCTTCCCCACCACTGTTTTTTTAGCCCGTCAACCATTGCAAAAGGGGTCCAGCCATATGCAAATCAGCCAGGTACTGCTATACATATTGCTAGGCCAGGTCCCCTCTACGTGGAAACAAAGCAACCCCAGGCATGTTTCGGTATTGTTGGGCCTCATCAGTGAGGTGCAGCTTGGTTCCCTATGGCACAGAGAGCAAGGGGGCCACTTCTGGGTGTACCATCTCTCACACAGGTAGACACCATGAACAAAAAAGTGATGGGTGGACAGCTTTGAATTAATCTGAACCACTGGCTCTGCTATGGGCAACCTTCAACACCACAGTTGCCTGAAGTTAAGATTAATTCTAAACCTTCCAGCCATTACCTCTTTTGTTTTGCTGTAGTCACGCTGAGTGCAACAGGTATTCCCAGATGTGGGCCCATGCCTGCTGGGCCCAGAGACTCAAGCTACTCCTCACTGAACAAGGCTGAAACATGTCTGGTGATGCTTGTGGTCTTGATCAGAAGGGATGTGACCAAGCAGTTTGGGTTGGACTGCCCCTTTTGTGGTGGGACCATGACTGATTTGCATATTTATTTATTTATTTATTCATTTATTTCATGTATTGAGCATTTGTTATGTGCCTATACAACAAAATGGTGTTTTCAGGTGCCACAAAGAAAAGCAGGGAGGGAACAGGGCAGTAAATAATAATGGCAAAAGGACGCACTAAAAATGCATGTGTGGTCCTCTAGGCCAGGCCATGTGACATTCGGACGTGCAAGTGCAGTGAAGAGAAGTGCATGAAATAGGGGGGAGGGAGTAGGGTATGGGCAAATGCTGGTGAGAGACCGGGAGGGAAGTGCCAAGGGGAGCCAGGGGAGGAGGCCAATGGCTAAGTGCAAGGACAGAGGAATTCCAGGAGTGGGATGCACAGCCGCAAGGTATGGGTCCCACACGAGCAGTGCTGGGGGGAGGGGAGTGTGCTGGTGTCGAATGGGCAGGGGCCTGGTAGCCTGTGAGTTTCATGAAGGCCTAGGCCACCAGTCTCAGCGGCAGTGGGGTGATTAGCAGGGAAGGGAAAGCGAGAACGACGTAGGCCGTGCCTCTTTCATAATTGCTTGACAGTTCAGAACAATGATCTGAAGGGTTGCCCAGTGCAATGGCAGAGGTTAAGATGAATTCTAAACCGTCCAGCCATCAACTCATGATGAATTCCATGATTTTGTTTGGGAAATTCATGTATGTTATGATAAGCCAGATAGATCTGACTGAAGGAACAAATCCATACTATGGATTTAACATGGGGTTCAAGAGTGAGGGAGCTGTTGTGAGGGGATAGTAATGGGAGGCATAAAACTGCCTGTGTTTCACAAAAGTGAGCATTTTATTAAAAGAAAAGGGTGCAAATACATCCTCACTAAGCCTACTCTATCAGGGAGCTAAGGGGACCAGTCCAAATATAAGCAAAACTAGCCCTCACACTAAAAACGCATTAATCATCATGATTTGGGCGACAGGGATACTGCCCAACTTTATTTGCATTAGCACCCACCTGTCTGGCAGTATTATGGTTTGGGTGCTAAACATTACTCCCCCTTCCCCATTGGGTATATTGGACCTAATGGGGAATTTACAGTGCAATTTCTATTGCAATTACCATTCTGTAATACAGCCAGCGGTAATTGCACTGAAAATTGGAATTTTTCCAGCATGTTTACCCCCAACTTTGGGCTGGGGGTAAACATGCCAGACTCGAGATTGGGCTGAGTGGCAAATTTGATGCTAACACCATTACCGCTGCATTTAAGGGTTACCAACCAACTTGTGATGAGGCCCTGAGGTAAATCAAATGCAAAACGAATAAGTGAATTTCAAACAACCAGTAATTTGGATGACCTTCAGCTGTCCTGGGAAAATCCCTTCCCCAGGATTGTTCAGTCAATGTTCCCCTAATGTTCAGAAAGAAAAATATAGTCTTGGACCAGTTCTTGAAGTTCACCAATCAAAAATCCACTGGTAAGAGTTCTTCAGCCTTCGGTCAAAGGGATCCCCTTCCAATCATAGCCAACAAAACAGCATCAGTGGTAATCCTGGATATCCTCTTTCCAAGATTGTTTTGTTACAGTTCAGAGAATAAATGAATAATTTCTTCTTAAACAACTTCCCAAGAATGTATAACCTCTGCAGTGTATTTGGTATAATTGTCAGGATGCTTCTTCTTAGAAAGTTGCTTTCCTGTTGACAACCACGCTTCTAAGACTGTTACTGTGGAAACAGAGTCCTTTACTTCACAGGGAACTACCACTTCAACCACCTTAAATGTCACATTCACTGACATAATTATACACAACCACTGCTCAGGCACATCTGCTCCAACTTTGGACTTTATGATTGTTAGGTATTTAAAAAGAAAAGACTCTTCAACCCCACATGTAAGCAAGGCACTCTTATGTCCTATTCTATAAGACAAGGGCAGCCTCTTTGCCTCTTTTGTCTATCTTACTGCCACCAATGTAACCTGCATCTGCTTTCAGACAACCTTTCATTCAGCTTCAACAGTCAGCATTACAGATTGTCAACTTTGTCTGCTTACAAGCACACAACCCCCTTCCCCAGCTTTAGTCACATATTCCTGGTTCCTGTAGCTTCCCTGAAGCTGTAATGCCACACTTGCAGCTTGGTATAACAATGTCACACTGGACCGTTTACAACTTTAACAACCTCAGAATTCAGATGGATGGATTTCAACAAGGTTGGTTTCACAATAGAAAGTGTTTGCCTCTTGGCTTGGGTAATGCTTTCTATTCTCGTCAGTTCAGTAACTTCTACAGTTATTAAAATACTTGTTCTTGATGTTACAAGGTTCAATCTTAAAAAGAAAATCAGATTTAGGTACACACAACCCCTCTTTAAGGATGATGATGATCTTTAACATTAAAGAATCGTAAATTATTGTATTTCCACTCTTTATCACAGAGATTTGTTCTCCCTCCAGTCGGGAACTACAATTGTTCACATGTGACCTCTCTTTGGTGTAATAAGTCTTGTAACAATTTGTGAAACTCAGCTTTAGGTTGCCAAGTGTTTTGAAAAGAGTTCCCCTTCTTAATTGGAGACATACTACCACCCTGGTAACGTTAAACAGTGTGACAATGGAAGAAATGAAATCTATTTGTTATACACAAGCACTCTGACTTGCATTAGAAGTGTGCGTGCTACATTTCCATTATACATAGGACTCTTCACAATGATGAACAGTTTATATTTGCGCAAGTTAATATATAGCTGGTAATAGTTACCAGCAAGTATTTCAGAGTGAACCTGAGAATGGAGCATCACTCACCTGCTCCAGGAACACTGTGGCTGCAGGCTGCTGTCATTTCCTGACTTCTTCGCCTTCTACTACCACTTTACACACACTGGGACCCACACCCTTCTGCAGCATGTGTGTTTTAATTTTCCTATCAAGCTGTGCCACCTATTGGCTGATGAAGGAATAAGGACTAGGACTATTTGCCCAATGGAAAAATGTCTCATCACTGCTTTTAAGTGAGCTATTTTACTTACTGATGCCATCTGTTCTTTCAATTCTTGAGCAGTTTGGGATAAAGGAATGGTGGCTCAATCCCTCTCTTCCCGGGTTTCTCTTAACATATCTATTACGTCTCAGGGTGCCCTTCCATACAACAACTGAAGGGGGAAACTCTGGTAGATGATTGAGGAGTTTTCGGGATGGCAAACAAGGCCCAAGGTATCAAAACATCGCAATGTTTCCCATCTAGTTCAACTAACTTTTCAGAATATGTTTTATAGTTTGGTTGAACCTTTCAACTAACCCATCTGTCTGGGGATGATGAATTGAGTTTCTGAGTGTTTTATTTATGTATTTTATTTATTTATTAGTCATTTATATAGCGCCCATAAACTTGCCAAGTGTTTTGAAGTGATCCAATACAGGAAGGGTAAGAAGCTTAACAGGGATTAACATTCTTAATAGGCATTGGGTTATTCAGAATGGGCAATTGCTATGCGTTTAGTCGTACAACATAGTAGAGGAGGAATACAAACTGTTACAACAAATGACATTGAATATTGCACGTGCCTGACGGTCGTTACAATAATGCAAGAGCTAAACATGAAGAAAGGAGAGAGGGGAGGAGAGTGTAGGGTAAGACGCACAGAGCAAATAAGTGCAAGAGACACATAAGGACATGAGAGGGGGCAAGACGGGTGGTGGGGAGACACACTCTGCACATCAAGCCAACAAAGAGTGGCTGCAGATGTAAAAATGCCTACATTCGATTTTCAAAGAAGGCACACTAAAACACATGAATCAACAGTGGCTGCAGATGTCAAGTCGCAGTGAAACGAGAATAGGTGAGCTCCCTATTACAAGATGGACTGCATGAGTCCCTTGAGTTCTGGTGGGACAGGCAAGAGAGGTCACCGTCAGCCTCCAAGTCCAGAGGAATTCAGCAGGATGTGCTGAGGTGAAGGATAAAAGAAGGGTGGGGGGCATCAAGTCCAGCCAGGCCAGGACAGAGCAAGACTGGGGCCCCTTTGGTGAGGGTCTTGGGAAGAAAGGGCCTGCTTGTTGATTGGGCAGTTATTCATGGAGTGGGCCAATCAGCAGAGCTACAGGCAAACTGAACACAGGGCATTCAGGTACACAGAAAGGAATGGTGCTGTTGCGACCATTTTGGTAAAACCGACAGGCAGAAACCCCACAAAGGCCCCTGAGGCAGAAAACTACTGCAATGGCTGTTGAAGCAGCCAAGCACATGCACCACCAAAGACCCACCATGAGCCAGTAGATTGAATGGGGCTGGGCTGATTAGACATGCACCATGCAGCTGAAGAGGTACACTCTGTTGCATGCAAAGCCCCGCTGGGCTTACCTTGATGTATTTGATGATCCGAATGGTAGGGTCATCTCATAGGTGTCGGAGGGAAGGAGAACCAGAGTTGGTTTCAGTAGTACAGAGGGGGGAAGCAGAAAGAATTCAGGGGCAGACAGGGCCCTTTGGTGAGGGCCTTCGGAAAAAAGGACTGGCTTACAGCCTTCTTGCTTGTTGATTGGCCAGTTATTCATGGAGTGGGCCAATTAGCAGAGCTGCAGGCAAAGTGAACACAAGGCACTCGGGTGCACAAACAGCAATGGTGCTGGTGGCAACCATGTTGGTAAGGAGGAGGCAGACAGGCAGAGACCACACAAAGGCCCCCTGAGCTGGACACTACTGCCATGACTGTTGAAGCAGGGAAGCACATGCACAACAAAGACCCACCATGAGCCAGTAGATTGAATGGGGCTCAGCTGATGCAATGTGAGCCATGCAGGTGAGGCGGTGTGCTCTGTTGCAGCAAAACCATGCTGGGCTTACCTTAATCTTGTTGAGGATCCGCATGGTCAGTTCATCTCATGGTTGTTGGAGGGAAAGAGAGCCAGAGGTGTGTCCAGTAGTGCAGAGCGGTAAAGAAGGTATTTTACCTGAGACATAAGCTTAGTCATAAAAGCAGAGCCTTGGTCAGTTAGAATTTGTTTTGGGAAACCTGTTATAGGAAAAAACAGTAGTAAATGCTTCAGGATTTTTTGAGACATATTCTTGCTTAAAGGGAAAGCTTTAGGATATATGGTAACAGTCTGGAATCACTAGAATATATTTATTACCCAATTTTGAGGTTTCCAAATGTCCTGCTATATTCATTCCGATTCATGAAAAAGGAACATTAATAGTTAAAAGTTGTGTGGGTGCAGGGGGATGTATTTTTGTACTGGTCTTTTGGCAAAGTTCACAGTTGTTTACAAACCTTTTAATATCAGCTTAGATGCTGGGCCAATAAAACATATTCACAATTTGGGCTTGGGTTTTGTGGATCCCTAAATGTCTCCCGATCAGATGAGTATCAACCATCTCCAGTACAATATCTTCATGACTTCTTCATACTACAATATGTTTGTGGTTTACCAGATGGGTCCAAATCACCCCTCTACAGTAACCCGCTTTGCGAGAAAAAAAATGAGCACCCTTTTTATCTGCCTTCTTTTTCATTGGTGATTTGTTTAAAGGCCTCTGCTAATAAAGGGGCATTATGCTGATCGAAAGCCAAGTCAGGCATAATGTCTTCCTCTTTATCGATAGCCAAGGAAGGTTTTTGTTTCTGATATGCTTAGCCAAACCCTTGAGTTCCTCTTCCTGTTGTCTCTGAATGTTTAATTTATTTAAGCTTTGGGAACAGAGCACATTCCAGAATACCTTGTGCTATTCTTTCCCCAGCCTTGACTTTAGATGATTTTGTTTCCATTATTTTGCATTAGAACTGTTATGTCACTTCTATAGCTTTGGTCAATCACCCCTGCCAATATGTCTAGACCATACCGCCAGGCCGGACTTAGAGGCAGGCAAATATAAATATGCGTGTTGGGTATGAGAATGTAATCTGTGGGGTCAAAACTATATCCCCTGGTTGTATTAATTATCCCATACTACAACACATGTCAAATCCAATAAAATGTACAGTAACTATGTTTGGGTTATAAGCTCTTTTACAAAGCTTTTCAAATATGAGGGTTCCCCAATGTTTGTCAAATGTGTCCAATCCCATTCTGATACCATATGTCAGGGGTCAGTAATGCGAGGCAGACGACTGCTTGTGTTTTTCTCAAAAGGGAACATTTTATTAACAGAAAAGGTTGCCAATAAACCCTCACCATGCCTACTCTATCAGTGAGTTCCCTACCTAGTCTAAGAACTAAGGGAATCACTCCTAACATACAAAACTGGCCCTCACATTAAACTAAAAAATATTAAGGTAAATTTGGTGACCTTCACCTGTCCTGGGTAAATTCCTTCCACAGGATTCTTCAGAGTCAATTTTCCCCACATTTTCAGAAAATTAAAGTCTTGAACCAGTTCTTGAAATGAAACAGTTCACCAAAAATAAATCCAACAACTTTCCAAATATGTATAACCTCTGCAGTGTCTTTGGTATAATTGTCAGGATGCTTCCTTTTAGGGAGTTGCTTTCCTCTTGACAAACACTCTTCTATGACTGTTAATGTGAAAACCAACTCTGTGACTCCACAGTGAACTACCACTTCAACCATCTAAAATGTCACATTCACTGACATAATTATACACAACCACTGCTCAGTCACATCTCCTCCAACTTTGGACTTTATGATTGTTGGGTAATTTAAAGACAAGACTCTTCAACCCCACATGTAAGCAAGGCACTCTTATTTCCTATGCTATAAGATAAGGGCAGCCTCTTTGCCTCTTCAGACTGTCTTACTGCCCCAGTGTAACCTGCTTCTGCTTTCATAGAGGGGCAAGTCTATGCTATTTGGTTATGGCTTTGTAAATGCGTGGGGTTCAAGGGTATTCAAGTGACACTGCTGGTTGAAGGTGTCAGATGTGCATGAATTGTGTTTCAAGATGGGGCTGAAGGACCCAACGGGCAGTATTGTGATTTTGCAATGTTGCAACATCAAGGATTGAAAACCTCACTGACCCACCTCTTGTTACATTCTGCAAGACGATCACAGAATCACCAAACTCAAGGACACACCTGAAAGCAATCTCAGTAGAATTGAATGATGCATCATGCACATTTAATGGTGCAATTCTTGCTCTGTCTGTGCACAGGGCTGCAAGATGTATATTTCTGCTGTGAACACGTTTGATCGAACGTTGAAACACATTTCAAAAATCTACACCAGAAATATGCATTTTTCACTACGATTTAATGGATGCAAAGCTGACCAAGGTAGAAAGTCTGAGTTATTACAATGAAATTCAAATGTGTGAAATGCTGTTAACCAATACACAGTTTCTTAGAAAGTTCACCAACCCACTGCGATCTGCAGAGTTTAGTATGTTACATTATGTGAATAAGATCAACGCACACGGGTCTATTTTCTTTTTTAAAACCTCCTTTCCAGCAACGCCCCAGACACATTTCTTTCTTCAACACATGCTCTTCATTCATGCTGCTCGAAAAGTTTCCTTATATTTGCTTTCATTAGAAACGACCCATATCAGACGAATATTGTCCAGCACATTCATGGCGATTAATGACTGCTAAAAGCGATTTAGCCACATTTGGACTGTAAGAAGAACCCACAACAACCTGCAAACCTACCACAATCTCAGTTGAACTGTTCCAGATTCCTGCAAGCGACTTACAATACATTCCTACAGGTATAGGTTATGTTCTATCAAATCATGCCACTAATCACTTCCTTGAATTGATACTATAAATCCCACCAGGTAATCAGAAATGTCAACCCACAATTCCAAGGTCTGAACATCTCCTCCATTTGTACTGAAGCATTTCCAGATTATCACACATTGCTAAAAGTCTTAAAGCTTGGCCACATCACTTGTCAATCAATGTTATCCCAACAGTCAAATATATGCCAGAGTCTTGCCTGGTGTAATGCCATTGTGCATGTGCAATAACTTGAAGCACGAACAACACCTTCTAGTGTCACTATAACATAATGAGCAACACTGTAACAAAGACCTCAAACATAAACAAATACTTTTCATTATAATTCCCAACGTTTGGGACAGTCCTATCAGGTATGAAATGCTTTTAATTCTATTCTTCAAAATAGCTGATCCTCAAACACATCAGTCATAACCCACATAGGCCAATCTCCAACCCAACATGAATCCATTTAGGTTCCGAGTCTACTACCTGCAATTCTCTGCGACAAGCCAATAATAATACAAGACTACACATATTGCATATTCAAACTAAACAAATGAAAAAGCAATATAACATGGCATAACTGGAATTCCCCCGTTAAGTATTTGTCCTGATGGCATCCCTGTTTGAAATGAGCAAGTTCAACCTTTGGACAACTATAGTAAATCCAACAAGTTACAAGAACTCAAGTTAACCAAAACATATACATACACTTCTACATGCATTTTGTACTTATTTCCCTGTATTATTGATTGTGCTAATTACAGTTTCTAGTGCATATGGTAATCCAGGGATTCTGAATCATTATGGGAATTTCGCTATTCCAGGATGTCAGAAATGTGTACGGGTAAGAAAAGTCCACAGCCTTAATTTTTGATCTTTTGTTTACTCCACGTCCACCGCCATTTTGAGACTGGAAGTTTAATTATATGCAGCATTGGTTCATACAACTAAGGCATTCGACTTTAATTCACAAAAGGGTACATTCTAAACATTGTGGGCATGAAATAGCAAAGTGGTGTGAATCTGGTCATCAGGGATGCCCACTTTTCGCCCCTTTGGTTATTCCGAACCAAAATGTGTTGTTGTGCTCTGAAGGTGGGTCCTTGTCCACCCATTCAGTACTGGGACAAAAGTTTAAAAATGTAAGGGAAATACATTGTTAACCTCCAGTGCTGGAAGTCAAAATCGCATTTTAAAATGTCGATTTTTAACCTGGCAGGAATGATTGCATGCATCAATATATACACGTCTATAATTACCCGGGCAATAAAACAGGCAGTCATAGAAATGATGCCATTTTTACTATTAATGACTGCTTTACACATCAAAAGGGTCATCGAGCACATGTGTGCACATTTTCATTTTCTTTAAATTTACAAATCTGGAAAAACCCTAATGTTAGTTAACTCCATTTGGATATTACAAATGTGTAAACAATTTGCCATTGCTACATTTTATGGAATGATGTTATATCATTTAGGTCTAACAAAACCTTTTATGCTGTAAATTTAAAAAAAATGTGAAGACTCATGTAAGTAAAACAAAACAAAAAAACGATGATTCGCGTTTTATACATGGGGGCCTTGTGCCAAATAATTAATGACTTGGCCATTTCATGTGTATGCATTCGTGTCAGAAGTGTCCTCCAGACACTAATGCAACACAGGCTATCCTCCACGTTGAAAAGGTTACATTAAAGTACACTGCATGCCTAACTATTTCGGAGAGTTTGAAATCCACATAGGTTCAAGGCACTGCTGTTCTTCTTGAAAACAAAATGCAAGAAAGAGCCATTTCTGACCTTCAAACGCATTGCTCCAAAGTCTTTCCAACGGGCTTGAGATGTACTATCAGATGTGAGGAAAAACGCCCCATTCCTACCTCGTGCAATTGGAAATACTGAGGAAAAGGGCAATTGAATGTAACAGTCTAGAATGGCCCATTCTGATTCAGTTTGTGATTAAAAAATTAACCAAGAGAAGCAAGAGAATTAAACATGATAGCCATGTCGGCCCCATGTATTTTAAGCATTTAGTTTAAAGAGACAGGTTAATAAAGTAATAAACCCCAGGGGGTGGGGCTTGAAAGGGCCAGGTAATGCCCGGGTCAGTTAGGAGCACGAGTGAAGTGATTTTTAAATTGGGTTGGGGTGGTGGGGGCAATGAGGGAAAGGGGAGATAGGGGCAGGAGGCACACTTACTTACCTGCATCCCGGCGTGGAATATGGCCTCCAACCTTTCCTCACCCCGACCCCTGCCGGTTGCTAATGTGGTTTGGGTGTATTCATTACCGAGGATGCACAGTTTGAAGGCACATTTAGTAAATTTGACGGCTTTTTATATTAAAAAGATAGCACATGTACAGTTAATGTGTGCATGTTCACGTTTTGGGTTATCGTATATTTCCTTTATCATGGATTTAACAAAGGACAAGTATACTCTTGATCCAGGAATCACATAAAAAACAATATATGCACGGATGCAGAGAACGTAAAGTATTTAAATTCTATACATTTATGTTGCTCAGTGTATTTTGTTCACTAGTATTTTTTTCAAAAGTGTATATAGATTTATGTAATAGGAGTCTATGGAATAAATGGCTGCATAAAGTCAATACATCCAAAAACAGTGCAGCATTAACAGGGTAATTCATAGAAATTCGCACAAAAATGGCGCACGCGGATGGCGCACAGTGTCCCCGTGCAATACACTGCGCCAGCCGCGTGCGAAAAAATCCTTTCCATCGCACAGCGTATTCATGGATTTCAGCCTCCGAAACCAGCCGTGGCGCAGAGTGGCGCAGCGATCCTGCAGCAGCGCCAGTTACGCCCCCAAGAACGCCCTCGCGCAAGGAAAAGCCTTCAAAATCCCCAAATCATCGCAAAGGGCTGCGCTAACCCTGGACCAGTTCACAGGGCTGCCAAACAGCAAACGCCAAGCGGGGAACGTGTATTTCAGTGGTTCACAGGAAGTTCCACACGCAATTGTCCTGGGTACGTGTACATCAGGGGTGCGTGGGAAGTAACACACGCGATTCCATCAGGGCACGTGCATTCCAGGGGTGCGCGGGGAGTATCACACGCAAAAACAGCAGGGTACGTGTATTCCAGGGCTGCGCGGGAAGTATCACACGCAAAAGCAGCAGGGTACGTGTATTTCAGTGGTGCGCGGGAAGTATCACACGCAAAAGCAGCAGGGTACGTGTATTTCAGGGGTGCACGGGAAGTATCACAAGCGATTCCATCAGGGTACGTGTATTCCAGGGGTGCGCGGGAAGTATCACACGCAAAACCAGCAGGGTACGTGTATTCCAGGGGTGCGCGGGACGTATCACACGCAAAAGCAGCAGGGTACGTGTATTTCAGGGGTGCGCAGGAAGTATCACATGCGATTCCATCAGGGTACGTGTATTCCAGGGGTGCGCGGGGAGCACCATACGTGAATTGCCCGTGTGGGTCCTTCCAGGTGTTCACTCTACACCCTCCACAGCCCCTGCAGGTGGCCCACACCACAGGGGCCTACCCTGCACATGTCCCGCAGGCACCCCATATCCACCATGGCCATGCCCCGCAGCCAACCCACATGTCACCTTGCACTACTGCCCACCAACGCATGTCCCCCTGCACCCCCAGCCACCAGGGGCACCCTCCACCAGGCCCCCACTCATGTCTCCCAACACCCCCACCCCCAGCACTGCAGGGGCAGCCTCCACCAGGCCCCCACTCATGTCTCCCACCACCCCCACCCCCCAGCCACCAGGGGCACCCTCCACCAGGCCCCCACTCATGTCTCCCACCACCCCCACCCCCCAGCATCCAGGGGCACCATCCACCTGGCCCCCACTCATGTCTCCCACCACCCCCACCCCCAGCCACCAGGGGCACCCTCCACCAGGCCCCCACTCATGTCTCCCACCACTCCCACCCCCCAGCATCCAGGGGCACCCTCCACCAGGCCCCCACTCATGTCCAACTCATGTCTCCCACCACCCCCACCCCCCATCAGTGCAGGGGCAGCCTCCACCAGGCCCCCACTCATGTCTACCACCACCCCCAGCCCCAGCATCCAGGGGCACCCTCCACCAGGCCCCCACTCATGTCTCCCACCACCCCCACCCCCCAGCATCCAGGGGCACTGTCCACCAGGCCCCCACTCATGTCTCCCACCACCCCCACCCCCCAGCATCCAGGGGCACCGTCCACCAGGCCCCCACTCATGTCTCCCACCACCCCCACCCCCCTGGCATCCAGGGGCACTGTCCACCAGGCCCCCACTCATGTCTACCACCACCCCCACCCCCCAGCATCCAGGGGCAGCCTCCACCAGGCCCCCACTCATGTCCAACTCAGGTCTACCATCACCCCCACCCCCCAGCAGTGCAGGGGCAGCCTCCACCAGGCCCCCACTCATGTCTCCCACCACCCCCACCCCCAGCAGTGCAAGGGCAGCCTCCACCAGGCCCCCACTCATGTCTACCATCGCCCCCACCCCCCAGCAGTGCAGGGGCAGCCTCCACCAGGCCCCCATTCATGTCTCCCACCACCCCCACCCCCCAGCCACCAGGAGCACCCTCCACAAGGCCCCCACTCATGTCTCCCACCACCCCCACCCCCCAGCATCCAACAGAACCCTCCACCAGGCCCCCACTCATGTCTCCCACAACCCCCACCCCCCAGCATCCAGGGGTACCCTCCACCAGGCCCCCACTCATGTCTCCCACCACCCGCACCCCCCAGCATCCAGGGGCACCCTCCACCAGGCCCCCACTCATGTCCAACTCATGTCTCCCACCACCCCCACCCCCATCAGTGCAGGGGCAGCCTCCACCAGGCCCCACTCATGTCTACCACCACCCCACCCCCCAGCATCCAGGGGCACCCTCCACCAGGCCCCCACTCATGTCTCCCACCACCCCTACCTCCCAGCCACCAGGGGCACCCTCCACCAGGCCCCCACTCATGTCTCCCACCACCCCCACCCCCCAGCATCCAGGGGCACCGTCCACCAGGCCCCCAGTCATGTCCAACTCATGTCTCCCACCACCCCCACCCCCCAGCAGTGCAGGGGCAGCCTCCACCAGGCCCCCACTCATGTCTACCACCACCCCCACCCCCCAGCATCCAGGGGCAGCCTCCACCAGGCCCCCACTCATGTCCAACTCATGTCTACCATCACCCCCACCCCCCAGCAGTGCAGGGGCAGCCTCCACCAGGCCCCCACTCATGTCACCCACCACCCCCACCCCCCAGCAGTGCAGGGGCAGCCTTCACCAGGCCCCCACTCATGTCTACCATCACCCCCTCCCCCCAGCAGTGCAGGGGCAGCCTCCACCTGGCCCCCACTCATGTCTCCCACCACCCCCACCCCCCAGCCACCAGGGGCACCCTCCACCAGGCCCCCACTCATGTCCCCCAGCCAACATGTCACCACAATCTAGATCCCTGGCCCTTATGGTCAGCCTCCAAATGCCAAACACCCACCTGAGTATTGCATCCACCCACTTAGAAATGGCAAAAACATGATAGAACCCCAATTGCAAGTTTGGAAATGAACACATGTCCCTCACATACACCCAATGGGTGTCAGTGAATGTCAAAACTCATATCATGATATGCATGAAACCAATGAGATGATACTACACATTGAAGTTTGAAGAAAAAATATGTATTTTACGCAACATAAATTGAATCAAAAATAAACAAACAATAATGGATTTTTTTTTTTTTAAAACAGCAGGTACGTGAAATAATGCAAAACCACAAATCATAATGCAAACGAAAGGTGTCCAAAGTCACAGTCCACAAAAGTAAATCCAATGGAAAATTAAAATCGAAAACCATTGCTCCATGGTGAAATCATTAAAAAAAATGAAAATCCATAAGTCAACTATATACAGGTAAACAATCCAGGGTCCATGATCCCAAACGAAGAAATGAAACCTATCGAATAACACTACCTAAAAAAAAAAACTATATACAAAAATGTGGCCCATTGTCCAAAAGGTCCAAAAACAATGCTAAACCAAAGGAAACCTAACACTAACTACAGAACTATTTACAAGGGCAGCGGGCTAGTCCTACGGCTCACTTCGGGATGTTCCAGGCCAGGGCATCATCAAACTCCTGCTCAATGTCCCGGAGGTGCTCCTCCTCCATGGCCCTGAGGGTTCGCAGGGCCGTCCACATGTTCCCCCCAAACTCCCTGCGGATTGCCTTGAGGCACTCGGCACGCCTCAGGGCCCTCCGCATGGTGTTCTCCGCGCTGACCATCGTGAGCCGTGCCTCTTCCGCCCGCTGCAGCTCCGCATCTATGGCATGGCCCAACCGCTGGTACATGGAGGATATTTCTCGTCCTGGGTCCTCCTGCCCTCCGGCCGATGCCTGCCCCTCTGATGTCGAAGGCCCCAAGCCATCATGGCTCCTACCACGTTGCTGCTGCTGCTGCGCCTCTGCCCGTGCACTGCCTCCTGCTGTCTGCACATCCTCTGCTGGCTGGGGTGCATTCGTTGATGTGGCCACCCCTGCTGGATGTCCGACTCCCGACTGTGGCAGGGATGCCTCCTCCACCAGCCTAGCCGCACCATCAGAGGCAGCTCCACAGGGCACCCAGGTGACTGTTGGGTGGGAAGATGGCACGGAGGACGACTGGCGCATAGGGGGTTCAGTTGAGGAGGGGGTCTGAGCAAGCCCCATCAAACGGAGGAATCCGGCCTGGGTGACCTGTCCCAGTAGGCCGACGCGGTCAACGAGCCATTCGAGATGACGTGCAGTCTCCTCATGAAAAGACTGCAGGTCACCTCGCATGGCCCGTTGACGCAACGCCACACCAGTCAGGACAGGCTCAACCCGGACCCGGATAGCCACGTCAACGGATTCCTCAGGCAGAGGAAGGCCAGTTGTCGTGAGCTCATCCCATGCCTGAAAACGGGTCTGGACGTAGGCATCCCTGCTGGTGCAAGAAGATGCACTGACAGGATCAGGGACAGGATAGCACACAGGCACCTCCGCGGCGACCTGTGCTGCCTCTTGTCCCTGGTCCTGCACTGCACCACTAGCACCAGTGGAATCCCCACCTCCAGACCCCATCTCTGTTGCTTGCACGGCCTCCTCCTCCACCAAACCCTCCCACCAACCTGGATGACTCCATGCCATCTTCCCCCGTTGGGCCCTGTGGGGTCCCAGCTGCCCCTTCTGCTGCCAAGGAGTCCAACTCCGACCTCCGCCTCTTGGACCTCCCCCCGGCAGCTGCGGCCTGGGACGCGGCACCGGACTCCTCACTCCCCGACGAGATCACAACCTGGGAGGGGAGCCGGGCCTTGCGTCTCCGGCTGGCGGTGCGATCCCCGCCGCTGTGCTCCACAGCACCTTCTCCGCCCTCTTCATCAGTTGACGCTGCAGACAGGGAGAAAAAAAACACAGGCATCAGGGCACTGTACAATGGACACATACACACATGACAGTTGCACATGAGTGGCATTGGCAAACCTCAGACATGGCATCACAATTGGCAACACACATGTCATTTCTACATGCACACATGAGCCATACCACAGCCACATCGCAACTGCCAGCACCATCCATACACATACAACAGCATGAGCAGGCAAAGGTGAGCCAGACATCACATGCAACACAGGGAGTGCACTACACATGCACGCACACCACCACACTTGCATGCATGTGTACACCTCAGCCAACTGTCGCAGTGTTCCGATGGGCATCCATGTCACATCTGGCAATCAGGCTTCCACATCCCGCTGTCACATGCATCCATGTTGCATCACTGTTCCACCCTTGTCAAATACACACACATGCACATGTACACAGTGCTGATACATGCAGCTGAAAACAACATACATGCGTGACATCACGAACATGCCTACTTACATACACATTCATCCAAACATGTGTGCCCACACAACTGCATTTGGCATGCAAGTCTACACACACAAGCACCATCCATGTCTCACACATGACAGCGTTCTCATGTGTTAGCCTCACGGTCCTGTACACCCCCACCCATACTCGGCCCCATACAAACAGATGTGCACCGGCACACTACTGGCACATCACCACACGCACAGCTTACAATCATGATGCATGTACACTTACCGCTCGACTTCAGACGGGTCTGGCTCCCAAGGACCTGGACGTGGAGTGCTGGGGATATGCGTTCCAGGACCCTCATCTGATCTTCCGATAAGTGGCCCCGGCGCCCTTTGGCATCCACTGCCTTCAAGAGGTGCCGGGCCTTGTTCAGGGTCCTGGACCTGAAGTCCTCCCAGCGCTTCTTGACATGTTGGAAGTCGCGGACTGCCAACCCCTCCGCGTTGATGGCAGTCACGATATCCGTCCAGATCCGAGTCCGTCCGTCCTTCCTTGTCGGCGCACAACCTTCCGTAGAGGGCATCATACTGCCCCAGGACCTGCTCCACCAGGAAACCAACTTCCCTGGCACTGAAGCTGGTGCCCCTCTGCCTCTCTGGCCAGGGGTTGTCAGTGGTGCCAGATGTTGCAGTGCCCGACATGACAACCCCAGAGGCAGGAGTGGGTGGGCAACTGGGTCCTGGGGCTGGGCTGTGGAGTGATGGAATCCCAGTCGGGAGTCTTCGGTTCCAGCAGGGGTGGTCACAGCAACAGCACCCCTGGCTGATGTGCAGGCAGCAAATGGCAGGGCACGTGGGCAGCAGGCAGTCAGGCAGCAGCAGATGGCAGGTGGGAGCGTGCTCGGGGCTCTGGGGGGCAGTAAATCGGCTTTCTGGACAGGAGCGTGGTCTTCCGTGTGCTTACGCGTGGCCAGCTTGATACGGAGTGATTTGGCACGTGAAAAGTCCTGCACGTCTGCGTGTAATTCAAGGAAAGGCCCTTAGCGCGTAAGCGCGTCTGCACGCATACGCGATTTCATTGGCCCAAAGGCCCCCATGCACATCTATGACATCACGCGCATGGCCGTAGAGAATGGCGCGTGTAAAAAAAGATACACGTCCGAGTGTCAAAGCGTGTAATTGGTGGAAATGGCCTCATCGCGTATGCGCGTCTGTGACGTGTGTATAAAAGGTACGTGTAGAACGCCATTTCCTTGTACGTGCTTTTCGTGGAGAGCGAGTGGGCGAAATCTGTACTTCTTGTCGGTTCACACGCGATTTACTTCACGGCGTTTCAAGTTCGTACTCCCTGTTACCTCTGACAGCTTTTTCTCTTTTCCTCTTTTTCCTGGGCCTGTTTCCTCAAACAGCATTCCCTTCTACTGTTGTCCTGTCTCCTCAGACAGCGTACAATTCTTCTTTTGGCGGGGGTGTTGCCAACGCGCACACGCGCATATTTTTCATGCTTTTCTTCCTGGCAGACGGTGAGTCGCGCACGTATTTAACATCTGTGCTTGCCCCGTGTGTCACATACCCCTTCAGAGGTCATTCTAGGCTGCGTGTGACACGCATACGTTCATTCTTGTGTTTCTGGGTGCCACAGCATAGTGCAGGTTTATTTTTCCACACACGTGGTCTAGGAGGGGTTGCATGCACCTTACTTCCCTTTTTTGGGGTGCCTGTGCGTTGCGCGACCCGTCATCTTTCCCCAGGGGTGACATACAGCCTAGATAGAGTGCTAGGGTACGATTACCATCTGGTACCCAACCCCTTTGACCCCCAATTGCCCAGGACAATAGTTCACATCGACTCCCATACGCACAATAACATCAGTGCCATGGCTGGGAGGCGAACAAGCCGTAAGGGTGGCAAAGGTGGCCGAGCCCCAAGTGGTGGCCGTGGTGGATCCGGTAGGGGACATGGCCGTTACTTGCAGGGTGCCCCTAGCCCCCCATGTGTGGAGGAGCAGTCAGGGACACCCATGCCCCCCCCACCTGGTTGAGGTTAACGTGGCTGACACCATCCATGCTCAGCCCTTGTTGGACCAGCCCACTGTGGAACCAGACCTGGCACAGGGTGACTCCATGGCTGACTTCCAGGTCAGCAGGTCTAGGCCACATGTGCCGGTGAACGTTGGTGTCATCAGGCCACGTGGATCAGGGGCAGCTAGGTCATCTGCTGCCCCGCATAGGCAGGCTGGGGAGGCTGCAGGGGCAGCGGCGGCTCCATCCACCCCACCTCTCACACACCCAGCCAGGACAGTGTTGGTCCAAGTCCATCATGCTGACATTCCCCCTGACACCATCACACTTGAGCTAATGCCTGCACCAACTCCCATGCTGAGTGTGCAATCCCACACTCCTAGTACAGATTCCACCGGGGCTCCTGCCCCTAGTGTCCAGAGCGGTGTAGGACACTCAGGATCCCCACCACCTTACAAGCAGAAGAGGAAGAGTGCTCGTCCAGTAGAGGCTGATGCCCCAGACATGGCTACACAGTCCGGCCCGTCAAGGAAGCCCAGCTTCAATGAGGCCGAACTGAATGCACTTGTAGAGTATGTGTAAGCACATGACCGCAAAATGGTGATTGTTGCAGGATCCAAGACCACACCTGCACAGCGTCAGGCCACTGGCAGACCATTGCTGACATCATAAGTGCCTTTGGAATCGTGAGGCGCACAGCTACTGAATGCTACAAGCGCTGGAATGACCTGAAGCGCAGGGCAAAGAATAAGCTGGCCTCAAGTCATGCCGCAACTCTAGTGACTGGAGGTGGGTCTCCAGCAGAGAACATAGAACTCACTCCACATGAGCAGGTTGCTGGGACCTATGTCACGGAGGAACAGATCCAAGGCGTGGGAGAACTGGCAGATTACGAGGCATTGTCCGGTGAGTGCACATGCATGTGTGTGTCATCCATGTGCATTGTGTGTGTGGGAGGGCTTCTGTTTGGGTGCCAGGTGAGGGTGTGTGTGCCTGAGTGGTTTGGGTCACCCATGTGCCTCATCCTATACATTCTGCGCACCAGCATTTGGGCATAGCAGCATCCCTTCTGCCAACATTAGACATCCAGCCCAACACCATGCCAGTTGCCCTTGAAGTGTCATCTTGCCACAACATTGTTGCTTATTTACCTCTGTTTATTCAGGCAGATTGTTTGCATACCACCACTTTTACTCGGGATTTCTCAGTCCTATAGTCACATGTCTGACATGGCTATGGTACAGTGGACTGGCTTTGTTTCCTGGACATGATTTGTTTAGACATGTCCCTGTGCAATAGGACCATTTTGGACTGGCAGCTCCAGGTTAAACATTTGAACCATTTCAATGGAAAAATAAATTTCATGAGCAAACTTGACTGAATGAACAATTGGTGACCTCCTCTCCCTCTTCACTTTATGGCTAGGGTACATGCCATCTGTGTGATGGCATGTGTTTTTGACCTGCCAATCACTGGCCAATGTGTGATGCCACTGCTAGGCAGCATGCAGCAAATGTGTTCATCTTCCATCTTGGTGTCAACAATGTGTGCCATCTGTCTACCCTTCACACGCAGTGACGGTGCATGCATGGGAGAGTTTTAGTCATGTGGGACATGTGTCAATCAAGTACTGTTTCTGTAGCCTCTCAGACCTAATTGTGTGCCATAGTGCTAATGCCTGTTTCCATTTGTTTTCTTTTATGTCTTTGCAGGGGATGACACACTTGATACTGCTGAGGTTGTGGAGATGGTGCAGACCCAGGAGGGGTCTGAGGGCCGACCGACCACCATTGAGGGACATGGTGTGGTGGTGGGTGAGAACCCACAACTGCTGCAGGTTGTGCTCTCAAGGGGTGTCTCTGGCTGAACCTCCCCCGAGCTGTATTCAGGTGTCGATTCGGATGATGAGACCTATGTGCCGTCGCAGGTGAGTGTTCCTGGGAGGGATTCTGTTCTGTCCGACCCACCTGCACCAGGGTTAGAACCCTCAATGGGGATGTCAGTGTTGGCAGGTACGCCTTTGGTGGTTACGGATGCAGGGTCACACTCCACGACATCTGATCCTGTTCCTGGGCCAGCAGATCAGAGGGGGAATGCAGTCCTGCAGCCTCAGGCAGTGCCGGCACAGCAAGGCGCAGTTTGCCTTGCCCCAGACAGGTGTGGTGCCCGCCGACGTGGTGGCCGTCCGCCACCTGGCAATACCGCATGGGAGCAATCCATATATGGTATGGCAACCCAACAGGCAGCATCATCAGAGATGATGGCTCAGGCCACGGATAGGGTGGCCACTTCCATTGTCCCCTCCGAAAGGCTGATGGAGCGACTACAGCAGGCAACAGACTCCATCTGCCAGTCACACAGGGAGGACATGTTGGCGTCCGACAGGGACAGGCGGGCTGCACTGGCGACTCTGCGGGAAGCCATTTTCATAGAGTCCCAGGGCCACATGGAAGCCCTGAGGGTGGAACTCCTTCACCTCAGGACGACTCTTGTTGAGCTTGAGGCTTCAACAAACAGAAGGACAGAACAGCAGCTGGAGCGTCTCACACGTACGCTCTCAGCTGAGATGCAGGCAACTAGGGCGGAGGTGCGGGCATCCCGTGAGTTGTTGCATGGGGACCTCCGCACAATTATACTCCACACCCGCATGCTTGCTGCCATGGAGGAACAGACTAGGGCTTTGCATGGGCTGCCTCCCATAGTGCCACCACCTCCTGATGCAGCTGCAGAGGGTGAGGAGAGCGACAGCAGTGATTCTCCCACAATAGGGTAGCCGTGTTGGCCATGAGCCCATGGAGGTGTTTTTTTTCGCAAGATCCACACAGGTGGGTTTTGGTGTGCACCCTGGGTGGCGTCCCCCACCCTCCCGGGCCCATTGATGGCCAGTTTTTTTTTTTTTTTTTTTTTTTTTGGGACAGTGTGTTGCCTTGTGTGGCTCCCGTGGGCATACGCTGCATTGTGGCTGGGCACATGCAGGCTTGTCATGAATTTGGTTCAGATGCTTGGGTTTTTGTGACACACACCCCTCCTGCTTCCCGTTTCCATGGGCTTGCAAAGGGTGTGCCCAAGTGACATTGACGTACATGGTGACATTGGACTCCCATTCGATGTGTGGGCAGTCTGTAGTCAATACTGTGTATACATTCATAGTGCATTGTTGTTGTATTGTACACTGCATGGTGTATTGAAATGTGCCTCTGCATTCATCTCATCCTCAGAATTGCAGGTCCATTTCTCATGTCATCACAAGGCGGTCCACCTTGGAACTGGAGTCCATGTTGTAAGCAATGCACCTACACTCTTGTGTGGCGCTAACACTGTATACTTGGAAGTGTTCGAAGTGCTGGCATCATCAGGTAGTGAGGCTGGCAAATTTTTAAGTCTGTAATGTCATGTTTAAGGTAGGTTGGAGGTTGTCTACGTGATTGGTATTCTTGGTAAGTATTTGGTTATGTGGGTTGTAGGTCCTGCATTACTGTGAGCATTTCATGTGTGGCCATGTTTCCATTAGGGACACTTGGGGCATGTTGTCGGGATTAATTTGTTTGCTCTCACATTGCATGACATGCCATGGTGTGTTGTGTGGCCGTGCCGTGGAGGGGTTGGGTGACATGGCACTGTTTTCATGTAGTATTTTGCAAGTGGGTATTAATTTCTGCAGCATGGAAGTGTGTCTTTTGATGACACTGCATTGGTGGTGTTTGTGTAGGTAGGGATGCACACATTGTGACACTTCCACATGAACAATCTCAGGCTGCTATGGTTCTGACAGTTGACTGTCTCTTCGTTGGTCATAATTGTCAGGTCGAGTCATCATTGATTATCAGATGGTATAATCCAGGGCTGTGTACACTCCACAGGGGTGTGATTTCTATGTGAAGTAATTAGCCACCAGCTGCGTACGGGCTGCCTCACCCCGTGCCCTCTCCCCTCCCATGCGCAGCGGGCGTGCATGTGGTTGGGGATGTGGGGGCACCACCATGTCCACAGCCAGGCCCCGGCGTGTTGCAACATTGTGCAGGACACATGCTGCCACTATGATCCTGCACACTACTGGGGGCGCATATAACAGCTGCCCGCCAGAACGGTCAAGGGAGCGAAAGCGTGACTTCAGCACTCCGAATGTGCGCTCCACTATGCCCCGGGTTGCAATATGGGCTGTGTTGTATCTTACCTCGGGAGGCGTGATGGGGTTCCGAATTGGCGTCATCATGTGGGTGCTCAGAGGGTAGGCACTGTCCCCTGGTGAGGAGGTGATGGGTATCATTAGTGGGGTAGTGACATAACTCTGCATCTGACATGCATGCATGTGCAGTGGCATTCATACTCACCAAGCAGCCATGTATCGCCATGCCGCCCAGCTTCTAGGTCCCGTCTTAGGGTAGACATTCGGTAAATGAAGCTGTCGTGGGTGGACCCTGGATAGTTGGCATATACTGAGGTGATGATTCCCTTGGCATTACATACTACCTGCACATTGATGGAATGCCAGTGCTTGCGGTTCCTATAGATGTGCTCAGATGCCTTGGGGGGACGTAGTGCCACATGGGTGCAGTCAATGGCACCTAGCACTTTGGGGAATTGTGCCACACCGTAGAAATCGAGGGCGGCAGCCTGCCTTTCTGCAGGTGTCCTGGGCAGGTATATGTGCCTACGGACTGATGGGCGTGCAGTGATGATGTTCAAGACCTGGTGTAGGCAGCGTGACTGTGTGACCTGTGACACCCCACCCACAATGGCACTTGTCGGCTGAAATGATCCAGTGGCCAAGAAGTGCAGTACATTGAGGACCTTCTCCAGGGGGCTGAGTGCTTGGGAGCACAGAGTGGGTGATGTGAGGTCATCCTCCCACTCACTGACCAGGTCCAGTATTATGTGTGGTGGAAACCTGTACCTCCCATACACCTGGTCATCAGGCATCCCAAAAAGGCTGGTTCTGGGAGTGAAAATTCAGGCCCTCACTATCCTCCTCCTCCTCCTTTGGTAACCCACGGCCACTGCTGCTAGGAACGGTATATTCATCCTGGTGTCTGAGCTTGTTTGTTGTTTGCACGCACTTTTATGCTGCGCGGGTCGACGTACGCCTGCTTCATGCTGGCGTACGTGTTTCAGGATTGGACCATTTATTTTTCGGCACGTCGTAGGCGAACGTGTGAATCTTCCCACCCACCCCAGGAATACACGTAACACGCTCTCCCAGGCCCAGTCGCGAGTGAATATTCCCGCCCACCCCTGGAATACACATACCCCACTCTCACAGGCCCAGTCGCATGTCACGCGCACCCCGAAATACACGTACCCAGGGCAATCGCGTGTGGCACTTCCCGTGAACCCCGTAAAACACGTAGCCTGCTGGTATCGCGTGTGGAAGTTCACGCGGGCCCATAATACATGTACCCTGATGGTATCGCATGGGAGACTACCCGCGCACCCCAGGGATACACGTACCCAGGCAAATCGCACGACTGGGGCGTGGGGGTGGTGGGAGACATGAGTGGGGGCCTGGTGGAGGGTGCCCCTGGTGGCTGGGGGGTGGGGGTGGTGGTAGACATGAGTGGGGGCCTGGTGGAGGGTGCCCCTGGTGGCTGGGGGGTGGGGGTGGTGGGCGACATGAGTGGGGGCCTGGTGGAGGTTGCCCCTGCACTGCTCGGGGGTGGGGGTGACAGGGGACATGAGTGGGGGCCTGGTGGAGGGTGCCCCTGGATGCTGGGGGGTGGGGGTGGTGGGAGACATGAGTGGGGGCCTGGTGGAGGGTGCCCCTGGATGCTGGGGGGTGGGGGTGGTGGGAGACATGAGTGGGGGCCTGGCAGAGGGTGCCCCGGGTGACTGGGGGGTGGGGGTGGTGGGAGACATGAGTGGGGGCCTGGTGGAGGGTGCCCCTGGTGGCTGGGGGTGGGGGTGGTGGTAGACATGAGTGGGGGCCTGGTGGAGGCTGCCCCTGCACTGCTGTGGGGGTGAGGGTGGTGGTAGACATGAGTGGGGGCTTGGTGGAGGGTGCCCCTGCACTGCTGGGGGGTGGGGATGATAGGGGACATGAGTGGGGGCCTGGTGGAGGGTGCCCCTGCACTGCTGGGGGGTGGGGGTGGTGGTAGACATGAGTTTGGGCCTGGTGGAGGGTGCCCCTGGATGCTGGGGGGTGGGGGTGGTGGGAGACATGAGTGGGGGCCTGGTGGAGGGTGCCCCTGGTGGCTGGGGGGTGGGGGTGGTGGGAGACATGAGTGGGGGCCTGGTGGAGGGTGCCCCTGGTGGCTGGGGGTGGGAGTGGTGGGAGACATGAGTGGGGGCCTGTTGGAGGGTGCCCTGCACTGCTGGGGGGTGGGGGCGGTGGTAGACATGAGTGGGGGCCTGGTGGAGGCTGCCCCTGCACTGCTGGAGGGTGGGGGTGATAGGGGACATGAGTGGGGGCCTAGTGGAGGCTGCTCCGCAACTGCTGAAGGGTGGGGGTGGTGGGAGACATGAGTGGGGGCCTGGTGGAGGCTGCCCCTGCACTGCTGGGGGGTGGGGGTGATGGTAGACATGAGTGGGGGCCTGGTAGAGGGTGCCCCTGCACTGCTTGGGGGTGGGGGTGGTGGGAGCCATGAATGGGGGCCTGGTGGAGGGTGCCCCTGGTGGCTGGGGGTGGGCGTGGTGGTAGACATGAGTGGGGGCCTGGTGGAGGCTGCCCCTGCACTGCTGGGGTGTGGGGGTGGTGGGCGACATGAGTGGGGGCCTGGTGGAGGGTGCCCCTGGTGGCTGGGGGGTGGGGGTGATGGTAGACATGAGTGGGGGCCTGGTGGAGGCTGCCCCTCCACTGCTGGGGGGTGGAGGTTATAGGGGACATGAGTGGTGGCCTGGTGGAGGGTGCCCCTGGTGGCTGGGGGGTGGGGGTGGTGGTAGACATGTGTGGGGGCCTGGTGGAGGCTGCCCATGCACTGCTGGGGGGTGGGGGTGGTGGGAGACATAAGTGGGGGCCTGGTGGTGGGTGCCCCTGGTGGCTGGGGGTGGGGGTGATGGTAGACATGAGTGGGGGCCTGGTGGAGGCTGCCCCTGCACTGCTGGGGGGTGCGGGTGATAGGGGACATGAGTGGGGGCCTGGTGGAGGGTGCCCCTGCACTGCTGGGGGGTGGGGGTGGTAGTAGACATGAGTGTGGGCCTGGTGGAGGGTGCCCCTGGTGGCTGGGGGGTGGGGGTGGTGGTAGACATGAGTGGGGCCCTGGTGGAGGGTGCCCCTGAATGCTGGGGTGTGGGGGTGGTGGGAGACATGAGTGGGGGCCTGGTGGAGGGTGCCCCTGCACTGCCGGGGGGTGGGGGTGATGGTAGACATGAGTTGGACATGAGTGGGGGCCTGGTGGAGGGTGTCCCTGGATGCTGGGGGGTGAAGGTGCTGGGAGACATGTGTTGGTGATCAGTAGTGCAAGGTGACATGTGGGTTGGCTGGTGGGCATGGCCATGGTGGATGGGTTGCCTGTGGGACATGAGCAGGGGTGCAGGGTAGTCCCCTGTGGTGTGGGCTGCCTGCAGGGGCCGTGGAGGGTGTAGAGGGAACACCTGGGAGGACCCACACAGCCAAATCACGTGTAGCATTCCCCGGCACCACCGAAATACACGTACCCTGCTGAAATCGCTTGTGAATCTTCCCGCGCACCTCGGAATACACGTACCCAGGCCAATCGCGTGTGGAACTTCCCGTGCATCCGAAGTACACGTACCCAGGATAATCGCGTGTGGAACTTCACGCACATCCCGAAGTACACGTACCCAGGCCATTCGCGTGTGGAACTTCCTGCGCACCCTGAAGTACATGTACCCAGGCCAATCGCGTGTGGAACTTCCCTCGCACCCTGAAGTACACGTACCCAGGCCAATCCCGTGTGGAATTTCCCGCGCACCCCGAAGTACGCATACCCAGGCCAATCGCGTGTGGAACTTCCCGCGCACCCCGAAACACACGTAGCCAGGCTAATCGCGTGTGGAACTTCCCGCGCACCCCAAAGTACACATACCGAGGCCAATCAGGTGTGGAACTTCCTGCGCACCCAGGAACACACGCACACGCTATTTCTCACACACCGGGTGTCCGTGTTTGTCGGTACCCCTTTGCACCTTATTTGTCCTAGAGGGCCACTGTATAGACCATTCATCATGGCTGTATATGGGTGCTTTTTGTTAGCGCACATTTTGTCGCACATTTTTTTCAGGCGCAGGGGCGCTACCGCCTGCTTTCTTGTGGCTTACTTGTTTGGCCCTGTGCGCGTCTTTGACCGTGCGCTGGTTTGCCCTATTCGATTCCATGAATACGGGTTGTAGGTGAGCGTGTGCGCGTTCCGCGCACTTGCCTCCTGTACTTCCCCCGTGACGCCCAAATTTTCACGCGTTGTTCGCCATTCCGAGTGTTATGCCCCGTGTTCCGCCTACTTTTGTGATGTGCGCCGCACTATGTGCGATTTCGCAGTGGCCGTGGCGCACGCTGTTGAATGACCTGTGCGCCGGCTTGCGCGGCGCACATTTTTAGTGCACATCCAATGTTTTTCTCGCGCACGGACTTCCATGAAGCGATGTGCGCTGGTTTCCCTCCGATTTTTGCACTTGCGCTGCTATTTTCGCACTTTTACTGCGAATCGCACGTTTTGGCACCTCTGCGCAGGAATTTTCGCCGCACATTAATTCCATGAATCGACCTTTAAATACATTCTGAACTGTTTTGATGACTAAACAAATGAGTTTAAAATAGCTCAATCATTTCACAACATGAATATTATACACGTGAGCAATAAAAGAGTGTGCCAAAGGATACTCTATCCATATATTTTCTTTGTTCCTTCTAAAATTCCATACTGTTACAACAATCTGCACCAAATTTTGCAATTACCTGTTAGGACCCTCCGGACATTACTGGCTACATGCCATTTGGACAGCCCACACATTTCCCCGAATTTCACCCCCTTCACGCATGAGAGGGTTGCCTGCAATTGGCAAAACTTAAATTTGATTGTAGAAGTACCAGACAGAGCTAATATTAAGTGTTTCTGTGCGAGGAACAGAACTCGAGAACCACATTTCGAGGCCTTATCCAGCACCTTTCTGAAATATTTGCACTACAACACACTGCACTGCGCCAGTGTGAGGCGACAGGTGGGGAGAGCACAGGGAAGGTCCCAGTATGCTGCAGCCTGCCAACTCTTGCCTCCCATCCACGTCTGCTCTGTGGTATGTCAGCCATCCACACACACCTATTCTGAGTGCAGTTTACTTCAGAGTGCAAAGCACATCAAGTCATAAGCCACTTGGAACAGCGAACTACAGAATCATTGCTGTTCAAGAATTGACAAGAGTGTTATCATGTCTCTAGAGAGGTGAGGTGCTCTTCGGTTTATGTTTTAAATAAATACTTATCTATGTTTACTAGTAAATGTGACTTGATGACATTCTTTTAGAATTTCAGGTGCAATTGCGTTGGGCCACCCAACCACATTGGACCTCAAACAATGCAAACATAAAGCAAGCCTGTTGCTTCCAACAGGTAACCCCAAAATGTACTCCTATGGCACTAATCCCAAACAAAGTTCAGTAGAATAACAAGAAACGTTGCTCATTCAAGAAAGGAACATGTGCTCATTGAGGAAGAAACAGATCCAATATATCCAGTAGCAAAACAGAAAGTAAGGTGTCTTCCTTTACAATTCCTCCTGTACATACAGGTAAAAAAGAAACTCAAATCATACCTGAAGTTAATTTTCAAGAAGAGATAAATACGAACAATGTAGAAATTATATTCTCAAAACCACCAAACAGTTAAATTAGAAGTGTTTAATCCTTAAAATGTTGTATTGTAGACACTTCAAATAGGCCGACACGTTTCGGATTCGGTATCCATTTCCAAGACTGTGAAACTGCTGCCTCTCTAAACTCATTCAAAGTAATCTGTGCAACCTAAAAAGAACAGATGCAAGAACAGCTAATCAACCCTTAAAACCAATATTAGCCTACAGGTAATTCAAAACGGCTCGGAAGAAGGACTCACCCACAGCAGAGTGTCAAATTGCACAAAAGCTGAAGAAATGAATTTGACTGGTGCTGTACCATCTATAACAAACACAAAGGAGAGGAGTAACCTCTCAAAAGGAAGTCACATTTCACGGGTAAATACCTATAGAACATAGGCAAGAACAGCTAGCTAATCAACCCTTAGTACTAATAGTAGCCTACGGGTCATTCAAAACGGATCAGAAGAAGGACTCACCTACATCAGAGTGTCATGTTGCACACGGATCATATAAAAAGCAGAAGAAATGTACTTAACTCGTTCACTGCCATCTATAACAAACACGAAGGAGAGGAGGAAGCCTGCTCCCTACAGTAGTGTAATAGATGTGGCCCATTCCCTGTCCACTCACCATACCAAGCATGTGCACACAACACAAGGATTCAGCTGAGTGTGGGGCAGCAGACCGAAAAACCTGTTGGGTGCCCCAGGTCCGTTAAATTAGAATGTTTCACGAAAAGAAAGTACACGCCCATCATTGGTGAAAGGGAAATGGAGACTGAGGTGCACAACCGGCAGCCATATTGGAATGGTAATACTGCACTAATGGGGGCCCAAGGAAGGTGGACCACCATCAAATTGGGGGTAAATAAAACAAATAACTAATTTCCTAATGAATTAACTACTGTTTGGCAAAATCAATCCATAATTTCGGGTGGATTGGTGGCAATCGCGCATACACATCAATGGCATCAAAGGCACACCACAGTGATAAGAAATACATATTTTGCTTAAATATACAGGCTATTAAAAGCCAAAATAACAATGAAAAATGCCTGGCCCATCACTATAGTTAAACCGTCCTTGTCATGTCTTTATACGTAGGTATCAAGCACCATCTATAGGTGTTCACAGGGACAGCCAGTGTAACAGGGAAAAATGTGATTTCCCACGTTAGACTGTTATACCTGTATTAAAGGAATCGCCTATGGGGTAAAGCAGCCAGAAGGGTTACACTTAGCCGCCCCAACCTACTAGGATGAATACTCGTCTAAGCATATAACTCCCCGTGGAATGTGACCCGTAGACTCCAGAGCATTAAAGAAAAGTAGAATAAGAAGAAGAATGAAACTTAGCTAATGCGTGTTAACAGTGTTTACTGCGCAGCAGATACCACCATGTCCGATAATCCAAACTCTCCAATTGGGTAATACCCTTCTCAGGTGAACCTGTTCAAATTCTTCTTCGTTCTCCTTCAAATCATGCCATCAGCGATTCAGTCAAAATACCCTCAGTGCCAAGGCTTCAAACAATGGCACCTGACCCCCTGACAAAAATCAGAAAGTCAGTACAAGCAATGGACACCTCTCAGGCGAACCTGCTCACATTCTCAACCCAATCCGTCAGTGTAAAGACCTGACAGAAAGCTCTGTTTACAATCAACAAACCACCCAAAGACGACCTACGTTACCAGTGTCATTTCATCATAAGATACATTTCACCTGCAGTTATCAGTCTGCTACTGAACGCACCAGGCGTACGGTACTTGTTGCTAGTTGTGTTTAAACCAAACACCTCTTCAGTATGTGCTTCAGTCTGGAGGCTCTCAGTGAGTTTTCATTTCCATAAACTGCTCTTTTCTGCTTTATATGCTGGAAAATCTTGATTGCAGATTAAGTTTGAGACCTAATAGCTGCTGGTCCCTTTCAAAACCCTGCATAAACAATCCGAAACGTTATCCAAAATCTGACAATGTATACAGGATTTTCTTTAACATTTTCCACAATCACAAAAAAAACGTTGTTTAACAACACAATGAGTTTCTCTGTACTCACTGATAAGGTGCATTTTCTGTTGGTTTGGTAAAGCACAATTTCTTTCATGTCCTAAAAGTTGAACTCAAGGGGCCTCATTACGGACTGTGCAGAATAGTTTAACGGGTCCCGCTAGTGGGTGCGGACCCCTTAACAACATTCTGCACGATTACAAGGTCCCCTTGCGTTACCTGGTAAGGAACGCCTGGTCAAACCAGGCGTCGTTACCGTGTCCCGCAAGGGGAAGAGGGAGCAAACAACAGGCCGCTCGTAATCGGCCGTTGTTAGCTCCCTCTCCCATTCCCATTGAGCCCTACGAGGGCTCAGATGGGAATGGTGAAGGCCCGGGTTCCCAGAGGGAGGAATTACCGGGCCCTCCGTACTCGAAATGGCCCAGTAATTCCACATTCTGGGAACCCGGTAAAGGGGCCCGGTTTGGCGGCAGCTATGGAGCTAATAGCTTTTCCCCAAGGGGGAAATTAATTTCCCTCCATTCATGGTGGGTTGATGCCAGTTTAGGGTCCTTGTGTAGGTACATATTTTGATTTTTATTAAAGGTTTTATTGGTTTCAAACTAGTACAACATAATAGCAAAATAAACTTTTAACAGTAAAACAACATAATCCACAAATCCCAAAGTACAACAGATTTCCACATTCAAAATAAAAAGTAGTAGCAGGGATGTAATGAGGGACCTTCACTCGAAAGTAGCAAAAAGGAACACTCAATAAAGCCAAGTTTCCATAGTAACCCCCCAGCTCAGCAGGTCTGCCCTACTGCCCTGCTCATAACAATTCACACATCCACAGACACCAATTTACTGCCTGACCTGCTGGCATAATCAGCACTGGGCCAATTATTGAGTTGACAAATTTAAGCATTCCCAAAACTCAACCTATTTGTTGTACCATTAGAAGCCAGTGCCAACATTCTTCCATAGATAGGCATCCTATTCCCTCCAGATGTTCCCCCATGTATAAGGATTAACGCTCAGTTAGTGCCCGATATTCCATCGCGATATGAAAGAGCGATTCTAACTGGTCCTCTTTCTCACAAAATCTGCACAGATTATTTTCCACCCTAGTTTGATGACGTTTAAACTGTATCTCACAGGTGGGCATAACATTCAGGTGGCATTGCAAAAGAAGGACCCTGTAAAAATGGCGAGGGAAATTTGCACAGATCGATTGGCAGATCATGTCGGTCCTTCTTTTCTACCCACCATTTGAATGTTAGGGGGGGCAATAGGTCTGGCTTCACTGGTGTTAATACAATCTGCCCTCTCCAAAGTCATCTTTGCCTTAAGAGGGTTCACCTTCAACAGATCAATGTCCGCCCCACAGTTAGACAGTGTCCCATTCATTCTATCGAACCATGGGTTCAAATATCTTTCATTTAGCATGCTCACAGTTCTCGAGATGGCAAATGGGGTAGTGCCCTCTAACACAATACACTTCCGATATAGAGAGATCTTCCACAGGACTATAGAGGCCAGCGAGGGTAGTCATAGTTTATATCGAATATTGGCTATTGGCAGGGACTTTGGTAGTCTTAGTAAACTACGCCAAAGGTACCCCTCCATCAGGGGCCAGACTTTTTTACTTAGGTTGAGCAATGTTTCGCTCCGTACGTAAGGACCTTTTGCCCATAAAAGGTGAGAATTGGTGTAATATAAAAGGTCACATAGCGCCTATGGATGGTGACTCCTTAGTTTGTCAGGTTATTTAGTATATTTCTCAGCCAGTCCAAATATGCACTTTCATTTATGTTTTTTTTATTTAAATTCCTAAGTATATACTAGTTTTCACTACTTCTAGCTGGCTGACATTCCTTAAAGGAATGGTTCGGTCAAAAAATGTTATTGTCCCTACGGGTCACCCTTGTGTTTTTAAGCCTAAGTCGCTCGATTTTAGAAAAATTTCCTATGGCCCTTACCCGAGTTTTTGTCCATTAAACGCACGTGAAACAGGCACCAGGACGCTGCCATTTTGTGATAATCCTATCACTTGCCCCATCGCCCTGGCTCACCTGCTTTTGCGGCACTGAATCATATCCCCCGCCCCTGAGCCTGATATTATCAAAACATTCCTATTCCCAGCCTCTCTCCGTGACGTTACTGTGCTGCGTAAGCCATCTTCACACAGAACCCGGAAACCAACACAGATCAACTCACAACACAGCACGCCACAATTCGGAATATGAAACTGTACTTTAAAATCAACAGCAATATGGTACATTTGGTAAAGTACTTTATTTGACATTAAATGTTTAGAGAATATTCAGTAATTTTTTTTTCTTTTCTCTCGATCGGAAAATCCGGAAAAGTTTATCGTGAGTCACGCGCTGTTCCTTTATGGTACACAGGGTGTTGGTTTTCGTTAAAAGAAGCACTTTGGACGCACGGTGAACTGCAAGGCTGTTCCATCAACTAGGCACTAGGCCACTGTAAAGGTCGATATTTTGTTTCTAGCCGCTAGTAGCGCGTAAGGGCATATGGCCCCTTGGCGATCATCCCATAATATAGTCAATGTAGTGCAGTTGTTTACAAGAAGCTGCAGCTGGAGGTTGAAAAATCTGTCTTGCGGGGTCTGGAATAGGTGGCAGTGGCAGTACGGTAGGATGTACCTGTTTAGAAAACATAAAAATTGAAATTAGTCTCACCAGCCGATCTTTATTACTATTATTCATTTTATTTATTACGGGCGAGCTGAAACTATTTGCTTGCGAGGATAGTGCAATGGAGTATGTTAGGCTTTAAAAGCAATGCAAAAACTAACGAAATAAATTGAGGGAACCACACAAACTAATGATTTTTTTTACCGTTGAACCAATGAGAAACGACTGTTTGTCTACATGCGTGTCGAATGGACACATGCATGCCCATGTGCCCGGTAGAAAGACGATCCCACAAATGTTGTACTTGCTCTTCATTCATTCATTCATTAATTAATTAATTCATTCATTCATCCATTCATTCATTCATTCATTCATTCATTCATTCATTCTGGAATAAAAGCGTCTAAAGAGTTACTTACATTATATTTGCCATTTCCATTGTATCTCTGCGTAATGCAGTCCGTAAATCCCACTGTGTTCGTGCCAACGATTTTTCATATACTGAACTAACATGAAACTCGGTCTAGTTTCAGAATTTTCAGCCTTATCGTCTCTTACGTTATTGCCCTCCTCCTTCAAATGAAGTCCTTTCGGCATGGTCCCTGTCTCTCAAGGTAAAAAAACAATAGAACCTTATACTGCCAGTGCGATTTGCGGGCCTCTTCAGCCCGCAAGCAAAAAATCAAAGCCGCTGACCTTCATTCTGCATGAGCGTACATTCTTACTTTGCAACATCCAGTCTAAAGCCATCTTTGAGAACTTGAATTTTCGACTCCATGTTTGTACTAGGCCTCAATGTGCAAATGCGAACTGGCTTCTCTCCCATCTGCAACGCCTCGCTTGACGCTTACTAAGGCCCTCAATTTTGTCCTTGTTGTCCGCAAGCTTTGCAGCCCTAGAGAACCATAACTATGGAGACATTGACTTTTTGGGGGAGGGTCAGGGAAAGTATAAAGTACCCGAGGAGTTGAGTTGAAAGTGAGATTTATTGTTTATTTGTTTTATTATTTGCAATACGCAAGCCTCCCCTCAGTTAACAGTGCGCAGCATTTATATGAGATTGCAAAACTTAGTTACAGCAACAAAAATATATACATACACATATTCACAAGGTCAGCGATATGAGGTGAATAGAGAGAGAAGTCAAAGATGACACCCATGTTGTTCGCCACCCAGGATGGTGAATGGAGGGTTTACGGTTAGCATACTTTGTATGCACACTGTACAATAACATTATTTTCAAAAAGACAATCAGATTACAATGATTTATTTAAACCGGGATTTGAACTTCTCAACATGCTCTTCTTTGGGTGGACATGGCACAGTGGCAATGTTTGGTGGCAATGCATCAGTGCTCTGCACAGAAACGCTCAAAATTCCATATCTGTGCTTCTCTAGTACACTAACAATAAGGCCTTTAACAAAGTCGAACTCCATTTCCTCATATACTGGTTTTACCCCCCATTTCTTAGTTCTTTTTCCAAAGGTCGTAGTGTAGCGAGGCATCCCTACATTTACCGTACTCCTAGACTCTTCACGGCCCACATTCTCATTATGGGCCAAGACCGCTAGTAGAGTCCTATGTTTCATGCCCTGTAAGCTGAAATGCAATCGCTTTGGCCTGTACTTTAGGCACATATTGTTGAATTCTCATGTGTGACAGAATTCTGTCAGTCCCCTCAAATCTCTTGATAGAGTTTTATCGAAAACAATCTTCTCAATGGCTTTGTGTGTAGGTGAAGATGCAATCAACCACTTCTTAGTCCGTGCCTCCTCTGTGGACAAAGGGCCATGTTCACATTGGTGGAAATGTTGGTTTTCTGTCCAGCGGTGAACATTGGTACAGTGGTGCATCAGTGACTGCCATTTTTCAAGTAGGATTTCCACTGACCCTTCACAAGTTTTGGAGCTCCACCAAAGATGGTTGCTGATAGACTGGGACCACTGTGAAATGCTTTCAAAACCTTTTTTTTTCCCTGCAGCCGAGATTTCTTATTGATTGATTTAGCAAGATGCCATACGTCAAATTGATGTTTAATATGTGGGGACTGCTCTCTCATTGTCTTGGCAATTGAAACATGTCTGTCCGTGGCTATGAGGTTGATGTGCATTCCCCTTGATTGTAGATATTGCAATGATTTTATAAATCCTAATTTTGGAACACCTGCACGACCACCGAACTCACAATTTTCTTACTATCCATGTCCTGAAAGTGGTAGGTGCAGTGCTTGGCAGAAAATCTAGGGCTGTCGCACTGTCTATCGCCGGCTAGCCTGAATCGTTTCCCTTCGAATGTACTTGCTAGAGACAATTGTTCAATTTTCCAAGCATCACTAATGGCCGGAAACAGATAATCATGTTGGTATTTGTAGTACTGCGTTTTAGAAATGAAATGGAGTCCCACAAACTGAAAGAAAGACTCTAACTTTCTAAAACTGGACCCACTAAAAAGTGAGGCAGCTGCACACAGTAGATTTCCTGCTGGCAGCTTCCCCAGCATCGGTTGTGCAGACCATGAGAACGCATGATTTAATCTACAGGCGACATGTATTTTGACGTTACTGCCTTGTTTGTGACAAGTCACATGAATCAATGGCTCCCCACATACTTCCCCTCCAACTGAATGCCCACATTTCAGCATCAACAACTGTTGAATACTATGTATTTGCCCTCTTTCATTAGACTGTCATCCGGCATGAACGTTGTTTCGTACTGTGCTGTTGAGGACATATCAACAAATTTGAAAGAAATATCGCTGATATCAAGTTCTGATGCATCGTTGGGTGCTGCTGCTGGTTCATTCTCTGTCATTTCAACATCTGTTACTTCAGCATTGATGGGAGAACACAACAATGTCGACAGCTTTTTGGGTGGCATTTTTTGGCGGGTGTAGATTGTGTGAATTAATCTGCGACTACTTCAGAGCTATCGTCAATACATTCAGTATCATCTTCTTTTGGTGGTGCGGTCGAACTGTAGCACTGGTCCAATAAAACTTTACTGGATTCTCCGGACACATTCAATTCATGTTCTGGCCATTGGACATGAGCATCTCGAGTCTCAACACGCCGCATCTGAATTAATAGTTCCTCCATAGTGTAAATGATCTGGCAAGCAACATCTCTCATTTGCTTCACTGTCTGTGTATGTATAGTTCGTACACCCACGGGTAACTAGAGGACAGATTGGAAAAGGGATGTTCATTTTAAACACAATATTAAGTATAGTACAATTGACAGGAAAAAAACATAATATAGTCTCCAACACAAAACAATTCCTAAAATGATGAACTGTTTGTAACTAACCTTATTTTTGTTTCTTTTCTTTGCAACTTTCTTGACTCGAACTTCAACATCTGCACGCTGTTGCTCCGATTCATTTCCACATGTCTTCCCTTCCTCTTTCGCTGCAACAACTATATTTTCTGGATCCGCATAGACAGCACGGAATGACGCTCCATTGACTCCCTGAAACATAGTACTTTCATTACTATGTATCACAATATTGAAAACATAAAACACACGTGAGGACGAACACACAGGTACATATCAATAGCTAAACATGAATTAAACATTCTGTAGAAGAATCAAACAACAAGTATTCGAGCTCTGATGATCTAGTTCGATGGAACTGTCAGTACCCATACCTCTGGCTCCGCATGGACTGCCATGAATGGTTGTGTTGGAGAGGAGGCATCAGCAACTCCCTGAAACTCAGTACTTGCATTAGTATGGTTTTCAATATTGGAAACATAACACACACTTGGGCTCGATGGCACAGGTACATATAAAGAGGTAACCACAAATGATGCATTGTCTAAAAGAATCAAGGAATATCTAAATACGATCAGATTTCATAGACTTATTTCTCTGATTTCTTTACATCTGCATCACCTACAAGGGATGTTGTAATTGTAGAGGAAGCTCTGTCGTCTCCATGAAACACAGTACTTGCATTAGTATGGTTTTCAAAATTGTAAACATAACACACACTTGGGGTCGACGGCAGAGGTACATATAAAGAGATAACCACAAATGATGCATTGTCTAACAGAATCAAGAAATATCTAAATATGATCAGATTTCATTGACTTATTTCTCCGATTTATTTACATCTGCATCATCTAAATGGGATGTTGTTATTGTAGTGGAAGCTCCGTCGTATCCTTGAAACACAGTACTTGCGTTAATAGGGAAGAAAGTATAGCAAATGGAATCACGTTATATGATGACGCTCGATGGAGCTGTCAGTATCCATACCTTGTGCTGCCGAAGAATATGTAGGGATGTTGTAAACGTAGTGCGCACTTCCGAAAGCTGTTGCGCTAATTCGTATACGCAAGGTTCTGACTCCACTTCCCCTGGAATTACTTGAATGTCAGGCCCTGCATCAAGTGCAGGGGTTGACGCTCCATCAACTGCCTGAAAGATAGTACTTGCATTAGTAAGGATTACAATATTGAAAACATAACACACACTTGGGGTCAACCGCACAGGTACATATCAATGGCTAACCACGAATTAAACATTGTGTAGAACAATCAAACGACAAGTATTCCAGCTCTGATGATCTAGTTCGATGGAGCTGTCAGTATCCATACCTCGTGCTGCTGAAGAACATCTAGGGATGTTGTCAGTCAATGTGGTGGACGCTTCAGCATCTCCCTGAAAGACAGTACTTGCATTACTATGGATAACACTAATCATAACTGAAAACAAACACAAGTGGACGATGACTAAGCTGTATATCAATTGGAAAGCACTAACCAAACATTCAGTAAATAATTACATGATACAATAAAAATATTACTTGACATGCATAAAACAACTCTGTAGCGGAATAGCCAAGTAAGATTACCTGATACGCGCTAGAAGTGGTTGATAACTGCGAGCACGTCACGGATGTAGAATGTTCTTGCTTCAGATTCAAGGGATAGTCAAGCAGTTGTAAAGGTAAATTATTGATTGATAATGAAATGCCAATATTAAAATTGCCATGTAAGGAGACAGAATACTTGAGAGTAATGCTATTGAAAATGCGCAATATAGCACAGTTCCCTGTGCCCATATATAGATTTCGTTTGTGGGTTATGAAATCAAAAAAGAATATATTGATAAATGTCATTATTCAAAAAGCTATACACTCATATCAATGTCGAAAGTATTACAAGGGACACAACACCTAAAATATCAATGAATCCATTCATGTACCTACACACTACCGCAAGGCCTAAAGCTAAATCCGGACACTTGACTCAACAGTGGCGTAATGTGGACGAATAGAGTGGGAATAGCGTTCGCGAGCAATTTTCGTGTTGTTTGCCGTTTATTCTTCTTTGTTACCCAAGATGTTGTGTACATGTTCGAGGAAAGGTGCCGGCTGCAGATGCGGTATCGATCACCCCTCTTGTCCTCTACGACTTGTTGGACTCTACTTTCCAGCTCATCCAGTGGATATCCGCAATGTCTGACCCATTCTGTTATTCGAGCAACAGTTTTCGGGAATACATGCATTGTAGTGCCTTCATATTTAGCATGGGTCTTTGAAGGGCAACCGCTAATCGAACAGACAGGTATTGTTGAAAATTCTGAAAAGTAAATATCGACATTATTATACAATCTTGATGAATAAAAATGTGATACAAAAGTAAATGAACCATACAATGTTCAATGCAAGGTTTGTTTTGGGTGCAGGACCTATACCAGTTCATCATGTGAGGCTTAGTATTTGCATAAATTGCATAAATTTATAAATGATGTGACTAAACTCTGAACATGTGACTCGTCCCTTGGATGTTCTGTCTTGCACGAGAAGGAAACATGCTTACATTATAGACTGGACCCCGAAGGATGCAATTCGATGACAATTGACACAGATGAAAATAAATAGATCTATTGATGGCATAACAATGGAAACTCAATTTAATATCAATGAGACCAATGAACAAAGCACTATTGAGTACTCTACTCGCAAATAGATAGAAATTTAAAAATCAACGAAATATGACTAGGATACATGGCCTTACCTTGACCAACAAACAGTTGGATTCAGCAAGCAGAGCAGTATGTTGCAGGAGAACAGGTAGATGGCCACAGGTAGCACACTGACGAGTTTGCTCGAAGCGGTCACAGAAGTTCACGGATAGCACGACGACGAGCAGATTAGCATAGATCTCAGTGGTTCTCAGGTAGCACGTTCAGGAGTTGACTTGCAAAGAACAAAGATGTTCTCATGAGACATATCAAGTGGTTTATAAAGTATTACAAACAGGGGTGTGTTTGTGAATGAATGACGTGTGTATGTCGTGGTATTATGTGGTTTGCCGGGGGCCGGCCAGCGTGAGGGTGGTCCTGGCCGGACACACGGGGTCTGAGGAGGCCATGTGATCGATGGGCCCTTGGCGTGGGATACCTTTTGAAGTGTACATGCTGTTTGGCACCTTGGCCGTTCGCCCCCCTGACAGCCCCCCATGGCAGCATGCATCCACTGGTGCAAACTGCCTTTGATAGAGGGGGGTGGGATGGATGGGCATGGGGCGTGCAGATAAGGCACAGGAAGACTGCTGAATGGAGACACACTTATGTGGATTGCAGGGCGGTAACCTGCTTCAAGGGGGAGCCCTGCCTGTAGACACAGAGTCTGAGGAGGCCATGTGAGTGATGGGCCCTTGGCGTGGGATACCTTTTGAAGTGTACATGCTGTTTGGCACCTTGGCCGTTCGCGCCCCTGACAGCCCCCCATGGCAGTGCGCATCCACTGGCGTGAACCGCCTTTGATAGAGAGGGGTGGGATGGATGGGCCTGGGGCATACAGATAAGGCACAGGAAGACTGCTGAATGGAGACACACTTATGTGGATTGCAGGGGGGCGGTCTGCTTCAAGGGGGAGCCCTTCCTGGAGACACGGAGTCTGAGGAGGCCATGTGAGCGATGGGCCCTTGGCGTGGATACCTTTTGAAGTGTACATGCTGTTTGGCACCTTGGCCGTTCGCGCCCCTGACAGCCCCCCATGGCAGCGCGCATCCACTGGACTCGTTATTATGGACTTTTGTTTTTGTTAAACTAACCACTTTTTTTACTTTATATAGTTATACTTCGCCTTTGATAGGGGAGGGGGGTGGATGGATGGATGGGCCGGTGGGTGTGCAGAAAAGGCACAGGAAGACTGCTGAATGGAGACAAGCTTGATTCATTTAAAAAATCGAAACAACCGTTGTTAAAACGTATGTGGTGTTTTATTTTGTTTCTTTTTTTGATGGCACAAAAATACAAAACTTTACACATTGTACAGGTCAGGTTGCAGCAAAGCGAGGGAAAATCCCCTGTACTGACCGAAAGTTTCTCTTATGGCACGAACGGCACATGGGGGTATTAATCTTCGAACGCCGTGTCCAAGCCTCCCGTGATGCCACCATGTAAAGGAACGATAGGCCACCAGCCAGTAGCACCGGTGAAAAATAATGATGCTTGTGGGATGTTTTTATCCATGCATCCGCGCCCTACCTCAAAACTGTGCAGTACTGACATGGAAAACATCATGATGGCCAGAGATTCCCAGAAAATGCCCAGGGAAGTGCATGAAGAATAGGCTGCCACCCATTTTGCCGATGTTATGGGCACAGAAGGGCACTGCCTAAAACCACCATTGGTCTACCCACACAGTAGCCTGAAACCATTGGGAATGGCAATGCTGATTGCCAAAAGCAACCTAGAATTGGGGGGAATTCATTTTCTTAAATCCCAAAAATGGGTGCATTACCAGTACTCACCACTATCAGAAAGCCGGCGTTTTAAAACAACACCAGACTTTTTTTTTTTTGTGTCAAACTGAATAAATGAACCCAAAGCAGGCCAAAGAAAGAATTACTGAGAGGTGGATCCAATGTAAAGTTATATTCTGAAGTGACTTGAAGGTTTATAACAAGACTGGCTGAGCTGTGGATTTCAGCAGTTTAAGTAAATTTGGACTGAAAGACACTAAAAATCTAAATGTTTAAAAGAAATGAGTGACCTACTTTTGAGTGTCACATAGGTTGCAATTGTTTAAATGTCATAGTTTTAAACTTAGAATCACCATTCTAGCTGCATATGTAAAATGGTTAGTTTTATTTGAATGCAGAAAACTGGGTAACTAAAAGTGACATTAGCTGGGGGCTGGCTTAAGGAACTGAATTCTGCCTACCAGCTACCCCCGACAGGAGTTGAGACTTGCACAACAGCTGTGTTCCCAGGCCTACCTGCCTTTTGCTGCTCCCACCAAAAGGGATAAGACACTTCTCTGATTGAATTACCTGGGCTCTGCAGGAAATTGAACAAAGCCCTGTCCTGACTCAGGCAAATGTTTTATTATGGGGCCGTAAAAGTGGCTTCCTCCTGGAAGGAAAGGGGAGGATCACTGCCTGTGAGAGCAAGCTGGCTTGGCAGAACTGGAAAAACCAGAAATTCAACCTTGTGCTGGGGGGAAACCACACCCCTGTAGCCAGAATATGGTTTTAGAAAAAGATGAATAACTCATAGTACGGACTTGTCATAATTATTTAAATGATACCATAATTCTTGTGATTTTTCTGCCCACATTTTAAGAGGTTTTTAGAACCGGTGGCATGATCTGGGGGCAAGCTAGCAGTTAAGAGGGTATTACTTAAAATGTATGCATGTTAAAAATCTGACACTTCATCAAGTAATGTCCATACTCCTTGCGCACATGTGTATAAATTTGGGGTAATGTCCGATATTACGAAACCAGTTAAAAAGTGCAAATGTTGCAATTCCTGAATGCAAGCTCCCAGGAAGAGCAGATTTGGACAGGGTATACCTCCTGTGATATGTGATGGGTGCATGTAATTTTAAACAAATGTGTACCTGTGCAAATATGTCTTTTGGGTCAAAATATAGATTGTGTGCAATTTGACAGGGGTGGGTTCTCTGTACCATAAACAGACCTCATCATGATGACACTTCATTTCATTCCCCCAATCAAGGGGAAGAGGATGAAGTGGCCAATGACAAGTGGAGAGGGGTAGGGCCTAGGAAGCTAGCCTCTCCACCCATTTTCAAAACACATAAAAGCAGACAGTCAGGACAGATAGGGACATTCAATTCCATTTGCTGCGGAGCATGCTGCCGGACCATACCACATCCAGAGATCCAGACTTCAAATCCATCAATCTCCAGAGAAAGCTGTGCAGAAAGATCCAGAAGCAGTGCTGTACCCAGAGAGAGCAGAGCTGACCCAGACCACTGTTAGCAGAACCAGAGAGCTGACCTAGATCACTGTGAAGTGCCGAGACCAGACCAGAGTCCAGTCTAAAACCTGACCAGATCCGTTGCGAGGCCCATTCTATTTCTAAATATATTGTGAGTACCTAGCAGAACTGTGCAGAACCAATCTCTTAGTTAAAATAATCTAATCCAAGCTATTTTAATCTAAGTAGAACTGCCTCCTAACTGTCACCTGTCATTTCTAGCTGCTAGCTGTCACTTGTCACTTTGAACTTTAAAATTTCAAATCTGAAAAACAACCTTTACCATATCGCTCATATCTCCGTGACCGTTTGTCTTAGAGACTTGCAGTAACTTTCCTCTGAAAGCTGGGAATCTTGGCTTTTCAACGAACCTAGAACCGCATTCCTATTCCATACACTTTTGCCGCAATCGCGAAAAACGCACTCGCAAATTTGCCGCGATTTCCAAATTTCTCCACGTGTGAAAACAGCAGATTCCTTGCTTTCCTTGCTAAAAATTTGTTTGCCTCTTAAGAACCATCCCTGAATCATTGCTAGAGTGAGCCTGGACTAATATTAACTAGATACCACTCACCCTGAACCTCTAGAGGGAATTAAAAGCATTTTAGCAAATTTTTCACTTCATTGCCAGCACATATAAAAGCATTTTGGGCCTGTGTTTCAAACTTCTGTAGTCTAAGCTTGCTGGGGTGAACTGAATTACATTTGAATGCATTTCTGAGAACTGTGTGCTTTCCTTCCATTTCCTTGCATTGCATAAAGGGGGGAGGCGATTGCCAGAGAAAAGTGATTACATTGTTTTGTTGAAATCATATTGAGTATTTTCTGTATTGCATTTTCATTCAACATTACATCCATCTGAACTTATATAAAGCATTCTCTACCACCTTATTCTTCTGTTCCTATTCACAAGTGTGCTAGTGCCAGACTATCCATTATTGATTACTGCTCAGATTCAGTGTGATATTCAATTATTAAATTATTATGAAGTGTGATATATATATCTATTGTTTAAATTATCAAATAAACCTTTTAACTTGCAAAACAGAACTACTTCTTGGCTCAGTGGGGTCAGGGGGATTCCAAGAGAGGGGTGTTATATAGGGGTAGTCATCCAGAATGCATGAACTGGACATAAAGATATATCAATAAGGGTTTCCATTCAGTATCCCAGACTAGGCATTGACTTAGCTGTAGTGTTGAATTGAATCCTCTTACAAATTGGGGGCTCGTCCGGGACGTTTGGCTTAGATCTATCACTTGTGCAGATTAATACAGTGTGCCAGCTGACCAGATACACATATCCGGTCGGATCACCACGCTGTGTTACGCTGTAAAGCACTCCTCAAAGGAACGCTCTAAGGAAAAGGTCTGTTTTGCAAAAATAAAATATAAACTTCTGTAAGTCAGGACAGAGACCAATCTCTAGAATGACGACCATAGTAGACATGAAAATAGCCAGAGAGCACTTCTTACATAAGTTATTTGTGAGAGGTGAGTGGACTCACCAGGACCGCATGGTCTGGTTGCAGGCCATCACGCAACAGGTCACGGAAACAGGGTCAGATATATGGAGAGATCATGGTCCCTTACATGTGGCCCTGAGTGAACTATACATGGCTCCTAAAGCTAAGGATGAACAAGACAAGATGGTTAGGATAGCGGCATACCTGTACCTATATATGGGAGGCATGCAGGATAAATGTACTGAAAGCCAAGATCTGGCGAATAAGCGACAGATGGCGTTAGAGAACGTCCAATCCGACCTGGTCTCTTCTGAGCAGAGGCTGCAGGGGAGCCAGGAGTCAGAAAATGAGAGTAGACAGCACATCATTAAAATAAAGAAGGATATGGACATCCTGCAACAGGAAAAGGCTGACCAGGATACCAGATTTCTGGCCTTGCAGAAGGAGTACCAAGAAGGTTTGGACTCCCTACTGCAGAGCCAGAAAAAGCTGGAGCAACAGTTAGACTTCAATAGGGTATGTGCTGAGCAGGTAGTCACCCCGCAAAGCCACCTAGATAGGGAGAAGGCAGAGAGCAATAAACTGATTCTGAAAGACCTGGATACCCAGGCAGAGTTTGATCAGGAGCGCAAGAAGGCTGGTGCCTTCCAAAGGCAAAGGGACGACCTGACGGTACAGATGCAGACTCTTAGTCAGGAAAGGGACACCTTAGGCCAGGAAGTCTGCCACTTAAAAAGAAAAATGGATGAAAATCACCTGGCCCACCAGGGACTGGGCGACCTTCAAAAAGAACACCAGAATTTGTTAGAGCACACCAGGAGGGTGGAGGATGCTCTAGCAAGAAAGGAGCAGGCCAATAGGGACACAGCTCAGGAGGTAACCCTCCTGCAGCAGAGACTGGCCCAGTACTCCAGGACCAATCAGGAGGCACAGAGAGAAAACGAGGCTCTCTGCCAGCACAATGATAGGCTCCAATAACAGGTAGCGATGCAGGAGAGACTGATAGAGTCTAGTAAGGCCTTAACTGAGGAACTGAATGCGCAGGCTCTTGCATTGCAACAGGGAGCAGGGGCGGATAGAGACCAAGTTCGCTGGGAAAGGGAAACTCCTGAGCATAACCTCAGGAGCCCTAGTACCAGAGGCCTTTATCTCTCTCAGTCCCTGGACTCTGCCACCCCCATGTCCCCTGGCGCACATGAGCACTGGGCCACAGGGATGGCAGATTACTATCCAGCCAGAAGCATGGGGCTCATAGGCCAGTACCTCCCAGGAATGGATGGGCGGGCATCCGGGTATGGGCACCCAAGCACAGTGCAATTTAGTGGGGAACCCCAGGAGAGTAGGCCCATTAAGGGCATCCTGAAAACCTCTGCCCAGTTAGGTCAGTGGGGGGGGTACCCATCAAATCCTGGCAGCAAAGAGGAATCTGAAGACTCCTCTGAACGGTACAGGACACAGGAGACCAGGTACCCACATTCTGCCAGCTATTCCCAGGCTCACAGAATCCGGGAAAACCTGGAAGATCAGACAGGAACCTCTGGGAGCAGTGCCTCTGAGTGAGAGCATGAATGGACAAGGGTTACCCAAACCAAAAAGGCCAATAAGGCAAAAAGGGCCTTGATTAAGGACCCATTGAAACAGATTAAGGCAATCAGGAGTGTCATCACGCCTTATCATAAGAACACCAAGTACTCTGTTTGGGAACACTTGGAGCTCTATGAGCAAATGATGGAGACTTTTCATTTGAAGGACAGCCAAAGCTGTATCCAATATGTAAAGTGGACATTCTCCCCAGAGTACTCCAGTTTCTTTGCAGGGCTGGAGGACCAAAATCATTCCAGGTGGTCCACCTATAGGGCGGCCATATTAAAACATTTTTCTGTTCACAGAAATCCCCAAGAGGCTCGCAAGGCAGCCTACAATTTACAATGTGGGGAGGATCAGGCCCCACAAGAGTTTGTGCAGGAGTTAAAGCGTGCTTTTGCACAGACCACAAGAAGGGTGCGCACGGATAGCAGAGAATTTATTAATACGTTTTTCCATGCCTTGCCCAAATACATAATGACCCAGCTCGTGAGGGATTTTCACGAGAAAAGATCTTTAGACTGGGTCATTGAACAGGCGACCCGAATCTATGAGGTGCAGAAGCCAATAGAAAATAAAAATAATGCGCCCAAAAACCCCAAAGCCAACAACGCCCCTGCTGCTGCCAAGGTGGCAGAGGTAAAGGTCACCCCCGTTTTAGAGTTGGAGAATAGTGGGCCTAAAAACCTACCTGCACCTAATAATGCTAGGCCCAGAAGGTCCTCGGGCCAGTCACAGACAGGGAGCCAGGGAGGCAGCCCCACAAATGGGGTCCCTCACTCTCCTGATTATGTAAGCCCCCGTTACAAGGGAAATCGACCCATCCTGGGTTATGTGTGGACTCCTCCAGCCCAAGGGGGGGGATCCAGCCAAGCACCTAACCCAGGGAACTTCCCTCCCAACTTCCCACAGGAGGGCAGAAATTCTCCAAATCCTAGGCAGAACTTTTCCCCAGGTATCCACCCAATTTCCAACCCCAAAATCATCCATCCTTCTTTCCCCAATTCCCTGAGCCCAGACAACCTAATCCGGGAGAGGGGAGGCCAAGGGTGGAGGGGTATCAAAATCTTCCCAACCAGGGGTACTACCAGAGAAGGGATAGCTACCCTTCCTGGGATCAGCCCAGGGGAGAAAACAGGGCCCCGTATCAGCCTGAGCGGGTTTCCCAGTTAGAGCGCCAGGTCCAAAATATGGCACGGGATCTGGGTCACATACTGAGGGCTCAACAGAACCCTCAGATGAGCGTGCCACCGCAGAATGCCCCAAACTCTGGACCTGGTGCTCCAGAACAATGACGGGGGTAGCACCCCGATAACTCACCGGTTCCCAGGGAGGAGGCACAAAGGGAAGGGGGGTGTAAAGCCTTGGAGGAAGCATCCTTCCTCACTTGTAAACAGCCCCTGGAAACCCAGGAACCGGAAACAAAATCTCTTGCCCCTGAAAGTCTGCCTCCTAAGGAGCAGAGGGGGGGTAGGAGAAACAAAAGACCCAAACAGACTCAGTTTGAGGAGGAGGTACAGATCTTCCAATTTGAGGGAGAGGGATCCTCAGAGGATCCTGGGAAAAGGATCTTCTCCTTCAGAGAGGGGGGAACTCCTCCCAAAGAAAAATGGGTCCCTAGGGATGCAAATCCAGACTGGGGAGATGTGGAGACTGAGCTACCGCCACCCACCATCTCATCCCAGAACCAACCGCAAGAAAATCCCCTGGTTCAAACCCATCCTGATGACTGCCTCCAAAAAGGGCGGGGCGTCCCAGAACCGGAACCAGGGGAACCCACAATGGCTCTGATCTCCAGTTGCCAACTTTTTCTTTCAGATTCCCAAGGCTCTCCACAGAATTCTGCCCAAATCTCTTCGCTAGCAAGGTCCAAAACCAGAAAGTTAGCCCACCAGTTGTCCAAAAATGTACATTATCTGTGCCCCCTTGAGGAGAAGGAGGGAAGATACTATGCCCCGGTACAAGTACAGGGGCAGGGTACAATTTTGGCACTGGTGGACACTGGATCTCAAGCTACCCTTCTATCCAGAAGGGCCTTTGACGAACTGAATGCAGGAAGGGGAGAGAATTACCAAATTCCTCTCACCTCTCTTCCTGGACAACTGCAGAACTTTGACGGGAAGGAAATTCCCGTTGAGGGGACTGCAGACTTGGACATTAAGATCGGGCGACACAAGGTGAAACACCCGGTCATGGTAGTGACTCCAGAGGGCACCCCTTGTTTACTGGGGAATGACCTCCTGAGGAGGTTGTCACCCTTAATAGATTGCGTAAACACGGTCCTCTGGACCCAGACTAGCCGACCAATAAAATTAAAACAGAGTGTCAACCATGTTAGTTTAAACGGCACCTGCCACATGGTTGAACAAAAATCTGACCAATTAGAATTTCACTTCCAGAATAGCCAAATTCCAGACGTTACAGTAATAGCAGTAGGACAACAGACTGCTGATGGAGGGTCCTCTCTATTTCTGAAAATCAACCTTCCTTCCAGTCTAAAGTTGTACTCCACGCTGGAAGTAAACATTCTGAGATTCTATACTAATCCACAATCAGAAACTCCCACTCCTATAGTCCAGAAAGATGTGAAATCAGCTCAGAGCCTGGCTGATATTCAGCAAATTGGAGAGCAGTTGTTCATCCCTGTCCAATTAAATGATGGGAAGGACTCTGTTCTCGCTCGAGTGTGTGTGAACAACGGTAAGAGCTTCATCAGCAAAGCCATGTTCCGCCAACTCCCAAAAGATCCAGCCATTCCCACCTTCAAACTGATAGACAAATGGGAAATGGACCTGGAAGCACATAATTCCAAACATCTCCTGCCAAGCAGGTGTATGCTCAAAATCTCCATTGGCAACAAGAGCATAGTCCACAATTGTTGGGTCGTGCGAGACGTCACTGCCGCCTTTTACTTAGGCAGTGACATTCTCAATCGCTTTGCCATTAGTTTGGACCTAATAAACTTCAAAGCTTGGTCCCGATTAGCGGATAATCCCATGGGCTTTGATGATCCAGAAAAAGCATTTAGGTCAGCTCAATTGCTACCTTATGCAGTTGAAATTCAGATCAAAGAGGAGGTCACCATTCCAGAAAGGACCCGACAATTCTCCCTGGAAGTGAAAGCTAAAAGAGGACAATATTTGCAAAACCCTGATGCTTACATACATCTAAACGCTTCTCTCCAACAGCAAGGGTTGGGGGTAAACCCAACTCCATTAGTCAACATAGAACATGACACCATTCTAATAGAGGTGGATAACAGCGACTTGAAGAGTATTACTCTAGCCGCAGGCACCATTATTGGAATGGCGGTTGATGACCGACATTTTTCCATCGATTTAGGTAATGAACTGTTAGGACCAATCCCCAAGGACTGTTTTGACAGTGACAGTGAGGACAATACAACAACAGACAGGATTTTTACCCGGCATGGGGGGAACTTCCTGGTGTACACTTCTTGCCCTTATGGTAAGGAAGATGTGACTTGTGACTTCAGGAGGGATGAGGTGATTTTCCAGGTCCATGAGGGCTGCCTTTCCCACCTGAAGCCTCCAGTCCAAATCAGCACTCTGACCAGGGACTTCTCCACCCAGCTGGAGGAGGCCGCTGAGATAGCCAAACCAAAAGTCTTTCCAGGCTTCAGGCAGATGGTGGAAGAGAGAGTCAACCTAGCTGATGCCTGTGTGACTCTGGAACAAAAGCAAAAGTTGAAACAAGTTTTCTTGGATTTCCAAGATCTCTTTGCGGTAGACTCATATGACTGTGGTCGCACGGACATCCACACAACAACAATCCCCAGGGACCCTGGCATGACTCCTGTGTTTGTGAAGCAATATCGCTTGCCTCTCGCATCAATGGAGTCCCTTACTGAAATAATTAAGAACCTTGAGTCCAGGGGAATAATCCGTCCCGTCCACAGCACCTTCAATAATCCGGTGCTGGGAATATTGAAGCCAAACGACCAGTGGAGACTCTGTGCCGACCTCAGGGAGCTCAACAAATGGGTCAATACTTCCCGATGGCCTCTTCCCTACATTGACCAAGGGCTGGCCCAGATTCAGGGGTCACAGGTATTCACTGCAATAGACCTGACCAATGGATACTGGACTGTGCCGGTCAGCAGGGAGGACCAATACAAGCTGGCTTTTACCTTTGGGGGCCAGCAGTATACATGGACCCGGACTCCCTTCGGATACCTCAACTCCGGCAATGAATTCAACATTTTCCTACATAAGGCCATGCCCGACCTGGGTGCGAGGGGTAACCTGTCTTATGTAGATGATGTCCTCATCAAAAGTTCATCTGTGGAGGAACACATAGCGGAGATCCGTTATGTTCTGACGCAGTTGAGGGCCGCCGGAGCAAAACTTTCCTTTCAGAAAGCACATTGGTGTAGAATCCGTGTTAATTTCTTGGGGCATGAGATTACTCCTCAGGGTCTCTGTCCCCAGGAAAAGAAAGTGGAAGCACTTCAGAAACTGAAAGACCCCACAACTCTGCGGGAACTAAGGAGCCTCCTTGGACTGACTAATTACAGCAGAAAGTTCATTGAGGGCTACGCAGAGATCACCAGACCCCTGATTCATCTCCTGAAGGGGGGGTCAAGTGGGAATGGGGTCCAGAACAAGCCGAGGCAGTAAGACAACTCAAAAGAAGCCTCTCACAAGCGCCCTGCCTAGCTTACCCTGTCAGAAACAAGGAGTTCTTCCTGCAGACGGGGTTCTCTAATACGTGCTTGACGGCAGTATTATACCAAAAGCATGACAAGATCAATAAAGTAATCTCCTATGCGAGCAAAACTTTATCCTCTGTGGAGGAAAAATTCAACGATTGTGAGAAGGCACTCCTGGCAACGGTGTGGGCATTGAAGAATTACCGCCCGTTTATCCAGGGGGAACACATCATAGTGGAGACTCCACACCAGCCTCTGCAATATCTCCAAAGTGATAGAATCCGGGCCGGAAATGTGAGTAATTCCCGAATTACTTCCTGGATTCTGTCAATGCAAGGCTTTCCTGTGGCGGTCAGATATGGCCAAAACAAGAAGAGTCCCCTCGCGCAAGGTCTGGCTGACTTGCATGATTGTGCTAGAGAAAACTGTCTCGAGGACGAAAGTCTAAAAATAAAGGACAACATGGAGGCATACCTTAATTCCCCCCACAAAGTCTTTGAAGAGGACAAGTGTGAGGGAATGCCCACTGTCTATGTGGATGGATGCTCTTACCATGTTGACAACAATGGGGAGAAAGAACTGGTGGCCGGCGTAGGGAATGCATGGGTGAATGAGTCCCCAGAACCCACCGCTGGATACAAAATTGGTCCTCGAAGTAGTCAGGTGGCAGAATTGATGGCTGTGCATCAGGCCATCCTCACTGCTGTCCAGCATCAACTCCACGAACTGGTCATAATCACAGATTCGGATTATGTACGGAACGGGTTCGTGGAGCACCTGGTTAATTGGAAAACCAGAGGCATGTTATGTGCTAACAACAAACCCTTGAAACATGGGAAGTTGATCCAAAACATTGATGATCTGGTCACCTCGAATGAGATGACCATCTATTGGAAAAAGATCAAGGGTCATTCCAAAGTAGAGGGACCAGACAAAACTGGAAATGACTTAGCTGATCAGCTGGCCAAAACCGGGGCCATCCAAGGGGATCTAATTGAGATTGAGTCCCTGTTGGGGGAAATCCAGGTCACTGCTATCACTAGGTCCCAGACAAATGCTCACAATGACCTTTCAATTGCACAATGGAGCAAGGAGACCCCTGATGCTGATTTGATTACCGCTCAGAAGGGGGATCCAATAATTGGTAAATTTTACCAGCACCTTGAGGACCCTGAGAACTTTCCCCTGACGGATACCGATTACATTGGGAAAGAGGACCTAAGAGTGTTGATGAAATGTCCAAAAATGTTCTGAATCCAAGACGGTTTGCTGGTAAGGAAATCCAAAGCTGGCCACGATCAGTGGGTGGTTCCTACCTCATTCCGAAGCCTGATGTTAAGTCACGCCCATGATGCGGCCACCGCCGGTCATAGGGGGTTTCACACAACATTGGAAATCTTAAGAGAGGTTCCATACTGGCCACACATGGGGCAGGACCTCGACCAATACTTGAAGGAGTGTCTTGTGTGTGCACAATTTCAGCCATTATCCCTCACGCACTGTGCGCCTCTCCAAAAGAGGGGGATGACCCTGCCATGGTCAGATTTACAAATCGACTTCGTAGGCCCCGTGATTCGCTCGGCTAGGGGGAATAAGTACATGTTGACTGTGACATGCTTGTTTACCAAGTGGGTGGAATGTCTCCCAGCCCCAAATTGCAAGGCAGAAACTGCAGCTGCCCTTATGATTAACCACATCTTTTCCCGTTTTGGCCTACCTCAAAGGATTGAGTCAGACAGAGGTAGCCACTTCACCAGTGAAGTGATGACAAAGATGTGGGAGATACTGGGGGTCAAAAGGAAGTTGCATATTGCTTACCGGCCAGCTTCTTCTGGGGCAGTAGAGAGATATAACCGAACCATTATGAGCATATTAAAGAAGTTTGTGGCAGATTCTGGGCCAAGTTGGGATACCCGATTACCTCTGGTCCTAATGGCCATCAGATCTACCCCTTCATCTGCAACCAAAATGACACCATTTGAGTTGATCACTGGGCGCAAGATGGTGCTTCCTCAGCATTTGCTCTACAGGACCCAAGAGCAGACACTGATAAATGCCTCCACAACTCATGAGTATGTGGAGAATTTAAGGAAACACCTTCAACATGCTTTTGCTTATGCTCAGCGGAATCTAGAAAGATCAGCTGAGAGTATGAAGACCCACTATGACCTGAAAACTTCCAGGAAGGAATATCAGGTGGTGGACCGGGTCTATTTATACAATTTTCAAAGGAACCAGGCCAAACAGAGGACATTTTTGCCTACATGGAAGGGACCGTTTGAAATTATAGACAAAATCTCCCCTGTGGCCTACAAGATCCGCATCCCCAAAGGCGGTTTGGCAGAGGCGGAAGACAAGTGGGTTCAGATGAACTAGTTGAAGTGTTGCCATCCCAGGCACACTCTGCAACAACTGGAGGAATCCTCTGGAATCCTAGAGGGTACTGTCTCAGATTAATTCAGTTCTAACTTAAAAGATCCTACATATCACCTATCAAATTCTGAGTTTCTCAATGTGGGTGTTTTCGTTTTTGAATGCAAAAAGAAATGTGCATGTTCATATGTTTTGACTATAAATTTATATGCCACCCCACTATATCAATGGTGGGGAGAAATGTCCATGAATAGGTATTGCCGCTCTTCCTTTGTCGTCCTAGGAGAAAGAAAACCTGGAGACGGGCCAAGGAGGACGATCTGGAGACCGGGAGCAGAGACGCGAGGGGCCCAGGGTACCGCCCAATACTCCCATCAGGACCGGCGAGGAGAACCGATCGATCAGTACCGGATGGAGGAAAAGATGCTGAACTGTGCCATCTATTGGAAGAAGATGAGGAAACATCCCAGGTCTTGCGAGTCACATCAGTGAAACAGAATGGCCATCGCAAGAGGGGGGCTTGTGGGATGTTTTTATCCATGCATCCGAGCCCTACCTCAAAACTGTGCAGTACTGACATGGAAAACATCATGATGGCCAGAGATTCCCAGAAAATGCCCAGGGAAGTGCATGAAGAATAGGCTGCCACCCATTTTGCCGATGTTATGGGCACAGAAGGGCACTGCCTAAAACCACCATTGGACTACCCACACAGTAGCCTGAAACCATTGGGAATGGCAATGCTGATTGCCAAAAGCAACCTAGAATTGGGGGGAATTCATTTTCTTAAATCCCAAAAATGGGTGCATTACCAGTACTCACCACTATCAGAGAGCCGGCGTTTTAAAACAACACCAGACTTTTTTTTGTGTCAAACTGAATAAATGAACCCAAAGCAGGCCAAAGAAAGACTTACTGAGAGGTGGATCCAATGTAAAGTTATATTCTGAAGTGACTTGAAGGTTTATAACAAGACTGGCTGAGCTGTGGATTTCAGCAGTTTAAGTAAATTTGGACTGAATAACACTAAAAATCTAAATGTTTAAAAGAAATGAGTGACCTACTTTTGAGTGTCACATAGGTTGCAATTGTTTAAATGTCATAGTTTTAAACTTAGAATCACCATTCTAGCTGCATATGTAAAATGGTTAGTTTTATTTGAATGCAGAAAACTGGGTAACTAAAAGTGACATTAGCTGGGCGCTGGCTTAAGGAACTGAATTCTGCCTACCAGCTACCCCCGACAGGAGTTGAGACTTGCACAACAGCTGTGTTCCCAGGCCTACCTGCCTTTTGCTGCTCCCACCAAAAGGGATAAGACACTTCTCTGATTGAATTACCTGGGCTCTGCAGGAAATTGAACAAAGCCCTGTCCTGACTCAGGCAAATGTTTTATTATGGGGCCATAAAAATGGCTTCCTCCTGGAAGGAAAGGGGAGGAGCACTGCCTGTGAGAGCAAGCTGACTTGGCAGAACTGGAAAAACCAGAAATTCAACCTTGTGCTGGGGGGAAACCACACCCCTGTAGCCAGAATATGGTTTTAGAAAAAGATGAATAACTCATAGTACAGACTTGTCATAATTATTTAAATGATACCATAATTCTTGTGATTTTTCTGCCCACATTTTAAGAGGTTTTTAGAACCGGTGGCATGATCTGGGGGCAAGCTAGCAGTTAAGAGGGTATTACTTAAAATGTATGCATGTTAAAAATCTGACACTTCATCAAGTAATGTCCATACTCCTTGCGCACATGTGTATAAATTTGGGGTAATGTCCGATATTACGAAACCAGTTAAAAAGTGCAAATGTTGCCATTTCTGAATGCAAGCTCCCAGGAAGAGCAGATTTGGACAGGGTATACCTCCTGTGATATTTGATGGGTGCATTTAATTTTAAACAAATGTGTACCTGTGCAAATATGTCTTTTGGGTCAAAATATAGATTTTGTGCAATTTGACAGGGGTGGGTTCTCTGTACCATAAACAGACCTCATCATGATGACACTTCATTTCATTCCCCCAATCAAGGGGAAGAGGATGAAGTGGCCAATGACAAGTGGAGAGGGGTAGGGCCTAGGAAGCTAGCCTCTCCACCCATTTTCAAAACACATAAAAGCAGACAGTCAGGACAGATAGGGACATTCAATTCCATTTGCTGCGGAGCATGCTGCCGGACCATACCACATCCAGAGATCCAGACTTCAAATCCATCAATCTCCAGAGAAAGCTGTGCAGAAAGATCCAGAAGCAGTGCTGTACCCAGAGAGAGCAGAGCTGACCCAGACCACTGTTAGCAGAACCCCTGTCACCTGTCATTTCTAGCTGCTAGCTGTCACTTGTCACTTTGAACTTCAAAATTTCAAATCTGAAAAACGACCTTTACCATATCGCTCATATCTCCGTGACCGTTTGTCTTAGAGACTTGCAGTAACTTTCCTCTGAAAGCTGGGAATCATGGCTTTTCAACGAACCTAGAACCGCATTCCTATTCCATACACTTTTGCCGCAATCGCGAAAAACGCACTCGCGAATTTGCCACGATTTGCAAATTGCTCCACGTGTGAAAACAGCAGATTCCTTGCTTTCCTTGCTAAAAATTCGTTTGCCTCTTAAGAACCATCCCTGAATCATTGCTAGAGTGAGCCTGGACTAATATTAACTAGATACCACTCACCCTGAACCTCTAGAGGGAATTAAAAGCATTTTAGCATATTTTTCACTTCATTGCCAGCACATATAAAAGCATTTTGGGCCTGTGTTTCAAACTTCTGTAGTCTAAGCTTGCTGGGGTGAACTGAATTACATTTGATTGCATTTCTGAGATATGTGTGCTTTCCTTCCATTTCCTTGCATTGCATAAAGGGGGGAGGGGATTGCCAGAGAAAAGTGATTACATTGTTTTGTTGAAATCATATTGAGTATTTTCTGTATTGCATTTTCATTCAACATTACATCGATCTGAACTTATATAAAGCATTCTCTACCACCTTATTCTTCTGTTCCTATTCACAAGTGTGCTAGTGCCAGACTATCCATTATTGATTACTGCTCAGATTCAGTGTGATATTCAATTATTAAATTATTATAAAGTGTGATATATATATCTATTGTTTAAATTATCAAATAAACCTTTTAACTTGCAAAACAAAACTACTTCTTGGCTCAGTGGGGTCAGGGGGATTCCAAGAGAGGGGTGTTATATAGGGGTAGTCATCCAGAACGCATGAACTGGACATAAAGATATATCAATAAGGGTTTCCATTCAGTATCCCAGACTAGGCAATGACTTAGCTGTAGTTTTGAATTGAATCCTCTTACAATACAAACTGTTTTTAAATTACCAAGATAAGTTGATTAAACGTTTGTTGTCAATGACAATTCTTGTAACTAATGGCATTCTGCTCGGACAAATGCTATCTAGACACTGCACACTATTGAACGACTTTCATGCTTTACAATGATATGTAGATGTAATTTTGGATATAGGAGACGACCATGAAATAGTAGTGGCATCACAAGCAGATTATACTTACTCGTTACTCGGATTACAAGGACGAACAGTTGCGTGAAGTTCGTGCATAAGCACCATCATTATCCTCAACACGGACCGTGTGAGGCAGGCTGCCCTGAAGTCTGGCAGCTCAGTGATGCATTGCGGCCGTTGCTCACCTTCAGAAATGTAGGCCACGCATCCCGAGTTTTCACAGCAGCAGCAGTTCTCCTCCTCGGTTGGCATTAGCTTGCACCGGTTGCATGTGCACCAGGTGGAAACACCGTCCATGCGACTAGGTCCAGTGTCTTCATCCGTTGATTCGTCCTGCCAACTGCCGTCCGAAGCCCCATCGTTTTCGCGTGTTTCCCTTTCCGGTAGTTCCTCCTCGGTATACTCGGGCTCGTACATGTAAGGCATTATTGTAGCCATTGTGTCGTAAACAAAGTAAAATAATTTATAGCGATGGTACAGGTGTTCAAACGGGCTACAAGCGGCAAAGGTAGCTGACCAGAGCATAGAAACGAGTCACAGAATACTCAAAGTAACACAGAGAGAGGAATGGAATCAAAAATCTGCTGCTGTGTGTTGTGAAACGGTATGTTTATACTTATTGAGGAAAGAGGCGTCTTGCCATTTCCATGGCGACACGTCATTATCTGAAGCACAGTGATTGTTGACACGAGACGTGCTTTGGCGTTGTGAAATGGGTGGTACGCATCTGCTGATGACAGGCTCAGAGGCGGGGGATATGATTTAGTGCCGCAAAAGCAGGTCAGCCAGGGCGATGGGGTAAGTGACAGGATTATCACAAAATGGCATTGCCCTGGTCCTGTTTTCGCGTGCGTTTAATGGACGAAAATTCGGGTAAGGTCCATAGGAAAGTTTTTTAAAATCGAGCGACTTAGGCTTAAAAACACATAGCCGACCCGTATGGACAATAACATTTTTTGACCGAACCATTCCTTTAACAATCCATGAGAAGGTCGTCCTTTTTTCCTTCCGGCTGATGACATCATTAGAATTTATGTAGGTATATTACCACCCCATCCATGTGAGCATCTGGCGCCTTGCTGGTTTTGTTGGTAAGATTGGGAGTCACATTTCCAGCATTGATGAGCATCTTCCCTATCTTAGTGGTGGCACTTAATGCACCATCTGCCCTCCCAGTTGGAGTTGGCGGGGAGGTGAATGGTATGGGGAGCTGAATTCTTGTGGAGTGTCTGAGGGGGCCCTTATCAATATGGCTCAAGGACCCGGTCTTGGGCAGCACTCTTTAAGGATTGATGGGTTCTCTGGTGCCACCTGGTAAACACTGGCCCGGCCAAATTATTGCTGTTCATATCTGATCGAGCAGCTGCTTTAACAGGTACTACAGACTCTGGGAGATTTGAGACTCTCTTATCTCCCTCAGTACTGGTAAGTGGGTTCCCCATTCTATAGCCAATTGCCCCATCCTTCCCATATGCTTCCAGGAGCTGTAAAAGAAGGTCTTCAGTATCACCAACTCAGACAACAGAGAGATACAGTTAGACCCTTTGGAGCAGTGGCCCCTTTGCAGACCCGGTCAGTGGTGAAAAATGCAGCTGACTCTGGGTTGATGGGTGCACAGGGGAGGGCTGATAGATGGCTGGGTACCACTTTTGGTGCAACTGGGCCCCATTGCTGTGAACTTTGTCAGCGTGGTCGCTTCACCCCAGACGTCCTCCTTGCAGGCTTTACTCTCCATTAATTGTCCAACCTGTGATCTGCTGGTTTGTACAGTGATAGAGGGGAGCTCACCAATGGTGTCCATCATGTATCTCCCCAACAACTGCAACTGTGCCTCCCCCCACGCTAATTTCCGCAGTGTCTGCGATGTCAGGGTTATCAGGACTCTCCAACAGGCATTGGCTGGGAATCAGCATGTTGAGTACTGAGGTGATCGATGTAGTCAGGTGGGGTCCCATTCAAGGGACCCGGTAGATCCCTATTCCCATTTGAGCCCCCATAGGGCTCAATGGGAATTGGGAGGATGTTAACAACGGGACTGTTAATGACAAGCCCGTTGTTAGCATCTGGTCTGCTCGCGGGTGCCGCTAAGGATGCCTGGTTTTACCAGACGTCCTTAGCGGGTCTCGCAAGCAGGCCTCGTAATGAGGTGGCAGAAGGTTAATGGGGCCGGCAGCTCTACTGGCGCTGTTAACCCTCTACCGCCTTCCTCGTAATGATGGCCATTGTCTTTCTCATTAATTTCCCCTACAGCTGTGCAAAAGCAGGGACCAACAGGGGGGTGTGAGGCTCCTATGCGACACCCATGGCATTAATGGCATTGGTGGAAAGACTGTGACATCAGCTGTAGCATCTACGTCTACATCCCAGTGTATAGGGCTGCTAGAAGCAATGCTGCTGCAGCTCGTGGTGCATTTTTCATCCTTTTTGGCCTTATTGTCTTTCATTTTACCTTTGCCTTTGCAGACCCAAGGGACCAGGTGTGTGGTAACATCAATCGAGAAGAGGACGTAGTGCACCTCATAAATCAAGGCATCTGCCGCCCACGCAAAGTCCCATAGTGCCACTGGACCTGCCTTTTGCTGCACCATATGGGGGTTGTTGGGATCTCTCACTGTTAGAATTTCTAATTTTGGGACATCAAATGTGGTGTCTGGTGTGCTGGTTGATGGGTGTAGGGTGTGTGCTCTTTCACAAATGCCAACCATTTCGATCCTTATTGATGTAGGGGCCAAGAGCAAAATTACAATAAAATCCCGTCGGCATGGCCCACTCCTAAACTGCACAGGCGTTGGTCGCACAGGTGCTCTGCAGTCTTTGTGGAGCTGCCCTGCCTGCATGGTGCCAACCACTGCATCCTTTATTGAGCTGAGATCTGGCTTTTCTTTGCAGAAGGGGGCATGGGCAGCAGGCTAAGGCTGCTCCAAGGGACACTCCTGGCAGAACACACAATCCCAAAGACATGTGCCCTTTCCCTGCAGGCTTTGTCCTGCGGGTGCTGCACTCCTGCTTTTCTCTCCATGAGGGAGCGTGACTAGCAGGGTTACGGCATCTCCCAGGCACACTCCAGGCAGGACGCAGACTCCCAAACACTAACGTCATTTCCCTGTGGACTTTCCCTGTGGACTTTTTCATATACCAGCACATTGTTATGTTTATATTCACACTAGGCTAGGCTGTACCTGTTCATGTATCCACATAAATTGTAGGGTTACAATAATTATCTGTATGACTCGAGAGACAAGGAAACATGGTTTTGTTGAGCCATACGCAGATGAATATGTGCTTGCAACTGTATGACCTCACCATTCATTTCTGTGTTTTCAAAAGAGTTCTGGGGGTTTCTCGAATTAGCTTTTCGTACAGATGCCTCATATTGATATGCTGTGAATGTGAATGTAGACGACAGCATAACACATGATTCCTTTTTAGGTTAATTTGAATTCTGCTTTGCTTTTATCGTTTGCAATCCTGTGTATGGGAATTGTGAAAGCGAGAGAAGCACTGAAACTTTCCGAAACTTTCTCCATAGCAAAGAATATTCTATTGACTTAACATGGGTCTAACAGGCATTATAACAGAGAACTCAGACATTACAGGGAGCTGATGCAAATTACTGCTTACAGCACTGTGTCTGAGATGGGTGCGACTTGTTTATGCCAACAGACAAAAGCACTGGACATTTCAATCATCCGCATCTGTAGGTCATTTAAAGAAGCCTCCTGTTGTTATTCAAAGGCACACATGGAATGTATACACATCACTTTAGAAGGCTGAAGCACAGTACGTGAACTGTGGCCAATTCCAGAAGCACACCAATGTTAACTCGGAGGACCACATGAAGAGTGTGTACAAAAAAGAAAGGTCCACTGCCCTCAAGTTGATCAAACTTCTCTTTCCCCTTGAAAGGTCCCACATCTGAGTTTTGGGCGAAAGTACATAGAATGTACCCAGCAACTGCAAAACATCAATCCACATTATAAAACTTGCAGCCAGGAAACTATGAGAAACACTACCCTCAGCTGATCAAAGGTGACGAGCACCAGGAGAAGCAATGCTCTGAACAAGAGATTTGGAAGGTCAAGCAAATATAGAACTGGAGAATTCTAAAATATAATTTTGTGATTCCTTTCTTTCAGAGATCCACTTTTCACTCCAACTTTTGAAACAGTGCTTTAATAAAATTAGTAGTGGCATAGTTTACTTTTTGATCGGTCATATTGTATATCAGATCCCACAAGTCTTCTGCATATAGCCCAACTTTCTTGTATATCTCATTTAGCAAATGAATTGATCTTAAATCCTTCAAGTTCAGGCAAAAAGGCAAAAATGGCAAAGATGCTTTAAAGTTTCTCTCTCAATTTGACAAAACCTGCATTCATCAGACTCCTCTTTTCTAAAACAATTTAGAGTGGTTCTGTTGTGCAAGACATTAATTCGGAATCTCATTAACAAATTGCGATCACTACTATTTGGAAACTTTTTCAAGCTTGATCTTGTTTGATTTGGAGTACTAGAAAGGATCTTGTTTAGACAGTGAATTTTTGAAGTCATTCTTTTTGTCGATAAATCGTCAATCAATTGCCAGTATATTTTTTTTTAATTAACATCGGGTTGGTAACACAAATTTCTTTTGACAACCCCATGTCAATGAGAATGTGGTTACATTCAATCTTCCAGGATCTAATACATCCATCATCCTTAACATTTTCTCTACTATGTAGAACTTAAAATTTCACAGGACCATGATTTATTATGGATTTCCTGTATAATGAAAGCTTATTCCATTTGATTATAGCACATGCAGAATTTAGACCTAGTTCATGTAGTATAATGGCTACACGAATTGCTTTTTGCAACTGTAAGATCTTATTCCAAACATGCCCTTCTAGGCAATCCCACATTTGATTTTGTATGCCTAGACAGGTTTAAGGTTGGTGTCAATGAAAATTTGCCGAATCTTTTATTCATCGCTCACCCTTGTGCAGTTATATGTCAGATCTTTTGCCATAGTTTTTTGTACCCATGGATTTTCACTTTTATATGTACTTATCTGTACTCCAAGACATTTCATTTCTTTAACTGCATGAACTTTTAACTTATCCAGTCACCAGATATTTCTTTGATGATTTTGTCGGGCCAACTCACCAAACACCATGATAACCGTTTTCTCTACATTTATCATCAGATGGCTTCTTTCAATGTATGTATGGAGTTGCAAGAGTTTTCTCTGCAAACCAATTTTGGTCATCTCTAAGAGTATTATATCGTCCGCAAAGAGAAGATGTCCTATTTCTCTGCCATTTATTTTCTGAGGGAAAGTTGTCTTGCTGCTCAAGACCTCATTTACATCATGAGTAAAAGAAGTTAAACAGTGTTGCTGCCAGCGGGCAGCCCTGCTTTAGCCCCTTTGAAGTTTTGATTTTTTTGGACACATTTCCACAACCATCCAGCCTTACTTGTAGAGTTGTGTTTGAGTATAGCTCTTCGATTGCTTCCATTCTTCGCTCTATACTATCAAAAGCCAGACGTAGATCAACACTCGGCAGATAGATTTTTACTTTACTTTTTATAGCATGTTGTTTCAGCAAATCTAAAAGAAGTAAAGTTAGGTTACAACCTACTTCACTGACAAAACCGGTTTGGTGAGCGTCAATCAAGAGAGACTCATTGATCCAAGCTTTTAACATTTTTAGGATCGCCATGGCGAAAATCTTACCTATCACGTCTAGTAAAGCAATTGGTCTATAGTTGTTAGCCTCGTACCTGTCCCCTTGCTTGAAAATGGGGAATATTATGACAGTCTTCCAAGAGTGTGGAGTTCTTTCTTCTTCACAGATTCTTGCAAAAAGGATTTCACAAAAGGAGGCCCAGTGTTCTGCTGCTTCTTTTAAATGGGCATTATATAGACTGTCAGGGCCGGGGCACCCTCGAAGAACTGGCTGTCTTAATTAAATTTAGGATTTCCTCTTGGCCTGGAGCATGGGACTATCCACCTGTGTTGGACACTTTATCTTTGCTTGGCGTTATTAATGAATTCTCTTCCGGGATTCCAAACAGGTTCTCAAAATGAGCCATCCATTACTCTTCTGATATGGGATTTCTAATTACGAATTTGTTGATTTGTCTTTTAACTTCCATAATTGCCAGAAATATCTACTGTTCGCATAGGAGATAGCTCATAACATGTTCTCTGCATCAATTTGAAGTGTGGATGCCTTTTTGCTCTTTATCCAGTTTCTGTATTTCTGTAATTGTTTCTTATTTGTTCTTTAATATTTGCTGGATGTGTTTTTTTGAGCATCCTGAAATCTTTTCTCATTTGATTTTTCTGCTCAATTATTTCCTTGTTATATACGTGAACATGTATACATTTTGGTTTTAAAGAGGCTTTGTTGATTACTCTGTAGGCAGTTAAGGTATGTTCATATTCTACCACTTTTTTGTTTCTATCAAAGGAAACTTCTAAATTTTTCGCTATGTTGGCTATTTCATTTGGACAAATGCTTATTATGTTTCCTCCTCTTTCCACTTTTATGTTGTGGTGCCATCTTAATCTTTGGGCAGTCTATGGACCTCTTAAGGTTACAACGAGCGGATCATGATCATTGTAGACCGACTTCTCCAGCTTCATACTTATTACACTCAGGAATATCTTGCCCGATACAATGCAATATTCCAGAGTTGCTTGTGAGTGACATTTGACCAGGTGGAATCCGCCGGCATGTCTCCTTTGATGTTACCATTTCAAATGTGAAGCTCCCGCAATCTCATCTCCTCCAAACATCCTGATCCTCTCCTATCTTTTGATGAGGCTCTTGGCTTATGATTTTGGAATTTAACTCACCACAGATGAAGATACCTGCATTCGGTTTATCTTCTAAGGCACGATTGATCAGATCGGTAACAGTATTCAGAAAGACTAGACCTTCTTTTATGCCTGGATTTCCAATATAAGTTCAAAATATTTAAAACATTTTCTTGGTGGGCTTGCTGTTATATTTAATTCTTATGGTCTGAATACATTGATTCAGACTTTATGTTTGAATAATTTGGAAATTTTGACTGTTTTTTATTAGTAATTTTGACCGACGGAAGGTCTTCCTTTTGTTTCACCCCTCGCTGGATTTAGATTGTGTAGCCATCTAATTGCGGTGGTTTCGTTATCCATGTTTCCAGAAGATATGTTACATCAGCTTCCAATATTTTCATAGACCTCTTGTTAAAGATGTGACTAGATCCCTGAGTGTTCGAGGAGACTAAATTCCAACTTCTGTCCAAAGTGTACTTCTGGCTCTATTGATGACATTTTGAAGACAGAGCAGTAGCGATTTTCATAGACCTCTTGTTAAAGATGTGACTAGATCCCTGAGTGTTCCAGGAGACTAAATTCCAACTTCTGTCCAAAGTGTACTTCTGGCTCTATTGATGACATTTTGAAGACAGAGCAGTAGCGATCCAATTCCAAGAATTGTCATTTAGTCCTTTGGCTTCTATATCCTTTGGTCTCATAGCTATTTTCAATCGATCTTTCAGTTGAATTGTTATCTTGATTTTTTGAAGAGCCATTTTTGATTCCATTTGGAATAGTTGAGTTGAATCGGGTTCTACTTTAATTGCTGGAACATGGGGCTCATTTACACTGCTTTGTTGTGAAACACAATTGTCATTTTCAAGTTGAAACTTTAAGGCTCCCTGCTGATTTGGTTAGCAGTTTTTAATGAATGTAAAACGTATTCTGATGTGATAGCAGAAGTTTTAGCCTCAATTGCTTCAACCTCAAATCCAAGTGAGAGTAAGTCCTTCTTGGCTTCCAAAATTGATGTCAACGTTATCAGGGAGCTTAGAGTTAGTATGATTTTGTCATTCATCTTCTCATCCAAAAACAGACAGTTTTTATGTCGTTAGAAGATATCACTCATAGTCTTGGCACGTGATGCAATAATATAATTAAATTTGAATGGTTTAAGATCAGATTGTCTCTTTTCTTTTGAATTCGCTCTAACAGTAAACAAACATTTTCATCAGTTTCTTTTTTGTCTGATAAAGCCTCTCTCTCCATTGAGTTTTGCATCCATCTTTTGTTGTCTGATTGTTGCTGGTCTTTTTGCATGGATCTGATTGACCTTGAATGCAGGTGTGCAGATTTTTCATCAGACCTTCATGAGAAAATGATTTTTTTATGGTTGGTTCACTGGGCTTAGTTGCGTTCCATCTGTCAGTTAATGCGTAAAATACAGGAGATTGAGAAATTACTTGTCGTTCTCTCTCCCAATCACCAACTGTATTTTTTTCTGGACTTATTAGGGCAATTCGCTTAGGTGTAGGTGTACGTGTATTTGAGGCATCTGAATATCCGTCATCATGGGTCGTTAAGTCTAGTAATTCTATTAGACTTTGATTTCATTCCTCCTGATGTAAAAATGACAGAGACCCCTAGACCATCTAATTTTGATGGTATTTTTTGTTGTATTTTTCGTTCCGATCCCTCTATTTTTTGAGGTATTTCTACATTTTTTGGTGTTACTTTTACTTCCAATTCATTGGTTGTCTTAGGTTTCTCATTAGCAGGTTTAAGTGCTTTGCTGGCTACAGAAGACACAATACATAAAAATGTCCTTGAGCCATATGGTTTGTTTTTTATGGTTTCTTTATATTTTTCATTTTCTGTGGGATGTTTGACTTGGTAACGTCCTTTGCTTTTTCATATGGTTTTTGATTTGTCTTAAAGATTGTAAAAGCGTTGACATTCACATCATTTGAGGACACAACAGCAGTACTTGGTGGTGTACTTTTATTTGTTGTTGTCGACAGCTTTAAGCTTTTTGTACTGTCTTTACAATCATAGACCATTGCCTGTGCTACTCTTTTGGTCGAGAATTCCTCTGGCAGCACTGGCACAGGATTTGAAATCCAAGGGTCATGTTCAGTATCTTGTGTAGGATCTCTAATTCTTGTAAGATCTGTGTCAACCGTATTTAAATGATTGGTTGTGTGTCCAACATCTGCAGCATTTTTGAGGCTCAATTTCCCCGCCAACTCTCTAGCTGAAGTCACTTTTTTTGTGCTTTGTAGAGCATCAAATAAAGATTTCAGGATAATTTGTTCTAATTTTTTTTTCGTGTCCTTTTTTTACACATTGCTTCTATGAAGTTTTCCACATGAATCAATTTGGAATTCATTAGGGCCATCAAAGTTGAGAGATCCTTATAGTTATCACTTAGAGCTTCGTATAGTTTTAAATACGGGGCTAAGGTTATTGCCACAGCCGAAATTGTTGACGTATGCATTGATTTGTCACTGTCTTGGCAGCTGATAACATCTTGCTGATGGATATGTTTCTGGGGCAATTGCTTTCGTTCTCTCATGGCCCGTACGAAGTTCTGCATCTTCTGTCGTCTATCTTGGATTTCATAGCTCTCTGTTGATGTTGAGCCTGAGATGCTGATTTTACGGTCATTCCATCATCTATGGTTATTTATTTGTGTCAAATTCCTTTTCTGCAAATGGGACATGGGCGTCAGTATTTCACTGTTGGGGCATTGCCACTTAAAAAGGATGTTACCTCAGCATTTTCTTTGTTCATCAACTTGTTATTTCCATAATCGTGTGAGGCCTGAGATTGCATGCTGTTCTGTCTCGGACGCAACATCTGCTGCTGGACAGGTTAAAGATGGATCAACTTTATCAGCTAAGTAGAAGAACTGGCAGATTACGTCTGCTTGCTTGTCAGGGTGAGAAAACATATCCTCTATTGGGTCTGGCATTATGTCCGGTGAATGGGACCCGGTATCTTTAGTTGCAACGGATAAATCCCCAGCAACATTTTCTCGGGCAATGTTTGACATGAGCTTTATTAAATCTTCGTCAGTGACCTCAGTAAAAGGTGTATTTGCTTGGTGATCATCCGTAGGCGCGGTTTGCATTATTGCATGCGTTCATAATTTTGTTTCCAAACCGCTTTTCTCCTGTATTTTGGAAATCTTTAAATTAAAATGCCATTTTAATCAATTGCCGGCTTTTCAACAGATCTGATGTCCAGTCATTTTGTTTATCAGGCATTCTCACTTCAGATGAAAACATTTATGTGTTCTCTTTGCTTTCATGCCCCATAATATCAGGGGTTTTAATGTGTGCTGCGCTATCCAAAAGCCCTGTTCCATTTCCGCATTGCAAATCTCCTCCAAAGGCTCCACCCGAGCAATCAGCCTCTGCTGCCAGCTCACCCGCGGCTTTCCCACAGGGCCAATCGCCACCTGTCTCCCCACCCCACACGGTTGCTGCCTCACTCTGCTGCTCCACCAGTCCGTGCAGCTCAGATGGCACAGCCAGGCTGGGAAGCGTTGGGGCAGACACTGCCGGCTCAAGCAGCCATTCACGAAAGGGTGAGACCCGCTCCTCCACGTTAGGTGGAAAGGTTCATTCATTTAGTTCATTTAGTTTGTTTAAATTCAAGTTCAGATTTGGTACGCAAGGGCGGAGGAGGGGACAAATGGGGTTCAAAGCTTGTTGTTTAGTGGACAAAAGGGGGTTTGTGGATGGAATGAGAAACCTTTCAAACGTGTTAAATACACGTATGTCAGCCACAATTTCAAAATGTTCAGTCTCTCCCTTTCCATGCCCACACTCCCTTTCCACCTCTATAGCCGGCAATAGAGATTTATTTGCAAGCAAACAAGACTTACTTCTGGTCCTTTATTAGAGTCCTCTCTCATCCCAATCCTCCATAACCCGCTCGGGGTCTGCAAATGCAGGGACTGAAGGTGTGCTGAGAGTGTAGCTGAGTGTTTCCTCACACATCAGCGAACACTCAGCAAACACTCCACGACAGTCCGCGTCCATAGTGAGGTTTGTATGGATAATGCTGGTATAGGGAGGGTAGAAAGACTCACTGCCTCTTTTTTCCAAGTCCCAAGGCAGCAAGTCAGCAGCAAATTAACAGGGTTCCTTCTCTGTAGAATACCCAACAAACACTCTGCGACGCTCTGCGTCCTGAATGAGGGTTTTATGGGTAATGCTGGTATAGGGATGGTAGAAAGACTCACTGCCTCTTTTTTCCAAGACCCAAGGCAGCAAGACAGCAGCAAAGTAACAGGCTTCCTTACTGTAGAACACTCAGCAAACACTCCGCCCAAGTCAATAAACCACCCAAGATCAAAAAGCTGGCATCCATCACTCAGAGTAACATCATACATGGCACAAAGGTTGTGCAAGACCATTGAAAAAGAGGTGAGAAATGTCCCAGGCTGGAGCTACCCGGTAGTGTAGTCCCCAGAATTAGACCGGAAGATGACCACATTCATCTCCAAGGCAACCAGGGATCTGAGAAAGGAAATGACTGAGCCTGGATGGGCTGCCAGGAGAAAGTCCTGGACTTGGCCAGACCTATAGCTAAGATCAAAGAGAGCTAGGAACACCCAACTGAGCACACAGAGCAGTGTGTCTGCTAGGAAATGTGACTTGCACTCTGTCCTCCAAGAGGAGAAGAAGCCTTCTATTGAAAATACATTCCAAACTGCAAACTTTTCCCGGGACAGGCCTCAACAGAGCTCATGTGTCCGGTTGTTTCAACTCGCAGAGAAGACCTCAGAACTCAAAGGGTGCACTACTGGGAATCCATGCAACAAGGCACATTCTTCCCTGCAAGCAGACGTAGCAACAGGGCACATAGGCTGCGGTTATTACTGCCAACCAAGCAAACCAATAGGTGAGAAAAGGGATGACCTACCCCCACTGTCGGTGGCAGGACACTGTTATTCTTAAAAAATTGGCAGATGCTTTAAAGCAATGCATGGCTTCTGCAAGCAGTGACCGGTTTCTGCTTAGAGTTTGGAGCGAGGCCTTCATTGTGAATAAAGCCAAGTACTTTGCAATAGCGCACAAGGAAAAAGGAGAGAAAGCTACTAGACAGATAACTGAGCATGTCAGAAGGCAATACCGCGATAGAACGCTGCACCATTAGAGATGTTTTCATAAGCAACATGTTCCTAGTTCACAGGAAGGAGAAAGCAAAGCCAGTTATAAACCTAACGGAATTGAACAGGTGGCAGGTCTACAGGCACTTCAAAATGGAAGGAGTGAACCTTCTCCGGGACATCCTCCACAAAGGAGATTGGTTGGTGAGGCTATATCTAAAGGATGCCTACCTGACGATTCTGATCACCAGAGAACACCAAAAATACCTAGGCTTCATATGGAACAGGCAAACATGGCAATTCAAATGCCTGCCATTCGGGCTACCCTCAGCGCTCTGGGCCTTCACAAAGATCATGAGGGCAGTGATGGCAGCCATGAGAGAGAGAGCCATCTGAATGATCATCTACCTGGACGAATTTCTGATACTAGCAGATGACAATCAAGCACTCATCGAACAGACGGAGTGGCCAGCCCAGCTTCTCTAGGTTTCCTTATAAATCAGGATGAATCAGAGCTCATTCCCAAACAACGTCTAGAGTTCCTAGGTTTCATAGAAGACAACACAAAGGCATTGTTGGAACTTCTAGACCCCAAGATCAGAGCGATAAAGAAGGAGCTCAGAGAGTGACAATAGCAAAAGAGATGATATCGCTTTGAGCCCTAGCAAGGATTCTAATGCTTCTAGCAGCCTCTATGCAGGCCATCTTTCCGGGGCCCCTACACTACATAGCCCTGCAGAGACTGAAAATACAGCACAATACAGGGACTACATATTTGAATCAGCCTCTATTTCATTGTTAGTGTTCATTTACATTAATCCACATCTAATATGACAATATTCCATTCATATTGTGCTATACATTTATCGATCTTTGTATTCTCAACGCGTTTCGAGAATCAAGTTACTTATGCAGTGTTCACAAATTCTAATATCCTTAATTTCTTTGGTCAAATCTGTATAAAACAAGACAGTAAGAAATGATTGTGTTTTATTGATCTTATAACTTAAGCATCAGTCAAATCTAGCTCGATTCAAACACCTAACCTCTCATCGGTGCCCCCTGTCCATCTCTAAAGTTTTGGTGAAGTTTAGTATACAGTAAGGGACAGTCTGTCCCTGTCCCCGAATGACCTGAAAAATGATTAAGTAAGTTTGAGTGGTTTATCTCAGGTTCTTAACTGTTAGAACATCTAATACTATTAGGTACCAGGCTATTACAGTTTTTAGGACCTACCTCTTCACGTGGTAATGACCCCAGACTCTAATATCTCTAAGGGTGATCGGCTTCTTATGAGGTTTCCGTAGTCGGACTCAGGTTAGCAATTCCAAAACCCTTTGGGCATTTAATGCTGCCACTCTCCATCTTTATAAAAGACATAAGTATGCTGAAAAGCCTAATACAACTATTCTCAATGTGACAATATGCTTCATCTTTTATGAAATAGCTAGAACTGTCCTGTTCTATGTTTACCTTTCGTCAGAAATTCATCTGTCCTGTGTTGGATGATACTGTACTGACGAAATGGCTCCCTCAATTAAGCCAGTTTCAGTATGCCATCCCGGTTTAAACACCCATGTATACTGTATACACATTATTTCTGTGTGGTGCTTACCTAAAGGGTCAATCTGTAATTCCAACCAGGACATTAGGAAATGAGCAGCCACATGATTCATATTTTCGCCAAGTTGAAATGACGTAACCTGAAGGTGAATATAGCTTTGCATCAACATCAAAGTACTCCTGTGCTATAAACATGCATTAAATGGCGCATCGAGACTATGCATACATCTTACCTATGCTTATAAGTATCATCTTCTCTTCGGAAGTTAGTCGGATGTCCGCGATTCTGAAGCCGCGGTATTCAGAATAGATTTCTAAGTTGTTGTGACGTGTATTTGCGTGAATGTGATGACGTCACCTGTAAACAAAGGACGTCATCAAGTAGCGCGTGTATCCCTTGATGCAGTTTTTTTTTTAAAAAAGGGCAAAATAAACTTCCTCTCTTTGACCAAAAGTTTCCTAGGTCACATTCTACATTATAATATGTTGGAATCACTCTCTCCATAGTACATCATTCATGTTATAAGGGATTCACCTTTATGTTACTGTGGCCTATAATTATGTACGCGTGATGACGTGATGTGGAAGTATGGCCCCTTGACATTTTACTTGCGCATCACTTGTTGTCTTTTGTCATAGATATATATTCTCCTTTCTATGGCCTGGGGCACCTCTGCTCACATTCTGTATTAGGGTTAGTATCACCATACTATATCATTCGTAGTTCACAATACAGCCACATTTTTCAATGTCATAGTCATTTCAATGTTGATCATAACATTTTATGAATTCCTTTCCCTCATTCCATATGTGACACTATCCATAATTTAATCTCAAGCGTATGATAGTATAGCATAACATCCTTATTTTACCAAGCTAGTGCTTTGTGTATAGTTCACATTACTCGTTATCGAAAGACTGTGTCAGAGATGTCAGCCATAGAAGTTGTCTCTGAGTGTCCACATTCACAAATGACCATTCTCTACATCCCTCCTCTAAATTGGTCATGCATATTGTAATCCATTGTCCCATAGTGAGTGTCATTTGCAGTTAGTCCCTGCCTCTCATTCTGTACACACCCATTACTCGACGGCATTCTGGGTAATTAATATGATAATGTGTGTGGAGCACAACGTATATCGGTGGTCTGTACATTTTATGAGTGAACGGATCAAGTTATTCCAGTTTCCTGGGAAAGGTAAGGGGCAATAGATCCTTTATTATATTCTGGAGTAATGTTTGTCCAGAGGAATGCTCCCAAATGGAAATCCTCATTCATCCCATTTGGACTCACACTGTCTAATTTATCTATCCAGTAGAGTTCACGTTAGTCTAGCCTTTTTTGCGTGATTTCCTCTGAGGTCTTTGCACCACTTCTAGGATTTGTTGTCTCAACTGAGCTACTGAGTGTCGTTTTTCAGTGAAATGTCTTGCCACTGGCAACCGGACATTCTGGGTCCTGATGTTGCTTTTATGTTCATTGCATCTTCCTTTCAATTCTTTCAATTTTTGCGTGGTTTGTCCCACATAATATATGCCGCATGGGCAACTCAGTGGATATATTACTGATTTGGTATCACAGGTTGCATAATGTCTAAGTTTAATTTTGGCCCCTGTCCGAGGGTGTCTCACATCACCTTTTGTGATATTATTACAATTTCTGCAATGGAGACATGCGAATGTTCCCAATTTCGTGGTTTGTAGCATCCTTTGTCGTTGATCTGGGATACGTTCTGCTTTCACCAACTGACCTCTGAAGTGTTTCCCTCTTTTGTAAGCAATTAAGGGTTGGTTCTGGAAATAATTTCTGTAATTGTGGGTCTATTTGTATGATTCTCCAGTTTTTTCTTATCAGACGAGTGATTTGATGACTCTGACTTGAGTATCTAAGTGTGTATAGAAAAGGTATCTCCTTATCCCCTCTTTCTTTTCTCAATAATTCCTCTTGGGATATTTGTGAGGATCTCTCTTTGGCTGCCATTATTACTTTCTCCGTGTAGCCTCTCTCTGTATATTTTGCTGTCATTTTGTCAATTTCCATTGTTAGAGCAGACTCCACTGATGTAATTCTTTTTGCCCGGAGAAATTGGCTGTACGGTAGATTGTCTTTTAGGTGTTTCGGGTGGTAACTCTGGTAATGTAAGCTGTTGTTCACATCTTTTGGTTTGGTGAATATGTTTGTAATGATTTCTCCTTCCTTAGGTTCAAGTTCCACATCCAAGTAGTAGATCTTAGGTGAACCGATTTCCATTGTGAACTTTATTCTGTCAAGGACCAACTTGATCTAGTTAAAGAATGTTTCAAGTTGTTCTTTGTCCCCTTTCCAAATTACAAAAACATTGTCGATGTACCTCATTCGGCAAATTAATTTGGGGCCGCATTTTGCATGTGTAGTCATGTGTTGTGTTTTCAGATGATGCATAAATAGGTTAGCATAGGCAGGGGCCATTGCTGAACCCATGGAGGTACCTGAGGTTTGTAGGTAGAATTGGCGATTAAATCTGAAAAAATTGTTGTGTAGTATAATTTTGGTCAATTTAAGTGCAAACGTTTTGTCTGCTTTGCAGTCCTTTTCTTTTAGGAACGCCCATTCCAATGCTTCCAGTCCCTTATCATGTGGAATAGAGGTGTAGAGACTCTGTACATCCAGTGTCACCAGGAGGCCACTGTCTTGGAGATCCTCTAGATCATGCACAGTATTAGGAAAGTGATTGGTGTCTCTAAGATAAGTACTTTTTCTTTGCACAATCAATTGAAGGACCTGATCCACATAAATTGCCAGTGGGTCGAACACACTGTCCGTTCCTGCAACTATCAGTATCAAGGATGGTTTTGCAAGGTGTTTATGGCCGAAATTCTGAATGTAGGGTCTTCATCGATCGGTATGTAGGTGTCTGTGTCATTCAAAAGTGTGAGGCACTGTGAATTATAGAATGTTGTGTCCATCACGATTACTGCTTCCCCTTTATCCGCAGATTTCAACGTCAATGTACTGTCATCTGTCAAATCTTTGACAATTTTACTCTGATGTTTCCTGATATCATATTTACTGATTTTATTGTAGTCAATTTTTTTAAATTGACTTAACATTTGTGTTTCAGAGAGTTTCAAAGTTGTGTTTTGAATCGGGGGGGTTGAACGTGCTTTTAGGTTTCATCTACAAAAAGTCAATGTTAGGTACGCTGTCGATTGGTGGTTGTACATCGAAGAACACTTTTAGCCACATCTTTCTCATCAATCTATAAAGATTAATTTGTTCTTCTAAGTGTGTTGTGTTTTGCGTAGGAGTAAAGGATAGGTCTAGATTAAGTACTTCAAGTTGATTTTTTTTACAGCCAATTAGATGATAAGTTGACCACTAGGTATTGTTTGGTTTGTTCCTTGACCTTAGGTTTCTTAGTGCCTCTTCTTGTGGTATTTTGTCTAAAAAAACCTGTAGTACTGATGATGATGTTGTTGCTGTTAGTGAACTATAAAAATTCCTTCTTGTAGGGTTGACTGGTGTTGGTAGCTCTCCTGTTTTGTCCCCTGTTCTCCTTGTGTCTTCTGAACTGGGGGTAATATCACTACTTATGTCACTGGCGTCCTGTCTTGATTCCCCAGTTTGTGGTCTGTTAGGGTGAGTAGGTCCGTTATTCTGGTAAAACTCTTGCCAAGAGTACACAATAGCTTGAGAATAATCAAGAGTATCACGTCTAAATGTGCGCACTTTCGGTTGTTCAATTTCTTTTTTGTAGTTTTCTAGTAATGAATTGATGTCATCAAGTATTGTTTTTAGTTCTTCACTGGTTTTAAAGTTGCTAAGTTGTTCACTCAGTTCACAGCTCTCTGTGTCCAACTTTGTTACTGACTTTGACAGCTCTTCAATCGTAAGTAGTACTAAGTTGAGTGAGCACTTGTTCAGTATTTGTTCCCACTTCTTCACGAAATCTGGAACTTTCTTGCAAAGGGTTGGTTTTAGATATACTCTAAGTCCTCTCAGTATTCTCTGGCCACGGTAGTATTGGGCTAGTGTGGTAGCATATAATTTCTGGGAAATTTCCCTTTGTATCCATTTTTCCAAACAGAAGATGATTTGCTCTTGATTTGTTGCTGCCGGGGTAGTGGTTTCTATGTCTTTGATTAGACCTAGGATTTGTGATGCTTCTTCTCCATTGAAAGCAAAAGTTGTTGCATGCTTATCAGTAATTGTATTTATTTTAGAGAATGACATATTCTCCCTTGATAATTCAGTGAGTGGATGTGGCCTGTGTTAGTGTGTCACACATTCAAAGAGTGGACATTTACATAGGGAAAAGAACAAACACCACTGCACATTTAGGAATATTAGAATTAGTGAACACTGCATAAGTACATGCTTTTTGCTCCTGAAGAAGGGAACTTGATTCAGAAACGCGTTGAGCATGCAAAGATCGATATCTGTATAGCACAATATGAGTGGAATATTGTCATATTAGTTGTGGATTAATGTATATGAACACTAACAATGCAATAGAGGCTGATTCCAATATGTAGTAGCATGTATGAATATATTGTATACATTTTGGAAAACCGTAGTAAAGTTATCACTAATATATTTTTGTGATAACATCTTAGAGAAAATATTTTTGTGCAAAGTTTATTGGTCATATTGTGTTAAGAAATAGTACTAACTGTTCTCATCAATAATGTATAATACATCTATTGGTAAATCAAAACAGATTTGAAAATGACTAGTTAAATGCAATTACTTACTGTTTATCTTGTGACAATAATTTGAGTGTGCAGGGGACGCAAGTGTTCCACAGCCTGTGGACACCCTTTGTATTTTGTTCTTCTGGCACTATTGTCTTGATCTCAGTAACAGCAGAATACCTTCCGGGCACATAGAACACAGTAGCGGATTGACATTATCACTATTGGCACTACTCCAGTGACTGGATGCTGCACATGGTGGTGTTTTCACAGATATCAGCCCTCTGGGGACCCCTGGATATCGACCTATTTGCATCCAGATTGAACAAACATTTATCAACATTTTTCAGCTGGACGCTAAACCATGAAGCCCAAAAGGAGGAGGAGTTTCTGCAAGCGTTGTCAAGTGCAGTGCACTATGCTTTCCCCCCCTTCGTAATGCCAGTGAGAGAGCTGGCGAAGATCAGGAGAGAAAGGTGGAAATTTTAGTGATAGCCCCGAACTGGAAATCACAAGCATGGCTTCCAGTTCTGATGGAACATTCTACGGATTTGCCGTGAGTCCTCCCTTTCAGAGAGGATCTCCTGGAGGATCCATCAGGTAACTATCATTCTCTGATGAGGACCATCCAACAACCCCTGATCATGTGCATGGTATCGAGAGTGTATGGAGCTTGCCAGGCATTTCGGGGTCAGCTGCAGAATTTATCAAGCATTCCTGGGCCCCCTCTATGCACAAAAGTTACGATGCGACCTGGAGTAGATGGAGCCTATGGTGCAGCCAACGCAACCTTCATCCCGTTTCTGCCCCTTCAGTACTAGTGCTCATTTTTCTTGCTTCCTTAGCCAAAGAAGGGTACGTTTTTCAAAATATAGGAGTTTACAGATCAGCCATCACAGCCGGACATGATCCATTCGAAGGGAACCCTATAGGGTAACACCCAGCATTAGTGAGACTGTTGAGGGAAGTAAAGGCTAGTGCACCGCCCTTTCCGAAATATGCCCAGTTATGGGATGTGTCAGCAGTATTACAGCTACTCCTGGACTGGCCACGTGATAGAGACTTATCTGTCGAGCAGTTGTCAGGCAAGTAAGCAATCATGCTGTGTTTAGAGTCAGATGTGAAGTCTTTACAAATAGGCCGGAAATCCTTCAGTCCATATGGGGTGGTCTTTTCCATAGCCAAAAGGACCAAGTGTCACTCTCAGTTATCTCGTATCCCTATTCCAGGAACAACCCAAGTTATGCGTGGCAGAGTGTATCAAGGAATACAAAGTAAGGACAGATGAGATACGGCTGGCAGGCATACTGCAACTGCTCATCATGCGAAGGAAACCATTTAAAGCACTAGCAGCATTGACCATAGGACGATGAGTGCGATAAATCATGTCCCTAGCAGGCATAGATGTATCTAAGTTTGGGGCACACTCAGTAAGTGGAGTCATGGCTTCCAAGGCTTTCAGAGCCAGCGTAAGTCTTCAAGACATATTAAAAGCAGCAAATTGGTCCAGCGATGCCACATTTAGAACCTTTTACTTTAAGCCTATAGCAAGTGCAGCAGCGGTGATAGTAGATAGCTTTGAACAAGCATAATGCTCACCTCCAGTCTTGACATAGAATAAAGAGTATCCCTGCTTTGGCGCACGGAGTCTGGATTCTATCAAAGACACAGAGGCGAGCATTAACCTATCAAGCGATGCAAAGAGAGTGCATATAATAATGAAATGATGTGTGGCATTGATATTGTTATCTTGAATCATCTATCCCTCCCTAACGAATGTCTTCTCTGACAGGAGATGACAAGAAGACGACCTGAAAATAGGAGGGCGGAGTGAGAGCAGACTGCAGTCTGAGTTGTCAAGGTTGGCCGTGAGAGGACTTTAGGCACAGGTGGACTGAGATCATGGACAGTTGGACGCCATGTCAAGGTTCCGTTTTGAGGAGTTTTATGGTAGATCAGGATGTCAGTTGGAAGGCATCAAAAGAAGAGGAAAGAACCTAGACAGGAAGTGCCTCTAAGCACTCAATATGGACATTTGGACTACCAGAGGCACTGGGGCTCATGAGAAATGCAGTCTAAAAGTGTTTTCCGTTTTTCTGTTATAAAAAAACAACAAAAAAACAAACATATTTATTGAAAAGAAATGTTTGACGATTTAAATCTGCTGAAGGGTAGAAATCAAAAAGAGTAAGCATAACGCTTGCCTCTGCATCTTTAATAGAATCAAGACACCATGCACCAAGGCAGGGGTAATCTTTATTAATGCTCCGTCTACCATCCTACAAGTTTTGTTGTTACAAGTTGGCAAAAAGATGTTCTGCATGAGAGAAGGACCTTTAAACAGTGACTTGTGGATACCCACAGCTAATCAACAAATAATTCAACAGGGAAACAGGTTGCAAAGTTAGAGAAAGGGTTTTTCCCATACATCCTCATTGCAAAAGTGCTGGCTGCTATTCTGGACCATCCAAGGTGCGTGTATGTACACAGGCCTAAAGTAAAATGCCACCAGCTTCCACAGCCTCCTTGAACTGGAACACATCTTTCCTGGATTAACCTCTCTGTGTACTGATATCTTAGATAAGTGAGCTGGCACTGCGTTTTACGTTTTTTGTACTTGTAGATTACTCTATTAAGAACAAGTAGTTATATATTGTGGGTGGGGTGCAGATGCACTATTTAATGCCTCCGTACTGGGCACGTGTCTTGTAGAACTGCATGAAAGGGCCTAGGCTGAATAGCCTTTGGTGTGATTTGCACACCCTAACATTCACTGTGTGGTTGAGTTTCTAGTATTCAGGTTCATTTGGTGTTTGTATAGATTTCATGGTAATTGAAATCAAATGTAATATACAGCAATTAAGTTTCTTGTGCGTTTTAATCTTTGAAACAATAGTGCAGATGCTAATCAGACCAATGTATTTCAGACTGGCTTGCCCTTCTCAGGGTCAATAGCTCTCATCTGATACAGATCAGTCAATAATATAAGATAATCCACAGACAAGATATACACAGTTAGTTCAGCATGTAAAATTATATAGTATGCAGCACAGTATTGTCATTAACACCTGTAAAAATAACATAATTAAAGACCAAAATACGAAGGTTGGCCACATTACGAACACAACAGAGAAAATATACAGGAAAAATTGGCCCTGTCTGCTATTCTCCTCATGAGGCAAAGAAGTTCTACTAAGCTGCGTGTGATTCTAAATGCTGTGGGCGGTCGAAGTAAAAGTGAACGTTAGCTGTGGAATAAAAATATTCATCAAACACTTGGAACAACACACGTTCTAAGGTATGTAGGTTAAAGTGTCATATCGGTGCTTACCGCCGTGTAATGCGGTGCTGGGTCAATCTGGAGTGAATTTCTCTGATCGCTGAAAGCGGCTCGAGGAGGCGACTCCAAAGTCGTTGCTGTAAGAATAAATTCACTGGTGTCATGGTGATGTGTAAACGGGTCCTTGCAGTAGAGTAGAGTAGGTTGATGGTGAAGGTGGTGGCCATCTTTATAGTGAAAGAGAATGCTCCATGTAGATATTGTACTGCATGTAAAAATAAAGTAAAATATCTCGTGTCAGCAACGCGATAAGAGATTCAGATGATATTTCAGTATATTGTCCCTTTAAAACACATACTCATGCTGTCCGTTTAAAGAGGGTGTGTAAAGTTCTGTTTGCCCTATTTTGAAGATACTCATGGAAAATAGTGATAAGCCTGAGCACGCTAGGAGGATAGCAGCATGATTTTGTTCATTTACTAATGATCGTTGGTTTAGGGGGTAAGCGTGGAATACATTCTCTGGTAATCTGATCAAGAAACGGATCAAGACCTGGCTCTTTGACCAATACAACAAGGCCCCCACTAGTTATATCTGCACCTAGCACTGGCTAATCTCCCCTGCGGCCTCCTCATTATCTGTAGCTATGATCACACCTATTTGAAATGCATATCAATCCTGTAACATTTCTTGTAACCATCTTCATAACCCTTTGTATATGTACTTCAATGATGTAAACATGCATTGTAACCAACTCAGCCCTAATGTAATCTTTGCTGTGGTACGTCAGGGGTTGGACGTATAACAAATGACATAAATTAATAAATAAATAAATAAATAAATACAATCTAGTGTGATCCTATCCTAGATCTGTGTTGAGACCTAGTGTTATGGTGTCTACATTCGCTGTGAAATTAGCAACATAATATGATGAGCTTCTGATGGAATATTGATCTTTGTGAGCATATCTGAAAACATGAGGTGCAATCTGTTATAACATGGTGCAAATGGTTCAGAAAGAACCCAAAAAACCTTGTTGTTCTGTGTTCTTGTGGTGTGCAATTCCCCATGTCACATAGAGAAGAGACCCTCTAACATTAAAACGGAATAAGCCTAATAAGCATAGAGAAGAAACACTTTAACATTCAAATAAAATAAACTTTTTGATCTAATGCAAAAACCTCTTGGGATTTAAATGAAATTGCTCACGTTTAAGACCAAGCATTCTCCTTTCCGATTGTGATTTGAATGGTATCAGGAGCAATCCTTTGTCCTACGTCAAAACTAAGTACAATCCATTCATCCTTGTTGCTTCATCCTGTTAACAGAACACAATTCAGATCCCAGTCCTCATTCATTACAATCAGGGAAAGAGGGTCCAGTCTATCTATCCAAAATGATTCGCGTTGGGCTGTTTTCTTTTTAGCATTCTGTTGCGGATTGTGCGAATGGATGACTTCTAGTACTTGGAATCTCAATTGTGTGATGCAGTGACCTTTGTCTCCGAAATGTCTCGCTGCTGCTGAGATAACGTTTTTGCTCATTCATTCTCACTTGTATTTTTCTGCCTGTTTCTCCTGCATAGTAAATACTGCAGGGTCATCTTATGCAGTACACTGCATTTTCCGTGAGGCATGTGGCATGGCATTTGAGTGGAATCTTCTATCCTGTTCTGGGGTGAAATACAAATTCTTCCTTGTTAACATTATTGCAGTTGCCACAATTGAGACAGGGGAAAGTTCTCTGTGATTGACTTATTTTACCCTGTTTGCTTCCACTTGTATTAACTAGCAGATTCCTAAGGTTGTTGCTGCATTGGTATGCAAAATACTGGAGTGCTCAGGAATAGATCTTTGATCCTGACATCGCTGGTTAAGATGTTGCAGTGTTTATAAATGCACTGTTTGATCTGTTTGCTTTGCACTAAGTATTTCAATACAAACACTCTTGATGGTGGTTCTTTATGGGTTTTTACTTGTAGAAGACTTTCGCCTGTCCTTGTCGCTAGTTTAGATTTGGCAGCAGTGAAAGATTTTATGATGATCCTTTTAGATTTCACTTCACAAAATTTATACTTTAAATACAAAAGAGAATTTTATTTACAGACGTCAGGAACAGCAATGAGAGCCAGCATAGCACCCACTGATTCAAACTGCTTTATGTACCAATTTGAGATGACCAACATATTCAGACTTCAAGAATGGGCCAAACATATCAAAATGTGGACCCGATATGTTGATGACATCTTGAGTTTTTAGCATGGTGACAGGTCATCACTTGACCATTTCCTACTGTACATCAACACAATAGAAGCAACGATTCAATTCACAGCAGAAATTGGTAATCCTGACATCCATTTTTTAGATGTCCAAATCAAAGTGCATGCTAATAGCATCTCAACCACGCTATTTACCAAACCGACAGACAGGAATAATCTTTTACACCGCTTAACCTTTCACCCACAGAACACACTGAAGAATTTACCCTACAGTCAGATCCTGAGGATTAAACATATTGTGAGCGATCCAGCACAATGTGAAGCAGAACTCTCGAAATGATGAAATAAATTCAGCGACCGGGGTTACCCTGAGGAAGACATCACTGCTTCCAAATCTAAACTAGCAACAAGGACACACGAAAGTCTTCTAAATGTAAAAACCCATAAAGAACCACCATCAATAGTGGTTGTATTGAAATACTCGGTGCAAAGCAAACAGATCAAATAGTGCATTTATAAACACTGGAACATCTTAACCAGTGATTTCAGGACCAAAGATCTATTCTCGAGCCCTCCAGTATTTGTGTACCAACACAGCAACCTTACGAATCTGCAACTTAATACAAATGGAAGCAAACAGTATAAAAAAGCCGGTCACAGGGATCTTTCCCCTGTCTCAATTGTGGCAACTGCAATAATATTATCAAAGGAAAAATGTATTTCTCCTCAGAACAGGATAGAAGATTCCACTCAAATGCCATGCAATATGCCACACAAAAGGCAGTGTACTGCATAAAATGCCCCTTTGGCATTTACTATGTAGGAGAAACATGTAGAAAAATATGAGTGAGAATGAACAAGCATGAATCATGCATTAGATACAAAAACTTTCTCTCAGCTGTAGCGAGACATTTCGGTGACAAAGGTCTCTGCATCACACAATTGAGATTCCAAGTACTAGAAATCATCCATTTACACAATCCGCTACAGAATGCTAAAAAGAAAGAGCCCAACATTTTGGATAGACAGACTGGACTCTCTTTCCCTGAATGGGATGAATGAGGACTGGGAATTGAATTGTTTTCTGTGAACCTGATGAAGCAACAATGATGAATCGATTGTACTTATTTTTGACCTAGGACAACATTTTGCTCCTGATACCATTCACATCACAGTGAGAAAAGAGAATGCTTGGTCTAACTCATGAGCAATTTCATTTAAATCCCAAGAGTTTTCTTGCATGAGATCATTCTGTTTATTTTGTTTGAATGTTAGAGTGTTTCTTCTCTAAACTTATTAAGTTTATTCCGTTTGAATGTTAGAGAGTCTCTTCTCAATGTGACATGGGGAATAACACACCACAAGACCACGGTACGACAAGGTTTGTAGAGTTCTTTCTGAACATTTAGTACCAATTTATAACAGATTGCACATCACTTTTTTAGATATTCCTGCAAGTATCAATATTCCATCAGAAGTTCATTGTATTATGTTGTTCGTTTCACAGAGAATGTAGACACCATAACACTAGGTGTCAACACAGATCTAGGACAGGATCACACCATTTACCAAAGAATGTATTCCACGCTTACCCCCTAAGCCTGCGATCTTTAGTAACCGAACAACATCATGCCGCTATCCTCCTAGCGTACTTAGGCTTATCCCTATCTTCCGTGGGTATCTTTAAAATAGGGCAAACAGAACTTTACACACCTGCTTTAAACCGACAAGATGAGCATGTGTTTTGAAAGCACAATGCACTGAGATATCATCTGGGTCACTTATCGCATTGCTGACAAGAGAGATCTTTACTCTATTTTTACATGCAGTATACTATCTACACAGAGCATTCTCTTTCACTTTCAAGATGGCCACCACCTTCACCATCTACCTATTCCACCCTACTGCAAGCATCCGTTTACACATCACCTTGACAACCAGCGAATGTATTTTTACAGCAACGACTTCAGTGTTGCCTTCGCGAGCCGCTTTCAGCGATTGGAGATATTCACTCCAGATTGACCCGGCGCTGCATTACACGGCGGTAAGCACCGATATGACACTTTAACTTACAGGCATTAGAACGTGTGTTGTTCCGAGTGTTTGATGGATATTTTTATTCCACAGATACCGTTCACTTTTACTTTGCCGCGCACAGCGTTTAGAATCACAAGCAGGTTTGTAGAACTTCTTTGCCTCATGAGGAAAAAAGCACACTGGGCCATCACCACGCATGGTTGTCTCTAGAAACCGATATGTCAATTACAGTACAGTAACTTACCAATACTATCCCTTGACACACATGAGTGGTGGGTTCTAATGTCAGGTTACACAAAGAAGAGATTGATGAGGAGCAAATGCACGTATAGCAACACATATAACCGCTTGGTATAAATACAAACAATGACAATATATTTTTCGCTGTATTCATCCTTTCTTATTTGCCTAATTTTTCCTATATGTCCCCTCCATGTACTGAACATTGTCTCCAGGGTGATTGATTTCTTCCATCAATGTATTTCTACAGCCTTCATGTGTGTCTTTTAAAACTGCTGAGCAAAGAAATCCTACCTTTTCAACATGCTTCAAAACAGCTATAAACCACTCTTCTTTTCTGACTTACATGCTTTAGGACACTGCTCTTAACAGTACAACAATCTACTCGTCAATATATTAACACATTTTCAAAAAGTATGTGTGCATTGTACATAAAAAACTACTCACCATTCGCACACCAAGACTCACACTACTAAAATGTTAATTACACCCCAGAATAAATAACATCATCTGCTGATTGATTCATCAGAATAACAACCAATATCTTAAGAAAACCTTCCATCAAAAAATCATTACCAAAGTCAAGAGGGAAACTTCATTATATCAATTTGCTCCCACACCCACCACTTGATTAATACTTATTTGAACCGTTCTCACTGCAACCAGTAATAATACTAACTGAACAATCATTTAAAAAACATTTCCACTCATAGACAGCCTAATGATCCCTAGTCTACTTGTACTTCTTAGTCGAGGGAGTACGCCTGAGACCTACATTTGCTTCCATCTCAGGTTCAGCAGAGAGTGCTATTTGATTAATAAAATGCATTAATGTGATCAACTTTGTCGTACACATGGCATACTCATATCTAAAAGCAAGTCAGTTCTAAGCAGGAACGTTATTTCACCAAAATGTAAGGGGTAGTGGAAGTGACATCACATTACCCTTAACCTCTGATAACATCACAGCAAGTGATATTATTGAAACCCCACCAAGAAGTGACATCACGAGAAGAGATGGAACATGTCTTTTCAACCCTTGACAAAACAGGAAGCGGCTTCACATAGTATTGTTCCTAAGTACACTAAGAAACATGGTTACCATATCGCTGTAATATCACTGTAATGCAATATACAATTCATACAAGAATGGATCACCATATGTATCGTTAATATCAGTGTGTATAGGCCTATATTACCAAATTACTGTGAATACAAGCAGACCTCCAAGGCCAAATGATAATGATGTGTTATTACATAGCTCTTATGCTTAAGCGCTTTATATACAACAAATATATTTACAATATCACCCAACCTGTGTTGGTACTCATTTATTGACCTCAGAAAGATGAAAGGTTGAGTTGGCCTTGCCAGGATTCGAACTTGCAACCTGCAGATCACACACACATTGCAGCAGCAAGCTCTCAACCACTGAGGTATCTTACAGACGTTAGTAAAATGAGCAGTTGTATGTCTGAATATTCTCAAAGGCAGAAAGAAAACTATGCTCTGTAGTGGATATCATTAAACTGGTAATTGAGATTTAACAGCAAGCCAGTTCATCTACAGGTCTGTTGAAAGGTTGGCCTCATGTCAAAACTGCGTGGATCTACTATTCAGGCTTCGGAGGTTGACAAAATACATACCATTGGGAGGGTTCATAACTGTGTATTGACGAATTTAGAGTAGAGCATGGAATGCATTGAACTCACACGGCATCCCACACGCTGGGCACTCTTTACCTCATACATGCAAACAAACATCCTGAGCAGCATGACAGGGAGATACGAAAGATAGACAGATTACAACAAAGCATTACTTGTGGCACAATGAAATCTAGGACGACTTTATGTGCTATGGTCTAACATTTGTACACTGTACACAAGCTTTTAGCAACAAGGATTTTGTCAAGTGACAGAGGACACAGAGACTAAATTAGGGACATACACCCCCTGAAGTGTGCTTGAAATAAACCTTTAATGAGTCTAGCAATTATTGTCTAGAATTGCAGAAAGACAAATCATTTGTTATTCCGAGCCATTTTTATTTAGGGTCACTGCTGAAAGTGTTACACTTGTGGAACCCCTTCTTTTTTTTTATTTTATTTTTTTTAAGAGGCATGAACAAGAATGCCAGCCACTCCAGAAACAAATAGCCATGCATACTGGTAGCAAGTGAGACTTCAGGGGTAGCAAGGCAGGGCTCAGGGGTGGCAGCTGCGACCTTGGTGAACCCAAATGGCATCCCTGGGTTTAAGGTAGATTGATTGTGTGTGTTAATTAAATAGCGCTCTCTAGGTTTATGTCATGGATGATTTAGACTTGTTTTGAATGTCGTGAACCAGAAGCCACTAATAAACATAAGCTGATCCATCACCTAAGCGTTTCATATGTGCCCTGAACACACGATCATACCTGATAGAAATCCAGCTGGGTATCATTTGGTTAACAAATATACATCAGATTATGCCCACAAGAGGAAATAATGGAACCCTCTTCCCACATGCATCTGCTGGATATGAAAATATGTCAACCTATGAAGCAGCACATATATTTACACAATAGCACATGAAACTGTGCACAATAACAGGTTGAATGGACATATGCCAACACCAAGCCTTTACAAAATTAAACTTAATCGGCAAACAGACCCATACAAGAAAACATCATCACCCGAGATTACACATGTATTTGTCTGCACCTGTGTGCAGGTGCAGATATGGTTGAAATTATACAAATATGTAAGCTTTCGTGAATAAAGTTCGTTTACATCTTTTTTTTAATCTGTTTGAACCTGTTTTGTACTATATTCTTGTAGAGCTGAATGAATATTTTTTGCAGAACACTGTATTATATTTTTTGTTTGGCACGTTAAAGCTCAATTTTTTGTAGCATTGTTTGTGCTTGAGCAATAATAATGAAAAACAAAAAGTGAGCATGCATTTGAAAAAAAGACAATAATTAAATAATTATGGGGAAGAGGCAGAGCATCAATTATTAACATGGAAAGGACCATTTAACTGTAGCGCAGAAAAGTTATGTATGCTGGACGAGATTTAAAAATTTCACACAGTTATGGATAAAAATGCTTAAGAAAATTTTTCACTACAACTTGGAATTCCTCGGGTTGGCATTCCATGCCATTAATCATTTAGGTAGTCTGTGCCATTACAGTAGGTAGCCAAGCATGTACAAATCAATCTTGACCCTAAAGCAAAATAGTAGAGCAGCACAAACTGTCAGGCCTGCCACTTCTTCACACAGAACAGAGGAAATACCAGACACTAACAATGGTTCAATATGTCAAAGTAAACAAGTTTGTCTCAGTTCTTGCCATAAATCATGAAACATGTGCAGGACTCAAGGGCACTAATTTACAAAAAAAAAGCCCTAAGACTGCGCAGAGTCGTTTGAGCGAGAAAGAACATTGCGCAGATGAAAAGATTTGCACTGAGGGCCGATTAATGGAAATATATGTGCCCAGAAACCTGCATCTCAAAGAATAAAGAGTAGCACCCAGAATACACCAAACATGCCCCCATTACAAACAGAACATAGCGGCATCGAACAACCTTTACGCGGACCAATGGAAAAAAGTAATTAAAGATTACTTGCCAGTAATTACAATTACTCCCACTCCAATCCTGCAACCGACAAGTCCACGTCCTATCACCCCCTACTAAACCGCCTCTCTGCCCCTAACTTAAAGCAGCACCTGTGTTCCATGACCAAACTGCTCCTCTGTCCCTTAAATGAAAGGAGCATCCGCGTACCCCAACAAAACTGCGCCTCCGCCCCCTAATTGAAAGCAGCACCCACATACCTTGATGAAACTGCACCTGGGTCCCCTAACTTAAGCAGTACCTCTTTCCCCTGATGAAACTGCACCTCGTCCCACGAACTGAAAGCCACACCCGCATACCGCGACACAACTGCTCCATGGACCCCTAACTGAAAGCAGCACCTGTGTACCCTGAAAAAAATGAACTGCAAGTCTGCCTTCCTCCTATTACCCCCACTGACCTGTGTCCCAACCCTGAACCCAAGGCAACACCCGCAAGTATGCCCTTATCCCAGTACTCGCACTGCCCTTTGCCTTATCCCCTTAGCCCAAGGCACCACCTGCAAGTCTGCCCTCATCACAGTACTGCCACTGACCTGTGCCCCAACCCCATATCTAAGGCAGCACCCACCAATACACTCTCATCCCAGTACCACCTTTGACTTTTGCCCCAACCCCCGAACACAAGGCAGCATCTGCAAGTCTGCCCTCGTCCCAGTTCATCCACTGATCTGTGCCCCAACCCCTGAACACACAGCAGCACCCCCACGTCCACCCTCATCCCATTCCAATGTGTCATGCCGCCACTTAGCGGGTTCAGGAGGTGGGCCGCCAGGTCCTGCAGGCCCCGACATGGAGGCTCTATCATCAATGGGGCTTCACCCATGTCTGCGGAGTCCACAATGCCGGCACTCTGGCACAGTGATTATTGCGGGACTGCGCATCTATGAACGCCTGTGGCCCACGCTGCGCGCATGCACAGTATGCCTGGTTACAAGAGCTTGCATTCCAAGACTTGGTATGGGCCCAGACTTTTATGTAGATCCTGCCAGCAGTTGTTCACCGCGTCTCAATGCGTTCAGACCCCTGATCACGTTCCCGCTCCATACAGTGTTTATTCCATGTTTCTTGCTCTGCCTTAGACCCGTTTGTTCTCCTTGAGTTCTCTGGGATGTTTTTCCTCCTGGGCCCCCTCTTCTCCAATTGTCCACTTGGGTCCTGAGTTTGGCCTCCTTCTTGGTTCCTGTTCCTTCTCTGGGGTCCATTGTCCCTTGGTTCCCTTCTCTAGGTTCCCAGGTTCCCCGCTCAGTTGTTCGGTTCCTTGTTTCCCTGGTAGGACTCTCTTGTTCTTTTGCTGGGATCCAGCCTGCCAGTATCTGCACTCCTTCCTTATGGTACCTGTCTTCCTTTCTCCTGGAACCAGTTCTTCACTTTATCAATTTCCTCGCAAGTCAACCTTTTGGACCATCTTTAAGCCTTCACTACCAGTGCTTGCTTTGTCCTGACACCACGCAAATCAGGGAAGTGCCAAACATGGCTTTGGGAGTCAGTACAGCCCCAACCTGTTCTGAATCTGGCAGGAGGCAGTTTGGTTGGTACCCTGCGTTGCTGCTACATCTCTTCGGCATACGTTGACATACTGGCTGCCTCTTCATGTCTGTCACTAGGAACATCAGGTACTCAGTACCCTTGTGACACCTCGTTTAACACAATGTGGAGCACCAACCTACCTCAGCTCCTCTGGCCTGAGTCCGGCATGGAGCACACCTGGCAGACATCTTCCTCCAATATTAACAATTGTGAGCAGTTCTGTTGAATCCAGGACCATAGCACGTTCCATGGCTCCCGTTTGGGTCACACTCAACTGCACAGCAACAGCCAACCATACTGTTACAGCAGCTACACTTAGGTCGCTTGATGTACATGTGACATAGTGCACATGTAGTGTGCATAGCCCAGTGAGGCCACATCTCTCCTCAATATCTCCAATGTCAATGAGCCATACCAGTGGATGAAGTGTGTCCACATCCACATTGACAAGCTAGAGCTAAAGGGATACCAAAACGTCAATGCACCAGAAAGGAACACAACATACAATTAATTAAACCTTGAGTGGTGAATGGGTAGAGATGAATGATCTGTGACCAGATACAACACACATCTAAAGCATGTGGAACATGGGGCAAGTCACATGAACACATTAGTACCCATCCCCAATGAGAGAGCCCAAACACTGTCAAGAAACATCTCACCCCTCACCAAATGCATCCCACATTGATACCATTAGACAAACAGAAAAGTCACTCAACCAACAGGCGCTCGCTCTATAATTCAGCGTATTAAACATTTTGAGGAAAATCATTGCTGCACAGAGGAGTGCATAAAAGGCCATTTGAAGATAATTTTATATTAGGCAGAGGAGGAAGAAACGTGATGAGGAATAATTTTCGACCGCAGCCAGGGCTTTCTGTACTGTCAATAACTGTGTGTAATGTACCTAGACTACTCCCATCAGCCTTTGAATCTCAGGCATCGTTAACAAACACATGCATCCATTGGGCAAGATCAGTGAAAGGGTTTACCTTGATTATTAGAGAAGATATTTTTTAATGTAAGAGGTTTAAAACACAGAACATTATCCATGACTGTATGCACATTTCATTTGTTAGCAAAAGCAAACATCTGGCAAATGGACTACTGGCAATTGACTTTAGGACATATCCACCAGTGAGTTCTTGTATATTGTTAAGAGCAAACCCCGCAAAGCAGGATGGGCCTCTTAACGTTCAATCAGAGGATGAAGATGAAGTTCTTCCAATAACTGTTACAATCCTAAATGGTGCTGAGGGCTTCTCTTCAACTATAGAGCAGGGCTTAGTAGATGTTGATTGACTGGATCAGAATTATAACTATCCAACAAGGGCGTCTGAAGGCAGAGTGTTGCCTTGGAATATCGGAGGTGTGTTTAAATATCTTCAGGATACAACATGATGTGAATTCATCAGGGAGTTCCAAGTAATACTTTTGCAAGAAACTTGAGCAACTCAATGGGTTGATTTTGAAGAGGTTCGGTCATTTCAAGTCTTGGCACTGAAGGGCTCAAGAGGAAGACCAAGTGGGGGATTTGTTGCTTTATTTGACCCCATTTTAATTTGAATTCCACTGCATCAGATGCTAGTTTAGAGGATTTACAAGTCTTAGAGATAGGGTTACCAGGTGGCAGTCAATTACTACTTTCAAACAAGTACAACAGACCAGACACAATGGTCACAGTCGATATATTGTTATCTGTGACTAGTGCTTGCAAAGGTTTGTGTATGTTTAGGCACCACATTCTGGTAGCTGGTGATATAGACCAATAAATGGAAGCCCTGTTAGAGCTCAAAGGCCTCTGGGAGGACCAGGACTGAGCTTGGAACAGTCCAGTTTTAAATGCCAAACGCTCTGCTAGGACTGACATATATGCAGTTGCTGTAGCACAATCTGTTAATGAGTTTGATCTTAGGGCCTGTATAGGGAGGTAGGAGGGTGACCAACCGGGCAGGAAAACATTTGTTGGCCCACTGGGTTCCTCTCTTATCGATCATATATTTTGATCTGTTTAAGATTGGGATTGGGTGTCGAAATGTGAGGTGCTCGAAAGATTTGAAAGTGATCACAGACCCTTGACTATGACACTTTCATGTTTGCATACTACTCTTGGGGTTGATAGTGACCTAAGACCCCCAAGCCAAATTTGGTAGTGGGCTCTGACGGAGAGATGTTAAATCGTCCAAGTTCTTGTTTCAGGAAATAATATTGGCTTATAAAAGGCATTTGAACCATGTATTGGACTAATGTGTAATGACAGGGTCTTGGAGGCTCAAATCCCTGGGGTATTCAATACCTTGGTGGAGGCCCTTTTTCCCTTTGTGTCCAGTGATTGGACTGTGGTAAAAAAAAGCCTGCAGTAAAAAGATCCGAATGGTATGATGAGGAATGTGCTCAAGCCAAACTATGTGTCAAAGCTGTTCTGTTTGCTGGTCCACCTGTTTATAGGGTCAATTTGCATGCCACTAGATCTCACTACAAGAAAGTATTAAAAGAGAGTAAAAATAGTGAGTTTCGAAAGTCTGAGCAGAACTGCTTAGTTACTGTCCATGAGATGGGGACAGCAGGGCGTTTTGTATATTGGTCTCTGGGGCTAGACTTAATGAAGAAGCAGTGCTACAGAATAGCTACACCTCAAATGAGTAGTGCAAGTATTTTGCAGAACTTTATGAAGGGGATCTGAACCTTGCTATAATGGGAGTCTAGATGAAGGTCGGTCACAAAGAGAGAATAGTATGGGGGAGGGGCTATTAGAATTGGTATAGAGGAAGTTGTAAATGCAATAGACTCCCATAAATTTGAAAAAGCCTTGGGTGCCTAAAGCCCTCTTTATTGATGAACCATTCACTTGGGGCCCTGCCTTCTGGAAACTTTTTACTGAATGCATTAATTTGAACACTGTTCCTGCCTCATGGAGGAATGCAAACACGATCCCACTATATGAAAAAACGGTAGGAGAGAATCTCTGTCCAATTATATGCCATTTTATTTTGCTCAATGTCACTGGAAAAAATATTTGCAAAGGTTATTTTCAGACATATACAAGAGTGGTTTAATGATAATAATTTCATTAATACTATCAAGGAGGGGTTCCAGAAAGGCAGGGGCACAGTGGATCAAGGTGTTCGTCTGTTTCTGATCATACAGAAATATACTGTCTTGAGGAAGGTGTACTTATATGCTATTTTCAGTGACCTAGGGGCAGTTTTTGAAGGGGTTTCACAGCAGAGGTTATGGCAGGTTCTACAAAGTTGAGGATTGCCCCTTAGTCTTTTATCCATTGTGCAAACACTGTGCTTGGAAAACAAAGCTAGAGTTCGCCATGGACTAGCAGGAGAGGTAACTCTGTTGTTCCATTTAACTAAGGGGCTGAGGCGACTGGCAGGAGAGGTAACTCTGTTGTTTCATTTAACTAAGGGGGTGAGGCAGGGGGCGTCATTGCCTCACTTCTATTCTGAATCTGTAGCGAGGAAGTTATTAACACTCTATGTAGGGAATGCGGGACCCCCCCAAAATAAGGCCCATAAATGTTCCCAACCCTCTTATTCGCAGACAACGCTGTGCTCTTGTCAACAATAGCGCAGGGAATTTGGACATCACTGGAGTCATTTGTGAAGAAGTGGGGCGACCTACTGCTCACCATAAACATAGGAAAAACTTAATCTATGGTGTTTAAGACAACATGTGCTAAACATCATAGACTAATGGCTAAAGTAGATGGTCATGTCCTTGAGCAGGTCACTCTTAAGACTATCTGGGGTCAGGTTCAATGAAAATGTGTCTTGGTCCCCACAGGTTAAAAATATAGTAGGGAAGTAAGGTCATTTTACAAAAGCCAATATAGAAGAGCAATTGACCCAGCAATAAATGTGTACAAGAAGCAGGCCCTTATGTCAGCCTCTTATGCCTCTGAAATATGGGTTATGTAAAAGTTCCTCAGTTAGATAAAGCTGAAAGCAAGTTATTGGTTATTGAACAAATGTACCATGTTCCCCCAACTTACCTCACACACTGAATTTGTTGGTGGTCTCCAGGACCATCAATTTGGATTCCAAGCATCCAGAGACATGGAAACTGTTCTTCTGAACACCCATGAAGATCTGCTCCCATCTCTGGATTATAACTCTCCAGCTGACCTCATTCTACTCAATCTCTCCTCTGCCTTTGACACGGTTAACCACTTAATGTTCATAAAACAGCTCCAGGATATCTTGAGTATCTCAGAGTGGGCACTGGACTGGCTGATCTCCTTCCTATCTGGCCATTTGTCTCAGGTTATTCTGGGCACCTACTCCAAACCTACGTCTTTCTCCACCTGTGGGATGCCCCAAGGCTCAAACCTCTCTCCCTGGGTCTTTAACATTTTCCTTGCTCAGCTGGCACTCCTCATTTCCTCCTTCTCCCCCAAACTTCCACTGTTACACAGATGACACACAACTCTTTTTTAAACTTTCTGCTGACCCTCTTGCATCTTCAGTCATCCTGGACTGCCTATCTGCTATCCAGTCCGGTGCACTGCCAATGATCTCTGCCTCAATGCCAGAAAGTCTGAGATCCTTCCCATTGGGACCCCTGCTCCCTCTTGCTTCCCTTCACTCTGGCCATCTTTGATGGGCTCTCACACCTCTCCTTCATCTGAAGCCAGAAAACCGGGAGTCATCTTCAACTACTCTTTTTCCTTCCTCCATCACATTCAGGACATTGCCAAGAAGTCTAACTGGCAACTCTTCCTTCTGAAAGGAATTCTCCTTGTTCTCACTTTCTCCCAGAAGCTGAATGTTACCAGAGCTATGGTGCACTCTAGGCTAGACCACTTCAAAAGCCTTCTCTTGAATCTGCCATCCTCCGCACTACGACCCCTCCAGCTTATCCAGACTAGGGCAACAAGACTTATCCTTGGTCTCAAGCCAGGGTATTGCATCTATCCTGCCCTAAAAGCTCTTCATTGGCTCCCGGTTGATGCAAGGATCAAATTCAAATCCCTTTGCATCATCCATAAGGCTTTCTGGGGCAGAGGACCACCTTATCTGCAAACTCCTCTTACTAAATACTCTCCCTCTAGCCCTCAACGTTCCTCTTGTAGCAACTCTCTGTGTGTCAAGCGTTTCAGTAAACAAAGGGCCCCTGGCCAATTTCTTTCCTCGGCTGGCTCCCTCTTATGGCACAGCCTCACTCTTCCTCTTTGTCTTGAGTCGGGCCTCTTCAAATTCTGGAAGCTCCTCAAGACTTTCCTTTTCACCTCCTCCTTCCCTTCTTCCTTCCTCTGCTAATCACACAGTCACTAAAGATTGGGGGCCAGTGCCCCTATGTGTCTTTCAGGGGCCTGGCCTGCCACACCCAATTGCCTCAGCCTCTGCCTACGCACAACACTTGCCTTTGGCACTTGCTGGCCTTCGCCACTGTAGGCCCGCACTTACCTTTTTATTTGATTGTTTTACAGATGAAAGTTCCCTAGCAGTTCCTACACTTGGTACTTACACCTTGCTGCTTACTCAAGAGCACGGGCACTCCTTCACTTACCCACCTCTCCCTCTTCCCTTCTCCTCTCCCTGCAATTGCATGCTCTAAATGCTCACAAGGCATAGTAGGTGTGTCTTTATTCTCTGTTGTATTCATTGTTTTCTATCCTATGTTCCCTCCCTGTTGCACTGTGCACACTTTGAAAAACAATCATACTTGTTGTATAAGTGCCTAACAAAGGCACTATAAATAAACAAATAAAACCAAGGGACACCAAATGTCACCACGTACATGGAGTTTGATTTGTGCAATCAATATTGAGCTACAAATGAAACCGTGTTGTACTGGTTGAGATTATGGTCCATGACAACTCGGTCCCAATATTGTGATCCTCTTGTCCATTTGTTAAACGTGGATGAGGGCAAGGGCTCAATGTGGGTCAGACTATTGACATGTATGAGTCAGACATGTTAGGAGTTCCCTGTTGGACCTTACTGAAAAAGAGCTATGGATACATCCTACCTTGATTAAAGCTGTATCTCGTAGGTTCAGGAAACAATAACAGCATAAGGCAGAATGATTATGATAGGAAACTGTCAGCAATTGAAATCAAGGCCTGTCTATCTAAACCGGAAATATGACTTTGGGTATGAAACATAAATGCAATTCATGGAACACCCATACGTGTCTTGTATCTTGATTATCATTTGGGGGCCTTGAGAGTGGTGTCCTTCATGAAACTTGGAAGAGGGAAGGAACAGGCATATGTCCATTATGTGCTTCTGCAATAGAAACTGTATGCCATTTTTTTATTTTCCTGTGAGAAATGTAATGCTATGCGGTCTATCTATTTGAAGCCAATCCTGAGAGCAGCAGAAGTAATGACTGTTTTGAGTACAATCTCTTGCTCTGCTAACTCACAAGACCTGTTTATCGTCGGTAGCATTGCCAAATATATCCACCAGGTTTGGCTGGTGACGGCAAAGTTCTAGTGGAAACCATGTAGCCGAGACTGTACTTGCTTTTTGTGCAGTGTAAATATTCATTTGAAATGAAATGTCTCAAGATTGATTATCTTGCAGGGCTGCAAGTTATTCTGTCCCTGTATTATTATCATGTGTCTATTCTATTATAAAAATTGTTCTTACATTTTATTCTAATCTATATGATATTCTTATTTATGAAGTTTAAATGATGTGTTTCTTTATGGCTTTGAGCCAAATAAAGATCACATGAATGAACATCTCCATCTAACTACATCTTGCAACATTTGCTCCTCTGTACTGGCTCCCTCGTCCATTGTGCCTTCCTTCTCCTGTGCACTGGCTCCCTCGCCCACTGTGCCCTCCTCCTCCTCTGCACTGGCTCCCTTGCTCACTGTGCCTTCCTCCTCCTCTGCACTGGCTCCCTTTCTCACTGTGCCTTTCCGCTCCTCTTCAGTGGCTCCCTTGCACATGGTGCCTTCACCCTCCTCTGCAGTGGCCCCCGTGCCCACTGTTCCTTCCTCCTCCTCTGCACTGGCTCCCTTGCCCACTGTGCCTTCCTTCTCCGCACTGGTGCCCTTGCCTTGCTACAATGGCCTGGCTCGCTTGTCAGCTTGGCTCCTCCGCCATCCTCCACTATCCCTCTGGCCCTGTCACCGCCCCCAGGGGGGACCACCCCCGCGGAAGACCCTCAAAGATGGCAAGCTGCTCCATATTGCCACGTGCATCACTCGTTCTGCTGTCAAACACTCCTCTGACATCTGCAACCTCCTTGAACTCATGGACCTTGACGTGCTCACCATCACAGAGACATCGTTCAAGACTAGCTCTGTCCCGAGCTTTGACACACTCCTCCCTGAAGGCTACAAAATCATCTCTGCGCCTAAGCCAAAGAAGACAGAGGGTGGAGTGGCGCTGATCTTCCCAGAATGAATACCTGTGTCCATCCTCCCTACCCAGGCTTAATCCTCGTTCGAGTACCTAGTCTGCAGGCTCTCACTCTCTCTGAAATCTTCTCTCCATTGGCCACCTTCTACAGGCCACCAGGAGAGTCCACTATCTTCCTCTCGGAATGGGCTGACCTGGCCTCCTCTCTATTTTCCTTCTCCTCTCAACTTCTCCTGATGGGTAATCTAAATATCCACCTGGACTCTCCTGACACCTCAAGTCCTTTCCACAACCATGCAGCTCTCTCTCCCTCTCTATCCTACCCTCTGGCACCAAGTACCCTGCAGGCCACACTTTGGATGCTCTCATCTCTACTGACATCCCTCTCTCTATCCCTCTCACTTCTTGTCTTTCTTGGACTGACCACTCTCTTCTCTCAACACACCTGAAGCTCTCCTCTCCTCTTGCAGTGGCACACCCAACATGGCCACTCAGCTTGAAAATCACCAGACCCATGGAAAAAGTAACAGTCGCTGCCTTTGCCTCCACATACTCTCCTCCTCAAATTCCAGCGGCTGAATCCCACCCTGACACAGCCCTTGCTAACTTCAATCTCACTATCTCCAACACTCTTGATACTCTTGCCCCTGTCATGAGGGTCCAACTGTAGCCTTCTAAAAAGTGCAACTCTTAGTACAACTACGATCTGGCTGCCTTTAAACACAAGTGTAGGGCAGCTGAAAGGAAATGGCATTTGTTGGGTGGACCATCTGACAAACTGGTATACCGCTTCCTTCAAAGGCAATATCGTCCATGCATCCGCTCCAAGAAAAGAGTTTTTATTCAAGCCTGCATCTACGCAGCATTAAACAACTTGGCCAAACTTTTCAAAGTCTGCAAGGAACTGGCCAATTCTGCAGCAGCCTCTTCTTCTGTCACACCCACCCAAGACCTTTGCTCTGCCCTGGTCGCACACTTCACCACAATAACGCAAGACATCCTTTACTCTTTCCTCCACACCACAGCATACACCAACACTGGAGCCTTCCTTGGCTCCCCTCTACTTTCCCTCTCTTCTCTCTCACCATCACACATGATGAGGTCACTAGAATATTCCAGTCTATGAATGCCTGATCCTAACAGATCTCTATCAGTCCTTTCCTCTGCAAACTCCTGGGGAAGTTGGCTGTCTCTCAGCTGACCCTCCACACTGAATCCATTGGTTGCTTCCATGACCATCAGTCTGGCTTTAGAGCACCTGTAGGCACAGTAACTGCTCTTCTAAACACCTGTGAAGACCTGCTATCAAATCTTGACACTAACACTCCCTCTGTCCTCATTCTCCTTGATGTCACCTATGCCTTTGACATGGGAAACCACACCATCCTGATCGCACGTCTCCGTGACACCTTGGGAATCACAGGTCAATCTCTGGTGTGGTTAACCTCCTTCCTCTTCAACCACCCATCCCAGGTAGAACTTGGAGCCTTTCCCTCCACTATCGCTCTCTGAATCTGCAGCGTTCCCCAGGAAGCAAACATATTCCCCTGGTTATTCAACATCTATATGGCTACCTTGGCACGTGTAATCACCACCTTCCAATGTCACATGGTTGATACTCAACTATCCTTCATGCTACCCTCAGACACCTCCTCCTCCTCGCTCATATCTGACTGTATGTCTGCTATTTAGTCATGGTGTGCTGCAAACAACCTCTGCCTCAATGCCAGTAAGACTGTGATCATTCACATTGGGACCCCTGCTCCTGCTTTCCCACTCTCACTGTGGTCGGCCTCCCTTGGCCCTGCGCCGGCACCCACCTGCAAGGCCCAATACCGTCGGGTCATCTTTGCCTCCATTCTCTTTTCTTCTCTCACATTTCAGACATCTGGAAAAAGTCTATCAGCTATACCTCCTCAGAGGCACTCTACCTTTTCTCACTTTCCCCCAGTGGCACACTGTCTCCAGAGCCCTGATTTTCTCCAAGCTGGACTATTGCAACAGCCTCTTCATCAACCTCCCTGCTTCTGCCCTGTGCCCTCTGTAACTCATCCAGAACATAACCTCAACACTTATCTTTGGCCTCAAGCCCAGGGACCGCATCTCTTTGGTGCTGAAATCCCTTCATTGGCACCCTCTGGTTACAAGGATCAAGTTCAAGACCCTCTGCATTGTCTACAAGGCTTTCTGGGGCCAGGGCCCTACCTACCTGTAATTTTGCCAGCCTAAATACTGTCCCTCATGAGCCCATCACTCATCTACCTCCAACTTTCTGCAAGTGCGCCGGTTCTCCAAGCAGAGATTTGGATGGGGATCCTTATCCTCAGATGGTGCCTCCCTCTGGAACAGCCTCCGTACCACCCTCTGTCTTGAGCCTGATCTTCTTAAGTTTCAGAAACTACTCAAGACCTTCCTCTTCTCCTCCTCCTTCTCTCTCTCCCTCTACCTTGCTAACCTAGCTCTTTGCTCTTTTCATATCTCGCTCCTCGTCCTTACAACTTGCTGACTGGCCACCTGATGTGCCTCAGAGTCTCACAGGTCCCGGGCACCCCCACCAGTTCTCTCTGCACTTGCTTCAGGGCCCTGCACCCCACCCTCCCTCAATGCACTTCATAATGAACCCACAAGAGTGTCTCTCCACTTACCCCAGTTTCCACCGACTGGGTGCACTTGGACCTCCATCTCCCTTCACCCTCTGTGCAATTGCACAGTCCCAATACACCTTTGCCTGAAGATCGTCTGTCTGTTCTCCCTTGTCTTCACCCCTTAATGTGCACTTGGTAAAACTGCAGAATCGTCATCATGTCTATTTGATTTATCTCAATTGTTAAATGTATTATAATCACTTACTCTGCCTGTGCAGACTATTATCGTCTCAGAATGTCAAGGACTCTGAGCGACTGTTTGTTTTTCCCCATGTTCCCACCCTCCTTGAGCACTTTGAAACACTTGCCTGTGTATAGGCACTTTATAAATAAACATAACCATTACCACATTACAATGTATTCCTTCTCTCCCAACCTCCAGTGTTACGCAGATGACAAATCAACTCTTTTTAAACTTCCTGCTGACCCTCTTGCATCCTCCATGATCCCGTGATATCTATCTGCCATCCAGTCCTGGTGCACTTCCAACAACCTCTGCCTCAATTCCAGCAAGACAGAGATACTTCCTATTATGACCCATGCTCCCTCTTTCTTCCCCTCACTCTGGCCATCCTCTATGGGCTCGCACCCCTCTCCTTCATCTGAAGTCAGAAACCTGGGAGTCATCTTCGACTCCTTGCTCTCCTTCCTTCCTCACACTCAGGACAGTGGGCCTCATTCCGAGTCCGGCGGAAAGTAACAGTAATTACCGCCATGGCGTAAATACCATGTACGATGTGGTCGGAAGGCGCTATTTACACCATATTCCGACTTCGCGTGCACGAGTATTCCGCCATGGCGGTAAACTCCCTTGCGGCATAGCGCAAAAGGTCCCGTCAAACCCCTTACCGCCATAAGCCTAGACGCAATTAACACCACCGCCTTCGATAGAATCCGTAATTAGCGGTGACCGTAAGTTACGCAGACCGTAATTTACGGCCACCGCTAAATACCGGAAACGGAAATAACGTCATCGCACAGGAACGGGAAGCATCACGGCGGCCATATTTAAAATCACAATCCATTGCAATCCACACCATACAGGACAAACAGGACTCCATACAGGACTCAGATCGACCAAACAAACAACAGAGAAGATCATCATGCCGAAAGTTCTGAAAAAGGGGGCAGCGCGCATCAGAAAAGAAAGATTCACCCAGGATGAGTTACAGGTCCTGGTCGACACCCTGCATGAACATGCAGACATCGTATTCTGCAGCGACATGCGTAGGCCCACCATCCTCAGGAAGAAGGAGATATGGGAGTTGGTCGCGCAGAGGGTGAGCGCCGTTGGAAACACCCCCCGCAGCACAACGCATTGCCGCAAACGGTGGGATGACCTTCGTCTCAGGGTGCGGGCCATCATGTCAGCAAACCGTCAGCAGGCCCTGGAGACAGGAGGAGGCCCAGGCTCACCCATTAAAATGATGCCCTGGGAGGAAACATGTGCGGAGATGATGGGCACAGAAGCCATCGAAGGTGTGGGCGAAATGGACTGCGGTGACCCCTCATCCGCTGATGCAGGTGAGTGTCATGAGTCCAAACAGTACATGCATCCTTAATTTGAATCACCGCTAAGGGCCGCCCTAAGAGTCACATGAAGTTTGCTTCGTAGCCCCCCCCCCCCCCCCAACATGTCGTAACAAGTGTGACCCAGGATGATGTCAGGTGCAAGGCTGACACCCATATTGGCCATTCCACACAGAGAGCTGGCCAATGTCACTCACCACTGTACTCCGCCAACATGATTGACCCCGCCAATAGTATGCTTTTTCCATCCAAGCCAAGTCCTCACACAAACCTAAATATCACCAAGACGCTGCTCTCCCATTGTGTTACCATAGGCTTGGAGTCATGATGACCCCCAGATCATTGATCATGCTGTCTCTCTCTCTCTTGCCCCCCACAGGTAGCGGTCATGAAAGTGAGGAGCAGGAAGGCTCCCGGCCAAGTACCTCCCGGCACAGGGGCAGGGTACAGCGCATACCTGCTGGCAGACACAAGGCCCATACCACACCACCTGCTCCAGCAACCCCCATGGAGGGTACACAACCCCCACCCGCGCACCTGGACATGGCTGCAGTTCCGCAGGAAACAAGCCCCACGCTACACCCTGAGGAATCCAGCATGTCAGGGGAGAATGCTGCCATGTGCCTCCTTAGTGTGCCAGACAGCCCCACATCCCATTCCGGGGTCAACGTTGAGGAGACCAACGTCTGCAGCCCTGAGTCACCATCATACAGCCAGGTTGCACATAGCGACTCCGGGTCGAGTGATGGGCCAGGCCTCACAGGCGAAGGGCTAACACCTGTCTCACATCAGCCCACATCCCCTGGCGCAACACCTGAGAGGCCTGCAGGCACCATACCGAGCCTGCAAACCACATCCCCCACAACGGCCGCAGAAGCTGTGCACTCCCAGAACCTCACGTCCATGATTGAGGAGTTTCTGCGGGACAACCGGGAATCAGGGTTGGTGCATCACAATGACCTGCAGGCTCTGGGCGAGGTCATCACAACATCAACAAACCGGCTATGTGAGGTGCTCGGCAGGATTGCTGATGCCCTGGAGGCAGCTACCCCCAGGCCTCAGCCCCAGCAGGAGGAACCACCCTCCCAGTGCTCCTCCACGCAGACCAGCCCGGTCCGCAGGTCACAACGCACAATGCGTAAATGAATCCACATGCTCGGGGCGTGGACATTGACTATGAAGCCACACACATGTGGCCTATGTAGACTTGATGGGACCATTGTGGGGCTGTTGTGGGGGGAGGGCGAGGGGGGTGAGGGTGTGCGTGGGAGTTGGGGGGGAGGGGGGTGAGGGTGTGCGTGGGAGTTGGGGGGGAGGGGGGTGAGGGTGTGCGTGGGAGTTGGGGGGGAGGGGGGTGAGGGTGTGCGTGGGAGTTGGGGGGGAGGGGGGTGAGGGTGTGCGTGGGAGTTGGGGGGGAGGGGGGTGAAGGTGGAGGAATATTTGTACACGTGTTCACATGATTGTACAATACACAGTTTGGTGTTTACTTGAAAACAGAGTGGACATTGATCATTGTGCATGTGTCTTTTAATGTCTCACAGTGCATGTAGTACACGTATCCCCACACCCAGTGCCCAATGTCCTGTCAACCTCACCCCCTCAGCTGACTTGTGACTCAGAAATATTGGTCAATCAATGCTTGTCGCACGTGACGTCCCTCCTGTGCATCGGCCCCGTGATGCTGTCCTGCCATTCCTTCCTCCTCCTGCTCCTCCTCCTCCTCCTCCTCTGGTGGGGGCAGACCCACGTCAGGGGGCAGTGGCACGTTCCGCTGGATGCACATGTTGTGCAGCATTGCACATGCCATGGTGATCTTGGACACCTTCTCGTGGCTGTAGATGAGGGCCCCACCTGACCGGCTGAGGCAACGAAATCGTGCCTTCAGTAGTCCGAAGGTCTGCTCTATCACCACCCGTGTACGGGTATGAGATCTATTGTAGTCCTCCTGGTGCCTGTTCTGTGGGTTGCGGACGGGGGTCATGAGCCATGCCTTCAATGGGTAGCCAGCATCACCTGCATGATAGTGGAATGAAGGTAAGTGTTCGTGCAATCATGGTGGAGAAATGGGCTAATCTGACATTGCAGCAGGTGTTCACTGGCCATGCACACAGCTCCCAGGATACAGTGACCCCATTACAGCGTACAATGACGTTGACTGACCCAACCTTATGCATCTCTCTACCCCACCCTTTACCACCCGGGTGGAGTATGCTGGCAGCCTACTCACAGCCCCAATGGACTGCCATGGCCCATTCCGGTTACTCACCAAGCAGCCAGGTACGTCGTTCAGCATGTCGCTCCATGTAGCGTGGTAGTGTAGAGTTGCGCAGGACCAAGGAGTCATGAGTTGATCCAGGGTATCGGGCATTGCATTGTGTGATGGTTTTACTGGCATTGCACACCATCTGGACGTTGATGGAGTGATATTGCTTGCGGTTGCGATACGGCACCTCCATGGCATGGGGCACCACCAATTCTACGTGGGTGCAGTCGATGGCACCTATGCAATTTGGCATGCCTGCAAGTGCATGGAAAGCAGCTTTGGTATCATATGTCTCCTGGGGAGTCCGGGGGAGGCATATGTAGTCCCTTCTGTGCTTGAGGAGGGCATCGAGCACTTGGTTGAGTATACGTGAGAATATGGGCTGTGAAATGCCGTGCATGTGCCCCACTGTATGCTGGTAGGTCCCTGTGGCAAGGAAGTGGAGCACAGACACTACCTTTAGTAGAGGGGGGATGGCAGTGCTGATTTCTATTAGGCTCACTATGTCGTTATGTATCAGGGCCACTATGGTGGTTATCGTGTCCCGGTCAAGGCGGTACAGGGTGTGTATCTGCTCTGGTGTGAGGTTGAAGGGGGTGGGTCTGATGCGTGGGATTGGGGGTTGACGGCGTGGTAATTGTGGCTGCACCGGTGGGGCATGCTGGCCCTGTCTCTGCCTCCTTCTCCTCCTGTGTATCCTCTGTGGTGGGGGCTGTGGTTGCTGTGGTTGCTGTTGTTGATGTTGTCGTCGTTGCTGCCTTGCAAGCAGGGCCTCCAGCTCCATGAATGCTGCGAGAATTGGTATCATCTTGGTGTGGGAGGGGGTGTGGTGTGTGGGTGTGCTCCTTTTGTGCTGTGCCTGACTCTATGGACTCCACCTGTGCTGATTGGGTGCACCTGTTCCTCTTTCTGGCACTCTTCAGGGTTGTTAACACCTTCTCTGCGATGCCGGTAATTGCGCCATGGCGTGGAGGTACTTTGCGCCCTTGTGGAGGCCGTTTTTACCGTGTCCGCTTTACTTGGGATCTGCACTGGTTTACGCCTTGGCGTTAATTCCGACGTGGTGTGTCGGGCGCGCGACACTGGTACGCTATTTACGCCGTCGTAGTTTACGGTGGCGGTAATTACGGTGTGAAGGGTCGGAATAGTCCACGTCGGTAAATGATGGCGGTATTACTTTACCGCCATCGTTTTTCCATTAGCGCCGGACTCGGAATGAGGCCCATTGTCAAGAAGTCCAGCTAGCAACTCTTCCATATGAAAGAAATTCTCCTTGTTCTCACTTTCTCCCAGAAGCTGAATGTTACTAGAGCTCTGGTGCTCTATTGGATAGACCACTGCAATAGCCTTCTCTTGAATATGCCATCATCCTCACTATGACCTCTCCAGCTAATCCAGACTAGGGCAACAGGACTAGGGACCACATCTCTCCTGCCCTAAAAACTCTTCATTAGCTCCCGGTTGCTGCACTGATTAAATTAAAATCCCTCTGCATCATAAACAAGGCTGTCTGGGGCCTCTGATCATGCTATCTGTAACTTTCTCTCACTAAATACTCTCCCTCTAGACCTCAATGCTCCTCTGGAACTAACTCTCTGTTTGCAAAGCGTTTCGCTAAACAGAGGGCTGGATGGCAATCTTTTTCTTCAGCGTGTTCCTTCTTGTGGAACAGCCTCCACCTCCCTATTCGTCTTCAGCAGGTCCTCCTCAAATTCCAGAAGCTCTGCAAGACTTTCCTATTCACCTCCTCCTTCACATCCTCTCTCCTCTGCTAATCTCACTGTCACTGTGATTGGTGACCAGGGCCCTTATGAATCCTAGGGGTCCTAGCCTTCCACACCTAATAGCATCAGCGACTGCCTACTCACAGCACTTGCCTCAGCACCCTTGTGCCTTCATCCTGTAGGTTTGCACTTACCTTCCTACTGTGGTTCCACACCTCATAGCACTTTTTCCCCTCTTTCCACTGCATTTGCATGTTCTGAACACTCAGAAGGCATAGTAGGTTTGTCTTTATTCTCCTCTGTTTTATTGTTTCAATCCCATCTTCCCTCCCTGTTGCCCTGTGGACCATGAAACATAATTTATTTACTGTATAAGCACCTAAAAAATGCACAAAAATAAATAAACATGCACTTCTGGCAGTCCAACATGAAATCATGTAACACATGCATGTACCCATTCCTGAGGATCAAGCAGCAATGATGTTGCTCCCAACCACAACAATGCCACAATGGCGTACCATGTATGACTGCCTCATTCAGTGTCCTGACAGATCAGAATGCTGTCCCAGATAGTCAAATGCACAAAATTGTCATTACCACACTTCTCTATACCTGTCCACTTCACAGATATGTGTCATCACAAATGCTGAGTGTCGACATGAGGCTGCATGCCAGTTAAGAATTGTGGAACACACATGCCGTGCAAAGAACAGACTTGCTCACATCATGCATACCCATGCAGGCCACACCAGCAGCTTGGATCCATGCGTGGAGTTCAAGCACCTGACCATGGACGTCTGGGTAAAGGGGTCTCCGTAGGTGAAGGGGTAATGCCTGATCGTGGCCTGCATCGTGCACCTCCACTGTTGTACAGGCATGGAGGGCTGCCTTCGCCTGGCTCTGGATTTCTAGGTCATCCCCGGTCTATGGTACAAACTGCCACCCCCTCTGCATTGATGGCATCCATGAAGTCTGCCCAGATCTTTAAATGCCCACAAGTCCCAAGATGCTACTGCGGGTTGAAGAGGGCATTGAAATAGGCCAGGAACTGCTCACCCAGAATCCCAACTTCTGCTGCAGTGAAGTTGACAGCCCTCAGTCTCCCCTTGGTGTTGCTGGTTGATGTACCGGACATGGCTACCATTGAGGCTAGTGGGGTGTTACTCTGCCCTGACAACGTGTGCTGTGGAGCTGTGGTGGTGGAGCAGTGGGCTGGAAGTCCCAAAACAGCAGATGAGGTGGTCACAGAGCCTGACAGGTGAGCCACATGAACACATGCTGTAAGGGACTAGCAGGCACTCCAAGGCAGTGGTGGTGGCCAAAAGCCACTCACAGTCTACCAGGCTGCAGGAGATGGTGAGGTTTGGAGGCAATACTGGCCAGGAAGAGACAAGAAATGGCACAGCACAGGAGAAATAGTTGTCTTCAATAAATGCACAAGGCAGCAGTGTGAAGGGGCCTAAGTGCATAATGTATGTGCTGCACGAAGCGTGGTTATGTGCCTAATGCGTGTATGATGTGCGCCCCTTGTGTGTGCGTTGCCAGAGACATTAAGGTGGTGTAATGTACATTTCCTGGCATGCATGGCACCAGAGTGCATAGAGATGGAGACTCTTCGGGGGTGCAATGCACATTTCAGGGAGCCGTGCATTTTTTGGGGGGTACCACGTGGTTTTGAACCCGGATTTACATGTAGCTTGCCTTAACTGCAGAATGAGTGGCAGTGCTCTGCTGAGAGGGACAGGGCAATGATTGGGAAGAGGGCAGAAGAAGGGTCCACCTGCTTCACATAGTGGTGAGCCTACAGGTGCCGCTGCACCACCAAGGTCCACTAGGGGCAATAGGGGCTAGCCTGCTGAAGAAGGAAATTGCATCACACCATGAAGAGGTGCAGTTGAAGGAGATGGGGCCACTAAGGAAGATGTGCTTTTTAGATGAGGAGCTAACAATCTTCACTGATTATGCTGTACACTTGGACTGGCAGTACCCTTCCTGTGACCCAGCAGTGGAGGATGTGGCAGTAGGTCCACTCCACACCTTGTGAGCACATGGTGGTTGATGCCAGGTCATTCTCCCACTCCCTGACCAGGCCTAGTATGATATGGGGAAGGCAGCATTTTCTTATATACACAGCCTCACCTGGTATCTGTGAGATGTTGGAGTATAGAGGATGGACGCAGTGTTAAGTGCTTCACAATGTATTTATTTAAATTATAAAGTGGATTGGGAAAATGCCTCCCTTACCCTAACTCTAAGAGGGGTTGCCCTGCCTCAACAAAACTACCTAGTGGACCCGTCTTTGTCAAGATGTCCAAAATAAAAGTTTACAGTTTGACCCTCACACTTAATATACCACAAAAACCATCATCAGGGAAAATAAACAGAACATGACTTTCTTCCTGCAACCTTCTGATGGTAGGACATCCTTTCATCGACAGCTGTGTTTTCGACAGGTGTTTTTACAAAGAGTTTTTGCCAAAAAAATGAATCAAAATTGTGTTTGAGGTTGGGAAAGGGTATATAAAGGGTTGGGGGAGGGTAGGAATAACTGAAAACAGCTAGAAGAGGTGGGGTTTGGGGGGACCCCCTAAAAACATAATTGTAAAACAAATCGATTTGTTTTTTTTCAGCAAAAAACTCTTTGTAAAAGCACCCATTGAAAAACGGGTGTTGATGGAATGACATAGAACCTGTTGGGGGCTGCTCCGGGTCACAGGGAAGCCCCATAATCATGTCCGGGGGGGCACCCGACGGGATCCACAGGGGCGGATACACAAAGGGTGGGGGTCACCCCACCTGATCCGGATCACCGGATCTCTGCACATGGCCGGGTGGCAACCGGCTTACCGCGGCCCTGGCTCTGGGGGCACCCAGGTGGGGTCGCCATGCTGGCCCGACTCAGAGGGCCAGGGGAACACACAGGGACGGCGTTGCCCTGCAGGGGCACCGTCCGGACGGTGTTGCCCGGCAGGGGCACTGTCCTGGAGCTGGGCCCCGTCCTTGGGCCCAGCACACGTGGTGAGGCACCAGCATGGTGCAAACACAAACACACACAAGCGGAGTCCAGTTGGTCTGAATGACAAGCCCAGAAACGGCTCGTTCTCTTTATGAACTTGGTCACGTGGTTCCCCACATGACCAAGACAACACACTGGGAGATACCATGCCTCCCAACAGGGGAGACATGCCACAGAACCCTTCTGATAGTCCTCACACCTACTATCATAGTGGTGGATTTTATAGGCCAGGGGGACACTCTCCTTCCCTGGTCTTTCTCAGTTGTCAGGTCTTTGCAGCCCACTATGCAAGGGGGGCAGCTCCCTTCCCTGGTCTTTCCCTTGCACTGAGGGAGAAATCCTCTTTCCATGGTCTTTCTGGTGGTTATTATAAAGAAGTGTATGTAATTCAAATGAGATGCTACCAAGTTATATGCATACTGGTTTACTTGTTGATCTTAGTCCTATTTTAGGGAAAGGGTCTCTATTCTCCTTTTTCTGAGTAGGGTAACGTCAGCACCAAAAGGGGGAGACGGTTCACATCCCTGAGCATTAGTCTGTCCTGTCTTTTGGCTGATATTAAGGATTGCCAGCTTGCTTCACAAAATGACTGGGATGGCGAAAAAGTTTATTCACGTTTGATTGCTGCATTTAAACTTTACTTACTTTTCATGTCATTTGTTGTCTTCTAACCTGCAGGGAGGTATGTTGGAGTGTGGTCTCCCTGTCACAGCAATTTCAAAGCCTTCTGGTGTTCTCTTCTCAAGTGTCTCAAACTTTGACCCATCCACCTCCCCTCCCTGTAGGAATAGTACCTTGCGTTTGGTGTCCGTTTGCAATTGTTCATCCACTTCTGTGAAGCCGCTCAGACATTTTATTCTCTCATCTATTTCTGTGAAGCCACTTAGTAGATGCATTTCTCTATTTCCCTGCTGCCTTTGAATAATGTATCTGCATCTGTGAAGCTCCTCACATGTCCGACGTGATACGTTTCTCTCGTTCTTTGCATTTTCACTGCTGCAATTATTTCAACAGCCCCTGCATTCACAAGGACTGCCGCTGCTACGACTATTACTGCTTCTGTAGCAGCTTTCCCCTATCTGGTCCTCCTCACTTCCGGGACACCCCTGCTGTTCCCACACACCACAGAGCCAGACCGGTGTTAGTCTGTGCCAGTTCTTTTGGAGTACAGTTACCTGATCTCGGGAACCTCCCATCTCCTCTCCATCCATGCTGCCCTACCGACTGCTCCACCACTTCACTGACTTGTCAGCGCTGAATCTCCCATCTCCGCCCATGCAAGTCCTTTGCTACCCTCTGTCTCCACCTCTCACTTTGCTGCCCTCACGACCACCACTGCTGCAACATCTAGAAACAAGCACTGATCTCCTCTCTCCTTCTCTTTTGTTGTTGGGCTCCTTAATGGAAATAAAAAGTGGACTGAAGTCTTGTGTCTGAGATTTCACTCCTATTTTCTCTAGATGCAGTCTCCTCGTCCCAGTAGTCTGCCACAGTGATGTCAGTTTACAGAAAAACATATACCCATATGGTATATTTGGACTTAACTTCCATGTCAGGGTGGGAGGTTGTATTCGTTTTCTGGGCTTTGGACTTTGAGAGCTACCCCTCATGCGACTAAACTGTCCACCACCAACCCACCCCAGCTACATGGCCCGAGGGCCAATACTTCTCCCTCAGCACCCCTCCCCTGGTTACCGGCCCTGACCTGGATTGGTTCCTCTACCCCACTTAACAGCTATATTACCTCCCAAAACAGCCCTCATCACACACCAAACTCACCAAACCCAGACCCCATACTCCCATAGAAGCTCAATATCATGAGCCCGGCACCCTGCCTGGGTCCAGCTTGATTACACTGACTATGCTTCAGGTTTCACAACTCTCCTCCCAGCCTGAAACCAAACTCTTAACACCCTCTACCCCCCTAAAGAATACCAAGCACCTTGTCTAGGTTCAGCCCCGCCCCCACCTCAAAGAGAACAAAGGAACTGCCCGCAGAATCACAAACCACCCATCCTTACACCTATTCTCCCCACTGCAATTACCATCCTACCCACACTCCCCACCCCCACCTCTCCGAAATCCCTTGCCTGCACATTGGTCAACGTCTGCTCCATCTGTGTCACACCTCTGACATACATAACCTCATATTAGCCAACAACCTGGATATATCAGCTGTCTCAGAAACTTGGTTACATGAAGCAGCAGGACCGCCTATCACTGGCTCTACCCACCGGGTATTCCATCCTACTTGCTGACTGACAAGATGGCAGGGAAGAGGTGTCACAATCATCTCTAAACCCACTCTCCCCATCAGAGCTTCCCTCTCCAAAGTCTCCCAGGCTACAAACTCCTACTGGCCAAGATGGAATCCTCCCCAATCTACTATCAACGTACCACTGCTTTACCACCAACCCTCCTGCACTGGCACTACTGAAACCGTTATCCTCCTACTCATCGCCCCCCTCCTCCAGCCCAATACCAAATTCATTCATCTAGGAGATTTCAATTTAGGCTTCAATGACACTGCTGACTAAAAGGACACTGCCATCACAGCTACCCTTGAAGATATGAACTTCACTCAATTGTTCCTCTCTCCCAACAACACAAAAAAGGTAGAATCCTTGACTGGATATTTTCCTGCAACACACCCCTCCATGTCATAGCTATTGACCACCTTCCATGGTCAGATCACTCATTAATCCGCCTTACAGTGACTAACATCATCAAAATCACACCCACCACCATGAGCCACCCCCCAGATCACTGCCAGACACACCCAAAATCTCACATCCGAGCTACTAGCACCTTCTATTCTTGCCTACCTAGAATCAGCACCAGGAAATGCCACCCCCGAAGACATCCTAGCAGCATACAACACTGCGCTGCTCACTGCACTTCACAAATATGTGCCCCTTAAAACTGCCTCCCACAAAAAAAAGAAATCTCCAGAACTGGTACACAGATGAACTAGCTACCCATCACAACCAAAAACACTCCCTCGAACACCTTTGACGAAAAAAAAAAACATGCCTATCAACAAAGCTGCTCTCCATCGTGCAGCTGGCACCTACAAAACAGCCATCATTGCCACTAAAACCAATATCTATAACAGTAGAATAACTGAAGCAAGCTGCAACATCAAAGTGCTCTTCAAAATCCTTAGAGAGCTTGACACCCCTGCCCCCCACCTCCAACCAATAATTTTCCCAAAAATAAAGCTTGGTGTTTGATCATCCAATCAGCCCTTGTCATCAAAACCCAGAATCTTAGTGATAAAGCCATCCTCATGAAGTCCCTCCTGCCTGCTGCACTGCTCGCCCCTTGGGTAAGCACCACCCCAACCACCAATAACTATACTTAATTTCAATTCTCTGCCATCACTCCTTCTGAAGTCCTCAACACCATTCAGCATCTGAAAGCTTCCAATTGCTCTGGAGACATATGCCCAGCTCACATCATTAAAAAGTGTGCTGAACCCCTGGCTCCGACCATAGCCAGCTTTTTTAATGCATCCTTCAAATCCAACTCAATTCCTAGCTCTGTCAAAGAAGCCTGGGTCACCCCACTTCTGAAGAAACCTTCCCTAGACCTCACCGTCCCCGCCAACTATCGCCTGATTAATACAGTGCCTTATTTTCTCAAAATGTAGGACCGCACTGCCTACTCGCAACTCCAAATTTACCTGGAAAACCACAACCTACTATGTTCCCGCCAATCTGGCATATAACCCAGAGACAGCACCAAAACCACCCTCCTGGATCTATAGATCCAGCTTCACCACATCAGAGACAAAGGGAGATACCCATCCTCCTCCTACTTGATCTCTCTGCAGCTTGTGATTTGGTTAATGACACACACTTTTGCCAACACCTCACTACAACCTTCAACCTTTCCCCAGAAGCTACCCTATGGATCTAATCCTTCCAATCTGGTTGATCAATCAGGGTATTTGTGGGCATTGAAACAGATGATCCCATCCCTGTCTCCCACAGCATCCAAGAAGGCTGCTGCCTCTCTCCCACCTTCTACAACATGTACACCAAACCTCTCTTCGACCACCTACATAGCCGAAACATACCGTACATCAACCTTGCCGATGACACGTGGGATCTTCTCAAAATCACAAGCAACCATGAGATCGATTTCACTAACATCAATCACCCGTGTCTTCAGCATCTTCCAGGCATGGGCAGCTACCCATCATCTGTACCTGACAGATGATCAAACTGCTGCTTATCTTGGGCTCAACTGCCTCAAACACCTCAGTCCTGCTTTCACCTCGTCCTGCATCAATGGTAACATCATCCCAGTCTCTGCGCACGTCAAAACACTTGGCGTTTACCTCGACTCTGAACTAAACATGCAGAAACATGTTAAAGCAATCACCTCCACTGCAGCCTACTCCACTAAACATATCAATCTCTCCAGAAAATACTTCTCTCTGAGTAACTGCCTCCCACTAGCTAGGGCCATTATAGCTAGTAAACTGGATTACTGCAATGCCATCCAAGCTGGCACATCTACCAAAAACATCAATAACTGTTTCAAAACAATACACTCGGAGCAGTCTGGGGTCTGAAATGCTCCGATCATATTTCACAAATCAGACGCGATGTTCACTGGTTCCCCATCAAAGCACACATTGAATTCAAACTCCTTACGATCAACTACCTCTGCCTACACAACACCGCCCACCTTACCTCACCAACCACATCTCAAAGAGACATACCACTCCACTCCACCTCCTCTTCGGCCCTCTTTACACCTATGTTTGCCAAAAAAAGAGTCGGGTGCTCCATTTTCACCACCATCGCACCCACCCTCTGGAATGTCCTCCCTCAGCATATTCAAGATGAACCCTCCTACTCGCTCTTTCGAAAGAAAGTAAAAACAACCCTGTTCAACATATATATGTGACTCATGAATTAACTATAACATGCTTGTTGTAAATTGCCTACTTTACTTACTCTGTACCATAGTCTTTAGCACTGTGATACCTCAGGGTCTGGGCACTACTTATAAATGAAATGAATAAATAAACACAAATTTGGTGTGGGAATTTCATTTCTTCTCCTTAATTCTGATTCATCACACATCCCAAATAGTGTGGTGCATTGTATGATGATTCTGGCCCTTATCATCCTCTTCCATGTCCTTCCATGCAGTAGGATCAGAGCTAACAATGCAGTATCCGGCACTGCCATTTCTAAGCTAGTTGGTGTTGCATAGCACTTTTTATGCATGGCCTTCATTGTGCATTGTGCTTTGTGACGGGAGCATCACTTTCCTTTATGAGTCTGACAGATTGCGCAATATGTTCTCTGAATAGGGTTTACTTATCGCTTGATGGCAGTGTTTTGATTGTTTGTACAGTGGCCACCTCCCCATTTCCAAGTTCATCATCATTTTCCTAATTTAATGAGGATTTTTCATGTTCTGCCCTCCATGTTCTACTTTGCGCTGCCCTGCAAAGCACTCCTGCACAGCGCAAAGTAGGAAGGGCCAGCACAAAGCCCGATATCTGAATCCGGATATTCCATTTTGCGTGGCCAAAGTGTAGTTTTGCAGTGCAAAGTCACTTTGCACCATACAAAATGTTTTGTAAATGAGGCCCCAGGTGTAGACATAAAATCATCTGCTTGCAAAATATGAGGGAATAATTCTTTCAGTAAAACAGATTGAACCCTGCAACAGTCAAGAAGACATATTCAGAAACACACTATGAATCATCCCACATCTAAGCCTGTGTATCATCACTTTTAACAGTACATTATCATATAAATGAAACATGTATGCAATCAATAATCACTCACTAAAATTGATTGACAGCTTATATATTGTCTGACCATGGGAGGTGTCTTCACCATCTCAAAATTCCAAATGGAACGCTCAAGAACATAAAATACATGAGGAGGCTTTCAACCAGTAATGCATCCAATACACATTCAACTGTAGAAGTTGACACAACCACTTTGCCTACATTATGCTTTATACATATTTTGCTAGCATTATACATTCAGCTTCTCACATGCAACTTTCAGGCCCAACCCTTGTGGTTTATGATTCACCAAGTATCTCATATCTGGGATTGCCCTTCACCAAAATGAACTGCGAGGCGTAAATGAACGCAGCTTATCATTGCATATTGTGCTGTCGCATAGGTCCATATGCTGAGCAGTTAGACTGCCTGTAATGAAGTTATGAACCAAGTGATTGTGATTTATAAGAGAGGAGGTTTTGAACATGTATATTCTGATACTAATGAAATAAACGAAAATCCTGCTCTAAAATATCTATAAGTGAACAATTATAACAAATGTAAAGTCCACATGCGAATTCACCACATGTAAGAATGTCCTCACTACAACAGGACAATAAAGTGAAGTGCTTCTCAAACAGTGCAAGTTAAAATAATGATAAAGATTTGAGGTGACAATTTCAAAGGTGTCATGTGCAACTGACGGTAAGAACACAATTAATCTCAAGAGCACATGATTAGAGTTTCTGCATAACGAGAACTATCAGTATAAAATAATGCAATCAGGTAAAACCGTTGAGTGAAAATCACATTGAAAAACGCTTTGGTGATCAGCCCCTTTCTCTCGTTGCCGAAAGTTGAAAGCTAGCAGAAAGTTGAAACACAGGGCCATATTCACAAAAGCGTTTTATAATGTCACAATGCCATTGAAGAATGCCCTGTGAATCCAGCCTGTATAATACTATATATACTGAAATTCTATGCGTGCTCCAAATTGATGCCTCCAAAGGATGACAGTGCAGGCCAGTAAGAATGGGAGTGATGTGTCTTCATATGGATTTATCAGTTCTTCACCAGTGTGCACGGTGGTCTCGAGTGAGAAAACATCAGGTATAGGGTGACCTCAAATAATCCTGCAAATGTGTCAAGAGAAAAATCTTGACAACAGAAAATCCATATAATTCCAATTAGCCTAAAAATAGTCCTTGCCCATTCAGAGCTAGTTTATCTACGTGTTTTGTCTCTTTTATAGTTGCAATGTTTAGCACCTAAGTGTAGGGCCAGAGGTGCATATGCTTTCCAGAAATATTGCAAGGTTAAAGAACATCTATGTGATGAGGTATAGATAATGAGGGTAATTCATAGAATTCAGCGCACAAGTGGCACACACGGCTGGTGCACAGTGTGCGCGTGCGACTTTCTGCACCAGCCGTGTGCGCTAAAATCCATTTCCACGCACAGCGTATTCATGGATTTTAACATCCAAAACCAGCCGTGGCGCAGAGTGGTGCAGCGACCCTGCAGGAGTGCCAGTTACGCCCCAACCCCTGCCCGTGCGCCATGTACAGCGCACAAATCCCGTACATGGCGCACGGGCCCACAACCACGAAAACGCGTGTAAAACTCCCCGCGCACCCCTGCGAATACACGACTGCGCGGGTAGTCTCACACGTGATTGGGCCTGTGCGAGTGGGGTAGGTGTATTACTGGGGTGCGCGGGAAGTTTCACACGCGATTGGCCCTGTGCGTGTGGGGTACGTGGATTTGGGGGGTCCGCGGGAAGTTTCACACGTGATTGGCCCTGTGTGTACGGGGTACGTGGATTACTGGGGTGCGCGAGAAGTTTCACACGTGATTGGCCCGGTGCGAGTGGGGTACGTGTATTACTGGGGTGCGCAGGAAGTTTCACACGCGATTGGCCCTGTGCGTGCGGGGTACGTGGATTTGGGGGGAGTGCGGGAAGTTTCACACGCGGCAGGCCCTGTGCGTGCGGGCTATGTGGATTAATGGGGTGCGCAGGAAGTTTCACACACGATTGGGCCTGTGCAAGCGGGGTTCGTGAATTACTGGGGTGCGCGGGAAGTTTCACACGCGATTGGGCCTGTGCGAGCGGGGTACGTGTGTAACGCGGTATGGGGGAAGCTCCACATGTGCTTTCGCTGTCAGAGCAGGGTACGTGTATCCAGGGGGGTGAGCGGGGAGTCCCACACGTCAATTGGCAATGTGGTTTTGTTAGGGAGAATTCTCTGTTTAGGCTGAATTTCCTAACCTAATGAGTCCCCCAGCAGCTTTGCTGGATTTCTGGAGTTTGTTTTTTACATCCTGCCAAGAGTGAGACTCTTTTCTCCCACTCTTGGACATGAATGTGGTTAATTCCTGTGAATGTCAATGTGCTCTATGGGCTATGGGCTCTTTTACTCCATAGGGTCTCATATGTTTTGCTATGTGTGTTACAACGCACCCTCCGTGCCGTAACACCGGGGTGTCCTAGAGGACCCCCACCATAGACTCCATACCGTGGGACTGACTACTGTCTCCCAGGGCATGTAAAGTCACCATTGGCTTTACTAGACCTAAATTTACTAACAGAACTAGTACAAACCATCCTATTGTGGACGTACTGGTAGGGGTAATTCGATTACCCCTGGGTCTGTTATTCGAGGGGGCACTGTCCCGTGCCCCCTCGTCGAGTTTTGGCTGGTGGCAGTGGAAACTACTTGTAATATTCGACCCCGAATATAACTCTATGGGATTCTTCCCATTGTTGGAGGTTAATACTTTTTCTCGTTAGTCTATAACATACCACCGGTTTATTTGTCTTAAATAAATCTATCGGTTGTTATTTTCTGCCAGAACTCGGTTTTTAAAATGGCGTCTGTGTTCGTCTCTGTGACTCCTAAACCCAAGGTTGAGCCCTTTGTTCCACTTTTGGCGGGCTTCTGCACAGAGGCCCTCCAAAGTGGTGCCATTCTGTCTGGGTACCACAGGGGGCGTGGGAGGGGGTTTAGGTACAAGATATTTGTTTAGCCACTCCGTCTTGTCCGAGTACAGGCTATCCCTTTTGTTACAAAAGTATCAGACTACGAGCAGACTGCAACATGCCCTGTCTTACACACCAATGCTTGGCCACTTACCGCTCAACTCCAGACGGGTCTTCCTCTGAAGGATCTGGGTGTGGAGCGCTGGGCATATGCGTTCCAGGACCCTCATCTGGATGTCACTCATGCTGACCCGGCCCCCCTTCACGAGGCGCCGGGCCTTGTAGAGGGTCCTGGACCTGAAGTCCTCCCAGCGCTTCTTGACGTCCTTGATGTCGTGGGTTGCCACCCCCTCCGCGTTGATGGCAACCACTACGTCGTCCCAGATCCTCTCCCGTCCTTCCTTGTCGGCGTGTGATGTTCCGAAGAGGGCATCAAAATGCCCCAGGACATGCTCCACCAGGACACCAACTTCCTTCACACTGAAGCTGGTGGCCCTCTGCCTCCCTGGCTGGGGGTCACCAGTGGTCTCAGATGGTGTTTGCCCCGACATGGCGACCCCGAGGCAGGCGTGGGTGGGCAACTGGATCCTGGGGCTGGGCTGTGGAGCGATGGTATCCCAGTCAGGAGTCTTCTGTTCCAGCAGGGGTGGACACAGCAACTGGAACCCTGGCTGACGTGCAGGCACCAAATAGCAGGGCACGTGGGCAGCAGGCAGGCAGCAGCAAATGGCAGGTGGGAGCGTGCTCGGGGCTCTGGGGGGCAGTAATTCGGCCTTCTGGACAGGAGTATGGTCTTCCATGTGTTGTTGCGTGGCCTGCTTGATACGGAGTGATTTGGCATGTGAAAATCTTGCACGTCTGCGTGTAATTCAAGGAAAGGCCCTTAGTGCGTAAGCGCGTCTGTGACGTTACGCGCACAGGCGTTTCCCTCGTGACGTGGGCATAGTGGTTCAGTGCGCGTGAAAAAACTGCACGTCTGCGTGTGAATGCGTGTAATCTGAGGAAAGGGCCTACGCGCATCTGTGACGTTACTCGCATGGGTGTTTCCCTCGTGACGGGTGCATAATGAATCAGCATGTGAATACACCACACGTACGCAAATTCATTGGACCAAAGGCCCTTTAGTGTGTAAGCGCGTCTGTGAGGTGACGCGCAAGGGCGTTTCCCTCAACACGGGTGCATGTTCATCGTACATGTGCAAAAACTGCACGTCCGAGTGTCAGTTCGTGTAATTGGAGGAAAGGGCCTTAGGGCGTACACGCGTAAGTGACGTTGTACGTGTGGGCCGGTTTAAAAGGTACGTGTAGGACGCCATTTACTTGTACGTGCTTTTCGTGTAGAGCGAGTGGGTGAATTTTGTACTTCTTGTTGGTTCACACGCGATTACTTCACAGTGTTTCAAGTTCGTACTCCCTGTTACCTCTGACAGCGTTCTATTTTTTGGTTGGCCCTGTTTCCTCAAACAGCGTTCACTTTTTTTTTGTCCAATTTCCTCAGACAGCGTACAATTCTTCTTTTGGCGGGGGTGTTGCCAACGCGCACACGTGTGTCTTTTTCACGTTCTTTTTCCAGGCATACGGTGAGTTGCGCACGTATTTACCAACTGTGCTTACCCCGTGTGTCGCGTATCCCTGCAGAGGTCATTGTCGGCTGCGTGTATTACGCTCACGCTTATTTTTGTGTTTCTGGGTGCCACAGCATAGTGCGGGTTCATTTTTCCACGCACATCGTCTACGAGGGGATGCGTGCACGTTCATTTTTGTTTTCGGGGTGCCTTTGTGTTGCATGACCCGTCATCTTCCCCCAGGGGTCACAGACAGCCTTGCTAGAGCACTAGAGTACGAATTCCATCTAGTACCCAACCCCTTCCACCCCCAATTACCCAGGACAATAGTTTACTGCTACTCCCATACGCACAACAACATCAGTACCATGGTTGGGAGGCGACCAAGCGGTAAGGGAGGCAAAGGAGGGCCAACTTCAAAAGGTGGGCCTGGTGGGCGCGGTAGGGTACATGGCCAGGATTTGCAGCATGCCCCTAGACCCCCATGTGTGGAGGACCAATCAGGGACTCCCATGCCCCACCCCCATGGTTGTGAGAAACATAGCTGACACCATCCCAGCTCAGCCCTTGTTGGACCGGCCCATTTTGGCACCTGAACCGGCACAGGAAGACTCCCAGGCTGACTTCCAGGTCAGCAAGTCTAAGCCATGTGTGGCAGTGCAAGTTGTTGTCACCAGGCCACGTGGACCTGGGGCAGCAATGTCATCTGCTGCCCCAAGTAGGCAGGGTGGGGAGGCTGCAGGGGCAGCTGCAGCTCTATCCACCCCAGCTCTGAGTCTCCCAGCCGAGACAGTGTCTGTCCAGGTCCATCAGACCGACGTTGCCCCTGCCAACATCACCCTGCAGCCAATGTCTGCACCAAGACCTATGGTCATTGTGCCTTTGCACACTCCTAGTACACAGTCCACTGGCGCTTCTGCCCCTACTGACCAGAGCGGCGTAAGCCACTCAGGATCATCACCACCTTTGAAAAAGAAGAAGAAGGGTGCTCTGGCACTACAGGCTGAGACCCCAGACACGGCTACATACTCCGGCACATCGAGGAAGCCTACCTTTAATGACGCCGAACTTGATGCACTTGTGGCCTATGTGTCGGACCATAGCCGCGAAATGGTGGTGACTGCAGGGTGCAAGACCACACATGGTCAACGTAGGGCACACTGGCAGACCATCGCGGACCACATTAGTGCCCTTGGATTTGTGAGGTGCACAACTGATGATTGCTACAAGCGGTGGAATGACCTGAAACGCAGAGCAACAAGCTGGCCTCAAATCATGCCTCTACTCTGGTGACTGGCGGTGGGTCTCCACCAGAGGACGAACCAACTCACTGAACATGAGTCTGTTGTTGGAACCTTCGTCACAGAGGAACAGATCCAAGGCGTGGAAGACCTACCTGATTACGACACATTGTCCGGTGAGTGCCCACGGATGTGTGTGTAATGCATGTGTATGTTGTTTGGGTGACGGGTTCTGATTGAGTGCCAGGTGAGGGTGTGTACTCCAGAGTGCTATGGGTCACCCATGTGCTTCCTCCAATACATTTACGTGCCTTGGATTTGGGTATGACAGTATCCCTTCTGCCCACAGTAGCCAATTAGTGCCACATTACTGCAGTTGCCCTTGACCTGTCATCTTGCAACAACATTGTTCAGATTTTTTCAGTGTTCATTCTGGCTGATTGTTTCAATTCTCCCATTTTTGCTACGCATTTTTCAGCCCTAATGCCACATATGTGACATGCTTCTGTCATTCATTACACCCCACATTGGCCCACATTTGTTGCCTTGTTATGTGAATGATTAGACCATTCAGGCTGATTGAGTATTGGCCTGCTCACATTAATTTTTGGGGCCTGTTTGAATGTGGAACATGATAGTTGTTTGCTGTCATGTTAAAGTGACCAACCATTGATGTGTATATCTGCCTACAATCACTGTATTATTGTACACTGGATGTGTTGCAGTGTGTGGCCCATGCATCTTTTGCCACACTATTCAGCATTTTTCATCTCATCATGTCATTCTCACATGGATGGGTGACAATACTCATTCACTGACATATCGGTGTAGTTGTCCACTGTACCATGGCTATGCTACATGTCATCTGTGTGCTGGTATGTGTCATGTATGTGTATTGGACATGCCACTGACAGGCTAATGTGTGATGCCAGTTCTACCCACCATGCAGCAAGTGTGTTGCTTTTCCATCTTTGTGTCCTCAGTGTCTGCTTTTTGCCTCCCCTTCCAACTCATTGACAGTGCATGCATGCCAGGGTTATAGTCATGTGGGACATGTGTAAATCATGTACAGGATCTCTGTCTTGTCAGGCCTATGTGTGTGCTATGGTGCTCATGCCTGTTTGCATTTGTTGTATTTCGTGTTTTTGCAGGTGATGACGCACTTGATGCTAGTGAGGTTGAGGAAATGGTGCAGACCCAGGAGGGATCTCAACCATGACCGAGCACCAGTGGAGGACCTGGTGTGGTGGTGGGTGAAAACCCTTTGTTACTGCAGACCATACTGTCCAGGGGTGCCTCTGGGTGCACCTCCCCAGACCTCTATTCAGGTGCTGAATCGGATGATGAGACTTATGTGCTGTCGCAGGTGAGTGCTTCTGGCAGGGATTCTGTTCTGTAAAACCCACCTGCACCAGGGGTAGAACCCTCTATGGGAATGTCAGTGTTGGTAGGTCCGCCTTTGGCGGTTACGGATGCAGGGTCACACTCCACAACATGTTATCCTGTTCCTGGGCCAGCAGATCAGAGGGGGAATGCAGTCCTGCAGCCCCAGGCAGTGCCAGCACAGCAAGGTGCAGATCGCCTTGCCCCAAACAGATGTGGTGCCCGCCGACGCAGTGGCTGTGCGCCACCAGGCAATACTCTATGGGAAAACTCCATGTACGGTATGGCAACCCAACAGGCAGCATCAGTTGAAATGATGGCTCAGGCAATGGAGAAAGTGGCCACTTCCATTATCCCCCCTGAAAGGCAGATGGAGCAACATCAGCAGGCAACAGACTCCATTTGCCAATCACACAGGAAGACATGTTGGCGTCCAACAGGGACCGACGGGCGGCACTGGAGACTCTGCGCGAAGCCATATCAATATAGTCACAGGGCCACAGGGAAGCCCTGAGGGTAGAACTCCATAACATCAGGGAGGCTCTGCTTGAACTTGAGGCTTCCCGAAATTTTAGGGCAGGACAGCAGCTGGAGCAGCTCACACGTTCGCTCTCAGCTGAGCTGCAGGCAACCCGTGAGCAGATCTGGGCATCATGCGAGGCCATGCGTGCAGAAATGCAGGCAACCCGTGAGGTGTTGCATGGGGATCCCCACACTATCATCCTCCAGAATCAGACCTTCCGGACCTGCATGCTTGCTGCCATGGAGGACCATTCCAGGGCTTTGCGTGGGCTGCCTCACATTGCACCACCACCTCCTGATGCAGCAGCAGAGGGTGAAGAGACCGACAGCAGTTCTCCCACAATGGCATAGCCGTGCAGGCCATGAGCCCCTGGAGGTAGTTTTTTCCCACCATCCACGCAGGTGGGTGTTGGTGTGCACCCTGTCCTCGAACCTCCTGGGTGGCCTTCCCCCCCTGCCCCCCACATGGCCATTTTTTTTTTATTATTATTTTTTTACAGTGTGTTGCCTTGTGTGGCTCCCGTGGGCATCCACTGTGTATTCCGGCTGGGCACACAAGGCTTGTCCTGAGTTTGGGTTAGATGCTTGGGTTTGTGACACACACACACCCCTCCTGCTTCCCGTTTCCATGGGCTTGCAAAGGGTGTGACCAAGTGACAGTGACTTACACGGTGACATTGGGCTCCCATGAGCTGTGTGGGCAGTCTGTAGTCAATACTGTGTGGACATCCCTAATGGGTATTGTTGTTGTATTGAACACTGCATGGTGCATTGATATGTGCTTGTGCATCCATGTCTTCCTCAAAATTTGCAAGTACCTTCTTCATGTCTTCACAAGGCCGTCTCCTTTGCAGATGGAGTTCATGTTGTATGCAGTAACTGACACATTTCTGTGGCAGCAACACTCTGCAGTTGGAAGGGGTCGATGTGCTGGCTTATTCAGGTTGCAAGACTACCACTACTTTGACTTTGTATTGTCATGTTTTGCAATGTTTCATGCTGGTTTATTGTATTGTGTTGGTGGTAAGTATTTGGTCATGTGTGCTGTTTATTATTGATTATTTGGAGCATATTGTCCGTGGGCTGTTTCCATTTGGGACAGTGCACTTTGTGACACTTGTGTCAGGTCTTGTGCATGGCTTTGTTTGCTTTCACATTGCATGACATGCCATGGTGTGTTGGGTGGCGGAGATGGGGAGGGGTTGGGTGACATGGTGCTATTTTTATGTTGTATTTTGCTAGGGGGTAGTCATTCATGCAGCATGAATGTATTTCTTTTAATGACACAGCATTGGTTGTCTTTGGGTAGGTAGGGATGCACACAATGTAACACTTCCAGGTGACCAATCTCAGGCTGGTATGGTTGTGACAGTTGACTGTCCCTTATGTCATCATCATTGATTGTCAGCTGGTATGTGCCAGGGCTGTGTGCACTCCACAGGGATGTGATTTTAGGTGAAGAAATTAGCCCCCAGCTGCATACAGGCTGCCTCACCACGTGCCCTTCCCCTCCCATGCGCAGCGACCGTGCATGTGGTTGGGGATGTGGGGGCACCACCAAGTCCACTGGCAGGCCCCAGCTTGTTGCAGCGTTGTGCAGGACACATGCTGCTACTATGATCCTGTACACTACTGGGGGAGCGTATAGCAGCTGCCCACCAGAACGGTCAAGGGAGAGAAAGCCTGACTTGAGCACTCCGAATGGGCGCTCCACTATGCCACGGGTTGCAATATGGGCTGTGTTGTATCTGGGGAGGTGATGATGGGTATCATTAGTGGGGTTGTCACATTACTCAGTATCTGACATGCATGCATGTGCAGTGGCATTTATACTCACCAAGCAGCCATGTATCGCCATGCCGCCCAGCTTCTAGGTCCCGGTATAGGGTTGACATTCTGTATATGAAACTGTCATGGGTGGACACTGGATAGTTGGCATATACTGAGGTGATGATTCCCTTGGCATCACATAATACCTGCACGTTGATGGAATGCCAGTGCTTGCAGTTTCTTTAGATGTGCTCTGATGCCCTGGGAGGACATAGAGCCACATGGGTGCAGTCAATGGCTCCTAGCACTTTGGGGAAGTGTGCCAGCCCGTAGAAAATCCTGGACAACAGCCTGCCTTTCTGCAGGAGTTCTGGGCAGGTATATGTGCCTGCGGATGAGGGTCCTGCATTCATGATGGCCAAGACTTGGTGTAGGCAGCGTGACTGCGTGGCCTGTGACACCCCCCCCCACTTTGGCACTTGTCCGCTGAAATGACCCAGTAGCCAAGAAGTGCAATACATTGAGCACCTTTTCCAAGGGGCTCAGTGCTTGGGAGCACAGGGTGGGTGATGTGAGGTCATCCTTCCACTCACTCACCAGGTCGAGTATTATGTGAGGTGGAAACCTGTACCTCCCATACACCTGGTCATCAGGCATCCCAAAAAGGCTGGTTCTGGGTGTACAAATTCTGGCCCTGACTATCTTCCTCCTCCTCCTGCGGTATCCCCACGACCACTGCTGCAAGGAACGGTATATTCATTGTAGCGTCTGAGCTTGTTTGTTGTTTGCGTGCACTTTTATGCTGCACGGGTCCACGTACGCCTGCTTCCTGCTGGCGTAAGTGTTTCCAGATTAGCGCGTCTTTTTTGGCGCATTAGCCCCGTTCGATTTCATGAATACGTGTTGTAGGCGCGCGTTTGTGCGTTCCGCACATTTGCCTCCTGTACTTCCCCGTAACGCCCACATTTTCACGCGTTGTTTCCCATTCCGCGTGTTACGCCCCCGTGTTCCGCCTACTTTTGGTGTGTGCACTGCGTTAAGTGTGCTCTCGCTGTGCGCATAGCACACGCTGTTTGATGACGTGTGCGCCAGCGTGCGCCATGCAGGATTTTAGCACATATCCATGGATTTACACGCGCACGGACTTCCATGCATCGCTGTGCGTGGGTTTCGGTGCGATTTTCGCACTTGCGCTGCTATTCGCACGCTTTCTCACGCTTGCGCAGAAATTTTCAGCACACTTTAATTCCATGAATCGACCTGTAAATATATCCAACGTCATAAAGTTATACTTTTGCATGGGCAACATATGCATTGCATTTTCAGGGTTACCTCACATTTGCCAATTCCGGCAAGGGGGCAGGCCAAACGGGTCAGTCTTGATCTAGATACAGACCTCGCTGCTTGCATCAATACAATTCTTTGATAATAATTGTTGGGATTTAGTTGAGTTGTGCCTTAACTTTGGGAGATGGCCTGAGATGCTATTGGTCAACCTTTAAAGCAGTCAGTTACCAGTGGGAGGCCCTAAAACCTTTTCCCTCTTCAAGGAAAGGCTGGGACATTGGAGGAGGAGGCAGATGTTCAATGTTAGAGTTGGGGTGGCTGGTGATTGGAACTTACAATTTGAGCCTCTTGGGCTAATTGGGGAGATCTATGAGGATGAGGACATGGCTTGGGGTGTGGAGGCTCTGGTAGCACCTAAACTGCAGGAGGTGTACTTAATCCTACCAGAGTCTCGAGAGCGATACAAACAGCTAATTAAGAGTAAGCAAGACGCTTATGTGGCAGAGTTATAGAATTCCTTGCTGTTAGCTATCCAAAACAAAGATAACCAAATGTTTTGGAAATGAATGGGGCTGGAGCAAGCCAATGATCAGGTTTCTTTATTGGACTGTTTCCCAGGAGTTGTGTGTTTTATTAGGTCTGTCCCCTCTGGTACTGAGTGAAGTGGATGTCAGTAAAGCCTTCCAGATCCAGAAAGCTGGAAAAGCTCTGGGGCAGACAAAGTCCCAGCTGATTTTTACACTACAGACCCCATATATTTCTAAGTTTTTTAATGATCTACTTGAATCAAATGTAGTCTCTCCATCCTAAAACTGAGATCATACTTATTTCTAAAAAGGGAGCAGAGAACACCCAAGCAACTATTAGTCCACCGCCCTGCTTGATGCATGGTGAAAGATCTTTGCTGGGGCAGTCCTGGTGCATTTAGAAATATGGATCAAGGAAGATCAGGTGATTAGGCATTTGCAGGCTGCTTTTCAGAACAGTACAAGTACTATTGATCCAAGCTTGCATCTCCATCTTATACGTGATAAATGTGTAACATTAAGGAAGATGTACTTGTGCTCGCTATTTATAGTTTTAAAAACAGCCTTTGACAGAGTTCCCAGGTCAAGTCTGTGGGGAGCTCTGATACGTTTGAAAATCCCACCCACTCTGCTAATGCATATATCCAAATTATTTATTTTAACAACGAAGCTGTGGTTAGTTGGAATGTGACTAATGATATCACAAAGAAGGTGGAAATCAAAAATGGGGGTATATCAAGGTTGTGTTTTGGCCCCTCAACGAATTCGTTAATTGATCAATGGGGTCCTTGTAAAACTTTTAGGAGTCTTGTTGGATGTTCCCATTCTGGCAGGAAGCAAAATACCAATCCTCATGTTTGCGGATGATGCAGTACTTCTGTCTTTAACTCCAGGGCTGAAATCCCAACTAGTGGCCTTTACAGAGTTTTGTATGATCAATGAGTACATGATTCATGTCGAAAAAACAAAGGCTATGGTCTTCAGGGAACACAGGTTCAAAGGTAATGCAAAGATTCAGTTAGAGCTAAACAGGAACCCTTAGAGCAAGTCGACAAGTACAACTACTTAGGATTCATGGTGAAAGATAATTGTAGATGGAATGACCATCTAGAAAAGTCTGAAGCAACACTAGTAAGATATAGCGGGGTAATATCTAGGCTTACCCATGAGCACAAACATGGGGCAGTGAGAATATCCATTGTCGCTTATAAGTTGCACATCAGGCAGGAAGCCCTATTTGGATATGAACTTTGGGGGAACATTAATTGCTTCACCCTGTCAGCAATTGAGAATACATTTGGGGCTGCTTTTTCGTGCACCTAATATGCCAGATTTCCTGGAACTGGACATGCAGAGACTGTACCAATTATGCAAGTCAAGCTATCCCTCTTTTAGTTGAGGATCTGGACCATCGATAAATTGTATACGTTTAGAAAAGCCATTGAGGATGTTGAGGCACAACCATGGAGGGTGTGGCTCCCCTGGTTTCAGCACATCAAGAAAGAACTCAACAGCATTGGGCATAGTGATTCCTGGGCCCAGCCCGAGCTAATGGTTACCACAACCAAACTTGTTCTTAAAAGCTCGTTTAAGTCCAGAGTGGAAGCAGACATTATGGGCATGATTGACCAAATGCCCAGATTAAGAATATATTGGGAATTTAAGCAATCTTTGGCTATGAGGAGTCTTTGGATAATATGTTTTTCCCCAAGGGCATTAGACTGCTTTATACTAAGTAGCGTCTAGGTATTTTACCTGTGGGAAGCATCCGCAACAAATGGCATCCTAATGTAAATGATGCCTGTCCATATTGTGATAATCAAACCAAGAGCATTGCCCGCGTTATGCTGATTTTCCCCGAGTATCTAAGCTGGAGGAAAACTTTTAATTCTATCACGGTCTCTTAGAACAACAGCTCAAGCTGTTTTACCTTGTTGTAGATCACAAGACAGCCTGCCAGTGCATTCAGTGTTGGTTTTCCTCTATAGAACATGGAGGCGTAAACAGGGCAGAGTTAGATGAATGTGATCTAAAGTGGTGCTGCCAGCTGTAATTTGTAAAGTTATATTGTCCTTTGAGACTGACTCTTTTAGTGATGACTCTTGTGGATTGCATGTCCCTAAAGTTTAACTGACCAGTATTTCTGAATCATGTATGCAGTATCCTACGCGCTGCACTTCATATGAGTCTTGTTATGCATTCCTGCAATCATTTGATCTCGCCACTACAATGTTTGTAGAACTAATAGTTATAACTGTATTTTGTTATGGAATATATTGGGTTTTGTTGTATTTACACATATTATGACAAATAGGAGATCATGTTTGAGGATGCGTTTTATTATTTGTTTTATTATTTAAAAGTTGTATTTAAGTAAACAAACTTTTACAACATGATCATCATAATACATTTTTTTTTAAATCTCCAAATATTTTTTTTTTCATTACATAAACATTAAACATTATTTCAAGCAATACTTTTTCTTATAGTTCATCCAACTTTGATTCTTGACATCAGTATATACAAAAATGATCATTCCATCGTTAGATTTAGTTATTTGTTTTATTATTTTACCACATGTTTAGACTGTAAGGTGTGGCAGCAAATGTCTGATGATATTGAATTGTTGTTTATAATATTTTAAGATGTCAAACTGTATTTGTATGTGCTGTAAGGGCTTAATGCCCAAATAAAGCAATACAGAAGTAAGGACACCATTGAGATAACACACAAACATAACTCCGAGGTAATGTATTTGTGTTAAATTAGTAAAAAAATACATAGTATTAATTGAACATTTTTTTAGATTAAAGGACATCGTATAAAATATTGTTTAGACCACAATGTTCAAAAAGTGTGTCACACTAAAAAGCATTGACAGTGAACATCCTTCCATTATATGTTCACGGTGTGGAATATTTTGACTGAAATAAAATGGACTAATATTGGAACACATGAATGCAAGCTGTGAAAGGCCTATCTATACAGATAGGTAGGCCTTATCAATTGAGGCAGTGAGGTTAGAAATTAGATACTGTCCTTCCCAACCAAAGAGCAGACATATGTGGAAAGGTACATAACCAACTTAAAAAAGACACTCTTAAAGGAATTGTCTACGGTTGCTAATTCAAAGCTGAAATAAATTACTATGATAAACATAAACATACCAAAGTTGCTTTTCTAACTACAAGATTTGCCACACAATTGAGGTATGCACAATAACTGTAGTTGGGGAAGTGAGGAGATGTGTTTTGACTTTTAAACTGGAACACTCACATAGAAAAGCTTATGCAGCGGATTGGGAAAATATATTTTATTATAAAGAATACCATTCAAACAAAGGCCGTAATGTAGCACAGTAGTCGGTCAGATAGCACAGTGAGCTTACACGCTCACCCCAGATATCTGCGAGGGTCAGTTTAGACTTTCATCCTTCCGAGTTCGATACATTGCTCTGTGGGATAATAATGTCTTCTGTTTATTCAGTGCTCTGAGACCAATGGTTGTAGTACTATGGAAGAAATACATTATTATTATTAAAGCCACAACAGCTAGGACAATACAGTGCCTGCGATCATTTTCACAGAAACGGCATTGATTCACAGTTCCAATACACATGCCCAGTAGTTGTCATACCCCTCTCACCCTCGCCCTCCCCACCCCCCAGAGTGCATGCTACAAAACAAAAGGGGCCAAACAAATTAAGAAAGAGAAAAACATGTTCTATTATTTCCCCCGTCATGATGGTAGTGATGTCTACAGTCCAAGCCTGTAAGCATCCATGAGGGAAGTACCCAGCTCGTGTATAATCCCGCAGGGGATTAGCTTCAGCATCCTGTACCGAGTATGGCAAACACATTGACGCAGTCACCGCCTATTAACCCAAAATCTCTTAGCCCCCCTTCTATCTACATCAGGAAATGGATTTACGGAGCCCCTTCTACAAACATACATGCAGTTTGTCACATCATTATACTGAGTATCTATAGGCTCATTACAATAGCATGGTTGACCTGACCTTTAGACTGTTTCCTGCAACACCTTCTCAAAGACAACTGTACCTATATGTATGATTCTACCATGTGCCAAAATGTATTTGCTTGGGTGGGCAAAACATTTGTTTGTAGCTGTGTCATTCCAATACACATAGTTTTGACAAAATAACAAACCACGGGCCCTCTGTCAGTATTGCTTCAGCTTTCCGATGAAGAACTATGAGAATGCGAACTGTGAACAACATTATATGGATAAGCTTTTGCTTCAACGGGTCATCATGCAATTCATCATTACTATCCCCAAACAACAGGGATCTTGGCGACGGTTCAAACCTTGGGTCCCTTATTTGCAAGACATGCCGGTGAACCACCTGCCAGAATTGTCAATTCTTGGGCAGGCCCATAGTACGTGCCACCTGGTCCCTACTCCTATGCACTGTCTCCAGCACACTGGTGATTGGATCAGCCCCTACTATACAATTTGATGGTGGTAAAATAGCCCCAGTGAATTATCTTAAATTGGATTTCCCTATTTATGAGGTTGAAAGACACAACCGGAATTCCAGCAAAATATTTGTAGATGTTAGCCACGTCAACCGTAAACCCAAGATCAGTGGATCAGCTATCAGCCAACATTCTGTTCCTACACAGATTTTTCGGGATGCACATGCAGTAAAATGTACATAGGAGCGGGAACAGCTCCACGTCTTGTTCCAGTTCCTTCTCACAGACCGATAGTTCAGTTGCCCAGGATTGTGTGGAGGTGTGTTCAGCAATCACAAAGTGCACTGTCCGAAACCGGAGGCAATCTGTTTCCATTAAGCCAATACTTTTTAGTGCATCTTGCAACGCTATAGGTTCTGAGTATTTGTATAGGTCTATTACACTTATGTGTTGCCAATCAGAATCCTGTTTGGGGTGCTGATTCTGTCCCAGCCCATGTGCTCTTATACTGATCCACAAAGGGGCTACGTGTGTGTCGATTCCCAGCCTGGATCTAATTGTGTGCCACTGTCTAATCGTAAAGCCCAATATCGGAGGCCCTACACTGCGTTCAGGAGGTTTTTCCGGTGGGAAGGCCAAGATCTCTATCGGTGAATGTGTGTTTAGGCAGGCTAGTCCCACCTTGCACCAGCTCGACCTATCCTCAACATTCATCCATCTTTTGACTCAACACACCTGTGCTGCTAGATATTAGACTCTCCACGACGGTAGCGCTAGACCAACATCATCTTTTGAGGGCTGTAGTTTCTTCTGATTGAGGCATGCATTTTTCCCTCACCATATCAATATAGAGATATGACCGTCTAAGTCTGTAAACATATTAGATGTAGGTGTAGGTGGTATCATGCAGGCCAAATAGATTCATTTATGGAGGGAGTTCAATTTGAAAGTATTCATTCTGCCTGAAAACACCACTGAATTCCAGTGAGATAAATCTGATTGGATTGTATGAAGAATTGCCCGGTAGTTAAATTCATGTCCCAAACTTCACACTTACATTTATCCTTAAGTATTTAGGGATAAAAGTGTAATTGCAATTTAAAAGGGTCAATGTCCCCAGGATCCCAAGGAATGTCCAGCCTCAAAGGGAGGATCTCTGACTTGTCCCAGTTAACCTTATCCCCTGCTATGGTGCCATAGTCCTGTAATAGATGCTGAATATATGGCAGGGACTCCCTACAGTGACTCAAGTACAATAAAAGGTTGTCTGCATAAAGGGAGACCCAATTCTCGTGTTTGAGTTTTATGGCCAATGGCACTATTGCTACATCATACAAAAGAGGCAATAATGATCACCGCTGCTGAGTGACAGTAAGCAGGGAGAACGGGACAGAGATGAGACCATTAGTCATGGCAGAGGCTTTAGGATCATTATATAGCAATTTGACCAACCCCAAGAATGGACTATTGAGCCCCAAACACCCCAGGACTGCAAACAAATAGTCCCACTTGACGTCATCAAAAGCCTTGTCAGCATCGAAGGATAGATTTCAGCGTCTCCCGTATCCGCCTCGCCTACGATGACATGTCGTAAATGTCTCAAATTGTCTGCTGAGTGCCTCTTTTGAATAAATCCCATTTGATCGCTGTGAATCAGCAAGGGGACCAAACAGAGAAGAGAGTGGGCACCACTTGATTAGGAGTCTTTTCCAATCTTATAATCAATGTGGAAGTAGAAGTATGAAAATTGTAGTTCAGAAGGAGCTGGCTGTGACAAGTCTGGAGACACCCTGACTTAAAAATAGAACAAAAGCTAGAGACCGAGTAAAAATACCAGGTCACACAGCCGCTCTCAATGGGGCCCAGACACGGGTCGCAACGATGAGCAGTGGTTGATTTAAAAATACAACAAAAGCTAGAGACCAAGTAAAAATACCAGGTCACACAGCCACTCTCAATGGGGCCCAGACACGGGCTGGTATTCTTTCAAAGTTCAAAAATGTAATTCTTTTTCAAGTATCAAAAAAACAAAAATAAAAAATAAAGAGGAAGTCTGTTGGTTTTCAAATAGTAATTTATCAGATGAAAAAACAAAGCTGTCACTAATATCTTCTTAGTGAGGGAGCAGTTGCCGCAACTCATATGTAATACAGACTAAAGCCAATGCATTTCGGAAATAATTCCTTCTTCAGGGCAAGTCTAGTCAATTGCACATAAACAACATAATGCACCAATGTCAACATAACAATTACATATATTTGTGAAAATAATATCAATGTCAACATACCCGTCAGTAGAGTTTCCAGAAGGATTAGACGAGAAAAAATAGATAGAAATAATAAGTAAATTTTATGGTAGATAACAAAAACAGACAGATGTGTAAGAAACTGTGGTTACCTTAATAGCGTTGCATAGATGAGAACGTTTGTTGTCAATGCCCACAGCAGCATGGGTCGCAACGATGAGCAGTGGTTGCAGCGGCTATATTGTTAAACACAATCGTGTTTACAAATGGAATCTAATGAAGGGAAAGGTTCAGTGTGAGTGAGACAGCGTAACAAACCGGGATTTCAAACGGTGGTTTGCAAATATTGCAATCGTGTCTCATACCTCTGAGCACAGAAAGCTCCTGCGTGCAGTTGTCGGGCTGAATCTCAGAATGCCGTGTTAGGCGGTTGCCAGGGCTACAGCTAATTTATACTGCACATGACCGACACGCGCCATTGGGCGGCTGACGATCACGTAGCAGAGTGTAAGGCAGGTGTAGGCCTGCACAGTTAAGAGAAGTGTATAATTTATGGCCATACCAGTATAATGTTCTGTGTGAGAAATGTATCTAGCCCAAAATTAAGGAAATCACTGAAGATAATACATGGAAATAGAAAAAATACTCGAGTGTTAAAGGGACCACAATGGGGTTCGTTGTGAACAGAAAGAAAACAACTTGGCATATCAAGTTACATAAAAGACAACAAACAATAAGTGAATAAAAACACGTAAATTAACCTGAGGCTTGTTTGTGGCACTCCTATTGAGGGATACTTAAACTTTAGCTGGTGCATTAATTTGCATCAGAAAGGAAGATAGTGCATGGAATCACATAAAATCAGCAATGGTTGAAAGTACGACAAAACCTCGTCGCGGGCGGTGTCACCCATTACAGGCAGCACCTTGGGTCCCAGACCAGGGTCCGGGACTTGCAGTGAGGTTGTTATTGAGGTAACACAGGATCCAAGATGTTACAAGATATGGAAAACATGTTGGTCAATTAACATGGAAACAGAACAGAGTCAACAACAAACTTCACGCTTGAAGTGAATTTGCATGTCAATGGGATGAATACAGATGTCGTGATGTTTCAAACCAGATTCATATGTAACTGTGGTAATTAATCTCTTCATTCAAACCATTCGGGGCCAGAGTACAGAGTTTATCGATCCAAAATGTTTCCCTTCGGTTTAGGCGCAAGCCTAGATTTTCGTGAGGGTTATTTCTGGTTAAGACCTCCAACACCAGAAAATTAATCTGTGAAAGGTTGTGGTTATTTTAGGCCCAATGACGGGCCACGGCTGAGTTCGGGTTGGAATTCCGGATGCAGGACTGATGTTCATTCCACCGTATTTTGGCAGCTCTGGTGGATTGGCCCACATAATATTTTGCACAGGGGCATCTAATACCATAAATGATGTTGGTGCTGTCGCAGGTGAATCAACCATTGATTCAACAATAAGAGAAAAGAGGAAATATATAGGAGTGCTATATAATTAGAGACCTCAGTATTAGTAGTGGTTGTTGTTTTAGTTTGTTATTTTAGTTTGTTTTATTAGTGTATTTTATGATGTAGGGAAGAGGCCCAGGAGAGGCCTGTGCGGGTTGTGTATAGGCATATGAGGGGAGTGTGGTAGAGTGTGGTGCATGTCTGTGTCAAAAATAAGCCCTGACGGGGAAGAGAGGAGTGGGGGTATTTAACAGTTTTTTTTATGACGTTCATTTGTATTGTTGACAAAATTGTACAGAATTTTTGAGGAAAACTATTGCATAAGTGTGGCACAGAAGCATAGGCGTAGCCTCACTACTAAACACACGGGAGAAATGACTCGGGGGGAGAGACGCCCATAGAGCACATGGCCAAGTTCCTGCCTTTATACTGTGAGGAGAAGATTAAGAAGTATCACAACCAGTGGGTGACCGAAACTAGGGGAGGGGGGATGCCCCGCTCCTGGCCAGATCAGCGCTCATTCGACAGAAGCATGTTGGAACACATGTCTACCTTCTTGACAGCTAACTATAAGGGGAGACCATTGCAGAATAGAAGGGAAGTATTGAGCCTCTGGAAAATGTTTGAGGGTACAGAGGAGGTGACACACGAAGGTAGTTAAGACACAGGCCCAGTAGAAGACGGGAAGAACTTGATGGGGAGAAAGGGAATATGTCCACCAGCCACCCATCCGGCGGAGGGGTACACAAACCAAACATATGTATCGGTGTACACGAATGTAGCAACACTGGCCATAGCCCCACCTCCACCTTATATTTCTCCTCTGGAGGTTACTACACACACCGGGGTAAGCGCAAGAGATGTATAAGTAGCGCCGGCATTGACACGAGTTAGCCATACTATGGGCGGCATGTGAAGAAACAAATATAGACACACCAGTGCAACCCATGGGGGAGGAGTGGAAATCAGGAGACTTCTTATTTAGAATAGACAAAACACCCATAAGAACCGTCCATGTAGAGCGTGACGGAGAGACAGACAGCTTGGGTTACGAGAATGTAGGGTCATGGAGGGGAGTGGATGAAGACTGGAGGGTGGAAGGTTTGTAGGACAAAAGATTGAGGGAGAGGGTTGTCAGGATAGCAGTAGCAAGGAACAAGGGAAGAGTAACTAAGGGCGGAAAAAGTAAGATGAGAATGCAAATTCCCCTTATAGACAAGTGAAAGTGTGGCCCGAAATTCAAAGCATTACAGTTCACCATTGTAGGAGAATAAAAGAGCGCGAGAAAGAAAGGATTCAGAAGCGACAGACAGAGGAAGGCGAAACTGGTCCAAACTAAGCTAGGCAAAGTAGCTGTGGTGATGCTGTGGCAGATGGAAGAGGGAGGGTATTCCGCAAATTCTACGAGTGCCAGAAGAGACATGGTGTGGGCTGAAGAAGGGCAAGGACAATGGGTGGAAACCCACGATTCTCTGATCCACAGTGGCAAGGAGGACAGCAACGAGGCCGAAGTGAGTTTTGAGGATCGAGAGGAGGTGGGTTTGGGGAATGGGGTCCAGAGGAGGAATGGGGCAGTTTTGGACATGCGGGAAGTGGGGACATTTTTCAAGAGAATATAGGAGTAGACAGGGTATGGGGTATAACTACAGTCAACTGAATTATGGCCCCCACCGCAAGGAGGTCCGCAGGGACCCCCCATATGTCCTCAATACCATATCAGATCCGTCAAGCCTACTCTGAGCTTTCCCCACAAATACCCAGCCCCCTTCCACAGAGGTACCTGCAATAGGCAGTACAGCATTATCAGCCCTGCCGGAACATGGAACAAGCAGAAAGCATGAATGCCTTTGGTGGCGCGCCCAATGATACAGTTTTCCTGTTTAAAGGTACTACAGTGGCAGGGGGGAACCCTTTTCGTTTTCTGAGACAATCACATACCCTGACTAGAAAAGCCCACAGAGAGCACTTTCATGTCCAGTCCTCTCAATGACCCTAAACACAGAAGAAGAATCCTTGGTGGGGGCAGAGATAGTGAACTAACAATTCATCTTTATGGTGGACTCAGGAGCCGAGAAGTCGTGCATTAGCAAAGGTGACTTGAGGTTATCAGGCAAAACTTTTGACACATAGGGATTCTCTGGGCCTGTTTTAACATTTGTATTTGTATTTGTTTATTATTTGTATCGCTCACCAAACCCTGAGGTAAATGGGTGCTTAAGAAACTTATAGGCAATGTACAATGGTGCATGCATAATTCAAACAATAAGGATAAGGATGAGGGACCCTGGATACAGCTGTGTCGGTGCTTGTGAAAGGAGGAATAGAGTCAAATACGAATATGAAGAAAGCAAGATGAGTTAATTCTTAAATACAGATCTTAAATACACAATGGTAAGTATGCAGGGTAGCAGTCTACTGAAGAAGAGACTTGCTGCTCAGCCAATTTATTTTTTATATTGGCTTTGAAGGTGAGGAATGAGGGTTCCTGTCTGGAAGGGATGGGAATGGAGTTCCATCATTTGGCAGCCTGTACTGGGAAACTGGCTCCTCCAGCTGCTTTTAGATTGTATCTTGGTACTATCAGGTTATGTGAGTGGGCTGATCTGGTAGTATGCGTGGGAAGGTGTTTTCAAAAATTATCAGCCACATTTTTTGGGGCAGAATTGGTTAGACATTTGTGCATCATGGCTAGGATGCGTAACGTGATTCTGTCACTGATGGGTAGGGAGAGCGTTGAATCAAGGTAGACCCCCAGTGTTTTTATTTCTTTGGAAACCCTAATAGTGTTGCCATCAATGATGAAGGAGGAGTAGTTGGAGTCGAGTTTTTTCAGGCGTGTCTGAGTTCCCACAATCATCAGTTCTGTCTTATCGTCATTGAGAAACAGACCATTGGTCACCATCCAGGCCTGAATTTTGATGTAGATAGTGTTTAAAAGTTTGGAATCATGGTCATAGCAGCCAGTTAGGGGGATGAGGACTTGGGTGTCATCGGCATAGTTGGATTAGATGACACCCAAGTTATCCAGACGGTCGAAAAGTAGCTTTGTAAATATATTTTACAGTGTGGGCGACACACAAGAGCCCTGAGGGACGCCACATAGAATTGGTGTAGGGTCAGCTGATGCTGATGGGCAGATGACTCTGGTAGTCCTGTTAGATAAGAAAGATTTGATCCAGTCTGAAGCATTCGTGGAGAAAGCTGCTGCTGTGATCAGATGTTTGGTAAGGATCTAATGTTATGTTATGTTATTTTGCACTTATATAGCACCTTATATAACATTGGTATGGTCTGAAGGTGCTGGTAGGTTGAACGCCCTTGGGAACCGAAGTTCAGATCAGTAGAGAGAATAGAGAGAGTCAAAGGTGCATGTGAGCACCGGGTATGTGTGCAGCTCGTGTAATAGCTGCTTCTTAGCGGTAGGTGTGGTGGTTGAGAGATCAGGAGATTGGGCCTCATTACACGGTAGGCGGAGGACTAAGGTGCTATTAGCACCTTGGTCAATACCAGTAAAATACCGGCATCGCCTTGGTGGAAAGGGGAATTACCGCCCCATTCCAAGGTTGGCGGGACGGTAATTCCCCCTTCCCCCATTGCCCTTCCCCATTCCCATTTTTGCCCCATAGGACTCTATGGGAATGGGGGAGGCGCAAATTACGGTGCCGCAAATTGCAGTACCGTAATTAGCACCCTGGTCCCTTTGCGGGTTGGTTTTTAACACCTGCTAAACAGCAGGCGTTAAAGTACCTACCCGCAAAGGGACCTCGTAGTAAGGCGGTAAGGGTTAATGGTCACCGGTACCATTACTGGTGACCGTTAACCCTTACCGCCTTCTGTGTAATGAGGCCCAATGTGTTCGTTCTGGCAGGTTTTATCCAGAATGACTGTGGCTGCGTTAGGCCTGAGGAGAACGCCTGGGTGGAGTGAGCGGCGGATGTTGGTATGAGAACTGTTATACCGAATGGTGTCATAGTATCTCTGTGTTCTAGTTGAGTGGTGATGTAAAGGAGAGAGTAAGCGTGGTGGTGTGATATGATGAGTTATATGGTCTTTCAAACGTTGTCTGCATTCTGAACCATACAATATACGTCACACAATTCTATGCGCTCCAGTCCGTACCGTGCACTCCTATCCACTCCATGAACCCCAGTCTGGTCCAATACACTCCAGTCTGCCCCGTGCGCTCTTGTCTACCCCGCACATGCGCGCTTGTCTGCCCTACACATGCCCTCTTGTCTGCCCCATGCATGTCCTCTTGTCTGCCCCACGCATATCCTCTTGTATGCCCCACGAATGCCCTCTCGTCTGCCCCATGAATGCCCTCTTGTCTGCCCCACACGTGCGCTCTTGTCTGCCTCACGCATGAACTCTTGTCAGCCCCACGCATGTGCTCTTGTCTGTCCCATGCATGCACTCTTGTCTGCCCCACGCATGCGCTCTTGTCTGCCTCACATATGCACTCTTGTCTGCCCCACGTATGCACGCATGTCTGCTTTATGCTCTACACATTCAGTAGCTCTACATACTCATCCATTCTATGCACTCATCAGTACTCGATGCATCTGTGATCGTTCGTTCTACGTACTCGCCTGTTCTACGTACTCGTCCGCTCTACGCAACATGTCAGTTCACTCTGGGCACTTGATCGCTCCAGGCACTCGTTCACTCCAGGTACTCATCCGCTTTATGCCCTTACGGTACTATGCGTTCACCTGTTTTATGCACTCATCCCCTCTATGCACTCACCCTCTCTACGCACTCACCCCCTCTCACACTCACCCCCTTTCACACTCACCCCTTCTACGTACTCACCCCCTGTACGTACTCACCCCCTCTATGTACTCACCCACTCTACGTACTCACCCCCTCTACGCACTTGTCCCCTCTAGGCACTCATCCCCTCTGTGCACTCATCCCCTCTATGCATTCATCCTCTCCACGCGCTTATCCGCTGCACGCACTCATCCCCTTTCCACACTTATCTGTTTTCAGTACTCATGCTTTTCACGCATCCAACAGTAATATCCTGTTGTTTATATACCTCTCTACACTCATCTGTTCTATACCTTCATCTGCTCTGCATATTCATCCTCTCCATATACATCTGCTTTATACATTCATCCGTTCCATATACCCATCCTCTCCCTACATCCATCCGCTCCATACACCATCCGCTACATACACATCCGCTCCATACACTCATCCGTTCTATACATTTATCCGCTCCATACAATCATCCGCTCCATCCACACATCCCCTCCATCCACACATCCACTCCATACACTCATCCGCTCCATACACTCATCCGCTCCATATAGTCATCCGCTCCATACACTCATGCGCTCCATACACTCATCCGCTTCCTACACTCACCCGCTTCCTACAACCATCCGTTCCATACCCTCATCCGCTCCCTACACTCATCCACTCCATACACTCATGTGCTCTATACACTCATCCGTTCTATACATTCGCCAGGTCTGTACATTCATCTGCTGCAGCAATCTACACAATCTCCGCACTTCCATATTCATCTGCTATCCACACTCGTGGGTTCTACATGCTCATCCGCTCCACATACTCATCTGTTCTACACACTCATCCAGTTTACGCTCATCCGTTCAACACATTCATCTGGTTTGCGCATTCCTGCACTCCTGCATTCTACACGCTTCTCTGAAATTTACGCACTCATCTGCGCTACGCATTCCCCTCTCTACGCACTCACCCCCTCTACGCACTCACCCGCTCTACGCACTCACCCACTCTATGCACTCACTATTTCAACGCCCTCTCCCGCTCTGCGCATTCACCCCCTCTGCGTACTCACCCCCTCTGCGCACTCACCCCCTCTGCGCACTCACCCTCTTTGCGCACTCACCCCTTCTGCGCACTCACCCCCTCTGCGTACTCAACCGCTCCACGCACTCATCCGCTCCATGCACTCATCCGTTCCCTGCACTCATCCCCTCTCCACACTCATCCGCTTTAAGCACTCATGCTTTTCATGCATCCAACAGCAATATCATGTTCTATATATTCATCTCATGCACTCATCTGGTCTCTACTTTCATCTGCTCTGCCCACTCATCTTCTCCATATACTCATCTGGTCCATACACCCATCCATTCTATACACCCATCCGCTCCATACACCCATGTGCTCCATACACCCATGTGCTCCATACACCCATGCGCTCCATACACCCATGTGCTCCATACACTCATCTGCTCCATACACTCATCTGCTCCATACACTCATCCACTCCATACACTCATCCGAACCATATACATATCCGCTCCATATACCCATCTGCTCCATACACACATCCACTCCATACACTCTTCTGTCCTATACACTCATGTGCTCTATACACCCATCCGTTCTATACATTCACCAGGTCTGTACATTCATCTGCTCCGGCTGCCTACACACTCTCTGCACTTCCATGTTCATCCGCTATCCACACTCGTGCACTGTACAAACACATCCGCTCCATACTCTCATCCATCCTATACACATGTCCGTCATATACACTCATCCACCCTATACACTCTGCTGTCCTATATACTCATGTGCTCTATACACCCATCTGTTCTATACATTCGTCAGGTCTGTACATTCATCTGCTCCGGCTGTCTACACACTCTTGCACTTCCATGTTCATCCGCTATCCACACTCGTGCACTCTACATACTCATCCGCTCCACATACTCATCTGTTCTACACAGTCATCCGGTTTATGCTCATCCATTCTGTACATTCATCAGGTTTATGTATTCCTGCATTCTACTCGCTTCTCTGTGTTTACATAATTATCTGCGCTACAGTCTCCTCCACTCTACACCCTCATCAGCTGAATATGTTTATCCATTCTATAGATTCAATTGGGCTACATATTCACTCGATTTCCACATTCATTCTAACTATATGGTTATCTGTTCTTCCATTCATGCATTCTTCCATTCAGCGCATTCATCTGCTCGACCTGCTTCATCCATTCTAAATATTTCATCCACGCCATTCACTTCGTTCACTCCTCATGCATTCTCTCTATTTATGGAGTTTAAATCTCGTTACTGATTCTGTAAGATTTACTCTTATTAACCATTTCACTGCTTTGATCTACTTTATTCGTTTAATTCTGTTTGTCCTTCTAATTTATATTCAGGGTTATTAGCTGTCAATTCCTTGCATCAGGTAGTTTGTTGGATTGGTGTCATTGAGTTGCTGTTAGACTGTTTGGGTTATTTTGGTACAGGTTGGTTTTTAGGGGAAGAGCCAGGTTTTCAGCAGATTGCGGAAAGACGTTAAATCCTCGGTTAGGGGGATGTGGGGTGGGAGTGAGTTCCATAGCGTGGGGGCCAAGGCTGAGAATGATGATCCGCCTAACCTGACTGAGTTTGTCTTCGGTACGACTAGGAGGCCGGCTGAGCTTGATTTTACGGTGCGAGGGGGGTGATAGGGTTTTAGCTTGTCTTGAAGATATTGAGGTCCGGTTTTATGCAGTGCTCATTGGGAGATGCATAAGGTTTTGAAAGTCACCCTTTGGGCTACTGGGAGCCAGTGCAGTGACTTAAGGGCTGGGGAGATGTGGTCTCTTGGGCCGAGCACAAGTAGCAATTTGGCAGCTGCATTTTGTGCCCTTTGGAGTTTGTTCAGTTGGTACGCGTGGACTGCGAGGTATAGGGGGTTTGCGTAGTCCAGTCTTGATATAACGATTGATTGGACTGCGGAGAGTCTGTTGGGAAAGGAGAGATATGGAAGGATGTGCCTAAGGGTTTTAAGGTGGTAGTGGCAGGACTTTGAGACGTTGTTGACTTGGCGCGAGAGTGTTATATCAGAATCAAGCGTGCATCCAAGATTTTTCACTGAGTTGGTGGGGGTCGGCGAGTTACCCATGGCGGATGGCCAGGGTAGCATGATTTCGGTTTTGGAGGGGTTTAACAAGAGGTGGCTTTGGGACATCCAGAGTTCTATGTCAAGGAGGCAGGAGGCCAGGTCAGGTCGGGAGTTGGGATTTGAGTTCAGGAGTTTTAGAATTAATTGAGTGTCGTCGGCATAGTTGTAACATAGGATGTTGTGTGAGCGATTTATCGGTGGGAGGGTGATCAAGTAGAGATTGAATAGGAGGGCAGATAGGCATGCTCCTTGTGGGGCTCCTGTGTCGACTGGTCTGGCTTCGGAGGTATAGGTGGAGAGAATTATTATTTGGTACCTATCTTTGAGAAATGAAGCTATCCATTTAAGAGTGGTTCCACGGATTCCTAGGGAGTGGAGGCGGTCTAGGAGGATTGAGTGATTGATTGTGTCAAAGGCGGCGGATAGGTCAAGAAGGATTAGTGTGGTGCATCCCATGGAGTCTGCTGTCATCTTAAGGTCATCCCAGATTGAGGTTAGGCTGGTTTCAGTTCTGTGACGGGCTCTGAAACCTGATTGTGTGGGATCAAGGAGGTTGTTGGCTTCGACAAAGGCATTTAGTTGGGAGTAGGCAGTTCGGTCAATGAGTTTGGCAAGGAACCTGGTGTTTGAGATGGGGCGGTAGTTTTTGGTCTCGAGAGGGTCGAGCAAAGGTTTTTTAATTAGTGGTTTGACACAAACTGTTTTGAATGCATCGGGAAAGATACCAGAGGATAAGGAGGCATTTATGAGGGATCCTGCGTGTTCTCCTGCGCAGGTGGAAGCGAACATTTCTTTGAGGGTTGTGGCTGGGCAAGGGTCCAGCGGAGAGCTAGATGGTTTGCGGGCAGATAGAAGTTTGTGAAATTGCTCTGGAGATATTGGACTAAAGGATTCAAATGTTGGTCGGGTAGTTGTCGTAGCCGATGGACTGGGCGGTATGGGGGGGTATTGTCTGGTGTATGTAAGAGAGGTAGTTTGGTGGCTAGTGTATTTGTTCTTTCGAGAGCTGTGGTGTAAAAGTGGTGGGAGAGTGAGTCGCAAAGTGCTTGGGAGGGTGTCGGGATGGTCATGGTGCAAGCGGGTTTGGTGAATTCGGAGATGATTTTGTCGAGTTCTTTGCTTGGATTTTTGCAGTTTAGGATTCGGGAGTTGTAGTGGGCTTGTTTTGCTTTCCGGATTTTGGCCTTGTACTGATAGAGGTGTCGGGCCAAGGTGGCCTTGCTCTCCTGGGTTTTGTTATTCTGCATGTGCGTTCCAGGTATTTATATAGTTATTTAGTGGTCTTCAACTCCGGAGTGAACCATCTGGGGAAAAGGCCAAGGTGTGTTGATGGTTTGCAAGAGGGTGTGAGTCGCATCAGAGTTACGTTGAGCCACGAGTCAAAGGCGTCAGGGGTTAGTTGTTTCTTGAGTTGGCAGGTAGGTGGTGGAGACTGGAGGAGTGCGTCGGCTAGGTCCGGCACGATTATTAGTTTTTTCCAGCATTTGCGTAGATTCGGAGGTTCGGATTCGAGTACGAGAAGGGGGTCAGGTGAGCGAATGGTGAAAGAGAGAATGAAGTGATTGGACCAGATGATAGGGGTGGGTGGGTTTAAATGAATCCGGGTCCTGGAGCTAACGATGGCATCAAGAGTGTGTCCTTTATAGTGAGTCTGGCCATTTATGTGGGGATGGAGGTTCATCGCGTCTAAACCATCAACCAGAGAGTGTGTCATAGGGTTGGTGGGAATGTCGAGCCATGTGTTGAAGTCTTCAAGAATGGTGAGAATGGGATGGTTTAGTTGAAGGGTGGCAATAGAGTCGCAGAGATTGTTTGCGAATTGTCTATCGTAGCCAGGGCGTCTGTAGATAATTAGGAAGCTATGTGAGAGCGACGGGGAGAGGGATAGTTTAACGAGGAGAGTTTCGCAGGAAGGAATGGAAGGTTGGTTGTCGATGATTGAGGTGCGGAAGGGAGACTTGAAGACGAATGTTACTCCCCCTCCTCTAGAGGGACGGTTCAGTGGGATGAGGGAGTAGTCAGGGGGGAAGGCTTCATTGGCGATTGGGAAGAACTCGTCTGAGAACCAAGTTTCGGTGATGAAAACCAGGTCTGGCTTGTCAGAAGCGAGGAGGTCAAAGATGCAGTGTCTGTTTTTTGCTACGGATCGGGCATTAAATAGGATGAGAGATTGAGGGGGACCAGGTACGTTTCCTCTTTAGTTTCTTTGTTGCAATTGGAGTGTGTGAGAGGGTAGGGGGGTTGGAGGGGGAGAGGGATGTGGATTTGGTTCTTGCTAGGGCTAGGTGTGCAGTTTTTAGGGAGGGGAAAGGGTGTGGTCGGTGGTGGAAGGTGGCGGGGGTTTGTGGGCAAGGCAGGGGGTGGATTGTTGCAGAGCGGGATGTCTCCCGTATGATAGTCAGAGGAGCGGGGATGGTTATCCTTGGCTGGTCGGTGGCGGGGTTCAGGGGAGGTGTGGTCTTGTGGTGGATGTTTGCAGGGTGGGAGGTCCCCGGTATGATAGTGAGGGGATCGAGCATGGTTATCCTTGGTTCGTCGGTGATGGGGTTCGGGGGAGGAGTGGTTTTAGGGTGGTTGGCACGCCATCGTGCCCCTCTGGCTTGGTGTTTGGAGAAGGGAATGGCAGGGAATGCCAAGGAGGGTGGGTTGATTTGGGAAGAGGGTGGCGGGACGGGTGGGAAGGCAGATCGGGAAGTGGGGGCAGTCCATGGTGCTCGTTTCCAACAAGCTTTGGTGGAGTGGGTGCACTCATGCTTAGTAGCTGTTAGGTGTAGTTTCAAGTGCGACTTATAGTTTATTGGACTATATAAATTCAGTGATATCACTGGCTGAGGGTGAGCTTGGGCACACTTCTGATTGCAACTTTCCAGAGAGGCTATTAGGCACACTTCTAGATGCAACTTTCACAGGGAGGCTATTGGGCACACTTCTAGATGCAACTTTCACAGGGAGGCTATTGGGCACATTTCTATAGTCAACTTTCATAGAGGATATTCGGCACACTTTCTAAATTCAACTTTTCACAGCAGGGTTATTAGGCACACTTCTAAATTCAATTTTACAGTGAGGCTATTGGTCACACTTCCAAATTCAGCTTTCACAGAGAGTCTATTGGGCACACTTCTAGCTGCAAGTTTCCCAGTGAGGCTATTGGTCACACTTCGAAATTTCAATTTTCACAGTGAGGCTATTGGTCACACTTCTAAATTCAGCTTTCACAGATAGTCTATTGGGCACGCTTTTAGATTCAACTACTAAATTCAACTTTTCACAGAGGGGCAAATGGGACACTACTAGATTCAACTTTGTATAGAGAGTCTATTGAGCACACTTTTAAATTCAACTACTAAATTCAGTTTTCACAGAGAGGCTATTGGGCACACTTTTAAATACAACTACTAAATTCAGCTTTCACTGAGGGCAAATGGGCACACTTCTAAATTCAACTACTAAATTCAGCTTTCACAGAAAGTCTATTGGGCACACTTCTATAATCAGCTTTCCAAAGAGGCTATTGAGCACATTTCTAAATGCAGTTTTCACAGAGCGTCTATTGGGCACACTTCTAAATGCAACTTTAACAGAGGATATTGGGCACACTTCTAAATGCATCTTTCACAGAGCGTCTATTGGGCACACTTCAAACTGCAAGTTTCACAGTGAGCCTATAGGTTACACATCTAAATTCAGCTTTCACAGAGAGTCTATTGGGCACACTTTTAGATTCAACTAGTAAAATCAGCTTTCACAGAGAGGCTATTGGGCACACTTTTAAATTCAACTACTAAATTCAGCTTTCACAGAGGGGCAAATGGGACAATACTAGATTCAACTTTGTATAGAGAGGCTATTGGGCACACTTCTAAATTCAGCTTTCACAGAGAGTCTATTGGGCACACTTTTAGATTCAACTAGTAAAATCAGCTTTCACAGAGAGGCTATTGGGCACACTTGTAAATTCAACTACTAAATTCAGCTTTCACAGAGGGGCAAATGGGACACTACTAGATTCAACTTTGTATAGAGAGTCTATTGGGCACACTTTTAAATTCAACTACTAAATTCAGCTTTAACAGAGAGTCTATTGGGCACACTTTTAAAATCCACTACTAAATTCAGCTTTCACTCAGAGGCTATTGGGCACACTTCTGAATTCAACTACCAAATTCAGTTTTCACAGAGAGTTTATTGGGCACACTTCTATAATCAACTTCCCAAAGAGGCTATTGGGCACATTTCTAAATGCAGTTTTCGCAGAGCGTCTAGGGCACACTTCTAAATGCAACTTTCAATCCGGATATTGTGCACACTCCTAATTGCAACTATCACAGAGCGTCTATTGCGCACACTTCTAACTGCAGGTTTCACAGTGAGAGTAAGGGTCACACTTCTAAATTCAGCTTTCACAGAGCGTCTATTGGGCGCTCTTCTAAATTCAGCTTTCATAGAGGGGCAAATGGGACACTACTAGGTTCAACTTAGTATAGAGAGGCTATTGGGCACCTTCTAAATTCAGTGTTCACAGAGAGTCTATTGGGCACACTTCTATAATCAACTTTCCAAAGAGGCTATTGGGCATACTTCTAAATTCAGCTTTCACAGAGAGGCTATTGGGCACACTTCTATAATCAACTTTCCAAAGAGGCTATTGGGCATACTTCTAAATTCAGCTTTCACGCAGAGGCTATTGGGCACACTTCTAAATTCAACTACTAAATTCAGTTTTCATAGAGAGTCTATTGGGTGCACTTCTATAATCAACTTTCCAAAGAGGTTATTGGGCGCACTTCTAAATTCAGTTTTCACAGAGGGGCAAATGGGACACTACTAGGTTCAGCTTTGTATAGAGAGGCTATTGGGCACACTTCTATAATCAACTTTCCAAAGAGGCTATTGGGCACACTTCTAAATTCAGCTTTCACAGAGAGTCTATTGGGCAAACTTCTATAATCAACTTTCCAGAGCGTCTATTGGGGACACTTCAAACTGCAAGTTTCACAGTGAGCCTATAGGTTACACTTCTAAATTCAGCTTTCACAGAGAGTCTATTGGGCACACTTTTAGATTCAACTAGTAAAATCAGCTTTCACAGAGAGGCTATTGGGCACACTTTTAAATTCAACTACTAAATTCAGCTTTCACAGAGGGGCAAATGGGACACTAGTAGATTCAACTTTGTATAGAGAGGCTATTGGGCACACTTCTAAATTCAACTTTCACAGAGAGTCTATTGGGCACACTTTTAAATTCAACTACTAAATTCAGCTTTCACAGAGAGGTTATTGGGCGCACTTCTAAATTCAACTACCAAATTCAGCTTTCACAGAGGGGCAAATGGGACACTACTAGAGTCAACTTTGTATAGAGAGTCTATTGGGCACACTTTTAAAGTCAACTTCTAAATTCAGCTTTCACAGAAAGTCTATTGGGCACACTTTTAAATTCAACTACTAAATTTCCCTTTCACTGAGAGGCTATTGGGCAGACTTCTGAATTCAACTACCAAATTTGGTTTTCACAGAGAGTTTATTGGGCACACTTTTAAATTCAACTACTAAAATCAGCTTTAACAGAGAGTTTTTTGGGCACACTTCTATAATCAACTTCCCAAAGAGGCTATTGGGCACATTTCTAAATACAGTTTTCACAGAGCGTCTATTGGGCACACTTCTAAATGCAACTTTCACACCAGATATTGTGCACACTCCTAATTGCAACTATCACAGAGCGTCTATTGCGCACACTTCTAACTGCAAGTTTCACAGTGAGGCTATAGGTCACACTTCTAAATTCAGCTTTCACAGAGCATCTACTGGGCACACTTCTATAATCAACTTTCCAAAGAGGCTATTGGGCACACTTCTAAATTCAGTTCTCACAGAGGGGCAAATGGGACACTACTAGGTTCAACTTTGTATAGGCAGGGTATTGAGCACACATCCGAAATGGTGATGGTTGAGTGGTAGGGTAGTATGGCGAGAAGTAATTGCTCTGTCTCCGCCCTTGCCACACTTACTTATTGTTGGCTTCTTGCTTCTCCTGCTGATACCTGTAGAAACGATCTGGGGCCGTCACTATTGGCCGTCCTTTGCCTCAGGTCCTTAGCCGATGGGCTCCCGGGCAGAGGGCTGCCCTGTGAGTTCTGGTAATGGAGGAGAGTCTTTCGTCTCAGCCAATCGGGTTACTGGGCGGGCTCAGGGAGGCGGGATTACTTCTAATCAGGAAGCGGGGAGCGAAGTGGATGCGGGCGGATCGGGGCTGCAGCTAGGGCTGATTTTAAGCAATTTTGGAACCAGATGCAGGGAAATAGGGTCGCAGGGCAGGGAACTACTCACCAGGCACACTGAAGACAAAGATGGCTTGGAGATGGGAACGCCGCACTACAGTAAAGCACAAAGGGCAGGAGGACCAATCGGATCGCGGGGCGGGCTCAGGGAGGGGGATTACTTCTAATCAGGAAGCGGGGAGCGAAGTGGATGCGGGCGGAACAGGGCTCCAGCTGGGGCTGATTTTAAGCAATTTTGGAACCAGATGCAGGGAAATAGGGTCGCTGGGCAGGGAACTACTCACCAGGCACACTGAAGACAAAGACCTTCATGGTTGAAGAGGTCGAAGGCTGCAGAAAGGTCTAGGAGTAGGAGGATTGAGAGCTTACCCTTGTCCTTTGCCTTGTCCATTTGGATCTTTAGGTCTAGAAGGGCAGTCTCAGTTCCATGCCTGGGTCTGAAACCTGATTGTCTGAGACATTTCCCTACATAAAGGATTTTGATATAAAGGTAGGGGAGAATGTGTTAAGAGCCCACTTCTTGTATTCTGAGAGCTCTCCTGTCAACTTGCTCAGCAGGGATCTGCCTGGCAAGCTGGACATGACGATCTCATTGACAGATAGTGGTACCATCTGTGCAACACCTGGCAGGTGCTCGATGAGGGCGATGCTTATGATACATGCTTTGGCACATGACGTGGTGGTATGAGGCATTCCTGTCAAACCCAACATGTTCATTTATGGCATTTCAGTGCTCGTACAAGCCATGTACCAGATTACCAAAACTTGCTGGAGTGTACCACTGATTTCATTTTTCAGCCCATGGTGTCCCAAGAGATAGTGGCAGGTACTATAATATCCCTAGATCTGGATGGGCTGATGGTGTCTGCCGAAAGAATAGTGGTCCTAGGTACAGATACTCATGGATACAAGTTGACTGTCTATAGCACACAACAATTGGCCCTCCCTCAGACCCAGAAAAATTATAAAGAAGTATGGGTAGATTTGTTAGGGGACGGGGTCTGCATTTACATGATATGTACTCCTGGAGAGTATGCGCGAGCAGGAGAAAGCTTACGGCATGTATGTAGGGCATGGATGTCAATAAATGTAACACCCCCATACAAAGCTGAGGTAAGAAGGGAAAACAAGAGCAAGTATTGGGAAGAATTTTTCACTGTAACAAAAGGGGGGAATGTTGGGATGGAAATTAGTCTATCCCACCCCTTAGGCACTTTAGAGTGAGGCAAATCCCATATTTAGCCGTACAATGTACTAGGGGAGAAGGGCCGTGTTAAGAAACCTGGTACCCATACAATATTGCAGGAATTATAGGTGCATAGACTTAGTGCGCGCATATAAAGAGACGCCATTTTTCATTTATGGAAGACAGGCAGACCTACATGGCTGCACAGTTAACGTAGGCCAGGTGGAGAAACCTGAACAGGCCCAAACGTTGAGGACAGATGAGCCCATGTTGCTAATTCTGACTTCCCTTTGTCCCTTAACTGTTGCAATTATTCATGATGGCAGAAAGGAATGTGCCATGCAAGGCCATGAGACAGCGCCAGGCCCCATGCATGACATTCATCACAGCCAGGCCAAGAGTAGACCTCTAACCCCCACTCAGTCCACCAGGACTAATGGCACCCACCACTGAACCAGTCCAAGAGCCCCTGCATTCCACGATAGTAAGTGACCCCAGCCTGCCGGCAATAAACCAATGATCATAAAAGATCCGAACATGCACAACCATTTCACCTCTTCCCATTTATACACTCTTTGTAGTAAGAGGTACAGGGAGGGATACATTATAGATCAAAATGAAGATGGAAACCTAGAATGCAAGGGGTGCAATATAGACAGAGCACAGAATGTGTGGGTCAGCGGGATTGTGTTCCTCCTCTCCCCCTGGTGCCTGTTCCTGAGCCTCCCGGGTGCATGCTGTAATGATTTAGTAATAGCATTAGTGTATAAAAAGTAGCCTTGGAACTTTAACATGTGAAGAACCTGACCTTCAGTCCCCAGAGGAATGAGCCCAGCTGACCCACGTGGGAACAGATAGACAGCAGAGACAGGAACCAATCATATCCTGGCATCCCCTATAGAGTAGGACCTTGTATATGGTCTCACCAATCAGCTGTGCAGGTGTTAGACCCGATGGACAACGTCCATAGTGATGCTCTAAACCCATATAATGTACTGTTTATGATAATTCAGGCAGAATGTTCTCAAGCAGCAGAGTCCTCGGCTGATACCCTTGCAGTTTGTACAATTAAACCTTGTTATTCTTGCAAGCAATATCCTGACCTTTTTCCCTAGAGGTTTGTATTATTTCTGGTGTGAGCGAAACGGGACTAGCCTTCAATGGCAATAGGAAGTGGGTGATTTTATGTGATTGTTTTTTCCAAGATGGCCACCAGTGAACTTCCAGTTGTGGCGATGATGCTGTTTCCAGTCACAGTGTTTCTGGACACAGTGTTTCCGTGTGATGGATGCCATTAACGGTGCCACCAGTATTTGGGACGGTGGAAATAGCATGTGTCATGGTTACTCAGTGTATACGGAATGCCAGTGGCCCCAATTCTGTCATGGCAGGATGCGCGGGCTCGCGGTGATGTGATGCACATGTGATTCTGTGGCTGGTACTGCTGGAAACGGTGCCACCGGTTCCACAGAATCACTGGGACATTAGTGCAAAACTTGGAATGTGAACCATAATCTCTAGTCTACCTACCAACAAGGGTTGTTCGGCCCAGTGTCGGATTGGCCCCTCGGCCTTTCGGCCCGTGGCCGGGCCGAAATTGCCCCTGGGGAGTGGGGGCCAGTTTCTAGCCATACCTGGGCCGGTTTCGGAAAAAAAAAGTTAAAAATGTTTTTTTTATTTTTAACATTTTTTTTTCCATAAAGCCTTTCATCCTTCTTAGACCGATAAATGAGTACCAACACAGGTTGGGTGATATTGTATGCATATTTGCCCTATAAAAAAGAGCTTAAGCATAAGTGATATACATGAACATATTATCATTTGGCCTTGGACATCTGCTTGCATTCCCAGTAATTTAGTGTAATTAGGAACACTGCTATTTGATGCCACTTCCTGTTTTGTCAAGAGGTGAAAGGTTGTGTATCATTGCTTCCGGGATGTCACATTGGGGTGGGGTCGAATGACACCACTTCTGGTGATGTCATTAGATGTCAAGGGTCATGAGGCGAGGGGTGGGCCACTTTTTTGAGGCGAGGTGTGGGCCACTTTCTTTTGGGTGACCAGGCCTATTTCTTGTCCCAGTCTGACCATGGTTCGGCCAACACATCAGACATTGAAAGAAAGTGAAAGCAAGCATCCCCAAAAGGCATTACCCTCCCCACAATGAGAGGCAGTAAAGGACACACCCCAGGAGGGAATGAGACCAAGACCAAGTGCGAGTGAATGTAAAGGGTTTTTATCTAATGAAATAGGGCATGCAAAGAACTCTGCAAGCTCCGAGAGCGCTCTGTCTGACAATAGCAAAGACAGTATTATTTATTACAAAACCGCGTCATAGGTCCTACACATTATAGGGGGCACATAGTCTCAGGGATTGTGTGGCGTCGACTAACTATAGGCGAGGTAGTGATGAGCCGCTCCTGGATTGGTGGACATCCGCGTGGTGCCAACGTGGGGTGGATGGGTCAGCTGGGCTCATCGGGGTGGAGCTGCCAGGCCAGGCGCAATCAGTGTTGTTGATTGATGGCTGCCCTAACATTCTGCCCTTGTGGCCATACGCACAGACACTCATCAGTTAGATGATTCCAGTTGTCCTGTAAATCCTGCAATATGTTACTCTAAGAGATAATAGGGTACTGGAGAAACAACATGCAATGTGAAGCTTTACCAATACATCAGTGCACTGTTACTTTTGACCTGGTGACCGGGTGTCATAAACTGTGTGTTTGGTCCAAGGGCATGAGGTCAGCTGCCCTGTCATTCTGGTCTTGTTAGATGTAGCGAAGAATTACTTTATGATATGTTAGTACAGGGTTGCATACCTATATCCAAAGCCCATTAACTTGGGGTGAACAGGAGTACTACTGGATCAGAAAGGGTACACCTCTGGCCCCTTGAGGCGGTGGGGTTTAGGACCAGGTTGTAAATAATTAATTTGGCCGACCATGGTGGCCTCGGACATGAGGGAGGTGAATACTTGAAGCGGGTCCAGCAGAATGAGGGGAGGTGAGGCTGTGCTGGCCGCGCACCAGCAAGCCCTGGTGGACCTTGGCAGGAGGAGGGGGAGATGCCCTTGTGGCTCTGCATGATTCTCTGCACCTGGGCTGTATACTATACCGCATGAGGGGATGGTTAATAAAGTTAGTAATATTAGGATGATTACACATTTCTAGTGTTAATACATTCATGTACTATTTCATATATGACTATGAAAGTCTGGCAGTGTTTCATACATCACAGAACATCGGTTGAATACATCTTACATGGTAGCAGATGGATAACACATGAGGTAGCGTTAGGTTTGGTTGTGTACTCAGGAGCATAGAAGCAATACATTCAGAGGTAATGGTACATTTACACTCATGTTCATAACATTTAAACATGTCCCACTGTATGACACACATATATTATCAGTAATGCTTTTCTCGCCTTCCGTTGTACATTATCAGCATTCGTTAGTTAGCACTAGGTGGGCTGTAACAGGCCCAGTCATTGTATCTTACACCGGCTGAGGTCAGTCTTGCTTTCTCAATACTATAAACCTTTATCCCTTTCCCAACACTAGCGTTATTATCGTTAGGCTTTGGTATACGGTTAACACTTCATTTGGGAACACAGACAGGGGTTCATATGAGGAGGGTATTGACACCATATATTTTAAATGTTAGGGGTTAGATGCTGGGTCGATGCCTGTTCTATTAGGATAGTTTTTGTTATTTCCCAGACCTTAACCGCGAGTCAGGTCACTTTGGGGACAGTGATGTACTGCAGAAGGTAAATGATACAGTGTTTGTTTTGATGCTCGTTCGTGTCTGGTTGCTCATGAGAACGGGCCTTCAGCGGATCTGCCATGGGGTGGAGGTGCCGGGGGAGTGCATGGCTCCCTGTGCACAGTGAGCGGGGGCCACACTGCAGCTTTCACAGGCAGGCTGTCTCGTTGGGGTTTAGGTCGCTACTATCTAAAATGGAGTATTGATGCTCCCAAAATGGAGTCCATGGTCTGTTACAGTGCAAATCGATTGGCCCTGTGTGTTGGTCAGCAGCCTCCCCGTCACCTGAGCACAGAGGCCCCCGTCACCTGAGCACAGGTGACGGGGGCCTCTGATGAACCACGAACCTCACGTAGGTGGGGCATGTTGGGGAGAGGGGCCCCATGGACCTATCCTCCCATACATTTCCCCCCTTTTGTTACTTAACTAACAACACTGTAACTCGCCCAACCACTGGCGCTCTTTCTCATTTGCAACAGACTCATCCCATGCCGGGGTGCCTTTTATTGGCATACAAGCGCTACAAACCCTCCGCAGGCTCTCCCCCCTCCTAGCATATTCATCTGGTGTGCAGGTCATGTACATACATCCCCCATCTCCTTCCAAGTCCACCCATACTTCTGTATACCACTCCCGTTCTTTGGGCTCTTTTATTGTGGTGTGATATAATCTACTATGTCCCCATCATAATATAAAGGCACCATTCTATACTTTGGTTCAGGGTCCTCACCTGTTTGTACTTGAGCTTCTTGCATGGTCTGTGACACTCCTCTAGTGTTGCCCATTGTCACCATCATCATTGCGCCATTAGGTACTGCATTTGCGCAACATCGAAGACCCAGCTGGCACACACAAAAAATCAAAAGTAAAAATACCACGATAGGCATCAGCATTTTGACCGTTAATCCAAGCCATGATGGTACCCAGGAGAAGAGGTTGTCGAACCAGGTGCTGGCGTCTGCTCCACCTTCGTTTTTCATTCGTTCCCCCAGTTTGTGCACTGCTGCGATAACATGTGACAGTGTACCATTATCTGTGTCTTCAGCAGGTACAAATGTGCAACATGCGCTCCCGATTTTTCGGCAAACACCGCCGTCCATTGCCGTTAACAGGTCTAGGACATACCTGTTCTGCATGGTCATGAACCGCAGGGCTCTTAGCTCCACCTTGATCACGTTAAACCCTTCTTCAGTGTCGTTAGCCAGCTGGAACAGCTCCCAGCGCGTGATTTGGAGCCATTTTGCGTTTGCCCGCACCTGGATGCTTGGGACAAGGGAGGCAAAGAATGTTTCTGCAGAGTTGAACAGCCGGAACTTGTCTGGAAATTTGTGACAATAGTTCTGAAGAGGCTTTGGATATATAGTTGGCTGATCTTTGCCTCCTTGATAACACATTGTGCACATTTCATGGGGACAGGACATACAGTTGCAATTCTTCTGTTGGCTTGGTGTTTTGTTCACGATGGGCATCTGGCACTGCTTTCCCCCATTAATATGGCTCTCTGGAATCACCATCAAAGCTGAATGCAACGTTGCCAAGGAACATGTGCCCCTCCAGGATTGTGGGAGGTGCAAGTACGCCTGTTTGCTGCAGACCCAGTAAGTGTCCATAAGCGCTGCATTTCTTTTCTTCATGTCTGGGATAGTGAGTGTCCGGTTACAGTTCTTATTTACACCCATTGAAATTTTCCCTTTAGCATGGAAACATAGATCATATGATATTTCTTTCTGCAGTTTAAATGGCTTTTGTATGGCGGTCACCCAGGTCAGTTTCATGATGTGCTCCTTCCAAACTGGTGTGCACGTTCTTTCGATCCACTGTAGTTTTTCTGCTGTCAATCCTCGCAGTGCTTCAGCTTTGCATGAGATTACTTAATCTTTCCATTTATTGTCCAAAAACAATGTCCCTTCAATCACGAATAAATGTTCTTTCAAACATATCACTCCTTTGGCTCTTGAGTAACAGGTTTTCTCATTTTGCAGCATTTTAAAAGAAACTTTGTGTGCTTGAAAGGTGTTCTTCATTCTGCACAGAGTGAGATGAAGGAGACGCTGGGCACCTGCAAGAGGCAATTCTTTAGGCAACAGAACTTTAGGTGTACCCGAGGCATGGGGAATCAGGGTACAGATATAACAATTCTCGTTGGTTATCTGCTTTGCAGTGGAACTCATGTCGGCATACCATTTGTTTGACTGATGTGGATGTCTGGGGTCTTCTATTGTGTCTAGACCCAGGCTAGAATATTCGTCATATTTTCTCCTCCCCACCTCTCTCTTCTTTCTACTGCTTCGCACGTAGCTCCTTGCTTCTTCTGCTATATGTTTCATTGGCCCCCCTTTCCCCGTGCCCCCCTTTACCCATTCACCAAATATAGCCATAAACTTCTCTGCCGTTTCTTCATTTTCTTCCTTTATGCCCGCAGGTGGTCTAGTTTCTACAGTTGGGGTAACTTTTGGTGAAGACATTGTGGCAGCAGTGTCGTACAACCATGATATGACAGAAGGGTTGCGATCATTTAGACTATAAACATTATATTCAGAGACATTTGAGAGCGGAGCTGGATCTATACTTGGGCTGCTATTGATATCCTTTTAGGGCTGTGTGTTGGGCGGGACTGTACCATAGCCCCATACAAGCTGGAATCCATTCCATATTAAGTAGTCACCTTCTTTGACCATCCTGGTTCCATTCCCCATGTTAGTTCCATTCTCTCCCCCCTCATTCATCTCAATAGAGATGAATGAAATGAACCAATAAGTATTAAGACCAAACATCATTTCAAAGAATAAAACAGCACACACAAACAGGCCACATTCATACGAATATCTACATAAGTCAAAAACATTATTTACATTTCTAACTGCCATAATGTCATCCGTTGCAGGCTGCCCGTTCGTTGCCATGGTTACTCCTATATGTTTCAACATAAAAGGGTATTAAGCATACTCAAACAGTTGAAATGATCATTTGCTATACAATAAAAGAGAGATGAGAGGAGGGGAGGGAGAGAGAGAGAGAGAGAGAGAGAGAGAGAGATAGATAGAGAGAGAGAGAGAGAGAGAGAGAGAGAGAGAGATTTTGTGATGGTAATTCAACTTTATTTACATTTTTCTTCTTTGTTTTTCCGTTTGGCACTGAACCAATTCTCATCAATGTACATTTTTTTTTCTATCACTCTTTTACTTTAAACCCATGTTTAATATTGATGTTCTTTACTTTTTTTTATTGTGAGACCTCTGCTGTTCTTTGTACTTCTTCTTCTCGTTCCTCTCTGACACTGTCATATGCTTTGTGTACGTCCGTCAAATGTATCCAATATCTCAAGCCCTTAACCTTTACCGCAGTCGGTGTACAAAATATTACCTCATAAGGGCCATGAAATCTTAGGGCATTCCACCTACGTTCAAAACTTCTTACATAGATCATATCTCCTGGCATAAGCTGTCCTTGTGGGTTTTCCTCTACAAATGTTACTGCCTCAGTCCTTTCTTCTCGTGTAAATGGTGGTGCAAGCTGTCTTGATATCATGCGGGCTGCTCTGGTGAGTTTTGTTAGTCATTAAATTATTCTCCTAATATCGTGGTGCTTTTGTGCGCGTCTGAATGTCTGCGGAGCGGAGAGTGTGCTGTGTGCATGCGTCTTCCACTCAGGACCTAGAGTAGGACCTTGTATATGGTCTCACCAATCAGCTGTGCAGGTGTTAGACCCGATGGACAACGTCCATAGTGTTGCTCTAAACCCATATAATGTACTGTTTATGATAATTCAGGCAGAATGTTCTCAAGCAGCAGAGTCCTCGGCTGATACCCTTGCAGTTTGTACAATTAAACCTTGTTATTCTTGCAAGCAATATCCTGACCTTTTTCCCTAGAGGTTTGTATTATTTCTGCTGTGAGCGAAAGGGGACTAGCCTTCAATGGCAATAGGAAGTGGGTGATTTTATGTGATTGTTTTTTCCAAGATGGCCACCAGTGAACTTCCAGTTGTGGCGATGATGCTGTTTCCAGTCACAGTGTTTCTGGACACAGTGTTTCCGTGTGATGGATGCCATTAACGGTGCCACCAGTATTTGGGACGGTGGAAATAGCATGTGTCATGGTTACTCAGTGTATACGGAATGCCAGTGGCCCCAATTCTGTCATGGCAGGATGCGCGGGCTCGCGGTGATGTGATGCACATGTGATTCTGTGGCTGGTACTGCTGGAAACGGTGCCACCGGTTCCACAGAATCACTGGGACATTAGTGCAAAACTTGGAATGTGAACCATAATCTCTAGTCTACCTACCAACAAGAGTTGTTCGGCCCAGTGTCGGATTGGCCCCTCGGCCTTTCGGCCCGTGGCCTGGCCGAAATTGCCCCTGGGGAGTGGGGGGCAGTTTCTAGCCATACCTGGGCCGGTTTTGGAAAAAAAAAGTTAAAAATGTTTTTTTTATTTTTAACATTTTTTTTTTCATAAAGCCTTTCATCCTTCTTAGACCGATAAATGAGTACCAACACAGGTTGGGTGATATTGTATGCATATTTGCCCTATAAAAAAGAGCATAAGCATAAGTGATATACATGAACATATTATCATTTGGCCTTGGACGTCTGCTTGCATTCCCAGTAATTTAGTGTACTTAGGAACACTGCTATTTGATGCCACTTCCTGTTTTGTCAAGAGGTGAAAGGTTGTGTATCATTGCTTCCGGGATGTCACATTGGGGTGGGGTCGAATGACACCACTTCTGGTGATGTCATTAGATGTCAAGGGTCATGAGGCGAGGGGTGGGCCACTTTTTTGAGGCGAGGTGTGGGCCACTTTCTTTTGGGTGACCAGGCCTATTTCTTGTCCCAGTCTGACCATGGTTCGGCCAACACATCAGACATTGAAAGAAAGTGAAAGCAAGCATCCCCAAAAGGCATTACCCTCCCCACAATGAGAGGCAGTAAAGGACACACCCCAGGAGGGAATGAGACCAAGACCAAGTGCGAGTGAATGTAAAGGGTTTTTATCTAATGAAATAGGGCATGCAAAGAACTCTGCAAGCTCCGAGAGCGCTCTGTCTGACAATAGCAAAGACAGTATTATTTATTACAAAACCGCGTCATAGGTCCTACACATTATAGGGGGCACATAGTCTCAGGGATTGGGTGGCGTCGACTAACTATAGGCGAGGTAGTGATGAGCCGCTCCTGGATTGGTGGACATCCGCGTGGTGCCAACGTGGGGTGGATGGGTCAGCTTGGCTCATCGGGGTGGAGCTGCCAGGCCAGGCGCAATCAGTGTTGTTGATTGATGGCTGCCCTAACATTCTGCCCTTGTGGCCATACGCACAGACACTCATCAGTTAGATGATTCCAGTTGTCCTGTAAATCCTGCAATATGTTACTCTAAGAGATAATAGGGTACTGGAGAAACAACATGCAATGTGAAGCTTTACCAATACATCAGTGCACTGTTACTTTTGACCTGGTGACCGGGTGTCATAAACTGTGTGTTTGGTCCAAGGGCATGAGGTCAGCTGCCCTGTCATTCTGGTCTTGTTAGATGTAGCGAAGAATTACTTTATGATATGTTAGTACAGGGTTGCATTCCTATATCCAAAGCCCATTAACTTGGGGTGAACAGGGGTACTACTGGATCAGAAAGGGTACACCTCTGGCCCCTTGAGGCGGTGGGGTTTTGGACCAGGTTGTAAATAATTAATTTGGCCGACCATGGTGGCCTCGGACATGAGGGAGGTGAATACTTGAACCGGGTCCAGCAGAATGAGGGGAGGTGAGGCTGTGCTGGCCGTGCACCAGCAAGCCCTGGTGGACCTTGGCAGGAGGAGGGGGAGATGCCCTTGTGGCTCTGCATGATTCTCAGCACCTGGGCCGTACACTATACTGCATGAGGGGATGGTTAATAAAGTTAGTAATATTAGGATGATTACACATTTCTAGTGTTAATACATTCATGTACTATTTCATATATGACTATGAAAGTTTGGCAGTGTTTCATACATCACAGAACATCGGTTGAATACATCTTACATGGTAGCAGATGGATAACACATGAGGTAGCGTTAGGTTTGGTTGTGTACTCAGGAGCATAGAAGCAATACATTCAGAGGTAATTGTACATTTAAACTCATGTTCATAACATTTAAACGTGTCCCACTGTATGACACACATATATTATCAGTAATGCTTTTCTCGCCTTCCGTTGTACATTATCAGCATTCATTAGTTAGCACTAGGTGGGCTGTAACAGGCCCAGTCATTGTATCTTACACCGGCTGAGGTCAGTCTTGCTTTATCAATACTATAAACCTTTATCCCTTTCCCAACACTAGCGTTATTATCGTTAGGCTTTGGTATAAGGTTAACACTTCATTTGGGAACACAGACAGGGGTTCATATGAGGAGGGTATTGACACCATATATTTTAAATGTTAGGGGTTAGATGCTGGGTCGATGCCTGTTCTATTAGGATAGTTTTTGTTATTTCCCATACCTTAACCGCGAGTCAGGTCACTTTGGGGACAGTGATGTACTGCAGAAGGTAAATGATACAGTGTTTGTTTTGATACTCGTTCGTGTCTGGTTGCTCATGAGAACGGGCCTTCAGCGGATCTGCCATGGGGTGGAGGCGCCGGGGGAGTGCATGGCTCCCTGTGCACAGTGAGCAGGGGCCACACTGCAGCTTTCACAGGCAGGCTGTCTCGTTGGGGTTTAGGTCGCTACTATCTAAAATGGAGTCTTGATGCTCCCAAAATGGAGTCCATGGTCTGTTACAGTGCAAATCGATTGGCCCTGTGTGTTGGTCAGCAGCCACCCCGTCACCTGAGCACAGAGGCCCCCGTCACCTGAGCACAGGTGACGGGGGGCCTCTGATGAACCACGAACCTCACGTAGGTGGGGCATGTCGGGGAGAGGGGCCCCATGGACCTATCCTCCCATACATTTCCCCCCTTTTTTTACTTAACTAACAACACTGTAACTCGCCCAACCACTGGCGCTCTTTCTCGTTTGCAACAGACTCATCCCATGCTGGGGTGCCTTTTATTGGCATACAAGCGCTACAAACCCTCCGCAGGCTCTCCCCCCTCCTAGCATATTCATCTGGTGTGCAGGTCATGTACATACATCCCCCATCTCCTTCCAAGTCCACCCATACTTCTGTATACCACTCCCGTTCTTCGGGCTCTTTTATTGCGGTGTGATATAATCTACTATGTCCCCATCATAATATAAAGGCACCATTCTATACTTTGGTTCAGGGTCCTCACCTGTTTGTACTTGAGCTTCTTGCATGGTCTGTGACACTCCTCTAGTGTTGCCCATTGTCACCATCATCATTGCGCCATTAGGTACTGCATTTGCGCAACATCTAAGACCCAGCTGGCACACACAAAAAATCAAAAGTAAAAATACCACGATAGGCATCAGCATTTTGACCGTCAATCCAAGCCATGATGGTACCCAGGAGAAGAGGTTGTCGAACCAGGTGCTGGCGTCTGCTCCACCTTCGTTTTTCATTCGTTCCCCCAGTTTGTGCACTGCTGCGATAACATGTGACAGTGTACCATTATCTGTGTCTTCAGCAGGTACAAATGTGCAACATGCGCTCCCGATTTTTCGGCAAACACCGCCGTCCATTGCCGTTAACAGGTCTAGGACATACCTGTTCTGCATGGTCATGAACCGCAGGGCTCTTAGCTCCACCTTGATCACGTTAAACCCTTCTTCAGTGTCGTTAGCCAGCTGGATCAGCTCCCAGCGTGTGATTTGGAGCCATTTTGCGTTTGCCCGCACCTGGATGCTTGGGACAAGGGAGGCAAAGAATGTTTCTGCAGTGTTGAACAGCCGGAACTTGTCTGGAAATTTGTGACAATAGTTCTGAAGAGGCTTTGGATATATAGTTGGCTGATCTTTGCCGCCTTGATAACACAGTGTGCACATTTCATGGGGACAGGACATACAGTTGCAATTCTTCTGTTGGCTTGGTGTTTTGTTCACGATGGGCATCTGGCACTGCTTTCCCCCATTAATATGGCTCTCTGGAATCACCATCAAAGCTGAATGCAACGTTGCCAAGGAACATGTGCCCCTCCAGGATTGTGGGAGGTGCAAGTACGCCTGTTTGCCGCAGACCCAGTAAGTGTCCATAAGCGCTGCATTTCTTTTCTTCATGTCTGGGATAGTGAGTGTCCGGTTACAGTTCTTATTTACACCCATTGAAATTTTCCCTTTGCCATGGAAACATAGATCATATGATATTTCTTTCTGCAGTTTAAATGGCTTTTGTATGGCGGTCACCCAGGTCAGTTTCATGATGTGCTCCTTCCAAACTGGTGTGCACGTTCTTTCGATCCACTGTAGTTTTTCTGCTGTCAATCCTCGCAGTGCTTCAGCTTTGCATGAGATTACTTAATCTTTCCATTTATTGTCCAAAAACAATGTCCCTTCAATTACGAAAAAATGTTCTTTCAAACATATCACTCCTTTGGCTCTTGAGTAACAGGTTTTCTCATTTTGCAGCATTTCAAAAGATACTTTGTGTGCTTGAAAGGTGTTCTTCATTCTGCACAGAGTGAGATGAAGGAGACGCTGGGCACCTGCAAGAGGCAATTCTTTAGGCAACAGAACTTTAGGTGTACCCGAGGCATGGGGAATCAGGGAACAGACATAACAATTCTCGTTGGTTATCTGCTTTGCAGTGGAACTCATGTCGGCATACCATTTGTTTGACTGATGTGGATGTCTGGGGTCTTCTATTGTGTCTAGACCCAGGCTAGAATATTCGTCATATTTTCTCCTCCCCACCTCTCTCTTCTTTCTACTGCTTCGCACGTAGCTCCTTGCTTCTTCTGCTATATGTTTCATTGGCCCCCCTTTCCCCGTGCCCCCCTTTTCCCATTCATCACATATAGCCATAAACCTCTCTGCCATTTCTTCATTTTCTTCCTTTATGCCCGCAGGTGGTCTAGTTTCTACAGTTGGGGTAACTTTTGGTGAAGACATTGTGGCAGCAGTGTCGTACAACCATGATATGACAGAAGGGTTGCGATCATTTAGACTATAAACATTATATTCAGAGACATTTGAGAGCGGAGCTGGATCTATACTTGGGCTGCTATTGATATCCTTTCAGGGCTGTGTGTTGGGCGGGACTGTACCATAGCCCCATACAAGCTGGAATCCATTCCATATTAAGTAGTCACCTTCTTTGACCATCCTGGTTCCATTCCCCATTTTAGTTCCATTCTCTCCCCCCTCATTCATCTCAATAGAGATGAATGAAATGAACCAATAAGTATTAAGACCAAACATCATTGCAAAGAATAAAACAGCACACACAAACAGGCCACATTCATACGAATATCTACATAAGTCAAAAACATTATTTACATTTCTAACTGCCATAATGTCATCCGTTGCAGGCTGCCCGTTCGTTGCCATGGTTACTCCTATATGTTTCAACATAAAAGGGTATTAAGCATACTCAAACAGTTGAAATGATCATCTGCTATACAATAAAAGAGAGATGAGAGGAGGGGAGGGAGAGAGAGAGAGAGAGAGAGAGAGAGAGAGAGAGAGAGAGAGAGAGAGAGAGAGAGAGAGAGAGATTTTGTGATGGTAATTCAACTTTATTTACATTTTTCTTCTTTGTTTTTCCGTTTGGCACTGAACCAATTCTCATCAATGTACATTTTTTTTTCTATCACTCTTTTACTTTAAACCCATGTTTAATATTGATGTTCTTTACTTTTTTTTTTATTGTGAGACCTCTGCTGTTCTTTATACTTCTTCTTCTCGTTCCTCTCTGACACTGTCATATGCTTTGTGTACGTCCGTCAAATGTATCCAATATCTCAAGCCCTTAACCTTTACCGCAGTCGGTGTACAAAATATTACCTCATAAGGGCCATGAAATCTTAGGGCATTCCACCTACCTTCAAAACTTCTTACATAGATCATATCTCCTGGCATAAGCTGTCCTTGTGGGTTTTCCTCTACAAATGTTACTGCCTCATTCCTTTCTTCTCGTGTAAATGGTGGTGCAAGCTGTCTTGATATCATGCGGGCTGGTCTGGTGAGTTTTGTTAGTCATTAAATTATTCTCCTAATATCGTGGTGCTTTTGTGTGAGTTTGAATGTCTGCGGAGCGGAGAGTGTGCTGTGTGCATGCGTCTTCCAGTCACGATCTCATGCGGTGACAAATGGTGGTCTTTGCTAGGCTGATTTCTCAGCTTGAACAAGGCCAGAGGCAGACAATGCATCCAATTCTTTTTAAGGGAGAAACACAGTTTTGACAGTCTCCCCTTCAGGAGGCTGCTGATCTTCTCAACCATGCCATTGCTTTAAGGATGATAAATCGTGCTTAATTCCTAACAGAGCTGTTACTTCTTTGAAAAGTTCATTGACAAAATGTGTGCCATTATCTGAGCGAATCACATCGCAAATTCCCTAGCATGGGAATACCTCCCTCACTAAGAACTTTGCAGCACATTTGGCATCTGGTCGTGCACACGGCCCTGCTTCAACCCACCTGGAGAATGGACAAACTACCCCTATCATGTATCGTGCACCATTACACCTTTCTCCCATATCTGCATAATCAATATGGAGTTCTCTGAAGGGCCCTACGGGTTTGGGTATTGTTCCTTGCAGTGTCATCCCTGAATTGTATATTTGACATGTTGTGCATTCCATTGCCAACTTTGATATGTGTTCCTGGAGGCCTGGTTCAAACCAGTCCTCTTGAATCTCTGCTGATGTATGCTGTGTAGCATTGTGGGCTGGGAAGTGTTGTTGCTGGAATGCTATCTCTAAGAGTTTGAGTGGCATGACCACCTTCCTGGGGTTATTTTGTCACCACAAGAGATCTGTTGCTGATTGGCTACATCCTCTCTTTTCCCAAAGTCCTTTTTCTTCCTCACTTGCCCCTTCCTGTAACTCCAGTATTTGTGTCACGGGCATGGTGTTGTATCCGTCTGGGAGATCTTCCTCTATATGTTGGTGCATTAGGTACTCGCCTGTTCGTTCTTTTACCAAATAGGAGGCTTCTTTGGCTGCAACGTATGCTGCTGCGTTTCCCAAAGAGATAATGTCTGTGTTAGACGTATGGGCCTGGCACTTCACTATGGCTACCATGGTGGGCTCCTTTAATGCTTCAATCAGTTCCTTCAGGAGTTCTGCATGTTGTACTGGTGACCCATCTGCTCTGTGGAACCCTCTTTGTCCCCACCTTGCCAACCCGCTGTGTACTGTTGTGGTCATATAAGCTGAGTCTGTGTAAATGGTGACTGCGCACCCTTTCGCTGCACATAATGCTTCAATGAGTGCTATAAGTACTGCTGTTTGGGCTGAGTAATGGGATGGTAGGCGATGCTGTACTATCACTTCGTACTCACCTTCTTCCAATCTCACAACTGCCACCCCCACATGTTTTTCCCCCGTGTCCGTGTTTATTGATGCTGACCCATCTATGAAGAATACATCTCCCTCATTTAGGGTGTTTTCACTTACCACCGGGCCTTCCTCTTCCTCCCCCTTTTAAGTAGTACAATCGTGTTCCTGCATATCTTCTAGTGTGCATGGTTCTGTAGTGAATCTTGCTGGATTCACTGTTTTACATCGGACAATGTGTAGGTTTGCACTGGACAATAGTATTTCATAAGCAGTTGTTTTTTGAGTTGTCAGTGTGCTCTTTGATCTTTCCAATATAGCGAATAGGGAGTGTTTCACAAATAGTGTCACAGAGCAACCCATCACTATTGTTGCACTTTTCTCAATGGCGAACGCTGCGCTGCGAGAGATTGCTCGCAAGCGAAATGTCCTTGCATTACTGCGTCTAATTTGCCACTGTAGTAGGCAAGAGGCTTGTGCCCTAGGGATGTTTTTTGTGTCAATACCGCTGTCATGAGGATCCCCTTGCAGTGGGCGAACAGGTAAAACTTGCATTCGTAATCTGGGTTCACGAGCACTGGCGCGCTCGAGATCAGTTCCTTGAGTGAGGTAAATGCATTGCCCATTTCTGCTGACCACAGTATTTTTGTGTTCTCTCGTTGAGCCTCTTTGAATGCCTGCAATAATGGTCTTGTGTATGCTGCATAATCTAATATCCATGCTCGGCAGTAGTTACACATGCCGAGAAATGTTTGCATTTCCTTCACTGTGTTTGGCCGTCTTACTTCTGTGATGGCAGCTACCCTCTCTGGTATTATTTTCTTGCCATCTTGTGATATTAGCTGTCCCAGATATAACACTTCTCGTTGGCAGTACTGGAGCTTTCCTCTGTCAACCTTGTAGCCCTTGTGGGCCAACAATGTCAAGAGAGCAACAGAATCTTTCCTGCATTTTTCCTCATTCTGTGCGCAGATGATCAAATCATCTACGTATTGAGTAATCGTGCTCTCTGCTGTCATGTTCCCTAGATCTTCATGGAGGATGCGTTTAAATATGCTGGGGCTCTCACAGTATCCCTGGGGTAACCTGCAATGTTCCTATCTCTTTCCCCTCCAGTGTGAAGGTTGTTAGATACCTGCACTCCTCTGCCAATGGGATGGAGAAGAATACATTTTTCTAATCAATTACTGTGAAGTGTGATGCATTCTTGGGGATGCTACACAGTATGGATGCCGGATTAGGGACTAAAGGGAACTCCTTTTGGATGACGTCATTAAGAGGGCGTAGGTCTTGGATCATCCTCCACACCCCACCTTTTACTTTTTTGATTGGGTAAATGCAAGTGTTACATGGCGAGTTTGAAGGTGCTATTATTCCTTGGGCCAGTAATGCGATTATTGTCTCTTTTATACCTTCTTCTGCTTCTCGGGACAGGGGGTACTGTTTTACTCTTGGCAAAATAGCTCCATGTTTGAGTTTCATTTTAACTGGTGTGACTCCATGAAATAATCCCACGTCATGGTGGCCTGTGGACAACAAAGTACTGGGCACTAATTTCATATCATCATCAAAGAAGGAAGGACGTGCCCCCACCACTGCCATCAGTTGTACTGGCACCTGTCTCTCTTGTATCATGATGTCACAGGGTATTGCTATCTCCATTATTATCTCACCGTCACTTTCTGAATCTGAGAAAAGATCTTCATCTGACAGGTCTCGCAATGCAATGTCGGCATTGATGCACAACACTGTGCGCCACTCGCAGCCATGTATATCCATTGCAATGTCGGCTATTCGTTTAGCTGAGATTTGAACTGCATGCAAATCTAAGGACATCGCTGTCCCTGGCACAATCTCTGGGCGTGCTATTGGTCGGTAGATTAACTCTGCGGGTACCCGCCATTCAAGCTTCTTCAACTCGGGGACTACCGGTGCCAATGTTTTCAGCCGTTGAATAAACACATCGGGATCTATCGATATGCCGCGCACTTCTGGTGCTGCTGCTCGCGCATGCACCACCAGTATTACGCACATGGGACAGATCCCTGGGGTTGAACAAACTATCCCTCTTTCTGTGAAGGAGATAGTCCTATTAAGCTTACTGAGAAGGTCCCTTCCGAGTAAGTTAATCAGGGACTGTTCATAATACAGTAGGGGTGCCCTCACTGTCTTACCCCCCACAGTGACATCTAGAACTTCTGTGTAAGGAACTTCGACAACAGCCACAGAGAACCCTGGCGTCTCCAATTTACGATTAGATAACGGAAACTGGCCTTCACGTAAACATGATTTTTCAACTCCCGAGTCCACCATAAATATGAACTGTTTATTCCCTATCTGCGCCCCTATCAATGGTTCCTCTGCTGCATTATAGGTCGTCGTTAGTACTGGACATGCAAGCGCTCCCTCTGGGCTGTCCTATGCTGGATGTCTTGTGTTCCCCCCTTAACTGAAGACATTCCCTGATACCACTGCCACTCCGCCATATGGTGCAGGTCCACCATTAGCAGTCGTGGCGAAAGGGTTCCCCTGTGTGTATTGCATATGATCGTGGCTTTGTGGATGCTGCTGTACATTATGAGGAGGTTCTCTTCACTGCTCTACATACCCATGTTCTGGCTGCCCTTGTGCCCCTTCCATGGGTAATCCATAGATTCCTTCCCCCTCCCTATTTTGGGCGAGTGCTGCTACAGCTGCAGCGACCTTCACCAGTTTCGTTTGTACTAACTTTGCCTCATCCGCCAACCTTTTTTGGGCTATTTCTTTCTCCCTTTCCTTTATTCTTTTGCAGTGGTGCACTATTATGCTTTGTATTTCTGGCCATCCTTTTGCCTCGATCCCTGCTATTTTGTCGAGTGCTTTCTGTACCTCTTTTGGGAGCCCTCTCTTTATTATAAAGTAAAATAGGGATGTTGACTGGTACCCGGGCATGCCCGTTTCGGCTTTCCACATCTCCTGCACCCGAAAAATGAAATCCATAGCATCCTCCCCATCATTCATTGTGCACTGCATTACTGACTGTAAATCTGGTGTGTCTGGAAATGTTTCCCTTAGTGCATCCCCTACCCTTTCACATACTGTGTTAAAGGATGCTCCATCATGGCGATCACAATCCAATGTTACTGCTGGGAAACCAGCCTTTGCCCACACTCTGTCTGCCTGGTCACCCACTGCCGACACTAGCAGACTTTTGACACCTCATACCACTAATGACACTCCCGCGGTATGCTTTTCAAATGCATATATCAATTTACTTGCCCCGCCTGATAGCGGGGGCAATAATGTTACAAATTGGCTTTATCCATTTGGGCCCAGGCTATGTAATTTGGCCTCCCACCTCCCCTGTGTATCAATGGGAGTTGTAGTTTGCTCTTTGTTACTCTGCCAGTACTCACCTTCACTCCTTTCTTTCCTAACATTGCCATTCTTCCCATTCTATTCCTTAATCTTCCAGTCCATTTCTCTTCCATTGTCCTTTCCAGGGGTGCCTCCTCTTCTCTACCTGATCTTCCTCCCATCGCCACACCCAACCTCCCATTCTCCTGTTCCTCATCCTCAATATCGCACCACAGTTCTTCCATCCCCCCGGTAGCCATTCCCTCTTCACCTGTGTTTTCTTCAAATTCCTGAGGCCCCAGTTCTATTATTCGAGTTTGTTCTTCTTGAATCCTAAACAGTATTTGCCCCTTCTTCCACCCTTCTTCAGAGAACCTGTTGAGCGCCTGTTCCCTAGGTGTTTGTTCAGTTCTCGCAACACTTGTTCCACTATGCTCACATATAGTTCTTTTTCTAGATAACTTGTCTCTTGCCATTGAGAGCCTAGAGTCTAGGTCCTCTGTTAACTTTTCAATATCCACTGCTGGGGTGCTTACCTGTCCACGCTGTCTGGGGCACTCATATGGTGGCGGAGCATTTGGTCGTGGGGTGGCTGTGGGGGATGTGGTGGGCAAATATGTGGGATCACTATATCCTTCCGCTGGCACTGGTTTGTTTAGGAGGGGGTACAATCATGTTACCTCTATTGATCCTTCTTTTCCTGTATCCTCCCTTTCATTTTCATGTACTGTTAGGGAGGTGTCAACAGTGGAGGGCAGGTTCGGTACTAATTCTTTCTTTTTGAGTGGAGGCACTTCTTCGAATAGCCTCCACAAGTCTAATATTTCTCTTCTATTATGAAACTGTTTCCCCTTGTATTTCATGAATATACATGTGGCTACCATATCCAGGACACTTTTATCAAATGATCCGCCTTCTGGACATACCTGGGGTAATCCTTCTCCTTTTAATTCTGTTACCCACTGATCGTGGTACTTTTTTATATGTTCTCCACAACCAGGTACATTTTTACTAATGTGGGCCAGGGGTGTTTCCGCCTCCATATTGTACTCCGAGTGCTCGCTTTTCCGTACTATTTTCTCTCTATCACTGTGATTAATATGTGCGTGTGTGTGTGTAACCCTTATCTTCAACAGTTCTTGAACATGCACAATAAAAGACTTACGCACAATGTTACTCTCTTTGGATATTACCGGGTCACACTTACAATGAGCATACCACAGAACTATACAATGTCACTAATTCAACATCATCTTTTTTGCAGTTCTTTGAAACGCTTTTACTGTAGCATGTATAACATAGGACAGACATTTAACATACTTTTAACATACAACACATAACATTCACCCTGATAAGGTCCCATTCCCCTAGTGCACCATTTGCCCCTAATCCTTTAAGAAGTTTTACGCCTTGTTCACCCACGAGGTACCCCGCAAGAGGTAGGAGACGGAAGGAAATAGCAGTTTCTAATGTATACACCATGTCCCCTTATTCTCAGACACCTTTATTTTATACTCCACTGTTCACTTATTCCCAGCACTAGTTGAGATCGCACTATGCAGTGCTGCCTTCTGCCCGCTTGCAGAGCTAGGTTCCCGTCTTTATCTTCCCTTATTTCACCTTTTTTGTCCTAATGGCCATTTGCTGAGTAAGTAAAAGTAAACATAGATAGCATTGATAGTTGAAGGTACCCCTTAAATGACCTTGTCTCCACTGCCGCCCGGAATTTCTCGTGCCAGAGGGAACGATGAAAAGATTATTCACGTCTTCGCGGTCACCACTGAAAGCAAGCGTCCCCAAAAGGCATTACCCTCCCCACAATGAGAGGCAGCAAAAGACACACCCCAGGAGGGAATGAGACCAAGACCAAGTGCGGGTGAATGAAAAGGTGTTTTATCTAATGAAATAGGGCATGCAAAGAACTCTGCAAGCTCCGAGAGTGCTCTGTCTGACAATAGCAAAGACAGTCTTATTTATTACAAAACCGCATCACAAGTCCTACACACTATAGGGGGCACATAGTCTCAGGGATTGGGTGGCGTCAACTAACTATAGGTGTGGTAGTGATGAGCCGCTCCTAGATTGGTGGACATCCGCGTGGTGCCAACGTGGGGTGGATGGGTCAGCTCGGCTCATCGGGGTGGAGCTGCCAGGCCAGGCGCGGTCAGTGTCGTTGATTGATGGCTGCCCTAACATTCTGCCCTTGTGGCCATACACACAAACACTCATCAGTTAGATGATTCCAGTTGTCCTGTAAATCCTGCAATATGTTACTCTAAGAGATAATAGGATACTGGAGAAACAACATGCAATGTGAAGCTTTACCAATACATCAGTGCACTGTTACTTTTGACCTGTTGACCGGGTGTCATAAACTTGGGTGTTTGGTCTAAGGGCATGAGGTGAGCTGCCCTGTCATTCTGGTCTTGTCAGATGTATTGAAGAATTACTTTATGATATGTTAGTACAGGGTTACATACCTCTATCCAATGCCCATTAACTTGGGGTGAACAGGGGTACTACTGGATCAGCAAGGGTACACATCTGGCCCCTTAAGGCGGTGGGGTTTAGGACCAGGTTGTAAATAATTCATTTGGCCGACAATGACGGCCTCATACATGGGGGAGGTGAATACTTGAAGCGGGTCCAGCAGAATGAGGGGAGGTGAGGCTGTGCTGCCCGTGCACCAGCAAGCCCTGGCAGAGCTTGGCGGGAGGAGGGGGAGATGGCCTTGTGGCTCTGCGCGATTCTAAGCGCCTGGGCTGTGCACTATACCGCATTAGGAGACGGTTAATAAAGTTAGTAATATTAGGATAATTACACATTTCTAGTGTTAATACATTCATGTACTATTTCATATATGACTATGAAAGTCTGGCAGTGTTTCATACATCACAGAACATCGGTTGAATACATCTTACACAGTAGCAGATGGATAACTCATGAGGTAGCATTAGGTTTGGTTGTGCAGGTAATGGTATATATACACTCATGTTGATAACATTTAAACGTGTCTCACTGTATGACACACATATATTCTCACTAATGCTTTTCTCGCCGTCCATTGTACATTAGCAGCATTTGTTAGTTAGCACTAGGTGGGCTGTATCAGGCCCATTCATTGTATCTTACACGGGCCGAGGTCAGCCTTGCTTTATCAATACTATAAACCTTTATCCCTTTCCCAACACTAGCGTTATAATCGTTAGGCTTTAGTATGCGGTTAACACTTCATTTGGGAACATAGACAGGGGTTCACACGAGGAGGGTATTGACACCATATATTTTAAATGTTAGGGGTTAGATGCTGGGTCGAGGCCTGTTCTATTAGGATAGTTTTTGTTATTTCCCAGACTTGAACCCCGAGTCCGGTCACTTCGGGGACAGTGATGTACTGCGGAAGGTAAATGATATAGTGTTTGTTCTGATACTCGTTAGTGTCTGGTTGCTCGTGAGAACAGGCCTTCAGCGGATCTGCCATGGGGTGGAGGTGCTGGGGGAGTGCATGGCTCCCTGTGCACAGTGAGCGGGGGCCACGCTGCTGCTTTCACAGGCGAGCTGTCTCGTTGGGGTTTAGGTCGCTAATATCTAAAATGGAGTCTTGACGCTCCCAAAATGAAGTCCATGGTCTGTCACAGTGCAAATGGATTGGCCCTGTGTGTCGGTCAGCAGCCAGCCCGTCACCTGAGCACAGCTGACGGGGGGCCTCTGATGAGCCACGAACCTCACGTAGGTTGGGCATGTCGGGGAGGGGGTCTCATGGACCTATCCTCCCATACAAAAGCTATAAAGACAGTGGAAGAGGTTCTACTCCATTTCTTTTCTGTGCATTTTGGGGTGTTTTTAAATCAAGTTAGACAGGGATCACCTTACGATCTTTGACCCTAATGCCTGGCTGGAGATTGGACAGCTGAATCATGCGATCCTCCCTCCATACCCTTGAGCTTTTTTGAAAGAACCCAGCCCAGGAACAATCTAAAAGGCAGCTAAGTCAATGGAGGAGCTCTGCTCAATTTCAGTATGAATGTGTGCACTACGTAGCAATTACTATATAGATTTACGAAGTTAGTATTCTCAAAGGAATATTTATTATAAATGGCAGTTTTTTGATGCATCGTTCTGGTCTTGTTATTGCTGAACCTCGCCTATGCACATAACCTTATACCAGCACATGAAAATTGCCTCCTATATTATAAACTGTAGATGTCAAAAGAGGCTTTCTCAAACACTTTATACATTTTTCTGACAGAGAAGTATTTGTGATTATTATTTAAATGGTTGAGAACATAGGAACATAGTTTTGAGTGATACATTAAATTGGCATATACACATATACACAATCAGGGATGAAGAAAATATTAGTACTCATTCCACTTAAAAGCAGAAAAAAGTTACCTTAATGTTACTAGATATGGTTTGTGTCTATTACATTAGTTTGTGTCTAATAGAAATTGTTTATGTCTATTACATTATGAGAAAATGGATGCAAAATACTGCTTTGATACAGATGAGGACAAATCCTGCCCTACCCAGTAAGCATATTATCTTGCAAGAGACATTTCTTTCCCAATCATAAATGTGAAACTACTCTGCAACGGTAAGCAGCCCAGATCACCTGCTTCTGGATCGCAACCGTTTGACCTGGTTGCTTGCTGAATCCAGCCGCCTTTGCCCTTCAGCCTGACTGCAAACTGTATCTTCCCCTCACTTGATATGTGCATCAAACCCTACATGTTACACATATCTTGCGTTCTGCTAGTGCCAAACCCATGCATCTTCTTTAAGAGTGCCTGCAATATCTGTATCTGCTATTGTGTGCAGTTCTAGTGCTTTTTGGCAATATCAAATCTAGGTGTACATTTTAAATCGATGCATCCTTCATTTTGCACTTATTTTCAACTTTTTTTCAATATCGAATCTAGGGGCCTCACCGGGAGTTGGGTGGAGCGGTAAGCTTTGAGTTGGAAGTAAATCTCCAGCTTTCCACCCATATTGGGCGCTATTACTGCTGGTGCAGTTACCAGCGGCGGTAATAGCACCGAAAATCCATAGAGTCCTAGGCTATAGGAAGAACATGAGTAGCAGTAGCACTATTTGCATGAGGCCCTAGGTGTGCATTTTAAATCGCTGCTTCCTTCATTTTGTGCAGATTTGGTCCTTTTGGAAATATCGAACCAGATGTGCATTTATTTATTCTTCTCTTTATTTAGTTTTATTCCATGAACAACACAATCGTTACATAAGCCAGTATAAAAATCAAGTAACCCAGTTTATCTGTCCAACCTGTGATAACAATACATAAAACACAAGCATAATCAATACCGACCCTTGAGACTCAATAAATAAGAGGCAACAAGACAACCCTGCTCACAAGACAAAACATAAACCCCACCACCTCCCCACCTAACATCTTGCCATAGATGTCCAGTTTATCAACTCGCCCCGTATAGTTGCATTGAAAGCATCCCACACAACTAAGCTATCAGTGGAATTCTAATCCTCCTTAAAAAAGTTAACAATAAATGTATTGATAGCCTAACACACTTTCTCATTTTTCAATATGAATGTTTTAAGCTGCCATTTGGTACCATTTCACCTACATTTATCCCGATTCAATGTTAGCGCAACTAAAGAGTAATCCGAAAGGCAACGCTCCGCCATATTAGCCTCAAGTATGCCATCAAACAAACTATCCGAGATTAGAAGGTAGTCAATTCTTGAGTTAGAACCGTGAACCGCAGAGCACAACTAAAACTCTCTATCATAAGGATGTAACATCCTCCAAATGTCAATCAAATCAAAAGTTTCAATAAAACCCTGAAAAAACTTAATCGATGGCCCATGAACCTACAATCAGATGATCTATCCAATCTACCATCCAATATACAATTAAAATCACCCCCAATCATAATATAATCACCTTTCATACTCTGTAGGCTTTTGATCAAATCAGTAAAAAATCCAACCCCATTTGAACATGGTGCATATATCGAACCCAGAGTGATTAGCTTTCCCTCATGCCTCACATCAGCCAGAATAATACGACCTTCATCATTGATGAAAACATTTTCTATTGCCACACCTATCCTCCTATGAATTAGAATTCCCACCCCTCTCAACTTCCCAGAGTAACAATTCAACAGGACTTTCATTAATTTAGAATTATTAAAAAGATTCTCAGACTGCTCTATCAAATTAGTTTCCTGTAAAAAAATAATGTCCGCCTTCTCCCTCCACAGTCTCGCCAACATGTTCTTTCTTTTCTTAGGACAATTTAATTCTTTCACATTCCATACTAAACCTTCAAAGTACCCCTACAATATAATTCAGAAATAAAAAAGACTGTAGGTTACCCCTTCCTTCCCCCCATACATAGACAGTACAAGAACAACACAACATAAACACAGTAACCCATTTTGATTGAAAACTGTCCACATAAATATGGACCAATTAAGAAGATTATGATATACGAAACTCATGAAAGTCTGGACTGTATACCCAGAACCCTATGCCCAATCAGTTACCTATTTATTAATACATCCTCTTTCCCATCCTATACCATTATGAAACGTTTGTATCCAACATGAGTAAATGTTGAATGATTTTCCCTCCTAAAACTCTATTCCATCACTACACCAAACCTACCCATTCTTCATGAATAACTCATTACTAAAATCGAGCCTTTATACAATAAACCTCATTCTAATCCTATCAGGAATACCACTAGCATCCTTTGCATTCCTTTAAATATTCTACAAGTGCTTATCAAATAACTATACAACAACACAAAAACCCTTCTGCCTTCATATATTCCATCCCATGTTACACCTGAACTGATTGCATCAGCTCTGACCTACTAACAGGCTTGCTCTACCATAACCTAAATTTAGCTCTCAGTATTCTTGGAGAATAAAGCAAGGTCTCCCCAATATAACTGAGCAAATTTAACCCACATTTGTATTCCCACCCTATCATCAAACCATGAACCCACACTAGTACTCAACCACTTTTAATTGCCAGAATCCTCCTATTGAGACACAAAACCATGTGACTTGACTTTCCATTGTTCCAACTAAATAGACTGTATTCACCCACACCGTGACCAATACCAACATAATTACCCTATACATCACTATTCATGTCTTAGAGAACACTATCCATTTCCACACCCAGTGCTCTGATCGCTTAGTGCACCCGGAAGCCTCATTACAAATATCCTTTCCAACAATCTTCCAAAATTCAGAATTCCAACATGGCCCCTTCTTACCTATTTTCAATAGTAATTCTGGGGAATTACTAGACAACAGCAAATTAAACAAATTATCTTCCCCAATGAAACAAGGTAGAGTAATGAGTATGATTAACACTCAAAACACACACCTATTCCTTTATACCAAAACAATTTGCAGAGATTCAATAGGAGCCTCGTACTACTCCCAGGTTGCACGAATACAGTTACATTTCTGGAACATCCAAAGTTTTGACAACTAGTTTTTTTTTTGGGAGTGGATGAAATGAGGACTGCTCCCAAACAGTACGATGGAACAAACTTGTTGCTGACTCTTTCGCTCCACTAACAACCATCCTAGGGAGAAATCCAACTTTGGGCTGCTAAGGACTCAATTGGGCAGTGACAGGAGGCCAGTAAAGAGCTGTGTCACAGTGGGGTGTAAGCTCCTAAGGAAGACTCTATAGACAGCACAGAGTCAATATGGAAGCAATGGGCCATGGGCGTCACAGTGTTGAAGGTGAAGCACTGCGTGAGAAATGCGCTGGAAATCGAGAACTTGAACCAAAATCCACAAAAACACCCATGAGGTTCATTCTTGTGAAGGGACCACTCTCATCAAGTGTGGGAGAAGGGGAGATGCTCCTCGGTTAAAGGAACTGCACCACAGTGCCACAATGGAGTGGGTAGATCAGACTTGTATCCAGACACTTGGAAGCTGGAAGCAGGTGTAGATTACTCCGAGATCGGTAAGGAGGCACTACAGAGGGAGGTGACAGCCCCCGAGCAACACCTCTCCATATTTCCAGCTGCATTTCTAGGCAGTTATGAGGCACACAATTTGGTAGCCCATGTCACAACAATATTAGCCAAACCCCAGAGAGAGTGCCAATTGCAGACATGGTTCAGCGCAGCGTTCCAAGTATGCCAAAGATCTGGTCCCTATGATAAAAAGGCACAAAAGGTTTAGGGTGCAATCCAGATAGCCAATTACACAAGATATACTTGCTGACTAGGTGGCAGACCAGCAGAAACATCTTGGCTCCCTAACCAATTGCCGAAAACTCAGAACCTTCTGGACCTCAAAGCAGTCTGCCAATAACTAATGCGACTGAACTGTATATTGGCATTTTATATGCAAGCCGGCATAAGGTGATCACCAGGGTAGAGGATTTGCTTCTAGGACTGTCATCTTGTATCCATATAGTCATCCCCATGAAGGAATTCATCCCACAATTAAATAAAGCAGTGCATGGTAGGCAGGCTGAGAGGTTGGGGATCTCACAATCATAAATAACCAAACAGACTATACACATATCCACATTTCCTCCCAATGCCCCACATGTTATCTATGCCTCACAAATCATTTGCCGCCAGAGGCGCTGTTCACCCCCTCCAAAAAGTATCCAGATCCATGTACAATTAGCAAATGTGGCCTAGTGTCCTCTCTAGCCTCAGCATACATCCAATTTCTGTTTGTAACCCAGAGCATAGGCGCCCCTCCTCCCTGTACCTGACAGCTCAGTAATGGATCTTGCATCCCCTCCAATGATCCGCTGGCCTACCGGCTTGCCCGATCACTCCATCTGCAATCACTTGATCCCCGATCCCCATTTAAGTTCCACACACACCATAGTGTGAGCCCGGAATCACCAGCTTTAATCTGAATGCCAATTTATTACCACGTTGTATGCAGCGACATGACGTGGTCCACAGCTTCACCGTTGTTCAACGCCTCCGTATCACTGTGCTGTACTCGTCAATTACATGTGGCCCACTGCTTCCCCATTGTTTTAGAAGAGTGCTTTACTCCAAAACTCCATCCATCGCCATAACATCTTCAACCATCCCAAGACTACATTCAGCCGTTAGCAAAAACAGCATTCCCCCACTTCATATTATTAACTATGTCTTTAAAAATAACTAATTAAAACAATTTAAAAACATGTTCCAAATGGAAAACTTAAAACAAAAACAGAAAACAAATGTCTTAATCAACAAGATGTTCTTTTCTTCTTTGGAGGCATGCCTTTTTGAGTTCATTTTAAATCACTGCATCCTCCATATTTTGCTGATGTAGTGCTTTTTGGAAATATTGACCCTAGGTGTGCATTTTAAATTGCTGCATCCTCCATTTTGTGCTGATGTATGCTTTTGGCTATATCAAATCTGGTGTTCATTTTAAATCATGTCATCCTCCATGTTGTGCTGCTTTGGTGCTTTTTGGCAATATCGAATCAAGGTGTACATTTTAAATTGCTGCATCCTCTATTTTGTGTTGTTTTAGTGCTTTTTGGCAAATTCGAATCCAGGTGTGTTTTTATTTTGATCTGGCACTGAATGTCTCCCTTTGCACACCTCCACCTCTGTGCATGCCTGGCTGCTAGGTCACTTGGTGAATTTCCATGCACTATGCAGCTCCTCTGCCTATCACAACCCCCTGCCCCCTACTCCCATGGAACTCTCCATCTCTCCTATCTATTCTAACTGCTATTCTATCACTTATCGTACCTCCCCTGGAAGACAAAAGAATGAAAAAAGCTCTCCTGGACTCTATTCCAGATCTATCTATCGCTGACATGTCAATGCCACTTCCAGACAGACTATTATGGACATCCTCTTCACTGTCCCCTCCCCTGACCTGTGGACCCACCACCTGGTCACCACTATTTCTACTTTCTCCTCCTCACACATTCATGGCGGCACTAGGTGTGAAGTACTCCTTGTATACTACTCATCATCTAGATGTATCATTAATGTCTATCACATTGGCACTATCATGGCCCAAGGCTCTAAACCTACTCTTCTCCTTCTCGACAGTGCCTGCCTTCTTTCCTAAACTTGCTACTGTCTCCTGCCATCCCTTCTTCCTCTCCCCTCACTTCTCCACCACCACTGGGAGTACCACGCCCTGTATACCCCCTCAGCAAACCTTCAAAGGTGGTTACCAGCTTCACCTAGCTACCTTAAATGCTTGCTCTGCTGTCAAACACTCCTCTGGTATCTATCTTCTTCTTGAAGACTTTGACATGGATGTCCTTGCTCTTACCGAGATGTGGTTTAATGTAAGCTCTGTCACTGCTCTTGACACTCTCCTTCCTGAGGGTTACAAAATCCTCTCCAAACCCAGTCCCAAAAGGTCTGGAGGTGGAGTGGCCCTGATCTTCCCTGAGCGGGTCCCTGCTGCCACCATTCCTACTCCTCTTTTGAATGCCTCGTCTGTAGGCCTGGGGTCTCGCCTACTCTCTATCTTACCCTCACCATTATCTACAGGCCCCCTGGCAATATTTCCCTCTTCCTCTCTGAACCTGCCTCTTTCCTATCAACCTCTTTTTCCAAACTCCTCCTCCTTGGTGACTTCAATATCCACATCAACTCTCTTGAATCATCAACCTCTCAGTTCCGTGTCCTCTGTGACTCCCTCTCTGAAACTAGTCTTCCTTCCGGCCCAACTCACTCTGCTGGCAACACTATTGACACCCTCATCTCTGGCAACATCCTTATCTCCAAACCGGTCACCACCTCCCTTTTCTGGTCTGACCAGTCTTTCCTTTCCTTCTACATGGGGCCCTTGGAGTTCTATCTGAGCCACCTCCTGCACTACCAGCCTCCTTCGCCGTCATTCAATTGATGAAGCCAGTGTCAGTTGCTGTTTTTGCCTCCGTCTTCACACCCCCTCCAACTCCTGACTCTCCCTCTGACTCTGTCCTTGCTAATCTGTACCTTGCCAATTCTAACACCCTTGACATCCTTGCCCCTGCCATGAGGATCCACCTAAAACCTGCCACCAAGAACAACAGCTGGTACGATCTAGCATCTCTGAAATGCAAGTGCAGAGTTGCTGAGCAGAAGTGGCAGATCCTGGATGCATCCTCTGACAAACTGACCTTCCTGCTTTTTGAGAGGTAATATCATTTCTCTATCCGCTCCAAGAAGCAGGCCCACATCCATGCCTGCATCTCTGAAGCCTCTGTCAACAAGGCAAAATACTTTTCAAAATACGCAAGGAACTTCCTTCCTTCCCAGGCCCTCTGCACTGCCTTGGCCTCCCACTTCACATCCAAAACTCAGGAAATCCTGTTGTCACTCACACCCACCCCATCTTCTGCCCCACACATTCTCCCCTGCCTTCTTTGGTGCTCCTCCTCCTACCCCTCCAGTCTCCTCCCTCCTGCCAATTGCACTGGATGAGGTCTCTAAAGTGTTCCACTCTATGAAGACCTCTTCCAAACAGGTGCCCGCCTGCTCCTCCAGAACTATTAGGGACAACATCTCCTCTCTCACCCTGGCTCTTGCTGACTTCTGTAACCACTCTTTTGCCACAGGCTCTTTCCCTCAAACTCTCAAGCACTTCATCGTGAACCCTCTCTTTTAAAAAGCTGTCTGCTGACCTCTTCTGCCCGGCTAACTATCATCCTATCTCTACTACCTTCTTCTTGGGTAAACTCTTGAAGAGATTCATCCTCCCCCAATTGACCCTCCACACTGATCTTGTTTGTTGCTTCTATGACCATCAATCTGGCTTCTGGGCATCCGGAGGCTCAGAAACTGCTCTCCTGAACACCCATGAAGCCATGCTCGCAAATCTCAACTCCTACTGTCCTGCTGTTCTCATTCTCTTTGATCTCGCCTCTGCCTTTGACATGGTCAACCATTCCATCATCATAAAATGATTCTGTGACACCCTGGGAATCACTGACTAGGCACTGGATTGGCTAACCTCTTACCTCACTAACCTCCCTTCCCAGCAGTAACTAGGCCCTTTCTCCTCCACCACAATCCTCTCTGCCTGTGGTGTCCCCCAGGGCTCTAGCCTATCACCATGGCTCTTCAATATCTATCTCGCCACTCTTTCTCACCTGATCTCCACCTTCTCTCCTCATTTCTAGTTTTATGCCGATGTCACACAGCTTTCTTTCAAACTACCCCCTACTTCCCCATCTTCTTCCTCTCTCATCTCGATTGTCTGTCCAGCATTCAGGCATGGTGTGCAGCGAATTATCTCTGTCTGAATTCCAGCAAGATGGAGATCCTCCTCATCCCGACACCTGTGCCCTCTTCTCTTCCTACCCTCGGGTTACCATATTTGGGCCCTCTCCCCCCACCATCTTGTGGGGCCAAAAACCTTGATATCATCTTCGACTCTGCTCTCCTTCACCCCTCACATCATAGACCTTAGCAAGATTTCCCACTTCCAGCTGCACCTCCTTAGGGGCATGCTTCCATTTCTCATGTTCACCCAGAAGCTCAATGGGCCTCATTTTGAGACTGGCAGTACCCCTGCTAGTGCTTCCAGTGGATTGCCGCCAGACTCATAACACTGTACCGGCACCTGATTTCCCAATGCCACAGTAAAATAACAAGTCCTGGTGGATCGGGATAGTCAGGAGTCGGAAAATGTCTGTCTCCATTCCCATGGAGTCTCATAGGACTCCATGGGTAAGGGAATTCGGAAGCACCGGCACTGTTGCTAACAGTGCTGGTGCTTCCGTGACATCTCTGCTTTCCAGGGCCGTTGCACCTGGCAGGTCACACCTGCTGGGCTCACAGGCCCCGGTAAGCAGACTTGTACAGTGGCAGTCCAGACCTCCCCAGTTGTAATGACCCCCACTGTCTCCCATGCTCTGGTCCTCTCCAGGCTGGACTACTGCAACAGCCTCTTTCTCAATCTCCCTCATTCCTCCCATCGCCCCCTCCAACTAATCCAGAAAAGGGCTGCAGGATTTATCCTTGGCCTCAAACACAAGGACCATATCTCTCCAGCCCTGAAATCTCTCCAGTGGATCCCGTGGCTGCAAGGATCAATTTGTAGACCCTCTGTATCATCCACAAGGGGCCTGGGACCACCCTATATCCAACTCTCGCTCCCTAAATATTCCTCTGCTAGAGCAATATGCTCCTCTAATTCCAACTCTCTGACTGTCAAACGCTTCTCCAAGTAGAGAGTGGGTGTTAGGGAGAATTCTCCAGAATGGCTAATTTCCCTTACCTACTGAGTCCCTCAGCAGCTTTGCTGGATTTCTAGGATTTATTTTTTCACCTGGTAAGAGTGTGAGCCTTTTTTCCCACTCTTACATGTGTTTTTGCTGTGTGTGTTTAACATTTTCTTGTGTTAATAGACTGTGGAGCCTCACCTACTCAATAGGCATCATCTTTTTACTGTGTGTTACACAACACCTCCAGTGCAGTGGCACAGGGTTGTCTTTTAGACTTCCCAACTCAGACTCCATTTTCTGGGACTGAATACTGTCTCCCAGAGCATGTAAAGTTGTCATTGACTTTATTAGTCTCTTTTAAAACTCACAGACCCATTACAAGCTATCTTACATAGAGTTGTGGAAAAGGTTAGTACTTATCCCTTTTTGTCTGTTTCTCTTGTAACATTGTTTCGTTCCCTTTTCATTGAGACTTGGCTGGTGGCAGTGGTAACTACCCTATTTTTTCTACCGCGGTTATCTTAAATAGCCCTGGGATTGTTTTAGGCTATCTTGGTAGCCTCGAGCTGAAACCCGCTGGACCATATACGTTTTTATATGGTTCCGGCTGGGTTTATTCACCATTTCTTTTTATAAAAGTTACTCTTCGTGTCAAACCAGGTTTGGTTCCTTTGTTCGCTGTCCTTCTGCAGGCTTCTGCACAGACGCCCCCCTTAGGTACCTGTATGTCTGAGGGGGACATGATGTGATGGAGGGGTTTAGGACTCCCTGCACAGGGTCTCCTTGGAGACCCATGTATCACTCTGATATGATTGGCTGTGGTAACTGTCCCCGCGGTACAGCCACCCCGCTGTGTGATTGACAGCCAGGCTGTGTGAATGGGGAAAACTGCATAAAAAGCAGGTCTCTGGGTCTGGAAAGGCAGAGTTGCCACTGGAACGAGAGAGCCGACAAGAAGCTGACAGGGGCCTCTACCATGACTGAACCTCCCAGTGAAGCCCTGCTGCGGGTCTGAATCTTCAAACTTCGACAACAGGGAAGATCTGCAAGGAATCTTCTCCCCTCGTGCTGATGGGAACAACCAGTTCACCAACTGCTCACCAGGCCTCCCTTCTCTGGTCAAATTTGCTGCATAGATCTACAGTGAACCGGATAGCCAGGAGGAACAGACCCTGCTTGCATTTTAAGGAGCACACCTTTTATTTGTCGCTTTGCTCTGCTGCTGGTTTCTTCCTGGGCAGTGCAGGACCCTCCAGTTTACCTCCTTCTTGTCAGTCCAACAGTCGCTTCAGGAACCGTGAGCCTGCAGGACCTGCCAGGAACGTCTGCCTCAGCTACAGCAGTCTTCTGCTTTAAAGGTACGGTGCTAAACCGAATGTTCGTTTTGTCCATCTACGGTGAAAGGGTGTGAAATCTTTTGCCAATCCGAGGGCTTGTCCTTCTCCATTCTTTAAAGTAACTTTTCCTCCGACTAATTCCATTCTGAACTCTTGGCAAAGACTTAACTGCTAACTACTCTGAACTGTGTGATCCTCTGAAAAGACTTTGATCCATTGACTTTGGGCCAGTTCCCTTTAATTTGATTTCCTCACTGTAGTTCCTTTTTCTAGATTGCCCTGCTTATTCACTTGTTGGTGCTGCTCAATTTCTGTCTAGCTTTGTCTTTCCCTCCCTTTTAAATTGCTGGCGTGCCCTTTTGGTCACACTTCATTTTGAGCCTAATTTGTCCAGAATCTATTGGGTGCGGTGCAGTGTATTAGTAACGTGATTTTTCTACTGCTTGATAATAGTGAAATGTTTAGTAACTGATGTGTAAATAAATGTATATTCTTTTTCTCAGAAACCTTGAGTCAGTGTTTTTCTTTACAACGTGAGTGAGGTGAGTGGCGCTGCTGTACTTGTGTGAATTTTTGGGCCAATATTGGTGTGGTGTTTGCTATATGGAGCCCTGTGCCCCTGTGCATTATTTGCTCCTCGTTCCTCCTCTCAGCTCCACTTCCTGATTAGCACCGGGCCTTCCCTCCCTCCCTCCTGCCTCCCATCTCGCCCACCCCGCTCTGATTGGTTGCGTAATTGTTGCCTCCCAGACCTAGTCAGCAGCAGCGCTCGCCCCTCGGCTCTTTACAACGTGAGCGAGGTGAGTGGCGCTGGTGTACTTGTGTGAATTTTTTGGGCCAAGTTTGGTGTGGTTTTTGCTATAGGGAGCCCTGTGCCCCTGTGCATTCTTTGCTCCTTGTTCCTCCTCCCAGCTCCACTTCCTGATTAGCACCGGGCCTTCCCTCCCTCCCGCCTCCCATCCAGCCCACCCCTGCTCTGATCGGTTCTATAATTGTTGCCTCCCAGACCTAGTCAGCAGGAGCGCTCGCACCTTGGCTCTTACAACGTGAGTGAGGTGAGTGGCGCTGCTGTATTTGTGTGAATTATTGGACCAAGTTTGGTGTGGTTTTTGCTGTAGGGAGCCCTGTGCCCCTGGGCATTCTGTGTTCCCCATTCCTCCTCCCTGCTCCACTTCCTGATTAGTACCGGGCCTTCCCTCACTCTCTCATGCCTCCCATCCTGCCCACCCCCGCTCTGACTGGTTGTATAATCATTGCCTCCCAGACCTAGACAGCAGCAGCGCTTGCCCCTCGGCTCTTTACAACGTGAGAGAGGTGAGTGGCGCAGCTGAACTTGTGTGAATTTTTGGGCCAAGTTTGGTGTGGTTTTTGCTGTAGGGAGCCCCGTGCCCCTGTGCATTCTGGGCTCCTCGTTCCTCCTCCCAGCTCCACTTTCTGATTAGCACCAGGCCTTCCCTCACTCCCTCCCTCCCGCCTTCCATCCCGCCCACCCCCGGTCTGATTGGTTGCATAGTCATTGCCTCCCAGACCTAGTCAGCAGCAGCGCTCACCCTTCAGCTCTTTACAATGTGAGCAAGGTGAGTGGCGCTGCTGTACTTGTGTGAATTCTTGGGCCGTTTGGTGTGGTTTTTGCTGTAGGGAGCACTGTGCCCCTGTGCATAATGTGCTCCTTGTTCCTCCTCCCAGCTCCACTTTCTGATTAGCACTGGGTCTTTCCTCCCTCCCACCTGCCTCCCATTCCGCCCACCACGCTCTGATTGGTTGTAATATCGTTGCCTCCCAGACCTACTCAACAGCAGCGCTCGCCCCTCGGCTCTTTACAACGTGAGCGAGGTGAGTGGTACAGCTGTACTTGGGTGAATTTTTGGGCCAGGTTTGGTGTGGTTTTTGCTGTATGGAGCCCTGTGCTACTGTGCATTCTGTGCTCCACGTTCCTCCTCCCAGCTCCACTTCCTGATTAGCACTGGGCCTTCCCTCCCTCCGACCCCACCCACCCCGGCTCTGATTGGTCCAGACAAGAGTGTCTCCCATGCCATTGCTGGTCCTCATGAGGCATCCCTCTGCCCGGCAGCCCATCGGCTAAGGATCTGAGGCAAAGGACGGCTCCTACAGAGACGGCTCCAGGTCGTATCTGCAGGTAGCAGCAGGAGAAGCAGGAAGCCAGCACCCACCAAAAATTAAGTGTGGCAAGGGCAGGGACTCAAACAATTACTTCACGCCATGCTATCCTACCACTGAATCCTACAATCCCTACTGTTGTAATCTCTTGCATCTAAACTGTACTCCCAACAACTTGAGCGTACCTGATTTATTCCATTAAGTTGAATCTCACTTCTAGATATACTGCACGAACCTCATAAAATCAGAAAGCATGCCTAATAGCATAACCCTGGAAATTGTGAATAATCTCACCCTGTAGTATAATTGTACCTAGAAGGTGTGTATTACTTTCACCCTACCGTATAGTTGAACATAGAATACGTCCCTAACCATGGTATATATGAATTTGATTAATATCATCCTGTGCTACAGCTACATTTAGAAGGTGTGAATAATATCATCCTGTCGTGTAGTTGAATTTAGAAGATGTGAATAATATCATCCTGTGGTATAGTTGAATTTAGAAAGTGTGAATAACATCATCCTGTGGTACAGTTAAATTTAAAAGGTGTGAAAAATATAATTCTGTGGTATTGTTGAATTTAGAAGGCATGAATAATATCATCCTGGGGTATAGGTGATTTTAAAACGTGTGAATAATCACACCCAGTGATATATTTGAACTTAAAAAGTGTGAATAATCATTACTGTGGTATAGCTGAATTTAGAAGCCATGAATACTATCATCCTGTGGTATAGTTGATTTTAGAAAGTGTGAATAATCTCACCCAGTGATATAATTGAACTTAGAAAGTGTGAATAATCATTCTTGTGGTATTGCTGAACTTAGAATGTGTCCCCAACAATGGTATAACCAAACCTTAAAACTGTGAATAATATCAACCAATGGCAGAGCTGAACTTAGAACGTGTCCCTAACTGTGGTATAACCAACCTTAGAAACTGAATAATAACATAACTGTGGTCTAGTTAAACTTGGAACATGTCTCCAATATCCTCATTGTGTCTAAGCTGAATCTAGAGAGTGTGCCAATAGCATAACTGTGGTCTAGTTCAATTTAGAGAGTGTGTCTAAATAACCTCATTGGGTCTAGCTGAATCTGGAAAGGGTGTCTAATCACATACTGTGTTTAAGTTGAATCTAGAAAGTGTGCCGATAGCATAACTGTGGTCCAATTAATTTTTAGAGAGTGTACCTAATAGCATAACTGTGGTCTACTTCAATTTAGAGAGTTTCAATTTATAAAGTGTGTCTAATAACCTCATGGTGTCTAAATTGAATCTCGAAAGAGTGTCTAATAACCAACTGTGCCTAAATTGAATCTAGAAAGGGTGCCAATAGCGTAACTGCGGTCCAGTTAATTTTAGAGAGTGTACCTAATAGCATAACTGGTCTAGTCCAATTTGAGAGTTTCAATTTACAATGCGTGTCTAATAAACTCATTCTGTCTAAGTTGAATTTAGAAAGTGTGTCTAATAACATAACTGTTCAATTTGAGAGTGTATCAAATACCATAACTGTGATCAAGCTCAATTTAGAAAGTGTGTCTAGTGACCTCATTGTATCAAAGTTGAATTTAGAAGTATGCCAACCGAACAACTCCACCCTCTGGTATAGTTGACCCTAGAAAAAGTGAATAATATCCTCCTGTGCCACTGCTGAATTAGAATGTGGACCTATTTACAGTATAGGCAAACCCAGAAAGTGTGACTAATATTTTCCTGTGGTTCAAGTGAACTTAAAAACTGTGCCTAACTATGATAGAGATAAACCTAGAGAGTGTGGCAAGGTTTTAGAACTGTGCCCAGTAACTAACTGTTGATCTAGTTCACTTTATAGAGTTTGTCTAAATAACAACACTATGTCAAAGCTTAAACTTAGAAAGTATGCCTAGCAGCACAACTGTGGTGTAGTTCGATTTAGAGAATATACCTAATAGCATAACTGTGGTGTAATTCAATTTAGAAAACTCATCTAATAACCTCACTGTGTCAAAGTCTGAATTTAGCGTAACTGTGGTGCAGTCCAATTTAGTAAGTGTGTCTAATAACCTCACTGAACCTCAAAGCTGAATTTAGAAGTATGCCGAATAGCATAACTGTGGTGTAATTCAATTTAGAAAACGCATCTAATAACCTCACTGTGTCAAAGTCTGAATTTAGAGAGTGTGCCAGTAGCGCAGCTGTGGTCTAGTTCAATTTGTAGAGTGTACCAAATAGTGTAAATGTTATTCTAGTTCAATTCTGAGAGTGTGTCTGATAACCTCACTGCACCAAAACCTGAACTTAAAAAGTGTACCTATCAGCGTAGAATGTGTGCCGAATAACCACATTGTGACAAATTTGGATTTAGAACTGTGCCTTGTAGCTTAACTGTTGATCTAGTTCACTTTAGAGAGTTTGTCTAAATAACCGCACTGTGTCAAAGCTTGCACTTAGACAGTGTGCCTAGTAGGGCAACTGTGGTCTAGTTCATTTTAAAAAGTGTACCCAATAGTGTAACTGTGGCCTAGTTCATTTCAGAAAGTGTCTAATAACCACATTGTGCCAAAGTTGGTTTCAGAAGTAGGCCGAATAGCGTAACTGTGGTCTAGCTCAATTAAGTGAGTGTACCAAATAGAGTGACTGTGGACTAGTTCAACTTAAAAAGTGTGTCTGATAACCACATTGTGCCAAAGTTGAATGAAGAATCATCCCTAACAACCAACTGCGACCAATTTAGAGAGTGTACCTAGGCACCACACTGTGCCATAGTTGAATTTAGAAAGTGTTCCAATGTTGTTCAATCCACCTTATAGCGTAACCGTGACCTAGTTCAATTTAGAAACTCTGCCTAAAAACATTACTGTGCTCCAATTCATTTTAGAAAGTGAGAATTATCCGTCCTATGGCATAGTTGAACTTAACAAGTGTGAATAATATCATCCTGTGGTATAATTGTCCTTCAAAGTATGAATAATACTTTCCTGTGATACAAATGAACTTAAAAACTCTAAATAAAAACAACCAGTGCCACTCCCAAATTAGAAAGTGTGTCTAACTGGAGTACAGCTAAACTCTGAAAGTGTGAATAATACCCTCCTGTGGCTCAGTTGAACTTAGAAACCTTCCCGAACTGCGGTTTAGATACACTCATAGAGTGTGGATAATATCTTCTGGGGCCCAGTTGAACTTAGAAACTGTCCATAACTGTGGAATAGGCAAAACTATAAAGTGGGAACAATTAACATCCGGTGGTATAGTTGAAGTTGGAAGGTGCGAATGAAATCATCCAACACCAACTATAACACATTTCAAACTTATCCAAGCCATGAGTCCACCCAACCCACCAAGGTCTTCGGAAAATGACCCGGTCGCGCCCGCCTATCTTCCCTCTCGCCTTCCCTCCCATCCCCCTTCCCCAAACCATCTTGCACTCTACCACATCCTCTGGCCATCCCGTATCCATTTCCCAAGCCAGAAAAACCATCTCACCCAATCCACCCCACCCCATCCCCTATCCTAAAACCAAGCCAGAGGAGCCAACCATCCTAAGACCCCTGCTCCTCCCATCCCCTCCACCCACCTGCCCACTATCACATACCTGCACCCCCGCTCCCCGAACTAACGGCCCGCCTAGCCTCTCAAGCACCCCCAGCCCCGCAACCACCCACCCCGTGCCCCTCATCAACTCCCACCAACATCACCTTCTGACCCCACTCCTTTTCCTCCCTAAAAATGCACGCCTTGCCCTGGCAAGAACAGTAGCCACATCCCTTTCACCCTCCGAACCCCCTACCCTCTCTCACACACCAACCCCAACAAAAACACTGAAGATAAAACGTACCTGGTCTTCCTCAATCTCTCAGTACTCCTCCCCACTCGAACCACCACCTCAATCTCCCAATCGCGATCATCACCACCCCCCCTGCCTCAGCCTGCCTGAAACCCCTCTCCCTCGAATTCTCACCAACCACAACGGAAACTCCTAACCCCCCACACCTCACCTCGAAATCCCCTGAGCCAAATCTAACCAACCCGACACACCAGTCCAACCCCTCCCCCGCAAACCCACCACTGCAACGCCCGCCTACTCTTCCCATCGACCACCAACCACCCCCCCCTCTCTCACCCCAGTTTCCACTCTCTCTCCTCTCACCCCCCCATCCGACCTGCCCCACCACCACTCCGACTCACTGCCCCCTTCACACCCCCACCTCTGCTACTCCCTCATCATCCTCCTGTACCGAAGTAAGATGCATCCTTTTTAAAGCCCGATCTGTAGCAAAAAACAGACACATCATCTTTGACCTCCTCGCCACTGACAATCTGGACCTGTTCTTTATCACGGAAACCTGGCTCTCTGACGACTTTGCCCCTATCGCCAACGAAGCCTTCCCCCCAGACTACTCCCTCATCCGACTTAACCGACCCTCTAGAGGACGAGGACTAGCAATCGCCTTGAAGTCACACTTCTCTGCCTCAATCATCGACAGCCAGCCAACCATTCCTTCCTGCGAATCACTCCTCGTAAAACTATCCCTCCCCCCCTTCGTTCTCCCACAGCTTCCTAATCATCTACCGACCCCCTGGATACGACAGACAATTCTCAAACAACCTTTGCAACTCGATAGCCACCATCTAACTAAACCATCCCACCCTCACCCTTCTAGGAGATTTCAATGTATGGCTTGACATCCCCACCAACCCTATGACCCACTCCCTGGTCAACTCCCTAGACGCGATTAAACTCCATACCCACATAAACGGGCCAACTCACTATAAAGGACACATCCTTGGTGCCATTTTCAGCTCCCCTGACCAGATGCATCTAAATACTCCCACCCTGGTCCGATCACTTCATTGTCTCTTTCACCATTCGCTCACCCAACCAGCTCCAATACCCAAACCAGAACCTCCAAATCTACGCAAATGCTGGAAGAAACTAAAAATCCTTCCCGACCTAGCCGATGCGCTCCTTCAGTCTCCTCCCCCTACCCGCCTACCCACTGAATAACTAACCTCTGACGCCTTTGACTCATGGCTCAATACCTCATTAATCCCGCTCACCCCCACTTGCAAACCATCAGCTCGCCATGGCCCTTTTCCTAGATGGTTTACACCAGAAGTGAAGACCACAAAAGAACTATATAAATCCCTAGAATGCAAATGATGGAAAGACAAAACCACCCTAAACAGATCGACCTTGGCCCGGTACCATCGCCACTACAAAGCGGAAATCCGGAAAGCTAAGAAAGCTCATTACAACTCCCAAATCCTAAACTGTAAAAAGCCCAGCAAATAACTCCAAAATCATCTCTGAATTCACCAAACCCTCATTTACCACCACCCAACCGACCCCCACTCAATCACTCTGTGACTCACTCTCTCTCCACTTCTACACCACTGCTCTCAAAAGAACAAACTCTCTAACCAACAAACTAGCCCTCTTACACCCACCACGCAATCCACCCACCCTACCTGCCACCCCACTGCCTGCAACTACACACCCGACCTTCGACTCCTTCACTCCAATATCAACTGACCAATTAATCAAACTTCTCTCTGCCCTCAAACCTTCTGGCTCCCCGGTGGACCCCTGCCCAGCCACAACCCTCAAAGAAATATTTGCATCTACCTGCGCAGGAGAACACACAAAAACCATCATAAACGACTCCCGATGCGTTCAAAATTGCTCATGTCAAGCGTCTTCTAAAAAACCTTCCCTCGATCCTTTTCCAGCCCAAAAACTACTGCTCCATCTCAAACACTAGATTCCTTGCTAAACTCAATGACCAAACTGCCTACTTCCAACTGAACGACTTTGTCGAAGCCAACAATCTCCTAGCCCCCGCTCAATCAGGTTTCAGACCCCGACACGGAACCGAAACCACCCTAACCTCAATCTGGGATGACCTTAAAAACACTGCAGATTCTGCGGGATGCACCACATTAATCCTTCTTGACTTATCCACCGCCTTTGACACAATCAACCACTCAATCCTCCTCGACCGCCTCCACTCCTTGGGAATCTGTGGAACCGCTCTCAAATGGATAGCATCCTTCCTCAACAATAGCAACCAAATAACCCTACTCTCCACCTATGCTTCACGTGCCAGTCAATACCGTAGTTCTACAAGAAGCATGCCTATCAGCCCTCCTGTTCAACCTCTGTATGTCCACCCTCCCACGAATAATCTGCTTGCACAATATCCTGTGCTACAACTACGCCGATGACACACAACTAATCCTAAAACTCCTTAATTCAAAATCCAACTGCCTACCCGACCTCGGTGCCTGCCTCCTTGACATAGATCATTGGTTGACCACAAACCACCTCTTGCTAAACCCCTCCAAAACCTAAATCATGGTATGTGCCAACACCAAACTTCTTCCGCACCCCCTAACCTGGCCATCTGCCATGGGCAATTCCCTGACACCTTCAAACTCAGTAAAAAAACTTGGATGCACCCTAGACTCTGACCTAACCCTCTCACTCCAACTCAATAACGTCTCTAAGACCTGCCACTACAACCTCAAAACTCTTAGACACATTTTTACATACCTCTCCTTTCCCAACAGACACTCCGCGGTCCAATCAATTGTTATGTCAAGACTGGACTATGCTAACCCCCTCTACCTCGGAATACATGGTTACCACCTGACTAAACTACAAAGAACACAAAATTATGCAGCCAAACTGCTACTAGCACTGGGCCCAAGAGATCACATCCCCCCAGCTCTCGGAACTCTGCACTGGCTTCCGGTTGCCCGAAGGGTGAACTTCAAAATCTTATGCATCTCTCACCGAGCAATGCATAAAGCCGGACCTCAATATCTTCAGGACAAACTAAAACCCTACCATCCACCACACACTCTAAGATCAAGCTCTGCCGGCCTCTTAGTGATACCAAAAACCAACTCAGTCAGGTTAGGTGGATCATCATTCTCAGCCCTGGCCTCCAATCTGTGGAACTCACTTCCACCCCACATCTGACTCACGAGGACCTCATGTCTTTCCGCAAATTACTGAAAATGTGGCTCTTTCCCTAAAATCGATTCTTAACTCAAACAGAATAACAGCAACAAAAAAAAAATAGGCACCCCAATGTTGCTAAATCAAAAATAACAATCCAGCAGCAAGACCCGAGCAAGAAAAATTGAAATGTAATACTGCTAATGTAAATTAAAACGGATAAACTGAATAGTGAGTGAAGTGGACGAAGGGAACAAAGGTGATGAAAGGAACGAAGTGGACAAAAGGAACAAAGTGGTCGAAAGGAATGAAGTGGACGAAAGGAATGAAGTGGATGAAATACATGAAGTAGAGGAATGAGAGGAATGAAGGAGATGCAGTGGGTGAAATGAAATGGATGCAGTGGGTGAAATGGATGCTGTGGATGGAACGGATGAAGATGGAACGGATGAAGTAGATGGAACAGATGAAGTATATGGAACGGATGAAGTGGATGGATCGGGTGAAGTGGGTGGAGTGGGTGAAGTGGGTGGATCAAATGGAGTGGATAGATCGGATGGAGTGCATAGAAAGTAGGGAGTACATGCAATGGATGGAGTGCATGGAATGAATAGAGTGCATGGAATGGATAGAGTCCATGTAATGGATGGTGTGGATGGAACGGATGGAGTGGATGGAACAGATGAAGTGCATGAAATGGATAAAGTACATGCAATGGATGGAGTGCATGGAATGAATAGAGTGCATGGAATGGATAGAGTGCATGGAATGGATGGATTGGATGGACGGATGGAGTGGATGGAACGGATGAAGTGGATGGAATGGATGGAGTGGATGAAGGGACGGAGTGGATGGAATGGATTGAGTGGATGGAGTGCATGGAATGGATGGAGTAGATGGAATAGATGGAGTGGATGGAATGGATGGATTGGATGGAACGGATGGAACAGATAGAGTGGGTGGAACGGATGAAGTGGGTGGAACGGATGAAGTGGGTAGAATGGATGCAGTAGATGGATCAGATGAAGTGGATGGATCCAAAGGAATGGATGGCACGGATGGAGTGGTTGGATCGGACTGAGTGGATGGATCAAATGGAAAGCATTTAGCGGATAGAACGCATGGCGTGGATGCAGTGCATGGGACGGATGGAGTGTGTGGGACGGATGGAGTGCATGGGATGGATGGAGTGGGTAGGACGAATGGAGTGGGTGGGACAGATGGAGTGGGTGGAACGGATGGAGTGGGTAGAACGGAGGGAGTGGATGGAGTGGATGGAATGGATGGAGTGGATGGAATAGATGTAACTGGTAGAACGGATAAAGTGGGTGGAACGGATGAAGTGGGTGGAATGGATGAAGTGGGTAGAACAGATGAAGTAGATGGATCGGATGAAGTGGATGGATCAAAAGGAATGGACGGAATGGATGGAGTGGTTGGATTGGACTGAGTGGATGGAACAAATGGAAAGCATTGTGCAGATGGAGTGCATCGGATGGATGGAGTGCGTGGGATGGATGGAGAGCATGGGATGGATGGAGTGGGTGGGACGGATGGAGTGGGTGGAATGGATGGAGTGGATAGAACAGATCGAGCGGATGAGATGGATGGAGTGCATGAAATGGATATAGTGCATGGAATGATCGAATGCATGGAATGGATGGAACGGATGGAGTGCATGAGACGGATGGAGTGCATAGGACGGATGGAGTGCATGGGACGGATGGAGTGCGCGGGGCCGGATGGAGTGCGTGGGCCAGATGGAGTGCGTGGGCCGGATGGAGTGTGTGGGCCAGATGGAGTGTGTGGGCCGGATGAATTGGGTGGAATGGATGAAGTGGGTGGAATGGATGAAGTGGGTGGATCAAGAGGAATGGTTAGATCGGATAGAGTGGTTGGATTGGACTGAGTGGATGGATCAAATGGACAGCATGGAGCGGATAGAACGCATGGAGCGGATGGAATGCATGGAGCGGATGGAGCGCATGGAATGGATCAAACGGATAGAGAAGATGGAGCGTATAGTGTAGATGGAACGAATAGTGTGGATGGAGCAAATAGAGTGGATGGAATGGATAGAGTGGATGGAATGAATAGAGTGGTTGGAAGGATAGAGAGGTTGGAAGGATAGAGTTGTTGGAATGGATAGAGTGGATGGAACGGATAGAGTGGATGGAAGGGATAGAGTGGATGGAAGGGACAGAGTGGACGTAAGGGACCGAGTGGACGGAATGGACACAGTGGACGGAACGGACGGAGTGAATGGAATGGACGGAGTGAATGATACGGACAGAGTGGATGGAACAGACGGAGTGGATGGAATGGACGGAGTGGATGGAACGGACAAAGTGCGTTGAACAGAGGAAATGCATGGAACAAATAGAACAGATGGAGTGCATAGAACAGTAGGAGTACATGGAACAGATGGAGTGCATGGGACGGATGGAGTGCGTGGGACAGATGGAGTGCGTGGGGCAGATGGAGTGCGTGGGGCGGATGGAGTGCGTGGGACGGATGAAGTGGGTGGAATGGAGGAAGTAGATGGAATTGATTGAACTAGATGGAACGGATAAAGTAGATGGATCGGATGAAATGGATGGACCAAAAGGAGTGGACGGATCGGATGGAGTGGTTGGATTGGACAAAGTGGATGGATCAAATGGAAAGCATGAAGCGGATCGAATGCATGGAGCAGATGGAACGCATGGAGTGGATCAAACAGATAGAGTGGATGGAACGGATAGAGTGGATGGAACGGATAAAGTGGATGGAATGGAAAGAGTGAATGGAACAGACAGAGTGTATGGAACAGACAGAGTGTATGGAACAGATGGAGTGGATGGAATGGACAGAATGGATGGAACAGACCGAGTGGATGGAACAGACGGAGTGGATGGAATGGACCGAGTAGATGGAACGGGCAGAGTGGATGGAATGGACGGAGTGGATGGAACGGATGGAGTGGATAGACTAAACGTAGTGGATGGAACGGATGGAGTGGATGGAATGGATGGAGTCAACAGAATGGTTGGAGTGGATGGAACGGATGAAGTGCTTGGATCAGATGGAATGCAAGGAACTGATAGATGGATGGAGTGCATGGAGCAGATAGAGTGCATGGAATATTTGGAGTGCATGGAATGGTTGGAGTGCATGGAATGCATGGAGTGGAGGGAACAGATTGAGTGGACGGAACGGATAGAGTGGATGGAACGGATAGAGTGCATGGAACGGATCGAGTGGATGGAACAGATAAAATGAATCGAACGGACAGAGTAGATGGAATGAATGGAATGGGTGGAACAGTTGCAGCGGATGGAACAGATGAAGTGCATGAAACTGATGGAGTGCATGGAACGGATGGAGTGCATGGAACGGATGGAGTGCATGCAACTGATGGAGTGCATGGAACTGATGAAGTGCATGGAACAGATGGAGTTCATGGAACGGATGAGTGCATGGAACAGATGGAGTAGATGGAACGGATGGAGTGGTTCATCATTTGGTTTATTTGTTTTTCCATTCATCCCATCATTCGATCATTCATCTACATAAACTGCTCACTCCAATCTATTCATCCGTTTCATCCTTCCCAACTGTTTAGTGTGTTCCGTCTGTTCTATCCTTTTTATTCATTTGATCTGTTCCAGTGTTTACACACTGGATCAGTTACATCTGCTGCGTCTATTCCATTCACTCCATTCGTTCTATCCAGTCCATCCGTTCAGTCCACACCGTCCGTTCCACCCAACCCATCCGTTGGGCGGAACGGAATGGATGAGTGAGTGGAACGAATGGAGATGGCAGAACAGATGGAGTGGGTGGAATGGATGGGTTGTGCGGAACGGACGGTGTGGATTGAACGGATGGACTGGATGGAACGAATGGAGTGAATGGAATAGACATGGCAAGGTGTTGCTTATGGTTTCTGAGGGAGCTAGGAATGTGGCATTGATGTATTATTAGGAAATCTACCAAAACTAGATCAGTTCCAACCAGGTCAGGTTCCTCACGCATGCAAAAAATTCCCCAAATGGTGAGAGCTATGCTGAACAGCCTTCATATGACGCCCCTCCAGTGGTACTAAATGTTACTTATGTGGATACTAGAGAGCATAGTCTAATGCCTGCTGAGGAAACTATTGTAATGCCTAAATTGACACACATTTCTGATCTGACACAATATTGTTTCTCCATCTTGCATTTTCGAAAATGGGACAAATGATGTAGAGAGCAGTTCATTGGTACAGAAACGGGTCATTAACCACAACAGAAGAGGACATTCTCAGCAAAAGATTGAACAATGCTGATTACAGTGAATTGGTTGATAAACCTCTGGGTTTCCACCGGGAATACCAAGGCAATTACTTGACATTGAAGCTGTTACCACCGGAGACAAATTCAACACCTTCCCTTGCCCATAATGGGCTGGAACATGTTGCAGGTCCATTGAAGGGAGAAAAGGACTTGAAAAAACAGTAAAATAATGGACAACCATAGTCAAAGAAATGTTCATGCCTGTGTTACTCGGTAGGGTCACAGTACGCTGTATTCAGTATTGCTGCTGATGGGTGTTGACTATCACACTACCCTGGCAATAGAGAATGTCAAGCCTCAGTAGGATTTTTTGGAAGGCTTCTTTCACTTGTGAATGTATAGAGCTGATAGAATAGATCAGTCTCTTAAATGATATTAGCAACTTCAACGCAGGGAGAAGACATCAGTCTTTGATGACTTTTAAATAGGACCTCATTAGTATTTAATTTGGTTTATTTTACTGTAGATCATGGTCAAAACCAGTGAAAGGGCATCTGGCCACTCCCCTCAGATTAAGTTGTACAATCAATTTAAATGAAAGTGTCTGTCCTTCAACTGCCTCTGCAGATTGCAGATGGTGAGGATAGTTAAGGTGGTAGTGCACATTAAGAGAGGTAATGGGGCCTTTAATCACATGGTTGACAAAGTGGAGGATGGTGGTCCCTTTGGGTTGCAGAGCAGACTTGCCAAAATTGTATTGAAGATGAATGACACATATCCTGTAAATGTCTTGTACTAAAGATGAAAAATCGAGGGTGAACCTGTACTTTCTGAGGGTGGAAATAATATCACTTTTCCCATATGATTCTGTCCATGATATCGAACATAAGGAAATGTTTGTGTGCTTTAAAGATAGACAACAATTTGCTATTTTAATGTGATCAAAATTTAGAACATTATTTGAAGAGTTCTTATGTTCTTTAGATAGCAAATAAGCCTTTGTGGTCTTTGACTTCCATTCCATTTAGTGTTTAGCTTGTAAATGTTTATTTGTTTTTCATTAACTCATCATTTTAATACGTTTTCTTCATCCTTAAGATTATATATTGTTTTATCCTTTTCTTTGTGTCCTCATTTTTAAGAAACCATACTGTATTTTCCTTATCTCATCCTCATAATTAATAAAAGTATCCGTGTTGACTGTCTGTGATAGATAATTTGACTATGTGGGACAACAATATCTATGGGCCTACTAATCTACCCTTCGCATCTCCCAAGATTCATGTTTGACGGTACTTGTATCCTTTGCAAACAAATTGTCTTTTTCACTCGAAGGTGTATTGTCAAGTAGAAGGGTCAGTTCTCCCAAAGGTTTGATAGGAAGGAGGTTGTTCAGGGATCGTTCTCACGGGCAGAATATATTAATCTTGTGAGTCTGTTTTAGCTGTCAATTTAGCAGTGAAATTAGCAAAATTATTACCACAGCTCACTTCATCATCTAAAGGATATTGAGTAACATATTTTATTATGTCTATCATTTGGGGGAGCATAATAGCATCTAAGAGCTCCTTGATATATTAATGTTTCTAAATAGGGAAGACTGATGATGTCAGGAATCCCCATTTCTTCCACCACTCAAGTTGTGGGCCACTCCAAATGCATAGCAGGAGTACGTGTAAATACTGGCTTCGTTTTATTCTGCCAGTTTAGATGCCTTTATGAATGCCACAGTTCTGCTTCTTGTGTGGAGCTAGCAGATGGTATTTTCCCACTTTCCCAAAACTCTCCTGTGGCACATATTCCATTCACCATCATTAAAATACCACTTTGATCTCAATAACTTGACCCATCCACAAAGTAATTTAAGTCTTTGCTATGAAAGTGAGTGTCATGTGGCTCATCTCGGGTGTGGAAAGGTAGTCTGTGATTGTAAAGGAACCATGGATGTGTTCCTCAATTCTGGGGTGTGTGTGGGGAGTATGGATGTAGTGTCACCTGGTCAGAGTGATGTCAGAATGGTTCAGAAATATGTCTTCATACTTGTTTGCTTGAGAAGTAGATATGTTGTTTGGTTTTCAACAGAAAGGATACTACAGTATTTGGAACTGGTACTTCTAGTGGAGAGCCCAACACAATGTTTTCTGACTATTGCACTGCTCTAGATGCTGCAGCTACTGACCATAAACAAGCAGGCACGGCTGCCAGTTTATATCCAGTTCTTTTGCTGTAATATGTTCTTGGCTTTTGATGGAATCCATGTGTTTGTGTTAGCTCTACAGGAGCAAACCCCCTTTTTCAGATGAAATACAAAGTAAACCCTTTTTTCTAATCACGTAAACCCAATGTGAGTACTACAACCCGTTTGCTCTTTATCTCAGAGAATGCTTCCGCAGCCTCTGGAGACCATTGTAACGGTTCAGTTGTGCTGTTTCTCATATACTTTTAAAGGGGCTTCACTAATTCAGCGTATCCTAAATTTCATTGTCTACATAAACCAACCTTACCAAGGAATGCTCTCTTTTGGGTAAGTGTGGCTTTGAAATCTTGCACAGAGCCACTTTTATAGAGGACGCTATGACTCGATGGCCTATGACAATATCATGACCCAAGTAACATACCCATTCTATACACAATTGCAGTTTCTTTTTGGAGGCTTCATAATCATTGATAGCTAGGACAGCCAGGAACACTTGTATGTCCTCCTTGGAAGCCCCATATGTGGGTGAAGTCTGCCGTATAACTCCATACTGCACGAGCACTGATGTACAAGGGAACTGAAAATCAATAAAATAATTGTTCAATTGTTGCGGGAACAAGGTGGGAGATCTAGGTTCAGGTTTACTGGATTTCCCAGCTTGGAAATGCAGAGGTACTGGATATATGCATGCATGCAAAGATAGAAGAAAGCTGAAAACAAATTGACTACAGTAGTAGCTGGATTTGGGACCACAGGGAAGGATGATATAAAGACACACTCCACTGCTCTCAGGTCCTGCACGTATCAGTATGTATTCTTTGCTTGCTTCTTAACCCTCAATATCGGGGTATTCCATCGTCTAGTGATGTGGACAATTACACCTTGTGACAAAAGGGATTCCATAATTAGTGTAAGGCCTTCATCTGCTTCAGGTTTCAAAGGGTATTGTGGAATGCAAATCAGTTTCTTTGGTACTGTTTTTACAAGATCATTCAAGTCAGGAGACCATTCCTCTTCCCCATGTGGCACAATATGAATAACATCTGTTTGCAGAACTGCTAAAACTGCCTCAGCATTCTGGTCAGGAAAACGCAAAAAAAAAAACAACTTTGGTATGCAATGAACAGTACAGCTGAGTTTTCACAACATATTAACTTAACTGGGACAGTTAGATTATGGAGTAATTGATCAGTTATTGGAGCCAGTGTTACAGTAAGAGGTTGAGTTATTCGATGGACCACTGAGACATTTGAGATTCCTAGTGCCTTTACTGTTTAAGAGGCTACTAAGACTTCTGGAGGAACACAGTCACAATGCACCTGTGTTGACTAAACAAGTCGTATACTTCCCTTAAGTTTCCCACTTTACATGTGGGCCTTCCTGGTTTACTGCTATCAATAATGAGACTTATTTTATGTTATTATGGTATTGCAAAGTGCAAACATTCACCCTAAAACATTGTTATGAAGACAAATGAGTCTCAGGTAAGTCTTCATATAAGTTATTTATTTAAGTAAAAGGATGAAAAGACCCCCCACATCTGAGGACCTTTCTGCTCCAGTGCAAAGATACCAACTGACAAACATAGAACATTGAAACAACATAAAAGCTCGCAGGTTGGTTCTATGACATCACCAGAGCTACTTGAACCAGATTAACATAGCATTCTAATTCATGCCTATTATGCATTACTTTCTGAATAAGCAACTTCACAACACATCTCCCCTTTTTATTTTTAAAAGATGCACATGCATAACCCCATTCCTCACCTTTGGCTCACCTCACCTCGGACCTCTCTTCACAGTAGCAACTCTATTTTTGTTCCAAACCTGACCACCATCTACTCGCACTGCACCTTTCATAACTGCAATTACTCTAACTGGGTCAGAGTATAATGGCTCTCCCTTCCTCTTTACCACACCTTTCTTTATTCTTACCCAGTCACCTAGTTCCACATGTAATTCCTTCCTTCCTCTCTTGTTTTCTCTCATAACCCATTCACTCTTCTTCTTTTTCATAACATGTCTCACTTGATCAATAACCACATCCGAATCTCTGCTCCTCCCTAACCATGGAGGACATGCCATAGAGGACGGTTTTCTACCCCTCATTAACTCAAAAGGGGACAATCCAGTGGTTGAGTGTGGCGCCATGCGCAAAGCCCATATTCTATTTTGAATGGTTACTAACTTGTCGAAACCACACTGTTCACCCATTCGTACACTCTCCATCACACATCTATTCAACCTTTCTACCATTCCATTAGTTTCGGGATGATATAATGCTGCCCTCTTATGGTCTACTGCACACTTCTTTAGATATGCAGGGAATACACCTCCCACAAATTGAGTTCCATTATCCGTGAGAACGCTTTCAGGTAACCCTTCATTCGCAAAAATTTCCTGCAACACCTTCACCATGTTTTCTCCTGATATTTCACGAACAACCTTGAATTCTACCCACCTCGAAAATAAATCAACCACAAGCACCACATACTTTCCTCGTCCATATCCTAGCTCAACAGGACCTAAAATGTCCATTGCTATTTCACTCCAAACCTTGGTTGGAACACCTACATCAATGAGAGGTTGTTTTCTAGCTTCCACCCCCTTCCCACTCTTGATGCAAAACTGACATTCTGCCAGTTGATTCTCAACTTCCCTGTCCAATCCCGGCCACCAATAATCCGATCTCAAAACCCCCTTGGTTTTGGTAATCCCGATATGACCAGTATGTGCTAGGTCGATAATCCTTCTCCGTAACCCTGCCGGCACAACTGCTCTCTCCCACCTGAACATAACGCCATCGATAACAGATAATTCATCCCTAACCTCCCAATAAGGTCTTTCCTCCTTGGCCAATTCAGATTTGTTGGGCCATACGGACGTCAATACGTAAGCAATTACCCTGCTAATAATTACGTCCCTTCCAATCTCTGCTAACCACTCTTCTTTGGACACAATTCCTTCAGTGTTTACAAATACCATTTCCATTTCCATCTCCTCAATTGACCCTTCCTGGTCTGCAACTTTCACCCTTGAGAGATTGTCTGCTAACCTGTTCTCCTTCCCGGGAATCACTTCCATAGAAAATGTGTGCGCTTGCATCCTGGTAACCCACCCGGCTACCCTGCGTGACATCTTATCCAAACCTTTACTTTCGAAAATAATCTTTAGGGGCTTATGATCCGTGCGTAAAATGAATTTCATACCCCACACAAAATTCTTGAACCTCTCAACTGCCCAATAACATGCTAGAGCTTCCTTCTCAAGTACGGAATACCTTAACTCTGCACCTTTCAAGCCACGTGATGCATGCGCTATCACTTCTTCTGAACCATCATCCTGTTTTTGTGAAAGTACTGCACCCAGACCACCCTCACTGGCATCTACTGTGATGATGGAACACCTTTTTGTATCAAAACACCCTAACGGGCGGGCCATATCAATCTCTTGTTTGATCCTTGCAAATTCCATATCACACTTTTTGCTCCATATAAATTCAACACCCTTTTTTAGAATCTTCCTCATATCCAACACCTTTGATGCATAATTCATGCCGAACCTTTGATAGAATTCCGTCATGCCCAAAAATGAACGCAGTTCACTTTTATTGGTTGGTTTTTCAATCACCTTTATCGAATTTACAATGCTCTCTTTGGGTTTCACTCCCTCATGTGAAACTTCATGGCCCAAATAATCAACTTTAGAAACAGCGAATTTACACTTTTCCTGCCTCAAAGTAATTCCTCTCTCCTCAAAAATTTTTAACACCTCAAGCACTCTCTTGTCATGTTCTTCCAGCGTTTCCCCGCATACTAAAACATCATCTTGGAAACAAAACACCCCCTTCACACATCTGAGCAATCGATCCATCACTTTTTGAAAAACCGACGAGGCCGATGCTAATCCAAACGGCATCCTCCTGAACTGAAAAACTCCCTCGTGAGTGATGAAAGCAGTACATTTTCTACATCCCTCCTCTAACTCAATCTGATGATAAGCTGAAGCCATATCCAATTTTGAAAAGATTTTTCCCCGCCCAACCATGGTTAACATTTCACACATGTTAGGCAACGGATGTCTGTCCACCATGACACATTTGTTGAGTTCACGCATGTCTATACACAATCTTAGATCCCCTGAACTCTTTTTAACAACTACCACCGGGGACACCCATTCAACACCTCCTGGCTTCTCAATTACATCCAACTGTAACAACTTCATCAACTCCTTTTTGACCCCTTCCCTTAAGGACAATGGTACTGGCCTGAGTTTTGCAGCTACGGGTATACTATTTCGCTTTAGTACAATTTGGTGTATAAACCCTTTCACTTTCCCCATGTTCCCATTAAACACACCTCTGTGCTCTTCCACATATTTGCATGACCCTACACATGGTTCTGACACCTGGAAAACCTGCTCAACTTTATTGGGATCTAGTCTGATGGCAAGATTTTTCTGCTCCGTCCATCCTAATAATGTCTGACCCCTTTTTGTTATGTAAACCTTGCCATTACATTTGCGTCCCTTGAACTCAAATTCGCTCCAGACATACCCCAATAAGTCGATCTTAACTTGATTATAACCACCTGGATTTATATCAGGTTTGGATAAACTGGACACTTCTCCTTTCATGTCCTTCTCAAACACACTTTTAGGAACTAAAGTAATTTTAGAACAAGAATCTGCCATCATGGATATCTCATGGCCATCTACTCTGACTAATGCATATGGACGCTCACAATCATCCATGTTTTCGCTCTCAGACGCAACATTAACAGTGTTAATGACAACATTCTGCAATGGAATGGACATTTCCTCTTCAGACGATCTTCCATCTTCTTCTTCATTTACATATAAGACTTTCCTTTGGTTACTCTGTCCAAATTGAAAGTTTTTACAGCAGTTCGCATAATGCCCCTTCCTTTTGCACCTAGCACATGTAGCTTTGCGACCCGGGCACACAACAGATGATGCAAAATGTGTGTTGCTAGCACAACGGAAACACAGTCTTTCCTCCTTCTTCTCAGTCTTCTGCACTGTCTCTTGACCTCTTTTCTCTTCTACAACTCCACGACTTGACTGCCGAGTCCTGGACTTTTTCTTTGGCTTCCCATCCGTCACACTTAAGACTTCAGATTTGTTCTCCTTTGTATCTCCTATCTCATTTTTAGATAACTTGGCCACACATGCTAAAGAATGTTCCACTCTTCTTGCAATGTCCAACACCTCATCTAAATTAGGCTCATCTCGCAGCCATATCTCCTCTCGAATTTTATTTGCCCTGCAATATGTCATAAACTGATCATGTATGTGTTCATCAAATTTCTCTTGAAATTTGCAAGACAACGCAAGATGTCTCAGTGCTGTTACATATTCTTCCACCGATTCTCCAGCTGCCTGCATACGCATGCGAAAATTATAACGCTCTAATATAGTGCTGGTCTTTGGGTTGAAGTGCTTATCCAACTTCATCAAAGCCGCGTCAAATTCGTTCATGTCATCTCCAGAGCCATCACCATGGGGTTGTGGGAGCGTCTCGTATACTCTTTGACCCTCATATCCCAAAAAATGCAGTAACAAAGCTAATTTTCTCTCACTTGAGTAAGATGTACCCCAAGCTGCTTTCAAATAGTGCAAAAAGCCTTTGCACCATTGGGCCCATAAAATCTTAACAGGTCCTGGAATTGGCATAAAAACTGGTGGACCAGCGATGCCCGGTAATCCTGCCATGCTGCTGAGAAACGCTCCTAACTGGGACAATGTACAGCTTTATGAACACCTATTTACTGTAAGAAGAACAAAACTCTTGGCCGGCTCTCCACACTCGAATGATTTGAGTAAGCACCCAGCAAATTTCTAAAAGCTCATCTCCTGGATTTGCAACTGAAAACAAAATTTTGCGCTGAGAAAAAAAATTTCCGAGTGTTAATGAACCACCTCCATTTTATTCTGTATCTCGAATCTACATTAGACCATGCGGTAGGTTGCACTACTACTGTGTGTCCATCTGAGCTTGCGATATTTGTGCTGCGCGTTCTTTACCGTGTATACGGTATTGTTCTCTGCTGTGCCCTGCCCACTGCCTGCCCGTCAAACACTGGGCGTCTTCGAGTTCACAACGCAGAATCGTTTCCGCACACAAACGTTGTGAGCCTCCACGACACACACGGGTGAACTGATCCTTCGCTTCTGCACTACGGGGCAGCAACACAGGGCTGCTGGGCTAACGCACTCCTCCCCGTAATGTACGCACAGGGAGTTATGATCCGGCCCCGAAAAGTTCTCGTATAGATACGACAGCACTGCGGGCCTCCGACGACGCTGGCAGGGCAACGCGCGCGTCACTTACTTGGCAGTGGGCGGCCGGCTCACACTGGGGAATAGCATCCGGATACCTCGTTCACAGGCCCCGCTCCTGCACAGCCAAGAAATCAGGCGGTCCGGATCTCCAGACGACCGAGATCAGCCGGGGAGGCACGGAGCTGAGAGCACGATGCTAGAAGCTCCCTCGGAGGCCACTCAACGCTAGGGGAAGCGGAGCGACTTACACACTGTGGACTGGTCGTGGGGGGTCTCCTGTCATCCCATCCTCGTCGCCATTGTTATGAAGACAAATGAGTCTCAGGTAAGTCTTCATATAAGTTATTTATTTAAGTAAAAGGATGAAAAGACCCCCCACATCTGAGGACCTTTTTGCTCCAGTGCAAAGATACCAACTGACAAACATAGAACATTGAAACAACATAAAAGCTCGCAGGTTGGTTCTATGACATCACCAGAGCTACTTGAACCAGATTAACATAGCATTCTAATTCATGCCTATTATGCATTACTCTCTGAATAAGCAACTTCACAACAAACATCTTGGTGTATTTGGATAATACAACAAAGGCGAGACACCAAATTTAACAGAGAAATAAATTAGCATTAGTTAGATCTAAATGACATTTCAGGAATGGGTGAATAAGAATGTTTTCAGCGTTTTTCTGAATGAAAGGTGATTAGACTCTTTCCACAGAGTTAAAGGTAGCGTGTTACTTTCCTACAATAAGGAATGTGTACTAGACTTTCATTTGCTGATCTTAAGGTAGGTCTTTGTATGCACCATTTGAAACTGGATAAAAATGGTGATTCATATGAAGGGTTTAAACTTTTAAAAACAAGACACACACTCTTAAATATGCCTCTTTCTTTTATTGGGAGCCAGTGTAGTGCTTGCAAAGCAGTGATAATGTGGTATGATCGTATGAACTTCATCAAAATGTGGGATACTATGTTTTGAATTATCTGGAGTCTATTCAAAGATATAGCTTGAAGGACCAGGTAGATGCTGTTGATATAATCCAGTCTTGAGTGTATGAATGCATTCGTTACCATAGCCTGGTGAGAGATGATGAGATTGGGCAACAGGTTATTGATCTTTCAAGTAAGGAAGAAACATCATCTACCTTGAATCAAAAGGTGGTTGAGGTTGACCAGAAAGGACACAGTTATGAGAGTTAGGGTTTAGGAAGATGTTAGAGGTTGTGACAAACTGATTTGAGGATCTTCCTGGTGCACTTATAGCAGGGGCCTGATTAAAACCCTGGACCTGAGGGCTAGGAAACATATTACACTGGGGTCTATAAGGACATTCATTGTTATAATAACCTGTTTGCTTACAACAGTTTCATACAGAGGGGTATAATCAGTACCCAGGGGGCCATTTATATCCCTGTTGTACTGGTGGCTGCTGGTGCCCTGGTACCCTTGCACACCCTGTTATACTGACGGTCCTGGTTGTGGGGCTCCTCTTGCCCTGCTCATTCCTCTGCCCCCATATCCTCCACAAAACCTGCCGCTTTCCATTTGAGTTGGTTTGCACCCGTACTTCCGGGTCTGCAATTGCAATGTAATTCATTTATTTTCAATATTCTCTTCCTTTTTGACTGGCCAACCAATAAATGATTTGCAACTACAAATAGCTCTGAAAATGGCTTCTCTGCCATTGAATGCACATCCTTTTGAGTTGCACATGTATCTTGAGTTGCAAACCAGAAACAAAGAATTTGACTTTGCGTCTGTTCTGTCCCATCAGGCTAGGTGATGCCTGAGTGCTGAGTAATCACTTTCTTTAACCAGTCTAAGTAATCTGTCAGCAATTTCTGCTTCCAGTTCCCTATCTTTACCCAATTTATTATTCTTGTGCATCTCAGTAATGGATGTAATTAATCTGTTCCGAGCATATTCTTGGGCGTCCCCTACACCTGGGTATGTAGCTGGCCAGTTACCTTGAAGTGATGGCCTCTATCTAACCCACAGAGGCATCACTATTCTCATGAGGTGATTCATATCAGAGCAAGCAGGGTTCTAACATTGGATATTGGTGAGGATAACCTTGATGTGCCATTGTGATTCCTCTCTAATGTTAGGACATAACTTTGCTAGGTTATACAATTCTCCCGGTGTTTATGGTACACAGACAGTGAGAAACTATTGCCCCCCACCTTCCGCAAATTGCATTCCAGGCACTTGCCTCAATGGGGCTTGTAAGTGGGTAGAGCAAGGTCCATATAACAGTCATACCCTCATCACACATGGGGTATGGGATGGTGGTGCAGTTGGAATAAACACTGTTCCAGGTGCACCTGAGGTGTTTAGTACTGGCTCCACTTGTGAACAAGTGCTGACATTTTTTGCAACCCTGTGATAAGCGCCTTTTGACAGCTGATATTAGGGCAATCCCCCAACAGTATTTTACGGTGCAGCACTTCTTGCTGGATTCATCATCTTGCTTTTTGTCCCCTTTCTGAAAAACAAAATTGAGGTGTGCCGGTGTGGTGAGGAGGCGCTGGGTTAGAACTAAATTTGAGAAGACAAACTAAAGTCAATGAGACCCTTACAAACCAAATAAGATTGGGTTGCTGCACGAAAGAGGGACCAGCAGTCACCTCATAAACTGCTAATAGATACAAACACTTGAAATTGTCACCTCTAAATGATTGCGCAGCCCTGAGCAAATGGTAAATGTCCTATTCAAATTGAGTGTGTAACAGGACAACAGATACGGTGAAACAAAGAGTCCAAAGCAAGTAGATTCTTCAGTCAAAATATGCTGTTGAAACAGATTTTATGAAATGATGCAAAAACAAGACTGCCGACACGTGTTTCGACCGCTTCACGTGAAGCGCTTGGACTTTGGCCACAGTGGGGAACCAGCCCCTGAACTCACAGTTGCAACGTTTGAACAAACTCCCATGTTCTGGGAATGTACCACACTGTATCAGTAACAGAGACTGCTTCAGTTATTTGCCGCTTATTTTCTTGAGGAGAATCAACTACTTTAGAATTGGCCCATATATCTGCCCCCCCACGAGGGCTTTGGGTTTTCCAACGCAGTTTGAATAACATACGTCTTGCCTTGAAAAGGACCCGTTGTTCTGGGTCGAAACACGTGTCGGCAGTCTTGTTTTTGCATCATTTCATAAAATTTGTCCCCTTTCTGGTCTGTGATCTGGGAGCATAATAGTACAAACAATCCAACCACACCTTTCCCCCTCAGAACCTTAATTTATCTTGCTCAAATGGTCATTAATATCTTAAAGTTCTCTCAGCTTTGATGCACTGACTAAACGTAGCTTCTTCATGCCACATTGGAACTTCCCCCACTGTGTCAGACTCGACTATCTCCATCCACTTCTTTTGCACTGAGATCAATTGATACTGCCCTGCAGGAGCACAATGACGAGGAGAAAATGAAATCCACCCTGAGACAACCAAATCACAGCATCAGAACATGTATTGTCATTCTCAGAACATGGCATTTCTGCAGCATATACAAAAGCAGACACATCTTTATTGACAAGCTGCCTTGATTCTTCAATTTGTGAAATGAAAAAGTTTGTTTTGTTAGACATCTCCATGTTTGCCTCTGATTTATTTCAGAAAGAATAATCTTGGCAGAAGGCAACAGTTCCACTAAGCTTTTAAAGAAATCCTTTAGGGCAACCTGCAAAGACACTGGAGTTACAAACCCCAACTTCCCCCTCCACAATGCACAATCACAATGTCTGAACATATAAACTGAGCCATACTCTCACAGAATGAAAATAAATGTGCCCAGTTTAAGCCACAAACTATCTGCCACAAAACTTGCACTTCTGCCAAACCAATATTTCTAAGGATGCCATGTGATTTTCAGCATACACCTTCAATGACCGAATTGAAGAGTCCCCCAGAGTTCGCATAGTCTGCCTTCTCAAAGACATATCCATAGTCATTGTCAGTGCTCTCACAACTCCTGCAAACAAAACTCCTGCTGCCCTCTCTTCCTGTACACCCCACCCACAACACCTGATTTGCTAATCCCCACAGCCCCCTTTCCATGGCAGGCATCCACAAAAGACCCAGATATGGCACATGCCATCCGTGGACTACCGCAGTTTCCAGGGGCCCCGCAGCACAGGAGCAGCCCTTCCACACTTTCAACTTCCATGGCTGCTTTTCGAAGATTCACAAATCCATCCACCAATCACATACAAACTTCTACACCTAACCCTGTCATCTCACTCAACACTTGAGATGTACACTTGAACTCTTGGAGTACATATCTCCTGTTAATGAAAGGCATGCATCAAACAAAACATGTACAGGTATGCTTATATTTAAGAAAAAAATATTCTTAAACTTTTTCACAAATATATAGCGGCTGTGTAGTTGTGGTTAAATTGCTAATCCCATAGAAAGAGCACTTTTTGGGTGGCTTATAACTTCGCTCCCCCTGGACGAATCCTCACCAAACTTAGCAAAAAAAGTATATGGCCCACTCTGAATTTTTTTTGCAAATGTTGGGGTGATCTTTGGTCCAGCGGGGGCAAAGTTATAGGGGGGTCCCAAAATGCATTTTTTTCCCATAGACATAATTGGAAAAAAAGTTGTGCACGCCTACAGCTCAAACCGCTGGACCGATTTCCACCAAATTTGCGGCAGGAGCGATGCTTTAGTCCCGAAAGCATGCTTTTCTTAATTTGGTGTAAATCCGTCCAGTAGTTCTTTTTTAAATGATCAAAATGTAAGGCAAATAAATTAGTGGTATCTATGTCCGCTCCGCAGACACACTTCCCTGTTCGCTCCATGGACAGGACACCGATTGGCTAATCGACTTGTATCATGACATTGGACATGCAACGTGTCTGCCGATTGGCTGGAGTGAGGCGTGAGGTGCGTCACATTGTTTCGATGCACCCACCATCTTGGATCACAGTGCGGTGGCGAACAGAGGCAAAATGCAATTTTAGGGAGTGTGTTGGTGTGCAGGAGTGCTTGGGGAGGGTTGGGGTTGTAAGAGATGGGTCAAATACTGTATTTGTTTAGGTGGCAAGTGCCCTGATGTGTTCGTCATGTCTGCATACCTTCGCGGCTGAACGCAGACATAATAAATGCACTAGTAGCTATTTTACTTTAGTATGATGTTGGTTTTGGGTTGTTAGTAGAGCATTGATTGTAATTAATATCCCCTATAAGCAGCCCACATACCACAGTCAACATATTTGATAGCAAAGGCATGTAATGCTGTGGTGGTTGTGGCCAGGGCCTAGAGTCTTGGATGCCTACGGCCTTCGGCCAGGCACCCAAGACTCTAGGCCCTGGCCACAACCACTGCAGCATAACACACCCATAGAATCAAACACCCATCAAATATCCACAACCCAAAGGTTTGTGTACTGTTTCATTTGTAGAGTTTGTATGTGAGGTTTTGGCTAGGCTATGCAGTTAAGATAGTAGAGCTTGTAACAAGGACTGCATCATAAGATACCCTTGGAAGTAAACATTTTGGATTGTGGTGTGTGGTTAGATGTTTGCTTGAAAGAGTGTGTAATGCAGCAGTGTTTGTGAGTCTATTTATTTTATATTTAGTGGTTGAGTTTTTTGAGGTTGTATGCGGTTTTGTTCATTACATGGGTAACTGGACCAGACATACTTTTTCGATCTCTGTGATAAAAGAAAAGGTCATATGTTAGAGTAGGTAGTTCATAATGAGTTATTGCATTGCATAATAGACATTTCTGTATTTCTGACTCTCATATTTAGTACTTTACAAGTACTATATTTCATACCAGTGTACTGTGCAATTTGCTCAGTTTCTGTGTTTGTTTTCTAAATCATTGGGTCTGTGAGAAAAAAAAAATCCAGGCTGCATATAAAAAAAAAACTTCTATGTTGTGGTACAATATATTTATTTCATTGTTTTACTGTTTATTTCTAGTTTCTTGCTTCTGTTGACTTGTTGCATATTTGTGGGGTAATTAGAAACCTGTTGGCATATTCTAACTGTGTATTTCTTGTTTGATTTTAGTGGTATTTATTTATCTGTTTGCTTGTTGCAGAATCGTGGGGCACTTAGATACCTGTTGGCATATTCTAATTGTTTATTTCTACTTTTATGCTATTCATCTATCTGTTGGGTTGTTGCAGATTTTTTGGGGCAGTTAGATACCTGTTGTATTCTAACTGTATATTTCTTGTTTGATTTTAGTGGTATTTATTTATCTGTTTGTTTGTTGCAGAATCTTGGGGCAGTTAGATACATGTTGGCGTATTCTAACTGTGCACAGTTTTGAAGTAGAAGCTTTGCTTATGTTCATACACAGATTACATATCAAATTTTGGTTTTAATAATATTAAGTAAGTGTTTACAAGATTTTCTGGTAATGTCTGCTTTAGAGTATTGGTACTATCATTACATTCGGACCATCTACAATTCTTTTTTATATATGCACTCTAGCGACCTGCATTGGTTGTGGCTCCTGCGTGGTAGATTATACATATTGTTCTGAAGGTTTTCTAAATCATTGGGTCTGTGAGAAAAAAAAAATCCAGGCTGCATATAAAAAAAAAACTTCTATGTTGTGGTACAATATATTTATTTCATTGTTTTACTGTTTATTTCTAGTTTCTTGCTTCTGTTGACTTGTTGCATATTTGTGGGGTAATTAGAAACCTGTTGGCATATTCTAACTGTGTAATTCTTGTTTGATTTTAGTGGTATTTATTTATCTGTTTGCTTGTTGCAGAATCGTGGGGCACTTAGATACCTGTTGGCATATTCTAATTGTTTATTTCTACTTTTATGCTATTCATCTATCTGTTGGGTTGTTGCAGATTTTTTGGGGCAGTTAGATACCTGTTGTATTCTAACTGTATATTTCTTGTTTGATTTTAGTGGTATTTATTTATCTGTTTGTTTGTTGCAGAATCTTGGGGCAGTTAGATACATGTTGGCGTATTCTAACTGTGCACAGTTTTGAAGTAGAAGCTTTGCTTATGTTCATACACAGATTACATATCAAATTTTGGTTTTAATAATATTAAGTAAGTGTTTACAAGATTTTCTGGTAATGTCTGCTTTAGAGTATTGGTACTATCATTACATTCGGACCATCTACAATTCTTTTTTGTATATGCACTCTAGCGACCTGCATTGGTTGTGGCTCCTGCGTGGTAGATTATACATATTGTTCTGAAGGTTTTCTTACCAAGTGATACTTGACCATGTGTGAATCCAGTCAGCTTAAAGTTGTTTTTGGTACCATCTGCATTGTAACGTAAAAGCATTACTCTTACATATTTACTATGTGTCTGTATTTGTAAGGTGGAGCGATTATCTGAATTGCAGGTAGTACATAATCTGCCATGGTTTGCATTTTGTACAAGTTGCTGAAATGGAATGGATTTACAGTTAGGTATGGATGCATACATGAAGCATTCATTAGGGACTTGTTCCTGTGTCACATGGCTGCAGAGAATGCATGTATGTTTCCATATGTATGAAATCTGGAAGGCGTGTTTTTGTTTTTCAGTACATGTAGTAAGTACATTAGAAATTCTTGTGGATCTTCTAGTGAATTTCACCATTCCAGTACAGTAGTCCAATTCTTGTCTTATTCCATGAACACTGTAAGTATTGTCAGGATTGTTGGTTGCATTTCTATGAAGGACTAACATTTGCAAACACAATTGGTCTGTACTGTGTAAGTAAATGTTCTCAATAATTGGTGGCAATTAGAATAGAATATTTATTGCTACATTTGCATAGCAATTTACAGCAGTTATATTTGAAAATTTGAATGGACCTGGCAGTTCTGTGTCGAAGTTATTTGTTCGGAGTGTGTGTTGCCTCTTTGAAGAAGTAGTTGAGTTACTTTGACCAGTAGATTCTTCCTTGGTTGTAGTACTTGATGAGGTATTAATTTCTTTTAGTTTTCTTTGACAACGTTTTGCTTTTTGTGGAACAGGATAGGTTTTTAGATGGGGTGTAGAGTGAACACAGCCTATTGTATTCTAGAATGTAAGGATTATCTGCATTTACTTCACTTCCATCAAAGTTGATTAGATATAGCTTGTCAAGTGTACATAAGCGTGATAGTGCTACATAGCTCATGCCTTCTTTAAATACTGTGCTACCAATATCTATTAGTGCTTTATCTAGGGTAAGACCTTGTGATTTGTGAATGGTAACTGTGTATGCTAGAGTTGGTGAAAATTGTTCTCTGCATACATACTAGTCTTTGAAAAGAAGGAAGCGTGCTGTTAAGTGTCCTATCCTTTTAACTTCTGATAGTTTGTCAAAGAGAATATTGACAAACTGAATGTTGTTGTCACGCAGGTATGTTTGAAAGCCAACAACTGTACCAAGAGCTCCATTGACTATTCCTTTCTCTACGTGAAGTTTATGTTTAAGCATTACTCTACAGTTGAAAGATCATTTTAATATTTTCTCCAAATCAGCTGTGTTGAGTTTTCTAAGGTATTTAGTCTTGTTGTGGCTTGTTGACACATGGGTAGTGTCATACCATGTATGTCCAGTTCAACTGTGGAGCAAATTTCAATTATTGGTTGAATTTCTTTTTTCAACATTGTTTCAATGAATTTTGAACAGTTTGCAAGAGTTGGCATCAGGACATACAATTGACATTTTTGTGTGCTAATTGTTCCATGACATCAGTAGCACATGTGTTATGGCCATAGAGTGCATGGATTTACCTGCTTTTTAATATTGATTGTGCTTCTTGAGATAGTACACCAACTCTAATACTTTTTAAAATGTTGGCGTATGTGAGGTCTGCAGATTGGTGCATGTGTTCTGTTAATTCTCTGTATTGGAAATGTTTCCAAAGGTTGACATTTCCTATGCTGCCAAGAGTTTTATGGCACAGTTTGTGCCCTAAGGTTTTAAAAATAGGTTCAGCTTTCACCTGTGTCAATTGAAGAAGATCTCTGAAAACAATAATGTGTTTTCCGCCAAAGAGCTCGTAGTCTGTTTTGAGTACTTCTTGTAATCTGAGGTGAATCAAAGCCAACATTAGGTTGAAGACCATGCTCACCTCATCTATTAGCCGCATTTTCATTTGTTTGAAAACTCTGCATAGTTCCATTGCAGCTTCTGTGGAAAGTTTGTAATAGTCTAATTTGTTTTGGTGTTCTATGAAAGGTGTAGTAATCAGTGTAAAGTGACACCACCTGTGTTGTAGGCAGCTAAACCTGTGGGGGCAGTTACACCAGCTGACAGTTTGTTTATCAATTGTTGAAGGATCTTGCTGATGATTTTGATTAAGAATGTTTTGCCTGAACCAGCTTCACCACTCAGGTATAGCAGCATAGGTTTGTAGTCTTGGCAGGTACAGTTTTTATTTTCATGTTGCACACCATGTTCAATTTGTTTTGTTATTTATTGGAAAATGCTACGCTGCTCCTTGTTCAGTTGTGATTTCAGTACAGCAAAGATTTCTGTAGCTTGTTCACACTGACACATGGAGGCCGATTCATGGAATTAATGTGCGCTGAAAATTTCAGCGCAAGCGCGCGAAAGTGTGCGATTCGCAGCAAAAGCATGCGAATCGCAGTGCCAGTGTGAAAATCGCAGCGAAACCCGCGCACAGCGATTCATGGAAGTCCGTGCGCGTGGAAATCCATGGATGTGCGCTGAAATCCTGTTCGGCGCACGCTGGCACACACGCCTTCAAACAGCGTGCGCTAAGCGCACAGCGAAAGCGCACAGAGCGCGGCGCACACAACAAAAGTAGGCGTAACACGGGCGTAACACACGGAATGGGGAACAACGCGTGAAAATGTGGGCATCACAGGGGAAGTACAGGAGGCAAGTGCGCGGAACGGCCACATGCTTGCCTACAACACGTATTCATGGAATCGAATAGGGCAAACCAGCGCACGGGCAAAGACACGCACATGCCTAAACACGTCCGCCACACGAAGGGAGGCAGTAGCGTCCCTGCGCATGAAAAAAATGTGCGCTAACAAAAAGCACGTACATACAGCTATGATGAATGTCCCATACGGTGTCCCTCTAGGACAAATGATGTGCAAAGGGGTACGTGACAAACACGGACACCCGCTGTGTGAAAAATAGCGTGTGCGTGTATTTCGGGGGTGCGCAGGAAGTTTCACACGTGATAGGCCTTGGGCGAGCGGGGTACTTTTATAACTGGGGTTCGCGTGAAGTCTCACATGCGATTGGATCCGGGTACGTGTATTTCTGGGATTCACGTGAGGTTTCACACGTGATAGGCCTTAGGCGAGCGGGGTACTTGTATAACTGGGGTTCGCGTGAAGTCTCACATGCGATTGGATCCGGGTACGTGTATTTTGGGGGTCCGCGGGAAGTTTCACACACGAAAGGGCCTGTGCGAGTGGGGTACGTGTATTTCTGGGGTACGCGTTGAGTTTCACACGCGATAGGCCCGGTGCAAGTGGGGTACGTGTATAACTGGGGTTCACGTGGAGTTTCACACGCGATTGGCCTTGTGCGAGTGGGGTACGTGTATTCCTGGGGTTCGCGGGAAGTCTCACATGCGATTTCGGCAGGGTACATGTATTTCAGGGGTGCCGGGGAGTCCTACACATGAATTGGCAGGGTGGGTCCTCCCAGGTGTTCCCTCTACACCCTCCACGGCCCCTGCAGGCAGCCCACATCACAGGGGACTACCCTGCACCCCTGGTCATGTCCCGCAGGCAGCCCATCCACCATGGGCATGCCCCCCAGCCAAGCCACATGTCAGCTTGCACTACTGATCACCAACGCATGACCCCCTGCACCCCCATCCCCCAGCAGTGCAGGGCACCTGCCAGCAGGCCCCCACTCATGTCCCCCTGATCCCCACCCCCCAGCAGTGCAGGGTACCTGCCAGCAGGCCCCCACTCATGTCCCACTCATGTCCCCCAGCACCCCCACCCCCCAGCAGTGCAGGGCACCTGCCAGCAGGCCCCCCACACATGTCCCCCAGCACCCCCACTCCCCAGCAGTGCAGGGCACCTGCCAGCAGGCCCCCACTCATGTCCCACTCATGTCCCCATGCACCCCCACCCCCCAGCAGTGCAGGGCACCTGCCAGCAGGCCCCCACTCATGTCCCACTCATGTCCCCCTGCACCCCCACCCCACAGCAGTGCAGGGCACCTGCCAGCAGGCCCCCACTCATGTCCCCCTGGACCCCCACCCCCCAGCAGTGCAGGGCACCTGCCAGCAGGCCCCCACTCATGTCCCACTCATGTCCCCCTGCACCCCCACCCCCAGCAGTACAGGGCACCTGCCAGCAGGCCCACACTCATGTCCCCCTGCACCCCCACCTCCCAGCAGTGCAGGGCACCTGCCAGCAGGCCCCCACACATGTCCCCCTGCACCCCCACCCCACCCCCCAGCAGTGCAGGGCACCTGCCAGCAGGCCCCCACTCATGTCCCCCTGCACCCCCGCCCCCAGCAGTACAGAGCACCTGCCATCAGGCCCCCACTCATGTCCCCCTGCACCCCCACCCCAGCAGTGCAGGGCACCTGCCAGCAGACCCCCACACATGTCCCCACCACACCCACCCCCCAGCAGTGAAATGCCGATCTCATGACACAAATCAAAAGTCAACTGTGTACATCAACACATGTCCGTCACACACATACACTGGTTGGCATTGCTTGTGTAAACCCACATTTTCACATGCATCAAACCAATGAGCAAATCCCACACATGGAACTAAAAAATTAAAATGTATTATGTACATAAAATCAAAAATGAAATGAAAGCATACCAAAATATGAAGCATGAAATGAAAATCATGTGAAAAAGATGATTGAATGAAAATGATAACCAATCCAAAAACATTAGAAAGAAAAACAGTACAAAGTCACCCTCCAACAACGCAAATACAAAGGAAATGTAAAAACAATTCTCCATTGCTTCATGTTCATAATAAAAAAAAAAAAGAGAAATCAATCCATAGTCCAACTATTTACAATCCATTGTCCGCAAAAAAAATAAATCCATTGCTCCATGTCCATAATGACAAAAAAATGAAAAATTAATACATGATGAAACTATATACAATCCATTGTCCAAGGATGTAAAGGGTGCATGATCCCAACCAAACAAATGAAACCTACCTAACAAACTACCTACAAATATCACTATATACAAATTTGTGTGGCATTGTCCATTGACCACAAATAAAAGAAAAACGAAAAGGAAACCTAACTCTAAAAACTATTTACAAGGGCAGCGGGCTAGTCTGATGGCTCACTTTTGGATGTCCCGGGCCAGGGCATCGTCGAACTCCTGCTCAATATCCTGCAGCCGGTCCTCTTCCATGGCCCCGAGGGTTCGCAGGGACTCAGAGACGACGACATGTTCTCCTCCAACTCCCCCCGAGGGCACTCCGCATGGAGTTCTCCGCCCTGACCATCGTGAGCCGTGCCTCTTGTGCCCGCTGCCGCTCTGCATCTATAGCATGGCCTACCCGCTGCCACACGTAAGACACTTCCAGTCCTGGGTCCTCCTGCCCTCTGGCCGATGCCTGCCCCTCCGATATCGAAGGCCCAGAGCCATGATGGCTCCCACCTTGTTGCTGCTGCTGCTGTGCCTCTGCCTGTGCCCTGGCTCTTGCTGCCTGCACATCCTCCTCCGACTGGGGTGCAGTTGTTGAGGTGGCCACCCCTGCTGGACGTCCGACTCCCCACTGTGGCAGGGATGTATCCTCCACCAGCCTGGCCGCAGGGTCAGAGGCAGCTCCACAGGGGACCCAGGTGATACATGGGTGGGAAGATGGCATGGAGGATGACTGGGGCATAGGGGGTTCAGTTGAGGAGGGGGTCGGAACAAGGTCCCGAAAACGGAGGCATCCGGCCCTGGTGAGCTGTCCCAGTAGGTCAACGCGGTCAACGAGCCAATCGAGAAGACGTGCAGTCTCTTCATGAAAAGACTGCAGGTCACCTCGCATGGCCCGTTGACGCAACGCCACCCCACCCAGGACAGGCTCATCCCGGTCCTGGATAGCCACATCCACAGGAAGAGGAAGGCCAGTTGTTGTAAGCGGATCCCCTCCCTGAAAACGGGTCTGGACGTAGGCATCCCTGTTGGTGCAGGATGATGCAGTCACGGGATCGGGGACAGGATTACACACAGGCACCTCCGTGGTGGCCTGTGCTGCCTCCTGTCCCTGCCCCTGCACTGCACCACTAGCACCAGTGGAATCCCCACCTCCAGACCCTGTGTCTGTCCCTTGCATGGCCTCCTCCTCCACCAAACCCCCCACCAACCCGGATGACTCCGTGCCATCTTCCTCCGTTGCACCCTGTGGGGTCTCAGCTGCCCCTTCTGCTGCCGAGGAGTCCAACTCCGACCTCCGCCTCTTGGACATTCCCTCGGCAGCTGCAGCCTGGGACGCGGCACCGTACTCCTCACTCCCCCACAAGATGACAACCTGGAAGGGGAGCCGGATCTTGCATCACCGGCTGGCGGGACGATCCCGGCCGCTGTGCTCCACAGCACCCTCTCCGCCCTCTTCTTCAGTTGACGCTGCAGACAGGGAGAGATAAAACACAGGCATCAGGGCACTGTACAATGGATTGATACACACATGACAGTTGCAGATGAGTGGCATTGTTTAACTACAGACACGGCATCACACTCCACGACACACATGTCATTTTAACTCACACACATGAACATTTCAACAGCAATATTGCACCAGGCAGCACCATCCATACACATACAACAGCATGAACATTCAAAGGTCAGCCTGACATCACATGAAAAACAAGGAGTGCACTAGACATGCACACACGCCACCACACTTACATGCATGTCTACATCTCCTCCAACTGTTGCAGTGATGAGATCGCCATACATGTCACATCTGCCATTCATCCTTCTACATATCAGTGTCACGTGCATCCATGTTGCGTCACAGTTGCACACTTGTCAGATACACATACATGCATATGTACACAGTGCAGATACATGCAGCTGGAACCAACATCCATGTGTGACACCACAACCTTGACAACTTACATACACAGTGATTCAAACATGTGTGCTCACACATCTGCATTTGGCCTGCATGCTTACCCACACATACCCATCCATGTGTCTCACACATGAGAGGACTCGCATGTGTCAGCCTCACGGCCCTGTACATACACATCCATACATGGCCCTACAAAACCACATGTGCAACCTGCACACTACTGGCACACCACCACACGCACAGCTTACAATCAGTATGCATGTACACTTACCGCTCGACTCCAGACGGGTCTGCCTCCGAAGGATCTGGGCATGGAGCGCTGGGCCTACGCGTTCCAGGACCCTCATCTGGATGGTACTCATGCTGCCCCGGCCCCCCTCCACGAGCTGCCGGGCCTTTATGAGGGTCCTGAACCTCAAGTCCTTCCAGCGTTTCTTGACTTGCTTGATGTTGCGGGTTGCCACCCCCTCCATGTTGATGGCAACCACAAAGTCGTCCCAGATCCTATCCCGTCCTTCCTTGTTGGCGCGTGATGTTCTGAAGAGGGCATCATAATGCCCCAGGACATGCTCCACCAGGACACCAACTTCCTTCTGACTGAACTGGTGACCCTCTGCCCCTCTGGCTGGGGGTCTCCAGTGGTCTCAGATGGTGTTTGCCCCGACATGGCGACCCCCGAGGCAGGCGTGGGTGGGCAACTGTCTCCTGGGGCTGGGCTGTGGAGCAATGGTATCCCAGTCGGGAGTCTTCTGTTCCGGCAGCGGTGGGCACAGCAACTGGACCCCTGCAGATCGCTGATGTGCAGGCACCAAATAGCAGGGCACGTGGGCAGCAGGCAGTCAGGCAGCAGCAGATGGCAGGTGGGAGCGTGCTCGGGGCTCTGGGGGGCAGGAAAATGGCCTTCAGGGCTGGAGCGTGGTCTTCCGTGTGTTTTCGCGTGGCCATCTTGATATGGAGTGATTTGGCACTTGAAAAAAGTGCACATCAGCATGTAATTCGAGGAAAGACCCTTAGCATGTAAGCGCGTCAGCATGCACCCCACGAAAAGCACGTACAGAGCAATGGGAATCCACGTGGGACATTTTTGTTTCTTACTTCAATGTGTGGTCTTCTCTCATTGATTTCATGCATGTCACAATGTGGGTTTTCTCAGTCATGTGTTGCCATTGTGTGGGTCTGACAGACTTGTACTCATGCGCATACTGCTTATTTGTGATCTATCATGTAATGGGGATCTCAATTTGGAGTGGATGTAAAGCTTGGTTGGGTGTTTGGACTGGGGTGGCGTGGGGTGGGATTTGGGTGGCCATAAGAGCCAGGGACCTGGATTGTGATGACGTGTTGGCTGGTGGACATGTGTCGGGGCCTGCTGGCAGGTGCCTGTCAATGCTGGAGGGGGTGGGGGGGCTGGGGGACATGAATGGGGGCCTGCTGGCAGGTGCCCCTCACTGCTGGGGGGTGGGGGTGCAGGGGGACATGAGTGGGGGCCTGCTGGCAGGTGCCCCTCACTGCTGGGGGGTGGGGGTACTGGGGGACATGAGTGGGGGCCTGCTGGCAGGTGCCCCTCACTGCTGGGGGGTGGGGTGCTGGGGGACATATGTCGGGGCCTGCTGGCAGGTGCCCCTCACTGCTGGGGGGTGGGGGTGCTGGGGGACATGAGTGGGGGCCTGCTGGCAGGTGCCCCTCACTGCTGGGGGGTGGGGGTGCTGGGGGACATGAATGGGGGCCTGCTGGCAGGTGCCCCTCACTGCTGGGTGTTGGGGGTGCTGGGGGACATGTGTCGGTGCCTGCTGGCAGGTGCCTGTCAATGCTGGGTGGGGTGGGGGTGCTGGGAGACATGAGTTGGTGATCATATTGCAACGTGACATGTGGCTTGGCTGGGGGGCATGCCCATGGTAGATGGGCTGCCTGCGGGACATGACCAGGGGTGGAGGGTAGTCCCCTGTGGTGTGGGCTGCCTGCAGGGGCCGTGGAGGGGTAGAGGGGACACCTGGGAGGACCCATACTGCCAATTCACATGTAGGACTCCCCGCGCACCCCCAAAATTTGCGTTCCCCGCTCTGACAGCAAAATCGCTTGTGAAACTTCATGCGCAGCCCAGTAATACACGTACCCTGCTCCAATCGCGTGTGAAACTTCCCGCGCACCCCCGAAATACATGTACCCAGGCCAATCGCGTGTGAAACTTACCGCGCACCCCTGAAATACACGTACCCAGGCCAATCGCGTGTGAAACTTACCGCGCACCCCTGAAATACACGTACCCAGGCCAATCGCGTGTGAAACTTCCCGCGCACCCCTGAAATACACGTACCCAGGCCAATCGCGTGTGAAAATTCCCACGCACCCCTGAAATACACGTACCCAGGCCAATCGAGTGTGAAACTTCCCGCGCACCCTCTGAAATACACGTACCCAGGTCAATCACGTGTGAAACTTCCCGTGCACCCCCGTAATACACGTACCCCACTCGCACAGGCCCTTTCGCGTGTGAAAGTTCCTGCATATATAGGCTTCTCTTCGTACAAACGATAAAGGCTTTTCTTTGCACAAACAACTAATTATAATTTCTTGGCGCAGTGAGACTGGGAACATCTTTGTTTTTCTTCCCATTAAACCCACCAGGTCAGACCTGGCGGGAACATCACCTCCCGCCTGCAGGAGTCGGGATCAGGCGGTCCGGAAACAACGGTGGCAGCGGGTTTACCGCCACCGTTATTTCCAGACTGCCTGATATGTAATGTGTCCCATTGTGTTGTTTGTGACGGGATTTGACAGGCGACATATTTTTGGATGATCTGCAAAACAGTGGCATCACTGTCCTGACCAAATTTAGGAGCATCTTTAATCCATAATAGCATGTGGATGTGTGGTGCTCCTCTGGCTTGGTATTCTTTTCTCCAAAAGAAGTGTTGAATTCTCTGAGGGGAGGAACAGTCTTATTACAAATAAAGTGAAGCATAGCAATGAAGAACTGATGGAAATATCTTGATACATTTACAGGATCTAGAGAGCAGAGTTCTCCTGGTGTTTTTATATCTATGTTTGTTTTGTTTTTGTTTGCTATGTGTAGGAAATCGTGTAAATCTTCCCATGCATATTCTGCACATCTTAATCTAACAAACCAAGTGGGTGGGCCAAGGTTTCTTATCATACAGCATACATCTCTGTGACATCGGAACCAGTATTCTTTTGTACCATGCATGTTTGCTAAAAGATTTGTAATACTTCACTCTAAAACCTCATCTTTTTCTTGCACTTTTTGTAATTATTGCATAGCTGACATATTTTGAAAATGGGTACCTGATTATAATGTGTGTGCAACTCCGTAGCATAGGGTTGCTAGTTCACTTTCAACAAGAAAGCGGAATATGTATTCCACGTTTTGTCTGAATCTGGGGCATCAGAATACATTCGTAAATAGCAATGTTCTGATGCTGTTATCTGTGTGGGTCTATCATCGTACCTTTCTCCGTTTCCAGTAGGAAAGAGTAGAGGAAAGACCCGTGCTTCTATACTTTTTTCCCATATGCTGATTGGAGATCCTTTGGTTTGTCGCATTTGGTACGTTTCCAGTTCATCATCTATAGTGTCTTTAGAGTGTAAAGGATGAATTGAATAATGGTCTAAAATATTGGATTCTGTAGCAGGATTTAAAAGTTGAAATTGACCAGTTTCTGGTGACTCTTGAATTATTTCTATGGTTTCTCTCAGGTTTTCTTCAAAATTAATTTCTTTGTAGTATTCATTGTTGTTTTTTAGATATTGCAAGGCTTGTCTAACTTTATGTAAGTCCACAAGTTGTTGGCAATTTTTTTTTTCTTTTGTATGTTCGCCATTTACTAGGACAATTAAATATTGATTTATTGGCCGTTGCACTCCTAGAGTGTGTACCTTTTCTTTGAGATCTAATGGTAAATAAACTACTTTGTCACAAATGCCTTTCACTGATTCAGAGGGAGGTCATTTTGTTGTTTTTGGTTGAAGGCATATTATTGCTTGAAATGGGTGCACTGTTTGAATTATGATGCTCTCATGTACATTTAGTTGTTGCAGGGGTTTTGGTAGTGGGAATATTACCAAGTTATTTGTAATAGCATGTGAAGGTGTTTGGTTGTTGTCAAGTGTTGCAGTGCAGTAATTGCAAAGTATTAAGGTGTCAGTAATGTTGTATTTGTTTTATGCTATAAGGTAGAGAGCTAATTGGAACCATTTGGAATCTTCATTGTCTTCTATTTTGTATGTTATGTCTACAGTTTTGTTCTACTTTTATAAAAAGTCCTGCGGCAACACACACACACATGGTTTGGTACTTCAGCAGAGGTACTTTTAAACGTTAGTGTTTCTTTTTTGTATGTGTTTAATGGAAGGTTGCTATTTGTACAGTATTTGCTAGTTTGTTGTAAAGCTATTGCGTTTTGTAAGTGGCTTTCACTTCCAAAATATTTTCTCTGGATATGCACTATTTCTTTGAGTAGTTGTTTGGCTGTACCATGTAGAAGATTGATATTTAAATTGGCTAGTGCTAAAGCAAGACTTTTAGCATAGTAGTGTTTATGGACCCGATTTCTTATAGTTGAATGATGTGTTGATATCATTTTGATATGATGGAAGGTGCTTTTGCAAATAGGTCCTGAAATGCAGGCTAATGAATGTCCTTGTAGTCCTGTGTATTTGCGCACTGCACAGGCATCCATATTTTGTAGAAGTTTCATTTTGATGTTGTCTTTGCTTTTTACATACTGATTGAGGAACTGGCATAAAGATTTGAAATATTTTTTGGCAATGTTACACATTGATGTGCACGGCCATTTGTAGACTGGACGTTTTGATTCAGTAGAACGGAGAGGTGATACTGAGTTTTCTGGGGATATTTCTGTGAGCAGAGTTTCTTGTTCCATAATGGTGTTATTAAGTTTTTCCTACCCTGGTCTACTTCTATGTAAGGCAATTGTTTTTTTTTGCTTTTGTTTATATACTTCTTCATTAAAATATGGTTGTGTGCTCATGGTGTGACTCCATTCACCTCCACAGATGTTTAAGAAACTATTTTTGTTAATAGTTAGTTTTGTTAGTGGTTTCATTCTGTTTAAAACTAAAATAAATAACTTTCTTTTGAGAAGGATTGCACTGTCTATGAGAGCTTCTAGGATTAATTTTCTATGATAGGTTTTAAGGGTTGTACATGATTTCTCTCCTGTTTTTATAAGGTTCTGAAGGACTTTGTGGCGGAAAATGTTTTGTAAAATATTTATTTTGGTATGGTTACTTGCCACTACTTCAAGATTTACAGGTGCAGCGTTAGCAGTAGTGATAGCTGAAGTTTTGATAATCACTTTCTCTTTAGTTTTATATTTTGATAGAGGAGGGAACGTTTCTGTACTGGAAGCTTGTTTTGTTTCGCTTAATGACTGTATTAGCTGTTTTGTTTGAACTTTTTGTACAAAATCTGCTAGAGATGGATGCTTATTTTGTACACTTTTATTTTGATTTGCTCTACTTCTGCGTTACTTTCTATGGAGTTGCTTTTTGGTAGGCATTCTTTGGGGTCTGTAGGAAAAAAAAAAGCGTGGATGGGGCTTTTGTGCACTGTATGCCTGCTTTGTGCATGAGTGTCATGAGTGTCTGAGTATGATGGTAAGGATGATTGTGGAGTTGTGTGATTGTGCAATGGGCAAGTTGGGAAGGCTATTCTTGTATTTGTGTGTTACTATACTAGGCTTCAGATGACAATATAAAGTATGCAACTGGTAAGGGAAAGCACTAATACTACATCTAATGGTAAAGGGTTAATACACTTGTTTCTTCTACAATACTAAAATGCTAGTGTGTTTGAGTAACATTATGTTATTATTGTATTTACTTTTTTGTATGTAAAGAGTAGGTTTCTTCTAAGTCAGACGCTTCTGCTTTGCAGGAGAGTGGACTTCACTGCAATTGTAAAAGAAAGAAGTTAGTGAATATGTGTGTTTATAACACTTTTGTTAATGTAGACATTGTTTTTTTTAGAATCTGTTAGTTGAATATGTATTACAAATGAGTGAAATAAATAGTAAACGTATAGAGCACACTTGTTTTTTTTTAATTTTATGTTAATGGGTGTTAAGAAATAGAAGAAATAATCATATGCAATTTTTGCTATTTTTACACGGTAAATGGCAGAGATTGTGCAGAAAAACATGGAATGTATGCATTTGTGAAGGTGTGGGAAATAAAGTAGAAGGATTTCATATAGAGGCAGTGGTGTTGTTAGACCTGGGTGCCTTTCTAATGATATTGTCCATGTGCGTGCTTGAATGAAGATGCATGTACTCATCCTGTCTGTGTGTAATTTTATAACACACTGGGCAGTATTTTTCATAATTATATTGTTATTTCTCCCATTTTATAATATGAAACAATATTGTATTACATAGGTGTGTGTGCAAACAAAAATGTGGACAGCTGAAAGGTTTGCAATTGACACTTCATCATAGCAGATGGGAGAAATGACAGTAAGTTCATTTTACAGTTTATAGAGGGTAAGTGGCAGTTACCCTGTTTATATTTTTATTTATTTTATTTTACATTTTTAAAGCGCTCACACAGCCCATGGGCATCGAGGCGCTGTTACAGGAATTATTAGTTTTTTAGTTGCATAATTATTTTTTTTAGGTTTCTATGCGCGGACCTGTGGATCGAACCTGTGTTGCTTCATGTTGTCTTGCTTCCAAGGTGCACACGTTGCCGCTGAGCTATGCTCCCAGGATGTATTGTATTCCTAGAAGCGCTGCACATGTACTGTGTAGAAAATATTCATACCTGTAGTCTGTTTTCATGCATGTGGATGTGCATGAATCTGCAAGTAGAAATCTTAGGGAGTTTTATAGTAGTTGGTGCTGTAGGTCCTTTGCAGTCACAGCCGAATTGTACTGAGGGTGATCAATAGTACATCTAAAGTGCTGATCTGTGATGATAGAGTTAGATGTAGAGTTCTTGGATGTGATTGGTGGATGATTGTGTGACTGCTTAACAGTAGCCAATGAGGAAATGGTGAAGAGGGTAAAGTGGAAAGGGTAGAAGGGCTGCCCTTCTGTTACGTGCTCCGCGATCACCGCAGTCGTCTGAGGACAGGGCGTGCCACATCTGGGGTTTCTCAGCAAATCCAGCATGGAAAAGTGACTGTAGGGATCAGCCAATCAGATGTTGAGGTTGTGGTTTGTGTTGAAAGAGGCTGTTTTTAGTGAAGATGGCAGAGGTGGAGAAAGTCAGGGTGTTGGTGGTTGGAGATATGTTTGTGCATGGTTTGGAGCAGTATGGTAAATGCAGAAATGTGGCAAACAATTTTGATGTTAAAGGAGTGGAGGTGGTGTGGAGCACTATGGCTGGTTTCAATGTGCAGGGAATTGTACAAGTTTGCGGAGATATGGGCAGCGTGAACAGTACACATGTAGTTGTTTTTCACTGTGGTGCTTTGTGTTTGTGCTATGTCAGTGCCCCTACTTTGTTGGCAGATTTGGAACACTTGGTTCAGGCAGTAATGAAAATATTTCTAAATGTCAAGTTTATTTTTTTTGGTTTAGTGCCTAGGCAATATGGGACAATAGTTTTGTTTTTTGTCCTCAGCAAAATATTGCTAGGTGTGCAATCAACCGAGGCATGTTTGCTTTCATGTTTAGAGCTGGTATGTTCTTTTGTAATAATGAGAAGATTGATTCTGGTAATGTTGTTTATTTTAAAGAAGATGGCATTTGTTTATCTTTTGTGGGAAGGGCCATGCTGTTTTGGAACATAAGGGTTGCTTTGGAGAAGGTAATGTGAAGATTTGTTGAGGAAAATAAGAAAAAAAAGAAGAAAAAAATAAAAATAAAAGATGTTTCTGAAGCATCTGCAAAACAAACAAAAAGAAGGCTCTTTTAGAGCCAAGCTCAAAGGGGAAATGGAGTACACTATTTAAATTTTCATTCCCCACATTCATTTTTCGATTTGTCCACAGACACCGCTGTTGTCCGCAGACAACACATATTACATACAGGGATTTTCGGGTTCAGAGGCATGCAAATGAGAATGAGCAGAGCACGGGATTGGTTCATAAGGTTTACTGGGTGTGTTGTGTAAGATAAGAAGAGAGTTTGTCAGTAGGCCTTTTTTCTTGAGAGAAGAGCAGATAGCTATGGCTGTGTGTTTCAGAAAGCAGATTGTTTGGATTTTGGGAGATTTCATGGATAAATTGGTTGGAGGTGCATGCAGATCGCTGTGGAGTGGCTGCACATCTTGGATTCTCTCATGTTGAAGTGCACTGGCATGGAGTGTGTGGAATTAAGTGTGTGGATTTGGTACTTCTCTGTGCTTCTTTTGGTGACACAGCGTCATCCAGTCATCATTATTATTCATTGTGGAGGGAATAGTTTAGGATGTGTTTCTTTGCAATTTGCAATTTGCAATGAAAGAAGGACTTGGGAAAGTCATGAACATGTATCCAAACTCCAGAGTAATTTTTTTCCCGTGTTGCGCAGAGTCAAATGTGGTTGCATTCGTTTTCATCTGGTCCAAAAATCGAGACTGCAAGGTGCAAGGTTAACAAGGCTGTTTGTGCCTTTTTGAGAAATGTTAGTATGCCCTCTTTTCAGAATGAAATCATTATCTTTTGTAGCACACACAATTTTCGCAGAGATGGAGAACATCTTACTTATGCCGGCAATCAGATTTTTCTGTGAAATATACAAAATGCATTGCAAACTTTTTCTGGAATTACAGCAATCCTTGCAGTAGGTGTTGAGCATTTGAAGTGTTTGAAACCCAAAAAAACACCACAAAAAGGCTCTTTTCGGAGCCACCACTTCCTCCCATAGAAAGGAGCAATGGTTCTGATAGGGCAGCACCCCCAAAAAATAAATGTCTGTGGACTATCCAAGGACTTCTAAAAAATGTACAGGGCCCTGCACTATTTATTTGTCTCTTCTATTTTAAACTGTGAAAGGCGCCTCTGAAAAGAGCCTTTTTTGGGGTGTTTTGTTGTTTTATATTTTTTTGTTTTTTTTAAACACGACACACAAGGAAAGGAGGGGAAAGGAGGGTAAGGAAGGGACACTAACCACTGGGATAAGAAAGGGCAGGTGGAGAGAGGAAGATGTAGGGTGGACCTTATTGAGGTAGGTCGCAAGCAATTTGGGATGCCATCTGGAAGGTTAATAACCAGAAACCAGGAACCAAGAACAGAAACCTGCACAATTGTCCTGTTGTAAATCTTGGAAATCCAAAACCAGAATGAGGATCAGCTCTGGGGTGTGGCCTTTTATAGGTGTGCAGGTGCGCACTTCAGAGACACCAGCACTCGTCGCGGACATATATCAAACACCAAGAAAAGGCTCAAAAAGTTCCAAAAAGTATGTAGATGGGCAGGGGCAGGCACATTGTATTGGACATGTGTAATGGTAAGCTCTTACTGTAAAATACCTTGGATTGCTCAAAAACGCACTTTTTATATGCTTGGAGGCCCAGACAGTTTCTGCAAATAAGGACACACCCTCAGCTTGGGTGCAGGCACGTTATGACATTGCAAACACGTTCGCGAATGGGATGGCTGTCTGCAGGACACCAAATGTGTAGGGATGGTTGTGCGCATGGGCGCAGGTGTTTTTCCGGACAGTGTCCAGGTCCCTTAACTAATCAAAAGTGTGACACACTTGTGACAGACAGTTGCGGACAAGCGCGATGTTCGTAGGACTGTAGTGTATGATGCGCATGTGTGCGGGTGTTCTAGGAACAGTGTTGAAGTCCCCGAATAAAATACATGTGCGTCAAAACTTTGCAGACAGGCAGACGGATATGTGTTCTATGGATATATTCATTCTGGTTGCGGACATTACGAACAGGGGGGTGTTCCTAGGACACCCCCATTTTGGGTGATTGCGGACAGGCAGGCATCTTGTGTGTTCTAAGGACACCTCCATTGTAATTAGGAACAGTACAAACAGGTATATTGTCCCTAGTACCTGCCCATTTGGGTTAATTGCAGACAGGCCGACATCTTGTGTGTTCTAAGGACACCGCCATTTTAATTACGAACAGTACAAATAGGTATATTGTCTTTAGGACACCCCCATTTTGGTTAATTATGGACAGGCGGACATCTTGTGCGTTCTAAGGACACCTCCATTTTAATAACGGACAGTACGGACAGGTATAGTGCGTTTAGGACACCCCAATTTTGATTACTTGAGGACATAATGGACACCCGCGCTGTCCATGAACACCCTAACTGCCTTTTAAAAAAAAATAAGACACAGGCATATACTAAGAACACACATAAAATGTTATTATTGTTTAACAGTATAAAAATTATGAAAGAGAGGGGGACACAGAAAATGAAACAAATATAGGGGTTTGGACATGATGTATGGGAGGGGATGAAGGGATGAAAGTCTCATTGTAATGTTTTTCTTGCTGGGGAGGGTTTGGGGATAGGTGGCTGGAACATGGAGAGGGGGAACTGGTACATGTGGACAGTCATATTTAATCTTTTCTGTAATGTGGTCCTCAACAAGCTGTTCTAGAAGATTGAAATTTTTCATTAACATATCCATTTGTAGTTCCATTCATTTCAGAGGATCTTCTAATGTCTCACTTGGTATATTATACTTATTGTCTGTATGGTCTGTTAAAAAAATATAAATGTTAAGTACACATAATGTAATGGTTGTTAATTGGTTTATATAGAGAAATGTTGTGTCTACCATTAGTATCATTGTCTTCACTCATTTCCTCTTGTGGGAAATTTTCTTCCAGCCATTCCAAAGTACTGGACATTTCTGTGTAAAAAAAAAAAATGTTTTAGTGTACCTAATACAGAAAATATATAAATATATAAAATAAATGTAGTGTACTTACTAGTCTCTTACAAACTTTTGGTGTTACTGCTATTTAGGTATGCTCTTGCTTTTTTGCGGTGCAGTTTCTGTGAGGTAATTCTGTTGGAGGCATAATTTTTTTTGTGTGTATTGCATTATATTGCAAACGTTATTTCAGTGGATGGTTGGTATCTTACATGTACAGTTTCCACTTCTTATTTATTATTTATTTATTATTAAATGTTATGTATTTATGATGTGCTTTTTGAACATGTTTTGTGTTTTTATTGGATGATACAATAATGTAACCCTTGAGTTTTTGCAGTCTTGATTGTGACCTTGTCCATCCGCGGACATGCGCAGGGTCCGTGGGCATGAAAATCACTAGTTCGGCAGGGGGTTCAGTATTTTCAATGTTATATGTATGTAAGCTAAGGGAGTCTTAGTAAACATGTATAACATTTACATTATTTATATCTATATTCAGTGAAAAGAACTTTGTTAAAGGGACATTATGGTTAAGTTGCGCTACTAAAAACCTATGAAATTCAGTGAAAACAACTTTATTAAAGGGACGTTCTGGTCAAGTTGCGCTACTGAAAACCTATGAAATTCAGTGAAAAAAACATTGTTAAAGGGACGTTATGGTACCAAGTAAAACCAAAAAACCCTTGAAATTCACCAGTTATGGTAAGCTCAGCAACCATAACTCATGCCACCACTGTGCACTGGTAAGACTAACACTCAGGACATCAAAGATGACATATAGGTGCTTATTACATCTTTATGTTTCCCTTTAAATAATGTTGTCACTTCCAATTAACTTTGCCCATTATACAACTCAAACTACAAGTCCCATAATGAAAGAAAAAAACACAATTGAACTTCAAGATTCAAAATGGTGACATGTATATCAAATAAACATATAAAATACTGTGCTTTTGGAAATATTTCTTTTTGAAGGATTTTGAAGAATCTTAAAAAATGCATATCTGCATTTACAGCAGCACTGTTACACTTTTTCATAAAAAAGAAAGTAAAAGCAGATAAAATAGATGTAAACACCATTTTCAATGTGCACTCAGTGTGTGCCATTTTAATATAATGACATATATACTTCCTAATATATCCCATTCCAGTCTTCAGCTGCTTATGCAGTCCTACTTTTTTCTCTACATTCCGTGACTTGTACTCCAACTTTCACAATGGGAAAAGTGGAACTACAAGTCCCAAAAACGCAAACACAATATCTAGGACTATATAAATAGATCAGAATGCATCATGCTGGCAAGTATGCATATACTACTAACATATTAAACTTAGACACACCAAATACCATTTAAAAGTGTACTACAAAACTTTTCCATCAACTTTTCTTCTATTTTACAAAATGTTACAGAACTTCTATAAATGCACAGACGCATTTCTTAACTTTCATGAAAATGCTCTTAAAAGCAACCATTTTTAACCATCAACCAATTTTATTATCTGATTTTCCCCAACACTCCTCCTTCTTTCTTTCATAAATATAAACATTGCTTACTAAAATTACTTGGAGTTAATCACTGGTTATTGGTTGATACAGAAAGGTTTTGAATGAATAACCACACTGATATCAATGAGTGGCTGCAGGTTCCTCTGTTTTGGTTTATGTACTATTTTTGCCCAGTCTGCTGTCTGTCCACTAGGGCACGCAAACCATTTTTGTTGTGTACTAAAAGTACTTCGCCATTACCACATATCCCCATTAACTTTCTTTCACAGTTACAGGAAAGAGCACATTACCGAAGACAACATCCGAAAAACTAATACCATTCACATCCAACAAAGTAAGTATGTATGTATTTACAGCAGCACAGTTCTACTATATATCACTCTAGATTACTCTTTTCAAACTCACATTTCTTTCAGTCTAGTCCATTATATTCCACCCTTCACACTCTTACTATTCCCATCTACACACCACCATTGCAACACCCATTCTTTTGCTCAAAACAGCAAAATAACCCTACATATTCTATCACACCATGACTCCCTTACTCACTAACCCAACACCATCACACCTCTGCAGACTCTTACTCTCACAACTTTCCCAACCACACCAAATGTACCCCCTCATAATCAAACAGCACTCTATTCATCTCTACAATCACACCCACAAACCCAGGCACCATACATGCATATCCATGGAAAACTTTCTCTTTTTCCAAAAAGACACACCAAAATGCCTACTAAAAAGCAACAGCATAGAAAAAACTGAAAAAAATTGAGCAGATAAGAAAGAAAACTACACCATATAGTCCTTCACCTCTAAAACAATGTATAGAACACATTAAAACACAGAGCTACTAACCTCACTCAACAAAACTAAACCAGCCACGACTGAAAAGTAAAAAATATGCAGAAAGAAAAGCTGACCTACTAAAAATCTAACCCTCCATCTACCAGTGTTAACATAGTCACGGTAAAGTTATCCAAAAAATGTATGTTACAGAAAATGTTCGACCATGGAGTTCTTCACAATCTTATAAAAACATTCATGATCTACCCCTAAAAACTACTGCAGGAGACTAATCCTTTTCTACTAAAGAGAAATTGTTTGTACTGTTTTTAAACAGAATGAAACCACTAAATAAATTAATCAATACATTACAAAAACTACTTCAAAACATGCAAAGTGTCTGTAATGGTGAATGGTTAAACAAAAGCAGCACAGAACCATATTTAAATGAAGAAACTTATAAACAAGAAAACTAATGGTTGAGAGTTTGACATGGTGGAACACACCATTATGCCAAAAGAAACCCTTATAGAAAAAGAAGTCCCCAACACACATTGAACCAAATGCTCCTTTCACCCAAAAAAAACATCCAGTGTACAAATGGACATACAGCTCACTGTGTAATGTACGCCAATAATCCTTTAAATCTTTACGACAATTCCTCAATCACTATGTGAAACTAAAAGACAAAAGTCGAATTAAAGCTTTACAAACCATAGACTCCTTTTCTGTGTGCAGCCACAATGGTCTGTGAGGGCATTCATTAACTGCATTTTAGGAACTGCATGAAAAAGCAATTTCCACCACATCAAATACACGGTTCTACTATAAGGAATCTTGTGCATCGATTATACTATGGAAAAAGTCTTGCTCTAGAACTGCAACATTTAAATAACATTCTTCTACATGGAACAGCCAAAGAATGTCTTCAGAAATAGAGCACATCCAACAAAAATATGTTGGAGCTGAAGATCACTTCGAAAATTCAGTACCTTCAGAAAACATTACCAATTACCTCATAAACGCTGTCCTAATAAAGACATACAAAAAAAATAGCTATGTTTCAAAACACATCTGCTGAAATACCAGACCTGATATGTGTCTGTTGTCGCAGAACATTTTATAAAAAGAACACAAAAATAGCAGGTCTAGTCTACAAAATAGAAGACAATGAAGAATCCCATTAGTTCCAATTAGCTTTATATCTAACAGCAGAAACTAAATATAAAATAACTGACTCTCCAACAGTTTGCACGTACGGCTTGACAATAACCAAATGCCATCATGTTCTATCACTAATAACTTCCGAAAGCTCTCCAACAACTTTATGGGGGTAATTCATAGAATTCAGCGCACAAGTGGTGCACGTGGCTGGCGCACAGTGTGCGCATGCGACTTTCTGCGCCAGCCGCGTGTGCTAAAATCCATTCCTGCGCACAGCGTATTTATGGATTTTAGCTTACAAAACCAGCCGTGGCGCAGAGTGGCGCAGCAACCCTGCAGCAGCGCCAGTTACGCCCCAAGCCATCCCCGTGCGCCATGCACAGTGCACAAATCCCGTACATGGCACACATGCCCCCAACCATGAAAACACCTGTTAAACTCCCCGCTCACCCCTCCGAATACACGATTGGAGCGGGGTACGTGTATAACTGGGGTTCGTGGGAAGTTTCACATGCGATTGGAGCAGAGTACGTGTATTACTGGGGTGCGCGAGAAGTTTCACACACGATAGGCCCTGTGTGAGTGGGGTACGTGTATTTCAGGGGTGCGCGGGAAGTTTCACACGCGATTGGAGCAGGGTACGTGTATTTCGGGGGTGCGCGGGAAGTTTCTCACACGATAGGCCCTGTGCGAGCGGGGTACGTGTATTTTGGGGGTTCGCTGGAAGTTTCACATGCGATAGGCCCTGTGCGAGTGGGGTAAGTGTATTTCGGGGGTGCGTGGGAAGTTTCACACGCGATAGGCCCTGTGCAAGTGGGCTACGTGTATTACTGGGGTTCGCGGGAACTTTCACACGTGATAGGCCCTGTGCGAGTGGGGTACGTGTTTTTCGGGGGTGCGCGGGAAGTTTCACATGCGATTAGAGCAGGGTACGTGTATTTCGGGGGTGCGCTGGAAGTTTTTCACGCGATAGGCCATGTGCGAGTGGGGTACATGTATTCTGGGGGTGCGCGGGAAGTTTCACATGCAATTTCGCTGTCAGAGCGGGGTACGTGTATCCAGTGGGGTGCGCGTGGAGTCCCACACGTGAATTAGCACTGTAGGTCCTCCCAGGTGTCCCGTCTCCCCCTCTACGGCCCCTGCAGGCAGCCCACACCACAGGGGACTACCCTGCACCCCTGGTGATGTGCTGCAGGCAGTCCATCCACCATGGGCATGCCCCCCAGCCATGCCACATGTCAATTTGCACTAATGATCACCAACTCATGTCCCCCAGCACCCCCACCCCCAGCATTCAGGGGCACCTGCCAGCAGGCCCCCACACATGTCCCACAGCACCCCCACCCCCCAGCAGTCAGGGGCACCTGCCAGCAGGCCCCCACACATGTCCCCCAGCACCCCCACCCCCCAGCAGTCAGGGGCACCTGCAGGCCCCCACACATGTCCCCCAGCACCCCCACCCCCAAGCAGTCACGGGCACCTGCCAGCAGGCCCCCACACATGTCCCCCAGCACCCCCACCCCCAGCAGTCAGGGGCACCTGCCAGCAGGCCCCCACACATGTCCCCACGTCATGACGATCCTCAATCATGGGCCTTATGGCCAGCAACATCACACCCCACGCCACCCCAGCCCAAGACCCAACCAAGTATTGCATCAACCCGCATAGAATTGCCCATTACATGATACAACCCAAATGGCAAGTATGTAAATGAACACATGTCTGTCACACACACACAATGGGTACAAGTGAATGTGAAAACCCACATCATGACATGCATGAAATCAATGAGAGAATACCACACATCGAAGTATGAAACAAAAATGTATTGAACCCAAAATGAATGTAATGAAAAGAAAACACACAATAATGTGAAGAAGAAATAAAACGCAGCATGTCCGGAAAATAATCAAAAATATGAAATCAGAATCCAAAGAAATCCAAATGAAAATGTGTCCAAAGTCTCAGTCCAACAAAGCAAATCCAAGGGAAAAAAATAAGTGAAATCCATTGCTCCATGGTGAAATAAAAAAAAAAAGACAAATCCACTGTTCAACTATATACAAATAACCAATCCAGGGTCCATGAGCCCAACAAATGAAATGAAACCTACAAAAAAGACTACCTAATAAAGAACTATATACAAAAACGTGGTGCATTGTCCAAGCGCCCCAAAATTAACAAAACAGAAAGTAAACCTAACACTATCTAACTATATACAATGGCGGCGGGCAAGTCCTGCGGCTCACTCTGTGCTGTCCCGGGCCAGGTCATCTCGAACTCCATGTCGATGTCCCGGAGGCGGGCCTCTGCCCTGGCCCCGAGGTCTCGCAGGGAGGCACTCATGGCCTGTTCCAACTCCCTGCGAGTTGCCTCAAGGCACTCTGCCCGCCTCAACGCCCGACGCATGGAGAACTCTGCCCTGAACATGGTGAGCCACGCCTCTTCCGCCTGCCGCCTCTCCGCATCTATCCGCTGGCCCAACCGCTGCCACACGGAAGACACTCCCATTCCTGGGTCCTCCTGCCCTCTGGCCGATGCCTGCCCCTCCAATGTTGATGGCCCTGAGCCATCATTGCTCCCACCTACAAACTGCTCCTGCTGCTGCTGCTGTCCATGTGCCCTGTTCGATGGTGCCTGCACATCCTCCATCAGCTGGTCTCCAGTTCTGGTGTCCACCCCTGCTGGACCGCCGACTCCCGACTTTGGCAGGGATGTGAGCTCCACCAAGCAGGCTGTGTTGGTCGGGCCAGGTCCACAGGGGGCCCTGGTGGAATCTGGGCCGGAAGACGGAAGGGAGAATGACTGGTGCATAGTCTCCACAGAGGAGGAGAGGTCCACCAGAGTGCGCGACACATGTAGGAACCCACCGACCAGGGCCCCTCCCAACAATGCCACGTCGCGACGCTGCTGTTCATGATGGCGTGCGTTCTCCGCCCAGGAAGAACACACATCATCACGAATGTCATGGGTGCGCAACGCGACACCAATCAGGACGGAGCCCATAAGTTCATGGGACCCCTCATCCGCAGGTAGTGGAGAGGCAGATGACATGGCACTCACGCCTACCTGTGGACGGGCCTGGGACGGGGCATCCCTGATGGTGCATGGTGGTACAGTCACAGTGTCAAGGACAGGGACATGCACAGGCCCCTCCGCGGTGACCTGTGCTGCCTCCTGACCCTGGCCCTGGACTGCACCACTTGCACCAGTGGTACTACCCCCACCAGGTCCCATGCGTGCCTCAGAAGCGGGCTCCTCCTTCTCTGTGGAGACCACCAACCTGGATGTCTCCGTACTGTCTTCCGCCATTGCCCCTGTGGGGGCTCACCCGCCCCTTCCGCCACAGCCGTAGTGGCAGACACGGCACCAGCCCCCTTGCTCCCGGATGATGGCAAGTCCTGGGAGGGTGGCTGGGCCTTGCATCTCTGCCCGGTGGAGGCATCACCGCCACTTCGTTCCGTAGCGCCGTCTCCGCCCTCTTCTTCACTTGACGCTGCGCAGAGGGAGACATAGAACACAATCATCAGGGTACAGTACAACATTCCCCTAGACAAGAAGCAATAACACATGAGTTGCAGTGTCTAACGTCACTTCCATCCTGTCCCTTCACAACACATGGGTGAATGCACGCAACACACATGCATGAACAGGCACAGCGCCTGCAATCAACATCAGCATCAATGTACAAGGGCCTCTATTAACCAAAATCTTGCCTTCAAACTCACATGCATCATGGCTCACACTGATCCCATGCACACACATCACTGGAGGGTCATGCATCATGCCTTGCACACCACAGACACAGTGGATTGACACAGTGCATACAACGGTGACCGCACTGCATGAGTGAATGTACACATCATCACAGACATGTGTCATGAATCCATGGCGTACCTAAGTCACACACACAGTTCTCAGACACACACACATGTGCACCATACATTTACATAACAGTAGCACCCATCCCTCACACCCCCACCATGTGCAAGAACAGACACTGGCATGCTTTCATGTGTGCATTTGCCATACAGCTACCCTTGTTGCATTGTAACTCATGCACCAACTATGTGGTTCACACATTACTGGTCTCACATGCATGACCATGATGTCCCTGCACACACACATCCATACATGGCCTGTCACACATACAGGCAAGTATCAGACTACCAGCACACTGCAACATGCCCTGTCTCACACACCAATGCTTGGCCACTTACCGCTCAACTCCAGACGGGTCTTCCTCTGCAGGATCTGGGTGTGGAGCGCTGGGCCTACGCGTTCCAGGACCCTCATCTGGATGTCACTCATGCTGACCCAGCCCCCCTCCGCGAGGCGCCGGACCTTTTAGAGGGTCCTGGACCTCAAGTCCTTCCAGCGCTTCTTGACATGCTTGATGTCGCGGGTTGCCACCCGCTCCGCGTTGATGCCAACCACTATGTTGTCCCAGATCCTCTCCCGTCCTTCCTTGTTGGTACGTGATGTTCCGAAGAGGGCATCAAAATGCCCCAGGACATGCTCCACCAGGACACAAACTTCCTTCACACTGAAGCTGGTGGCCCTCTGCCTCTCTGGCTGGGGGTCGCCAGTGGTCTCAGATGGTGTTTGCCCCAACATGGCAACCCCCGAGACAGGCGTGGGTGGGCAACTGGGTCCTGGGGCTGGGCTGTGGAGCGATGGTATCCCAGTCGGGAGTCATGTGTTCCAGCAGGAGTGGACACAGCAACTGGAACCCTGGCTGACGTGCAGGCACCAAATAGCAGGGCACGTGGGCAGCAGGCAGACAGGCAGCAGCAGATGGCAGGTGGGAGCGTGCTCGGGGCTCTGGGGGGCAGTAATTCAGCCTTCTGGGCAGGAGCATGGTCTTCCGTGTGTTGTTGTGTGGCCAGCTTGATACGGAGTGATTTGGCACGTGAAAAAATTGCATGTCAGCGTGTAATTGGAGGAAAGGCCCTTAGCGCGTAAGTGCGTCAGCACATGTACGCGATTTTATTGGACCAAAGGCCCTTAGCGCGTAAGCGCTTCTGTGACGTTACACGCGCGGGCGTTTCCTTCGTGACGTGGGCATAGCGGTTCAGCGCGCGCGAAAAAACTGCACGTCCGTGTGTGAATGCGTGTAATCTGAGGAAAGGGCATGCGCGCGTAAGTGACGTGACGTGCGTGGGCGTTTCCCTCAGCACGGGTTAAAGGTGAGCGGGGCCAGTAGTTAGCTGTACCTGCCTTTCGTGGAGACCGACGTGTGTTCCTGCTTCATGTTGTTTCGCGCACCATCACAACTTCACAGCATATCTCTTCTTTTGGCGGGGGTATTGGCTAAGTGTGTTTTTCTACATCACGCTAGTCAGACGGTGAGCCGCACATGCTATTTTTCCCACTGCGGGTGCCCCTGTGTATCACACCCGTCTTCGAGGTCATAGTAGCCTGCGTGTCCCACGCATACACGTTTTTCGTGTTACTGGGTGCCACCGTGTACTGCAGGAGGTTGATTCCACGCACATAGGCTGCAGGGTTGCGTGCATGGTTTTACTGCAATTTTGGGGTGCCTGAGCATTGCGTGACCCATCACTACATCACCGGGGTCACATACAGCCTTGCAGGTGCATGGGGGCTGTTAACATCTTGCATCCCACACCCTTCACCCCAATTGCCCAGGTCAATTGTGGTGTACACCTCCCATTGGCACTACTCCATCTGTGCCGGCACTACTACATCTGTGCCATGGTTGGGAGGCCACCAAAGGTGATGGGCGCCTCAGCTGGGCATCCTCCTCGTGGCGGGCGTGGTCGGGGACGTGGCCGGGGTGACCAGGGAGTAGGGGGACTCCAGGGTGTCCAGGGTGGCCGCAGAGGGGGAAAAGGCAGGGGTGCGCCACTTGAGCACGATGTTGTGCCATGTGTCTGTGCAATCATGCCACCACCCCCTGTGGTTCCGGGAGATGCAGCCTCTGCATCTGGCACTGGTGCCAATGTGACCCGGCAGTCTGTTTCATCGACTGCCACGGGCCCAAGGGTAGTGGTAGCTGCAGGTGCAGCTGTGGACACCGCCACCCAGGCTCAGGGTCTGCCAGCACAGGTTGCGTTGGCGCTTGAAGAGCCCTTGTAAGATTTCCAACAGGCCAGAAGGGAAACCGTAGGGGCATGCATGGCTGCCCTGACCAACACATGTGTCCCTGGGGCAGTTATGTCATCTACTGCCCCGAACAGCTGGGTGTTGGCAAGTGCAGGGGCAGATGCACCCAACAACACTCCATTTGTGAGTCTGCCAACCAGGACAAGTGCGGTCAATGACCCTGCCACAGTGGATGTTGCTGCGCAGGGTCCATTAGAGGTCACCCAGCTGCCACTGACACAAGTCAGGCTTTTGGTCATCCCTCCACCTGCCACTCACTTGGCTCAATCCACCGAACCCACTGCCATACTGATCAGGGTGGCATTAGCCAGCCAGGGTCTCCGCCACAATCCAAGAGGAGGAAGGTTGCACCTGCAGCAAAGGCTGGGACCCCACACACAGCCACAACCTCTGGCACATCGAGGAAGAAGAATTTCTGCAAACAGGAACTGAACTTCCTCGTGGATTACGTGCGGGACCACAGCCGTGACATGCTAGAGGGTGCTAATTGTCAGACTACGGCTGCCCACCGTGATACCCACTGGAAGCAAGTTGCGGAACATGTGAGTGCATTCGGCCATGTGGTGCGCACGGCACAAGGGTGCAAAAAGCTTTGGAATGACCTCAAACGTAGCACTAAGGCTAAGCGTGCCTCAAATTACAACTTGACTCTGGTGACTGGCAGTGGGCATGCACCAGAGGAGGAAGACCTCACTCCGCATGAGTCACTCGTTGCAGAGTTCATACCATCTGAATCGGTCGAAGGAGTGGGAGAGATGCCGGACTTTAATGCCCAGTCCAGTAAGTGTTGATGCGTGTTTGTTGAGAACGTGTGTGTTTTACTTGTGTGATGTGTTGTGCATGACTGACACTACATGTCACGTGTACATGGTTCTGATGTGAAAGCAATGCAATGTTTCCCTGATGCATGTCTACTCTGCTGGATGGTGGACATGTGGAGCAGACAAGGACTGTCCACATCACCACTATTGCACCCCACTCAAATGCTGGTTAACAGTATGCCCCTCTGGTCCATGTTCCAGCTCACTGGCACTTCTGCATGTAGCGTGGGGTGTCCTTCCTCTCAGCCCAGGGACTTTGCATAGCATGACTGACGTGCATGTGTCCTCTGCCTGCAAGGGGGTACTCAATGTAGGCATGCTCCCTTGCCCCTCAGCCCCCCGCTCTGCACCCCAATTCCACCTTAGCACTGGTCTGCTACAATATTGCCATTGGGTACTTCCCTGTTCATGCCTCCTGTGTACATGCTAACATCCAGCTGCCAATCTGCCAGACATATGCTGTGTGGTACATCCATAGTACTTGAAGCAGGGTGTCTCACTTGGACTGTGCAGAGGTCAGATGCCCCGCAGGGACATGAGTGCCCATTCATGCTCCATGTGCATTCCATGCATGCCCCTATGTGTCCATGACTGGATGATCACTGTAATACAAGTCCTGGATGACCTACATTGCATGGCATTTCATCTGCCTTCCCATGTCAACTGTGACTCAGTACTGCGTTGCACACAGGTTTGGGGTCTAACAATCTGTGTGGGTCACAGGCCTCAGCCTGTTTAATGGCCAATGACTCTGTCCAACTGGTGTAGTGTCTTATTCACACGTGGGTGTACTCCTGAGGTTTCATCATGTGTCCTGCTTACTGTCCCATCATCATTTGCTGTGTTGTCACTTGACTCACATGATGCTGTTGATGCTAGTCAACACTGTCTGTCAATACACAGGTTTATGGTCAGCCTTTTGATACCATGCTAGGCATCCCTACTTTTGCACTTGGGGGGAGGGGTGGTTTGCTTGTAGACATGCTACCCATTGAATGCACATTGCACGTGATGCCTGAAGTTGACCTTGCACTACCTTCACATTTTCTGACACACACCATGAAGTCCTTGTACATGTAGATAGTGAGTAACATACATATTTGCTGCACTGCATAGACCCACTTCAGTGCAAACTGCCATCTTTCCACAGGTCTAATCACAGAAGCAATTTCAAGTTTACCCAGCATGCATGCCAGGTTCTATTTTGTGTGTCACATGTCTGCCTGATGTGTTTGTTGTCGGTGTGTGTGTGTGTTGTGTGCTTCTAACATGTGTAGTTGTTAGGGAGAATTCTCTGTTTAGGCTGAATTTCCTAACCTAGTGAGTCCCCCAGCAGCTTTGCTGGATTTCGGGAGTTTGTTTTTTTCCATCCTGCCAAGAGTGAGACTCTTTTTCTCCCACTCTTGGACATGTATGCGTGTGATTCCTTCGAATGTCAATGTGTTCTATGGGCTATGGGGTCTTTTACTCCATATGGTCTCATATGTTTTTCTATGTGAGTTACACCGCACCCTACGTGCCGTAACACGGGGGCGTCCTAGCGGATCCCCCACCATAGACTCCATACCCGGGGACTGACTACCGTCTCCCCGGGCATGTAAAGTCACCATTGGCTTTACTAGACCTAAAATTTACTAACAGAACTAGTACAAACCATCTTATTGTGGACGTACTAGTAGGAGTAATTCGATTACTCCTGGATCTGTTACTCGAGGGGGCACTGTCCCGTCCCCCCTCGTTGAGTTTTGGCTGGTGGCAGTGGAAACTACTTGTTATGATCGACCCCGGACCTAACCCTATGGGATTCGTCCCATTGTTGGAGATTGATACTTTTCCTCGTTAATCTCTAACGTACCACCGGTCTACTTATCTTAAATGAGTTTACCGGATGGTATTTTCTGCCAGAACTCGGTTTTTAAAATGGCGTCTGTGTTCGTCTCTGTGACTCCTAAACCAAAGGTTGAGCCCTTTGTTCCACTTTTGGCGGGCTCTGTACAGAGGCCCTCCAAAGTGGTGCCATTCTGTTTGGGTTACCACATGGGTGTGGGAGGGGGTTTAGGCACCCTGGACCGAGTTGCCTTGCCAACTCTGGCCGCACTCTGGAGTGATTGGCCCAAGTGGTGAGCCTTCCCGCTCACCACTTAGCATGTGTTGATTGACAGCTAGGCTGAATGAATGGGGGTTTTCTGCATAAAAGCAGGGCTTTTGGGACTGGATCTTCAGAAGTCGCCACAGGACCTAAGAATCCGACGAAGGTAACGCTGAGCCGACCTGCACGACGACACCTCCGGTGGAGCCCTGAGGAACCGACTCACCACTTCCCGACGACAGAGGAGATCTCCCTGTCGGAGAGTCTCTTCCCCTGACTGGTGGGAACAACCAGTCCCCTCTGCTTTTTATTCGCCTCAGGACGCAGTGGTCGAATTGCCCATGCAGAAGCACCTCGGCAACCGGATAGCCACTACCCCTGTACCGCGACCAAAAGGTGGTGCCTTGTGACGGAGCACTCCGCGGCTGGTCTCTTCCCTGGTGGTGCACCGGACTTCACTTTCTTCGATGACGAGAACCTCTCTACTCTTGGCAAAGACCCGACGTGCATCCACCACCAGGAACAACTGCCCCCGCCGGAGCTGCCCTCTACAACAAGGTACCGTGTCCGCCTGGCTTCCCTTTCGATCGGTTCGAGTGAGGTGTCTTAATCCTCTCTGTTCCGTTGGGTCGCCTCCAAGCTTTTCTCATTCGTTGTTCTGAACTGGTTCAATCTGCCGATAACAATTTGCTACAAAGACTTGAATGCATCTCCACTAGAGACTTTTTGGGACATCGCGCCTTGCCTCTCTCCGAGTGGGCCTGGCCTCTGAACTGTACGATCTATTGTGGTTCTTGCCTTCCTGCCCTGCATTTTATCCGCGTAGGATTGAACTGTGTTGATTTCATAACCTGCCTATCTTTTTCTCTCCCGTCCTAACAAATATTAGAGTGTCATCTAGGTTGAGGTATACACCTCTGTCTGAAAATAAGTGTTGCCAGTAGAACCTAGAGTTGTCGAAATATTGCTAGGGGGATTGATCGTTTCTTCTTCGTAGAGTAATTGTGTTTGATTTGTTTGCCGTGACTTGCCATAGTGTTTTTCCTAGATGTTTTGTTATAAATAAATGCCTTAATATCTTTACACTAAGCCTCGTTGCGTGTTTACTTGTCTTGCTGAGAAGAATTGCCCTATCTTGTATACTCCACATACTGCTCAACTCTTCTTGAGGGAAGTCTGACTGCTCAGCCACAGCTACCAAGTGAATCTGTGTGGTACAGACTGCTACCAAGTAGGTTCACCGCCCAACACCTGTAGTCCTAAATCTTTTGCAGTGGTCCCAGAGGGAACTGCACAGGTTTCCGCCTAACAGTAGTGACCTTTTTCCTCTCTATTTTTCAGTTGATGACGCAATGGAGCCGGAGGATGGTGTTGTCATGCCAGGCACAGGGTTGTTATCACTACATCAACCCAGCACAAGTGGGGGTCGTGGTGTGGTAGGCCACGAAAACCCTCAAGTGCTACAGTCCATCTTGTATCTGGCTGCCTATGAGTCCAGCCCTGATGAACACTCTGACGACCATGTCGAGTTGGATGAGCATCAGGTCCATATGTCAGGTGCAAGTGATTCTGATGTGGACACTCCTCTGTCCGCGACACATGCACTGAGGGGTCAGACAGTCTTGGAACCTCCGCCCGTGGTGGATCGGGATGCAGGGTCACCCTCCACACCAGTCATTGATGTGCCTGGGACATCACGTTGACGGGGGCATGTAGTCGTGCAGCCGCGGGCGGTGCCAGCACAACGAGGACACCCGGTCCTTGGGTCCCGCAGTGGTCAAGCCTAGCAACGCGGTCGCCGCGCGCAACCGCTGTATACTGAGTGGGAGGAAACATTACTGCAAATTCTGAACTCCAGGGGGCAGCAATGGAGAACATCGCTGAGAGCATGGAGCGTGTGGCCCGATCTGTGCTCCCCCCTTCTAGGCAGGTGCTTCTCCAGCAGCAGGCGGCACGGTCCACGGCCCGCTCGCTCAGGCTGGGCATGGCGGCCTCAGACAGGGAACACCAGGCTGAAATGTTGTCTCTGCGTGAAGCAATTGCTGCTCACGCAGAGGCACACATGGAGGCCCTAAGGGAGGAGTTGTCATGATGCCTACCCGACCAGGTCCAGCAACCCTGGAAGCAGGCATCAAGCTATTTTGAGCAAGCCCAAAAACCCCTGCTAGGGGCTGTTTGGGTGCGGTCCTGGTGCCTATGGCGCCAGGCTCATATGGAGAGCAGTCCTGGCGCCATAGGCGCCAGGCTCATAGAGTAGAACTTACCTGATGCAGACCATGCTGCAGAGCTCCAAGCCAAATGAGGCTTGGAAGGGAATATTTTACCTAGGGACTATTTTTTTACTTGGGTGGGGCTGGGAAGAAATACTTGCCTGGGACTACTTTGGAGGCTATTGAAACCACGCCCGAAGAGCAGCACACGCTTCGCGTTATTCTGCATCCAGCAGCATAACGCTCACCGTGTCTGCAAGCCTGCATCCAGTCTTCTGCCATGCCCGCCTTGAGTCTGCAGCTCCTAGAAAAAGGGAGGAACAGAAGGAGAAAGGTTAGAATATGAGCAAAACCTTCGATCCTTACCTGAATTCCGGATCCACCGCGCCTTCGAGCTGGAAGAAAGATGCATTTTACGCGCGCCGCCTCGCCTGCTGCAGCGCCGTGCTGAACTCACCGGCCTTCGCAGCATCCTCACGACCCACCACATCCTTCTGCACGTTCCCGCCGCTCTCTGGCACCTAAGGGGAACACAAGAACAGCAAAGGTGAGCCAAGGGAATAAAAAGAGGCAATAGTAACTACCCCCATAGACTTACCTGATTACCGCCGGGGGTACTATTCCTCTTCACAGGTCGACGCAGTCTCCATTGTATCCTTGCCGTACGCTGGCCCCTACGGGGAACAAAAGGACAACAAGGTGAGACAAAGGGACAAACAAGGGGAACTCTTCTCACCGCAATAGACTTACCTAATTTTACCGCCAGAGGCATTATTCCCCGAACTTCATATTTTCTCTCCACACCTGAATAAGGGAGCAAGCAACAGGTTACATTCTGGCCTCATTTTATCGAACTGTGTACGATAAGCCAAATCCTTACCTGAACTTCGTCAGCTACCACGAGGAACTCTTTGCTGGGGTCAAGCTGCAAACTGCAAGGAATCGGACAAGAGGGAAAGTCAGACATGTGAACTCTTACGAACTACATACTTTTCGGAGTCATATTGTTCTGGAACTCACCAATTCCTTCGAGCCAGTGAAGCAACTGGTTATCAACACGCCCCTGCGCTCAATGCAGGATGGAGAGCTCATCTTTTCAAACCATCAGGTGAGACTATAAGAGGGAAAATCAAAGGTGATCTGTGGGGAGAACAGTGGGGGTAGGGGGATTTACGCTCAACTCCACGGGTGGTTAATTCCCTTTCTCCATTTGCAGAAGAATATTCCTACGGGCCAAGCAAACGAAGCTAGGTGGGCCAGTCCAGTCCGTCATCTCGGCCCTGCGCGTCACATTGGTGGAGGCCGCAGCTGTCCAGTTCAGATCGATGCCTCTGTGGGAGCCAGGTGAGCATAACAGGAGTATGCTTCCCTCAGATCCACTCTGGGTGTCCTTCTGATGTCCCAGAGGAAGCGAGCAGAGGAGAGGTTTACACAGCTTGAGCGTACCATCTCGGCTGAGCTACATGCTTGCCGGGACGTGCAGCGGTTGTCCAGCCAGGCCTTGCAGGAGGAACTCCGTGTTACACGTGATACCTTGCAAGAGGAAGCACGTGTATCACGGGAGGTTCTGTATGCAGACCTACGTGTCAACGCCACACAGAACCAGGCTCACCCGTCCGGCAGACTTGCTGCCGATGACGGGAAAGCTGCGGCTAGGCGTGGTCATGCTCCTGTGCCACGTCCTCCTTTCCAGGAAGAGCCAGACTCGGACGACAATCTATCTCCCACATAGGTCGGGCTATGCAGGCGTCGAGCCCATGGAGGTTTTTTTTTTCCTCAGCATCATCACATGTGGGTGTTGAGCAGCACCCTGTACCTCCCCCCTTCTGGGTGCCCCCCCCCGGGTTGTATGTGGCCATTTTTGATTTTTCTTTTAGTTTAGTTAGTTAAGTTTCTGTTTGATAGTTAGTTTAAATAGGTAATGTAGGTTTTTCATAGTTAGTGTAATTAGTTAATATAGTTTAAAATTGTGCTTTCATGTGACGGTGTGGTGCTTTGTGGCTTTTGAAAGCATCCACTGTCTGTTCCAGCTGGGCCCTTCAAGCTTGTCTTGTGTATGTGTTTGCTGCTTGGGGTCCTTGACTCACATATGCCACTCCTGCTTCCCTTATCCATGGGCTCGCAAGGATGGTTCGGTGTAACGGCCTATTACACAAGGGCTTTGGACTGTCATATATGTGGCATGTCTGCTGCTGTGGAATGTGTGTTGACACCCCTAGTGGGGACGATTGGGGTGTAATTGACCACTGTTCTTCTTTTGCTAAATGGGGTGTTTCATGATTCATGTGTACATTCATTGCTATGCATTGTGTGTTTCTTATCTTTACTGTACATGTGCTTGTTGCAATTCATGCCGTAGATAGTGTGTTCCACACTTTGGCTGTGAAAGACGGATGATGGTGTGATTTCTGATGTACGTCTCTGAGATGGTCCAGTCATGAAATGCCTGAAGAGACACACAGATGAATCTAAAGCATTAATCATGTGTTTCATGGCCTTTCTGCAGGGGGATGAGCCTCCAGACCACCTTTGTCAGCAGACATGGCCCATTGGACATCTGGAATCTGAACACGTTTGGTGGTGCCGACATGTGCATGTGTGCGCAGGCAGAAGCACAGGGATTGCAATCATACATCTGAAAACTGCTGACCTGTTTCAAGGGACTCCAGGCAAGGTGAGCAGCACAGAGGGGTCACAACACAGCAAACCTTCCACCAGGCCAGTTGCACATGCATGCTTAGTAGCAGTACTGACGGTGACCTTGGACAAATATTGGTGTTGAAGCACACAATACAGCTCAGATGTGTTAGTGGACTGATGGCTAGTTGATAGTGTAAGTTGTCTGGGGCACCTGCAGGGGCAGTGGCACATACTTTCCGTTCCACCATGGGCCATTGAGGCACTTGTATTAGCCATGTAGCGTTCCGGGCCATGGAAAGAAGCAGCTCACAGGGACAGACAGCAAGGGACATACTTGGGTGCAGTGCATTTCATTTCCGAGTGGAATTTGCAACATGCACTGCCTACTTTATTTTGGTCATGGTGGTACACGACTTGTTCTGAAGTCATACTTTGCTATATGCGTCTGTCTGCTTACCCAGGGAACATTGCATGTTGTGCGAATCATGACACATTGGTGTTCCATTTGCCACGCACCCACCGGCGCCTGACTTACTGCATTGACTGTGTATGAACCATCACAGGGGTAATGTTACGTATGGGTACGAAGCATCCACACAAGATTGTCTGTTTGTAGAGTAGTTTGTTACTTTGTGGCATATTTGGTGGTGTGTTTGTGTGTTTTGGGCATGCACAGATTATTAACTGTGGCTCTCTTTGCAGCATTGAACTGCTCCTTTTACCGTACCTGAGAGTGCGCAGGCAGGAGGCCAGCACTCACCCCAGAGATGAGTTTCTCTTTGACTTCCATTTGAGTAATTTGCTGCTATGTGCATGATGAACAAGTTTGGTCTAATTGTGTATGTGTTAATGTGAGTAATACATTTTTGTGCATTCCCTACTTTCCCGTGTCAATCCTACTCTCCTCTCCTGCCCCTCATTCCGGTTATCCAGTATGCCAATGCCTGTCCCGACTGCATATCCCTGACCGTCCTTCCCCACCAGGATCTCAGAGGCCTGTGTGAGTTTTACCTTGCAGGCACCCAGACCACGGTGGGGGTGGTTGGTTTGTGCCACTCCTGCACCTGTACACGGGAGCTGTGACAGTACACATCTGTTCGTGGTGCATCATTCTACGTTATGTACCACACATGGTACACATCCTGTTGTGACATTGTTGTACTGTGCTACCTTGGTTGTTAACATCATTGTGGTAGTACTTGGCCTTTGTGGCGTACTGCTACTTCAAGTCATCGACTGGAGGCTGTTCTGGTTTGTTTTACTGCCTGCAGGCTATTTGCTTGGCTTCTGTGTTAGCCTGCTTTGAGTACTCTTGGATTTGGTGCTTTTGCAAATCAAGGTGGACTCTGAGGGTGCTGGCAACTTTTTACACACAAGGTGGGAGATGGTGTCAAAGGGGAAGGGTGATCCTGTGGCCAGATGAAATTAAAGGATGAGTCTGAATGACCCAGGTGCAGTTGTTCAGTGGGTCGTGGTGATTTGTGAGGGGGTGGGGGGTGTTCTGTTGTTGATAGTTGCCTTGCCCTGCAGTGTGATGGGAACCCTGACATTTTAATTGTGGTATCCTATGTACATGATGTATTCTGCTGATCAATGCCTGTTCATATGTTTTGTTTACCTTTCAGGTGTGAAGGGATAGTTATGGTTTGACATGCTGGGGTGTACACATGGTGAATGTTCACATGTGATGTGTAGAGGACACTGATGGTCACTTGATTGCACATGCATATGTTGAGTGCATGTCCCTACTGACCCACGCACTCACACTATTATCCACTACATGTACAACCACATTTCCATGTCCATGTGCACACTCTGTTTGCCTTCTGGTGCACACTGTGTCCCTGCAGCACATGTTCTATGAACAATTGTGGATCCTGTACATGCCTAATTTGCTTTTTGATGTAGTTTGTCGCTTAGCTGTGATGCTCAGGGTGTGCATCACACACAATGGCTATTCACTGTGCTGTGCACTGAGCCGTGTGTTGCAGGAGGTGGACACGGCACAGAGAAGCTACAGTGTTGATTTTGCAATGCACATTGTGCATCTAGGTATGCATTCATTGTTATGTTACAACTACAACTTTTGGAATACATTTGGGTATGTCTTATATGGGTGGGAGGTTGTTGGTCAGTCATTTCATCTGATTCCATGTCAGGCATCATTGTCTGATGCCAATTTACATTTTTCACATGGCAATGTGTACCTTATTGGTACTGTGTTGGTGTATGGCTATTGCTTGCCATATCATGTTGTGGTTTGGAAGGGTTTGAGTGACATACCAGTGATAATCATGGCCTGTTTTGCAGGTCTGTGTGATTCACACCTTGCATGTGTGCCTTTTGGTCACACAGGATTGCTTGTGTTTATGTAGTTAGGGATGCACACAATGTGGCAATTCCATGGCAACAATCTCAGGGTGGTAAGGTTGTGACAGTTGACTGTCTCTTTGTCATCATCGATTGTCACCTGGTATGTGCCAGGCCTGTGTGCACTCCGCAGGGTTGGGAGTTTAGGTGAAAAATGTGGCCTCAAGCTGGGTCCGGGCTGCCTCGCCACGTGCCCTATCCTCTCCCATGTGCAGCACCTGTGCCTGTGGTTGGGGATGTGGGGGCACCACCATGTCCACCGGTACGCCCTGCCGTGTTGCAACATGGTGCAGGACACATGCTGCCACAATGATCCTGCACACTACTGGGGGTGCATAGAGTAGCTGCCCGCCAGAGTGGTCAAGGGAGCGGAAGCGTGACTTGAGCATCCGAATGTGTGCTCCACTATGGCCCTGGTTGCAATATGGGCCGTGTTGTATCTTAACTGGGGTGGTGTGGTGGGGTTCCGGATTGGCGTCATCATGTGGTTGCTCAGTGGTAGGCACTGTCCCCTGGAGAGGTGACAATGGTTGTGATTATTGGGGTTTGTGTATTTGTGTGTGTGTGACATGCATGCATGTGCACGGGCATTTGTACTCACCTAGCCATGTGTCGCCATGCTGCCCAGCTTCCAGGGCCCGGCTCAGGGCGGACATTCTGTATATGAAACTGTCATGGGTGGAGCCAGGGTAGTTTGCATAGACAGAGTTGATGATTCCCTTTGCATCGCATACCACCAGTACGTTGATGGAATGCCAGTGCTTGCGGTTGCGGTATATGTGCTCAGTGGCCCTAGGTGGACGTAGGGCCACATGGGTGCAATCTATGGCACCGAGCATTTTGGGGAAGTGTGCCACCATGTAAAAGTCCTGGACAACGGCCTGCCTTTCTGCGGGTGTTCTGGGCATGTATATGTGCCTGCGGACTGAGGGGCACGCTGTCATGATTGCCAAGACCTGGTGTAGGCAGCGTGACTGTGTGGCCTGTGAGACCCCACCACTATGGCAGTAGTCCGCTGAAAAGACCCAGTGGCCAAAAAATGCAGGACATTGAGCACCTTCTCCAAGGGGCTCAATGCTTGGGAACAGAGGGTGGGGGATGTAAGGTCATCTTCCCACTCCCTGACCAGGTCTAGGATGATACGGGGTGGAAACCTATACCTGCTATAGACCTGGTCGTCAGGCATCCCAAAAAGGCTTGGCCGTGGTGAAAAAATATGTGCCCTGGCTATTCTCCTCCTCCTGCGGTGTCCCACGATCAGTGCTGCGACAAATGGGGCATTCATCATAGTTGTATATACGTGTTTGTTGTTTGCGTGCACTTTTATACTGCGCAGGGACGTTTCCGCCTGCCTTCGTGTGGCGGACGCGTTGATGCCTGTGCGTGTCTTTTGCCGTGCGTGGGTTTCCCGTATTTGAATCCATGAATACGGGTTGTTCGCGTGCGTGTGGGCGTTCCATGTAGTTCCCTACAGTACTTCCACAGTTACGCCTTCTTTTTCACGCGTTATTCCCCATTCCGCATGTTACGCCCACTGTTCTGTCCACTTTTGTTGTGTGCGCCACGCTATGTGCGCTTTTGCTGTGCGCGTAGCACACGCCATTTGATGACGTGTGTGCCCGCATGCGTCATGCACAGAATTGGTGCACAACCAGTGGGAAACAAGCGCAGCGCCTTCCTTGTATCAGACGCCTGCACATGCGCTTGCTTTCTCACGCTTGCGCCACCTTGTGCCTGCTTGCGCTTGGATTTTCGGCGCACGTTTGTTCCATGAATTGGCCCCTATAATGCAAAGAGTACACCCATTTAAAGCTATAAAACACCTTCAACCAAAATCAGCCAAATTGCCTCCATCCGAGTTACTAAAGGGCATCTGTGGCAAAGTAGTATATTTGCCATTAGATCTGAAAGAAAATATTCAAACTCTAGGAGTACAACGACCAATAGATAAATCTTTGAATATACTAGTTAAGGGTGTGCCAACAAAAGACGAAAAAATAATTGGCAACCACTAGTCGACTTAAACAAAGTTAGACAAGTCCTAAAATATCTAAAAGAAAACAATGAATACTACAAAGATATAAAAATAGATGGAAACTTAAGAGAAATCACCCAAATTATTCAAGACTCAACAGCAACTGCCCAAATTGAACGTGTAGATCCTGTTACTGCAGCCAACATTTTAGACCAGTATTCAATTCACCCACTACACTCCAAAGACGCTACTGGCGATGCATTAGAAACATATCAAATGCATCAAGCCTAAGGATCACCAATGAGCATATGGGAAAACAGTGTTGAAGCACGTTCTTTTCCTCTACTCTTCCCTAGAGGAAAGGGAGGAAATATGATGAAAGGTCCACATAAATTAGTGCATGAGAATATCGCTCTTTAAGAATGTATTCTGAATACCCAAGATTCAGACAAAATGTCAAATACATTTGCCACCTCCTCTTTGAAAGTGACCTAGCAACTCTATGGGCCTCATTACGAGGCCATCGGTAAGGGGTGAACAGTACTTTTAGACTTACCAGTCAACTTGAGTAATTGTGCTGCATGCTGTAGTGCACGTTAGATGTACAGTTACTGTAACTCTTGCCCTGAAGACTAATTTGCAAAGGTTAGGAGTTTACTATAGCAGCACCCCAAAACATACTTGTAACAATACAGCCAATGAGAAAGCTCTTGAGGATAAATAATAATTGCCCTTAACCCCAAATTCTTCATGGCATGCTAATTACTTCAGTACTGCATCAATTCCCTCTTGCTTGGCAAGGTTCTCCAAGGAGGAAAGGACAGACCACGGCATGCAGTCCAAAATAGTGCAGGCATGGGAAGTGTGTATAAACACTCTCAGTCGAGGCCCACAACAGCTCATTTACCTTGAACTTGAAGGAGTGATGGTGGAGTTTGGTGGGCTGAGAGATCACAAGTGTCCACAACATCACAACCTACTTCAAGACTAGCTGCCTGGTTCTGCATCAAAGCACAAAGACAGTGACAATCACGGTATTCCACGAGGCGCTCTTCATCATGGACACTGGTGCCCCATGGCTTCTGTCCCTGCTTAACCTCTGTGGCACATTGTACATAGTCCATCACAAAGTGCTACTCAACACCCTTTCCTCCCACTTGGAATTCAATGCCATAGGTCTTTGATGGTTTGACTCCTACCTCACCAACATATATCAGCTCATCCCAATGGGAAACTTCAAATTCCAAAAAATGCCCAGTTACTGGGGAGTCCCACAAGGCTCTGTCCTATCCCCTGCCATCTTCAACCTCTACCTCTTCCTTCTGGTCCCCCCGTGATGTTCCCTTATGCCCCCCATTCTCGTGTTGCCTGTTTTGCTTGATTCTTCTACCCTGCTCCCTCCTCACCCCACTCAAGCCTATTTCTGCAGGAGTCTGTCCTGATACATTCTGGTTTCACCATCACAGTCTTGTGGACAATGCTGGATTTGACTTTTATGGACTTCATTCATTCATGGTGCGTCACCCTTTCTCAACTCTCATGCTGCACTTCTTTTGCATCTTGCACTCATGGTGGCCCTGAATCATGCTGTTCCCATCTTCATCTTGTATCCTGGCTTGCAACATTATTTGTTACTATTTACTTCTGCAATTGTATTCACTCTCCCCTCTTGCTTCTCCACTCTTTTGACTGCTAACTCTCTGTTCTCTCCTCCTCTCCCTTCTCCCTTTTCCTATCTCCTCCCCTTACTTTTTTCTATGCACTTACTCTATCAGAATTGTCCCTGGACCTAGTATGATAGCAACCTCGTCTGTCTCCTCCTCCCTCCCCTTACTGTTTTTTTCCTCCCCAACCCCCCTCCAGCACTATCTGAAATGTCGTCAGGCCTAATATGATAGTCGCTTGTTTTGTTCCTCCCCTACCTTTCTGCACCCCTCTCCCTCACCTCTTGTTTTTTTTCCGGCTCTACCAGAAATGTTGTCAGGCCTAGTACGGTAGTCACCTGCCTGTTTCCATTTCCTTCCCACTCTCCCTCTCCCTTCCTTATCTATGTTTTAGCTCTTGCACTATCTGAAATGTCGTCACGCCGAGTACGATAGTTAATTTCACATCCTTACTGTTCATGCCCTGTAAGAATGTCATTGTTTTTTCCCTTGTTCCCTCCCTTGCCTTGAAGCGCTTTGAAACACTTAGTATATATGCGCTATATAAATAAACTATCATATCATATCATATCATACATGGAGGCAGTGGGGACACTCTTGGCCAAATTCAACATCAAAATCTACCAGTATGCTGATGACACACAGCTATACCTGAATACTAACTGCCTCAATGATATTCATCCATCAAAACACTGCCTCTCCACCTTTCAGGACTGGAAGTGAAATGCCTACTTAAAAACCAACCTTGCCAAAATAGAGTTGATCCTATTGGGGACCGCCAAATGTGACCAAGTTCACAACTGGCTGACAAGGAAGGACACTGATGTCTTCTTCCACAACTTAATGCTAGTGCAAAGACCATCAGATTCACTATGGATTGTGACCTATCTTCCAAGGTGCAAATCTCCAAGAAGACATAAACAGCATGGTACCGGCTCTCACTCATGTGTCGAATCAAACCGTTGACCCCCCTCAGACTTTAGATCCATCACTCAAGCACTGGTTCTATCATTTCTTGTTGAACAATCCCTGTTACCAGGTATCCCAACCACTACTCTGGTCCCTCTGAAAGCTGTCTTAAATGCTGGAGCATGCCTCATCAAAGGACTGAATAAATTCAAATACATTTCCACTTTTCTCAAGGCACTAAACTGGTTACACATCCATGCTCGCACAAGGCAGCATGCATTAACTACAAATCACTAATGTCCAAGATGCCACCATATATAGCTGAAAAGGTCCACATCTCAGGAGGACAATGCAACACCAGGAGCCAAGCTTTCAACAGACTGGAATCCAAGATGTGCAAGAACAAGAAGACCAGAAAATAAGCATGTTGTGTATGTGTTTCCACGCTCTGAAATAACATTCTCACTAACATCAGGCTGTCTTCATTGACCAAATGATTCAGGAAAGATCTGAAGTCCCTTATGTGATATATGGATGTGTACTCAGCCCTTACTCATCTACAAACCAACAGTGACCCCAATCAGAAAGGTAAAACTGCACAGCTAAGAGATACACCTCTGTTGCCCTTTATGCTATCATGGGCGGAGGGAAAGCTACACTGTCAGAAGGTGTGGGAATGTGAGCAGGAATCACACCAAACTGCAATAGTACATAGTTTCAAAAGAAAACAATGTCCAATCAAGGATCATTAACAATGTATACTTTCATTTAACAAATCAATAGTATACTTAACTACCCAAAACACTACCAAAACACACAATTGTAAGAGAGACAGAGAAATGCAGAATGTAAACATGCAGCACTCTAGGTGCTCAGCTGGGTGAAACAAGCAAGAAAAGCAACAAGGAGTTCCAAATGGATCTGTTTTTCCGGACAACCCTACATAAGGGACTTAGCCAGTAATGCTAGGGCCCCAAAAGGTGGACCAGAGGGACAGGGTTTCTTCAAAGTACTTGATTCCAATTCGCCGGGATGACAATGTGGGTGCAACTAGGTTTGGATATTGCAAGACATACTGGGTCAACTGGTGAGCTGGCATTGAGTTGGTTTGAATGTGGGGGTCAAGCAATTCAAAACAGAGGGCTCACCAGGGTCGGTTCAAAGGTTGAGCTGTTCAAGATTTTGGTAACTGCTGGTTCAGGTTGACTTGTTTTGCGATGCTCCAACATTTCAAGTCAAGGTCTAGCCATTCGAAGCCGTGACCCTTATATTACTGCAGGGGCTCTAGGAAAGTTTATGTCCTCCCAGGTTCTGCTCTCCAAACCCAGGGAGGTTACTAGCAGTGAGTGGCAGGTCCTGGTCCTCAACAGTAGTCATCGACCAATGTGTCCTGGGAGTAGCTATCAAGCAGAATTTAGCTCTACTCTGGAGCACTCCATCACCTTAACTTAAGTGCCAAGGACGAGTATGCACGTCCTTTGTGCATAGACTTGCATAATAGCCTGGCACTTAAGGGCTTTCAAAAGTTAAACTCTCCCAAAAGACATACAGATTAATTATTTTGTTAAGTCCTGTATGGCCAAAGGGGTGGGAGAAACCCTCTTTTATAGGCAAAAGTTCATTAGGGATCAGACAAAACCAAGCCTGCTTTAAAGGGTGCAACTCTTTCCTTGTGGTAAGTGGGCTGTGCATGGGTGCATCATACACACAGTGTTTTGTGATAAAATGAGTGTAGGAGACAGGAAGGAAAGAGAAGTTGAGAGAAAAACAAAATGGTGGAATCCTTCCACAACTTTGCTGACCCTGCCCTTTGTTTCTGCAGTGGGCTGTCCCGCTGGAGGTGTTATCAGACAATCCAAGCGATCAAAATAGAGTCTGTCTTTCAGCATCTTGTCCTGCTGGCTGAGCAGAGACAGACTGTCTGACTAGAGAACACACAACCTATTTTAGATCTGATTTAGACTGACAATGTTGGCATGTGTATGATTCAAATCAGATGTGGCTTCTAATATGTGTCCTAATTACCAGCCCTCATACCCCAAACTCAGCTATGGCTAATGTTTAAAGTTCAAACTGCCACCAGAAGTATCATTTAACATAATTATGTAGTTTTCAAACAGAGGTGCAGATTGAATTGCAATGTCTGCACTGCAATGACTTGAATTTCACAGCACCTCATGGTCCGTAGTCAGGCAAGCAATTGAAGAGGAACTACTGTTTGATGTAGGATGTTCAGTCAGAAATTATGGAAACCCATTTACTTCAGCTGGTTCACATTACTGGGCTGGGAAGTCTAAACAGCATGTAATTGGACAAACGTCCCCAACAGCATCATCCTCTTCCATCAAATCCATGGGCTATATGTTGCCATCATTTATAAAGTTTGATTCCTCTGGCTCCGGAAAACACACATGTTTATGAGTGCGAATATCTGTGCTTGTACCTACAATTTAAAAAATAGTCATAAAAAATGTACTCCGTATTGAGGGCTGCTTTGGTGAGATCAACGGTGCTTTTTCACATTCCAAAAAGGGGACCACTTGTGAGGCTTGTGGTGTGGTGGAAGCAGAGCAGGAGGGATCACATTTTTAAATCCAACAAGCCAGTTCACAATACTCTGGGCTATAAATATGGAAGAAGAACCTGTTCCAGCCGTAGCAGCCGAGACGGTTGTCACACCCAAAGCTGTAGGCAGCCCTATTCACTGCACCACAGTAGAATGAGAAGACGTCTGATTTAGTACAACCATTGCAGGCTCCAAAACATAGATAATTGGGGCTGGGCCTGGATCGAGTAATTGCTCCGTCTGAGGCCCCAGCTGTAATATATTTGCTTGAGGGGGAAAAGTTGACACCAAATGCACCATGGTATCACCAGTATCTTGCTGTTGAGATAAATCAATCACCTGAGGCAGAAAAGGATTAACATCTAATAAATCCACCTCAAGAATCATACCCCCAGTTGCCCCGTCTCCTGTTTCAAAACTTGATTGTAATCTCGCCCTCGAGTTAGTGCTCGCCATATTATTTAAACTTAAGACTTCATGAGCAATAGAACAAACATCAAGGGGGCTCGAAGGGAGAACAGCATTAGTTGGTAAAAGCAGACCGGTTTCATAGGTCGATTTGCTTCCAAGGTCAAATATATTACAGTCACTGGGAGTAGAGTAAAGATGCTCAAACTCTAACTTACTGGAAGTTCACCTATGCCTTTTTTCGCAGAACTGCTACTGCGCACACCGCGCACCTTGCAAGTGCTTTGCACTGAAGAGTGTTTTTTAAACTCCCAGCAGGCGATGAAATCGCGTCCAGTGGAATCAACCTAGAAGGTAGGAGACAGCCAGCAACACCAACCAACAGTAGGGACGGCAGAAATGCTACTGCACACACCACACACTTGTTCAATGCTCTGTTGCTTTCCAGCTATGTTTGCACTGTATACATTAACTACATACATACAACAACTCGGCCTTTGGACCCATACTTACTATTATCTTGCTCCGCTGCCTACATCCTACCCCAATAATGTTTGGGAGACAGAAAACACAGGAAGCAGCCAGGGGGCAGGGGCCTACATCCCTCTTAGGGAACATGGGGACATTATCTGAATGTATGTGGGTATATGTCTTCAAAGGCAGATTGCATTCATTAAGTAAGGAACGTGGCAAAGAAGGGGTGATGCTAGGTAAATAATTCTTGAGTACTATTCTTGACCTGACATCTGAAGCAATGAGATATTTTATTTATTTATTGTGCACGGTTTACATACAATCCTCGCAAAAGAAAAGAACATTATGAGATAATGAGGTGTTCCCCTTCAAAGTGCTAGTGCATCCTATTCTGTTTCAAAATTTCAAAATGTACACTTGTCCTCTGCTATTTTAAAGATGTTCTGGGGATGAACCCTTTCCACTCCCATCTTAGCCCACCAGTGTGGGTTAGAGATCATTCAGTTTACTTATGCTAATTCGGGGCAATTCTGTATGCCACACAACTCACAGATAAATAAACGAAAACATGTATTATACTCAATTTGTAAAGGTCTTTTTGTTGTTGCAGTATTGCACTAGTGCACAGAAAACCGTTGTTGCCTCTCCATATATAACTGTTTTGATATATGCCCAGGGATTGGTTTGGTAGCAACATATGCCATATGTACATATAGCTTCAATACCATATTCTGCATGTAGATGACTCTTACGTGTACCTATTAACCAGCCATATGGGATATAAATTAAAACTCTGAAAAAACATTCATGATCTTTTCCTCCAATTAGAGCAGCAATGTGACCCAGATATAACCTATTCCACGTGGGAGGCCTGTAATTAACACAGATTCGAAGAAGGTATGCGCATGTAGGGCAATCTCACTTTAAACCTTGATACTTCATACACATTTAATAGTCCACAATCATTTAGGTAATTAGTCACATTTTAGGCACTTTGTTTCCTCTAACTAATTAATCAAATTAGGGGATATTCTATTATATGCCAGTAAAAGAATATCTATATTCCTTGCCTAAAGGAACATTATTAAAAAACAGCACTCCATCATTAGTATGTAATATTAGCCTGACCCGAAACCCATACCAGTGGCAGACAATGCAACTAATGCGTCCTGCAGATAATCATTTCAAACTCAGATGGCCTGTTTGCTCGAGTCGTGTCGTCTGTGTTATCTTGGAACACTCCCTTTGATCATTATCCAACAGAATAAAAGGAAGATCTGTTTGCCATTTTTGATTGAAGAAATTGAGGCCCAGTGGAGCCACTAGGCAAACTAGTTAGTTGCCTGGGTTGCTACACGTTGGTGGACAGAAATTTAGGGGGCAGCAAAAAGTGTATATGATTTATTTATAGATGTTCTGTAGATGGGAAGGCTTGAAGTTGCAAATTAAGTAAGTGAGGAATGTTTACACTCCCTCTAACCATGGGGGAATTCTGACAAAGCTTTCAGTGTCATTACCTATACTGTAATCAGGGTGTCCAAGTCGAGCATATGCCCTGTATATGCTCTAATTGTCCTCTGGTTGAGGGAAGCTTGCCCTGGTGCAGCCCATACAGTAGCTGTTCTGTGTCTGGGGAAAGCTTTAATTTCCTCAACAACAGTGTATGTGATGTCTTTGTCAGGGAGACATGTTAATGATTCAAATCACCAGGCCCATTCCATGTGAAGTAAACATGCAGTGTTGGTACCCATGCTGAACATGGTACCTGTCTGAAAGCGGATTGTACAATTGCTGCCCATATGGTATTTGGGATTGTGTTTTTAAGCTTGTGACATTGCTACTGCCGATGCTGTATCTGTTCTCTGGGTGGGACATATGGGTCATATTTTCTGGGTCTGAGAGAATGATACTGGAAAATAAAGTCTGCATGTGTTTGGTTATAGGCAGAATTTACAAGTAAACTATCTGTGTACTAGGTATATCAGAAGCAGTAATGTGTCTGCAGTTGTTGTGGAGGTAAACACGATGCCAAAATCGCCCTTAGAGCTATCGATACAGTCACACTATAGAACTATGCATTAGATAAGCAGGTGGAACGTGGGTCAATCTATCTTGCAGATGTTATGAACAAAGCACTATGAGTCAGACTTGTACTGTGTGTGGTATGCTGAGAAGTACACAGAATCAAATCTGTCTGTGTGCTAGGCGATCAGATATCGATCTTAAGGTAAACAGTTGTTGTGACAGATATATAAATGCAACAGAGCTGTTCTACATAAGCTCTAGTTAGCAGGCAACATAGTGAGTAAATTATGCATTTATACACAAACCAAATATGTGTCAATATACACAAGCAAACAAGTCATCCTCTGGATGTGCTTAATATGTAGTTAATACTGCAAGTTAATCTATCTATGTGTTCGAGTTCAGCAGTACACTGAGCTATACAGATGTAGTAAATGATAACACAAAGATTAATTGCATTTGCCCACCAATTCCCTTGCATGAGGAGCTGAACTTGCATTATTGTGGGCACCTTGCAGCCCGTAAACCCCTGGTTAATTGGCTTAGACTTTGGTATTCCCCTGAATTAGGTATATGGATAGAAGCTGTACTAGACCTTATGAGCCAGCAAGTGGGCTTTTGACACCCTGGCATAGACACATAAGGACTATCTTTCACAACATTGGCGTTGTGAACTCTGGACAAATACACCTGAAATAAATTCCAAGTCTAAACTGATTGTTATAAGAGCCTTCTTTGCCAAAACGATATTTGGCATGCCAGAGAAAATCACACCCTCCACACTCCTAAGTACTTATTGGTCAATTCAACTATGCTGGGGTTATGAAGAGTAGCTGAACTTAATGAAACCAAAAGGCCATTGTATCAGGGATCGAAATTAGGACTTGTTGACCAGGAGCAAAAACAACCCCTGGGTATAGGGCATCACATGTTGGGCAGGAGCTATCAATCGGAAACCGTGAGCCAGTACTTGGCGTACAGCAAATGTAACATTTGCACAAGATGAAAACTCTAACATTTTTTCTATTAAATATTATACAATATTATTTCAATCTCGATTAGGTATGTCCTTTATTCACATTTAAACACATTCACAAATCTACACAGGTAATATCACATAGCTATGTTAGTATGCGACCACCTGTCAAAAGTAGCTACTGGTAGTTGTTCATTTCAAGCTAACCAGGCTCCTCTTGGCTATATCAAGGAGCTAAATAGTTCCCAACTGCTGGCTCTTTCGAACCCTGTTGAATGTACAGTTCAGGTTTTGTAATTTATGCCTAGTGCACTGTAGGGAAATGTAGTAGGGACATCATTTTCCCTATTCTGAACTTCAACAAGGGTAGCTCCACATTTCATCATCCACATCTTAATTTTAACTACGGCTCTGGGTGCTCATGTGCGTGATTCAAGGGTGTGAGACTCAGGCTGAATCTAATAAATGTTGGGAATGCACAGAGGAAATTCTAGAAAAGTAATCAGTAATAACTTCGCTCCACGATACCATGGTTGTGGACTGAGTTGCACTAAAGAAATAAAACTAACATGAAACTTACCTTATCTATTTAACATATAACAGATTCCCATATTAATATTTAGTGCAAACCAGTCCATGTTATAAAAACTTGGTGCAGGTTGATGGAAATGCATTGTAGTTTGGAAATGAAATAAACTTAATGTGTAGGCTTTTCGCTGTGCTGTGCCTGAATGGGTGCGTGACAAATGAGAAATGTGGAATGTGAGATCTGTTCTGCTAAAGACATTGCATTGTTTAGAAAGCGTTCAGAGCAGGAAAGACAGCGGTGAGATGTGGCTATTATTTCTGCTTCTAGACAGTAGGGATGGACATGGTCAGAACATTCTTGTATTGGCTGACTGACAAAAAGGGAGGTGGTTTTGAATGACACATGAGTTGTTAGAAAAAGGCTAGCAGAAAGGGCTGGGTCATGCACTCACTCAATGGCTCGGGAGCTGGCAGCTGTCTAAAGAGGGCTTGTTCCATGCGCTCTTTTCCACTGGCTGACTTTGAGAGAAGAAAGGCTGGTTTGTTTGTTCCAGGTGAAAAGAGAGTGGACCAGATAAGAGATCTTCTGTGTTACAACTAGATTGGGGTCGCAAGCAGTTCAAGACACACAAATGATTAAAGATTTCTTTGGTAAATTAGGATAATTTGAGGAGCATGCTGATAAGTGAATGCTTGACATTAGATAGTGTAGAGTGAGTAATTTGTTTCATTTTTAGGTGCTGCATGATGACCATTTAAACGTGGATTTAAAAGTGGGTTCAAGTTCACCCAAGTTTTGCTGTGATAAAACACAGATGTGACAAAAGCCTGTGCTCTGCCAATTCTTGTTGTGAAGTTCAAGGCCAATGTTCGCAGAACTCTGAGCATTATCGCAAATAGAATGTTTTGAAACCCATTGCAGGAAAGGCTTTGCTTATGTTTGAATTACACCATGGATGAACATGTCATTCTATGTAACTTGCGTATTTCAAACATTTAAAAAGTTGAATTAGCCTCAGTGTACCTTTTCTGTGTTTAGCTTTATTGGGTTTTCATACAGAGAGATGCAGAACGTGTGGCACAAAAATAAAAAAGGAAAGTTACCCATTGTAAATTGTGTTGCTCTGAGAGGCTCTGAATGTATTCTGGGATGCAAGCCCAAAGGGCATAATGTGGTATTTTAAATAAGATACCACAGGAGGGTTGAGTTAATTGTTTAGAGTGTACTAAGTCCAGTATTTGATTGCTGTTAGTGATTCCAGTAAAAGAACAATGATCAGGTGGTACTCTGGAGTTAGGCTCACCACTATACCAACAATACCACTATACAACAAAGTACCACAAATACCACTTTACCACAATACACTATACCAAAGATATAGCCAAAAGGAACTCTAACAGCACTGCATGAATACATGGGACATGTGCAACAAATGCCCTCACTGTAAACATGTAGTTGAAACTGTGGAACACTTCTTATTTATCTGTCCACTATATCTACACCTCAGGAAGGCATATTGAAACCAAGATTTGTCATCTATGGTTTAACACGTGCACAAAGCAATGGGTTTATGCAGAAGTACATTGAACTGAGAAAATGTCTGCAGTTGCCAAATACTTGTATAGAGCATGGTTTAAGAGGTTGTCTATGCTCAAAATAACGACTGCTATCTAATATCAACCCCCCGCCAGTAGAAACAGTAATGCATTACTGTCTCATTTCATGATTAATTGCTTTATCATAGCTTGCATGTATTGCTTTCTTGTCATGGGCTATGGGGAGGACTATTGTGATTAGGATCTCTTAATGCTGATGTCTGCATGTTATTTGTATGCTATTCATTGTACAATGTTGTTTTTTAACTTTAGTATGTTTACAGATTTTGCATTGATTAAAGCCAAAAAATATGAAATGATTCTTTTTTAATAATTGCTAGTCATGCAGTGTAACACATTGAGTCAATCAAGATTTTTAGCATGAATTATTTCCCATTAAACAAATAGTCAATCTAGTTATGTGTTATGGGTTCAGCAGTATCATGTGAAATGCAAATTAAAATCATTGTGTGGGCTAAAACAATGATTCAGTATACCTCAGTGTTAGGTGTTCAGGATCAGATATCACTAGCTAGACAATTGTGGTGTGTATATGCAAAAATATGTGTCTATAGAGCTGTCTCTTAGGTATGAAGGAAAACACAGTGAGTCAGATCTCAGTATGTAGCATTTATTTGTGGTGCCAGCACATCTCCCCCCTTACACCAACAAAGGATTTGAGAATGTGGCCCAATCTCTATAAATGTCTGTATTTATTTATTTATGTTATTTGTAAAGCGCAAACAGCCTGGAGGCATCGAGGCACTGGTACAGGTACAAGAGGTTATTTGCATTAGTTTTGACATAAGACAGCTGTTACAGGTACATGAATTAGCATTGGCTATGGCATGCAGTAGGTTATTTACATTCATTTTGACATAGGATGGATTTTACAGGTGAGGAAATTGCAATGGTTATGACAATCGATTATGACATACAATACATTAGGTACAGGGAGAAGGCACAAGGCGTGTTTCAGACTTAGGATAAAAGCTGTGTTTTTAGTACTTTACGGAATATCCAGTAGGATTTTTCTGATCTGAGTGAGGGGGGAAGGGAGCCGCCAGTTTTGGATCATTTAACTTTAGGTAGGCATAGGCAGTGAGTGTAGGGTTTCCAGGTGGGTGTAGTTGACTGAGCTTTGGCTATTTTGTGGGAGAGGTGGGGGGCTTTGTTAGAAAGCCACATCTGGGTGATGGATAATGTTTTAAATGTGATGCAGTCTTGGATGGGCAGCCAGTGGGCCTCTGTTCTCTTTTAGATATGTTCAGGGCTGCTCGGTGGGCGTTATTTGGAATTATTTGAAGTTCATGTATGTTTTTGCTGGAGATGCCTGCAAATAGGACATTTCAGTAGTCAACCCTTGAGCCTATGATGGTTTGCGCAATAGTGAAGCAGCTGTTTTTAGAGAGGAAATGTCTAGCGTCATTCAATACCTTGGTGGCGTAGGCTGCTGATGATGAGATGGCTTTCACTTAGTGGAACATGGTAAGGGAGGCGTCAAGGTACACCCCTAGAGTTTTTAATGAAGGGGAGATGGGGATAGTGATGTCAATTTGGACGGCAGTGGATTATTCAGTAAGATTATTTAGTGCTTTAGGTGAACCGACTAGGAGGATTTCAGTTTTGTCACTATTTGGACATAGGTGCTTGGATGCCATCCGTTACTGTATCAGGCTGTAAGTATTGTTGGGGGTGCTGGTATCATCTGCATAAATGACTGTAAGTGGGAGCGGGATTTGTGTATCATCGGCATAGTTGGTGTAGGCTATGATGAAGGAGTCAAGGATGCTGAAGAGGGTTCTGGTGAAGATGTCGTAAAGGGTCGGGATATGCACGACCCTTGTGGTTTCCCACATGGGATGAGAGAGGGTAATGCATTGACGTTCTCCGAGAAGACCCTCATGACTCTTCCTTTCAGAAGGGAAGCAATCCAGGCAGTAGCCATGGTGGGGAAGTTTGCAGAGGTAATAAGGTGGTGACATAAGATTTTGTGAATGACCAGGTGGAATGCAGCAGATAGATCTAGGAGGAGGAGGAGTGCTAGCTTTCCCTCATCCCAGAAAACATCCAGTTGATATTTCTTAGGTCAAGCAGTGCTTAGTTGGTGCCAAGGCCAGGGCAAAAGCCAGATTGCTGCAATCCTAAAATATGGTTATTGTCAAGGAAGTGCTGAACTTGCAGGAAGCTGCCATGTCAAGATTTTATTTTGTAAGGGGACAGTAGTGATTGGCCTGTAGTTGTTGGGAATAGCAGGGTCTAGGGATGTGTCTTTAGGAGGGGGTGACCCAGGCTTCCTTGAGGCTGACTGGTACTGTGCTTGCGGAGAAGGAGGCATTTTTGAATGCTGTAATGATTGGGATGAGGATTTCTGTACTGTCTTTGATGAGGGGTGCTGGGCATATATCTTCATTGCATTTTGAAGGTTTGAGACTTTGGATGATTTTCAGGGCTTCAATTTCTGATATCTTCTTGAAGACAAATAGGGGGATTGTGGAGTTACGGAGGTCAGGTGGGGATAGTGTGGCTGGGTTGTGTGAGGTATTTTGCTTGGTGAATAAGAATTGTGATGTTCAGGGTGTCAATGTTACTAAGCATTGCCATTTAGATGTTGGAACACCAGGTTTCATCCTGATGAATGTGAGCGGAGTTGATGCTCAAGTTTCCAATTCCCTAAAGAGGGTAAAGATCCCTAAAGATGGTAAAGATCTCTATAGTGTCTGATTTGGCATTATATATATATATTTTTTATTTTTGTGTGTATGGTTTATTACATTATTATGCAAATTAAAAACCGTTGACATAAAATCCTTTTCCATGTAATCCACTTCATCAAAATACATTCATTATATCCCAAGGAGGGGGTTACAATCATAGGAAATGTCCCTAATTCCAGATAATAAAATTCCATCCATATCAGTTTAGAGATCAAGTACGTTACATCCTTGAATTCCTATGGTTCCCTTCACTATTATTTTTTAAGAACACATTCTACAAATGATATTACTGCTTCCACCAAGTACTGCTCAATTCCACCATTCTTTGACTGATAATGATTCTGTTTTAGAAGATTTCCCAGAAACCGCGTTCAGACCTTGACTAGGGCAGATGGAAAATAGACTCTTTCTCCTGGTGGTCACCACAGTATCTACAGCATGCCACAGCAGCCTAGATCTGCCTCCTTTGTAGGAGCACCTCCCTTGACAGCAGTGTGCTTAGATGACGCCGCATTAACAGGTCCCTATAATGAGCAGATGGGAACTTTTGTAAGTATCTTGGAGTTTGATTAACTCTCCTTCGTTCCTCAGGGAGGGCAAGTAAGTGCAAGGACAAGCCTTTGGACTGCTTTGTGTTTATCCAGTCTAGTACCTGCATTCTCTTTTTGGATTTCAGTGGATTCGTCATTAGTAAGTCATGGGTTTTATCACACTCTTTAATATACTTTCCACACTGCTCTTTCCATCTTTTGAACAATTTATCTGACCAGGCAGAATCCATGAAATTTCCACCATTATTTAGCAGCTTCCATAAATGTCTGGTGTACTTTTTACCAAGCATTTTGAGCATAGATTTGGCATCATGCTGGAATCTAGCAGCTTTGGAAGCTTTAAGCCAGTTTCAGTATTTTTGTTTCCTTTTTCTTCTGAGGGTACCTGATGGATCATTACTGTGCCTTTCTAGCCTTCTCATATTTGATCTAAAAGCTCGTCTGGCTATCACAATTTCTTGGTTGTATTTGTGGACTGGGAAAATCTTGTTCTTACTACCTGGGCCCGTTCTTCTCTATATTCCTGTGGAATCCATGTATAATCAGATGCCCCAGGGTATTCATGTATCTATATTTTTATACTCTGTGGTAATTGGGGGCACTTTTAATGATCAAATTCTGAGTATATTCTTGCCCCATGTAATGTTCTTTAGGCCCTGGACTACCATTTTTCTATTCTGACAACCAACATCCCAACAAACTGCTAGCAATTTATGATCAATGGCCAGCATTTCAACCACCCTTAATTGGTCAATGTTGGCCAGGACATTCTGAGAGACGTAGCCGTAATCAATGCACCCCCTTTGTTCTCCTCTTGACCAAGTATTTGCAACTGGCATTTCTCCATTAGTCTGGCCATTTAACATAAACATTTCACAAACTTTAATTTTGCCAAGCCATAGTTTAGCCCTCTCATCAAGCAGAGACCTTCATTGTACCACCCCCTCACCATTCGTAAGATGCATATTGAGGTCCGCACATAATATAATGTGGGGCTTGTCCGCCAACGTTAAGGCTTCATCAATCAATTGCATTATTGATTCTATGAGGGGAACTTCCTTTGCATATTTTACTCCCTCAAACACACTGATTATAATTAGAGTCTTATTTTGTTTCCCCTCTTGTATCTGAAGCAGGATCCATAGTGATTGGACAAAAGGGTTCAGCTGGTTCACTTTGATTACCAGCTGTTTTCTTGTCATTTTGATCAGCATTGGCAGTCCTGAAGTTGGTCTACCCATATTGCCTTTTTGGGATTCATTCAGCAACACTTCATACCCATTACATAGAGGCACAGTCCTCAGCCTTGTTTCCTGCAGGCATATAATATCAACAGGGTAATTCATAGAATAAATGTGCGCCGAAAAGGGGAGCGCAAGCGTGAAAATCGCAGCGCACGCGTGCCAAAGCCGCGCATGCTGCCGTTGATCAATTCATGCAATGTGCTGCGCTAGTAAAAGCTGGGATGTGCGCCAAATCTGTGGGTGGCGCATGCGGGTGCACATGTCACTAAACGGCGTACGCTATGCGCACAGGGAAAGCGCACATAGTGTAGCGCACACAAGAAAAGCAGGTGGAACACGAGGCGTAACACGCGGAATGGGGAACAATGCGTGAAAATGTGGGCGTTACGGGGAAGTACAGAAGGTAAATGGTCGCAACGCCCACACATGCGCTAACAACACGTATTCATGGAATCGAACAGGGAAAAGGCATGCGCCAAAAAAGGTGCGCTAATCCGGAAACATGTACGCCAGCAGGAAGCAGGCGTAAGCGGCCCCGCGCAGCATAAAAGTGCACGCAAACAACAAACAAGCTCAGACGCAACGATGAATATACCGTTCCTCGCAGCAGTGGTCGTGGGACACTGCAGGAGGAGGAGGATAGCCAGGCCCCGCATTTCTTTACCCAGGACGAGCCTTTTTGGAATACCTGATGACCAGGTGTATGGGAGGTACAGATTTCCACCACACATAATCATAGACCTGGTGAGGGAGTGGGGGGATGATCTCACATCATCCACCATGTGCTCGCAAGCACTGAGCCCCTTGGAAAAGGTGTTCAATGTACTGCACTTCTTGGCTACTGGTTCATTTCAGCGGACAAGTGCCATAGTGAGGGGTGTGTCACAGGCCACACAGTCACGCCGCCTACACCAGGTATTGGCCATCATGACTGCACGCCCCTCAGTCCACAGGCACATATACATGCCCAGAACATCTGCAGAAAGGCAGGCTGTTGTCCAGCAATTTTATGGGGTGGCACACTTCCCCAAAGTCCTAGGTGCCATTGATTGCACCCATGTGGCTCTACGTCCACCCAGGACCACTGAGCATATCTATCGCAACCGCAAGTACAGGCATTCCATCAACGTGCAGGTTGTATGTGATGCCAAGGGAATTATCACCTCAGTATATGCCAACTATCCAGGGTCCAGCCATGATAGTTTCATGTTCAGAATGTCACCCCTAAACCGGGACCTGGAAGCTGGCCGGCATGGCGACAGATGGCTAATTGGTGAGTATAAATGCCTCTGCACATGCATGTATGTTATAAACTGAGAAATGGGAAAACCCCACTAATGACAACCATTATCACCTCCCCAGGGGACAGTGCCTACCCTCTGAGTACCTACATGATGACGCCAATTCGGAACCCCACCACACCACCCAAGGTAAGATACAACACAGCCCATATTGCAACCCGGGGCATAGTGGAGCGCACATTCAGAGTGCTCAAGTCACGCTTTCGCTCCCTTGACCTCTCTGGTGGGCAGCTGCTATATACGCCCCCAGTAGTATGCAGGATCAAAGTGGCAGCATGGGTGCTGCACAACGTCGCCACCCGGCGGGGTGTGCCAGCGGACATGGTGCTGCCCCCACACCCCCAACCACATGCACGGCCACTGCGCATGGGAGGTGAAAGGGCACATGCTGATGCAGCCTGGACCCAGCTTGTGGCAAATGACTTCACCTAAAATCCCACCCCTGCGGAGTGTGCACAGGCCTGGCACATACCAGCTCACAATCAATGATGATGAGAAAAGGGACAGTCAACTGTCACAACCATACCATCCTGAGATTGTTCATCTGGAAGTGCTACATTGTGTGCATCCCTAGCTACTCAAAGACACCCAATGCTGTGTCACAAAAAGGCACAAATCCATGCAGCATGAAGGACTACCCCATTGCAAAATACCACATCAAAATATTGGTATGTCACCCAACACCTCCCCAACACACCATGGCATGTCATGCAATGTGAAAGCAACCAAATGAATGCACAACACATGACACAAGTGTCACAAAGTGCACTGTCCCAAATGGAAACAGGCCACAGACAATTTGCTCTCAATAATGAATAAGAAAACAACACACATGAACAAATACTTACCAGAAAGAGAAAACATCAGTATATGTTCAAACAGTGGCAATATATGAGAATTAAAAATCAAAGTAGTGCAAGTGTCGCAACCTCACTAACGCAGCACATGAACCCCTTCCAACTGCAGAGTGTTGGTGGTAGGCAAATGTTTCAGTGTACTGCATACAACATGAACTGCATCTGCAAAGTAGACGGGATTGTTAAGACATGATGAAGGTACATGTATATAAGGAAAAAGTAATGGATGTAGAACCATACATAAATCCACCATGCAGTGGAGATTTCTACAACAATACCCACTACGGATGTATACACAGTTTTGACTACAGACTGTCCACACAACTTATGGGAGCCCATTGTCACTGTGTAAGTTACTGTCACTTGGTCACATCCTTTGCAAGCCCATGGAAAGAGGAAGCAGGAGGGGGGGTGTGTCAGGAACACAAGCATCTAAACCAAATACAGGACAAGCCTGCATGTGCCCAGCTAGAATACCTAGTGGATGCCTATGGGAGCCACACAAAGCACCACACTGTTAAAAAAAAAATGGCCATGTGTGGACCAGGAGGGGTGGGGGGGAGCCCACCCGGGAGGGACGAGGTACAGGATGCACCCCAATCCCCACATGCGTGGATGTTGAGAAAAAATAAAAATACCTCCATGGGCTCATGGGCTGCACAGCTATGCTACAGTGGGAGAACTGCCATCACAGTCATCACCCTGTGGTGGTACATCAGAAGGTGGCCGTGATATGGGAGGCAGACCACGCAAAGCCCTGGCATGCTCCTCCATGGCAGCAAGCACGCAGGTCTGAAAGTTTGGTTCTGCAGGATGATGGTACAGAGATCCCCATGCAGCCCCTCACGGGTAGCACGCATTTCTGCCTGCATGGCCTTGCGAGATGCCCGGATCTCCTGACGGGTTGCCTGGAGCTCAGCTGAGAGTGTGCGTGTCAGCTGCTCTAGCTGCTGTTCCAACCTTGTACTCCGGGACACCTCAGGTTCAACCAGAGTATTTCTGAGGGAGCTGTGTTCTAACCTCAGGGCTTCCCTGTGGGCTTGTGACTCTACAGAAATGGTTGTGCACAGAGTCTCCAGTCCAGCCCGTCGCTCCCTGTCGGACGCCAACATGTCCTCCCTGTGTGAGTGGCAAATGGACTCTGTTGCATGCTGCTGGAGCTCCATCTGCCTTTCAGGGGGGAGAATGGAAGTGGCCACCCTATCCGTTGCCTGAGCCATCATTTCACACAATGCCCCCTGTTGTGCTGCTATAGTGTACATGGAGTTCTCCCACACAGTATAGCCTGGTGGCGCACGGCCACCGCGTTGGCGGGCACCACACCTGTTTGGGGCAAGTTGATGTGCACCTTGCTGTGTGGGCACTGCCTGAGGCAGCAGGACTGCATTCCTCCTTTGATCTGCTGGCCCAGGAACAGGAGCAAATATTGTGGAGTGTGACCCTGCATCCGTAACAACCACAGGCAGACTTTCCAACACTGAATGCCCCATAGAGGGGTCTACCCCCAGTGCAGGTGGGTTGGACAGAACATCATCCCTGCCAGAAACACTCACCTGCGACGGCACATATGTCTCAATGTCCGATTCAGCACCTGGTTCATAGAGGTCTCCGGAGGTGTACCCAGAGACACCCATGGACAGTATGGTAGAAGGAGTAATGGGTTTTCACCCACCACCACCCCACGTCCTCCATTGGTGCCCGGTTGTGGCTGTGAGTCCTCCTGGGTCTGCCCCATCCCCTCCTCAACAGCATCAAGTGCCTCATCATCTGCAAAAACATAAAACATAGCAAATGGAAACAGGCATGAGCACCATAGCACACACACATAGGCATGACGAGGCAGAGATCCAGTACATAAATGACACATGTCCCACATGACAATAACTCTGGCATGCATGCACTGTCAATGAGTTGGACGGGGAGGCAAAAAGCACACACTGATGACTGCAAGATGGAAAACCAACACATGTGCTGCGTTCTGGATAGCACTGGCATCAAACAGTAGCCTGTGAGTGGCATGGACAATCCACATACATGACACATGCCAGCACACAGACGGCATGTACCATAGCCATGGCAGATTTGACAAGGACACCCAGATGGTAGCAAATAAGTACTGTTACCCATCCATGTGAGATGGACATCATGAAATAAAACATGTAAAAAAGAGTGAGAAAACACGCATGTGCCACACGCTGCAACAAAGCCAGTGTTCACTGATGCAGTGATGGCAGGCACATGGATACATCAATGGTTGGTCACTTCGACATGAGAGGATACAATTGTCATGTTCAACATTCAAACAGGGCCCCAAAATGATAGTGTGCAGACCACGTGTAGGTGCACATTACTCTGAAAGGGGCCCCTAGGGGACCCTGACGTCTATGGAAACAAGGCGGGTCACCACACACGATAGAGACGCCAGACACAAGGTTGTATTCCCAAAGCTAGGGTTTTATTGCAAAGCAAAAGTCTCAGTTGGCCAACTCGGTCTCACGCCCCGCGACGTGTATCTCTAGACCTCGAGGGACACAGGAGAGTGAATTACGTACATCAGTTACATATCTACAAAATGCATATCAAACAATTAGCTATGACATGGTTAACACCCACCCCTTTATTGGGTTTCTTTGAACTTGGTGTGATGATGGACATCTCCGACCACTATGACACCTTCAAACATCTATTCTAGTAACAATTTGCAATTTGTGAGTGCAAAGGCATCTTTCAGTTATTGAATAGAACAAGGCGCTTCTGTTCTTGGAAGCGAACTACATGCGGGGGGAGTTGCATTCCGGACCTTGCTATCTATCTGGTGCTATTCGCGTCCTGGGAGCCGACATGCTCTAGCGGGCTCAGCAAAGTGGGGCTGTTAGAACAGTATAATTCAAGCCTTTAGCGGTATTATTCTAACATATTCTACCATGTAACGAGACTGGCTGGCAGCTGTGAAATGATAAAATGCCCTGCAGCTCTGCTTCAAGGCTACATTCGGGAGGGAGCCGGGCATTCTTCCTGGCGCTGCCTACGTTTGTGTTTCAGCGAACTCTTGTTATCCTCACGGCCCTGCGGCCTTGTCCTTTTCACATACAGACAACAATGTTCCACAATCAAGCAATGTAAGCGGAAAATATACTGTGAAGCAATAGGAACAGAAAGCAATGAGCAATGGTTAGAAAACAAAATGGCGATCCTTGTTACATCAAAATGGCCGTTCATTGGCAAACTCGAAAACCTATATTCTGTCGTATCGTGCATGAGACGGTTGGTCCATGGCCACCAAAATGCGTTTGTTTGCGGTCTCAAAGTAGAGGTATCTGTATTTCTAGACTGACACCTCAATCAGCCTGATTGTAGAAATCTTTCTCCTAATAAGTCAAGAAATGTGGGCCATTGTGTGGTGTAATCTATGACAGAAGTATGTCAGATATGGGACAGTAGGCCACAGAAATGTCTGGTAAATATGCTAATCATTTCATCAATCAGGCTGAATGAAGAGGAAAACAGTATGAACAATGTTGTGGCAAGAGGACAGCTGAAGGCCAAGTGGGTTAATCATGTGCAAAAAGTGAACTGCGGTCAGAAGGGATACTGTGAAACAGAAACACAAGACCGGGGAATGGTTTTTAGGGACCACATGGGTGACCCATAGCAGTCATGACCAGACAGCCTCACCTGGCACTCAATCAGAACACATCACCCAGGCAACATACACAAGGATTGCACACACATGCATGGTCACTCCCCAGACATTGCTTCAAGATCTGGTAGGTCCCCCACGCCTTGGATGTGATCCTCTGTGATGAATGCTCCAGTGACAGACTCTTGTTCAGTAAATTGTTTCTCCTATGGTGGAGACCCACCGCCAGTCACCAGAGTAGAGGCATGATTTGAAGAAAGCTTGTTCTTTGCTCTGCGTTTCAGGTCATTCCAGCGCTTAGAGCAATCATCAGCTGTGCGCTTCACAAATCCAAGGGAACTAATATGGTCCACGATGGTCTTCCAGTGGGCCCTACGTTGAGCAGTCGTAATCTTGCACCCTGCAGTCACCACCATTTCACGGCCACAGGCCGACACATAGCCCACAAGTGCATCTAGTTCTGTATCATTGAAACTGATCAATGATGCATCTAGTTCTGCATCACTGAATTTGAAACTGCTTCCTTGACGTGCCGGAGTGGGTAGCCGTGTCTGGGGTCCCAGCCTGTACTGCAAGAGCGCCCTTCTTCCTCTTGGAAGGTGGTGCGGACCCTGAGTGGCTTGCGCCACTCCGGTTGGTAGGGGCAAAGGCGCAGGTGGACTGGGCACTGGAAGTTGCCAAAGACAAGATGACCAAAGGTCTCACTGCAGGCATTGGCTGCAGGGTGATGTTGGCAGGACCAACCTCGGTGTGATGGACTTGGACCGACACTGTCCCGGCTGGGACACTCGGAGCTGGGGTGGATTGAGCTGCAGCTACCCCTGCAGCTTCCTCACCCTGGCTACTTGGGCAGCAGATGACATTGCTGCCCCAGATCCACGTGGCCTGGTGACAGCAACTTTCACCGCCACACGTGGCTTAGACTTGGTGACACGGAAGTCAGCCTGGGAGTCATCCTGTGCCGGTTCTGTTGACAATATGTGCCGGTTTAACAAGGGCTGAGCTGGGATGGTGTCAGCTACATCTCCCGAACCATTGGGGGGGCATAGGTGTCCCTGATTGGTCCTCCACACACTGGCCTCTTGGGCCACCCTGCACATCCTGGCCACGTCCCCTACCGCACCCACCTCTTTGATGTCAGCCACGTCTGCCTCCCTTACTGCTTGGTCGCCTCCCAACCATGGTACTGATGTTGTTGTGCGTATGGGAGTTGCAGTAAACAATTGTCCTGGGCAATTGGGGTTAAAGGGGTAGGGTACTAGATGGAATTCGTACCCTAGAGCTCTAGCAAGGCTGTCTGTGACCCCTGGGGAAGGGAAGATGATGGGTTACACAAAGCACAGGCACCCCGAAAACAATATTTAACGTGCACGCAAGCCCTGGTAGACCACGTGCATGGAAAAACGAACTAGCACTACACTGTGGCACCCAGAAACACAAAAATAAGCATACGTGTGGTACACACAGCCTACAATGACCTCTGAATGGCTACACGACACACGGAGGCAGTTGGAAAATATGTGCGCGACTCACCTTCCAGACCTGTTCTCAGGAAGGGGATGAGCGCACAACAACTGGCCTTCCTCTCTCTGCGGACGTGGCAATCCGGGACCGGGTTGAGCCTGTCCTGGCTGGGGTGACGTTGCGTCTACGGGGCATGCGGGATGACCTGCAGTGTTTTCGTGAAGACACTGCACGTTATCTCAGATGCCTCTCTGACCATGTCAACCTACTAGGACGGATCACCAGTGCTGGATTCCTCCATGTACTGCACCTTGTACCGACCCCCTCCTCACCTGAACCCCCTTTGCGCCAGTCATCCTCCGTGCCATCTTCCGGCCCATGTGTCACCTGGGCACCCTGTGGGACTGCCTCTGACCCAGTGGCCAGGCTGGTGGAGGACACATCCCTGCCACAGTCGGGAGTCGGAGGTCCAGCAGGGGTGGCCACACCAAAAACTGCACCCCAGCAGGAGGAGGACATGCAGGCATCAAGAGGCAGGGCACAGGCACAGCAGCAGGATTAAGGTGGGAGCGATGATGGCTTGGGCCATCAACATCCGAGGGGCAGGCATCCTGGACCCTGGATTGGTAGTGTCTTCCGTGTGGCAGCGGTTGGCAGCGGTTGGGCCAGCACATAGATGCGTAGCGGCGGCAGGCGGAAGAGGCACGGCTCACTATGGTCAGGGCAGGGTGCTGAGGCGGACCGAGTGCCTCGAGGCAATTCGCAGGGAGTTGGAGTTGGACATGGCGTTATCCGTGCAAAACATCGGGGCCATGGAACAGGCCCGCCTCCAGGACATAGAAAAGGAGTTTGATGATGCCCTGGCCCGAGAAATCGGCAAGTGAGCCGTAGGACATGCCCGCTGCCAATGTACATAGTTAGTTAGTGTTAGGTTTCATTTATGTTTTTCTTTCATTTGGGGCGCTTGGACTATGCCCCACCCTTTTGTAGATAGTTCTTTATTAGTTCGTTTTTTTTGTAGGTTTGATTTCAATGGTTGGGCTCATGGACCCTGGATTTGTTATTTGTATATAGTTGAATAGTGGATTTATCATCATTTTTTTTTTTTTTTTTACCATGGAGCAATAGATTTTATTTATTTCTTTCCCTTTGGATTTGCTTTGTTGGACGGAGACTTTGGACACATTTTCATTTGGATTTTTTTGAATTCTGATTTCATATTTTTTTTCATTTTCGGACATGCTGCATTTTATTTCTTATTTACATTATTGTGTGTTTTCATTTGATACCCTTCATTTTGTGTTGAATACATTTTTGTTTCATACTTCAATGTGTGGTTTTCTCTCATTGGTTTCATGCATGTCACGATGTGGGTTTTCACATTCACTGGAACCCATTGTGTGTGTGTGACGGACATGTGTTGATGTACATACATGCCATTTGGGTTGTATCATGTAATGGGCATTTCAATGTAGGGTGGATGTAATAATTGGTTGGTTCTTTGGGCAGGGGTGGCGTGCGGTGGGATTTGGGTGGCCATGAGGACCATAATTGTGGATCATGATGACGTGTTTGGGGGGCATGAGTCGGGCCTGCTGGCAGGTGCCCCTCACTGCTGGGTGAGTGGGGGTGCAGGGGGACATGGGTTGGGGCCTGCTGGCAGGTGCCCCGCACTGCCGGGTGGGTGGGGGTGCAGGGGGACATGTGTCAGGGCCTGCTGGCAGGTGCCCCTCACTGCCGGGTGGGTGGGGGTGCAGGGGGACATGAGTCGGGGCCTGCTGGCAGGTGCCCCTCACTGCCAGGTGGGAGGGGGTGCAGGGGCACATGAGTCGGGGCCTGCTGGCAGGTGCAACTCACTGCTGGGTAGGTGGGGGTGCAGGGGGACATGAGTTGGAGCCTGCTGGCAGGTGCCCCTCACTGCTGGGTGGGTGGGGGTGCAGGGGCACATGAGTGGAAGCTCACTGGTGCATGGTGACATGTGGGCTGGCTGGAGGCATGCCCAGGGTGGATGGGCTACCTGCGGGAATGGCCTAGGTGGATGGGCTGCCTGCGGGGAGGGGGGAGAGGGCACACCGGGGAGGACCCACACGGCCAATTCGCATGTGAAACTCCCCGCACACCCCAGAAATACATGTACCCCGCTCGCCTAGCGAATTCGTGTATGCAACTCCATGCGCACCCCCAGAAATACATGTACCCCGCTCGCACTGGGCCTATCGCATGTGAAACTTCCCGCGCACCCCTCAGTATACATGTACCCCCTCGAACAAGGCCTGTCGCGTGTATTACTTCCCGCGCACCCCTCAGAATACACGTACCCCGCTCGCACAAGACCTATTGTGTGTTAAACTTCCTGTGCAACCCTGTTATACACGTACCCCACTCGCACAAGGCTTATCGCATGTATTACTTCCCTTGCACCCCCAAAATACATGTACCCCGCTCGCCCAAGCCCTATCGCGTGTGAAACTTCCCATGCACCCCTCAGAATACACATACCCCGCTCGCTCAAGGCCTATCGCGTGTTGAACTTCCCACGCACCCTTCTTATACACGTACCCCGCTCGCCCAAGGCCTATCGCGTGTATTACTTCCCACGCACAACCAAAATACACGTACCCCGCTCGCACAAGGCCTATCGCCTGTATAACTTCACATGCACCACTCAAAATACACGTACCCCGCTCGCACAAGGCCTGTCGTGTGTATTACTTCCCGCGCACCCCTCAGAATACACGTACCCCGCCCGCACAAGACCTATCATGTGTTAAACTTCCCGCGTAACCCCGTTATACACGTACCCCGCTCACACAAGGCCTATCGCGAGTATTACTTTCCTTGCACACCCGAAATATACATAACCAGCGCGCCCAAGCCCTATCGCGTGTGAAACTTCCTGCGCACCCCTCAGAATACATGTACCCCGCTCGCTCAAGGCCTATTGCGCATTGAACTTCCCGTGCACCCCCGTTATACACGTACCCCGCTCGCCCAAGGCCTATCGCGTGTATTACTTCCCACGCACCCCCAAAATACACATACCCCACTCGCCCAAGCCCTATCACGTGTGAAACTTCCCACGCACCCCTCAGAATACATGTACCCCGCTCGCACAAGGACTATCATTTGTTAAACTTCCCGAGCACCCCCGTTATACACGTACCCTGCTCGCCCAAGGCCTATCGTTGGTATTAGTTCCTGTGCACCCCCAAAATACACGTACCCCGCTCGCACAAGGCCTATCGCGTGTATAACTTCCCACGCACCACTCAAAATACACGTACACCGCTTGCACAAGGCCTATCGCTTGTTAAACTTCCCACACACCCCCGTTATACACGTACCCCGCTCGCCCAAGGCCTACCGCGTGTATTACTTCCTGTGCACCCCCAAAATACACGTACCCCACACACCCATGGCCTATCGCATGTTAAACTTCCCGCGCACCCCTGTTATACATGTACCCCGCTGGTCCAAGGCCTATAGCGTGTTAAACTTCTCACGCACCCCCGTTATACACGTACCCCGCTCCCCCAAGGCCTATTGCGTATATAACCTCCGCGCACCCCCCAAATGCACTGTACCGGCCCTGTGAACTGGTGCAGGGTTAGCGCAGCCCTTTGCGCTGCATTGGGGATTTCAATGCCTAATCCTTGCGCAAGGGGCGTTTTGGGGACGTAACTGGCTCTGCAGGATGTTCTCTGCGCCAGCGCTCAAAATGGCTTTGATATTCCATGAATACGCGGTGCGCCAGAATGCTGTTTAGCGCACAGGGCTGGTGCACGCTACCTCTCTGAGCTGCTCGCGCGCGCTGCCTCTGCGCTGAAATCTATGTATTACCCTGCAAATGTTTCTAGGCCCAAGTTTCCATTTAAGGTGAATCCTGTGAAAACAATCATGTTATTGTATTTATTTTTTGAGTTAATATGTTTTAAGCCATAATTTGCCACAATAGGGATTAGAGAAGGCTTTAAACCATTTAAGAAGGGGTACACACATATTCTTGTGCCTTTCCTTGAACAATGTCCGCAGATGAAAAAAGTTCTGCTCCAAACATGCCCCAACAAACAGAGATGGCATGCAGTGCAGTGTGTAACATCTTAAAAGGTATTCTTTCTGTTTTACAAGCACAAGAACTGAAGACAATGGATAAGGTCTTCATAGAACTATATATCAGGCCCTACTTCAAGGCCTCACTACTGAAGCTGACAGATCTACTAACCATATTAATGGAGGGTGGGCATCATGATTTGCAGTCGCTTCATCCCAGGTCTACTAAAAAAGTGTTTCAAGCAAAATAGGTCATCCCTCTGTCTTCAATCTGAGGAGGAGTGGCTACATATTTCTTTCAGATTAAAGAGATTGTAGAGCCACTATATGTCTTCATAGCCCTGATTAGGATAAAATGAAAAGACAAGGCACTTACTCAGAAATATTTAGAATATATTTAAAAGTTTGTGAATTGTGGTCTACACTTGAATATGTAAGAAGAACTATTACTTCAACCATCTCTAGCTCTTAAATCAGGAAATGTATCATTGATAGGTGTATTTGAAATTGACAATGTTGTTCCAAATGGTCTAAAAAACACAATTGGGCCTATAATGCTGGCCGTAAAGTGTAAGAGTAAAGGGATCTTCTTTATGTAGACTTTTCTCTTGGGAAATGAGACGTATATTCTTCCACAGCAAAGTAAGCACTGTGTGGTGAGCTCTCTGTGTAAAACAGTGTAGCATCTCGTACATCTACAATAGAATCAATGATCATGCCGACGATTTAAAAAACACACTTTGTTAATACTTTGAGTGTCAGGACTGCAGAATTGTGCCTTTAGGATGCTTGGAGCGCTGGCTTGGATCGTGGGATCCGAGCAACCTCAGTGAATGACTCCCCCATACCGCGGGCTTATATAGTGTTAAATATAACATGTAATAATGGTTGTATTTTGATAGTACTTTAGTTTTAGTCTGTTTGGCATTCTGTTCATGCACAAAAAAGGAGGAACACATGTTTTGCCATCTCTTTTGACAAGGAAGAACGCAAGCGTGTGAAATAAGCATTCTGACAGAGCTGTAATGGTGGAAACCAACAGATTAGCACATCTTGACATCTGTGGGTATTCTGATGTATTTACACTAATTTGACACACTCCCGAAAGATGTGTACAATGTAGGTACCTGACAAACGGCACACATCATTTGAAAGCCTGTGTGGCGGAGCACAGAGCAAACAGGAGAGTGCCTAACGTTAAGGGGGCTGGTAATTGTGTGTGCTTAGGAGTGGCATTTTGGGGAACATGCACATCATGAAATTGCAGCAGCTTTTTATCTCATCCAACATCATTCACGAAGAGAATCCAATGTGCAATATATATTGCCTCTTTGGAAATGAGATAACAGGAAAGGATCTTTCTTTTTTTAAATGTAATTAAGAAGCTTTAAGGCAGGGTCACTAAGGCCATTTAATGATCGACCGTGGCAGTGTTACCAATGACTGTTACCACTTACCCAGACTGCCAGATGGGGTGGTATTTCTATTTGCACCGCAGGTTTTCAATCTGAGAACCTAGGGTGCTGAAGCAGCTTCGTATTCATTCAAACATACTCACTTAAGATGGACATCATGGAGATGCAAAGCAGGGCTCCATGCAGAACCCTTCTTCCATTTCCATGACATCCCCAAGAATAAGGTGATGTGGTAGGGAGGTGGGAATATGAGGAAAGAGTTACTGGGGAGGGGATGTTGGGGGAAGATTGTGGGAATGGGAGCAGCCTTTATGATGCTTGGAGCGCTTGCTTGGATCTAACAACCTTAGTGGATGGCTCCCCCGTGTCTGGTGCTTATATAGTCTTAAATATAAAATATAAATATTGTTGTATGTTGATAGTACTTCAGTTTCAGTCTGTCATTCTGTTCATGCACAAAAGAGGAGGAGCACATGTTTTGACATCTCTTTTGACAAGGAAGAAAGCGAGCGTGTGAAATATGCATTATGACAGTAGCAATCGTGGAAACCAACAGAGTAGCACATCTTGACATCTGTGGGTATTCAGATGTATTTACACTAATTTGACCCACTTTCGAAAGATGTGCACAATTTAGGTACCTGACACATGGCACACATCATTTGAAAGCCTGTGTGACAGAGCATGGAGGAGTGTTAAACGTTAAGGGGTCTGGCAGTTGTGTGTGTTCAGGAGTGGCATTTTGGGGAACAGGCACACCATGAAATAACGCACACTGCAGCAGCTTTTTAACTATTGCAACATCAGTCACACAGTAATTCCAATGTGCAATATGTATTGCCTCTTCGGAAATGTGATAGCAGGAAAGGATCGTTCTTTAAATTATTTATTAAGCTGTTCTTCATTTTGCAAACCTTTAGCTATTACAAATTCATAATTAATTGACATTACATCTCATTAAAAAACATTTCCATCACTAAAATAGTATCAATTCTTAATACACATCTTTAAATTCAGCCTACTCAATTAGAAGATAAAACATTAATGGATCAAAACCAATTTGAACATGTCTAAACTATCTTTGTAACTATTACACATTTCTAAGAAGAGGTAATTAATGTATTTCTCCTAATAAAAATCAATCAGAATTATAAAGACACTAGATTAAAACCTGTTTTAAGAAATGTGCCATTGCCAAATAGAAACGGAGGTATTGGCTACTGAACAAACTTGCCCACCATGTACCCAGAGTCAATTTTCTATAATATATTATGAACCTATTGAATGTCAAATCTCTCCTTTCTGCCAACATTTTAAAGTCAACCAAGATATGACTAGTTTTAAAAATGACAACATCTGGAGTAGATTTCTCATTTGCGTCTTGCCCCCAAAACCTCCATTGTTCGAAGCAGATTTAACCACATTTTCAAAATCATCTGTCTCAGTGGCAATATTTCTCAGTAACTGTAACCAATTTTCTTTCCAGTTTACCGTTATTACCTCTGTATCTGTATTTAAGATCTTAGATATAATCACGAGAAGAGATGAGTCACCTGCCATCAGTGATTTACGAAAAAAGTCTAACCTTTTCCACATAGCCTTTAATGGTAACAATCCTAATTCATGACAAATCAGCTGAATTGGAGTTCATTTTGGGAGGACTAAAAGCCTTTTCCAGAATAGGCCTTCAAGTTGGTTCCAATTCAAAATCTAAGTGGACATGTAGGTTTCAACCCCATATATTATAATGGGACCTGCCTTTGCCTTGTAAAATTCATAAACAGGTAATAAGGAGAATTTACTGAATTTTCTGAGAATCAACAGGCCCTGGGCAGCTTTCTATTGCGTCGTAAAAATTGAGACCTAGGTATTAACAGGTGCGGAATTCCCCACAGACCAATAACGTTTTAATTCTTTTTGTGATCGATATGATTTTAACACCATTATGTTTGATTTAGTGGTGTTTATCGCTAAATTACTATCAACAGCATTTTCCTGCAAGGCATTTAGTTACCTTTGAACTCCGATAGGCATTTTGTCACACAGCACTAAATTATCAGCATAAAGTAGCCAATGGACTCACCGGCCATAATTGTCGGGCGATTAGCCCTAGCCACCGATGTGGTTTCATGAAAGTCTGAAGCAAACAAAATGAACAAAGCAGGAGTGAATAAGCACCCCTTCTTTAGTCGTCTGAACTTTGGGATCCTCTCAGACAACTTCCCTTGCTGATTGTGTTTAACATGATGGCAAGTATCAGTAAAAAGTTGGATAATACTACTTTCAAGTAAGCCGAGAGGCTTCATGTCTTCATTTTAGGCCATGGGCGGGTTCTTTCTATCCTGTCAAAAGTGACTGCAAAATCAATGAAGGCAAGGTACATTGGGTTCCATCCAACAGGGTCATTTAAAAAATAATTTAACAGAAACCCATTTAGGGTCATTCGTTGCCACCCATTTGACAAAGCCTGGGTGATTCCCATGTCGAATTGCCCGGTCGTGGTTATAAATTTGTTAAATGTATCTAGCACCAAGCAGCCAAAACTTTTCATTGGAGCGTTCAATAACATAATGGGCCGATAATAAGAAGGCAACGGTCTCAAAACCTTTTTAAAAATGTGTATATTTATTGATGTTTTCCATGATACGTATATCAAATGAGCCTCAGTGATGGTTTTAAAGATCTTGAACAATATACTTGACCAAATGCCAGCAAACCTTTTGAGGATGGAGCTCGAACGTCCATCCATTCCTGGTGCCATTGACCCACTACATTTGGATATTAACAATAATATGTCCTCCACATTCACTATCAGAGGCAATCTCTCTTCGCCAGGTGTCATCACAGCAATGTTAGTTGACAGCAATTGTTTATAGACGGTAGTAAAATGAGAAATTCATCTATTTTCTGCTATGGCATTTGATTGAAGGGCAAGCTCGGGGATGACAATGGTGTTAAGCAAGTTCGAGAGGTTAGCCAAATTCTTTGTTGCCAGAGTACTCAGCATCACCTCTGAGCTAAAACTGGGAAAATAAGAACAAGAGAAAGTAAGAGAAAACATGTTTAGCATACCAGAAATAATTTACATATCAACCACAGGTGTGTAGGATTGCCATCTAGCAAGGGCATTACCATCTAGCAAGGGCATTACCTTTTTTGATTTTCATAGTAAAATAATGATGCAGATAACCAGGCCCCTTTCAGCCAGCTAAATGCAAAAGCACAGTGTACACCTGTACTGCAGGGTTGCCTCGGAACTCACAAATACAAAATTACAGAAGTAATCCAAAAGGGAGTGTCTGCCAAGCAAGAAGTCACGCAATTTATTCTGGGTCCAGTCAAAGCTGGGAAAGCAAGATTCATACAGAATGCGAAACAGAACTGCAGGAAAAGCGCTGTCAAAGCTATGTCTCAAAAGCAAAAGCTTTTATAATCATTGAAACTAATTAGCATCAAAACACATTGCAACATTAGGATAGTCCTCCATGTAGAGCTGATTGATAGAGTTGTGTAATCCGCTATAGTGCGACATACATTATTCTGAAATGATTGTGTCCTGAACACCTTGCCACACCAACCTCAACCCCCTCTGTGACATCACAGTCCAACCCACAATTCCCACATCATATTGCCAAAACATTGAGACATTTGAGATGACCAGCGGATCTTTATTCATCTGCCATCTGTCTTCTCCATCCGTTTCTCATGGGAATACGACCGTTCACGACACTGCAAGAGCCTTAAATCATTGACAAGTTAGCATTTTATTGTTGCATTTTAGGAACTCTTCGGACCTCTTTCCAGGCTAACATGTGCAAAGGGGCAATTTGAAACTGCAATGTGGCATTTTGAATCCGTCAGCAGATCAGTTTCATTAAACTAATATGCTGTATTATAATATGTTTATGCAATCACTGTCTTTCCCCAACACCCATGATTTTCGTTTCCTGACCTCTAAAGTATCAAGACTGTTCCTTTTCTAATGTTATGATCCTGGGAACATGTAGTTTGTAATGTGCTGGTAGCCTCTGTGGCTACTAAGCAGGTTAATCAAATGTGAATTTGTTTCTAGTGAAAAGCATGCTCTGAGCCATGTTTACAGTACCTCAGTCTAATGTTAAGTTATGTATATGTACCTGTAACCCAACTTTATGACCTATGTGTCATTTACTTGAAACACAATTATTTAGGGCATCTCCACCCTAGTGCATAAAACAGTGTGGTTATCAAGAGAGCCCCCTCCCCTTTTAGTGGGCTGATCCCACAGCTGATCAATGTGTGCCTTTATACTATGCTAAACTTGCATTTTTTATCACATTATTCCTCCCTTTTATTGATCCATCAATAACTCTTTTCCTCCCCCCAGATCCCACTCTGCTGCTCTCTTTTTAGTGGTTCATACTCTTTGTAGTCTACTAATGTCACCTCCATATTCTTTCCAGTCCTCCGTTGGTCCCTCTATCAGCACACACCCCTGCCCATTCTAATCGCAAGAAATCCAATAGGCATCATATTTCTCCTTTTCATATTGTAACCCAGTCAGCTTCATCCTCAACTTTTTTGCCGTTGGTTAGTTTTCTAATGGGCTTATGTTTGTCACTTACCCAGTCAACATTCAGAGGCAACATACATTTTCTCCTCCCTTTGTTAGTATAGAGTCTCAATATACTCAGGGACAGTCACTTGAAATACTCCTGAAAGCCAAGCAGGCACTGAGGCTAAAATGTGTCCATCCAATTGTATGTATTTCCCCCAAACTGCCTTGCAGCTGTTGTTTTCTTTGGACACCACATTTTGTTCGAATCCCACCAAACCTTCAACTCGACATTCCATTATTTCCCCATTCCATTGGACACTGTTCGGCCTGGCTCCTTTTATTCTCATTAATGGTCTTTAGTGGTCCCCCAAACTGCCTTGCAGCTGTTGTTTTCTTTGGACACCACATTTTGTTAGAATCCCACCAAACCTTCAACTCGACATTCCATTATTTCCCCGTTCCATTGGACACTGTTCGGCCCGGCTCCTTTTATTCTCATTAATGGTCTTTAGTGACACCAGGGAATGTTACGTCCCACTTTATCTACACAATGCTGTCATTTGTGTTCACTTATCATTTGCTCCCCCCTTTCAGAGCCTTCTGTTATATATTCTACTATCACCTAATTATCTGCTTAAACCTCTTCCAATTCATCCACCCACTGGACAGAAACACTTGTTACTTGAAATAGACCCACAGTTTTGCAGAGGGATAGGTGCATTAGGCATCCTGCTTCCTCATATGATACAGCACGAGGTAGGAAAAGCTTGGGTTCCCCTATAACGTGTGGTATGAATGAGCAGACGTGACATGTGCCGTTCACCCTTTCTCTTCCCACACATAACATTTCATCGTACCAGATGTTTCTGGATGATATAACCTGCCCTTTTTCAGTTTCATGATGGATCTCCTCTTCATTTAACACATTTATTTTTCCTCTGTTCACACTAAAATTTGAACATGTAACACGTCAATGATGTGAACTCATCCTCAATGACCCTTGACAGTGGTTGGCGTACAATACGTAACTGTTTGTGGGCCAGTAAAACAACTTCTTTCCACTCCCTAAGGTGTTTTTTAATAAAAATGGTAGCCCAGGGTAGAGAAGTGCTGCTTGCAGAACTTCCCTTGCCTGTTTGTCACTATTTACTTCCCCTGCATGCTCTGACCGTATCCTTGGATTTGTCTGTTGGGATATACAGGCAAGCAATCTTGTAAGTTCTTTGAGGTACATATGAAACTCCTCCCCAAGATGTTAGTAGAAGACTTAGCACCCAAAATTGTACTTGCCTGAGACAACGGTGCATGCGTTCTCCATGCATTCTCCGGCCAGCAACCATTTCATGATGAGTGGGATGATGGTCCCCTCCAGGCGAATTGCACAAAGCAAAGAAAGCAAGTAGTAAGCAGTGCAACCATGACTTACCAAGTGTCAGAGGGCAGTTATTTCCCCAATCAAATTATTTGCGAATTGCGGACCATTGTCAGAGCGAATTTCATTCGGGATCCCCACCTCAGGAATAACTGCCTCACCAGAAATGTTGCTGCTAAGCTGGCGTCCTTATGGGCACAGGGACCAGCCTCACCAGCATGAAAACAAACAGTAAGCATGTATCTATAGGAGGTACATCTGTCTTGCATATCAACAGAGTGTATATGCAAGTGGCAGAAGGGCCCTTCCAGGCACAGTAATGTTCTATACACCACTTTCAAAGTGTGACCATATAAAAACCTTTGACAAATTATGCAATTATTCACAAATTCAGACACACATTCATGTAAATTTGGCACAAACCAATCCTCCCTTATCCCTGCAGCCACATGCCCTTTTGATACTTGGGCAGGGTAGTGAAGCAGTTCCAGGTCCACATTCAATAACTTTTTTTGCATTACCACCTTGCTGGTGCTTTCTTTCCGCCAAATCAAATCTGTTGGAGTCCGAGAGCACTCCCTTTTCTTCCAAAGCTCTCTTTCATCATTCAGTGCTTCTCCCTGTCATTCTTTTATCTGCACTCTCTGTGTTGCATTAAAGGCCCCTGGCAGTGCATTGTGTACTTTAGTTCTTCTCATCAATGTAATAAGTCGTTTTTTCTCCTTCTCACCAGGGACCAGCACATGTGTCCCTTCTGGCAAATATGCTGCTTCTTTTGCTACTCTGTCGGCTCTTTCACTACCCAATGATGTAAAAGTGTGCCCCCCAGTATGGGCTTTGCACTTTTTTATTGTCAATTCTTCTTGGAGTGGTAGTTTTTCCAATAGTTTACTCAGAAGTGCTGCATGTTGAACCTGTGTGCCATAACTTCTCCTGAATACTCTCCTTTCCCATTGTGATTGTCCTAAAATGTGCTGTAGATGTGACATATGCCGAATCTGAAAAGATATTTACTGCATGTCCTTCTGACTTGTTTAGTGCCTCAATTAATGCTACCAATTCTGCCGCTTGTGTGGAGTAGTGTGATGGCAGTCGCGTCTGTGAGAAAACTATGAACTTCCCTTCCTTGTGTATTCCATGTTTGTGTCCTACTGCTGCTGAACCAGAATGCTTCTGTCCCGAATAAGGGCCCATATTTGAAGACCCATTAATAAATATCAAACCCCCCTCCATTACTTCTTCTTTCACCAGGGGGTTCCCTTAGTTCAAGTCCATGAACGCCGCACAATCATGTGTATAATCTCCCTCCTGTACTGGTTCTGCAATGAATTCTGCTGGGTTTACTATCCCGATCTTACAATTTATACTACACAGTTTGTCAGTATAATGTTAAAACCTGATGCTCTCTGAGTTGTCAAAGTTGATTATGCCCTTTCTAGCATTGTGAATATTGCATGTTCCACGTACAAAATTACTGGGCATCCCATTAATATTGATGATACTTTTTCAATTGCAAATGCAGTAGCATCAAGTGCCTGTTCACAAGGAAAGTGACCCTGCAATACTGGATCTAGTGACCCACTGTAATATGCCAGCAGCGTGTGTCCCTGTCCATTCATTTGTCTCAGTATGGCGGTCATTACTTTACCGTCTGACAGAGAAAACAAGTGAAACTGTTCTTTGTAATTAGATGTGGCCAATACTGGTGCATGTGCCAGCTTGTTTTTGAGCTCGTCCAAATTTCCATTAATCTCAGCTGTCCATTCTATGTTGCTTTTGTTTTTTCTGAGCTTCATTAAGTGCCTTCAGGAGTCGTAGGTATAATAATCACAAACCATGCTCTGCAGTAATTACATATTCCCAGGAACTGTTGCATATCTTTCACTGTCCTAGGTTGAGGTGTTTTATGCATTGCTTCAATCCTTTCTGGTGTTTTTTTTCTCCCATATGCTGATACAAACTGCCCCAAGTCAACCAACTCTGTTTGACAATACTGCAGTTTTTCTCTGTCCACTTTGTACGACTTGTCAGCCAGCGATGTTGGTAGTCACTTAGTCCTCCCTGCACTCATCTTCTTGTGTGCTACGCACTAAAATGTCATCCATGTATTGCATTTATGTACTGGCTACTTGCTCAAATCCATTTGTTTTACTCTGTTAAATATGCTGGGTACCTCACAGTACCCCTGAGGCATTCTTGTGTGTTCAAATCTGGCCCACAATACATAAATGCGGTGCAATACCTTGAGTCTGGGTGCAGAGCAATGGAGAAGAGAGCATTCTTCAAATCCACTACTTTGAAGTAGCGTGATTCTGCCGGGTTGCTGCAGAAAATTTGTCGCAGGATTTGGAACTAACATAAATTATGCTTCGATGAAATGGCTAAGAGGGCTGGGATTCTGTATGAATCTCCACGCCCTACCCTTTGATTTTTTCATCGGATAGATAGCTGTATTGCATAGTGATAGTGATGTAGATTCATGTATGATACCTTGCTGCCATAAGGCATACAGCGTCTCATATATACCCCCATCTGCTTCTCGTGAGAGGGGGTATTGTTTTACTGGTGGCAAAAGTGCTCCTTCCTTTATTTTAATGTGCACTGCTCCCGCCCCCTTCAATATTCCCACATCATGGGGTTGTTTGGTCCATAGATTCTTTGGATCTTTTTCCAAATCCTCCTGCAGGTATTTTGTTTCTCATTTCACTGTGCTCAACTGATACATTATCTCTCCTTCCTCTTCATCTATTGTGGTGAACAACTCTGTGGCTGTAACTCTTTTCAGTGTTAGTGTGGGATGGATACACAGTATTGATCACCACTCCATGTTGTTGTCATCTGGAGCAACCAGTATAACCACCTGTGTATGTACCTGGTGTGATCATTATGGCGCACTGTGGTCTGAATAGAAAATCATTAGACAGTTGAAATACTTTTCCTTGTATCCCTGGGACCCATCCTGGGAGTACTTTCACTCCGTACAAGAACAACTCTAGGTGTTTTGGTATCCCTCTCAATATGCTGTATGCATAGTATGCTTGCATCAAGACTGCCACCCTGGCTGGGTACATCACAGGTGCGGTGCACACCATTCCTTTCTCTAAAAATGAAATTGTGGCATTCAATTTGCTTAACAAATCTCGTTCTAATATGTTGAAAGGTGAGTATTTTGAATACAATAATGCTGCTACAATATGTTGCATCCCTATTTTTGGTGATGAAGCATTTGTTAGAGTAAACGCTTAGATGGACCCCGAAAAGCATTGCGTGTCCAATTTCTTGTTGGATAATGGGAACCAGCCTTCTTTTATACATTATATAGCTGCTGCAGTATCTATTAGAAAGGAAAATACCCTCCATCATATTTCATCTGCTACCTCAGACTCCTCTTTGGGGTCTTCATTTATTGCCAGGACAGGACACACTCGTACTTCCCGTGGGCACTATTATTGGGGAAATGTGTTGAGCGTGGATGTGAATGGATTTCCACCCACCACTGTGAACTCAGTGTAATATGGAACCTCATTTTGTCCCAATATTGTCAGCTGTCATTCCTCCTTGGGCTGGTACTTGTGCTTGTGTTGGAAAAACCTGTATCTGTATAGGCTGCAGTTGCATCTGTTGCTGCATCTGTTGCTGCAGTATCATTTGCGTTTGTTGAGGTTGTGTGGATATCTGCATGTATTGCTGATGTGGCTGCACTCTTCTTTGCTGTCTTGTTTGTTGAATGAATGGGATTGTTTGGGCATAGTGACCAACATTTCTGCAAAACAACAGTTTCTTCCTAACCAGGACCCCAATATTCAATTCCCTTCCACTTGGATAATATCCCGTTCCTGGCTGATGGTGCCCCATTAACTGGTTTACTCCTTCTGCATATGCAAATCCAGGCTGTTGTGTATTTGTAAATCCCTGCTGATGTTGCATCTGTTGTACTCCCTATTGTGCATTATATGGTGCTTGTGTATATCCCCCTTGCTGTGCTACAGCTGTTACTGGAAGTCCCCCCTGTTGGGTGGGTGGTACGCTAACTGGTCCCCTGAGCACTGCTTCTTCCATGCTTCTTTTGGTCTGTTTTTTCTGCTTTTACCACCTTGTCTACTGCCTCCTTGTCTTTTTCCTGTTTTCTTTTACAATAATAGTCACCTGTATCTTGGGCCATCCTTTCACTTCTATCCCTACTGCCTATTCTAGGGAAACCTGCATATCTGTGTGGAGCCCCCTCACTAGAATGTGATAGAATAAACATATGTTGTCATCCCATGACTTTTCACTCTCTTATGTCCACATTTCTTGTATGTATCATATGTATTCTGCAGGGTCCATATCTGGCTTCATTTTGCGTGCTAATATTGATCCCAGGTCTGACGTATCTGGATACAGCTCCCTCAGAGCTTTCCATGCATGTACTCTGTAATTGTTAAAAGATGCCCCGTCATGTATGTTGGTGCTTAATTTTACCCCTATATACCCTGCTTGCTGCCAAATCTTGTCACTTTGTTCCCCTACCAAAACTGCTAATAAACTCTTGATGTCGCCTATGGCCAGTGAGATCCATGATGTCTCCTTCTCAAATACATATATCGACTTGTGGTCCCCTGCCATTAGAGAAGGTACATTGTAGACCAAATTATCCCTATCCATTGTCTGCCAGGGTACGCAATATACCTCCCTTTTTGCCTTCTGTAGAAGGGGCAACTGAGTTCATGCTCTGTGCTTAATCCCTCATTGCAGTCTTTTTGCTACTGCCATCCTTGCTTTCCTGCTTCAAAGCCTTGATCCCCAGTTCCCTGTTTGTTCCTTTCTTTGCTCTTTTTCCCATTCTTGTATCCTCCTTCCTCTACCTATATTTGTTAAGGCACAATCATCAAATTTGTCATCCCGATTGTCATTGTCATTGTCACTGCTGTCCTCCCAGTCTGATGTGGTATTATTACCTGCTGTCGTGTCTGGCTCGTCCTCTACCATGTCCTGTCCCCAGTTATCAATTTAAAATGTTTTATGTGCTGTTGTCCTTGCCGGTCCTCTCCTTTTCCCTGTTCCTTCCCTTTTTTCTCTATCTCTCACTCAATTACCTTTTCTGCTTCTCTAAACATTGAGCCCAGTTGCTGTTGTCTGCATTTCTTAATGTCCACTAAATATTTCTTATTCCTTTTTACTACCTTATCCTTCCAATGATGTTCTGGCTCAGCCTTATTTATCTTTGCCTTCTCCCTGTCTGGAGATGCCCGCCTAGGATTTGTATATCCTGCAGCTGGCTTAAATAATGGAAACGGTCCATAGGGAGGGGGTGTAGCATTAGCTTTCTCTGCTTCCCCTTCTACCTCATTTTTCTCTACTTTAGTTTCTTCATAATGTTTACAGAGACCTAAAATGTCCTGTCTCTATTTAAGCTTTGCACCTTGATATGTTGCTAACAGACATGAATACGTACTGTCACTTATATCTTTATGAAATGTTCCCTCTCTGGTCAATTCTTTGCACATATGATCAAGGGGTCAATGTAATAGGACATTATTGTGCCCTTTTCCCAATTTCTAGAGTATTCGTTTCTCCTCCTTTTATCCTTGACCCCCTTTACTGATATCTCAAAATACTTGTACTCCCTTTCTCAGTCACTCACTCCCTCTTATACTGTCTTACTCGTTCACCCTATTTCATTCACAATGGGCATCTCCACAGGCCTGTCTTGTTTATTTCAGTTAATACAAAACTGGCCCTCTCCATATGCCTACCACCTTAACAAATATGCAATATGTTAATGTGCCTAGGGTTTGGTTGCTACTCCGTCTGTTCACTAAGCAACCCTCTGTTCTAATGCAGATGTGTCACTGCCCACTAACTCCCTATCAGGTAAGTGGACCTAAAATATATGACTACTACATCTAATCGCCCTCCACCTCTTGATTGTGTGTCATATACACCATACAAATAACCCCTCCCCTTGCATGTTCATGCACGGATACATTCATGTATCCTTCTTTGGAGATTCTCAAATCTTCTCCATCTCAGAATCTTCCTTTAAAGGCCAATACACCCTTTCAAGTGCAGGGAGCATTTCAACCAGGCAGACCTTTATGAACTTGGTGTCTGCATGCCCTCCTCAGTGTAGAGCTCTTGGGACTATTCTGTAAATGCTATCCCGCACTCCTCCAGGAGCATGGCTGGAGTTCCCATGTCTGGTTAGGAAAGCTAATTTCTCCCCGTACGGGCCACCAAAATGTACTGTGCATTGCATCGGAACTCACCAATGAAAAATTACAAAAGTAATCCAAAAAGGAGTAGACACCAAGCAAGAAGTAACACATTTTCTTCTGGCTCCAGTCACAGCAGGGAAAGCAAAATTCATACAGAATACGGAAGTGAACTGCATGAAAATCACTGTCAAAGATACGCCCCACAAATAAAAGCTTTTATAATCATGTAAACTAATTAGCATCAAAACACATTGCAACATTAGTATAGTGAGGAGCTGATTGGTAGAGTTGTGTCATTCCCCTATAGTAGGGGAGAATTGTTCTGAAATGATTGGGCCTGCAAATCTTGCCACACCACCCTCGACCCCCTCTATGACATCACAGTCCAACCCACAATTTCCACATCATCGAGCCAAAACATTGAGAGATTTGAGATGACCAGCTGACCTTTATTCATCTGCCACCGGTCATCTCCATCCGATCTCATCGGAATATAAACGATCATGACACTGCAACAGCCTTGAACCATTGACAAGTTACCATTTTAATGTTGCATTTTAGGAACTCTTCGAACCTCTTTCCAGGCTAAGATGTGCAAAGTTGCAATTTGAAACTGCCAAGGGCCATTTTGAAACTGTCAGCAGACCGGTTTAATTAAACTAATATGCTGAATTATAAAATGTGTGTGCATTCACTGACTTTCTCTGGCACCCATGAGTTTTGCTTCCTGACCTCAAAAGTATCAAAGACTGTTCCTTTTCTCATTGTATGATCCTGGGTACGTGAAGTTTGCAATGTGCTGCCAGCCTCTGTGGCTACTAGGCAAGTTAATGAAATGTGAATTGGTTTCTAGCGAAAAGCTTGCGCTGAGGCCTGTTTACAGGGCCTCTCTCTAATGTTAAGCCCTGTTTACTTACCTGTATCCCAACTTTATTGCATAGATGTTATTTACCAGAAACACACAACTTTAGGGCATTCTTCAGCCTAGTTCATAAAACAATATGGCTATCAACAAAGCCCCCTCTCCTTTTAGTGGTATAATCCTACAGCTGACATGTTTGCACCCTTGTACCATGCTGAATCAGTGTATTGATCTGCAGCACCTGCTCTCCTGTGGCATACATCAGGTTCAAAGGGAATAGGTGCCCTCTTGACAGGGGGCAGCAACAGCCAAGTGACTTCAGCACAGGGGCTATTTTTCAGACATGCATCTCTAATCCCAAACCACATAATTATGTGAGTCACTATCATGGATGCAATTGGAAACCTTGAATATAAGCCGTAGCTGAGTTTCATGTGTGGTGGCTACTATCTCTCGTAATTCTCGTAGCCACAGCAAATGGATACCATGAATGTATCAGCACTGTGAGCCAAGCCCAGTTACGTAAGGGTGATGTTCATTCTGGTCAAAATGCATGGCACTACCAACTTTCAGGACAGGAGGCCTAATGACTAGACCTCCCATTGTATCCCTTATGAGGCATGATAACACCTCTCTTTAGCATGACAGCCTCCCATCAGGAGCTGTACTCAGAAACAGGAATCAAAGAGTCAACCACTCTAAAAAGGACTAGCCTCACACCAGGATGCAGCATCACTCTGCAGGAAGCTGGCCAAGGTGAGTTTGCCCCAGATGCCCCTCCAACTATCTCAAACACTGTAAATGTGTTTAAAAATTGGTGTTTTTGCGCACTCAGCGCTCCAGTCTCCTTCCTCCTCCTTCCCCAGCACAATCCCGCCTCCCAACCCTCCCCCTGCACCCTTATTGGTCATTTGGACACACGAAAACAAACTAACGGAGCGCGGCATCCTCAAAGGCACTATCACTCTGCAGGAAGCTGGCCAAGGTGAGTTTGCCCCAGAGCCTTGCCCCAGATGCCCCTCCAACTATCTCAAACACTGTAAAAGTGTTTAAAAATTGGCATTTTTGCGTACTCGACGCGCCAGTCTCCATCCTCCTTCCTCCTCCTTCCCCAGCCCAATCCCGCCTCCCAACCCTCCCCCGGCACCCTGATTGGTCACTTGGCCACACGAAAACAAACTAACAGAGTGCGTCGTCCTCGCTAGCACCATCACTCTGCAGGAAGCTGGCCAAGGTGAGTTTGCCCCAGAGCCTTGCCCCAAGTTGCCCCTCCAACACTGTAAAAGGGTTTAAAACATGGCGTTTTTGTGCGCTCTGCCCTCCAGTCTCCTTCCCCCTCCTTCCCCAGGCCAATCCCACCTCCCAACCCTCCCCCTGCACCCTGATTGGTCACTTGGCCACATGAAAACAAAATAACGGAGCGCGGCATCCTCGACGGCACCATCACTCTGCAGGAAGCTGGCCAAGGTGAGTTTGCCCCAGAACCTTGCCCCAGATGCCCCTCCAACTATCTCAAACACTGTATAAGTGTTTAAAAATTGGCGTTTTTGCGCGCTCGGCACGCCAGTCTCCTTCCTTCTCCTTCCCCAGCCCAACCCCGTCTCCCAACCCTCCCCCTGCACCCTGATTGGTCACTTGCCCACACAAAAATAAAACTAATGGAGCGCGGCGTCCTCGCCAGCACCATCACTCTGCAGGAAGCTGGCCAAGGTGAGTTTGCCCCAGAGCCTTGCCCCATATGCCCGCCCAACTATCTCAAACACTGTAAACGTGTATAAAAAATGCCGTTTTTGTGCGCTCAGCGCTTCAGTCTCCTTCCTCCTTCCCCCTCATTCCCCAGGCCAATCCCGCCTCCCAACCCTCCCCCTGCACCCTGATTGGTCACTTGGACACACAAAAACAAACTAACGGAGCGCGGCATCCTCGACGGCACCATCACTCTGCAGGAAGCTGGCCAAGGTGAGTTTGCCCCAGAGCCTTGCCCCAGATGCCCCTCCAACTATCTCAAACACTGTAAATGTATTTAAAAATTGGTGGTTTTGCGCTCTCAGCGCTCCAGTCTCCTTCCTCCTCCTTCCCCAGCCCAACCCCGTCTCCCAACCCTCCCCCTTTACCCTTATTGGTCACTTGGACACACGAAAACAAACTAACAGAGCGCGGCATCCTCGACGGCACCATCACTCTGCAGGAAGCTGGCCAAGGTGAGTTTGCCCCAGAGCCTTGCCCCAGATGCCCCTCCAACTATCTCAAACACTGTAAATGTATTTAAAAATTGGTGTTTTTGCGCTCTCAGCGCTCCAGTCTCCTTCCTCCTCCTTCCCCAGCCCAATCCCGCCTCCGAACCCTCCCCTGCACCCTGATTGGTCACTTGGCCACACAAAAACAAACTAACGGAGCGCGGGTCCTCGCTGGCACCATCACTCTGCAGGAAGCTGGCCAAGGTGAGTTTGTCCCAGAACCTTGCCCCAGATGCCCCTCCAACTATCTCAAACACTGTAAAAGTGTTTAAAAAATTGTGTTTTTGTGCACTCAGCGCTCCAGTCTCCTTCCTCCTTCCCCCTTCTTCCTACAGCCCAATCCCGCCTCTCAACCCTCCCCCTGCACCCTGATTGGTCACTTGCCCACATATCATGAACCCTCCCAGGGCAGCCCTCTGCCCGGCATCCCCTGTGGCTAAGGGCCCCAAGGCAAAGGGTGGCTCCAACAGAGACGCTCCCAAGACGTGTCTGCAGGTATCAGCAGGGGAAGCAAAGGAAGCCAACAGACACCAACAAAACTGTAAGTGTGGCATTGGTGAAGGGTAGAGCAATCACTCTACTCCAGAAAGCCCTCACCACTCTACCTTGCCGCTCCATAATGTTGAGTGCCATAGAATTACAACATGCATACTAAAGAGATTAGTCAACACCAACCGAAAAACATTCCTGGCTGGACCGTAAATGTTGCACTGCACCACGCACTAACATGATATTAAGATTATGCTACCTGGAAGTTGTATAGCTTTTTGTATGTCGTGGGTAGGTCTGCAAAACCAATGTTAACTAACCTATAGAGAACGGTCAGGATCAGCCTATGTCACCTTAGACAGGTGTAATATTCATTAGCATGGGCCACTTCTAGATAAAATTGCAAATGTTAGCATGTGCACACAGAGAGGAAATTCCTAAGCTTAGCATGTGCCACATCTAGATAGAATTGTGAATGTTAGCATGTTAGAATTCCACACTTAGATGGAACCCTCAACCTAGCCTGCGTCGCATCTAGATAGAATTGTGAATGTTAGCATGTGCCACACTTAGTTGGAATCCTTCAACCTAACCTGCGCCACATCTAGATCAAATTGTGAATTTTAGCATGTGCACACACAGAGGGAATTCCTAAGCTTAGCATGTGCCATATCTAGATAGAATTGTGAATGTTAGCATGTCCCACACTTAGATGGAATCCTCAACCTAGCCTGCGTCGCATCTAGATAGAGTTGCGAGTGTTGGCTTGTGTCACACTTAGTTGGAATCCTCAACCTAGCCTGCGTCGCTTCTAAATGGAATTGCTAATGTTAGCATGTGCACACACAGAGGGAGTTCCTAAGCTTAGCATGCACCACATCTAGATGGAATTGTAAATGTTAGCATATGCCGCACTTAGATGGAATCCTCAACCTAGCCTGCATCGCATCTAGATAGAAATGTAAATCAATGATTGATATACGACTCTCCTGCTAAGCTTGTACCAAACGTGTAATCATGAATCAATAACCAACCCACTAACAATTTTCACTCCTCTGCATACACCTCTCAAACTCGAACCAAACACAACCACAAGCCATAAATGCAGCAAACCGCACAAACTTCACTACACTGCAACAACAAAACAAACCACACATAGGGCCTCATTACGACCCAGGCAGTAAGGGGTTAACAGCGCCGTAAAAGGAGGCTGTGCCGTTAAACCCTTACCGCCTAATTACGAGGTCCCTTAGCGGGTCCCGACCATATCGGCTGGTTTTTACCAGCCGTTAAGGATTGGACCCGCAAAGGGACCTTGGAGGTATTTACGGTAGCGCAATTTGTGGTACCGTAACTACCGCCTTACCCATTTCCATTGAGCCCTATGGGGGCACAAATGGGGAAGGGCCAATGGTGAATTGGCAATTACCGCCCTGCCAACCTTGGAATGGGGCGGTAATTCCGCCATTCACCATGGCACAATCGGTAAAATACCGGCGGCATCCATGGCGCTACTAGCGCCATGGTTACCGCCTGGGTCGTAATGACCCCCATAAACTTGCACAACAGCACATGACGACTGCCTACCATAAAACACCCCAAGCCCAGCCAACTGACCAACCAGGCTGAGGCTGCCAACAGCACATCACAGCTATCTTGCACTTTTCCAGCTCACTCCCACTAACTCAGCCCCCTCTCCCATTTTCAGAGCCACCAGAGCGCCAGGGGACCACTCCAGTGGTGATAGTGCATGGTACAAATATCCTTTAACATTAACATTAACATACCCAGAGAGACGTTGGTTCTATGTACAAGAGGGCAAAGTTGGTGCAGGTAGACAGAGCTAAGCATAGGTGGAGTAAGATTCCATTATATTGATTCTTTCTAACTGTATCTTCCTTCCTGTTTCCCCCTCCTCCTTTAGTAAAATGCACCTTCTGTATGGTCAGAAGGCAAAGACCTCTTGTTTCAAGGACAGGAAATGGACCCATAAAAGCAGTATTTTTTAGTCCAATAACCTGTGGAATTGAGCATTTAATGTAAAGGATCTCCCACTCCTTCTCTGATTCACTCTTGAACAAACTCCTAAGCAAGAATTCATTGGACTTTTGTTTGGAGATTTGACCACTTTCAAAGCACTTTACGACTGTCCAGGGAAGAGGCAAACTCTTTTCTGTACTCATCCCCAGGACACATTGGAGGTGACTTGCTTTTAGAACATGACCTGCTTCTCTGCCAGCTACACTGCTGCCCATGATCTACAATGTTGAAGAACACCTGAAGGGGTATTCCAAGCTTCCCTGTATTTTGGGGGGCCAAGAACAAGAATAATATAATTTTGGTAGACCCTGGACCACAACTATCAGGGCCCAAACGTCAGGACATCCAGAATTCCTCAATACTTGATGTGGAACCACCGAAAAGCTATAATTGGAGCCTGTTTAACCCATCAAAGCAACACAACCCTCCACAGTGACCTTTGACACTCAACCGATCTTCGAGTCGCTGCAGTGCTTTCTCAAACCAGTTTGTGGCCCACCATGCCAGCTGAGCACATTGTTGCCTCAAAGTAAACTTGAATCTCATTGCTGTACCCACAACATTCTTACTGGTTTTCGAACTGCAGGCATCTCTGTTGATGAAGTGTATCAACAGTCCAACCGACCCTAGTGATCTCAGCAAATTGCAACCCTGGAACGCTGCATCAAACCACCTAACTCAAACTGCACATCCAGGGATCAGCATCGTTGGTGTCAAACTGATTGTCAAACCAACCCTGTTGGACTCCTTCAAATGTTGCTTCGAACTTCAGCTCGACTCTGGATAGACACTGCTCCCTGTCTGAAATAACATTAACACCACATTCGAGCATGCTTCAAAACGCATGACCAGCACCAAGAACACAGGTTCAGTGTTGTCAAACCATCAAGAGAAGAAAAAGGTATTATTGACTGATATCTGCCCCACTGGTCCATCTGTGGACATTAGAAACTGATTAAGTTGCCTCTAATCCATTATTCTCTCTAGAGCATTTCCATTACAAACACTGTGGTTATACATAGTCTTTCACCCTCTGTTCATGAACCATAATGTTACATTGTTTTCCCTTTGTATATTCTTTGTTTATTCCACTGAGAGGGTTTTGTGTAGTGTTTTTCTAATTAGTTATAATTGCAGACGTTGTGTTTAATTAAAGTATTGCACAGCCACGGTAGTGTCTGTGTAGTTATGGTTAAGTTGCTAATCTCATAGGAAGAACAATTTTTGGGTGGCTTACAACTTTGCTCCCCCTGGATGAATCCTCACCAAACTGCAAAGTTTGGTGAGGTTTGGTCCAGGGGGCGTCAAAGTTATAGAGGGGGTCCCAAAACTTCTGTTTTTCCCATAGACTGAATGGGGAAAATCTTTGCTCACGCCTACGCCCAAACCGCTGGATGGATTTTCCCCAAATTTGCAGCAGGAGCAGCGGCTTCGGCCCGAAAGCGTGCTTTTGTAAATTTGGTGAAAATCTATCCAGTAGTTTTTTTTTTTAAATGACCAAAAAGTAGGTCACAAAAAATTAATGATATCTATGTCTGCTCCGCCGAAACATTTCCCTGTTCGCTCCGCGGACAGGACACAGATTGGCTGATCGGCTCACATCATGTCCGTGGACATGCAATGTGTTCGTTGATTGGATGGTGAAGAGAGTAAAGTGCATAAGATTGTTTCGATGCACCCGCCATCCTGGATCCGGACAACGCGGTGACAAATGGGGTAGAAATATAACTTTGGCAAGTGTGTTGGTGTGTAAGAGTGTTTGGGGAGGGTGGGGAGTCAGAGATGGGTCAAATGCTGTATTTACTTAGGTGGCAGGCACCCCCGTTGTGTTTGTCTTGTCTGCAGACAGCCGCGCTGTCCGGGATGTCCGTAATGAACCAAAATGGAGGTGTCCTAAGGACACTATACTTGTCCGTACTGTAGGCAAGTAAAATAAAACTGTTCTTAGAACACATGCGGTGTCCAGGATGTCGGTAATTATCCAAAATGGGGTGTCCTAAGGACACTATACATGTCTGTGCTGTACGCAAGCAAAATCAAACTGTTCTTAGAACAACGTGCTGTGTTCAGGATCTACCTAATTATCCAAAATGGGGGTGTCCTGAGGACACTATACCTGTCCGTACTGTCCGCAGGCAAGATAAAACTGTAGAACACGTGCAGTGTCCGGGATGTCCGTAATTTCCAAAATGTGGGTGTCCTAAGGACACTATACCTGTCCGTGCTGTATGCAAACCCTGTTGTGTTTGTCATGTCCGTGGACAGCCGTGCTGTCCGCGGACATAAAACATGAATGCGGTAGCTCATATAGCCAGTTAAAATGTTTGATTCTATGGGTGTGATATGCTGTGGTGGTTGTGGCCAGGGCCTAAAGTCTTGGGTGCATAGCTGTTTGATTCTATGTTCATGATCTATGGGTGCGATATGCTGAGGTGGTGGTGGCCTGGGCCTAGAGTCTTGGGTGAATGGCTGTTTGATTCTATGTGTATGATCTATGGGTGTGATATGCTTAGGTGGTTGTGGCCAGGGCCTAGAGTCTTTGGTGCATGGACGAAGATCTTCTTCAATAATCTTTAATCAATAAAAGCATGTGGATATGTGGTGCTCCTCTGGCTTGGCATTCTTTTCTCCAAAAGAAGTGTTGCACTTCTCCGAGGGGAGGAACAGTTCTATTACAAATAAAGTGTAGCATAGCAATGAAACGATGATGGAAATATCTTGAAACATTAACAGGATCTAGAGAGCAAAGTTCTCCAGGTGTTAGTATATATATGTTAGTTTTGTTTTTATTTGATATGCGTAGGAAATCATGTAAATCTTCCCATGCATTTTCTGCACAACTTAATGTAACAAACCAAGTGGGTGGGCCAAGGTTTCTTATCATACAACGTACATCACTGTGATGTTGGAAACAGTACTCTTTCATACCACACATGTTTGCTAACAGATTTGTAATGCTTGATTGTAAAACCTCATCTTTTTCTTGTACTTTTTGTAGTAATTGCGTAGCTGACATATTTGAAAGTGGGTTCCTGATTTCAATATGTTTGCAACTCCGTAACATAGAGTTGCTAGTTAACTTTCAAAGAGTAGGTGGAATATGTATTCCCTTTTTAATACATTCGTAATGAGCAGTATTCTGATGCTGTTATCTGAATAGGTCTATCATCGTACCTTCCTTCTTTCCCAGTAGGAAAGAGTAGAGGAAAAACACGTGCTGCTATACTTTTTTTCCATATGCTGATTGGTGGTCCTTTGGTTTGTCGCATTTGGTATGTTTCTATTGCATTATCTATGATGTCATTAGAGTGTAATGGATGAATTGTATAATGGTCTAAAATATTGGATACTGTAGCAGGATCTAGAAGTTGAAATTGACCAATTTTCTGGTGATTCTTGAATTATTTCAGATGTTTCCCTTAAGTTTTCTTCAATATTCATTTCTTTGTAGTATTCATTATTGTATTTTAGTTATTGCAAGGCTTGTCTAACTTTATGTAAATCTACGAGTTGTTGCCAAATCTTTTTGTCTTTTGTAGGTACACCATTTACTAAGACAATTAAAGATTGTTCTATTGGACGTTGCACTCCTAGAGTGGGCACATTTTTTTTTAGATCTAATGGTAAATAAACTACTTTGCCACAAATGCCTTTCACCAATTCAGAGGGAGGTAATTTTGCTGTGTTTGGTTGAAGGTGTGTTATTGCTTGAAATGGGTGCACTGTTTGAATTATGATGCTCTCATATAGATTGAGTTGTTGCAGGGGTTTTGGTAGTGGGAATAATTCCAAATTATTTGTGATAGCACGTGAAGGAGTTTGATTGTTGTCAAGTATTGTAGTGCAGTAACTGCAAACTGTTAAGGGGTCCGTTATTTCATATTTGTTTTCTGCTATAAGGTAGAGAGCTAATTCAAACCATTTGGAATCTTCATTGTTTTCTATTTTGTATGTTATATCTAGTTTTTGTGTTACTTTATAAAAAGTTCTGCGGCAATACACACACACATGGTTTGGTACTTCAGCGGATGTACTTTTCAAATTTTAGTATTTCTTTTTTGTATGTGTGTAGTAGAAGATTGTCATCTGTACAATTGTTGCTGGTCTGTTGTAAAGCTACTGCATTTTGTAACTGGCTTTCACTTCCAAAATATTTCTTCTGGATATGCTCTATTTCTTCGAGTAGGTCTTTGGCTGTACCATGTAGAAGATTGTTATTTAAATTGGCTAGTGCTAAAGCAGGACTTTCTGCATAGTACAGTTTATAGACTAGATTTCTTATAGTTGAATGATGTGTTGATATCATTTTGATATGATGGAAGGTGCTTTTGCAAATAGGTCCTGAAATGCAGGCTAATGAATTTCCTTGTAGTCCTGTGTATTTGCGCACTGGACTGGTATCCATATTTTGCAGCAGTTTCATTTTGATTTTGTCTTTGCCGTTCATATACTGATTGAGGAACTGGCGTAAAGATTTGAAAGAATTTTTCGCAATGTTACACATTGACGTGCATGGCCATTTAAATACTGGACGTTCAGGTTCACTTGAATGGAGAGGTGATACTGAGTTTTCTGGGGATATTTTTGTAAGCAGTATTTCTTGTTGCATTATGGTATCATTAGGTTTTTCATAACCTTGTGCACTGCTATGTATGGCAATTGTGTTTGTTTGCTTTTGTTTGTATGCTTCTTCATTAAAATATGGTTTTGTGCTCGTGGTGTGACTCCATTCACCTCCACAGAGATTTAAGAAGTTATTTTTGTTCACATTCCATTTATTGAGAAGTCTTTTTTGTAATTTAGTGGTTAGTTTTTTTAGTGGTTTCATTCTGTTTAACACTAAAATGAATAATTTCTTTTGCGAAGGATTGCACTGTCTATCAAAAATGCTAAGATTAATTTTCTACGGTAGGTTTTAAGGGTTGTGCATGATTTGTCTCCTGTTTTTATGAGACAGTGAAGAACTCTGTGGCAGGAAGTTTTTGCTAAAACACTTTTTTTGGTATGCTTACTTGCCACTATATCAAGATTTATAGGAGCAGTTTTAGCAGTAGTGGCAGCTGAATTCTTGTTAATCATTTTCTGTTTCGCTTTACATTTTGATAGAGGAGGCAATGTTTCTGTACTGGAAGCTTGTTTTGTTTCGCTAAATGACTGTACTAGCTGTTTTGTTTGAAGTTTTCGTACAAACTCTGCTAAAGATGGATGCTTATTTTGGACACTTTTATTTTCATTTGCTCTATTTCTGTTGCTTTTTACGGACTTGCTTTTTGGTAGGCATTCTTTCGGGTCTGTTGAAAAAAAAAGAATGTATGGGTTGTGCTGTTCTGCAATGTATGTGTGCTCTGTGCATGAGTGGCTGAGTATGATGGTAAAGATGTATGTGGTGGTGTGTGATTGTGCATGTGGCAGCTACAATTAGTTGGGAAGGCTATTCTTCCGTTGGTGTGTTACTGTACTGTGGTTCAGATGACAGTAGACAGTGAGCTAGTGGTGAGGAGAAGAACTAATAGTAAATCTAATGGTCTAAAATTAAAACAGTTCTTTGTTTTGTAATACTTACATTCTAGGGGCTGAGTTATGTTATTTGTTTTCCAAAAAACAGGGATTTGTGTGCCATTATACCTGCTAATCCCTGTTTGTGGGCAGAATGGTGCAGAAATCTCTGTTTTTTTGATGCACAAATTACATGAATCAACTGCACAGTGTGTTTGAGTAACAGTAAGAATATTAAGGTAGTATTGCACTTACTCTTTTTTTTTTGGAATGAGCAGGTTTCTTCGGATATGTTGTTTGTAGTTCAGATGCTGCTGCGTTTCAGTAGAGTGTACTGCAATTTTAAATGAAAGACGTTAGTAATTTTGTGTGTTTATAGCACTGATGTTAATTTAGACGTTGATTTTTATGTTTTTGTAGTAGTATTCTTATTTGATATCTGAACATAGTGTATGCCTGCAGTTCATTTGACTATGTGCAGCATTTATATTTTATTTACAATATGTTAGTTCAACATGCTTTGCAAATGAGTAGAATATTAAGGGCCTCATTACACGGAAGGCGGAGAACCAAGGTGCTATTAGCACCTTGGTCCATGCCGGTAAAATACTGGCACCGCCTTGGTGGAAAGGGGAATTACCGCCCCATTCCAAGGTTGGCGGGGCGGTAATTCCCCCTTCCACCACTGCCCTTCCCCATTCCCATTTTTGCCCCATAGGGCATAATGGGAATGGAGAAGGTGCTAATCACGGCACCGCAATTTTGCGGTGCCGTAATTAGCACCAAGGTCCCTTAGCGGGTTGGTTTTTAACGCCTGCAAAAGCAGGCGTTAAAGCACCAACTGGCTAAGGGACCTTGTAGTAAGGCGGTAATGGTTAACGGTCACCGTTACCATTAGTGGTGACCGTTAACCATTACCGCCTTCCGTGTAATGAGGCCCTAAGTGTATGAAACTCACTTGGTTTTTTAAAGCTGTGTTATAGAATTTTAGGAGAAAGAAGAAATAATAATATATGTATTTTGCAATTTCTTTAAGATAAATGGCAGAAACTTTATAGAAAAGCATGGAATGTATGCATTTTTGAAGCTGTGGTTAATAAAGCAGAAGGATGTGATTTACAGGCAGTGGTGTTATTGCAGCTGGGATCTTTTCAATGATAGTGTCTATGTGTGTGAGTGTATGAAGATGCATGACCTTTTCCTGGCTGTCTATAATTTTATAATACACCACTAAGTGTTTTTCCACAATTATACTGTTATTTCTCTCATCTTCTAATATTATATATTTTTTAGATCGGTGTGTGTGTAAAAGAAATGAAGTTAGTATACAGGTTTGGAAGTGACAGTTGATTATAGCAGATTGGAACAATTAAAATAAGTTCATTTTATAGGTTGTAGGGGTTAAGTGGCATTACTTTGTTTACATGCATTCATAAGAGTTGTACATGTACTCTGAATAACATATGCATACCTGTAGTTTGTATTCATGTATGTGGATATGAATGCAGCTGTAAGTAGAAATCTTGAAGACTTGTACAGTAGTTTTTGTAGTAGGTGCTTTCCAATGATATGGGACTTGTACTCAGAGTGATCAAGAGTACATTTGAAGTGCTGAATTCTGATGATGGAGTTAGATGTAGAGGTCTTGGATGTGATTGGTGGATGTTTGTGTGACTGCTTAGCCGTACCAATGAGGGAATGGCAGAGAGAATGAAGTGGAAAGGGTAGAAGGGCTGTCCAAGAGTTACTTGGTCCGCGGACACAGAGGCTGTCCACGGACAGGGCTTGCCACATCTGGGGTTTTCCAGCAAATGCAGCATGGAAAGGGGACTATAGGGATCAGCAAATCAGATGTTGAGCTTGTGGATTTGTGTTCAAAGAGACTGTGTGTAGTGAAGATGGCATAGGTGGAGAAAGTCAGGGTGTTGGTGCTTGGAGATATGTTTGTGCATGGTTTACAGCAGTACGCTCAATGCAGGCATGGGGCAAACAACTTTGATGTTAAAGGAGTGGAGGTGATTTGGAGCACTGTGCCTAATTGCAATGCGCAGGGAATTGCAGAAGTTTGTGAAGATATGGGCAGGATGAACAGTCCACATGTGTTAGTTTTGCATTATGGTGCTTTCCATTTGGGCTATGTCAGTGCCCCTACTTTGTTGTCAGATTTGGAACACTTGGTTGAAGAAGTAATGAACATCCTTCCAAATGACAAAGTCATTTTTTTCTGGATTAGTAATTAGGGCAATATGGGACAATAGTTCTGTTTTTTGTCCTCAGCAAAACATTGCTAGCTGTACAATCAACCGAGGCATGTATGCTTTCATGCTTAGAGATGCTATGTTTTTCTGTAATAATGAGAATATTGATTCAATTAATGCTGTTTATTGTAAAGAAGATGGCATTTCCTTATCTTTTTTGGGAAATGCCATGATGTTTTGGAATGTAAGGGTGGCTTTGAAGAAGTTTATGTTAAGATTTTAGTAGTAAATGACAGGTGTTTGTTAAGCATCTGCAAAAAGAACAAAAAAAAGGCTATTTTCAGAGCCAACCTCAAAGGGGAAATGGGGCACACTATTTAAATTTACAATCACCACGTTCAGATTGTCAATAGGTCCGCAGACATGGCGGTAGTCCACAGACATTGCGTATTACATGCAGGGATTTTGGGGTGGAGTGGCATGCAAATGAGAATGAGCAGAGCAAGGGATTGGTCCGTAAAGTTTACTGGGTGTGTTGTGTAAGGAGAGAGTTTGTCAGAAAGTCTTTTTCCTGAAAGAAGAACAGCTATCTATGGCTGTGTGTTTCAGAAAACAGATCTGGATTATCTGGATTTTGGGAAACTCGTGGATACATTGGTTGGAGGTGCATGCAGAACGCTGTGGAGTAGCTACAGATCTTGGATTCCCTCACGTGGAAGTACACTGGCATGGAGTGCGTGGAGTTAAGTGGCTGGACTTGATACCTCTCTGTGCTAGTTTAGAGACAGAGCATCATCCAGACATAATCATAATTCATTGTAGACGGAACAGATTAGGACACGTGTCTGAAGTTTCTTTGCAATTTGCAATGAAAGAAGGACTTGGGAAGGTCATGGACATGCTTCCAAAGTCCCAAGTAATTTTTTCTCGTATTGCACAGAGACAAATATGGCTGTGTTCTTCTTGATTTGCTCAACAAATGGAGAAAGTGAGGTGCAATGTCAATAAGGCTGTTTGTGCTTTTCTAAGAGATATTGGCATGTCCTCTTTTCACAATGCAAATATTATGTTTCGTAGCACATACATTTTTAGCCATAGATGTAGTCCATCTTACTCATGCTGGCAATCAGATTTTTCTGAGAAATGTACAAAATGCATTGCGACCTTTTTTGGAATTACAGCCATCCATTTTGTAGTAGGTGTTGACTATTTCAATTTTTTCAAACACAAAAAACACCACCCAAAGGCTATTTTCAGAGCCACCACTTCCTCTTGGAGAAAAGTGCAATGGCTTTGATAGGGCAGCACCCCGAAATTTTAGATGTCCGTGGACTTCTAAAACATGCACAGGGTGCTGCTCTATTTATTTGCCACTTCTATTTTTAGACTGTTTAAAGGCGGCACTGAAAAGAGTCTTTTTTTGTTGTTTTATATATTTTTAGTTTTTTTTACACATGACACACTAGGAGAGGAGGGGAAAGGAGGGTAAGGAAGGGACACCAACGACAGGGATAAGAAAGGGCAGGTGGAGAGAGGAAAATGTAGGGTGGGCCTTATTTAGGTAGTGGGCAGACCTTCTCATGCTCCTTGACCGCAGTCTCGAAAGCACTCCGAAGACTCTCCCCCCTGCAGAGTACTGCGTCGCATTACATACACAAAACAGTGACCCTCGAAAGGTAAGGGTCAACAGCATCATGGATGGCCTGTGAGGCAACTGGAGGGATGCACTTTCCCAGAGGAGTGTCTCTTGTGGTGACAGGAGCAGAAACGGAGGATGTGATAGAGGAACTCAACCTACTACGTTGATCACAATGTACAACCTTGGGAATGGCCCCACCGGGGAACGACCTTAGGTTTTGCTTCATAGATGTCGTACCAAAGCAGTACGAACCAGGCCTCCCACGACTCAGCACCATTTCGCACTGGTTGCAGGTGACCTTGTTCGCACGTGCTTTTGGTACGTGACCATGAATGGTAAATAACCGCCACACCCAAGACTCACGGCGAGTGCTGGTAGTAGGTACTTCCACTACCTCATCCTCTTCATCCTCTTCATCCTCCTCTACATCCTCATGCCTGTTCCCGTCTTCAGGCCCTTGGGGAGGTGGTGGTGGTGGAGGGGGTGAGAGTGGTGCTGAGACAGATGCAGCACCAGCTGGAGCAGCAAGCATAGATGCCATCAGGTCTGATGGAAAGCAGCAAGAGCAGCAAAAGTAGAAAATGCTTTGTCAGACAGCCAGAAGCACAATGAGGATGACCTCTGCGTTGTGGCCTTTTATAGGGGAGCAGGTGTGGACAGATCGAACACCCAAAAATGCTCAAAAAGTTCAAAAAAGTATGTAGAAATTCAGGATCATTGTCTGGGACATGTGCAATGGTGAATGTTTACTATAAAATACTTTGGTTTGTCTGAAAAGTAATTTTAAAATGTTCGGGGACCCGGACAGTGTCCGCAATTCAGGACACACGCTCAGCGTGGGTGCAGACACATGATTACCACATGATTACGTTGCGAATACATCTGCACAGGAACGGTTGTGCACGTGCGTGCAGGTTTTCTACAGACAGTGTTCGGGCGTTGAAACTAATTAAAAGTGCGACACAAGTGAGACCGGACAGTTTCGGCAGGCGCAATATTCATAGTACTTATGGGTGTGGTGCGTATGTGAGTAGATGTTCCAGAGTCAGTACGGACAAGTATAATGTCCTTAGGACACCCTCATTTTGGATAATTAAGGACATCCCGGACACCGTGCATGTTCTAAGAACAGTTTTATTTGCTTGCGTACAGTACAGACAAGTATAGTGTCCTTAGGACACCTCCATTTTGTTTAATTCTGGACATTCCAGACACCGTGCGCTTTCTTAGAACAGTTTCAACTTGCATGCAGACAGTACGGACAGGTATAGTGTCCTAAGGACACCTCCATTTTGTTTACTTACAGACATCCTGGACACCGCGTGTGTTCTTAGAAGAGTTTCACCTTGCCTGTGGACAGTACGGTCAGGTATAGTGTCCTTAGGACACCTCCATTTTGGTTAATTCTGGACATTCCGGATACCGCATGTGTTCTTAGAACAGTTTCACTTTGCCTGAGGACAGTACGGACAGGTATAGTGTCCTTAGAACACCTCCATTTTGGTTAATTACATACATTCCGGACACTGCGTGTATTCTTAGAACAGCTTCACCTTGCCTGCGGACAGTATGGACAGGTATAGTGTCCTTAGGACACCTCCATTTTGTTTAATTATGTACATTCTGGATGTCACACGCGTTCTTAGAAAAGTTTAATCTTGCCTGCGGACAGTACGGATAGGTTTAATGTCCTTAGGACAGCCCCATTTTGGATAATTACAGACTTACCGGACACACATGCTGTCCGCGGACATCTAAACTGCCTTTTAAAACAAAATAAGACACAAAGGACTGAATTAAACCATTAATAATATGGTTGCTTAGCTTACCATAACTGGCAAATATCATGGTTTTTTCGGTTTTACTTGGAACCATAAGGTCCCTTTAACAAAGTGTTTTTACTGAATTTCATAGGTTTGTAGTAGCACAACTTAACCATAATGTCCCTTTAACAAAGTATTTTTACTGAATATACATTTTCATAGTGTGAATTTGATAGATGTTTACTAGGATTCGCTTACATTATATACATGTAACATAGAACATACTAAACCCCCATCTAGTGATTTTGATATCCACGGACGTATGTCTGCGAACAGTCGTGGACGACATCAACACTACGCAAACACTCAGGGGGTATCTTAAATGGATCTATCATACCATATAAACACTACACAAGTTCAAAAAGCAGCACATAAACACATTATATGTAATAATAAATAAACAGTGAAATCTATATATCTAACACATCAACCATCCATTGAAATACCATATGTAGTAAAATGGAATATACCAAAACAAAAAAGATATTCCTCCTACCTAATTACCTCACAGAAACTGCACAGCTAGAAGCAACAGCAGACCTACACAACAGTTTGAACACAATTTACCAGAAACTAGTAAGTAAACTTCATTTTTCTTATATATTTCTAAACGTTTTGTATTAGGTACACTACAATTAATATATTTTTGTTTTTCACAGAGAAATGTGCAGTACTTTGGAATGGTTTGAGGAGAATGTTCCACGTGAGGAAATGTCTGACGACAGTGATAATAATGGTAGACACTTCTCTATATAACCAAATTAATAATCATTACTTTATGTGTACTTAACAAATATATATATATATTTATTTTTAACAGACCATACACACATTGAAAACAATACACCAAAAGACACATTGGAAAAGACTCTGCAACAGATGGAACAGAAAATGGACATGCTCAAGGACAATTTCAATGTTTTGAAACAGATAGTGGAGGACCACATGAAAGAAAAAAGAAATGCCATTGTCCCACATGTACCTGCTTCCCCTCTCCATGTCCCAGTCAACTATCCCCAAACCCTCACCACCAAGAAAAATGTTTTGATGAGACTTCCATCCCATCATCCCCTCCCATCCATCCTCTCCAAACCCCTAATTCCCCTGTATTTGTATCAGTTTCTGCTCCCCCCTCTCTTCCATAAATTGTGTATCTGTATATAATAAAACAAAATATTATGTGTCTTTTAATTCAATACTTTGTGTCTTATTTTTTTAAAAAAGCAGTTAGAATGTCCGTGGACAGCGCGCCTGTCCGGGTTGTCCGTAATTAACAATATGGTGATGTCCTAAGGACACTACACCTGTCCGTACCATTCGCAGCCAAGATGGAACTTTTCCTAGAACACACCCGGTGTCCGGGATGTCCGTAAATTAACAAAATGGGGGTGTCCTAAGGACACTATACCTGTCTATACCATTTGCAACGAAGATGGAACTGTTCTTAGAACACACCTGGTGTCCGAGATGTCCAGAAGTGAACAAAATGGAGATGTCCTAAGGATACTATACCTGTCCATACCGTCCGCAGCCAAGTTGAAACTGTCCTAAGAACACGCGTGGTGTCCGGGATGTCCGTAGTCAAACAAAATGGAGGTGTCCTAAGGACACTATACCTGTCTGTACAGTCTGCAGAACATCTACGCACATGCGCACCACACCCGTAAGTCCTGAGAACATCGCGCCTGTCCGTAACTGTCCATCTCACTTGTGTCACACTTTAAATTTGTTTGAGGATCCGAACACTGTCCGTAGAACACCCACACGCATGCGCACAACCGTTCCCATGCATTTGGTGTCCTGCGGACACCCATTCCCTTCGCGGACGTGTTCCCGACATCATCATGTGACTGCACCCAAGCTGAGCGTGTGTCCTAATTTGCGGACACTGTCTGGTTCCCTAACATTTTAAAAGAACTTATTCCGACAATCCAAATTATTTTACAGTAAAAATTCACCATTGCACATGTCCCAGACAATGACCCTGGCTTTCCACATACTTTTTGTAACTTTTTGAACCTTTTTGGGTGTTCGATCTGTTCGCAAAGCGCAGCCCTCCGCCCCTATAAAAGGCCACACCCTAAAGATGATCTTCATTGTACTTCTGGCTATTGCAGATTGACTTTTGCTGCCTTGGTTGCTCTTGCTGAGATTATCTCATCAACCCTGATGGCATCCATGGCTGGTGTTGTTACATCTGCCTCATCACCACCCCCAAACCCTCCACCACCACCACCTCCCCAAGGGCCTGCAGAGGGGAACACACGTGAGGATGTAGAGAACTAGGATGAAGAGGATGAAAAGAATCAATTCAAGGAACTCCCTACTACCTGCAGCCACCGGGAGTCTTGGGTGTGGCGGTTGTTTACCATTCATTGTAATGTACCAAAAGCACGTGCAAACAAGGTCACCTGCAACCAGTGCAAAATGGTGCTGAGTCTTGGGAGACGTGGTTCGTACAGCTTTGGTACGACATCCATGAAGTGACACCTAACGTCGTTCCACAGTGCGGATATTCGCATGGTTGTACCTTGTAATAAACATAGCAGGTTGAGTTCCTCTACAGCATCCTCTGTTTCCTCTCCTCTCACCACAAGAGAAACTCCTGTGAGAGAGCACATCCCTCCAGCTGCTTCACAGGCCTTTTGCAATGCTGTTCACCCTTACATTTTGAGGGTCACAATATTGTGCATGTACTGCGACGCAGTACTCTGCAGGGGGAGAGTCTTCGAAGTGCTTTCGAGACTATGGTCACAGAGCACCAGAAGACCTGCTACCTAAGGCCCACCCTACATCTTCCTCTCTACACCTGCCCTTTCTTATCCCCGTGGTTGGTGTCCCTTCCTTACCCTCCTTTCCCCTCCTCTCCTAGTGTGTCGTGTGTAAAAAAAACAAGAAAATATAAAACAACAAAAATCCCAAAAAAAGGCTCTTTTCAAAGTTTAAAAATAGAAGTGGCAAATAAACAGTGCAGGGCCCTGTGCATTTTTTGGAAGTCCACGGACAGTCCTAGGACATATACATTTTAGGGTGCTGCCCTAGCAAAACCAATGCACTTATCTCTGGTAGGAAGTGGTGGCTCTTAAAAGAGCCTTTTGGTGGTGTTTCTGTGTGTTTTAAAAACTTGAAATCGTCAACATCTACTGCAAAATAGATGCACATTGCTCAGAAAAATCGGATTGCCAGCATAAGTAAGATGTACTCCAGCTCTGCGAAAAATGTATGTGCTACGAAATATAATATTTTCATTGTGAAAAGAGGACATGCCAACATCTCTTAGAAAGGCACTTACAGCCTTATTGACATTGTGCCTTTCTTTCTCCATTTGTGGACCAAATAAAGAAGAACACAGCCACATTTGTATTTGTGCAATACGAGAAAAAATAACTTAGGAATTTGGAAACATGTCCATGACCTTCTCAAGTCCTAATTTCATTGCAAATTGCAAAGAAATTCCAGACACATGTCCTAAACTGTTCCCTCCACAATGAATTATAATTACCTGTGGATGATGCTCTGTCTCTAAAGTAGCACAGAGAGGTACCAAGTCCAGCCACTTCGTTCCACGCACGCCATGCCAGTGCACTTCCACATGAGGAAATCCAAGATCTGCAGCTACTCCACAGCGTTCTGCGTGCACTTCCAACCAATGTATCCATGAGTCTCCCAAAGTCCGGATAATCTGTTTTCGGAAAACACAAAGCCATAGCTATCTGTTCTTCTCTCAGGAAAAAGACGTTCTGACAAAATCTCTCCTTACACAACACACCCAGTAAACTTTACTCACCAATCCGTACCTCCCCTCATTCTCATTTGCATGCCTCTCCACCCCAAAATCCCTGTATGTAATATGTGCTGTCCGCAGACTACCGCCATGTCCGCAGACATATCGAAAATCTGAGCGTGGTGAATGTACATTTAAATAGTGTGCCCCATTTCCCCTTTGAGGTGGGCTCTGAAAAGAGCTGTTTTCTGTGGTTTTTTTTGTAGATGCCTGACAGACACCTGTTATTTTATATTTTTTGGGGGGTTTATTCTTCTTACTTTACAACTAAAATCTCCACATAACCTTCTCCAAAGCAACCCTTACATTCCAAAATAGCATGGCATTTCTTCTTTAAAATAAACAGCCAAAAATGATCACAACAGCCAAGACATTTTGAAAAATATTTATTGGACACATAGTACCCGAACAAGAGTACAACTTTGGAATCCATGTATCTATACCACATACCCCAAAACTTTACATATAAAAATAATATAAAACCAGATGAAAAAAAAAGATAGCTATAGAGTGACAGATTGTGAAGGCAGCTTAGTGAAATTTACCAAACCAAGCTTAATTAATCATATCAAATTGTCATTAAAAACTCCTCAACATAAAGAACTATATTACATGTCCCTGCTACAACTTTTTAAACCATGGAAAAAAGAAGAAGAGATACTAGAAAACTATGACTCCTATGAAGATGCTTTCAAAGCAAATGAAAGCACTATCACCGATATAAACTTTATGCAGTACAAAACAATGTTTCACAATGAACATCAAAACGAAGAAGAATCCAGGCCCAACTAGATAAGGACACTCCCGAAAGTAGTCAACCTTCTGTAACAGGAAGTCAAGAACCACTGGGACAGCCACTAATAGCAAATGAGGCAGAATTAGCTATGACAGATGTAGAGAACACCATGTGTCAGTATGAAGAAGACACAGAAGATTTAACTGTACTACAATCAAACTGAACAAAGAGCAGCACTCCATTTTTCAAGAAGTAACAAATGAAATTGCACATGGTGTACAACCTGAAAATAAAGAATGTACCTGCCAAAATTACAAACCTATACTACTATACATCAGTGGTGAAGCTGGTTTAGGCAAAACATTCTTAATCAGAATCATCAACAAGTTCCTTCAACAATTGACAAACAACAAACTGTCAGCTGTTTTAACTGCCCCCACAGGTTTACCTGCCTACAACATAGGCGGTGTCACTTTACACAGATTACTACTCCTTCCAGTAGAACACCAAAACACATTAGAATATTACAAACTTTCTACAGAAGCTGCAATGGAACTATGCAGAGTGTTAAAACAAATGAAAATCCTACTAATAGAGGACGTGAGCATGGTCTCCAACTTAATGTTGGCTTTGATTCACCTCAGATTGCAAGAAGTACTTAAAACAAACTACGAATAGCTCTTTGGAGGAAAACACATTATTGTTTTCGGAGATCTTCTTCAATTGACACCAGTGAAAGGTGAACCTATTTTTAAAACCTTAGGACACAAACTCTGCTGTAAATCTGTTGGCAGCATAGGAAATGTCAACCTTTGGCAACATTTCCAATACAGAGAATTAACAGAAAACATGTGCCAAGCTGCAGACCTCACTTACGCCAACATTTTACAAAGTATTAGAGTTGGTGTACTATCTCAAGAAGCACAATCAATATTAAAAACCCGGCACATCCATGCACTTTATGGCCATAACTCATGTGCTACTGATGTTATGGAACAATTAGCACACAAAAATGTCAATTGTATGTCCTTAATGCAACTCTTGCAAGCTGTTCCAAATTCAATGAAACAATGTTGAAAAAAGAAACGCAACCAATAATTGAAATTTGTTCCACAGACAAACAGGACATACAAGGTATGACACTACCCATGTGTCAGCAGGCCAAAACAAGACTAAATACCTTAGAAAATTCCATCTGCAACACAGTCGGTTTGGAGAAAATATTAAAATTATCCTTGAACTGTAGAGTAATGCTTAAACGTAACCTTGAAGTGGATCAAGGACTAGTTAATGGTTCACTGGGTACAGTTGTTGGCTTTCAAACTTACCCACATGACAACAACATTCCGTTTGTCAATATTCTCTTGGACAAACTTTCAGATGTAAAAATGATGGGGTGCTCAACAGCTTGATTCCTTCTCTTCAAAGACATGCATGTACACAGAGAACAATTTCCTCTAACTCTAGCATACGCAGTCACCATTCATAAATCACAAGGTCTTACCCTAGACAAAGCATTGATAGATATTGGTAACACAGTCTTTAAAGAAGGCATGAGCTACTTCACACTATCACGCTTACGTACACTTGACGGTCTATTTCTAATCAACTTTGATGCAAGTAAACACTGATATTCTTTGCATTTTAGAATGCAATAGACTACGTTCACTATACACCCCCCGATCTAAAAACATATCCTGTTTCACAAAAAGGAAAACGTTGTAAAAGAAAACTAATTCAAACAGAAATGCAACAGGATCTGACTGCAAATCCTCCAAAGAGAGTAAAAGAAGCTAATACTTCATCAATTACCACAGCCAAAGAAGAACCTATTACTCAAAGTAACTCAGGTACTTCTTCAAAGAAGCAACACACACTCCGAAAAAATGACTTGGACACAGAACTATCTGGTCCATTCAAATTTTCAAATGTAACTGGTGTAAGTTGCTATGCAAAAGTAGCAATGAATATTCTATTTCAATTGCCACCAGTTGTTGACAACATTTACTTACACAGTACAGACCAATTGTATTAGCAAATGTTAGTACTTCATAGAAACGCAACAAACAATCCTGACAACACGCATAGTGTTCATGGAATAAGACAAGAATTGAACTACTGTGCTGGAATGGTGAAATTCACTATAAACTCACAAGAATTTCTAATGTACTTACTACAAGTACTGGAAAACAAAAAACATACCTATAAATGAAATCTTCCAGATTTCATACATGTGGAAACATACATGCACTCTCTGCAACAATGTGACACAGGCACAAATCCCTAATGAGCGCTTCATGTATGTATCCATACGTAATTGTGAATCTGTTCCATTTCAGCAACTTGTACAAATGCAAACCATGGTAGATTATGTAATACCTGCAATTCAGATAATCGCTCCACCTTACTTATACAAACACATAGTAAATATGTAATACTAATGCTTCTATGTATTCAGATGGTACCAAAAACAACTGCAAGTTGACTGGATTCACACATGGTCAAGTATCACTTGGTAAGAACACCTTCACAACAATCGGTATAATCTGCCACGCAGGAGCCACAACCAATGCAGGTCACTGCACTCCAATAATATAAAAAAGAAATGTGGATGGTTCAAATGTAATGATTGTACCATTACTCTAAAGCAGAGATTACCAGCAAATCTTACAAATGCTTATTTAATCTTCTTAAAACCAAAATTTTAAAACTAATCTGTAATTAAACATTAACAAAACTTCAATTAAAAAACTATAAACTGTTAGAATACGCCAACAGGTATCTAACTGCCCCAAGATTCTATAACAACCAAACAGATAAATCAATGCCACTAAATTATAACAAAAAATGTATAGTTAGAATACGCAAACAGGTATCTAACTGCTCCAAAAAATTACAACAAGCCAACAGATAGAACATTAGCCAGAAACAACAAGTGAACACTGAAAACAAACAGACTGTAGCATAACAAAAAAAGGTTTTTTTTAATCCGACATGGATTTTTTTCCCACAGACCCGATGATTTGAAAAACAAACACAGAAAATGAGCAAATTGCACAGTACACTGGTTTGTAACCTACTAAATATGAGGGTCGAAAAAAACTGAAATGTCTATTATGCAATGTAATAAGTCTTTATAAAATACATACACTAACATGCTATTTTCTTTTATCACAGAAATTGAAAAAGAATATGTGCTCCAGCTATCCAACTCATGAAAAAAAAGAATCCAATCTCAAAAAATGAAACAGTAGGTATATTCTAATAGAACACATAAATACTGCTGCATAACAGAACCATTGAAGCATACATCTAACCATACACCACAATACAAAATGTTTACTTCCATTGATATGTTATACTACAGTGCTTGTTACCAAACTCTGCAATCTTAATGCCATGACGTGGCCAAAACTTCACATACAAACTATACAAATCAAACAGTACACAAACTGTAGATTTGCAAACATTTGATAGATATTCGATTCTATGGGTGTGATCTATGGGTGTGATATGCTGCGGTGGTTGTGGCCAGGGCCTAGAGTCTTGGGTGTATGGCCTAGGGCCTATGGCCTTCGGCCATGCACCCAAGACTCTAGGCCCTGGCTACTGTACAGATTTTCACCAAATTTACAAAAGAACGCTTTCGGAACCAAGCCGCTGCTCCTGCCACAAATTTGGTGAAAATCCGTCCAGCGGTTTGGGCTGTAGGCGTGCGCAAAGTTTTTTCCCCATTCACTCTATGGGAAAAAAATAAATTTTGGGACCCCCCTATAACTTTGCCCCCCCTGGGCCAAACCTGACCAAAATTTCAGGGTGGGCCATATACTTTTTTAGAAAATTCTGGTGAGGATTCGTCCAGAGGGAGCGAAGTTATAAGTCACCCAAAAGTGCTCTTCCTATGGAATTAGCAACTTAACCATAACTACACAGCCACTACTGTGGCTTTGTAATATATATATTTTACAGAGCTTGTGGCTTGCGTCATGTCCACAGACATGCAACCTGTTTGCTGATTGGATGGTGAAGAGCGTGATGTATGTCAGATTTTTGGAAACGCCCGCCATCTTGGATTCATGGACAGCGGCCGGTGTCCGCGGACATCGCAGTAAAAAAATATTAAAAAACACAACTTTGCACTTGTCAATCTTATCAAATAATCTCTGGGGCGGTGAGAGGTGATGAGGATGGGATGGAATATAGCCACAAGAAGCAAAAAAACATGTGGTTTTTGCAGCGAAAGTCCACGAACAGTTCAGATGTTCACAAACAGTCCTGTAAAGTTTGCAAACACCTTAGCATTGCAGGGTTGGTGAAATGCAGTTCTTGGATGGCTTCTTACTTTGACGCCACTTAATGGAACTGCATGTATAGTTCTGACCTGATTCTGATTGAGTATGCAAAGTTTGGTGGAATTCTGTCATGAGGGGGCAAAATTAGAGGGGGCTCCCAAAATAATGTAAAGGCTTATAAATGAGGTGCCATTTGACGAAACTACACTTACTTTGGGAAACTGATAATATATTTAGATATGAATGTTTTTGCAAAGTTTGGTGGTATTTTGTGAAGAGGGGGGTCCAAAATAATGTAAAGGCGTATAAATGAGGTGCTCTTTGACAAATCTACACTTCATTTGGCAAACTGAAAATAGATCTAGATATACAGGTTTTTGTGAAGTTTGGTGGGATTATGTCAAGAGGGAGCAAAATTAGAGGGGGAGTCCCAAAATATTGTAAAGGCATATAAATGTGGTGTCATTTGACAAATCTACACAAAGGTTTGCAAAAAGATTATAGATCTAGATATAGATGTTTTCATAAAGTCTGAATGGATTTTGTCAAGTGAGGGCTAGGTTATATGATGATTGTATGTGCATACATTTGAGACTTTTGAAAAAATAAAACATGGGTTAATGGTAATGAGTAGGAATTGGTGTTGGAGCGGTGCAAGGGAAATTTTGAAGTTGAACGTTCCTAGATCAGTAGAAAATGCAGTTCTAAACTGTTCGCGAAGCAGAGATCTTATATTGAAGTGCGGATGGGTTCTTGGACATGTCATCATGCCGCGCACCAGCGTATGGTCATCTGGCACTGTCCGGAAGGTCCGCTATGAAGTCAGATGTTTGTAGACGTCTACGGATGCAAAACTAGTTGAAATAGTTGCAAAACTTGTATGGAAGTGTTAGAAATGATTCCAGAAGGTGGGAGATGGCAGAGTTTTAAGGTGACACTTTCTAAATTGGACACAAACATTGCTATATTGGGTAAGTATGATATTAGTAAGTTGTAGCAAAATAGCATGCACTGGTAAAAACCTTTGAAATTCACTGAAAAAACTTTGCTAAAAGGATGTTATGGTTATGTAGGACTAATAAAAACCTATGAAATTCAAAGAAAAAACTTTGTTAAACAGATGTTATGGTTTCAAATAAAATTGAAAACGCCCAGAAATTCACCAGTTATGGTACGTTAAACAACCATAACTCGCGCCACCACCTTGCACTGCTATGAGTAACACCCAGGACATCAAAGATGACATCACTGATGACATCATGTGAAATACATTTTGATGAAAATCCCTGTAGACGGTCACAGTATAAGCCCATTGCATAGGGGCCCACGTATGAAGGACGGCCCCGGCGGCGCTCTGAATACCACAGCTATTACAGAGTAGTAGTGAGGGATGCGAGAGGCGAGTGAGACCGTGTGTTGGGTAAATTGAATGTAAAACAAATAAGGACGGCAGAAGAGCGCCCCTGAGTGAGTCACACAACCCAAATCAGACAAGGGTATGATGCCCAAGCTGAAACAGGGAAATGCAAAGCGGCAGGATGGCATCCAAAACAAACAAACAAACGGAAAGGCAAAACTGCCACCAATAGAGATTTTCGCCAAGGCGACCCAACCAACAGGTGATGCAAAGACTCCGGAGCAAAGCACATTGGGATTGACACCTCCGATACAGGACAATCACCAAATCCTGGCAGCTATTGCTGAGCTGAAGTCAACCTGGGGAGCTAAACTGGACGCCATTATTGCAGAAGTGAAGATGGCGCTAGAATCCAAGATAGATGCCGTCAGCGTGGACGTCAACCTCCTCATGCGGGATGTTAGAGCACTCTCCGAGCACACAGGCGGGTTGGAGAATGAGGTGGAAGCAAACAAGACCACATTGCAGCAACAAGTACTTAACCTGGAGAACAGAGAGGAAGAAGCGGAAGGATGCACATGCAGAAATAACGTCTGCATTGTGGGATTGCCAGAGGGAGCCGAAAATCTGGACATGACAAATTACATAGAAATCATGCTGCTGCAAGAAATAGGCGCTAGTGAGCTCACCTAGGGGTTCAACATAGAGAGGGCTCACAGAGCCCAGACTAGGAAGCCGCCACCTGGGTCCCTCCACGGCCAATCATTGCTAAATACTTAATTATAAAGACGGGGGGAAATCCTGGAGCACTTCCAGAAAGATGGAACTATATGCAGAGCGTCAGCGAACATCACATTGTATCCAGATTACACTTTCCTGGTACAGAGGCAACGTCCGAGCTACATGTCGGTCAAAAGAAGGCTGCATGAGTCCGGATTTAGGCATATGTTGTTGTACCCCACAAAGCTAAAAGAACTGCATAAGGATAAAGCATGCTTTTTTGACACCCGGGCATAGGTAACAACATGTTTGGACGCGATGAACAGTCCAACAGATGCGGATGACCAGGCAGACAGGAGCAGAACATGTGAGTGAGTGCCCTTGTGATGCTGGACCAGCAGAAGATGGGACAGCTGATAGACTGTACAGTAAGAGTAACGCCTGAGCTAGAGACTTGCAGCCATATGACAAGATGCAAATTTAATGCAGCTGTGGTGAGAATTGACTTTGGGACTTGAATATAACACTGTATATAACGAGACTAAGACAAGAGTTTATGTTGGGACGGTGAAGGTGATGGAAGCAAACAAGACCACCTGTACGAACAACGCAAAGGAGGTCTATACATTGCAGCAACAAGTACGTAACCTGGAGAACAGAGTGGAAGAAGCAGAAGGATGCACACGCAGAAATAGCGTCTGCATTGTGGAATTGCCGGAGGGAGCTGAAAATCTGAACACAACAAATTACATAGAAATCATGCTGCTGCAAGAAATAGGCACTGGTGAGCTCACCCAGGGATTCACCATAGAGAGGGCGCACAAAGCCCAGACTAGGAAGCCGCCACCCAGGGTCCCTCCACGGCCAATCATTGCCAAATACTGAATTATAAAGACAGGGGGAAAATCTGGAGCACTTCCAGAAAGGCAGAACTATATGCAGAGCATCAGCGAACATCACATTATATCCAGAGTACACTTTCCTGGTACAGAGGCAAGGTCTGAGCTACGTGTCGGTCAAAGAAGGCTGCATGAGTCTGGATTTAGGTATATGTTGTTATACCCCACAAAGCTGAAAGAACTGCATAAGGATAAAGCACACTTTATTGACATCCCAGAGTAGATAACAATGTGGTTGGACGCGATGAACAGCCCAACAGATGCTGATGACCAGGCAGACAAGAGACAGGAGAAGTGAGTGAGTGCTCTTGTGATGCTGGACCAGCAGAAGATGGGGCCGCTGATAGACTGAAAAATAAGAGTAACGCCGGAGCTAGAGACTCGCAGCCATATGTCAAGATACACATTTAATGCAGCTGTGGTGAGAATTGAATATAACACTGTATATAACGAGACTAAGAAGAGAGGTTATGGTGGGACAGTGAAGGAAGTAAACTGAGCGGTAAAATGTTAGCTTAACGGGAGATACAGGTGCTGCCTTAGAGCAGCAGCACCAACAGACACACTATCACCCCCCATAGGTAGTTCAGAAGAGATACTGTTAGAACGGTATCCCCTGCTGTGCTCCGAGTATAGGTATTACTGTGAAACTTGATGCAATAGAAACACTGACAGAAATTAATCTTCCCAAACTTGAGGCAGTGGAAAGGGAGAACTTAGAGGTCCCAATCACGTTAGAAGAATTAGATTAAGTGATAAAATGACTACCCACTAATAAAGCCCTGGGGGCGGATGGACTTCCAAGTGAATTCTACAAGACATACAGGGCAGATCTGCTCCCCCCAATGCCAGCTATGTTGAATGAGGCTTTTGATAGAGGGACACTGCAGAGTCCCTCAGGGAAGAGATCATCATTTCGCTCCTGAAACCTAATAAACTGAGCACAGACTGCGGATCATATAGACCATTGTCACTGCTTAGCCAAGACAGTAAGATAATCACAGCAGTGATGACTAACAGGCTGAGACCAGTTATTAATAAACGTATACATTCTGACCAGACGGTGTATGTTCCGTGCAGGAGTATATCCGATAATTTTAGGAGGCTCCAACATGTTATAGAACAGACGGAAGGGGATTCCCAGGGGGTGGCAATAATTTCATTGGATGCAGTGAAGACCTTTGACTTAGTTAAATGACCATGGTTGATGGCTGCCCTGAAAGAATATGGGGTTGGGCCTACATATTTGAAGTGGGTCCAACTGTTGTATTGCAGACCATTGGCTCGATTTAGAACGGGAGCAACCATCTCAGAACGGTGGCAACTTGGTAGGGGCACTAGACAGGGATGCCCATGGTCCCCGATGTTGTTTATTTTAGCACTTGAACCCCAGGCGATATACTTGAGGCAGGCATATGGAGAAGTGGGGATTAGCATGAAAGGAGGGTGACATGTGATATCGTTGTATGCAGATGACATGCTGCTGTACTTGAGGTACCCCGAGAAGAACCTACATTATATTTTGGTAGTTATGGAGTGATACACAGTGCTGTCTGGCATAACAGTAAACCCCAAAAAAACTGTGTATATGTCCCATTGGTAGATATGTGGGGATACCAAGAGATAAATTGCCGGTACTACAGATAGAAGGAAGACCTGCAAAAAGAAATACGAGAGTTTTTCAATCACAACACAGGGAGTTTATAATCGGTTGGTACACTGTGGGAGGCATTCAAGGTGGTGGTGAGGGGGGCAGCAATATCCAAATCTACAAGCCTGCAAGGCGGGTTAATACAGGACTTTCTTGATGCAGAGAAGAGAATGGAGACCATAATGCGAGTGGGTGGGCATTCCCTAAAGGAGGCTGAGACCATACGCCAACTACAACAGGACTGCAGGAATCACTGGGATAGACTATGCAACCTAAACTATAAAAAATACGTAGAAAGGCAGCACGCCAAAGGAGATAAGCCAGGCAGATGGTTAGCATGGCTGTATAAGAGCGAGACCCCCAGTCAAGCAATTAGAGCGGTACATGAGGATGTACGGATGTTCTCTGGAGTACTATCAGCAATTGTTCAAGGAGGTTACTGAGGTGGAGGAAATTGATGCGAAAGAAACACTGACAGAAATTAATCTTCCCAAACTTGAGGCAGCGGAAAGGGAGAAGTTAGAGGTCCCATTCATGTTAGAAGAATTAGAGTAAGTCATGCAATTACTACCCACTAATAAAGCCCCAGGGGTGGATGGACGACCAAGTGAATTCTACAAAACATACGGGGCAGATCTGCTCGCCCCAGTGTTAGCAATGTTGTATGAGGCGTTTGATAGAGGGACACTGCCAAAAAACCAGATATATTTCCCCTTGGTAGATATGTGGGGATACCAAGAGATAAATTGCCGGTACTACAGATAGAATGGGAAACTGAGACTTTCAGATACTTGGGGATAGATGTATATCATAATGTGAAGGCTGAACATAAACAAAATACAGAGAAGTCAGTGACTAAAATTGGAAATTGCATATAGTTCTGGGCCAAGCTCCCTTTGACCATGATGGGGAAGGTGGCATTGTTGAAGATGGTGGTACTGTCCAGGCTACTATACTACTTTGCAAATATACCGTACATGATACCCAAATGATTATTTGACAAGGTCCAGAGTATGTATAGGGGGTTCATAAAGCATAATTCCAGGCATAGAACAGCATTATGGAAACTACAGAATCCGTATAAACAGGGAGGCATTAGGTTGCCCAATTTTGAAGTATACTATCTGGCTATGCAACTACAATACATAGCAAGGTGGCTATCAGGAGACCCTATGCCGGAGTCTAGACTGTTGGGGTCAGGGTGTGCTCATTTTTTTCGGAATGAATGGATATGGCTGCCAATATCGCAACGGGCCAATGAGACAAGGATGTTAGAACTGGGTTGGAAGATGTGGCTGAGAGCCTGCCAGGTCATGGAGAACCTGCTCGCGTACTCCCCACAGAGGGCGTTAGTGACACTGAATGGGGTGGTTGAGCAGATGAGAAGGATAGTGAGGAAGCAATGGGAATGGATGGGTATAGCAACACTTGAGGATGTGTGGCAAGACGGGAAGGCGGTGGAGTTTGATACACTGGTGGAAAACATGGGTTTGCACAGGGGACAATACATCACGTACACAAGGCTGGTGAGGATGATAATAGAAATATGGTTGACCCGACAGCCCAATACGGCCATAGAAACATTTTATGATATGTCAGATGGAGGTCATGAGGTCTCCCAAATATATGAACTGCTGATGTCGAGGGTGGCGAAAGAGGTGACCCAGTTGAGGTGAGATTGGGAGGAGGAAGCCAGGGAACCAATGGGGGCGGACTGTGGGTGAGGGTACAAGGGTACCACAAGAAAGTGTCAAGGAACATGAGAGTTGCAACACATTCAGCTATATTTTACCCACAGAGCATAAATGACCCCTAAGAAGATAGCTAAATTCAAGAATCTGGGTATTCAATCTTGCCCTAAATGTGGAATGTAGGTTTGATACATATGTTCTGGGCATGCCCTGAAATAAGGAGATTCTGGGGGCAGTAGCCCACCACATGGCAGAGAAGGAGATAAGTCTGAATGTGGACTCCCTGTGGGCATGCATGGTAGGGGGGTTCCCCAGGCCACGTAATCTGAAACAGGTGAGTAGACTTAAAGACCTGGCATACATACTAGCTAAGCATAGAATAGCTATGAGCTAGAAAGCATGTAGAAGACCAAGAGTAGAAGTCTGGTGGCACAATCTTCAAAAGTGGCGGATGCTGAAACTGTTGTGGGGAGTGAAGCAGTTAACAGGGGTGGAGAGGAAGAAGCATATATGTTGATAGCCTGGAGGCAATTGGTAGCTACACTGTTTGGGTTGAATCAGGCAAGCCCGGAGGATTCAGAGGGAGCAGAAGGAGAAGCCCCCTTAGAAGTGTTGGAGGACAGCGGGGATAAGGAGTAGGCTTGGGAGGAGGTGGGGGTAGAAGGGGGCAGAGAAAAGAACATAAAAATGTACGTAAGAATTGAAATGTATAATTGCTGTTACATTGTAAGGTTTTCAAGTTGGAATCAATAACATTGCTTTAATTTAAAAAAAAAACAACATACCTGTACTATGTTCAGTTATATGCTGATCGTGTTGAACCTGGAAATAGAAATATTGGACATGTGCACAATATGCTGCAGATGTCTTTCATCTAACAGGAGATATGTACTCTGAGAGTTCAAGTGTACATCTGAAGTGTTGAAGTGAGAAGACAGTGTTAGGTGTAGAGGGTTTGGATGTGATTGGTGGATGGATTTGGGACCCTTTGAAAGTAGCCAATGAGGGCTTGTTGAGAACATGGACCTGAAAATGGTAGAAGGGCTGCCCCTGTCCTACAATGTCTGCGGACCCCGTGGTAGTCCACGGCCAGCACATGCCACATCCTGGACTTTTGTGGATTCCTAGCTGGAGCAGAGACTGTCAGGATTAGCCAATCAGGTTTCCTGGGTGTGGTGTACAGGAAGAGAGGGTAGCAGGAGTTTTGTTTGCAGGAGTTGCGAGAACACTGACATTTCTCTGGCTATGTGTTTGAGAAGGCAGATTGTGTGGATTCTGTGGGACTCTTCAATTTTGTCATTGAAGTTGTAAGCTGAAAATCATGGCATCCTTAGAAATATTGGATTGGCAGAAGTGGATGTTTTGTGGCATGTAGCTTGTGGCTTAAACTGGACAAGCTTGTTTTTATTCTGTGAGAGAATGGCTCACTTTAAATGTCCAGAGATTGTGATTGTGCATTGTGTAGGGGACAGTTTGGGGTTCGTGACTCCGGTGTATTTGCAGGTTGCCTTGAAGGATTTCTTTAAAAGCCAAATGGAAAGGTGATTTTTTCTGAAATAAATCAGAAGGAAACATGGAGATGTCCAACACACATTATCTGTATACACATTGAAGAATCAAGACAGCGTGTCAATATAGCTATATCTGCCTTTTTACATGCTGCAGGAATGTCATCTTTTGCGAATGACACTGTAAGTTCTGATGGTGTGATTTTTTTTGGCAAGATTGTGTGCACTTCACAGATGGCGGGAATGCAATTTTCCTTTACAATGTTAGGAATGTATTGAAAATGTTCCTGTAAGAATATTGTAAAGGAAGATGTAGAGTGTACAGTAATACTGTACATAAAAGCAAAAAAAAAGGAAATAAAATTGTCCGTGCATGGCATGTGACAAATCTGGGTCTTTTGAGGTAGCCTGGCATGGAAAGGTGACTGCAGAGATCACGGACAGTCATGGGTGTCTGTAGACATCAGAGGAACAGCCAATCAGGTTTCCTGGGTGTGATGTATAGGAAGAGAGGGTAGCACAAGTTATTTTAACAGATTGAAAATGGCAGTGGCAACGTCTTTTATCAGGCAGAGTGTTTGAATTGTGGGGGACTTTAGGGTCCTTTGGTTGAAGGTGTATGCTGAGCATTGTGGACTAGCCAAACAGATGGATTCTCTAAATCAGAGAAGTTCTGGTATGGAGTGCAAGGCACAAGACTTACTTCCAGTTTGTGCAAATATGGTTGAATTGAAACTTCTGGACAATATTATTGTTCATTGTGAAGGGAACAATTTGAGGAACATGACTGGAATTTCATTGCAGTTTGCAATGAAAGGGACATTTTGAAAGTTAAAAGAAATGTTCAGTAATTCGAAAAAAATAAACGTTTTCACGCATTGCCCAGAGACAGATGTTGAAGCGCTTGAGTTCATTTGGTCCTACATTTGATAGGGACAACATTTTTCAGAGAGATGGAGTCCATCTAACTTATGTGGGTAATCAGATTTTTGTGGAAAACATTATCAAAGCTTTGAAGCAGTGTTTGTGAAAGTGAGAAGAAATGTTTAAATTCAGTTAAATGTAAAAAATATATAAACGCCAACAACACAAATAATGGTTATTTTAAGAGACACACTTAACAATTAAAATGATTTCAATTGTCCCACACCTGGAAATTTTTTAGAAGGCCATGGACTACTGCACTGTCCGCAGACTATGAAGGCTTTTTTTTTAAATGTGAAAAGTGGCTTCTTAAGGAACCGTTTCTTGTGTTTTATTTGGTTTTGTAATTTTGGTTGGCTTTTTTTTAGGAGAGGCAAGGTAAAGGAAAGGGCCAACAGCCTTCTGTATGGTCTGTGAAGCCATCCCTGGGATCCTCTGCCCCAAAGAAGTATCCTTTGTGGTAACAGGAGCAGATGAAGATAATGGGGTGATGGCAGGCAAACTGCTCTTACCTGAGAAGTGTAGTGCCCTTCTCAGAGCAGTCGAGTGGGTTGATTTGGTGTGGCACCTCATGGACGTAGTCCCGTAGGAATACAAGCCCGGTTTCATGAGACTAAGTTTGCACTCAGTGGATGGAACCTTGCTTGCATGAGCCTTTGGGATATTTCCATCGGTCGTGAAGAATTGCCACACCCAGGACTCACTCTGAGTACTGGTGACAGGGACTTCCTCCACATCATCCTCTTCTTCCTCTCAATCCTCCTCTTCTGTATCACTGTGTCTGTTCCCTTCTCCAGGCCCTCCAGATGATGATAGGGTGTTGGTGGTGGGGGATGATGGGAAGAAGTTGGACAGATGTTCCTCAATTTTGAGGCAGGAGCGTTGGCTTAGTCCCAAAATCGTGTTTTTGTAAATTTGGTGTAAATCCTTCCAGCAGTTTTCTCTAAAATGGCCAAAGTATCTGGGTTTGGTCCTCAGACTCATTTCCCTGTTCGCTCCGCTGACTGGCCTTCAATTGGTCTAGGGGTTGACATGATGACCATGGACATGGGACGCACTCACTGATTGAAGGCTGAAAAGTGTGAGGTGTGTCATATTTACCAAAATGCCCGCCATGTTGAATCCACGGACAGCTGCAACTGACCGTGGACAGATCGGTGGGGAAAAAGTGTAGAAAACACATTTTGGGTCATTTGGTGTTGGAAAGAGAGGCTGAGAAAGGTGGGGGAGTGGAAAAAAGATGATATGGGGCTCTTTGTTTAGGTGGAAGAAGAGTGTACGGGTGGCAAAGTAGTCCACAGACACCACAGTAATCTTCATACACCACATTAGTCCATGGACAGAGTCTTGGCTGAATAGCTTGAGACACATATTTGGGGTTATTTGGTGACTGAAAGAGGGCTTGGGCGGACAGTTTGAAACACACATTTGGGATTATTATTTTGTGACTGCAAGAGGGCTTAGTCAGGATTGAAATCTAGATGATATGGAGATATTTTCATAGTTGAAAAATGGGGTTGGCGGTCTGTTTCGATATCTGCAGACATCATTTGAATTGGGAGACTCAGGGCGATTTGTGGTGTGGTGGTTGTGGCCAGTGGCCAGATTCTTGGGTGCATGGACGTATTATGCTGTGGTGGTTGTGGCCAGTGGATAGATTCTAGGGTGCATGGCCATAGAGATGTATTCATACGATTGTGAAGTACTCTGCAGTGGAAATTTTCTTTGGAAAATTACTTTTTTTGAACCCTTCACTATGTCTATGTTAATATTGTATGATGTAGAGGTAGGGTCATTAGCGCTTTTCTTCTTCTTTATACATGTTTTTTTTTTTTTTTTTTAATGAGGGGCCCTAGTTTTTTTTAGTGGTTGCTGGTTTAATTTTGTTGACTGATTGTATTAGCAGTTTTGTTTGAATGTATGCTCTACATTTTGCTAGGGGTGGATGAGTATTTGGCATGCTATTATTTTTATCGGCTCTATTCTTTCTTTGTTTACTACTGAGTTGGCTTTCAGTAGGCATTCTGTTCTGTCTTTTGAAAATGAAAAGGAAAGGGTAGGTTTGAAAGTTGTGGAATACATATGTGTGTATTGTCAATTACTGTGTCAATATTATGGCAGAGCAAAATAGAGGGCTGTCTGATTGTGTAATGGGTTGATAGTTGTGGTTGGGAAGGTTGTAGGAGTAGCTGTTTGTGTAGATGTGTGAAGGGCTTGGGTTAATGCATAAGAGAGTGGTAGTGTGAATGAATAAGTGGGGACATTACGATGTTTTCATGCTAATAGTGGGTTTTGTAATAATGGTGTTTCGGTGAGAATAGAAAGCGTGTACATGTTGAGGTGTAATGAGCAAGAGCGAAATACATGTTGCTTATTTGAATGGAATTTTGAAGGCTCCTATGCGGCTAAACTACACTGTATGAGTAACACAAAGAATACTATTACAGTAATGCACTTACCTTGTAGGATGTGGAGAGTAGTTTTCTTCAGGTTATTGTCTTCCTGGGGGTTGTTGTTCACTGCAATTGTGAAAGAAGAAAGTTAGTGGGTATACATGGTAATGGTAAAGTAATTTTAGTACAAGAAGACATTATTTATGAATATAGGAGGATTTGTTGGAAGGAAGAGTTATTTACATTGGGCCTCATTATGAGTATGGTGGTAAACCTGCTGGTGCTGTGATAAGTATGCCTAACGGGGCTGCAGTAAAAAAGAGTCACATTTCTATACAATGCAAAATTGTAAATGCTGAGCGTTTAAAAAGCTGTCCTTTTTGGGAGGCTGAACATGAAAGTTGAGAAATGGTTTTGTGGATTTATAGCAGCACTGTGTGTAAGTTTTCCATTAAAAAAAAGAAGTTGAGATGGAAAATATGTGTAGATCACTTCAAGTGGCACTTGTGTGAAAGTGTACTATGTTGTCAGTACATGCATAATTGCCAATGTGATGCATTCCAATGTGTAGTTGCTTATTAAATCATGTTTTTTTGTTTGTATTGTGGGAGTTGTGGTTGCACTTTTTGCATTAGAAAAGTCCCAGAATACAGACAAAAAGGTGGGAGCCAATAAGCACGTACAGATTAGAGAGGGGAATGTTTGCAAGTATGGATGTGCATCAAAGTTATTAAAATTGCACACACTGAGTCTTATTTCAAAATGCTGCATCAATTGTTTCCATTTTCTTTCATTTATTTTTTAAATATTACACACAGTACGGTTGTATATGTTTACATGCATTTATTTGTTGTACTTGGAATGGTGTTGAAATAAATAATTTTAAACAAATTGCATTTTGCCATTTTTCATTCCATGTAGATGTCATGCTTTAGTAACATACATGCAGTTTTCGTTTTGACTTTGGATTGTGAGATTTTTAGTGTAAATTTGTTAGTCGGAGAAGTGGTATTAAAAGTGACAGAATGAAAGAAAAAAAGAATACTTGGTAGATTATAATGGGTCATATTGGCCAGTATGCATGTATTTTCAATATATTGACCTTTCACACAGGATCTATCATTTCAACATGCTGTAGAAATGTTTAAATGTGGTTTTCATTTCTTTCACAAAAAAGACACAGATAGTGCTGCTGGAATTGCAAATATGTATTTTTAAAGTGTTATGCAAATGCTCATTAAAAGAAAAGTTTGTAACCAGACAGCATTGTAAGTAACTGCCACTTGATGTCAGGAGATGCGACATTATTGAGTAGGCTAATGCAGGGTAAGTGGCAGGAACCCTGTTAACATGTATTAGTAAAGGAGTTGGAACTATAATTTTTAAAATATAAGCAAACCTGTACTTGTCTTGATAGATGCAGATGTAGTTCAATCTGCAAATATTAATCTTGGAGATTTTTATAATCATTTTTGATGCAGGTGCTTGTGAGTGGCAGGAGACATGTACTCTGAGAGTTCAACAGTAAATCTGAAGTGTTGAACTAAGATGAAAGAGCTAGATGTAGAGTTTGTGGTTGTGATTGGTGGATGGGTGTGTGGCTGCTTGAAAGTAGCCAATGTGGGATTGCTTCAAAGGTTAAAGTGGAAAGGGAAGAATGGCTGCTCTGTGTAATGGGGTCCAAGGACAGTGTGGTAGTCTGTGGACAGGGTGTGCCACATCTGGGTCTTTTGAGGATGGCTTGCATGGAAAGGGGACCATGGGAATTAGCCAATGAGGTGTTCTGGTTTATAGGAAGAGAAGGTAGCAGTTTTTTGCATTGATGTGTGTAGGGAAGATGGCTGTGGTTGTTGCGATGAGAAGGCTTACTGTGTGGATGGTGGAAGATTCTTCGATGGTGAATCTGAAAAGGTACACAGAAATGTGTGGAATTTCTGCTAATATTGGATTGAAGGAAGTGGGATTTTCATGGTATGGTGTGCCTGGCCAAAACTGGAGGATTTTATTTGCATTTTGCAAAAAAAGTGCCTCGTTTCCAATGTCCAGAAATCATTGTGGTCCTTTGTGGAGGACATAGTTTGGGTTACATCAGTGTAATATCTTTTTAGATTGCATTGAAATGTATGCTGAAAGCACTAATGGAACTATTTCCATGTGGAAAGACAATCTTTTCACACATACCTCTGAGAACAGTATGGAGATGCACCAATGGCTTTTGACACCAACAAGATGCAGGAAGGAGCTTTGTGAAGAAAGGGGTATGTTCATTTTTTAATGGTGTTGGGATGACATCCTTCCCAAATGAGAACATTCTGCTGGATGGTGTACATAATTGTTTCAGTGATGGCATGACATTCACTGATTTTGGTAATGCAATCTTTCTTCAAAACATTCAAATGTACTCAGAAAGTTCATGTGAAAATGATGTACAGCGCATGTGAGTAGTTGTAGGAAAGACAAACTAAAAAGCCCCAAAGAAAATTAAAACTGAAAAAAAAAATGTTCAGAGCCACCACTAAAGATTATATACCCTACAGTGGGGGTCATTATGAGGTTGAAGGTAGCCATGGCGTTATTCGCGCCATGGCTACCACCATACCGCATACCGGGTCCAGGTTCCCTGAATGGGGAAATACCGTGCCATTCCAACCTTGGAGGGCCCAGTATTTCCCCATTCAGGGAACCCAGACCCGATACTTCCCCATTCCCAATTGAGCCCCCACAGGGCTCAATGGGAATGGGGAACATGCTAACAACAGGCTCGTTAATAACAGGCCCGTTGTTAGCATGTTGGTTTGCTTGCGGGACCCACTAAGGGCACTTGGTTTTACCAGGCGTCCTTACAGGGACCCGCAAGCAAACCTCGTAATGAGGCGGTAGGGGTTTAACGGGGCCGGCAGCTCTACCGGCCCCGTTAAACCCCTACTGCCAGGGTCATAATGACCACCAGTGTGTTTAATTTCCTTCCCTAACCCCTCCAATTGGACAATCTGTCTGTGGATACCGCGGTACTACGAGTATGGCAAGTGCCACATCTGGGTCTTTGAGGATGCCAGGCATGGAAATGGGACTGTGCAGCTCAGGGGATTAGCCAATCATGTTTCCTGGGAGTGTTTACAAGGAGAGAGTCTGGCAGAAGCTTTGTATGCTGCAGATGGCTATGGCTAAGGCTATGTGTTTCAGGAGACACAGTGTATCGATCGTGGGGGATCTGTGTCTCCATTAGCTGAATGTGTAAGCACAGCAAGGTGAAGTGGCTGAAAATCCTGGATTTGATGATGTTCATGTACAATGGTATGGAGTGTGCGGCATGAAGTTGCTGTACTTGCTCCCATTTTGTGTAAATATGGTGACACTGCATCATCCAGACATTATCATTGTTCATAGGGAACAATTTAGGGTATGTCACTGGAGTTTCACTGCAGTTTGCAATGAATAAGACATTTCGCAAATTGAAGGAAATGCTCCCGAATTCTAGATAGATTTTTTGTTTTATTGCCCTGAGACAGAAGTGGATGCGCTCAAGATCATTTGGTGAACAAATGGAGAAAGCGAAGCGCAATGTCAACAAGGCTGTGTGTGCATTTTTGAGAGATGTTGGCATGGTGTCTTTCCATAATGAAAATATAAAATTTGAAATTCCCAATATTTTTCTCAGAGATAGAGTACATGTTACTGATGCGGGTAATCAGATTTTTCTGCAAAACATTTAAAATGCTTTGAAGCAGTTTTTGTAAATATAAAAGCATGTTTCAGTAGGTGCAAAACAAAATACATGAGGCCTCATTACAGGTTTGCCGGTAAGCAACCAGCACGGTTGTTACCGGACTGGCAAACTACGAGTTCTATGAGCGGGTGCCTTTCAGCACGCCAGGTCTGACCTGGCGGGCAGACCAGCACCCACACATAGACCTTGATAGATGCACCAGCACATTTCATGAATGGTGCTGGTGCATCCGGCCACCCCATTCTCATTGAGTCCAATGGGACTCAAATGGGAATGGGGAGCAATAATTACCTGCACCCGGCGATGGGGATTTACCGGGAAAGCCGGGGCTGTAATGCCTCAGTAAGTCCCCATTGCCGGGTGCCGGTAAATTCATGACGCCAGCGGTAGCCGTGCTGGTATCTACCGGAACGGCTACTACCAGGGTCATAATGACCCCCATGGAAACACAGGGAAAACAAAATGCCTACTTGTTTGCAAGTTTAAAGAAATAGTTCAGTTTAGTAGAATGTTCTTTAGTTTACTTTAAAAATTGTTTTTTTTAAAACAATAAATACTAAAAAAGAATTTTCACAGCCACCACTTTCCCACGCAAAAATGTTAAATGTTTTTGATGCCACCACCTCACACTTTGGGCCTCATTACACGGATGGCGTTAGGGATTTACCGGTACCGGTAGAATACCGGTACCGGTAAATCCCTACCGCCTTACTACGAGGTCCCTTAGCGGGTTGGGGGATTTAACGCCTGCTTTTTGCAGGTGTTAAAATACAACCCGCTAAGGGACCTCGGAGCTAATTACGGCACCGCAAAATTGCGGTGCCGTAATTAGCGCCTTCCCCATTCCCATAGAGCCCTATGGGGCAGAAATGGGAATGGGGAAGAGCAATGGCGGAAGGGGGATTTACCGCCCCTCCAACCTTGGAATGGGGTGGTAAATCCCCTTTCCGCCAAGGCGGTGCCAGTATTTTACCGGCATGAGCCATGGCGCTAATAGCGCCATGGCTCACCGCCTTCCGTGTAATGAGGCCCATTGTGTGATCTCTGCAGATTACCATGCTGTCTGCGGACTCCACAGGCTGCATTAGGGACTGTAACTTGTTGGGGTACTTCCTATTTTTCAACTGTGAAAAGTGGCTCCTAAAGGAACCTTTTTCTGTGTTTTTTGTGTTTTAAATTTCTTTAGGCTTTTTTTCTTGCAGGAGAGACAAGAGAGGCGAAGAACGGGAGGGAAGGGGCACCAACCACAGGGAAGAAGGGGCAGGTGGAGAGAGGAAGAAGTTGGGTTGGCCTTAATCAGATAGGGGATGGTGTCTCTCGTGCTCCTTGACCGCATCCCCAAAATCACTTCAAAACTACTCCCACCTACAGAGAGGTGTGTCACAGTACATGCACAGCATTGTCACCCTTGAAAGGTAATGGTCAACTGTGTTATGTATGGCCTATAAGACTTCAGCTGGGGCCCCTCTACCCCACAGTAGTGTCCCTTGTTCTGATAGGAGCGGATGATGAGGATGAGGTAGTGGGTGTCAGCCTACTCATCCCTTTGATAGATACAACCTTTCAAACTGCTCCCTTGTGATTGGACCTGAAGTGGCGCTACATGGAGGTGGTGCTGTAGGAGTACAGACCTGGTTTTGCGAGACTGAGTATAACCTTGCACTCAGTGCATCAAACCTTATCTGCCCAAGACTTTGGTACACCTCCAACAGTGGTAAAACGCTGCCACATCCAGGATTTACGACGGGAACTGGAGAGAGGGACTTCAGTACCTCATCTTCATGTTCCTCTTGATCCACTTCTGTATCACCACACCTGGTTCCCCAATCCAGGCCCTCTAGATGATGGGAGTGGTGGTGGGGGAGCTTCAATGCTTGTTTATTTTGAGTAATCTGTTAATTATATAGATGTTTCATTCTACCTACTATAATTCGGCACCGGCCATTCTAGGGTGCTGACACAAAGTATGTGGTTGGTCCTATTGATTTCTTTTGTCTAAATTAAACACTAATGTAATTCTCTTTTGTGCAATCATGAATATTAAAATTGTGCGCCTTCACATGTTTACTAAGTTTTGTTTACACTGAAACCATGAAAGTCCTCAAGTGAATAGTCATCCCGAATCGCAGAGTGGTTTCTGTAAGAGTATATGTAGCATTTTACTAAATAGGATGGCATTTTATGGTGTTTTGTAGCAAATGCAGTGGCGTTTTTTTTTGTTGTCAGCAGCAATATGGCACACACATATATATAGTTATTTTTGGGTTGCCATTATAACATGTGAATATGTTATTGGTGGCATGCAAGGCACATAATTCATAACACAGCAAAAGCCCAATGTGAAACTGCGAGAATAAAGTGCACCATTTTTTAGAAGACTACATTATTTATATAACTGACTAACTTAATTAACATTTACTAAAAACTAATTCTACCTTCCTTAACATCATAATGTAGTCTCATGTGCAAAATGAGGTGAAAATACATATTTTGGTAGCAATGCTACAATTCGTTTTATATGTACACTGGCATTTTTTTTCTCTCTTTCTGTGTTAGGTTGCAGAAAGCAGAAAGTATGCGCGGCAGGAAATAACATTGAAACATTTGCTCAGTGAGCAAGGATCCCATTGTATAAAAGTGAAGGGTGGTGCTGAAAACATGCTTTTAACCTGATTGGAGGAAAGTGTCTGCAGACATGCCACGTAAATAAAGTAGGAAGGCTCCGAGTTATGCTATGGCAAAATGTACAGAGAGGAGTTAGTTCGTGCTGACTGGGCTATGAAGACAGAAGTCCAAGGTGTCACAGAGCGCAGGCTTGAGAGTTTCTCACCGTGCTTCCCAGACACACAAGATTACAGGAGCCGTTCATGCTGACTGGGCCTGTCTTTGTGAGGCGAGTGAAACAAGGTCACGTGGGGGGACTTCAAAGAAACACTTTTGGTAAGAATATATGTAATAGTGAGGTCACTGTGTAAGGTCACATGGATGACTGAGCTGTAGTGCAGTGTGTTCAGAATGTGGGAAAATGAAACCAGGTTTTAAAAGGCTTGTTTGTTCTGTATTCTCTTTCATTTGTTTTCCAGATGATGATTCATGCTAACAACTAATAATTGTGAATTGTATTTGTATATAATATAATGAGAATATATAAAAACAAATGGTTTAGTGTCATCTTTGCATCTGTGAACCTATTCATATACCTATAAAGTATACAGTACAGGGGAGGTTCATTTCTCTTCAGTAGTGCATTTGTCAATTTGTCCCTGCAGGTAAAATAACAACCCAGAATAAGATGATAATATCCAGTGATAAAGCAGGTTTGTGTGTGTGGGTGTGCCTTCCTTGCATGTTGTTTGGAAGGAATCTGATATAATATATAGATCGCTGGATGTAGACAAGCCAGTGATACCCAGAGGCGCTTGTAGCAATAGCAACTTCTTTATGACACTATTGCAACAAACACACCCATAGCAGAGTATTATCATCGACAGATTACAAAATCTGCCAAATATCCTCCAGGAAGAACATGACTCCTGACACTCCATTAACCGTGATGTACTGTCTTAATAACTGTACACAGAAAAACAGCAGGTGCTCTTTCCTGGACAGCCAGTTTGAGAATGAGGAGCAGTAATGGGTCAGTCCCGTTAGGGCTGTCTGCGGAAAGCGTGACTGTCTGCGGACTAACATATTTGAAATGGCACTTAAAAAGTTATAAAATGTTGCCAGATCAACTAAGACAGTGTCTAGGAGTTCTGCAAGGGTAACATTTCAACTTGATACACACTAGATTGGCCAAAAATCCAGCTTTAAACACTCTGGGAGTACGGACACTGTCAGCTAACAATTCCGTTGCACCCCTGCGGTCTCATGATGACATCCCGGACGTCAAGGAAAACAAGAGCTGTCCAGCAGACTTGGGCAGGAGACAATGTATGCATGCGTGCCAGTGCCCACAGGACAGGGGCTGAGTTCCCCGACTAATTGCAAGTGTGAAACGTGCAAGCTGACATGTCCGGAAAGGCGCAGTGTCCGGGGGCATAGTGAGATCAGGTGTGCATGTGTGCCAGTGTCTGCAGGACAGGGGCAGAGTCCCTAAACTAATTAAAAGTGTGCCACAACAGAGCTGGCATGTCCAGGGGCACGTTTATTTTGGATACGGACAGTCACGTCCACAGACTCAAAATTGGGCTTTTTGAGAAAGAAAAAGCAGTAACAGCACACACACACACATATTTATTGAAAACAAAAACATACATTCAATTAGGAAAGAGATGGGACATCGGAATGGGCAACATAAATGGAAGAACTGAGATTTTCTACACATTGTTCATGAGGGGAGGAAGGGATTGAGGTTGCATCATAGCGTCTTTAATTTAGGGAATTTAATGGGGATGATTGGTTGGGACAAGGTGAATGGGGACAGGTAAAGGTTGGGTAGTGATATTGAACATTTTCCTTTCACATAATTATTTCATAAACGTCATCAACTGCATACAATTATGATTTAGTTTATCAATTTTTGCAGATTAGATCATCAGTTAATTCTGTGCATTTGGAGTTAGGGGCTGTCTGTGCCCATCTTCGGGTTAACTCAAATGTTATTCTGGCCTGGTTTCCTCATTCCCACTATGTACTGTTAAAAAGAAAACCGTGTCATAGTGATATTTGAACAAATTACATCACTTTTTCTGCTTTAAAACATGAATTCTGTACCATTACAGCTGTTTTCTTCACTCATTTTGTCATTGGGGAAATGTTCCTCCAACCATTCCAGTGTGCTTGACATTTCTGTTCAAAGAAAACAATAGTGCTAGTTATGTATACATAATAAATGGTAATTTTACAGAAAGAAATATAGTGTACTTACTATTTTGTAAAGGGTTTCTTCTGGAATAATTGCCACGTGCTTGTCAGTGTGTAAGCAAGGTGATACTATTAGGAGTAAAGTTAAGCTTTTTGTGCTTGGTGCATTCCATTATGTTGTGCACCCTATGAAAACATATTTGTGGTTTTTCAATTACAGTATTCCTATAACTATTATGAATGTAGTACATATATCTCTTATTGTTCTATGTATATGTCTTTGCCCACTGCACGATACAACAACGTAAGGTAACCCCTGTGCTTTTGGGCAGTGTTAATGCATCTATCACAATTGGGCAGAGGGGGTGAGTATGATGTAAGTAAAATATAGAAAAATTGAGGGTATCCTAGTAAAAACCCATGACATTCAGTGAAAAAACTTTGTTAAAGAGAATTTATGGGTAAGTGGCACTAATATGAACCTAACACATTCAGTGGAAAAACTTTGTTAAAGGGATGCTATGGTTACAAGTAAAATCGAAAACCCCCAGAAATTCACTAGTTATGGTAAGGTAACTGTTTGAACACCACCCCATCCGTGCCCCCTTGTGACTGTCTTTTTTTAATATAATGGTTTTGTAACTCATGCCACCATCGTGCACTGCTAAAACTAACACATTATCAAGTTCTTACAAGGGGTTCTGTTTATAATGTTGCTAACAAGGTGTTCAGGGTGAGCGGGAAATGTATGAGAAACTACTTAATGTATGAACAAATGTACTTATCTAAACATAAGATTATACTACAGTTTTTCTGTTAATACAGGAACCTAATCATGCATACACATAAGAAATGGCTGCAGCATACATGGTAGAAGTAATATAGTTTTATTCTGTTAATTTTGCCTTGCAAAATAATGAAAGATATCCATGGAGAGTTTTCAGTAAAGCATAGAATACAAAGCTAATAAGTCAAAACTTACTTACATACATGTGTTAGTAGAAACAATACATATAAAGACCCACAATGCATAAAAATTAGAGGTACATACGGGCAAACTACAGTATAGAAGACAGAAACAACTCCAATACAAAATGTCAATAACATTACAGTTTATCATCAAGTACACAAATGAATTGTGTGTTTATGGCCTGCTTTTTGGCCCATATCTGTGCACCATGAGCTGACACCAAACCGTAAGGAAAGCACTTCTATAATATAGAAGAAGGTTAACGTCTTCCACATATGTAGCAACTTCTCTATTTAAAAAGTCTTACTGTCAGTGAAGAAAACGGGTCAGCTTTCAGTGCAATTAACTCACAAGTGCAGCTAGCAGGTGGCTTACAAGTGCAGAGAGAAGGGAATGTAGGTTTTTACATACAGACTCTTAAGTGCTGGGGATGGAATGGGGATGGAATGAAACATTTATAAAACATCAAAGCATTGCAGTTTACATAGCCCCTCTTGCAGAGACCCCGTTATGTGTGCCTGTTAGTACCTGATTTGTAGTTTTGCTCAGAGAGGCAGGTATTGGATGTTCAATTCCACCACACATTGCAATCTTCAAGTTCTAAATGGTACACTGTGCTAAGTGGTCAGGGGTCAGTGAAACTGGAGAGCAAGGGAAAACCACAAAAAAACTGCACACCTTGTTAGAGGGCTCTCAGCAAGGCAGGGACTGGGGAGGAGGGGTATTCCAGTGGGTGTTCATTTTTCAGAATGTAATCATACCTTTTATGATCCCAGGATTGCTGTACTACGGGGTAATTTCAGGACAGACAAAGTTAGAAAAACCTATGAATTCAAATGCATGCACATTTTCAATAAACTGGCATGGGGTTGAACAGAAATCGCTGTTTGATGAGTCACTATTCATACTAACATACTTTCACTTTTTACATACATAGAGTTACTGGGATCAGAACATCCAGACATTGCACTTTCATAATGTTTTCAAAAGCCGTTCACAGATATTTAACTGACACTGCACCAGCCCCCCCAGCCTCTCTAAGGCAAAGAAGTGTTGCCAGACTCCCTACAACCCTGCCCCATCTGCCCTTAAAATGTCCTTGCTGAAAAGCTTCAGAGAGACTTATCAGAGCCTGTGTCTCTAGTCAAACCCCACCCTTTCCTTGTGATTGTGATGTAACACAATCCTGATGTGGTATTTGACAACAAATGTGTGCATGTTGTATGAATAGTTGTATGACTATTTTACATAGTGTGTATGCACCCTCACCCCAAATGTGTCACTTCAATGCATGTAATACATAGCTGCTTAATGAGTATAGGTGTTATGCATGATTTATTTTGACTTAACACTTTTTTTATTTTTATAATTGTTCTTTACCTGTATTTTGATATTGTGCAACTGAGGGTAGCATATTCAGAGGTTTATGATCCCTGATTTGTCCACAGAGCTGGAAAGGACGATTTACCACCTCTACATACAGTTGCATCAGATCCTAGAAACACTACCAATACATCCTAACAGGGCACCAATGAAGAATTAGAGGAATATACAACATCTGAGTAACCTACTGGCCGGCCTTTTAAGCAGTATGAAGATGTACCTCTGGATCCTTTTGTTTTGATTACCCTTTTGTTTGAGATCATGGTTATATTTCACACATAACCCAGTTTTAAAAATTATAATGATGTTGCTAACACAACAATGTTGTGTTGATGATTGAGAAGAGTTCATTCTTAATTACAAGAAGAGTTCATTACAACATTTGCCAAGCTCTCAATGGACCCAAAGAAGCTGGTTTTTGTTGTGGAAGGAATCACATCAATGTTAGGAAACATCCACATTGGTCAGTTTTTGGGGGTCAAATTCACATAATAAAATGACATCAACAGTTTATTGGAAAATCAAACATTTTCACTTTCAATTCTGTTTTCTTTCCAATCCATCCCATTAACCCTTGGTCAACCTATTGGTAGGTGCATGATCTACAAAGCTGCAATCTCTTAAACTAATTGTCTATGACACAAACAGCATAAGTGCCATTCTGTAGATAATTCAGCCAACAAAATGCCACAAGAAGTGGTTACTGTTGCAAGTCCTACCCTTATTTTACCCCATTCCACATGTGTCTCCCTTTCACAGTTCTGCCTTCCCACCCTATCATAAAACCTTTATTTACACAGAGTTGAGTGTACAGGCATACTGATTTCTTTAATATAGCCTAGTTTGTCAGGCAAAAGATAGTTCTGTCAAGCAACAGGGGTTGAATCTAATAATATGAAATGTGAAAGAATGTCATTCGGGAAGGGAGGGAAAGCCTTGGCTTTTTGGAATTGGCAGAGCAGAAGCCTACATGACTGTGCTTCTCCTTTGAGCCATTGTGAAACCTGTTAATACCCCTTTTCAGCTTGACAGCCGTTCAGCAGGGGCTGGACTGGGAAAAAGCCATCGAAGGGCACACACATCCCGAAAGGAATAACCAAAAGGGCCTTTGCCAAGGAAAAGAGGTGTGGATAGTGCAGATGCTGGAGGTATATTCCACCATCTTATTTCTATCTGTGTATCACTTTATTGCATATCTTCTCCACTTCCTTTTGCACAAAGCACTTTTGTTATGATGTCAAAAGTAGAAGAGCATGTGTTCCAAACACAGGGGTTGGACCCCTTAAGCTGGCAGGCTTTATTCCAATCACCTCTAGCCTCTTTCTTTTAAAAGAACGGGTCCAAGAGCCTTCTCTGATTAATCTCTAGAGCTGTCCTTGAAAAAGAATACATGTGGACCTTGTTGAGAGAGAAGTCCTTTCCAAAGTCCTCCAGTTGTGAGTGAATACAATTAGTCCAACCCAGAGTCAAGCTCTTTCTTCTAACCATCCCCAGCAATGGTGTGACCTGCTGCTGGAGCAAGATATGTATCTCTGCCAGCCACACTGGTACCCAGGACCTCACCATGCTGAAGGACACCTTCATGCTTGAGCCAATCTCCCCTATGTTTGAAAGCATGGGAACAAAAGTAGTCCTCTTGCCCCTGATGCCATTGAGTTGTACTGTCAACACCTAAGAGCCAGAGCAGCCAGGATTCCAGCACTTTCCACAATGATCTGCTGCGAGAGATGAATTAAACTTCTTCAAACAGCTATCTAGTTAAAACCTACAGTACCCTCACCAAACTTTGAACCGCCACACCACATGGCCAAGCTAGTTTTCCACTGCACCAGCTGAAGTTTGTCATTCCCTAGGCTCAAACTAAGAAGCTTTGCTGCACCTGCTACACTTGAGCCGGTATTCGAACATCCAGTCTTTTCATTGTTGATCCAGGTCATGCTCCAACTGACACCAGTGCCCTTCCCGAACTGTACTCTTCAATCACAACATAAAACTTTTGCAAGTCAGATTTTTCAACCTGACATCAGCTGTGGGGTTTAATGGTAGCAGGATCAAATGAACTAAAAGGCCATGTTATGCTCAAACTGTGCAGAAAGATACATGACAAGATGTACAAACAAAAAGCCCAGCAATTAATTATCAAATTGCAAAACATGAACATCCTGTGTCCTTTTATAAAGCACAGAAGCCATGGACATGTGGGCCTTTTGCAGTTTGAAAACCACAATAAAATTCTCTTTTACGCTGAAAGTAAACAGTACCAAATGGACCGTGCCAAATCAGAAGCATACCTTTTCACTTTGAAATAAAAAAATGAAAGGCACTTTTCACAACAATGGAGAAATACAGATATTTGTGGCTTGGAAGGAAAGGAACTGTGTAATAGTGAAACTCCCTGACCTAAACCTTTGAAGTTATATTACAATGTGAAGTGGAACATTGGCACTTTTTACAGCTAATAATATTATACACATGGCCAGAGACCAGTGAATGTGCTTCTGAGGATATACATATGAATATTGATGGCATGATGCAATGTATTAAAAGGCCTCATATAAAGAGTAAATGTGACAGATTGGAAAGCAAGTGTTTCTATTATTATGAGCAAAGACGGCTTGTTTGAGTGTAAAAACCTTTCCCCTGAAAGTTAAAAACAGTGACTTTACCCCATCATTTGCCAGGCTCTCTATCTGAAAGACCCTCGCTTTGAAGTGTCAGGGTCAGAGATGAAGCTGCATTCATGCATGACAGAGGAATTTATTGGAGTGGTTGAGTCAACCGAAAGACCACCATTTTGAATTCTGTAAAATCCCCAAAAATCAAGAACTTATGTGGTTCCTATCTGGGCTCACTAGGGGGATGGTCTGCCTTCAAGATTGTCGCATGAGGCCAGAAACCCATCTCACAAAGAGATAAGATCACTTTAGCATCCATCATCCCGGCCTTTGACTATACAAGAATGTAAAGTGATTTACACCAGCCTGAATTAAACAAGAAAACAGATGCCTACAGCTCAGGCTGAGTGGGGGAAGAGAAACATAATTTGCCGTTAAAACTGAGCATGCATATATGTAATTTCATAACCTTCAGAGAAGGTTATGTGACCAAGATAGTAATATTGGAGTAGAAGTCCAGCCTTCAGATGGTATGGATAATGGAAAGTCCTCGCTTCTCATGTTGCTGGATCTATCTGCAGCCTTCCACCTGGTCGATCATGCTACCTTGGTCACCAGGTTGAGGGAGGTTGCCAATTTTACAGATGAAGCAGGTTCTTGGCTATCGTCATTTGTAAGCAATAAAAAGTGTTGAGTGTATTCTGGAGAGGCAGAAGCACTGCCTGTCATTCTGGAATACGGCATCCCCCAAGGTGCTTGTGTTTCCCCCTCCCTTTATAATATTTTCATGGTTACCTTCTCTGCTCTGTTGGAGCAGAATGATGTGGCCTTTACGAACTACGCAGATGACACACAATGTGTCATTCATCTGACTGGTTCACATGAAGATGATGAAATCCTTATTAATAGAGTGTATAATCTTATCCAAAATTGGATGTTGCAGAATGCCCTTGCACTGAATAAGGATAAGACTGAACTCATGGTGGTTGGCTCTCCAAACATGATTAAAAAACTAGGATCTGTGAAATTAATTAACAACACTCCCCATTGTCATAAAATAATCAAAACATAAATACATTTTCCAAATTCTGGCCCTGTCGGGCAGATAAAGACAACACAAATAACCATGTCATCTAAAAATATATGACAAATTCTGTATGGCATTATTGAAAAACAGAAACCAAGTTTTGCACACATAATCCCATCACTGTTTAATTCATAACAAAATCATAGCCAAAATCATACAGTCATTTAAATAAGAACCACTGGACTACCCAATCTCTTAAAAGCATCATATGTCAAACAAATGGGCACCATTTTGGTGCTGCAGACATGAAATTGGCATACAAACAACACACACTGAAGCGTACACTGGGCCTCATTACGACCCTGGCGTTAAGGGTTTAACGGCGCCGTAAAAGGTGTCGGTGCCATTAAACCCTTAAACCCTTAACGCCTGATTACGAGGTCCCTTTGCGGGACCCGACCTTAATGGCTGGTTTTACCAGCCGTTAAAGTAGGGTGCCACAAAGGGACCTTGATGCTAAGTACGGTGCCGCAATTTGCTGCACCGTACTTAGCGCCTTCCCTATTCCCATTGAGCCCATGGGGCAAAAATGGGAATGGGGAATGGCCCATGGTGAATGGGGAATTACCGCCCCACCAACCTTCGAATGGGGCGGTAATTCCGCCATTCACCATGGCGGACCCCGGCATGGACCATGGTGCTAATAGCACCATGGTTTAGCACCGGGGTCGTAATGAGGCCCACTGTCCTTAAAGATTTTAACTTAACGGATAATACATACATTACTGTTCCTTCTCTGCCAATACTCTTGTAAAATCATCACCAATTACACACACATTAACATTAAATATAATGCAAATCTTCAGATCAATCAAACTTCAAAACTCTCGGAGAAGGCACAAAAAGCTGAACAATGTGTTCTCTTACACACTCTTACAATTCTCCTTTTTCCAACTTCTTTCACTACCGATGCGGAAGACAACTTCGTAGCATCAGTAGTCTCTCCAATGGATCTATTAGTTCGAAGTATTGCACTCATGATATCACAACTTGTACTGTTCTGCATGTGTTCCAATGCCCATGTATAACCACACCAGGCCAAAAGATGATGGCAGCTGAAGAGTACCACTAACAAAGTCATTTGCAAGATAACAACATTGACACATTAAACATGAAAACGTACCAATGAGAACTACATTACAATTTCAGCAATGCCTTTATTGATCTAGTAAAACTAAATATGATAAACATAAAACATGAAAAACATATTTACAATTGTATTGACTTTTGTGTTTTCCTCCTTCAAATCAGATACTGCAGTAATTTCAATATGTCCAGCACAACTCTGTCTTATTACTGTGAGGAACCGGTGGAGTCAGCACTATTTCCTCTGCAGTGACCTCCTCCCATGTGGCCAGGGGACAGCAGCTGCTCCCTGATCTAGACCCTAGGGGCAGCTATATGAGGAAGGATAACATGGGAGGGGCCAACTCCTGGAAGGAAGGTGGTGACTCCATCGGATGAGAAACAGTATTTCCCCCTTTCCTCTGAGGAAGACCCTATAATACCTAAGTCCTTAATGGCTTGCTGTCACTTAACAGTTCCATCCTATAGTAAAAGTCAGAAAACCTTTCCTCTGAATCCCTCTAGTTAAAATCTCCATCCATGACTCAATCATTCACAACTCATACATAACATGTTCTGGTTCTGCTGTGTCTGCATGTGAAACCTTTGAACACTATCCAAGAAATCCAATAACATCTATGTACTTCAACACTTATAAATCCTCAAGTGCTGAGACGAAGAATAGGAGGAAGGAGTCTATGCAGATCAAGAGAAGCCTGAAGACTATTGAGCAGGCTAATTGTTTTACTGGGCCTAAAGTGTACAGGATAGTTACAAATGGCAGAGACAGTGCAGGAGTGAACCATGCAGGAGAAAGCAGTGTGCAAGAGGACATTCAAATCCTTGTGGCACCTCATGAATGCGAGCCACACATACTGGCATGGAGAGAAAGGAGGAAAGGGGCAGTAGGCACACCTGAAGGACCATGGAAGCACTCAGAAACACAGCAGATCTCCTGGAGGTATTGTCTTGCCGAGAAGCAGCATTCTCTGGTCCAGTCCACACAGGAAAGTCAGCAAGTGACCGCATTGCTGCAGGAAATACTAGGCGAAGGTCTCACCATGTAAGGAGCCGACCAAGTGAGTAAACTTTATTGCAGAGCCATGTCAAGAGTTGGAGACGCCGTAGGGACTGGTGAGTCGGGCCAAAGTCATTGGGCACCCCGGTACATATTGGCACGGGTGCAACCGAATGATTGAATGGTATGAGACTGCTGATATGGACAATACTCAAACATGTTTTGAATGCAGACATATCCCAATATTGATTCAATATCCAATAAGCAGAGTAACGGAGGGTGACGTGACAGAGTACAACAACAAACCTCAAGCAAATACAGATGCATGAGATGCAAATCCAGAGGCAAGCTAAAGCAAGAATTCCCATTGGCAAATATATCAAGCCCCTCAAGATATATGTTACTCTGGTATAGTGGAAAGAGCCATGTCGACAAGAATACCATGCATCTGAAGTTATATAAAGTTTCTGTCATTGTGGGAAGACACCTGGCTGCGCAGTGTACCAGGGGATCTGAGACACCCACGAAATAAGTCCTGACCAACAAGAATACCAGACACCTGAATTTTTATAAAGTTTCTGACAAAAGCTGTACAACATTTCTGACATTGTGGGAAGATACCTGGCAGGGGAGTATACCAGGGGATCTCAGAAGCCCATAGAGGATTCCTAGCAGAGGTGTACAAGAGGAAATAGGAAGAGTTACAAGAAGACTTAAAGAAAGACTGTTATGGAATGTATTGTTTACCAAGTTAAAGAAAGACTGTTGTGTAATTTGTTGTTGGACCAATATAAAGAAAACTGTCATGGAACTTATCCTTTAAACAAGAATGTTTTGAGTCCACTAGAAAGAGACAGAAGGAATGGTTGGATAAAGAGACACTTTTGCCATTCTACCTAAAAATGCAGGGGAAGGGAACCACCTTCTGGATCCAAGGGTATTTCCTTGGAATCCATTTTTTTTGGAGTCATCCTTATATTTTTGATAGTGAACGTGGTTTGCTACTACCAAACCAAGAGGCATTTCCTTGCACACCTGTTTTGTTTCTATAGTGAGGGTCATCTTACAATGTTTTGGATACAAGGACAGGTTTTAAGTTATTGACTACTTGACAGAAACAGATCTTTAGCTTTAGTTTCTATTCAGGGAAATTCCTCTGCAGAATAGAGCTAGAGAGGCATTTTTCCAACCCACTTTTGTTTAATAAAATGTCTGATTTTGAAGATAACATAGCCCTGTGTCTGCCTCGTCACATATTCCCTACCAAAGAAAGTCTGCCCCCCCTCTCCCTCTACAACAAATAGCTCCCTGTCCTAAAACACCTCCAGGAGGCAAAACAGACAATTGCATTTTCCATTTCATGATAATTAGGCAAACTCCATAGATGTATCCCAAATTATCCGAGACAGATGATTGCACATGATATTTTATTAAAATTATACAAACTTCACAGAGTCAATACAAGCAACCGGCCTTCTACAACAGTCGCCTTCTTTTTCATCATTGTTTAAAAATAAACAGCACCATGAATCACGCAAGGTAATTTTGCATTTAATTGTGTTCAGAAATAGTACAATTACACAGCAAGCACAGCATATTCCTGATAATCACTTGCAGTCATTGATGTAAGTTCCCAAACCTCCCACCAATGTATTGCCTTTTTGTGTTCTTTAGGAATCCAGGCCAGATAATATTGAACGGTACGCATGTTGCTGGCTGTTTCAATAATGATACATGTCTAAACCCATCATCTTTTTTCATGTCTACCAATCTTTCATCTGTTCTATCAATACAGTCAATATTATAATCTGCACAAATATTTTCTTTGCTATGTGAATGCCAGTCATGATCATTTTGTACAAATATTAAAACCATACAACCTGCTATGAAAAAAAGAAAAACAATACTAAAATAACAACCAAAATAATATACCGTTGCCTTTAGTTTGAATATGTACAAATATGGGAAACATCACACCCTAGACAATTAATCCTGCATTGTTTAAAAAAATTGCAAACGTTACTAATCTATGTTTAACCATGACAAAGTATCAAAAGACATAAAGAACAATGCATTGGGGTTGTATCCCTATTACTCTGTAAGGTGCTACGTTATGAAGTAAATACTGACAGTATAAGCATTGCCATCAGCAATGTGGATAGAACGAGGGTCAGTTAAATGGTCATCCCATTATACACTGTGACAGCAATATCAGCACTATCAGGGTGAGGTAAGAGATGAATCCCCAAATTTTACACAGTAATGAAAGTGGAATATATATGATTTACAAGAAAGAAAGTAACATGGTCTTGGCTGGTGAAGACCACTGGGTTCCTGCCAAATAGAAGTATTATAATATGTGTAATCGTACAATGTCCTGCAGCATGACCAGTTAGGATGGATATCTTCAGCTAAAACTCTTTTTATATTTATACAATTGAGGAAAATAGCTTTCCTATGTACTTGTCTCATGCTTGACATTGAGTTATATCCAATTCCAATTAATTGATCAGATATAAATTGAAATAATATTTTTAGACAAATCCTGTTAACTTATATCTTATGTTCGTACTTATTGTGTGCCTTAACTAGTACATGGCAACACAATTGCACATGCTAGTGTTTGGCCAATTCAGCTTCTCAAGGCTGAACATTAGTTGTCCTAACAGTTAAACAGTGTATGAAATTTTCAAACACATGATATGCACATATATAAACTAGTTAATGCAAATAAAAAGACAAATAAAACACAAGCAACTATTCCCAATGAAAAAAGAACATAGAGAGAAAGTGAAAAACAAGAAATAAATTTGTCTAATTACAATTAATCTTTGCTCTGATTTACTGGTATCATATATCCATGAAATAGTTAGATTTCTCTTCTTACCAAATATCTATGTAGAAGTGAGTTTTTACTTGTATTGATGGACTGGATTGTTCTATAAAGAGGCAAGGACTTGATGTAAATCTACATCTTATTATCTAATCTTAGGCTGAACGTAAAAGATTTTGATGAGGTTGGTTCCTTAGCCAGTACATTTAGTTTAGCATCTTGGTGCTATATTACTTATCTATTGATGCAACGAGAAAGCTAAATTATGTTATAGTCCATGTACTGTTTTCTTGAAAGGTGTGTTCCCTGTAACAAAATATAATTTGACAGAAAGAGTCTGTGTCAAAATAGTTTTGAATTGTATTAATCATATTTATGAATTAGTTTTGACCTGCTGTAGATTGTAAATAGAGAAAGATCTCTTAGCAGATTGTTTTAGTGGTGTACCATTAAGATGCTACTAGACAGTGTTCTGCATGTTAAGGGACCACCATTTTGTTGTTTGTATTATACTTCATGATGTATTATGACGTCATACATCCTTGCATCACACCACAATTCAATGACATTCAAGACACTGTTTCATGTAATATTCTATCGTAGGAGCACGTGTATCTAGTGTGGCGGGTCAGAAGAAGAACATAGAGTCTGACTGTTCATCTCACTGCTTCTTTAACAATACTGTTGAATTCCTACCTTTTCACTATATTAAGGGTGTTTCCTATGTAATAAAAAACTAACTAGGGTGCTCATCAGTTGTCAATGAGAGTCCAAATCAAAAACAGTCTACTGTTCTAAATAACTTATTCTGGTGAATTGTACACCGCCGGCATCTGCCCATCTGTTGCTTTACTCCAAAGCCCCTGACCACACAGCGTTCCTGAGTGCCCCAACACACAGCACTCGCGACCAGCATGCCAAAGAGTGTACCCAGGAGCACGAGACACTCCTTGGCCTGATGTTGAGGTCCCGATAGGATGGGGGCATTCACTATCAATACTCTGCCACTAGCCAGGGTGCGGCTACAAGAGAGACATGATCCAAGGCCCAGAAGAAGGCATTCTTCAATACAGCCAAAACATCTATGGACACAGCAACAATCTGCTTACACAATCCATAAAACATCGAGGGAACCATACCCTGACGTAGATTGAGGATCAGTCTTTTTTCATTGATCTGCAGAAAAACATAACACACATACAAATTAATTAATGTTATGAATGCCTTGCACTATGTATAAAAACGCAAAGTTCTGTGTGATAATATTTGGTTCACAGCTAAAATATATGTACTAGCACCGAAGTGCAAATAAGTGTATGTGCGATTTAATTTAATGTTGCCCGTGTCTGTATCACAATTGTACATTTTGTCTGAAATGTTTTAGAAAAAGAACTGTTCAAAGAAACGCTGAAAAAGTTAACAGCACTATGAGAAACAAAGGAAAAAAACAGCTCGAGATTAATGCAAGAAAGTATTTCACCAATGGAGTAATACATGGTAAACACCAATAAAAGTGACTTGACCAACTTTGGAAAGGTCTAATTGCATGAAAATGTAGTGCAATTTATACACTTATACTTGGATAACCTGTTTCCATCATTGTTGTAGGGTTATCAGTGGGCTGACTTACTCCAGCCACTTTTATGAAGAACGATTGCATACATGATATATAGTATGTCTAACTCGCAAGTGTCATGACTTCTTACATTTCCTTAGAGTCCAAATCATGAACAGTCTACTGTTCAAACTAATCTAGTCTGGCCCTACCACATTTATAACAACCTAAGTTAGGATAGTGACTCCCTTCTCCTGTAGGTTGGTTCTTCACCAAATGCAGTTCAGTAAACAACTTTTAAATAGTTGTTGGTAACTATTTTTTATTAAGTCCCACAATTCTGACACTGGTTTCTTCAGACTATCAGCCTTGACTGTTATTTGATTATTATTTCTATCTTTTATATAGGATGACTTCTCCTACCTTTTTGAACAATCCTCTTGTATTTCTGAATTCTCAATAGTATATCACAGTCTCTGGGTGTACTTTGGGTTCTGTCTTTCTTTGCTACTTTAATCCAGATTTCAGGGTTTCCCTGTTCACCCTGTTGCTGTATTTCAAATATCTCAAAACATTCTCTTCTTCTTCCTCGTAAACAACAGCTTCCGCAACAAATGTTTTCTTGGATTAGTACTTTATTTGTACTTGGACGAGTATGGGTTTTGCAACAATAATATCCTCTTCTTCACTTTCTTTCAATATTTTATCTGTACTGGAACATGAGGGTTCCAGTAATGATTATTCTTCTCTTCACTCACTTTTAAAATGTTATTGTTACTGGCACAAGTATGAGTGTTCCAGTAATGATTCTCTTTCTTTCATTCACTTTGGATATTTTATCCGAACTGGGACGAGTTTCAGCATTCCCATAATGTCCTTCAATCTCTGCCGGTTCTCCCGCTTTCCCCGTTACCTGCTCTACTCACGGACTGTGTCACTGTGTTTCTTGATGGGATAGAACTCTTTCTGTGCTTTGTCAGGTTGGCTTTATTGAGTATTTCTGATTTTACTCTTTCCTGTGATTTCCTACATGTTCCATCTGGTGTCTCATATTCTGAATCGCATTCCACTAGGGTGGTGACACCGTTGTTAATGGACCCACTGGTCCATCATTGCTTGCAAATGGACACACGGCCCCTTATTTCTTTTCTGTGGTAAGGGTGTCTTATGTTCTGTTTACTTTCTCTTCATTCTTCCCCTTCTTTGTGCCACATGTCTGCAGCTTCGCTTAGCTTTGCCTCGGTTGTAGGATGCCACACATCTGTTTTTTCATCCGCGTTCAGCTATGCATGGATTTGTATTTCATGTGTTCTCTCTCACCACTTGGCTTCGCGAACCTGTGCGCCTGGTGTCTCTCTCTCTCTCTCTCTCTCTCTCTCTGTGATCGCTGCCTTTCTCCTTTATGACATAGCCGTGGGATTTCCCTTTCTTGGGTTCACAGTCCTTCCTCTCTGTTTGCTTACACTCTGCAATCTTTCATAATTATTTTTCTTTGTCTCAGTATAAGGCATTTTTTTCTCTAAATACGCTTATCAAGATTTCCTGATGACAATAAAACATTTGTGTATGCTTGTCAGGCTTTTCCTCACAGAATGCTTTTGGAGGTTTATTGATGGTGTGTTTAGGGAGTTCCTCTTAAAAACAGGAGTCCTTGTCCATGTATGGCAGTCTCTCCCGGTGAGGTCCCACTTGCCTCTGCCCCTAGGGAGGGTATTGTTTAGCAGGCTCACCTCCCTAGCCTCACAGGGAAAGGCTCCCAACTGGGGAGAAGTGATGGATTCACATGATTTGTAACCCTAGGTGGGTAGGTGTATGATCCAGATTTTATATTGACAAAACCTATAGAGACAAAACTAGTATGATGTCACAACAAAGGTCAAATCGAAGAATATCACCCCAGATGTTTGATACAATATGATGTAATAGCAGCTTTGGCTAGTATTGTGCTAATAATGCTAAATTATTAGCATGTGAAATATGTTGTAAACATTACAAATATGTATGATTCCCAATGGAAACAATGTGTACAATTCAAATGATACAACCACTAACATTTCTAGCATATTTCACAATTCGTAGACTTAGGACTAGAACTGATTGCTTTTATAGTACTTAAGTGACTAATTAAGTCATATGCTCTTTTCAAATAAATGCTAGTGCATGAGAATGTACCTCTTCAAATATTTAAATGTTCTTTTTTTAAAATCTTTGAGCATGTACACATTTACAACATCAAGGTGAATTAATGTAAGTATACAAAGGGTCAGAAAAAATTAAGGTCAACATATTACAAAAAGCCGTCTTTGTAGACAGCATACTAGCTCAAAAGTTAAAAAAGGGAGATTTTATTGTGATTTGATTTGTTCGACTGATCTGGGTCTTTTATCATGAGCATCAGGCATCATTAGCCACATCTAGCTGGAGATGTATTCATTTGTTTACTAGCAGGTAAACAACAGGAGTAAAAAGACAGAAGAACCCACACATAAATATAAAAGGTACATATTTAGCTGTCTTGGTAAGAGTCTAATGCCAGTAAAGAATGGAAAAAAAGCAATAAGTTCCAAAGGTGGGGCCTGTAAGGAAGTCATGGTGGCGACAGCAAAGACAGACACAAGTGATCACAGTTCAAGGGTGTTTATTGAACTTTATAATGGGTGAGATACATGCCTAATCTAAACGTAAATCTAAGATGGGAGCAAGCTAAAACCAGCAAATAATAATAAGGCAGTCCTAGTTGTGTCTTGTCGAATAAAAAGGGCCATACTTAAAAATAACGATGACCAATATTTACTTTTAAATTATCAAAAAGTGTGTGGGATAATGTTCACCAGAAAAGAAAGACATGCTCAAAAAATGACAAGTCAGGATGGTATGGCTGGGTCTCCCTTCCCCACGTTTGTAAGCATGGGATAAGGTGGGACTCTCGAGTAAAGCACACTCCTTGTCCTCATCAGCACAAGGCTTACAGTTCCATTTCAACAATATTACAACCTTCAGAGGCTAAGTCTCTTTTCCGGCAAAATGTCTCTTGCCTTAGAAGGCTTGCTGATTCAAAATAACAAACAAATAAACAAAAGATCCTTTGGTACTCCTGTACCTTGGGCGATTGCTCTTCGCCCCTTGGATCTCCCTACGCCGGGCTAAGATCCCTTTTGCAATGTGGGCCTCCCTCTGTCGGGTTCACTGTAGCCTTTCAAATATTGCTTGTAATATTCTAAATGTCTTTTTAACCAGCTTCACAATGCGGAAAACCCTCGACCGGGCTCACTCTTGTCGACACAATGTTCATGGGTGTATTACTCTTGATACACATACAACAAACAAACAAAAGTTCTCTTGGTGGTCTTGCACCTTGGGCAATTGCCTTTCGCTCCTAGTTTCTCCCTCTCTTGGGCTTGGATCATTTTAATGAAAATGGACCTCCCCTCGTCGGGTTCACTACAGCCTTATTTAACATAGTTCATGTATTTTTAACAAAGTTCATGTTTTACTCAATTTCATCAGAAAGCATTGGCTCCATTTTCCTAGCTTTCTTTTGGATATCCCTCCGTCAGGCTCGGATCCTTATTGCAAAAGTGGCCATCCCTCCATTGGTTTCACTTTGGCCTTATATCACAGTTAACAATTCTATTGGAAAGCGGGGTTCCTTCCCCTAGCTTTCCTTTGGCAATGGGCCAGAAACGTTTGATTGTACAAGGGATTTGACGTGACCCTTGTAGGACCACTCTGATGCCTTAAGCCACACTTTCATAGGGTCTTCTGGTTCTTGCAGTTTCGAAAGCAGGTCCCATTCAAAGTGTTTTGAATGAGCACCCACGTGGCACTGGATCCCTCTGCACCTGGACCTCAACAGGGCTTTCTTTAAAGTTCAAACACACATACACAAGTTCTTTCTTGTATGAATTCCTTGCATTCACAATGATGCTACTCGCAATCTTGGGCTCAACACAGTTCGGTTTACTATCAGCTTCCTGTGACTCACTGGCAGCGCTGAACTCATTGGCTTCTCTGTCCTCCGGAGACCAGGATAGTTGCATGATGGCCAGCCTGGCTCTCTGCCTGCGTTATCAAAGTGAGGGGCCCCTGTGTACCGTTTACATCTCCTCTTCCGTATGCCATCTGCAACCTTATGCTTTCCCTTTCAGAAGCTTTGCAGCTCTGAGTTGTAAAGGGCAAGGGCAATTCCCCTTTGTCGTCCTTCCAGGTCTCACTGCCATTCTTCTCCGTTTGAAATGCTGGTTTGGTGTCGCTGTCTCCTCGTGCATTCGGCGTTGCTTGAAGTGTGCTTTCATGCTCAGCCTTTTATACCTGTGGGGAAGGTATAGGGCCTTAAGTTGTGCATGATTATTCTCAATTGCCTGACTCTTCCTGACCCTTGTGTTGGGACATGTCAGGTAAATGGCTCTAGTGTTATTCCATTGTCTTTTACAGTGTGAGAAAGTGGTTAGTGGGAAGGGTGGTGAAGAGTTTCTAAATATCGTACAGGGTAGGATGGGGAAAAGGTGTTACAAGGAAGGGGATACTGCGTCTCAACCCTCAGTGTCCCACTTCCACTCCCCGAAGTCACCTCGCCCAGGTGATCCTCCCCCACTGGTCCACCCCCAGGAACTGGATCCAATTGCGATGGCCATATCCTGGCGAACTGGACGACAGATCTCCGGGAATAGCGGGTGAGACACCTTAAGGTTTCTCACAGGCCCAGCTACAGAATCACCTCTTCATCTGCAGTGAGAGACAGGAATAATCAATGTCTGTTTTTCGCAGAATAAAGTTAGTGATCTTGTTATAATATATTTCTGGATTTTATCAGTCAGATACTAGTGGGAAAATAATGCATGCACTTGAAAACCATGCACAGGATTTTGAAGGCTATCCTTTGTCTAACAAGAAGCAAATACAAAGAGTGACAGTAATCAGAGTTTCTAGAGAATTGCTAGAGTGAACTGCTGCATTTTCAACACTTTGCAAATGGTTTAATTGTAATCTAGGTGAGTTTTGCTATGCTTGGCAACTATTCCTGTCTGAACCTCTTTCGCAGTGAATTTTAAGGGATGCTTTAACAAGCACAATCTAAAAAAGGGGTCTTCATAACAGAACTAATTTCTAAACTAAAAATAGGCTCCAATTGCCTGATCACTCCAATCATTTTTATTGTGTTGGTGTACTATAGAGGCAAGCTAAACCTTAATGGAAGACTAGGGCACCTTTGAGAATCTACAACCTAGTAGCTTAGGTCCAGACACACTCAATCTTAGCTTAGTTTAATTAGTGGCTATATTTGAGCATCCAATAATTTACTTCACTCAGACAATTGGTGAGATTGTACTTGTTCTTTCTCTAATTGGTTATGCTAAGGTAAACCTGAAAGCTGTTGCACAGGAATGATAGGTAAGATGGAGCTTCCACAATAATTGCATGAGGGGCTGGACATAGATGTTGAACAATAGCAAGGACAGCAGGGATCTCTGCAAAAATTGCAAAGAAAGTCTGTAAATCCAAGAAGAATTAACCCAGGTTTATGTCATGTAATCTTTCTGGTGGGACGATCTCAACCATTGGAAGGCAACATCTGACATGCTGTCTAACGTTTTGAACTACCATAGAACTAACTTGTGGTCAACACTGTCAAAGTTTACAGAAAAATCCAAAAGGACCACCAGTAAAAGACCTGCATAATCAATCTTGCAAGATAAGTCATCCCAAACCATTGTAGTGTCAGAAAAATGTCCAGGCAGACGATCGATTCCAAAAATGTACACAGTTTGCTGTGATTACTATGTCCAATAATATAGCTACCAAGGATAAACTATGCTAAGTCAGAGTAGATTACTTTAGCAATGGAGAGATAATTGACGGTTTGACAGAAAATGAAGTCTGCTACGTTGATCACATTTGGGATTGGCCGAGCTAAGTTATTAGCATGCTGGCAAACCAGGCATGTAGGCAGAGAGTTTTCAACATTATAGGTAGGATTTAAATCATGAAAGAGAGATGACACTTGATCCAGATCTACAGGCTGCCACTGGAACAGTACTGTTGAGGTGCTAACTTAAGGCTCAGACATAGGTAGGATGAAATGAACTATTAGCTAGTGAAACATCTGTAACCTCCAAGGACATCAGTTTTCTTCAGGACACTGGCAATGTATGATCTGAAAAAGTTACCAATACGAATAAATGTCATAGGGCAACGGCCAAAAAGCAAATTCTCATTGAATAACATTTCTTAGCTAAACAAAAAGTGAAAATGTACAAAGCCAGGTGATTTTAAAATTTTTGACGAAATATCAGACACTGTGTAATGAGCCAAATGAATGCAAAAGCATACATCACCATATTAAGACACTCATTTATGCCTAGCCTATAAAGCTTTACTTCTTGAAATGATAATTTTCTTTAAAATGTGAGTGCTGGTATAACTGGCATTCAAGCTCAATTGGAAAAAAAATTGGAAGTCAGTGTTGAAAAATGCAAATCTAATATGCTAGGCAAATGCATGCACACACCTTCCACAGAATGATAATTTGGTGATCAAAGATATAAAGTAAAAAATGACATACTTTGTGCTTTTACTAATGATCGCAATGCCTTGGAAGTGCTCAATTGAACAATGGGCCTCATTAAGAGGTGGGCGGTAAGAGATTACCGGCACTGGTAAGGGCACCCCCTTACCGCCCTACTACGAGTTCCCTTTGCGGGTCCTTCCCTAATGCCTGGTTTTACCAGGTGTTAAGGACGGGACCCGCAAAGGGATACCGGGCTAAATTGCGGTACCGTTATTGCCGCCTTGCCATTGAGCCCTATGGGGCCTCAAATGGGAATGGGGAATGGCTCTGGTGAATGGGGAATTACCGGCCCCTCCGACCTCGGGATGGACCGGTTATTGCACCATCCAACAGACTGGAGTCGGTACGATTTTGGAGGCAGCCATGGTGCTAATGGCGCCATAGCTACCTCCAACCTCGTAATGAGGCCCAATGTATTCATGTTTCATTATTTGTTCCAATTACAATGAAAGTGTTTATCATAACACATATTTGTACAAAAAATGTCAAACAACAGACTTGTTGACAGATATTTCATATATTAACGATGAAACATATTGATAAGAAATGTGTTTGAAAATGTTCAACAGCAAGTGCAGAGGAACCAATAGCTTCATTAGAATATTGATGACTGTCCTTTGCAGCAGCACACTAACTTGTGAGGACACCCCATTTCCTGTTTCTTCAGAACGCAATGTACTAATATATTCCATCACATTATGAGTTTATCTATACATAACACATTTATATGTGACTTCATATGGATAATGTACATTGGTAAATAGGTCAAAATAACAGCTGAGTTGTTACACAAATCACACAATATCCATGCTGACCCGTTCAAACCATGATTGACCTAATAACCACACACAATTACAAAATAATGTTCATATTTAAATGTGTGGGAAAACAAGATCATACAGATGTTGTCTCAGTTCCAAGCAATTATATGACTTAAAAGAAAGTCTAAACAAAGCTATTAATGGAAAGTTTATTTATTTCTCGTCAAATATTCCTGAAAATATAGAAATGTTAGGATAATATGTGCAACAGAAAATACCCTGTTAGTTCTTGTCAACAGAGTAGCATCCAAAAGAAACTCTAAGAAGCGTTGATTCAATCCCATTATGAGATCCTAAATCTCAAAGAGCACATACACATACGTTTAGATTATGTTTCTTCCAATAAACATAATATTCTATTTCAAAAGATTGGCAACAATATAAATGAAAATGTTCATGAGTAATGTACCATTCTCCCATTTTGTTTTTGTGACGTCAGATGTGATTCCATTAATATAATAGTGATATTTCCAAATTGCAGTGGGGATAATGTACTTGATAGACATGAACAATTATCTGCAGCAGAATAAGGTGCAAGTTGCATTCTGCTAACTTAGTTGTTTACCTAATCCATAATTACATGTAAGTCATGTTATGTGTCGCTACTCTGCTGAGACCTGCCTCAATAACTTAAAAAGGCCCTGCCCGCCTGAGAGACGACCTCCATATTTCTGCCCTTCACGTAACTGAAATTACAAGTGCATCCAACGCTCTTTCTCCTTCCTGTGCTCTCCTCCCCACGCAGTGCACCCCCCTTTCCTCACACTAGTCTGGGAGTGGTTGAGGCACGCAACACATGTCCCAGAAGACATGGTTTTATTCAGCCTCCTAGGGCATCCTTGCACATGCAGCATGCAAAGTGCATAGGTTAAGGTGTACCTGCCGGGTACATTCTTGCTGTTTTCTGCAACACCTGTGTAGGAGACATATCATTTGATGTGGTGTTGCATGTTTCATTCTTGCTGCTGTTGTGTTCTGCCACATTGCAATTCTTCCCACAGAACTTCCTGGTTTGGGTCTGATTCCATTTTTTATTCTCTCTGCTGCTGTGTTCCACCACATTGAATTTCTTCCCACAGACGTCCTAGTTTTGGCCTCCTTCCATGTTGATTCTCACTGTTGTTGTGTTCCACCCCATTGCATTTTCTTCCCACAGTGCTTCCGAGATTCGCACTGTTTGCATTTTTGATTCCTGCTGCTGTTGTGTTCCACAACAATGGGCCTCATTCCGAGTACGGCGCTAACCAATGGCGCTATTAACGCCTTGGTTGACGCCGTACCCGGACCGGCAGCGCCTTGGTGGATGGCGGAATTACCGCCCCATTCCAAGGTTGGCGGGGCGGTAATTCCCCATTCACCAAGGCTCTTCCCCATTCCCAAATGAGCCCCCATAGGGCTCAATGGGAATGGGGAAGATGCAAATAACGGTGACCGTTCATTACGGTCAGCGTTATTGGCTTGGAGGCCCATTTGCGCCCTCGACTTTAACAACTGCTCAAAGCAGGCGTTAAGGGCGAGGGCGCAAAGGGAACTCGGAGTATGGCGATAAGGGATTACCGCCACCGGTCTCGTTACCGGTGGCCGCTATCCCTTACCGCCATACTCGGAATGAGGCCCAATGTGTTTTCTTCCCATAGTGCTTCCTAGATTGGGTTTCCTTCCATCCTTTCTCTCACTGTTGTTGTTTTCCACCGTATTGCATTTCCTTCCCACAGTGCTTCCTAGATTGGGTCTGTTTTCATGTTTCATTCTCACTGCTGTTGTGCTCCACGACATTTCATTTTTCTATCTGCAGTGCTTCCTAGATTGGTTCTGTTTGCATTTTGGATTATCACTGCTGTTGTTTCCCACCACATTGCCTTTTACTTTCCACAGTGCTTCCTAGTTTGGTCAGTTTGATTTTTTTATTCTCGCTGCTGTTCTGTCCCACCACATTGCATTTTATTCCCACAGTGCTTCCTGTTTGGGGTCTGTTTGCATGTTTGCTTCTCACTGCTGTAGTGTTCCACCACATTGTGCTTTTTCCTCTGAAAGTGCCTCCTGGGTGCAGTTTGTATATATATAGCTCCCGAGCTAGATTGCTCCTCTGAAATCCTCCCAGGTGTGAGTCTGACAGTTGATTGCTGCTGTTGTTCTGCACTGCCAGCCACACTTTTCTTTCCTCCCTTTGGGTCCAAGGTGTGGATGCCTCGTCATGCCCAGTAGATCCAAAATTAGAGGCACCTACTGGCACACCAGAATTGTCTACAGCTCTCCGATCAGACCCCATCCCTATGTGCCACCTGCGTCATGCCAACCTAGCATCAACGAGAGGACACAACCTACCCCTGTCCAGCCTAGATCCCTGCTCCAGCATAACCCACTTGATCATTCCCCTTCTCTTACCAGGTTGCCCTCCCAGCACTCTCACCTCCACCAGACACTTCCCTCTCTGGACCCTTGCCTCTTCACCCCGATGCACATTCCAACCTCAGACTCATATCACTATGATCCACGTGTTGCATCTCTAAACACTCGACATGCAATCCTTGCTGCCACCCCCTTTCAGCCACCCCTCCTACCCTCATGCATACACCCACTGCTGCTCTAAACTTCTAAAGAACAGACACTGTGCTTTCCATGCCCATTTTATAGCACATTCCGCCCACATCTCAGATCCAGACCCAAGACATCCCCCAACACCTACATCCTCGCTGCCTTCCCCAAGCCACCTAACCCACCAAAACACTCCTCAACCTGCTAAATACCCTGCCAGGAACAAACATCAGGCACCACTCCCCTCTCACCTCTAAAAGACCTTCCTTAGACCTTCTTAGCACTCCTAGAAGGCTGTCATCAGTCCCCCTTCCTGACTGGAAACAAGACTGGAAACCCTATTCAGAGCCCTGCATTCCCTATAAACCCTCTGTTCACCACAGAATACACCAACACATCTCACATGATCTCCACTACTCACCCCCACACACACTTTCATCCTTTCATGCTTAGACTATTTGATACCGTTTACCTGGGGGGCCCTGCATCAAAACTAAGAATATTCCAATGGGTACAAAACACTGCTGCAAGGCTCTTCCTTGCCCTACGCCCTAGAGAACACATCACACCAGCCCTCTGTGTCCCCCACTGGCTGATGATTGGGCAACTATCCATGTTCATGGCAACGGACATCACCCACTGAGCTCACCACAACACAGGTCCAGCATATCTGCAATATAACTTTTTACACGCTAGAGGCCTACCGGAAACATCAGATTGGGTGCATCGCTCTACCTTGCCATTACTGTGGCAAAATCAACCATATTAGGGGGCTCCTCTTTCTCAGTCCAAGCCCTCACCATCTGGAACTTGATCCCATCTATCATTCACTGCATAGAGTACTACCTCACCTTCAGGAAGGTTGTCAAAACCTGGCTTTTCCCATCAGCACCCTCATAGACTTAGTACATATCCTGGGTGAACTATTACCCACCCTGGCAGGAATGCGGGGGCACCTGTGGAGTCAATAAGGTGGGACCTAGCCCCCCATGGAATGCACCTCAATCAAACCTTATGACGAGCTCTGCAAGACCACATCTAGCTAGGTGTCAGCCTTGCTTCACTGGAATATCTAGCACTCCATCACAACCGAACATAGTTGTATCCTGCCCGGGATCCTGTATCCTGCAATAAACACTGATCAACTTCACCCACCCAAACGCACTTTAGCACCTCCAATAGAATACAGCTGGGTCCATTGCTAAAATTCAGTCCAGCAGTTCACATGATCACTCTCCTTGACTTCTCCTACTGCCATGACATTCAGTCACACCATCCATCCCCTCATCTGATATATATGGGCAGCTATTAGGGACCTAGCGATCCCTTCCTACCTTTGTGCTGGCTAAAAATGCAAATACACATTTTAGAATCCCTCCTTCACATCTCACATCTCTCTATACGGTCCCCGAAAGGGCATTCATACAGTAGGGGCTAAACAAATGTCTGATAACATAACATATCATGTGACACATTATAAAAGTGAATTTATAGTGTTGTGCTATCGAGTAGCATAGACTTTAAATGATGGTAAATATTTAAGAAATATGAATGTTTCTATATTAGTTCAACATGTGGAACCTAAGGATCGCATGTTGGAATGCAACTTAAACAACAGATCAGGTAATATGTATGGAACAAAGAGCACTGATACCTACTGTTCTCAGAACACATCTGCAAGCTACACAAATTAAGACCTACAAAACAATTTTGCAGCACTAATTTGTGCAGAATATGCTTGAGACAAACTAATATAATAGAGTTCTTACAAACTGTGAAGAAACATACCCCAAACATAAATACTGTAACTACTGCACTCTGTGACATGGATCCAGTAAATGTCTCTAGGCATTTTGAGCACAATTATTGAGCAAGAATACATGTCATTCAAAATTTGACATGTCCCCTATTAGGTAATGCAGTAAATTACTTTGGAGGAAACAATATCAGGCATGAGTTTTTCCAAACATTCATACAGATTTATGGATACAATGAGCAGCACAGTTCAATGAAGACAGTGAAGAAACAGCAATACATGTTTTTAAGTATATAACTCCCAATTGAATGATAATCCAGATTCATATAATAAAGTTCAAATTTACCATACATGGATGTGCAGATCTTACTGTAAAATAATGTTGAAAAATAAAAATAGGTTACAAAAGTGTGTGTTGGGGCAAGTCTCATATGATTTATATTCAAGCAGTTTAAAAAAAATTACACATAGTCATGTATACACACAATACTTATATATAAATACAAATGAACGTCTAGATAAACACTTTATATCATTGAATTAAATTTCATATTATTCATTCACATTCAATTTCATAATAACAATCAACCAAATCCTATAAAGTGCTAATTGCAGGCTCTTCATTTTAGTGTTTATACAAGTCCTTGTTAGACAGAATTGCATGCAGTACCCTCTGGGAACACCACACACAATTGGGACTACAGGCGTAAGCAAAAACCAACCTTTGGTATAAGTCTGTACCACACACTTTTTGGTAGCGAGCTGAGCAGCCAGGCTTATCCCAAGAGGGAATCTGAGTAGTAGTTGAAGTTACACAGAAGTATCACAATCACAGTGGTTCATGTAGACACACTCAAGGTGTCTGAGTAAAAAAAACGTATACATTTATTTACACAATCATTTAGAAAACATTCACTAGTAGAAATCAACTTAAATTAAATATCAATTTGCTAGAGTAACAAACTAAGTTGTAGAGACAGTTTGTGCTCCCGTGAAAAAGGAGCCAAATGGCACTTCAATTGTTTCCACTGGAAATAGAAAGACATACATTTGTACAATGGATTAGAAAACACTTCTGTTAGGCAATGCAAAGGTTCAGTGTACCAGGAGGGTCAGTTCAATTCAATAGGGCAGGCCAAAGTCAATAGTCTAGTGTTCTTGTATAGGACAGATCATTTCTGGCAACAAATGGAGAAGTCTTTGTAAAAGTTCTCAGAAGTAGTTTAGACGAAAAAGAACGAAATGCTGGGTCAAAAACTGATTAGGCCTGCAAGTTGGGAAAGTTTCACAAACTTTCACCGCGATAGTTAGGATCTCTCAACTGGATTGCACAGTACCTTAATGTGAAGCAAAAAGATGCAGCTGAAGACAATGGTTCCTGGCAGTTCCTGCAGATCTCGCTGTTCCTGAGCCTCAGTTGTGGGGACAAGAGGGACGACATCGGGGGACTCCTGCACTGCACGGGATCGTCCTCGCAGCAAACAAAATGGAGTTACTTCGGTTCAAGTGGCCGTTACTTCAAGACACAAACTGGTTTCTCTCTCCCTGGCTAAACCTTAACCAGCATTGAGAATGGTATCCAGGTGTCTTCTGAGCTGATTGGTCCCATCAACTCAAAGGAAGAAGCCGTCCTTAAAGGAGCTTCTCTGTCAAATGGAGTTCTGGCAATTCGGATTTGCAGCAGGGCTTCACCGGGCAAACCAACAGTCCAGTGGTTGCAGCAGCTGTCCTCTTCCACCTCGTCTTTGGTTCTTTCGTTCCAGTGGTCAACTCTGCCTTCCAGTCCTGAAGACTCGCCTTTTAAACAGTTTGCTCCTATTCATTCCAGCCTAGCTGCCACTCACCCAGCAGCGTGGCTGTCCTTGCCGGACAGTCAGCCAGCCAATCCCGCCAGAGTGCATTTGGGTCTCCTAGGAGACCAAGCACAGGGAGTTTTGGGCACCTCCCTCACTTCCTGCCCACCCCAGACACTCAGATGCCAAGGGCAGACTTCAGTCCTGAAGCCCACCAAAGGCTCACGAACAAAGGGACCAAACCTAGTTGCAAGTGCAGAGTTAAACACCAGAAGGACCTTTCCACAAAGAAACAGCGAAAAAAGATGACCGGAGTCTGTTTTTACGGCGCCATATTGAAAAACATGGCAGCCCTGATTTTTAGCTACCGGTGTTCGCGGTCGGGAAAAATCATGGTAGTTCATGATAAAACAAATGCCACCAGCCATTTCAATAGGAAAGGGTAGCTTTTGACAGCTACATGAGCGTTTAGACCTAGGGGATATGAAGTAACCCGTCCAGCACTCTATAGGAAGATAGTGTGTGCTGGGTCTATGAATTTAAAAAGACTAGTAAAGTCAATTTAACTTCACATTCTCTGGGGAACAGTAGTTCATGCCAGAGAATGTATTTAAACCTTGGGAAGTGCAAAGGACATCCCTGTGCCACTACCCTAAAGGTGCTGTGTGACACAACCATGAAAAGATGATGCCTATGGAGTTATCTAAAACTCCATAATCAAAGAACACAAGGGTAAAACACACAACGAAATACATGAGAGAGTGGGAAAAAAGGCTTGCACTCTCTTCAGGAAAAAAATAAAGTCCACACAAATCCAGCAAAGTAGCTGGGGGTCTCTAAGGTGAAGGGAAAATTCTCCCCAACACTCGTCCCCTCCAGACTAAGAGACAGGAGGATTTACTCCACCCCTGGATGAATCTCCTTACTCCAGTCGGTCAAACATTCTGGAGAGACCATCATTATTTTAGGAATTACACCCTGACCTGTGTTCAATGGGAAAATCAAACCCGTGTAGGCTGATTGACCATCTTAATAATTTTGGGTTCTCCCCTTTCATCTGCATTAACTATCTCAAGGGTTGGTGGTCAGTCTGAATCACAAAAGTAGATCCTTGCAAGTATGGCCTAAACTTCTTCAGTGACCACACAATAGCAAAATAGTCTCTTTCAATGGTTGCCCACCTTGTTTCTGGTTCCTTCATTTTCCTGCTGATGAAGCAGAACGGGGTGTTCCCTACCTTTCTCATCCAGATGACTCAGAGCTGCACCTATACCTGTATTGGAGGCATCTGTCTGCACAATGAAAGTTTGGCTATAGTCTGGAGCTCTTAGGACTGGAGCTTTACAAATGGTTTTCTTAAGTCCATCAAATGCCTTAGTGCACTCCTCATTCCATCTGACCTTTTTAGGACACTTGGGTGAGGAGACCACATTTAAGGGAGAAGCTATGCACCCATCGTTCTCAATGAAGTTCCTATAATAATCAGTGAGACCTAAGAAGGCTCTCACTTGGGTTTGAGCAGTAGGGGTGGCCCGGCCTTGTACAGCTTGTATTTTGCTAGGCAATGGCCTTATTGCACCTCCTCTTACCTCATGTCCAAGGTAGACCACTTTGCTCTGACCAATTTGACATTTACTCGGCTTTATGTTCAGTTGGGCCTGCTCAAGAACCTGCAAAACATATCCCAAGGAGTGACGTGTTCAGGGGAGTGGTTCAGCTGAGTGGTGCTGTCTCGCTGTGGTGCTGCTCCCTGGCGCCTTTCTACAGGAGTCCGTGTGCCTTTCCTGGAACTTTGCTGCCTTCGTGCTGCCTTGGCCCGCCTCTCCTGGCTCCGCCTCCCAGTCGCAGCTGACTCCTTATCTTCATCACGCGTGCGCGTTCAGAGGAGTGGTTCAGCTGAGTGGTGCTGTCTCGCTGTGGTGCTGCTCCCTGGCGCCTTTCTACAGGAGTCCGTGTGCCTTTCCTGGAACTTTGCAGCCTTCGTGCTGCCTTGGGTAGGCGTGCCGCTTCCAGCGGCTCCTTTGCAAGTTTTGCAAGACTCTATTTGGCGTATTGCCAAGGACTGATATTGTGTTTTCTTTGGTTGTTTCCAGCCCGCCTCTCCTGGCTCCGCCTCCCAGTCGCAGCTGACTCCTTATCTTCATCACACGTGCGCGTTCAGCGGAGTGGTTCAGCTGAGTGGTGCTGTCTCGCTGTCTAGCTTTCGAGCTTTCAGCGAGGCATTATTTTGGGAGTTCTTGTTTTGTTTGTTTTACGAATTGCTTCTGCTGCCATTTGTGTATAGCGAGGTTTTGTGTGTTTTCTTTACTTGCCGAGTGGGCTACAGATTGAACCACTATGCAGGCTAGACTGCCAACTTTGACTATGGGGATGCCCCCAGCTCTCCAACCTGGGGGCTCAAATCCTTCTCGCAATTTTTTATCAGATAATGCACAACTATCATTAAAAAAAAAAAAAAAACAGCCAGCACTATCACGCTGCTAAACGCCGGTTTTGAGCTGTGGTCGTAATGGCAGCAAAGTTTGTTTTAGAGGTTCATCATTGCCTGATATTCGGCCCTTTTGTAAAGACACAATTTTGGTCCCTTTGATTGATAATTTGCGCGTTCCCTTATCTTCACAAGCCACATGTGCGCCTTGCTTAATTGCAAAGGATAGATTACCTCTACCCTATACTAAAGTGGCTACTGAAGCGCGGGGCCAAACTCCTGTTTCTCTAAATCCTACGACTTGTGGTAGTCTTGTGTCCTGCATTTCCTTGTCCGACAGCATGTTACTCCACAACTTACCGCTTTCATCTGCGGCAGTGACTGAAGCCGCGTCGGCTGCCTATGTGTCTGCTGAAGCTGCAGTTATTAATTTGGATTTGAATCCATCAGGCTTTTCCCAACATCTTTTACCTGAGAAATCCTCTTTAAACTTGTCACGCTCTCCAGTCATGTTTTCAGACATTGATCTCAACTGTTCTGAAATTGAAGCTTCATACCTTGCACCGACACCACGACGTAGTGCAGCACCACTAGGTCCTTCTGGCAAAGTGGATGCGGAAGCTATGACCAACAATATGGTCAATCTTACTTTATCTGCCATGCATGTCTCACTACAAACGTTATCCAAACTTTTTGACTCAGTGATTAACAATATGTGTGATCACTCTCAAAAGTTGGATAAGATTTTAGCCTGGCAAGAGCATGCTACCTCATTGTTACAGCAAACACATTCTCCTGTACCTGGGCAAATGGATGCAAGTGATCATCCTCTGGCTCTTACAGCCTCATTAAGTATTCAAACCTCGTTTGAGGTACAATTGGTAACATGTGCTAACCAAGTCCATCCTTCGCTGGCATCCCTTTCTTTATTACCTGCAGTGCCACTAATTTAAGGCATTATTTTAGATAACACAGCCACAGCGCCTGCTCTTTCAACTATTTCAGTTGCCCCTCCACCCAATACCGGAATTCTAGCTCCCCCAAGTGTTCCTTACACTATTTTCACTCCAATTGCCTTGTGTGCTGGCCCCTCAACCCTTGCAAAGTCTCAGTGTAAAAAATCCAAAAACCTTCCAGCCACAAAAACAGATAACTCTTCAAAAACGAAAAACTTCTTTTGTCAACTTCATCTTCCCAAAAAAAGTGCTCTCATTGCTTCCTCTGCTGTGGCAAAGAAATATCACCAAATGTCTATAGTACGTACTCCAGCATCCAATGCTGAGGGTTCCCCCTTCATTCCTCCTCATGCTCCGCTTGACACTTTGGTAGAAATGGTAACTGAAATGGGCAATACCCTCTAACCCTCCACAGTGCCTTCCAAAGGGCCTTCCACAGGCGTTAGTGATACTATCTTGTCTGTGGATTTCCATCGGCAGGAAATTTGTCATGCTGTTGATGCTTACATGTCTGGCAATGTTCACCTTGGACAAAAACCATCTCTTCCTACTCAGTCATCTTTAACTAAATGCCCTTTGAGCACAACCCACCTGCCATCACCAACAACGGCCTCCATAACTGCTCCTGCCGCCGGCTTACTTGTTCGCTCTTCCAAAGGGCTTTCCACAGGCGTTAGTGACACTATCTTGCCTGTGGACTTCCATCAGCAGGAAATTCGTTATGCTGTTGATGCTTACATGTCTGACCATGATCATCTTGGCCAAAAATTATTTCTTCCTATTCAGTCTTCCTTAACTAAATGCCCTTTGAGCACAACCCACCTGCCACCACCAACAACGGCCTCCATAACGGCTCCTGCCACTGGTTCTCTTGCTCTCCCTCCCATGATAGATGCCGAGCCCCTGCCTCCCCCAGACTTACAAGCACCCGCTGGCTTTTCCAGACGTTCACTGTTAGTGGAAATTTCCCCGGAATTGCTTGAGTTACTGCAAGCTGTCTGTCAAAAGGAGTCCAAACCATCTGCCATAAATGCACCAGTTTCTTCGGCGTTGAGTAAAGGATCCTCGGTCTCTAGGCCTCCCCCTAAGCGTCCAGCCAATTTTTGCCTACAATTAAATTGTAGGCCACCTCCGTGTCCTCAATATGTCTTAAATCGCGGTTCAATCTTGAGCATTTTCTCTGATGTTCCTGCTCTAGAAGACATTAACTCACTTTCGACATAGCTTTAGTTGACTTTTTTGACAAGCATAACATGTACTCGGTTCGATTATGGATGCAATCACGAGTCATTCAGAATGCAATATGGGCAGCACGGAGACAACTATGTGATTTGGGCTTAGAGATTTCTTTGGAAGCGGCTGATGACTCCTCTTCTCTCCAACAGCAGCTGTCAAGTAGGTCAGCTTTCCATCGTAACCATAGACCCCACTCTCAGGAGCCGCGAGGTCCACGTTCTGCTCTTGATCCACTTGTCCAGCACTAACTAGTCCAAATTGTGGAGCCTAGTCATTTCACTGTTATTAGCTGGAACACAAGGGGGCATTTGCAGTTACTGAACAATGATTCCAGCTTTCTGTCAAAATATAAATTAATTTTATTGCAGGAAACTTGGCTTACTGTTGATCCTATTTGGGATGCCCATGATGTACTCACCATAGTGGCTCATCAAGGTCATAGTGGCCGTCCCTTTGGTGGGTTATTGACCGCTATCCAAGCTGATAGTAACTCCAGTCTCTTTCCCTGGGCGTCTCCTAATGCCTTCATTCAAATATTGTCATCAACATCATATGCCATTATTAACATCTATTGGAATCCGGTGGGGATCACGGACGAATGCTTCCTTAAAGCCCTGAATGATATGCTGTCTCTAACCTTATTGGATGGTTCTGTTCACAAATTATTAATTGCGGGAGATTTTAATCTGGACTGCGTTCATTCCAACAGCAGAACCAATTCATCTTGCATAAAAAAATGGGAACAATTTGCCAAACTCCATGGTCTCAATAGGCTTAATGGAGCATTTTCTTCCGATATCCCTCCAGTTTCAACCTGGTCTAGGGGCTCTTCTGCATCTATTATTGATTATATGTACACAAATGTCATCTTATTTTCTGATGTGTTGGACTTTGAAATTGTGCACTCGGATTTGAGTGATCATAAGCAAGTAACTGCTGTTTTGCAATATTGTGGTAATTCCATTTTGCGCAGAGATAATACTGCTAAGTGTCAATTTAAGGTCAATAACGCGGGTAATAGACTCTGATGGACGGAGCAAGCCCTAGTCTCCCTTCATGGTTGTTCATCAGTGTCAAATTCCACTACTTCAAGTGTCTGCTACTCTGATATGCTTCACCTTTTTCAGCCTCTTGCGTCCAGTTCTCCATCTAAGCGCACATATTCTACTCCTTCTTTACATGTTTTTGATAGAGAAACTAGATACCGCAAGCGCCTCTTTCATCAGCAGAAAAGAGCAGCATTGAAACTCCCCATTAACACTCAGCATAAGCATCTCTCTAATCTCAAAACTAAATATAAAAATTGGGTTAGAACAAGGCGTGCCAAACTTTATCATCTTGATAGCCAACTTTTATTGGCTGCAGTTCAGAGCAAAGATATTGCTAGAGTGTGTTCCCATCTTAACCAAGCTACAACTGGATCGCAAGTTATTACACAAGCCAATGAAGCCTCTGAATTTGCTTGGATTGCCTATTTTTCTGATTTATACAAAGTGCCTGATGTCAGTATCGCCCTAGCCTCCACTCATGCCCTGAATACCTTTCACCTAGACTTTGATGTAGATGACATTTTAATATTCATCAAAAAAGCTAGTCGATCAGGTGCCTGTGGTCCGGATGGCTTGTCTAACAACATGCTCAAAGCCCACCCGGATGTGTGGGGGCGCATTTTGTTTTCTATCTTCACCCTCATCATGAAATCACAAAAACTGCCCCCAACTTGGACCCATTCAATCGTCATCCCCATTTATAAAAAGGGGAACAGGAAAGATCCTTGCAGCTACTGGCCGATAGCACTACTAGATGCCCATGGGAAGATTTTCTCTCGACTGATTCTGAGAGACTTTCAAAAGTGGACGTCAGAAGTCCACCTCAATGATCCATTTCAATCAGGCTTTGTGGCAGGTTTAGGCACCAATCCCAATATAATCACCCTCAACATGCTTCTCTCTGATTATGCGGCCCGTAAACAGACCCTATACTTGGCTTTCGTTGACTTTAAGGTTGCTTTCGATTCAATTGATCGTAGCCTACTCTACCATAAATTGGTCAATCGGAAATGCCCACCATCCTTGGTATCCCTAATAGTATTTCTTCACTCTAACACCTTTATGCAAGTTCGCCTTAATTTAGGTGGGGACTTGACAGCTAAATTCCAGACGTTCAGAGGATTGAAGCAGGGGTGCATTTTAGCCTCCTCAATCTTCAATTTTTTCATCCACGACTTGGGCCTTAATCTAAGCAAGATTTTAAGTGACCCTCCCAGTTTGGGCAGAATTCCTTATCTGTTCTATGCTGATGATTTGATCCTCATTTCAAAAACTCATTCTGGTCTCCAAAAATTATTGGACGGCCTAGAGTCATATGTGGATCTAAATCATCTACAAATCAATACTTGCAAAACTCAAATAATGATTTGCAAAAGACATTCAGGCACCAAAATCAAACCCTTCAGTTGGCGTCTACACAATGTCTCTCTAGCTCAGGTACCCAGCTACAAATATTTGGGCACTATAGTGGCTGATACGCCTACAACTCTTGAGCTTGATTTAGCAACCACTGGCAAATTACGATCTTTAGTCGCCCAAGGAAAGATTCTTATGGGCAAATTTTGGCAAGTTCACAGTCAGACATGTATTAACATTCTATCTCCAGAAGGTGCTCCCGATTTTGACCTATGGATCGGAAGCTCTTTCCCCCAGACCCATTGAGTGGTGGATAAACTGGAATCATCCTTCTGGAAACAGGTTTTACATTTGCCCGTGTGCACTCCTTTGCCTCTAGTTCGTTTTGAATTGGGATCTCTTTCCATGGCTTCCTTTGTCATCTGGAAGTACTGTGCTTTTTTTCGGAAGTGTCTCTTGTCTTTGAACCGTTTAGATATTCTGGGAAAAGTAGCAAGTCATCTACTTTTGCGAAATGAGACATTCTTGAGAAAATGGTGCGTGTTCGTTATGAATGCACTGTCCGACGCATCTGTGGATTTAGACTTGCTTTTATCAAATGAAAATCGAGCTAAACAGAACATTTATCATCATGATTGGATTACTACCCAAAATAAATGTTTAACCTATAAGGACTTCGATCGCACTTTATTTGGCCATAAGCGACTCAGAGTAATGGCAGATTATTTGGCCAAATTTCCTTGTTCAAAGACTCACCAGAAATTTCTTCGTTTTCGTTTAAATCTCTGGCCGACTCTCGATGTACTGGCCAGAAGGAAGCAAATTGGAGAGGCTGAGAATTGGGGTCGATTTTGTAAGAATGTCAACCAAAAAGAAACACTAGAACATTGTTTGGTGCATTGCCCAAATTTGGTCTCCATTCGGGCAAAATGTTTTGGGAAGGTCTTTGAAGAGCAAAATGTTAACATACAAAAAAACATGTGGCAATGCATTTTCTCATCCGTCTCATTGGGTGTTAAGATAGCAACTGTACAGTTTTTGGATGCAATTTTTTTATGATCTACATTTGTAAGTTTCCTTTAATTCTGTATTTCCTTTCTTGTTTTATTAATGCTGAATTTTAATGTTCTGATTTTTGCTTTCCATGTATCGCATTTGTACTCTTTTTTCTTTATTTAACTGTAAAGAAGAAAAAAAATTCTGTTCTTGACACTTTCTATATTGAAAGGTTGATTTTATCAACCATAAAATTAAAAAAAAAAAAACATATCCCAAGTGGTCAATATGTTCTTTTCAAGTAGGGCTGAACACTGCAATGTCATCCAAGTATGCCATGCAGAGGTCATCCATCCCATTCAAAACTTGATTAACCATCCTTTGGAATGTTGCAAGTGCATTCTTTAATCCAAAAGGCATTACCCTAAACTGGTAGAGGCCTTCTAGGGTTGAGAATGCAGTTTTCTCCTTGGCATGGTCTGTCAGATCTATTTGACAATAGCCTGACGTTAGGTCAAATGTACTGAGGTAATGGGCTGACCGAGGTTTATCCACCAGCTCATCTGTCCTATGGAAAGGATGAGCATCACTCTTGGTGACTGCATTAAGAGCTACACAGAATATCAACTCATTGGATCCTGCCTTTGGCACTAGCACAACTGGACTAGACCGTGGACTTATAGATGGCTCTATTACCCCAAAATCAAGCATCTTGTTGACCTCTTCTTTTATGTGGGTTCTTACATGGTCTGCCATCCTGTAACCTCTGCTTTTAACAGGTAAACAGTTGTGCACCGGGACCCCCAACTGGTCCATAGAGCTGGGGTTTGCCCAATAGCACTTTAAGATGGAATAGCAGCACCCGTGAGATGGATGGGAGATGAATAGTCAAGCATCAAATCAATAATGACAACGCAACAGTTTGGCGAAGGGAGTCTGTTTAATGACAAGTACAAAAACCGGGAGTTTCATGAATATCAGAGGATGTGTGATCTTCCTTCTCGCTTCACAACTCCAACGAACTTCATAAAAACCACATCATTTATACTAAAAACTTGTCATCACTTACGTGAAACGCTTAACATTTGGCATGCAATTCTATTGGTTCTAGGAAGGTAACTTTAATATAGGTACTATCTCTGTATATGGTAATGGAGTAAGGGGATTGGGTAAAAACTATCAGGTGGGACATCTAAGCCCTACCTTAAAAATGGCTACTGTGGGCATCACTAAAAGTATGACGTCCCATTGGTTCTACTAACTATAAGACTCTAAATTACTTGGTCCACTATGATTGGGTTGGCGCCAACCCCACTCATACTTTTTAACTTTGCCTAGCAGCATGCAGAATGGTCAGCCAGGTGCAGGGTGCCCCTCAGCTCCCCCGGCCTTCCTCCATTTATTGTTACAATCAGTCATCGCTTTAGTGGCCGTGTGTCAATTATTTCACTGTGGTTGGCCTCAAGACTGCATCTCTGTCTGGCAAAGTTCTGATATCTTTGCATGGCACCCCGCCAAGTGTAGGCGTTAACGTCTCACTTCTTCTCGTTTGCTGGTCACGTGATTCAGACACCGTAAAATTGCCGTCTTCTCCATGTAATTAGGGTATTTGATTTGCGCTTTTTCCACCACCTGCCTTCAGTTTCTTATCTTGACCTTTCTGAGCAGGATATTCTGTTCCTTGCTTCATTAATTGTAGCTTCTGTTTGTCTGTTTTAGCTGATATGACCTTGGCTTTTTTGGCATGATTTATCTCTGCTGAGTTTCGTTTTTGCGTTTTATTCTTGATTTGTTAAATATGAGCTCTCCTAATGTGGCCTCTAGTAATCTTTGGTTGATTCTGCTTCTTGTGCATAGTGGAAGTATACTTATATAATGTGCTTCTTTTGAGGTAGATATGTATAGGTGGCGCTTGCAATCTTACTACTAAGCATAGCAAGCCGCACAATTTTCTTAGCTTTCTTGCGGTTCCAAGCATATGTACATGCGTAGACTGGTTGAATATCTTTATCATGCTCATGGTATAAGCTTCTTACATTTGACATCGTCCTTTCGCTTTAAGTTCACAATGGCCTTTATCCATGGTGTTTCGTCTCTTTACAACATTCTGAGGTTGTCATATCTTCTATATGTGAGTCAGTCTAGGTTCTTTTGACATCACCATTCGTCTTCCATTAAGACCTTTTGGGCTTCTTCAGGGACTGTACTCAGACGATCTTCATTGTGTTTCATTTGTTAATAATAATAATAATAATAATTTGGCATTTATATAGTGCTACGAACCCTCAGGTATCTGAGCGCTGCTTATTATTACCCACGGTGTGTGGTGCCCATTTATCGACCTCAGAAGGATGAAAGGCTGAGTTTGGCCCCGCCGGGATTTGAACCTGCGTTAGCAGGCTCTGCACAGATGCCAAAGCGAGCGCACTACTCGCTGTGCCACTTGACCGGCATAATGTTGATATGGTTTTCTCATTGGGTACCTTACTGTACATGTTTTCTTTAGTGTCGGTACTTCAATAGGTACTGTTCTTCTGATAGGTACTGGACAGAGCCCCAATGCGGCTCTCTGCTGGTTTATTTGCTCATCATACATCACATACTTTGGCGTGAACGTTCCTGGTACCTCAAAATGGACGGTTGGAGGGTGGGCCATACTTGGGACTTCCTCTACACAGTCACCAGTGAGAATATCATGCTGGCCCCAAGGGGTCAAGCCTGGTGATAGTGAAAACAGGGAGGCAAACTGATTTAACAGTGATTTGCACTCCTCCTGTTGTTCCAGTGTCAGGTTAGAAGAGAGATTAAATCCTTCTATTTTCTCATCTAAAGGCAGGGGCGTTGCTAGGGGGGGCTAAGGGGGCTATAGCCCCTGATCTTTTGGTTGTAGCCCCGGAAAGAATCTCAGGAGCTACAGCCAAAAGACTAGCTAGCCCCCAGTCCCAACACTTCCGACATCAGCTTAGCCCCGGGTCTTTTCCAGACCTAGCAACTCCCCTGTCTAAAGGTTATCCCCTGAGGAGATCAGGTAGATGTTCACTCTCTTCCTCCTCTTGAGCTGAAGCTAGAAGCAAAGCTCCCACTCCTGGTCTGGTGACATAAGCTTTTGGACGGTTGGTGTGACCCTGGGGGCTTCCTTAGGTTTGCCTAAGTCCACCAGATAGTTGACTTCCCCAAGTTTTCCCACAACCTTGAAGGGTCCTATCCATTTGTCCTGTAAGGCCCTCTGCCTTGTAGGTACCATAACTAAAACTTGCTGGTTTTGAGTATACTCAACCATGTTGGCCTTCTGGTCATGCCAATGCTTCACCAGAGCCTGACCTGCTTTAAGTTATCAGCTTCTTCTGTCATCATGTGTGTCATTCACTTCCGGAGACCTAACACATAGTAAGTGACTCTCACTGGCTTATGAGAAGGAGCACTCTCCAACCCCTACTCAATTATTGGCAATGGTCCTCTAACTGGATGACCATAGAGAAGCTCAAAGGGACAAAATCCAACTCCCTCCTGAGGGACTTCTCTATAATCAAATAGAAGGAATAGCAGTAGAAGGTCCCACTTTCTCCTAAGGGATTCCTCTAAAGTACCTATCATGTTCTTCATAGTACGGTTAAACCTCTCTATAAACCCATTCTTCTGGGGATGGTAGGCAGTTGAGAACTTGTAGGTCACTCCACAGTTCATCCACAAGGCCTGTATGTAGTGGGGTACAAAGTTTGATACCCTGTCAGAGATGACTTCCTTAGGAAAACCTACCCTGTTAAAAATACCAATTAGGGCCTAAGCAACAGCCTGAGCTGTAACAGTCCTCATAGGTATGGCTTCAGGATACCTAGTAGCATGGTCTACTACAACCAATATAAATCAGTTGCCTGAAGAGGTTGGAGGGTCTAAGAGACCAACAATGTCAATTCCTACCCTCTCAAAAGGGACTCCCACCACTGGAAGAGGCACCAAAGGTGCCACATTCTTGGCTCCACTCTTGCCAGATGTCTGACAAGTGTGGCAGCTCCTACAGAATTTATCTACATCAGACCCCAACTTAGGCTAGTAGAAATATAGAGGAAGCCTTTCCTTGGTCTTCTTGAAGCTCAAGTGACCAGCCAAAGGAATCTCGTGGGCTAAACTGTAGGTACTGTTCTCTGCTCTCTAGAGGCACTACAAGTATATGATCCATACTAGTCTTAAAATGTGTAACTATGTGATTGGTTACCTAACATCAGGTGGGCAACTAAGCCCTCCTATAAAAATGACCACTATCAACGTCTCTAAATACACAATGTCTCATTGGTTTACACACTATACGACCCCTGAATACGCAGGTCCTCTACAATTAGTTGGCACTCTATCCATCTTCAGAATTTTTTTTCACCTATGTTAGCAGCCTGCAGACTGGCCGTCCAGAGTCTGGTGAGGTTGCCTTAACTTTAGCTTCTCACCAATTAGCATATCAATCCATCATCACCTCAGTGGTCTACTGTCAAGTAGGCCTTTGAATTTCGTCCTTGAGAGTATTCTTAGCTCTGAGAAAATTAGGGAGTGAGAAGCAAAGTCTGCCTTCATGCGCAGGTGTGGCCATCTCGTTCATCCAACTTCATGCTTCCATGTGACTAGGGAGCATATAATTGAGCCTTTTCTTGTATTTAATAATCTATTCCAATAGATCTTTGACGACTTCCTTGTTATGTTCATTCCTTCTGAACAGGAGTTTTGTTCTTTCACTTCTTTCACACAATTCTGTATCCAAAGTCAGTTGATGTCATGGCCACAGGCTCCAGAACACAAAAACACACCATCTAGTGATGGGGCAATGGGTCAATTGACTCAGTTATGTCCATCTGGGACCCATAAACACAGGGGCCCTAACTGGACTCAGTCCTGGCACCTTTGGCACCAGGCTCATATAGAGATGTGAGCAGGAACACTTTATTTCAGTGCAGGAGTGATTTTACTTTATTTCAGTGCAGGAGTGCTTTTATTTTACAAGAACTTTCCAGGAGCTGAAAGCCTTTATTCAAGAAAACATCCTCATGTACTGACTCATCGGGTGTGGCTCCCTAAGCCTGGTCTTCATCTGCTGACACATCGGGTGCGGCAGGGTGTTGCAGGCAGGCTGAACCTGGTGGGCCTGGCTTTAGAAGCTCAGCTATATAAGCTGCTCCATCCTTAAGATCGTTGCTTCGCGTTACTGTGCACTTGCATGCAACGTGACGCTCACCGCCACTTGGACCAGTTTACTTACCTTTGAAACCAGGTGTTCTCCTGCATACTCACCTCCAGGAAACTGGTGCTTCATCGCTTCATCTTCAGACTCATCTCCTGACGTCCAGTGATCTTGATCCTGACGCTGCAGCACTGTGCTCCGCATCCATGAACTCGGACCTCTTGAAGAAGAAGAAAGACAAGTTTAGAACATCCATCCATTTCCGTTGTCTAGAACATGTGATAGTAATATTTTAAGCTCATGGAATTGTAAGTGGTCGCCAGGGGGGGTTACGTATTTAGGAATACATATTATTGGGGATTTAAACAAATTGTTACAATATAATTTGGATCAGGTAACTGCAAGCATATCATTACTAATAAAGAGATGGGAGAGATTGACATTGAATTTATGGGCAAAGATTAATGCGATCAAAATGGTTCTCTTACCCAAACTCTTATATGTTTTGCAATCCATTCCTTTCATGATTTATAAAAAACAATTGATAAAGGTTGATAGACTATTCCAATCCTTTTTGTGGGGTGCTGGGAAAAAGCCTCGGGTTCCAAAATATATAATGATGCAAAGTGTGGAGAAAGGGGGATTTGGTTATCCAGATTTACTGAAGTATTGCATTTTTACTTAAAAAGAGTTCATATTATTTTAGGGAAGTGAATGAAAAGGAGCCGATGTGGCTGAGTATGGAAATGGGTATATGTGCACCATATGATCTGGGGAATATTTACAGTATGTGTAAATTGCCGAATAAACAATTGAAGCTAATTCCCGTGGTGGCAACTAGACAGGTGATAGGGTCATGGTTTCGAGAAAATGGGCAGGGCTATGGCTTTAGCCCGGATGCTTCTATTTGGTATAATGAAGCTCTGCAAATAAATAATAAATGTCTAAACTGGATTAGTTGGATTAATAAGGGAATTATGAAGCTAGGGGATGTGATGGATGGGAGACAATTGTTGGGATTGGAAGATCTACAGTGTAGATATGGTTTGAATTGGAAATAATTGAATAGATACTTGGCTCTAGCTTCCATGATTAATTTAAGGATAGGTATGGCTGGGGGTTCTGTTGGGGGAAAAACAGAATTTAGCAAATTATTGGAAGGTCAGGAATATTGTGTACGGACTTATATACAATTTATGCCTATTGGTGAAAATATTCATTCAGCATGGACTGGACTGAAGGAATGTTGGTCACATGATATTGGGAGGGTTATTACTGATGAGGACTGGAGTGACATACTGAGGGTGAATTTACATTTGGGAGCAGACATGGGTTTGCGTTTGATTCGACAGAAGATCATTGGAAGGCTATATCGGACACCGGTTAAGATGTTTAAATTGGGTCTTCAATCTTGTGATTTATGCTGGTGCTGTGACATTGGTAGAGGCACCCTGTTACATTTACTGTGGGAATGTCCGAGAGTGCAATTGTATTGGCGGGATGTCATTGATAGGATTGATCTGATTTATGGAATAAACTTACAAAGGTCTCCAGCTAATATAGTTCTATTGTCACATAAAAATAGATGTGTGCGTTCTAGAAAATGTACTTATTGGATTGATAGGGCAGTGATGGTAGCAATTAAATTAATTCTCAGAATTTGGAAAAAGAGGAAAAAGCCTAATGTCGAGAAGGGGTTAACGGAGTTGCATATTCTATCACAGTATGATAAGGTTTCATTGGAAAATAAAGATAAAGGTGAGGAATACATAAAGTTATGGGGCCCATTTTTGGCTCTTTATGATTAATGTGACAGTGGAGCTGATCTGGTGGATATGTCATCTGAGGAGGAAAGGGGGATAAGGCAGAGGTGATGGTGTTTTTTTTTGTTGTTTTTTTTTGTTTTGTTTTGTTTATTTATTTATTTTATTTTATTATTATTATTATTTTTATTTATTTCTCTTCGCCCCACTTGTGTTGTCTCTTGTGTTGTTCTGTGTATATTTGTCAGTTTGCTGTTATGTTTCGCAGGATAAAGCTATTATGAAAGATTGAAGTTGTATGATGCTTATATTGTTCTGTAAATTAAGTTGTGACGTTTTACTGTGAGACATTGTTTACTTTATTGGTAGTTGTTCATTGAAAACTTAATAAAGTGTTTTAAAAAAAAAAAAGAACATCCATCCTAGGGCCTCGCCGCATTTGAACCCTGCGCGCCCCCTAGCTAACGAGTTACCAGCTACTGTAGCGTTGCAGCTTCGTTCTTCGTTCCCTCCGGCTGCCGCCTTGAGCTCTACAGCTTCTGCTGGGCCGGCAACATCACGTGCAAGGGAAGAAAGCAAAAGAGCAAACATCATAGCGGAACGGACAGCAATACAAGACAACAAACTTTACAATACAACAAAAACAGACAAGGAAAGACAAAGGCAAACAGGAACACTTACCTGAAGTATAGTGGCTTAGTCGCAGCAGGTCAGGACTACCACGTGCAAGGGACCAGTGAAGGAACTCGGTCCAGATCATACAAGCGCCCCTGCCAGAAGCAGCAGGACTGAGTGCTTGCCAAACCTGATCAACAGGTGAGCTTTCCAGAGACAGCGCATCCCACGGGTACCATGGTTTGGGAGAAGGGTTCTGGAAAGGAATCAGGCAGACAAGCTGACATACTCACGCCCCCTATTCTCCATGCAGGAGCAGTTCCGAGCAGCATCACATATTACCACAAGTCACCACATAAGCGCAGAGGGCGATGTCGGACCCGAGTGACCTCACCCCCGGGAGGGCTGCAACCATGCCCCAACACCTCTGCAAAGACTAGGTGAGCATAACAGTTTACTCAAGTTTGATAAGACCTTGACTCCTTGCGGCTCATACAACCTCGCCTGTCGGAGCTCTGCTTCTGTAATTCAATGTCTGCTTTTTTAACTGCGACATACCGAACTGAGACCTTTTTGCTAATGTCCAACCTGCTTTAATACGTTTAGTCAAACATCCATAATTCTCTCATTCCTATCTATGTATAGGTTGGCACTTGCCGCAATCTATTTACTATAAGCTTAGAGCTAGCTTCACGATTACTTTACTGCTTGCGTTTCTTCTGCATCTGTACACGTGCAAAATGATTTAATATATTCATCTGTTTCTGTGGCATAAGTTTCTTCATCTTGAGCCCAAGATGTCACTTATCCATATTGCTTTCTTGATGCCTTATAGAATATCTGCATTGTCTGGTCACTGCATCCGTTTATGTACTTCATCTTCAACTCCACATAAAATATACTTGGCAATGGCTAGTAATACTACCATTCATCCTTGCCGTTTATTGGTTCTGCTTCTTCAGGGATTTCATTCACATGGCCATCAAATTTCTTTGTATGCAGGTACGGTTTTCTCATAGGTTACCTTGGCTCCCAGATTCTCTTAGGTACTGGCCCTTTCACTGGTACTGGACTGAGTCCATATTTTGCTCTTTGTCGATTCAGCTGTTTTGTATATGTCACATACTGGTTTCCAACATACAGGTAAAAGGGGTGGGCTGATTGAGGTGGGGTTCTTGGCTCCTTCTCAACACAAGGTTTGTAACAATATGCATTTCGTATTTGTCATTGCCTTACTATAAAGTAACCCCCTCTTCTTTAAGACCATGGTCCCCATGGAGATAAGACCTAATTCTAGTCACAGTGTCTCATTGGGAACACAATTAGGCAGTCCCAGCACCTTTCTCCAGAAATGGCTCTCAATTTTCTTCAACCAGGTTAAGTCAAATATTGAAATGCACTCCAACACATAAAGGATCACAGGGCAGAATCACTGTTTAAATAGATGCATTGTTCCATCCAAAGTAAAATCTGCTGTCTGCCATGAAAGTTTCACTATAAGTGCCATTAACTGTAGTGGTTTTCGACCACAGGTACTTATACTTTCTGGGTATCCCTTACACCCTTCCATATACACACCCAGATATCAGTAACAATCAGCATTTGTTATCTCACAATCCATTATCATTAATCCGGGTCTTACAACCTTTTGGTTAGTAAACAAAACCAACTGGATTTTGTTCCTATTCATCAGTAGATCATTTACCTCTGCATACCTCCACAACTCTTTTTTTGTATTTTGTTAGTCCTGTAAACATATGATCCATGATCAGAAGATCATCTGCATATGCTGGACAAACCATATGCTGTATGTAAATCTTAGGGGAGCATCCAGCCACCCTAGCCAGCCACTGAGGGAAATAAGCCAGATATAGGTTGAATAGTAGAGGGGCCAATACACATGCCAGTTTTGCCCCTCTAATAATAGAGATTGAACACGTCAGTGACACCTCCCCATTCAACCTCACCCGAACTGCATTATCCTTGGGATGCAACCTGAGGAAATACAGAATATACTTGGGACAGTCTATCTGCTCCAATTTTACCCATAGCCTTGACCTACATACAGTATTGAAACCTGGCTGGAAATCAACAGAGAGAGCATATATCCCAGGTTAATGTTTTATTTTTGCCCTCACTGTGAACATATCCATTAACCTCAGGTTATGTGTGGTAGCCAAACCAGGCCTGAAGCCTGGATGAAACCTATCAAGGATACCTACTGTGTCAACCCACCTCTGTAATTCACCAAGGATACATGATGCAAATATCTTCCCTGGGAATCTGTCCTTAATAGTAACCTATAATTACTAGGTGACATTCGATCACCCTTTTTATAAGCAGGTATCAACACAGCTGTTCTCCATGACTTGGGAATCTGCCCAGTTGTCAATAAATGTTCATACAGTATCCCAAGTAAAGTAGCCCAGATCTCAGAATAATTTTTCAAAACGTTACTGGCAATGCCATCAGGGCGTGGTGATTTAGAGGCTTTTAGTTTGACAATCTTATACAGTATTTCACTATATTCGATCAAAATTGGCAGACTTTTTTATAGGATCATTCAATATGGGTACATTAGATGGTTCTATTTTCGAATATTCTAACCATTGTGTCTCATTCACGGGTTCAGCATCTTAATATTTCTATTGCCCTTATCCTCACCAAATCTGCTTCATAAGCTTCTGGTATCCCTTGAGTTCCCTGCTGCCAACATCCTCTGCCAGTTCACACTTCTGCATGAGGACTGCCACCAATACACCCAGTTTCTATACTTATTTTTGATTTTCTTCACTAGAATGGCAACATTATGATAGTCACGGCAAGATTTCAAATACGACGTATTTCCCTCGCATTTTTCTCTTTTTGTCTCTTATGGTTTTATCATATTTTCCAAGTCTCTTCCTTCAAATGCCACAAACATAGTTTTATGAACTGCCACCTCATTAGAAAGTTTGTGGAACCACATTTCAACTTCATCCATATCCATCTGCTTTAATAAAAAAATATACTACTGCGACTAACTCAGTCCGTTTTGCTTTTCCTTCCAAGGCACTACGTACCGCATGCTTTTCTCGTGCGGAACTCAGCTGTTAGTTAATTTCCCATAAAAGAACACAGCCTTGTGCTACTGCCAGTGCTCTGGGCAAGTCTTGGATAAGTCTCAAACAGTTTGGCAGTTTATCAGAGAGGAGGAGAAAAATGTGACTGGCAAACTTGGCTTTTTGCGTTTTACTTTGAGACTTTTGGATCAGCTGCTGCCAGGATCCTGGCGAGTTAAAACTTTTGAAGATGTGTAATTATTATGTACAAAGTGTAACCTTGTATTCGTTTGAATTTACACTGAGGATCGTAGATTCTTTTATGCAAAATTATGCCTGGCAAAATAATGGACAAAATCAAGTCTTACAAGTCACAAAATCTGAGGAAAGGTAAAATCATATGGCAAAGCATGCACGACCTGTAGTACTAATGCTGGCGTGAACGGGGGATTGAACATCTCAAAAATCACAGCGGATGCCGTGGAGAGCATTCAGTGGACTAAAACTAAGGGAAAAAACTAATATTTTTTCCAGGCAGGAGGGGTTGGCATGATCACAGAGGTATCAGGCCAAGAAGTAGGAGCAGCTAAAATCCCAGTGATTGGTAATATTGACTCATTCAATGGCAAAAGCACCTCTGTCGTTGATAATAACTCGCTATAAGAGAAATGTTGTTCTCTGCAAAATAGTGCAGTGGTAGTAATTACAAAAGCTCCCTTTGTGGTAGAGATGGGGTACAGCCGGCAGCAAGAGTGTCACAAACTGCAGACTGTCAAAACATCAATCAATGGCTCTCCACCACTCCGGAGCTGTATGCACTCTCGGCAATCTACGAGAGTGCTAGTTTGGCCATTACAGAATCCCTAGACACATCCTGCATGGCAACGCTCCATTTTGCAATAAAGATTCTTCTTTAGCTGTGTAGAAGAATCAATGAGGTCCAGAACACTGGGTAGAAATGTTGACGGAATTTGGAAAGCTCGTGGAGGGACAGCTGAAAACTTTGCTTACTAAAGTGGATAAAGTATCTTGGTACGTGACACCCCTGAAGTCCTCCCCTATAGCAGATGCAATTGTTCAATCTGGTGCTCCGTACATATTGAGCATGAGTAAGGTGGTTTTGGATTCAAATATCACATCTGATCTATTTCAAACATGCAAGCAAGGAAGTCTTGCTAAGTGCAAATGAGAGCGGGAGGACAAGAATACGCTCTAAAAGCCCAAGACACAGACAAATCCTTTGAATTCCACAGTAATTTCGGGGACACGTAAAGAATCAAAAAAATTAAGGAAAAGGAAAATTGTTGAAAGAAGAGGGCCATTAAATCTGCAGGGACTCTCACTAGTTGGCTGATTAAGTACAAGGAAATCCAGGATCCAGATGATGCCAGTCTAGATGATCAATACTTGACTGAAATGGAAAGTATGGATACAACACCAAAAAGAGAGGGGCAACGAACAATGTTCGCTAAGCTAAATGCTCATACTGGTCTGTCAATAACAGAGGTCCAGAACCAAAATAAGAAACCTATTCTGAATGATAGGGCTTTTACTATTGTATGTTGACTCCCTAACCAGCAGATGAAAATAATCAATTGCTCAGATTTCCTTAAATGTACTCAACAAATTTGAGTTCTGAATACAAGTGATTTTGAATTAATTGAGCCTCTTGAGCAAGGAAACGAGCATAGATTAATTTGAATTCACTGCTGTATGTTGGACATAGTAGCCCTTATACACACTCACATTCAAATAACTTTCATAAAATGGGCTACGAATTTGGATGCTAAATATAATGCAGACCCTATTCCATGTCCTGCCAAATGTGATGCTGTGGCTACATTGAATATTAACCAAAGTAACAGCACGATTGCCACTGCTGTAAATGGAAATGAAAACTGGCGTGGGTGGGAATGGCTGAGGAATTTTTTACTGGCAAGACCAAATGTGGATGACAAAATCCTTAAAATATCCCTGCGGAATACTCAGGGCCATCAGCATTTTGTTACCCAACATGGCTCAATAAGTGAACTAAAAGAAAATAAAATCTTTATTCTCCAGGAGACGTGGTTAACATCACCAATAAGTGTTGATGGCTACTGAGTATTCCAGGTAATTGCCAAGAAAGGAGTATTTGGCCGACAATTCCGTGACTTAATAACGGGGGTACACAATATTTTAGGTCGAAGGAGGTCAGTGCTTCAAGTGAATATGTTATTGCAATTGAAGTTTTTTTTGTCTGAAGTACCCGCAACGCATTTATTAATTATAAATGTGTATGACCCCCTGGGATCAATGCAAACTGAAGCAATCCTAGAACAGAGCACAGAACTTCCCTCAAATTGGGCTGACAGGAAAGATGATGACATGATATTATTGGGTGGGGACATGAACTCAAAACGCCTAGACAAACACTACTGTGCTCCATATTTGAACGTGTTGAAGTTAAGTATAACTGTACATATAGTCTCAAACGATCAAGGTCGACTTTGGCTTGAATTTCTGATCGATTGGGAGCTTATTATGCGAAATGGGCGAACATCAGGGGACTGCCTGGGTGCATATACCTGGAGTAGTGGCAGGGCCAAGTCAAGTTTAGATAATTTTGTTTGCAAGTGAATGCCTGTTGCGGTATGTTAATTAATTAGAAACATCTCATACATATTGGAGCGAACATGCCATTTTATCACTCTGCCTGCCTCTTCCGCTCCAGAATATGAACATGCGTAAAAGTGGTTCCTGGATGTAAATAATGCAGGTAACCTAGTAAACTGGTAACTGCAAAATTTCGCCAAGTTTTCCCATTTCTTGGTACATCTAGGTGATACAGTTTAAAAGTTTGACATCTAAATTCGGGATTTCCACCAGTTTCTATGTAGTCTCGAAGACAGCATTACATAGGAAGTTTTTTGTCTGACAAATAAAGGATGCATAGCGATAGAAGCAGAAAGAAATAAGAATGGCTAAACATTGCATAATGTATAGGGAAATCTTGGCAAAAACTACAAGAGGGATAAAAAACAAACATAGGAGTTGGGCAAAGTGGTGGAACCTTTCTAGTAAAAACACCCAAAGGCAGCAAATGTTTAGAGCGTTAAAGAGTGACAATGCTTGCACTATGTGGCAAATACTTGGGACTGCTAAGGGTTCCAAGGACCGTTCGGTTTCCAACCAAAATTAGTGCAAACTGTTGGACGAAATACATCCACCAAACTAGGAATCTAGAAGGGCAGAAAAGCTTTTCTGAACATACCCTGAACCCAGTCTGGGAACTTCAACTAGATCAATGTCATGATCATGAAGTTAAAAAGCTCAAAATCCTCAGGCCAGAATGGGTTGGCAAACGTGGTTCTTAAAAGCCATCCGGAGATATGTGCTCAAATACTGGAAATAGTGTTCTGTAAGGTCTCGTAAGTGTTGCTCTGTCTCCTAATACTGGAGAAGATCAGTGCAGAACCTTACCTATAAGAAAGGCTCCCCCACATCAGCATCGAAGTATTGTGTACTGTCAAGGCGTGATGAGACAGGAACATTATTTTACCTCTTTGTGCTAAAACATCTCCAGCTGTTGGTGGAGTCGAGGCATATTCTTGACGACTTTCAGGCAGGCTTTAGGCTGGGCTAATCCACTATGCACAATTTTCACCTGATTGATAGTTTAATAGGCAAGGCAGATAGCAAGGGCAGCCCTGCATTATATGCCACATCATTTTTGGAGTTTTGGGCTGCCTTTGATTAGGTTAACCACAACTTTCTATGGCATAAGTTAAGCAATATGGATTGTCCAGCTTACCTAGTATAGATAATGAAACTCTTACATGCCATCACGAAGGTGCAAGTCAACTTAAGCAAACTTTCACAGATTGGAATGTTACTAATAGAGGAATGAAACAGGGTTGTGTAACAGATTTAAAGACACAGCACACTCCAGACTAGGACTCTTTCCACTGGCAAGGGATGTGGCGCACAATAAAAACACTTTTCATTTTATTGATTTCGGGTTCTGCTTTGAGAAGGCACCCAATCCATCTCACACACCCCTTGACAAACAACCTTTGTCACAATGGACCATGAACCAGGCCGGTGTGTAATAATGAAATATTTATTTATTTTTAAATTCAAATGCAAAATCAAATAAATCAAATGTAAGGCAGCAATCACCAGTGTGGTGACAAAATACAGCACAATGTTATAATACACTTAATTTAACTTTCTAACATCAGATGCACGAGTTTTAAATGGAGAAGGAAGCAAGATCACTTTTTGTCATACTTAAATATGGTACAACTGTTCTGCACTCCCCCTGCAACACTCCCCCAAACACCTGCTGACTAAATTCTGTGTGGGTGGACAGGAGTGGCAAGGAGTCACAAATAAGAGGGAAAAAACAGATTTTAAATTCGATCTACCACCTCAGAATGGGAAGCCAAAGCGAAATGAAAAACCTTGAAAAAGGAGCACAATGGCACTCGGAATTCACTGGATAGTTAGAGGTCAGTTTACATGTGTGGTAGAATGGAAAGGACAGGAATTCATGTGGCTGTACTACAGAGGCAAGAAAGCTTACATGCTACTGGGCAGGGAACTAAAGCAACATGAATACAGGTAAGAAAATTGACTTTGGAAAGGAAAGCAATGCAGGAAAAATTACACGTGGCAGCATTTCAATTTTTTCTTTTCACGGATTTAAACAAGCAAACAACTAAGGAAATGGGCTAAACAGTCAAAATCGGAAATCAGTTTTTCTGGTGAGATACAAAGGAACATAACAGATGAGATACTGAAGTGGAGGGATGATTCGTATGGGGTGAAAGTATGGGTTTCTTTATAGGAAATGAAAATCAAATTTTATAATGAAAGCCATGACACAGGCAAAACTTGGTTTTGTTAACAAAATGGTTTGTTCTACTGAGGCTGTATTTTAATGGCTACATTTTTAAAGAAAGCCATTGCACGCAAGGAGGTTAATTTCAAATTTTAACCAATTTGTGCCACGTTCCTCTTTATATGAGAATTAATTACTTTATTTCAAAAATAGTACTAAGGATTTACACAGATAGCTGAAATGATTTGAAAAGAATTACACTAACATATGGAGACTAACATGGATTCTTCTAAGGACAGAATAAACAGAGGATGCTGACAGTTTGGGAAATAAGTAGGGTTCTTATAGGATTTCTATAGGATTTGAACAGAATGCAAGTACTGGGGAGGGTGATACTTACAAAATGCACTTGAGTTGGGCAATTGGGACAGCTTAGTTGGGTCTCTGGACAGCGAGGAAAGAATCTGGTCACTGGGCAGCAGCTGGGCTCTCTTTATGGGAATAGCTGGGCAAAAGGGTCTGGTCTCTGGATTGTCCCAAAGGGGATCAGCAGCCTCTCCTTTTTTTTCTCCCTGGGTTAGTGTGTCTACCTGGGTCTAGATGGGGGGTTCTGCTTGGATCTAGATTGGTGGTTCTGCCTGGATATAGATAGTTGGTTCTGCCGGATCTGGATCTGCATCAGGATAGGTGGTTCTGGATCAGCTACCTCTGCACTTGGTTCCGGAGTCTTGGAATCTTGCAGGGTGAATTTTGAATGTCTGTCCTGAATCTCCATATGCCTCCCTCTTATATAGGCAGAATGGCATCAAGAATGTTTACAATGTGGGTGTAAGTAATCTGTTGACACAAAGGGACCAAAGGGGGGGTCTTATGCCTGAGTGTACCCTTATGTTTTCGCACAATAGAAGACTCAGGTTGATCAGTAGTTCTGTGGGGGATATTGTAGTCAAATATTTTTTTTTTAATTTATTTATTTACATTCATAAAGCGCTCACACAGCCCGCAGGCATCGAGGCGCTGTTACAGGAATTGTTAGTTTTTCTTAGTTGTGTAATTGTGTTTTTTCTTTGTCTTAGTTACGTATTTATAACGCGCTTAAACACTCGGAGGTTTCTAAGCGCGGACCCGGGGATCGAACCTGTTGTTGCTTTGTGTCGTCTTGCTTCCAAGACGCGCACGCTGCCGCTGTGCTATCCTCCCGGGACATTTAATTTTTAATTTGGGTTTGCCCTCTTGTGAGGTGCTTGGGATTGCTTAAAAACTGCTTCATAGATGAACAAAGATTTTTTAATTAGGTTTCTCTCTCCGCAGGGTATAAAAAGAGAATACATATATGTGTATTTCTATCGGATACTTGTATTCATTTTTCAAAATTTCCTAGAGATTCAGATCTCCCATATTGTTTCTTCTGCTCTGGTCTTTTTCATAATTTTTTCAGAGTCCAGATAGGGATATTAGTGATTCCCATCTTTCTTTGAAGGGGAGTCAAAAATAAGGATGAAAAGAATTTGTCTGCTCGTCTGTGTTTGTTCCTGGTAAAGAAGCCACAAAAAGCCTACCGGTTTCAGTGGCACAGACAAGGTAAAGGCCACATTCATCAGGGCTGGGCGGACACTTAAAGGTTGCTGTGTCAGACAGATGGGAAAATGGTCGGATAATGCCAGGAGATCCCACCTAGTTAGTGGGGTCCCCACGAGTGTCTGTGTAGTTGGGAAGATTGGGTAATGTACTTCCCAATGGAGCATGAAGCATTTGTCATGCTCAGGAATCTACAATGTTTGAGTCAGAGATTCACAAAGGGTCGGCTTGCAGGATATGCTGGCCCGCGTGGAGTTACTTCCAGCTGTAGAAGTAATCTGAACATAACCCTTGAATGGAATATATCAGGCTATGGATTTCGCCACCTGCCTGCAGGCGGATTGGTTCCATGGAAGTGACATCATTTTAAGTGTGTGCGTTTTATGACTTGCTTTGTTTCACCAGTTACTTTTACCAAAATAAGTTATGGAACCAAACCCTTATATTTACAATTGTCACCCTCAGATAGGCAGATCCCATATTTAACAAGGAATATGCCAGTTCAATCGCCAAGTCTGTGTGATGCTGCTTCACCCTTTGGGCACCATTTCACAGTTTTTTGGGAGAAACATTTTATCTAAAATTCTACAAATGGTTCCATATATGCATAATAGTGTCTGGCATATTTTCTCCAAATTTAATATCTGTGCCATTTACGCGTCCCCATAAAAGACTTTTTACTGCCATTCACGTCCACCACATGCCAGGATGTAATTTTGCTTATCCAAAATGTACATTAAAACTGTTATAATCTCACATTACTGCTTATTCAGATTATTAAAATAAATGTCTTAATGTAAAAAGTATTTCAATCAAATGGGCTGGATTTGTCCCCACATGTGGGTGGTCTTTCCAAACCCCCAGCTAAAATGTCTTACCTTGGTGAACTTGCACAGGGGTTGCCATGAATCCCCCTGTGAAGTCCACCAGTTTGGATGCAAAGGAACTCACACTTCTGAGTCAAACACAGAGCTTGACTCTTCCTTTGTCTTTGGCAGCATTTCTGCCAGGGAGTCTGAGGCAAACTGTATTTATCACAAGTGTCAGGTCCATAGAGCAGGGCCCCTGCCCTGGCAGTATCAGTTCACAGGGAGGTGCGACATCTGACAGGAATGCCTGAGCCTCAGCCAGGCTGCTGAAATGATTTTTTGGTGGGGAAAAACACAGAGCACAATATACATATGTCTTTGCAGCCCCTCTTCTCAAATGTACAGTTGTGTTCCTGTGCGAGCTACAGTATTATTTCCCATTTAGTTTTTCCAAATGTCATTTCACTGCTTTGCAAAAGCAGGTTTACACAGGTTAATATTTTTTTCTCATTTTCATTTGACAAAATGCTTTTTTCTTTGCATTTGCTTTCTGAAGGCTTTTTATAGTTCTGGTCAGTTTCTGTACACAGGGATGTGCTTGGAAAATGAGTTATTGGTAATTGACATATAGCAAGAGAGAGAGTGTTTCTTTTGAAGTACTTTGTGTTGGTTAATTTATTTCCAAAAGTACATTCAAGCCGTGTTTCAGTAGAAATCTGAATTCTTTGCCTTTCAAGTGATTATTCAGTACATCAGCTGCTCTGGGAATGTTTTTGCCTCACTTTGTGCTACTCAGCAGAAATAAAGCATGCCAGGAGGGGTTTGAAGGAGGGCATACCTTTGTGAAAAATGAAATCAAGAGTAAATTGCAAGGCCGTCTTGGGTGCTTTGTGTGCAGCTTTAGTATTCAGCATGACAGAACAGAAAAGGTTATGCTGTTCTGAGCATAGGTCATTTTCTGCTTCATTTAGATGAAGGAAGCAAGTGCAGCCATTATTTGTGGTTGCAGTGTTTAAAGCTTGCCACCCCTGCCCCAGGAAAGAAAGCACAGCCGCTTTTGGGTGAAATGTGGAAATGTTGTTTTCATTGTAGGGGGGTTTCTGTTGGGGCTGGCAAATGTATCCCACAGTTGCCTGTTGGCCACCCTTTTGTTTAATCTTTTTCTGGCCGATTTACTGGCCAGACTCATCTCCATTTCACAATGCCCCCCGAAAATCAGAAAAAATCATGTTGCTTGCCTTATGTATGCAGGTGACCGTGTAGTATGTGGCCATACCTATACGGGAATATCCAGAATGAATGGTGAACTGTGCCAGCCCTTATGCTAGGCAAAATGGCCTAGAAATGAATTTCGACAAAACAGAGGTCATGCAATGTGCAAACAAACCAGTAATGAAGCCCTTATTGTCATCATGGCGGGGTGTGATCGAGTACATAGATAACATCATGTACTCTGGGATTACGATTAGTAAAATTAAGAGATATTTAGAAATGATCTTATCTAAAAATAGAAAAGCAGCACTGTTTAATAACTTTGACAAAGATATTGCCGGCTTCAGCTTCAGAGGGGGGAGGGGGCGTGCTGATGTTGTATCGGCAAAACTTCTTCTGGACAATGTTATACTGACTAGAGGCATTGACGCTAAGGGATTTTAATTGGCTCCATATTCTTGAGGGGAAATTCTGGGGAGACATTTTAATTTCCCCCAGTCTGTCCCCATAAATGTTGGAGATTGAAGCTTGGTTTAACATCATTCCGGGATGCGGCACTAAAAAGGAGATGGAAGTTGTATCCGAAAGCAACCCATTCCCCAAAATGCCCTCTATTTGTGCATTTGGTAAGACACTTGGTTCTGAACCCGCAAAATAAGACTACTAACTTTGAGGTTCTGAATAGATGGCTATTTGCCCATATAGGGTGAATGCATTTTGCAGATGGTGGGGATGACTACCATCGATTTAAGAAAAGCCTTGGGATAAAATATACATCTGGGATTAGAACCTAAATTATTCTCATTTATCAGGCTTAACATCTTACCAGGCAGTTTCTGGAGTGCTTCATGCATATAAGACCCTGCAGCATTATCTAATGCAGTGCCTTTACCCAGCGGCTTACATAGTATGCATTCAGTGTGGTTCAGTATATAGTTTAAGAATGTTAGTGCAGGGAGGTTAGCGGAGGGCAAGGTAGGCTACTCATAGCATCCATTCTTTGTGGCACATGGAAGATGGTGGTAGTGGTCTTCTTCGGATAAGGTACTGTTGTGGCTATGTCTTGAGGTACCCTTAAATTGGTCGTTATCTTTAGCAGTAGATTGTAGCAGTGGCTGGTCCTCGATGAGGGCGGGGGGACATTGGCTGGAGTGGAAGCATGTAAAAGTGGCAATGAAGTAGACAGCCCACAAGTGCAGTTCAGAATAGGCAATCCAGATGGCAGAGCCCTATCAGTGTCACTTTGAACAACTAAGCACGGTTCCAGATAAAGGTATGGTATCTAGTAGCCAGTACTGCCATTGGAAATGATAATCAAAGAAGGGCACTAATTGCATTGAGCACCACTTGATCCTTTCACAGGGGCATACCAGGGAGCAACGTCTCAGAGGTGTAACACTTGCAGTGGGATACACAGGAGCATAATTACAGTGGAACACATGGGATCAAATGTCAGTGAGCTGAATCATAGTGGGGTACCTGGGAGCAGTGTAGCATAAGGTAGCAAATAGACTATTGAACAGGTATGTTGTGGGTACAATCAAGACCTATACAGCAAGGCATAATGTGGCCTAACAAGGAGTGATAAGGCAATGACATTCCTCTTACTGCAGACAACTCTCATTTCACTTTGTCACTTTGCCATTGCCAATCTCTCTCTCTCTCTCTCTCTCTCTCTCTCTCTCTCTCTCTCTCTCTCTCTCTCTCTCTCTCTCTCTCTCTCTCTCTCTCTCTCTCTCTCTCTCTCTCTCTCTCTCTCTCTCTCTCTCTCTCTCTCTCTCTCTCTCTCTCTCTCTCTCTCTCTCTCTCTCTCTCTCTCTCTCTCTCTCTCTCTCTCTCATTAGAATCAACGGAAAACGGAAGGGCAGCCCGAGACATGGAAAACTCTAGTACCCACTTCACCATCCCTATTATTTTAGTTGGCTAAAGGCACTAAGGATGAGTTTTACATCATAAATGAGAACACGATATGTAACCCCAGGTGCAAAGAATGTGAAGGCTGTACACACAGGTGCCAAAATAAAGCTGATCTGTAGCAGATGGGGCTTTAAGTGTCCCACAGAGCAGGATGCATTGCCCCTCAGCCTAGGATTCGCCATTTCTCAAATGAAACATGGATTCTCAAGCAGGTCATCAGGATTTATCGTATTTCTTTCCAAATGCAGAGGGGGTCCGACAGGCATTATCCTCTATACAAACTGTTATCTGTAAGGGCAGTTTTTTTTGGGAGGGGGCGCTCAGAAATGAATACCCCATAAATCAACAGCTATTTGCACTACAGAGAGGAGTGAAAGAGGCTCCCTTTCTCAAATAATGTGGTGTCCTGGCTGTATTTTTTCCCAACATTTTTACACAATTTGATATGATTTTAGCAGGAGTGTTGACAATGCAGTTGGATAGTTTTGAAAGTTAGCGGAGCTATGCAATGACATATGTGTTGACCATGCAGGCTCCTTAGATTGCCTGATAATTTCAAATAATCCGAACATGGTTTAAATTATGATTATTTCTAGGCAAATTGTATAAAATTAAAGCATATCTCCTTCCACTTGGCTAGAGTTGGAAAATGTGTTTAACACATTGATATTTTGACATTTAGTTGGCATTTTAGACCCCACTTGTCAGTCACATGCCATGTATGTGATTTTAAACTGTCGTCGACATGTGAGGGGGATAAGGTTTACGTTTTCAGGAACCTCGTCCAATTTCCTAAATAATTACATTTTTGTCTGTGCCTCTTGAAAGAAGTTGATATTTGCATAATTCATCCCCTTTATCAATGATTCAGATCGTGGACTTCTGAGAATTGCATATTTAAGATTTCAGTCCTCATCGGCATACTTTGATGACACTGAATGACTGTACCTCCAATGTTTCCTTTTAGGATGTGTTATGCTTATTTATGTTATGTTATGTTATGTAAATTAGCTTTTGTAACATGAAATAGCCATGTATAAGATTCGTAATGATCTTATTTCGCCATCTTACATTTGACGGCTACAGCATGAATATGAGGAAATAACTCAGTGCTTTAACTGAGACATTATGGCAATGCTTGGACTGTGTTATGTTATAGTATGGTATGGCTAAGGCCTGGCAACACTTCAAAAACCTTGATGGAATATGTTATGCAAAGTTTAAGTATTTAACATATTTATTTTTAATCTTATCAGAGGTGAACATGTACAACAATGCAATTGTGGGGACAGACCAGCAATGCAAATACACTGTTATTTGATTATTTTATGTTCATCCGAGTTGTTTTTGAAAAGTGATCTTTACGCATTTCGTCTAGTTATTGAAATAAATAGGACATGTTATTTATTATAAGGAATTGTTCCTAAAGCGGCCAAAACCCGTAGAGAGACATAAAGATTTTTGAAAAACCTGAAAATCATTATTGAATGGATTAAGAATTATGTGTATGGATATATTACACAGACACATTAAAGGAGTATATTTACTGCATCTATGGTTGTTCATTGAATGCCATTTGTTCTTAGTACATGATGAGTGAATATTATTTTGCTGAAATGCCAATCAAGGTGGCTGAGACGTTTCTCTTGTTCCTTGTGCACCACAGCTCCTGGACAGGAAGTAGATGTCCGTGGTGTGCATATGATCGAGGGATCAATTACTGGGGTCCCTTTGCATTATCATCACAAATTCTTTACCCATGAGTTACCCTACAAAAGAATATGATTGTACCCCTTTCTGAAATATTGTCAATGTCTGACCAATCGATTCGTTAAAGAAAAAATATTCCCATGGGTGACATCTGGACAACAGCCAAAAATAAGTGTACCCTAAATAACTGCCTTGGGCAGGATCGAGACGACTGCCCCACTTAGAGCTTGGCGGCGTTCCCCCAACCCCAAAGAGAAACTTTAAACTAATGGATTTGAGACACTGGATAACAAGTAATAGCATTACGTCATTTCAGAAAGGAAGTATTGCACACCATAAAATATCTCAGAGATTATGTCCGATATGGTTTTCGGCAGGATATGTATTTACCCACCAAATCATACATGAGCCGATCAGAAAACTGTACGTCTGATAGAAATACTGGATTTGCAGCAGACACGTGTTTGCGCTGCAACACTGAACCACGTGCAGTGTGTGTCTGTTAATCAGCAAGCCTCGCTACAGGCAATTGCACGCATTGTACATATTCTGCCAACACCTACACATATACTGTGTTTCACACACTCTGCCAGGAGGCACACGCATATCACGTTTCTGAATCAGAACTGAAAGCCATGGCATTAACGTCTCATGTCTTTGAACTTGGCCGCACTTTTTATAGTGGTTATGCTCTTTCCTAAATTAACCCAAGGTGGGATCCTCATAAACCACTGGTACCTTGAGGTAAGGCCATAACATGAAACAGAAAGTAGTACCAGGGAGGCGAAGGAAAAACTGATGCGAGAAAGGAAGGAGGAGGTATATATTAAACCATTATTTCATTTTATTCTGATTTAAATATAAAAATATCAAAATCACAGAACATTTGTAATTAAGTCTTTCTTAAAAAAGACATCCTAACATCATGCATACAATCATTCATTCACAACTAGTATAATTTCATAAAACATTATATTATTTGATAAAAAATTCAATTTCATTTCACTGTAATTAAAACAGTATTTCACTCCACAGATATTTTGTTTGGAGTGAACTATTGTTTCATGTTATGCTCTTTCTCCATTATAACTATGGACTAAGAGTTACATCTTGCAAAGTGACTGATTAAAAACGCAGCACCGGATGGATGTTTTCGTAATGACCTGCTGCCTATTTGTAACACATCCATTTTAATAGTGTTGGATTTCACAACACATCTTCAGCTTTCACCTGGTAAACTGTGAGTACAACATATAAAAATATGAGCATATACAGGGAAAGTACAGTAATAAAAAACATCAAAACTATCAGAAAGTGCTGATAACTCTACTGATTATTTTAATGCACAGAAAGGATTGCTTTCTTTCAAGCTTGTGTCTTCCCCTATGTATATGTTTCATATGATATGACTGGACCCTAAGGGAATTATTGTAAGAATATACTTGAAGGATAAGTCTATAAATATACTACCTTTTCCACTTTTAATTCCTGACTGTTACTGAAGAAAACAATGTGGACTAGATATGTCAGTAAAGGAAAAAAGGGGGAGCCAGACATGTGATGTCATCAGTGATGTCATCAATGACATTTGTGATGTCATCTTTGATGTCCTGGGTGTTAGTCTTAGCAGTGCACGGAGGTGGCGCGAATTATGGTTGCTTAGCTTATCATAACAAGCGAATTTCTGGGGTTTATCGGTTTTACTTGGAACCAAAATGTCCCTTTAACAAAGTTTTTTTACTGAATCTGATAGGTTTTTAGAAGCACAACTTAACCATAACGTCCCTTTAACAAAGTTTTTTTACTGAATTTCATAGGTTTTTAGTAGTGCAATTTAACCATAACGTCCCTTTAACAAAGTTTTTTTTACTGAATTTCATAGTTTTTTAGTAGCACAACTTAACAATAATAACTTTGACTTTATGTACATGTAATATGAAACATACTGAACCCTTTCTACTGAATTTGACAGTCCACAGACATATTCGGACAACAGTACCACCACCTAAAAACTCTGGGGGGTATCTGTAATTGTATATCATAACATAGGAACATTTAACAAATTCACAAAGCAGCACACATACAAAGTATATGTAGTAATACTTAAGAAATGTAACCCATATATGTAACACACTAACCATTCATTTAAATACAATATGTTTTAAAATGGAATATACCAAAAGAAGATAAAGGCCCTCATTACAAGTCAGGCGTTAAGGGTTTAACGGCGCCGTCGGCGCCGTTAACCCTTAACGCCTGATTCACACTTTAACGCCTGCTTTTTGCAGGCGTTAAAGTCCAAGGCGCTAAGCAACCTTGGTGCTAATTACGGCACCGTAATTTACGGTGCCGTAATTAGCGCCTTCCCCATCCCCATTATGCCCTATGGGGCAAAAATGGGAATGGGGAAGGGCAAATGGTGAATGAGGAATTACCGCCCCACTCACCTTGGAATGGGGCAGTAATTCCGCCATCCACCATGGCGGAATCGTAACCTTAGCGGCATGGACCATGGTGCTAATAGCACCATGGTCCTCCGCCAAGGTTGTAATGAGGGCCAAAGTGGCTTCCAACATAATTACCTCACAGACACTCCACAACTAACAGCAAGACCAGACGTATAGACTACTGATTACATATCTTACCAGAAATAGTAAGTGCACTTTATTTTACTCATATATTTATAAACTTTCTATATTAGAAAAAAAAACATATTACTTTTTTGTTTTCTCACAGAAATGTGTAGTACTCTGGACTGGCTAGAGGAGCATTTCCCACAAGACGAAATGTTAGAAGATAGTCCACCTAATGGTACACACTTTACTATATATACCAATTAATATACATTCAACATATATATATATTTTTTTTTTACAGACCATACAAAAATTGCAACTTCCAAAGAAAAAGAAACGGTGGATAACACTCTTGAACACATTACCCACAGAATGGACCAACTTTTTACGGATTTAAAGAACTTTGTCGAAGATCACCTAAAACCACCAACAACATACCATTGTCCCACCTGTACTTGTCCCCCCTCCCCATATCCCATTCATTTAACCCCAAACTCTCTCCATGGACCACAACGTTTTGATGAGATTTCCATCCCTTCTTCACCTGATCCCACTTATATTGAAAACCCTAATTCTCCTGTTTTTGTTTCCGTTTCTGCCCCACCTTCTCAGTCATAAATTGTTCATATATATTAAATAAAGTTACTTTTTTATATTGTGTTGTAATTACTTTCAGTTCTTTGTAGTAAAACCAATTTAGGTGTCCATGGACAGCGCGGTTGTTCCGAAATGTTCGTAAATAAACGAAAATGTGAGTGTCCTAAGGACACTATGGGGCCGATTCATGGAACAAACGTGCGCCGAAAATCTTCGCGCAAGCAGGCGCAAGCAGGCGAAAGCTGAAAAAACAGGCATGCGATTCATGGAAGTCCCTGCGCGTGTACACCTCGGGATGTGCGCCAAACCCGTGCATGGCGCACAAGTCACTGCAACATCCCGAAAGGCGTGCGCGACGCGCACAGTGAAAGCGCACAACCTCGGCGCATACACCAGAAAGTGGGCGGGACAAGGGGCATAACGCGCGGAATGGGGAACAACGCGCGAAAATAAGGGCGTAACTGGGGATGTACTGCAGGGAAGCAGACGGAATGCCCACACGCACTCGAACCACACGTATTCATGGAATCGAATAGGGCAAAGCCACGCACAGCCAAGGACACGCACAAGCTGAAACACGTCCGCCACACGAAGGCAGGCAGTAGAGTCCCAGCGCATCACAAAAGTGGCAACATACAGCAATTGGGCCTGTGTGAGCGGGGTACGTGTATTTCGGGGGCGTGCGGGAAGTTACACACGCGATTGAGCGGGGTACGTGTATTTCGGGGGTGTGCGGGAAGTTACACACACGATTGAGCAGGGAACGTGTATTTTGGGGGCGCGCGGGAAGTCACACATGCGATTGATCGGGGTACGTGTATTTTGGGGGTGCGCGGGAAGTCACACACGCGATTGAGCGGGGTACGTGTTTTCGGGGGCGCGTGGGAAGTTACATACGCGATTGAGCGGGGTACGTGTATTTCGGGGGCGCGCGGGAAGTTACACACGCGATTGAGCGGGGTACGTGTATTTCGGGGGCGCGCGGGAAGTTACACACGCGATTGAGCGGGGTACGTGTATTTCGGGGGCGCGCGGGAAGTTACACACGCGATTGAGCAGGGTACGTGTATTTCGGGGGCGCGCGGGAAGTTACACACGCGATTGAGCGGGGTACGTGTATTTCGGGGGTGCGCGGGAAGTTACACACGCGATTGAGCGGGGTACGTGTATTTCGGGGGCGCGCGGGAAGTCACACACGCGATTGATCGGGGTACGTGTATATCGGAGGTGCGCGGGAAGTTACACACGCGATTGAGCGGGGTACGTGTATTTCGGGGGCGCGCGGGAAGTTACACACGCGATTGAGCGAGGTACGTGTATTTCGGGGGTGCGCGGGCACGCAGGAAGTTACACACGCGATTGAGCGGGGTACGTGTATTTCGGGGGTGCGCGGGAAGTTAGTATTTCGGGGGTGCGCGGGAAGTCACACATGCGATTGAGCGGGGTACGTGTATTTCGGGGGCGCGTGGGAAGTTACACACGCGATTGAGCGGGGTACGTGTATTTCGGGGGCGTGCGGGAAGTTACACACGCGATTCAGCGGGGTACATGTATTTCGGGGGCGCGCGTCAAGTTACACACGCGATTGAGCGGGGTACGTGTATTTCGGGGGCGCGCGGGAAGTTACACACGCGATTGAGCGGGGTACGTGTATTTCGGGGGTTTGCGGGAAGTCACACACGCGATCTCATCAGGGTACGTGTATTTCAGGGTGCGGGGGAAGTATCCCACGCAACATCAGCAGGATACGTGTATTCCAGGGGTGCACGGGAAGTTCCACACGTGATCTCATCAGGGTACGTGTATTACAGGGGTGCGCGGGGAGCAGCACACGTGAATTGCACGTGTGGGTCCTCCCAGGTGTTCCCTCTACAGCCTCCACGGCCCCTGCAGGTGGCTCACACCACAGGGGCCTACCCAGCACATGTCCTGCAGGCACCCCATCCACCATGGCCATGCCCACCAGCCAACCTACATGTCAACTTGCACTACTGCCCACCAACGCATGTCCCCCTGCACCCCCAGCCACCAGGGGCACCCTCCACCAGGCCCCCACCCTTGTCTCCCACCACCCCCACCCCCAAGCCACCAGGGGCAGCCTCCACCAGGCCCCCACCCATGTCTCCCACCACCCCCACCCCCAGCACTGTGGGGCACCTGCCAGCAGGCCCCACCCATGTCTCCCAGCACCCCCACCCCCCAGCACTGTGTGGAAACCTCCACCAGGCCCCCACCCATGTCTCCCACCACCCCCACCCCCCAGCAGTGCAGGGGCACCCACCACCAGGCCCCCACCCATGTCTCCCACCACCCCCACCCCCAGCAGTGCAGGGGCAGCCTCCACCAGGCCCCCACCCATGTCCAACTCATGTTCCCCAGCACCCCGACCCCCCAGCACTGTGGGGCACCTGCCAGCAGGCCCCCACCCATGTCCAACTCATGTTCCCCACCACCCCCACCCCCCAGCACTGTGGGGCACCTGCCAGCAGGCCCCCACCCATGTCCAATTCATGTTCCCCAGCACCCCCACCCCCCAGCACTGTGGGGCACCTGTCAGCAGGCCCCCACCCATGTCCAACTCATGTTCCCCACCACCCCCACCCCCCAGCACTGTGGGGCACCTGCCAGCAGGCCCCCACCCATGTCCAACTCATGTTCCCCACCACCCCCACCCCCCAGCACTGTGGGGCACCTGCCAGCAGGCCCCCACCCATGTCCAACTCATGTTCCCCAGCACCCCCAACCCCCAGCACTGTGGGGCACCTGCCAGCAGGCCCCCACCCATGTCCAACTCATGTTCCCCACCACCCCCACCCCCCACCACTGTGGGGCACCTGCCAGCAGGCCCCCACCCATGTGCAACTCATGTTCCCCAGCCAACATGTCATCACAATCTAAATCCCTGGTCCCTATGGTCAGCCTCCAAATGCAAAACACCCACCCGAGTATTGCATCCACCCACTCATAATTTGCAATTACATGACAGAACACCAATTGCAAGTTCCGAAACAAACACATTTCCCTCACATACACCCAATGGGTGTCAGTGAATCTCAAAACACATATCATGAAATGCATGAAACCAATGAGATACCACACATTGAAGTTCACCAAAAAAATATGTATTAAAGGAAACATAAATAGAATAAAAAATGAAGGAACAGAAATGTGAATGTACAAAAATTAAAAGAAGCATGTCCGTGAAAAAAAGCTAAAATTCCAAAGTAATGTTGTCCAAAGTCAATGTCCACAAAACAAAATCCAATGGGAAATAAAAAAGAAGGCCATTGCTCCATGGTTAAAAAGTGAAAAAAAAATACAATCCAACAGTGAACTATGTACATGGGAACAAGCCAGGGTCCATTATCCCAACAAAAGAAAGGAAACCTATCTAACTACACTAACTAATAAAATAAACTATATACAAAAATGTGGCCAATGTCCGAAAGGTCCAAATAAAATCAAAACAAAAATGAAACCTAACACTACCTACATAACTATGTACAAGGGCAGCGGGCTAGTTTCACGGCTCACTTGTGGATGTCCCAGGCCAGGGCATCATCGAACTCCTCCTCAATGTCCAGGAGGCGGTCCTCCTCCATGGCCCCGAGGGTCCGCAGGGCCGTCGACGTCTCCACCTCCAACCCCCTGCGGATTGCCTCGAGGCACTCGGCCCGCCTCAGGGCCCTCCGCATGGAGTTCTCCGCCCTGACCATTATGAGCCGTGCCTATGGCGTGGCCCAACCGCTGCCACACGGAAGACACTCTCTGTCCTGGGTCCTCCTGCCCTCCGGCCGATGCCTGCCCCTCCGATGTTGAAGGCCCCGAGCCTTCATGGCTCCCACCACGTTGCTGCTGCTGCTGTGCCTCTGCCCGTGGACTGCCTCCTGCTGCCTGTACATCCTCCGCTGGCTGGGGTGCAGTCGTAGATGTGGCCACCCCTGCTGGACGTCCGACTCCGAACTGTGGCAGGGATGCCTCCTCCACCAGCCTGGCCGCACCGTCAGAGGCAGCTCCACAGGGCACCCAGGTGACTGATGGGTGGGAAGATGGCACAGAGGACGACTGGCGCATAGGGGGTCCAGTTGAAGAAGGGGTCGTAGCAAGCCCCATCAGACGGAGGAATCCGGCCTGGGTGACCTGTCCCAGCAGGCTGACGTGGTCAACGAGCCATTCGAGATGACGTGCAGTCTCTTCATGAAAAGACTGCAGGTCACCTCGCATGGCCCGTTGACGCAACGCCATACCAGCCAGGACAGGCTCAACCCGGACCTGGATAGCCACATCCGCAGGCAGAGGAAGGCCATTTGACGTGAGCTCATCGCCTGCCTGAAAACGGGTCTGGACGTAGGCATCCCTGCTGGTGCAAGATGATGCAGGGACAGGATCAGGGACAGGATTGCACACAGGCACCTCCGCGGCGGCCTGTGCTGCCTCCTGTCCCTGGTCCTGCACTGCACCACTAGCACCAGTGGGATCCCCACCTCCAGACCCCGTCTCTGGTGCTTGCACGGCCTCCTCCTCCACCAAAACAACCTCCAACCTGGATGACTCTGTGCCATCTTCCCCTGTTGGGCCCTGTGGGGTCCCAGCTGCCCCTTCTGCTGCCGAGGAGTCCAACTCCAACCTCCGCCTCTTGGACCTCCCCCCGGCAGCTGCGGCCTGGGATGCGGCACCGGACTCCTCACTCCCCGACGAGATCACAACATGGGAGGGGAGCCGGGCCTTGCGTCTCCGGCTGGCGGTGGGATCCCCGCCGCTGTGCTCCACAGCACCTTCTCCGCCCTCTTCATCAGTTGACGCTGCAGACAGGGAGAAACAAAACACAGGCATCAGGGCACTGTACAATGGACACATACACACATGACAGTTGTACATGAGTGGCATTGGCAAACCTCAGACATGTCATCACAATCCCCAACACACATGTCATTACAACCCGCACACATGAGCCATACCACAGCCATATCGCAACTGCCACCACCATCCATACACATACAACAGGATGAGCAGCCAAAGGTGAGCCAGACATCACATGCAACACAGGAAGTGCACCACACATGTACACACACTACCACACTTGCATGCATGTGTACACCTCTGCCAAGTGTCGCAGTGTTCAGACGGGCATCCATGTCACATCTGCCAATCAGCCTTCCACATACCGCTGTCACATGCATCCATGTTGCATCACTGTTGCACCCTTGTCAAATACACACACATGCACATGTACACAGTGCTGATACATGCAGCCAAAAACAACATACATGCGTGACATCACGGACATGTCTACTTACATACACATTCATCCAAACATGTGTTCCCACACAACTGCATTTGGCATGCAAGCCTACACACACAAGCACCATCCATGTCTCACACATTCCAGCCCTTGCATGTGTCAGCCTCACGGCCCTGTACACCCCCACCCATACTCGACCCCATACAAACAGATGTGCAACCTGCACACTACTGAATAATCACCACACGCACTGCTCACAATCAGGATGCATGTACACTCACTGCTTGCCTCCAGATGGGTCTGCCTCTCAAGGACCTGGACGTGGAGCGCTGGGGATATGCGTTCCAGGACCCTCATCTGTTCTTCCGACAAGTGGCCCCGGCGCCGCTTTGCATCCGCTGCCTTCAAGAGGCGCCGGGCCTTGTTCAGGGTCCTGGACCTGAAGTCCTCCCAGCGCTTCTTGACATGTTGTAAGTCGCGGACTGCCACCCCCTTCGCGTTGATGGCAGTCACGATGTCAGTCCAGATCCGAGTCCGTCCTTCCTTGTCGGCGCGGGAACTTCCGAAGAGGGCATCATACTGCCCCAGGACTTGCTCCACCAGGACACCAACTTCGGTGGCACTGAAGCTGGTGCCCCTCTGCCTCTCTGGCCGGGGGTTGTCAGTGGTCCCAGATGGTGTTTGCCCCGACATGACAACCCCAGAGGCAGGAGTGGGTGGGCAACTGGGTCCTGGGGCTGGGCTGTGGAGTAATGGAATCCCAGTCGGGAGTCTTCGGTTCCAGCAGGGGTGGTCACAGCAACAGCACCCCTGGCTGATGTGCAGGCAGCAAATGGCAGGGCACGTGGGCAGCAGGCAGTCAGGCAGCAGCAGATGGCAGGTGGGAGCGTGCTCGGGGCTCTGGGGGGCAGTAGTTCGGCCTTCTGGGCAGGAGCGTGATCTTCCGTGTGCTTACGCGTGGCCAGCTTGATACGGAGTGATTTGGCACGTGAAAAATCTGCACGTCAGCGTGTAATTCGAGGAAAGGCCCTTAGCGCGTAAGCGCGTCTGCACGCATACGCATTTTCATTGGACAGACGGCCCCTCTAGTGCAAGTGCCCCTGTGACGTGACACGTACAGACGTGCATGGGCATTTCAGCGCGCGTGAAAAACTGCACGTCCGTGTGTAATACGAGGAAAGGGCCCATGCACGTAAGCGCGCGTGGAAAACTGCACGTCCGCGTGTAATACGAGGAAAGGCCCTTAGCGCGTATGCACGGCAGCACGCATATGCGATTTCATTGGACCAAAGGCCCTTAGCGCGTGAGCGCGTCTGTGACGTGATGCGCGCAGGTGTTTCCCTCATTGCACGTGATGACAGAACACACGTGGATTTCCACCAATCGCGTGTGAAAGTTCCCGGCACCTCGGAACACACGTACCCAGGCTAATCGCGTGTGGAACTTCCCGCGCACCCTGAAACACACGTACCCAGGCCAATCGCGTGTACGCTCACTCCCCTCAGATCACACGCGATGACACTCGGAGCTACAGTCTTACCACTTATCCGAATACGGGAAACCTGCGCACGGCAAAAGACGTGCACAGGCGTCAACGCGTCCGCCCACACGAAGGCATAAAAAAGTGCGCGCAAACAACAAACGCGTATATACAGCTACGATGAATGCCCCATTTGTCGCTGCACTGATCGTGGGACACCGCAGGAGGAGGAGAATAGCCAGGGCACGCATTTTCGCACCACGGACAAGCCTTTTTGGGATGCCTGACGACCAGGTCTACGGCAGGTATAGGTTTCCACCCCATATCATCCTAGACCTGGCCAGGGAGTGGGAAGATGACCTCACATCCCCCACTCTTTGCTACCAAGCATTGAGCCCCTTGTAGAAGCTGCTCAATGTCCTGCATTTTTTGGCCACTGGGTCATTTCAGCGGACCACTGCCATAGTGGGGGGGGTCTCACAGGCCATGCAGTCACGCTGCCTACACCAGGTACTGGCAATCATGACAGCGCGCCCCTCAGTCCGCAGGCACATATACATGCCCAGAACACCCGCAGAAAGGCAGGCCGTTGTCCTGGATTTTTTCAGGGTGGCACACTTCCCCAAAGTGCTCGGTGCCATAGATTGCACCCATGTGGCCCTACGTCCACCTAGGGCCATTGAGCACATCTACCGAAACCGCAAGCATTGGCATTCCATCAATGTACAGGTGGTATGTGATGCAAAGGTAATCATCACCTCTGTCTATGCAAACTACCCTGGCTCCACCCATGACAGTTTCATATACAGAATGTCCGCCCTGAGCCGGGCCCTGGAAGCTGGGCAGCATGGCGACACATGGCTCCTAGGTCAGTACAAATGTCCTTGCACATGCATGCAAGTCACACACAGACAAATATCCAAACCCTAATAATCTCAACTATTATCACCTCCCCAGGGGACAGTGCCTACCCTCTGAGCAACCACATGATGACGCCAATCCGGAACCCCACCACACCACCCCAGGTAAGATACAACGCCGCCCATATTGCAACCAGGGGCATAGTGGAGCGCACATTCGGAGTGCTCAAGTCACGTTTCCGCTCCCTTGACCGCTCTGGTGGGCAACTACTCTATGCACCACCAGTAGTGTGCAGGATCATTGTGGCAGCATGTGTCCTGCACAATGTTGCAACACGGCAGGGCGTCCCAGTGGACATGGTGGTGCCCCCACATCCCCAACCACAGGCACAGGCGCTGCCCATGGGAGGGGACAGGGCACGTGGCGAGGAAGCCCGGACCCAGCTTGTGGCCACATTTTTCACCTAAACTCCCACCCCTGCGGAGTGCACACAGGCCTGGTACATACCAGGTGACAATCGATGATGACAAAGAGACAGTCAACTGTCACAACCCTACCACCCTGAGATAGTTGCCATGGAAGTGCCACATCGTCTGCATCCCTAGCTACTTAAACACAAGCTATCCTGTGTGACCAAAAGGCACACATATGACATGTGACATGATATGGGCCATACACAAGTATTCCAAGGCGCAATGAGGCAGGGAGGGGGGAACAAGGGAACACAGAAAACGGTACTACTAGGCCAGGTGTCATTGAGATCGTGCAAGTGCAGTGGTAGGGGGAATGGGAAAAGTGCAAGGGGAAGGGTGGGGGGGAGTCCAGTACAGGGGAAGTAGCCCAAAAAAATAATACATAGGTCGCCTGGTGGCAACTACAAAGGTAAGTGCAGACAAGTGCTGGGAAGGGAGGGCTGTAGGGAAAGAGAGACAGTACTGCAGTGCAGGGGTTGCCAGGGAGGCAGTGCAAGTGGAGAGTGGCTGGGCCAGGGACCGAGGTCGGTGAGAGTGGCCCAGTTGCAGCTCCTGTGCAGTGCCAGTGGAGAATTCTGCAAGGGAGAGGCAGAGAGTAAGCAGAAGCAAAGAGGAAGGTCTTGAGGTGCTTCCAGAACTGGAGATGGTTCCCCTCAAGTTCAAGTCAGGCCGGAAGTCTGTTCCAGGGGGAGGGCCCTGCTGCGGAGAGAAATCTACCCCCAGCTAGTTGCTCTGAGAAGCGGATGACCCGGACATGCAAGGTGTGCATCACACACACCTGCAAAACAGGCCATGGCCATCACTGTCATGTCACTCAAAATCCTCCCAAACATCAATATGACATGGCAAGCAATACCCATACACCAACGCAGTAACGATAAGGTACACATTGCCATGTCCTAAATGTACAGTGGCATCGGACACGGCTGCCTGACCCGGAATCAGATGAAATGACAGACCAACAACCTCCCACCCAAAATAAGTCATTTCCATATGCATTTCGACAGTCGTAGACGTAACATCACAATGAATGCCTGTCTACATGCACATTATGCATTGCAAAATCAACACTGCAGCTCATGTGTGCAGTGTCCTACTCCTGCATCACACTGCTCAGCGCACAGCACAGTGAACAGCCGTTGTGTGTGATGCACACCCTGAGCATCACATCTAAGTGACAGACCATGTCAAACATCAAATAAGGCATGTACTGGATCCATAATCCGTCACAGAACATGTGCTGCCGGGACACAGTGGGCACCAGAAGGCAAACAGTGTACACGTGGATATGCAAGGGTGGGAGTAAATGTAGTGCATCAGAGTGCAAGTGTGTGGTTCTGCAAGGACATGCACTCCACATATGCATGTGCACTCAAGTGACCATCAGTGTTCCCTACACATCACATGTGAACATCCACCATGTGTACACCCCAGCATGTCAAACCACAACTATCCCCTCGCACCTGAAAGGAAAACACAACACATGAACAGGCATTGATCAGCAGAACACAACATGTACATAGGATACCACCATTACTATGTCAGAGTTCCCATCACACTGCAGGGCAAGGCAACTATCAACAACAACCCCCCCCCTCCCTCACAAATGACCATGACCCACTGAACAACTGCACATGGGTCATGGAGCCTCCAAACCTCAATTCCACCTGGCCACAGGATCACCTTTACCCTTCGTCACCATCTCCCACCTTGTGTGTAAAAAGATGCCTGAACCCTCAGAATCCACACTCATTTCCAAAATCACAAAATCCAAGGCATAAAAACGAACCCGAACACCCTCCACTAGATGACTTGACGTAGCAGTACCTCACAAAGGCCAAGTACTACCTGTCACAGCCTAGGTATGGTATCCCAGTTGTCGCAGATAACGCTCTCCCAGTTATGGAAAAGTATCCTTCTCTCTTCGAACACGAAGTCTCTAACGTGATAGGCCAAAGACTTTCCCCCCAAGAGCTCAGCCTACATGAATCTATTCCACCTGTCAGGCTGAGGGCTTGAGTGAAAAGGCAGGAGCAGACTCAGCAGAGCTAAAGGAGGGAAGAGCAGAGCAGACATTCAGAATGCAGCCAGGTATTGCCAAATGTACAGCAAACAAGACCCCCAAGTACCCACTCTTACCTGTTCCGTAGGAAAATGTACCAGTAACCTACTAGTATTGGACACAGAGGAGAAAGCTTATATCAACGGTGAAGGAGGAGTGCACCAGTGTATCAGGACATCAGTGCTGCAAAGCGTCCCAAGAAGATGTCCACAGTGCTCAAAAATAGACTCAGCAAAGCGTCCCAAAGAATATCCCAAAGCAATCCAATTCGGTTTCAGCAAAGCGTCCAAATATGTCCAAAGCAATCCAATTGCAGATTCAGCAAAGCGTCCAGAAGGTACCCAGAAATAACTGAAAGTGAAATCAGCAAAGCGTCCAATATAATACCCAAAGAGATCTAAAGTAATTTTCAGTAAAGCGTCCATAATAAACAGTGCCAAAAAAAATGTTTAGGCAAACAAAAATAAAGGCAGAGGAAACAAGCGTTACCTCACGCTAGTTCCTTTACTATAGTATTCGAGTGAGAAAGCGTCACAGCCGGAGGACTTTAACAAGTGGAGATCGAGTTGCAAGCCGAGTTCAAGGATTCCGGGGAAAGCAGTCGAGGAGGGACGGGCGCCGGAAACAGGGAAGGAAAGGGCAGAGGAGGAGGCTTGAATTAAGCACTGGATTTAAGATCAAACAGGAGTCAGGGAACAGCGCTCGGAACTAACACAGTTTAGGAGCACTTGGCACTCGAACAGACAGTATTAAATACGGTCTTCAGAAGGCACGGCAACGTGGTACGTGCGTGTCACGTGACTAACATAGCAGGAGGATGGGAATTGTAGTTTTAGCGGGCTCTGTGTGTTGAAGAGCGCTCATATAAACGCCATGGCAATTTCCAATAAAAACGGGATGTGACACTACCACAGTGATGCAACAACCAAGGTAGCACTGCAAAACAATGTCACGACAGGATGTGAGACATGTGTGGTACATGACATAGGATGATGCACCATGAATGGATGTGTACTGTCACAGGTCCCCTGTACAGGTGCGGGAGTGTCACGAAACAACCACCCTCACCATGTCCCGGGTGCCTGCAAGGTCAAACTCACACAGGCCCCTGAGACCCTGGTGGGGAATGAGGTTCAGGGATATGCAGTCGGGACAGGTGTTGACACACTGGATGACTGGAATGAGTGGCAGGAGAGGGGAGGAGGAATGACACATGAAACTAGGGAATGCAGGAAAATGTACAACCTGCATGAACACATACACAATCCAAACAAACTTGGACATCATTGTCATGGCCTTCTGTAGTCCAGGCTCAGGAGTGGTACGAACCAACCACCCCTCTAGGGTTTTGGCGCCTGCAAGTTCGGGGCTTACACAGGCATCCGCAACCCCAGTGGGGAAAGAGGGTCAGGGAATGTTGCTTGGATAGGCACAGGAAGCAGGAACACCAGGTAGAGGGTACAGGTTTCAAAATTGCATAGGATCACGGGTGATTAGGGAGAAAAAACATACCAAATTGAACCACACATACATCCATGCATTAGTACACTCCCCAGCAAGCCTATGCAGAGCAGTTCGTAAGAAAAACAACAAGACACTTAGCTCTGGTTTTGAGTGCTGGCCTCCTGCCTGCGCACTCTCAGGTCCGGTTACAGGAGCACTGCAATGCTGCAAAGAGAGCCACAGTCAACAACCTGTACGGGCCAATTACACAAAAACACAACACCAAACATGCCACATAGCAACAAACTACTCTACAAACAGACAATCTGTGCTCGATGCTTCGTACCCATATATAACATCACCCCTGTGACGGGTCATACACAGTCAATGCAGTGGGTGCGTGGCAAATGGAACACCAATGTGTCACAATTCACACAACATGCAATGTTCCCTGGGTAAGCAGACAGACCCATATAGCAAGCCATGACTACAGAGCAAGTTGCGTACCACCATGACCGAAACAAAGTTGGCAGTGCATTTATCATGAAGTACGTGGAAAAGACATGCACTGCACCCGAGTTTGTCCCTTGCTGTATGTCCCTGTGAGCTGCCCCTTTCCATGTCTCGGAAGGCCACATGGTTGATACAAGTGCCTCAATGGACCTTGGTGTACCGGCCAGGACGGACTCGGATCTGGACTGACATCGTGACTGCCATCAGCGCGGAGGGGGTGGCAGTCCGCGATTTACAACATGTCAAGAAGCGCTGGGAGGACTTCAGGTCCAGGGCCCTGAACAAGGCCCGGCGCCTCTTGAAGGCAGCGGATGCCATGGGGCGCCGGGGCCACTTGTCGGAAGAACAGATGAGGGTCCTGGAACGCATATCCCAAGCGCTCCACGTCCAGGTCCTTTAGAGGCAGACCCGTCTGGAGTCGAGCGGTGAGTGTACATGCATCCTGATTGTGAGCAGTGCGTGTGGTGATTATTCAGTAGTGTGCAGGTTGCACATCTGTTTGTATGGGGTCGAGTATGGGTGGCGGTGTACAGGGCCGTGGGGCTGACACATGCGAGGGCTGGAATGTGTGAGACATGGATGGTGCTTGTGTGTGTAGGCTTGCATGCCAAATGCAGTTGTGTGGGAACACATGTTTGTATGAATGTGTATGTAAGTAGACATGTCGTGATGTCACGCATGTATGTTGTTTTTGGCTGCATTTATCAGCACTGTGTACATGTGCATGTGTGTGTATTTGACAAGGGTGCAACAGTGATGCAACATGGATGCATGTGACAGCGGTATGTGGAAGGCTGATTGGCAGATGTGACATGGATGCCGTCTGAACACTGCGACACTTGGCAGAGGTGTACACATGCATACAAGTGTGGTGGTGTGTGAACATGTGTGGTGCACTTCCTGTGTTGCATGTGATGTCTGGCTCACCTTTGGCTGCTCATGCTGTTGTATGTGTATGGATGGTGGTGGCAGTTGCGATATGGCTGTGGTATGGCTCATGTGTGCGAGTTGTAATGACATGTGTGTTGGGGATTGTGATGACATGTCTGAGGTTTGCCAATGCCACTCATGTACAACTGTCATGTGTGTATGTGTCCACTGTACAGTGCCCTGATGCCTGTGTTTTGTTTCTCCCTGTCTGCAGCGTCAACTGATGAAGAGGGCGGAGAAGGTGCTGTGGAGCACAGCGGCGGGGATCCCACCGCCAGCCAGAGACGCAAGGCCCGGCTCCCCTCCCATGTTGTGATATCGTCAGGGAGTGAGGAGTCTGGTGCCGCGTCCCAGGCCGCAGCTGCCGGGGGGAGGTCCAAGAGGCAGAGGTTGGAGTTGGACTCCTCGGCAGCAGAAGGGGCAGCTGGGACCCCACAGGGCCCAACAGGGGAAGATGGCACAGAGTCATCCAGGTTGGTGGGGGGTTTGGTGGAGGAGGAGGCCATGCAAGCACCAGAGATGGGGTCTGGAGGTGGGGATCCCACTGGTGCTAGTGGTGCAGTGCAGGACCAGGGACAGGAGGCAGCACAGGCCGCCGCGGAGGTGCCTGTGTGCAATCCTGTCCCTGATCCTGTCCCTGCATCATCTTGCACCAGCAGGGATGCCTACGTCCAGACCCGTTTTTAGGCAGGGGATGAGCTCACGTCAACTGGCCTTCCTCTGCCTGTGGACGTGGCTATCCAGGTCCGGGTTGAGCCTGTCCTGGCTGGTGTGGCGTTGCGTCAACGGGCCATGCGAGGTGACCTGCAGTCTTTTCATGAAGAGACTGCACGTCATCTCGAATGGCTCGTTGACCACGTCAGCCTGCTGGGACAGGTCACCCAGGCCAGATTCCTCCGTCTGATGGGGCTTGCTACGACACCCTCCTCAACTGGACCCCCTACGCGCCAGTCGTCCTCTGTGCCATCTTCCCACCCATCAGTCACCTGGGTGCCCTGTGGAGCTGCCTCTGAAGGTGCGGCCAGGCTGGTGGAGGAGGCATCCCTGCCACAGTCGGGAGTCGGACGTCCAGCAGGGGTGGCCACATCTACGACTGCACCCTAGCCAGCGGAGGATGTGCAGGCAGCAGGAGGCAGTGCACGGGCAGAGGCACAGCAGCAGCAGCAATGTGGTGGGAGCCATGAAGGCTCGGGCCCTCAACATCGGAGGGGCAGGCATCGGCTGGAGGGCAGGAGGACCCAGGACAGAGAGTGTCTTCCGTGTGGCAGCGGTTGGGCCACGGCATAGATGCGGAGCGGCAGCGGGCGGAAGAGGCACGCCTCACAATGGTCAGGGCGGAGAACTCCATGCGGAGGGCCCTGAGGCGGGCCGAGTGCCTCGAGGCAATCCACAGGGGTTTGGAGGTGGAGACGTCGACAGCCCTGCGGACCCTCGGGCCATGGAGGAGGACCGCCTCCGGGACATTGAGGAGGAGTTCGATGATGCCCTGGCCCGGGACATCCACAAGTGAGCCGTGAAACTAGCCCGCTGCCCTTGTACATAGTTATGTAGGTAGTGTTAGGTTTCATTTTTGTTTTGATTTTATTTGGACCTTTCGGACATTGGCCACATTTTTGTATACAGTTTATTTTATTAGTTAGTGTAGTTAAATAGGTTTCCTTTGTTTTGTTGGGATAATGGACCCTGGCTTGTTCCCATGTACATAGTTCACTGTTGGATTGTATTTTTTTTCACTTTTTAACCATGGAGCAATGGCTTTCTTTTTTATTTCCCATTGGATTTTGTTTTGTGGACATTGACTTTGGACAACATTACTTTGGAATTTTATTTTTGGTTTAGCTTTTTTTCACGGACATGCTTCTTTTAATTTTTGTACATTCACATTTCTGTTTCTTCATTTTTTATTCTATTTATGTTTCCTTTAATACATATTTTTTTTGGTGAACTTCAATGTGTGGTATCTCATTGGTTTCATGCATTTCATGATATGTGTTTTGAGATTCACTGACACCCATTGGGTGTATGTGAGGGAAATGTGTTTGTTTCGGAACTTGCAATTGGTGTTCTGTGATGTAATTGCAAATTATGAGTGGGTGGATGCAATACTCGGGTGGGTGTTTTGCATTTGGAGGCTGACCATAGGGACCAGGGATCTAGATTGTGATGACATGTTGGCTGGGGAACATGAGTTGCACATGGGTGGGGGCCTGCTGGCAGGTGCCCCACAGTGTTGGGGGGTGGGGGTGGTGGGGAACATGAGTTGGACATGGGTGGGGGCCTGCTGGCAGGTGCCCCACAGTGCTGGGGGGTGGGGGTGGTGGGGAACATGAGTTGGACATGGGTGGGGGCCTGCTGGCAGGTGCCCCACAGTGCTGGGGGGTGGGGGTGGTGGGAGACATGAGTTGGACATGGGTGGGGGCCTGGTGGAGGCTGCCCCTGCACTGCTGGGGGGTGGGGGTGCTGGGAGACATGGGTGGGGGCCTGGTGGTGGGTGCCCCACAGTGCTGGGGGGGTGGGGGTGGTGGGAGACATGGGTGGGGGCCTGGTGGTGGGTGCCCCTGCACTGCTGGGGGGTGGGGGTGCTGGGAGACATGGGTGGGGGCCTGGTGGTGGGTGCCCCACAGTGCTGGGGGGTGGGGGTGGTGGGAGACATGGGTGGGGGCCTGGTGGAGGCTGCCCCTGGTGGCTGGGGGTTGGGGGTGCTGGGAGACATGGGTGGGGGCCTGGTGGAGGCTGCCCCTGGTGGCTGGGGGTGGGGGTGCTGGGAGACATGGGTGGGGGCCTGGTGGAGGCTGCCCATGGTGACTGGGGGGGTGGGGGTGGTGGGAGACATGGGTGGGGGCCTGGTGGTGGGTGCCCCTGGTGGCTGGGGGGTGGGGGTGCTGGGAGACATGGGTGGGGGCCTGGTGGTGGGTGCCCGTGCACTGCTGGGTGGTGGGGGTGGTGGGGAACATGAGTTGGACATGGGTGGGGGCCTGCTGGCAGGTGCCCCACAGTGCTGGGGGGTGGGGTTGGTGGGGAACATGAGTTGGACATGGGTGGGGGTCTGCTGGCAGGTGCCCCACAGTGCTGGGGGGTGGGGGTGGTGGGGAACATGAGTTGGACATGGGTGGGGGCCTGCTGGCAGGTGCCCCACTGTGCTGGGGAGTGGGGTGGTGGGGAACATGAGTTGGACATGGGTGGGGGCCTGCTGGCAGGTGCCCCACAGTGCTGGGGGGTGGGGGTGGTGGGGAACATGAGTTGGACATGGGTGGGGGCCTGTTGGCAGGTGCCCCACAGTGCTGGGGGGTGGGGGTGGTGGGAGACATGAGTTGGACATGGGTGGGGGCCTGGTGGAGGCTGCCCCTGCACTGCTGGGGGGTGGGGGTGCTGGGAGACATGGGTGGGGCCTGGTGGTGGGTGCCCCACAGTGCTGGGGGGGTGGGGGTGGTGGGAGACATGGGTGGGGGCCTGGTGGAGGCTGCCCCTGGTGGCTGGGGGGTGGGGGTGCTGGGAGACATGGGTGGGGGCCTGGTGGAGGCTGCCCCTGGTGACTGGGGGGGTGGGGGTGGTGGGAGACATGGGTGGGGGCCTGGTGGAGGCTGCCCCTGGTGGCTGGGGGGTGGGGGTGGTGGGAGACATGGGTTTGGGCCTGGTGGAGGCTGCCCCTGCACTGCTGGGGGGTGGGGGTGGTGCGAGACATGGGTGGGGGCCTGGTGGTGGCTGCCCCTGCACTGCTGGGGGGTGGGGGTGGTGGGAGACATGGGTGGGGGCCTGGTGGAGGGTGCCCCACAGTGCTGGGGGGTGGGCGTGGTGGGAGACATGGGTGGGGGCCTGGTGGAGGGTGCCCCACAGTGCTGGGGGGTGGGCGTGGTGGGAGACATGGGTGGGGGCCTGGTGGAGGCTGCCCCTTGTGGCTGGGGGGTGTGGGTGCTGGGAGACATGGGTGGGGGCCTGGTGGAGGCTGCCCCTGGTGGCTGGGGGGTGGGGGTGCTGGGAGACATGGGTGGGGGCCTGGTGGAGGCTGCCCCTGGTGACTGGGGGGGTGGGGGTGGTGGGAGACATGGGTGGTGGCCTGGTGGTGGGTGCCCCTGGTGGCTGGGGGGTGGGGGTGCTGGGAGACATGGGTGGGGGCTTGGTGGTGGATGCCCCTGCACTGCTGGGGGGTGGGGGTGGTGGGGAACATGAGTTGGACATGGGTGGGGGCCTGCTGGCAGGTGCCCCACAGTGCTGGGGGGTGGGGGTGGTGGGGAACATGAGTTGGACATGGGTGGGGGCCTGGTGGAGGCTGCCCCTGCACTGCTGGGGGGTGGGGGTGGTGGGAGACATGGGTGGGGGCCTGGTGGTGGGTGCCCCACAGTGCTGGGGGGGGTGGGGGTGGTGGGAGACATGGGTGGGGGCTTGGTGGAGGCTGCCCCTGGTGGCTGGGGGGTGCGGGTGCTGGGAGACATGGGTAGGGGCCTGGTGGAGGCTGCCCCTGGTGACTGGGGGGGTGGGGGTGGTGGGAGACATGGGTGGGGGACTGGTGGAGGCTGCCCCTGGTGGCTGGGGGGTGGGGGTGGTGGGAGACATGGGTGGGGGCCTGGTGGAGGCTGCCCCTGCACTGCTTGGGGGTGGGGGGTGGGAGACATGGGTGGGGGCCTGCTGGCAGGTGCCCGACAGTGCTGGGGGGTGTGGGTGGTGGGGAACATGAGTTGGACATGGGTGGGGGCCTGCTGGCAGGTGCCCCACAGTGCTGGGGGGTGGGGGTGGTGGGAGACATGAGTTGGACATGGGTGGGGGCCTGGTGGAGGCTGCCCCTGCACTGCTGGGGGGTGGGGGTGCTGGGAGACATGGGTGGGGGCCTGGTGGTGGGTGCCCCACAGTGCTGGGGGGGTGGGGGTGGTGGGAGACATGGGTGGGGGCTTGGTGGAGGCTGTCCCTGGTGGCTGGGGGGTGGGGGTGCTGGGAGACATGGGTGGGAGCCTGGTGGAGGCTGCCCCTGGTGACTGGGGGGGTGGGGGTGGTGGGAGACATGGGTGGGGGCCTGGTGGAGGCTGCCCCTGGTGGCTGGGGGGTGGGGGTCGTGGGAGACATGGGTGGGGGCCTGGTGGTGGGTGCCCCTGCACTGCTGGGGGGTGGGGGTGCTGGGAGACATGGGTGGGGGCCTGGTGGAGGGTGCCCCTGGTGACTGGGGGTGCAGGGGGACATGCGTTGGTGGGCAGTAGTGCAAGTTGACATGTGGGTTGGCTGGGGGTCATGGCCATGGTGGATGGTGTGCCTGCAGGACATGTGCAGGGTAGGCCCCTGTGGTGTGAGCCACCTGCAGGGGCCGTGGAGGGTGTAGAGGGAACACCTGGGAGGACCCACACGTGCAATTCACGTGTGGTGCTCCCCGCGCACCCCTGTAATACATGTACCCTGATGGAATCGCGTGTGGAACTTCCCGCGCACCCCTGAAATGCGCGTACCCTGCTCGCACGGGCCCAATCGCGTGTGGAACTTCCCGCGCACCTCTGGAATACACGTACCCTGATGGAATCGCGTGTGGAACTTCCTGCGCACCCCTGGAATTCACGTACCCTGCTGATGTCGCGTGTGAAACTTCCCCCGCACCACGGAATACACGTACCCTGATGAGATCGCGTGTGGAACTTCCCACGCACCCCTGAAATACACGTGCCCTGCTGATGTCGCGTGTGAAACTTCCCCCGCACCCCAAAATACACGTACCATGATGAAATCGCGTGTGGAATTTCCCGCGCACCCCTGAAATACACGTACCCTGCTGAAATCGCGTGTGGCACTTCCCGCGCACCCCTGAGATACGCGTACCCCCAATCGCGTGTGGAAATTCCTGCGCACCCCTGAAATACAAGTACCCTGCTGAAATCGCGTGTGGCATTTCCCGCGCACCCCTGAGATACGTGTACCCTGCTCGCACGGGCCCAATCGTGTGTGGAAATTCCCGCGCACCCCTGAAATACACGTACCCTGTTGAAATCGCGTGTGGCACTTCCCGCGCACCCCTGAGATACGCGTACCCTGCGGAAATCACATGTGGAACTTCCCGCGCACCCCTGAAATACGCGTACCCTGCTCGCACGGGGCCAATCGCGTGAGGTACTTCCCGCGCACCCCAGTGATACACGTAGCCCGCTTGCCGTGCTGGTACAGGGTTAGCGCAGCCCTTTGCAATGGATTGGGTATATTGATGGCTTTTCCCTGCGCGAGAGGCGTTCTTGGGGGCGTAACTGGCGCTGCTGCAGGGTCGCTGCGCTGCTGTGCGCCACGGCTGGTTTTGGTGGCTGGAATCCATGAATACGCTGTGCGCGGAAATGGATTTTAGCGCACGCGGCTGGCACAGGGATTCGCACGCGCACACTGTGCACCAGCCGCGTGCGCCACTTGTGCGCTGAATTCTATGAATTACCCCCTATATCTGTCCGTAATGTTCTTATGCAAGTTGAAAATGTTCTAAGAACACTCGTAGTGTCCTGAAATGTTCGTAAATAAACAAAAATGAAGCTGTCCTTAAGAACACTATGCCTGTTCGTAGTGTTCGCTAGCAAGTTGAAACTGTTCTAAGAACACTCGTGGTGTCCTGAATTGTTCATAAATAAACGAAAATGGAGGTGTGCTTGAGACGCTATGTCTGTCCGTATTGTGCACAAGTAAATTAAACTGTGCTAAGAACAAACGGCTGTCCGTAACTGTTCGTTTTACGTGTGACGCACTTTTAGTTAGTTCAGGACCCGAACACTGTCCGTAGAACATCAACACACATGCGCAAAACAATGTCCGTACATTGGGTGTCCTGCGGACGGCTGCTACCTTAGCGAACATGCTCATGAAACAATCATGTGACCGTGCCCACGCTGATCGTGTGTTCTGAATGCGGACACTGTTCGTGTCCCCGAACACTTTAAAAGTACATTTCCAAGTAATCCACAATATTTCTCATTAAAAACTCAACATACCTTAAATCCCACATACTAATCCTAAGTTTCCACAGAGTTTTTGTGACTTTTTGAACCTTTTTTGGTGTTAGATCTGTCTTGCGGACGGCGCGCATGTCCCCGAACCGCGCACAAGCACCCCTATAAAAGACCACGCCCTAGAGCTCATTCTCATTGTGTTTCTGGCTATTCCACAGAGCACACTGCATTTTGCTGCATACTTTGCAGATTTTGAAATTTCCATCTCCAAGACGATGACATCCATTGCTCCACTATTGCCACCTGGTGCAACATCTGCCTCAACACCACCCCCACCCCCTCCACCACCACCATCTCCCCAAGGGCCTGAAGAGGGGAACAGGAGTGAGGATACAGAGGAGGAAGAAGAGGATGACGAGAATGAGGTAGAGGAAATCCCTACTACCCGCCCTCGGCGTGATTCTTGGGTGTGGCGGTTGTTTACCATTCATGGGAATGTTCCTAAGGCTCGTGCGAACCGTGTCACCTGCAATGAGTGCAAAATGGTACTCAGTCGTGGGAGGCATGGTGCGTACAGCTTTGGGACCACAACCATGAAGCGACACCTGAAATCATTCCACACTGGGGCCATTCGCCAGGTTGTACCTTGCAAAGAGTGTAGTAGGTTGATTACCTCTACTTCATCCTCCATTTCTGATCCTGTCACCACAAGGAACACCTCTGTGGGACAGCGTCTTCCTCAAGCTGCCTCACAGGCCATACAGAATTCTGATGACCCTTACCTTTCGAGGGTCACAGTTGTATGTATGTACTGTGACACAGTACTCTGCAGGGGGAGCGACTTTCGAGAGCTTTTGAGACTATCGTCTCAGAGCACGAGAAGACCTGCTCACTACCCAAATAAAACCCACTCTACATCTTCCTCTCTCAGCTCGCCCTTTCTTATCCCTGTGGTTGGTGCCCCCCCCTTTACCCTCCTTTCCCCTCCTCTCCTAGTGTGTCGTGTATAAAAACCCCAAAAAAATACAAAATAACAAAAATCAAAAAAAAAATAAGGCTCTTTTCAGAGCCACCTTTCACAGTTAAAAAATAGAAGTGAAGATAAATAAAGCAGGGCCCTTTGTATATCTTAAAAGTCTGCGGACAGTTTGCGAAAATAAAAAAATTGGGGTGTTATCCTATTGTAACCATTGCATTTTTCTCTGGGAGCAAGTGGTGGCTCTGAAAAGAGCCTTTGGGAGGTGTTTGTATGTCAAAAATGATAAATACTTAACAGCTACTTCAAAATGGATGCTGTATTTCTAAAAAAAGTTTGCAATGCATTTTGTACATTTCTCTGAAAAATCTGATTGCCAGCATAAGTAAGATGGACTCCATCTCTGCGAAAAATGTATGTACTACGAAACATAATATTTTCATTGTGAAAAGAGGACATGCCAAAATCTCTTAGGAAGGCACAAACAGCCTTATTGACATTACGCCTTGCTTTCTCCATTTGTGCACCACATGAGAAAGAACGAAGCCACATTTGTCTCTGCGCAATCCGTGAAAAAATTACTTTGGAGTTTGGAAACATGTCCATGATCTTCTGAAGTCCTTCTTTCATTGCAAATTGCAAAGAAATTCCAGACACATGTCCTAAACTGTTCCCTCCACAATGAATTACTATTAAGTCTGGATGTTCCTCTATCTTCAAAGTTGCACAGAGAGGTAGCAAGTCCAACCACTTCATTCCATGCACTCCATGCCAGTGCACTTCCACATGTGGGAATCCAAGATCTATAGATACTCCACAGCTTTCTGCATGCACCTTCAACCAATGTATCCACGAGTCTCCCAAAATCCACACAATCTGTTTTTTGAAATACTCAGCCATAGCTATCTGTTCTTCTCTCAGCAAAAAGAATATCTGAGAAAACCTCTCCTAGCACAACACACTCACTAAACTTTACTGACCAATCCCTTGCTACATTCAATCTCATTTGCATGCCTCCCCACCCCAAATTCCCCGGATGTAATACGCGGTGTCCTAGAACTACCGCCATGTCCGCGAACATATCGTAACATGGACAGCCCTTCTACCATTTCCACTTGACTCTCTGTACCATTCCCTCATTGGATGTAGGTAAGAAATCACATTACCATCCACCAATCAAATCCAAGACCTCTACATGTAACTGCATCATCATAGATCAGCACTGCAAATGTACAGTGAATCTCTCGGAGTACAAGTCTCATACCATTGGCAAGCACGATCTACGAGAAATACTATACAAGTCTCCAAGTTTTCTACTTGCAGCTTCGTCCATATCCATATGCATGAACACAAACTACATGTATGGGCATTTTCTATACAGTACATGAACATATTTTCTAACCGACTTTTACCTTGTATGATCTGTAAAATGAATATACAATCATTTTTTCATTGTCCTAAAATGAACTGTGACTTACAAACCTTTATACCGTTTAATTTCTTCATACACACACGCAAATAATGTTAAACCAACATTTTTGAAATAAAATATATAGACTACATATAATCAAACAAAATTACATGCACACTCTATGATCAAATCTCAAACAATAATATTTGTACAAACACATAATTGGTTTTAATTTTTTCAATTTATATAATTACTTACATTTATATAGGACAAGCAGGCTATGACATTGACTCACTATTACGTGGAAAAGCAGTCTATGACATTGACTCACTATTACGTGGAAAAGCTTAGTTACAGGAACAGTGGTATACAGTGCTACATTATGAATTTCACAAGCCATAGTAAAGACATTTTCTTTCCTACAGTTAGTCATAAGATAGTTTTAATGGTTTTGAGGAAGGCACTGAGCATCTCAATTTAAAAAATCTATGTCTAAATTAAAAACAGTGCTACATACAAACCAAATTACTAATTTCTTTCTTTTACAATTGCAGTGAAGAACATTCTCCAGAAAAGAAGCAGCCGAATTTGAAGTACAAAGAACAACTAAGAAGCAAACTGCTAATTTTAGAAAAAAAGTAAGTAAACTGTTACCATAATATTTGAGTTATTACTCAAACACACTGTAAGGTTAATTCATGCTATTTCTGTGCCTAAAAATAGAGATTCTGCACCATTCTGACCAAAAATCCTCCCGTCTTAAACAGTGATTTACTGGCAGAATGGCCCACAACTTCCTATTTTTCGACACACAAATTACCCAACTCAGCCGCTAGAATTTAGATGTTGTAGAACAAACAACTGTTTTAATTGTATAGCTTTAGATATACTATGTATACTTCTCCAAACCACTGGCTTACTTTTTTCTGTCATCTGAACCCCAGTTCAGTAACACATTCATTCAAGAATACCCATCCCTAGTAGTTGTACTTCCCAAAGCACAATCACACACCATTACATACATCTTCATCATCTTACTCAAACACTCATGCTCACAACACACATACATTCCAGAACACCCCAACCCATACCTTCTGTATTTTTTTCAACAGACCCTAAAGAATGCCTACCAAAAAGCAACTCCGTAGAAAGGAACGCAGAAGTAGAGCAAATGCAAAGAAAACTCTCCAAAATAAACATCCATCTATAGCAGAATTTGTAAAAAAGGTTGAAACACAACAGCTAATACAGTCATGTAGTGAAACAGAAGAAGTTTCTAGTACAACAACTTTGCCTCCTCTATCAAAAAGTAAAACAAACCAAAAAACAATTAACAGAAAATCAACTATCACTACAAATAAAACTTCTTCTATAAATCTTGATGTAGTACAAAGTAAGCATACCAAGAAAAGTATTTTAGCCAAAATGTTCCATCACAAAGTCCTTCAAAATCTTATGAAAACAGGAGAGAAACCAGGTTCAACACTTCACACCTATCGTAGAAAAGTAATCTTAGAAGCGTTGATAGACAATGCAATTCTTCTCAAAAGAAAGTTATTTATTTTAGTGTTAAACAGAATAAAACCACTAACAAAACTAATAACTAAATTACAAAAAAGCCTTCTCAATAAACGAAATGTCAACAGAAATAACTTCTTAAATATCTGTGGAGCTGAATGGAGTCACACTACTTTAATGAAGAAGCATACAAACAAAAGCAAACAAATACAATTGCCATACATAGCAGTGGTCGAGGTTATGAACAAGTTAATAATACCATAATGGAACAAGAAGTACTCCTTACAAAAATATGCCGTGAAAACGTAGATTTACCCCTCCATTCAACTGAACCAGAACATCTAGTGTACAATTGGCCATGTACGTCAATGTGTAACATTCCCAAAAAAAAATGTCAAGTCTTTACGCCAATTCCTCAATCAATATGTGAAAAGCAAAGACAAAATCAAAATTAAAGTACTGCAAAATATGGATGCTTGTCCAGTACGCAAGTACACAGGACTACAAGGACATTCATTGGCCTGCATTACAGGACCTACTTGCAAAACAACCTTCCATGATATCAAAAGGATATCAACACATCATTCAAGTATAAGAAATCTAGTTTATAAACTGTACTATGCTAAAAGTCCTGCTTTAGCACTAGCCAATTTAAATAACATTCTTCTACATGGTACAGCAAAAGACCTACTAAAAGAAATCGTCTATATCCAGACAAAATATTTTGGAAGTGAAACCCACTTACAAGATGAATTAGCTGTAAACCAACTTCGTAACAATTCTGCACATGGCAACCTTTCACTACACACATACAAAAAAGAAATACTAAAATTTGAAAGTACTTCAGCTGAAGTACCAAACCACGTGTGTGTATGTTGCCGCAGAACTTTTTATAAAAGTAACACAAAAACTGTAGACCTATCTTACAAAATAGAAGACAATTAAGAATCTAAATGGTTTGAATTAGCTCTCTACCTTATAGCAGAAAACAAATACAAAATAACTGACCCCATAATACTTTGCAGTTACTGCACTGCAAAACTAGACAACAACCAAACTCCTTCACGTGCTATCACAAATAACTTGGAATTATATCCACTACCAAAAACCCTTCAACAACTTAATTTATATGAGAGCATCATAATGCAAACAGTGCACCCATTTAAAGCAATAATACGCCTTCAACCAAAAACTGCAAAATTACCTCCTTCTGAATTAGTGAAAGGTATTCGTGGAAAAGTAGTGTATTTACCATTAGATCTAAAAGAAAATGTGCACACTCTAGGAGTGCAATGTCTAATGCAACAATCTTTAATTATCTTGGTAAAGGGAGTACCTACAAAAGACAAATAAATTTGGCAACAACTGGTATATTTACATAAAGTTAGAGACGCCCTGCAATATCTTAAAGAGAATAATGAATATTACAAATACATTAATATTGAAGAAAACATGAAAGATACAACTGAAATAATTCAAGAGACACAAGAAGCTGGTCAATTTGAGCTCCTAGATCCTGCTACAATATCAAACACTTTAGACCTTTATATAATTCATCCATTGCACTCTAATGACACCATAGCAGATGCACTGGAAACGTACCAAATGCGTCAAACAAAAGGATCACCAATCAGCATATGGGAAAAACGTATAGAAGCACGTGCTTTTCCTCTACTCTTTCCGACTGGCAAGGGAGGAAGATACGATGATATACCTATTCAAATATCAGCATCAGAATATCGCTCATTACGAATGTATTCTGAAGATCTCAGATTTCGACAAAATGTGGAATACATATTCCACCTACTCTTTGAAAGTGAACTAGCAACTTTATGTTACGGAGTTGCACACATATTAAAATCAGGATCACACTTTCAAAATATGACAGCTACACAATTATTACAAAAAGTTCAACAAAAAGATGAGGTTTTACAAGCAAATCTTACAAATCTATTAGCAAATATGCGTGGTACTAAAGAGTACTGGTTTCAACGTCATGGAGATGTACATTGTATAATCAGAAACCTTGGCCCACCCACTTGGTTTGTTACATTAAGTTGTGCAGAATATGCATGGGAAGATTTACATGCTTTCCTACGCATATCAAACGAAAACTAAACAAACATAGATATACTAACACCTGGAGAACTTTGTTTTCAGGATCCTGTTAATGTTTCAAGATATTTTCACCATCGCTTCATTGCTATGCTGCATTTTATTTGTAACAAAACTGTTCCTCCCCTTGGAGAAGTGCAACACTTCTTTTGGAGAAAAGAATACCAAGCCAGAGGAGCACCACATGTCCACATGCTTTTATGGATTTAAGATGCTCCTAAATTTGGTCAAGACAGTGATGCCACTGTTTTACAGTTTATTGAAAAATATGTCACTTGTGAGTTTCCATCAGAATCCACAAATAGTGATCTTCATGCAAAAATGTTACAATTCCAAAGACAAAAATGTGGCAAATATTGTTGTCGCAAATACAAAAACAAAGGGAAATACTACACCAAATGCCGATTTGGTTTCCCTAGACAAGTTACAAATACAGGTCAAGTGAACAACCTCATGTCTTCAGTTAGACATAGTGTTGAAGGTAAGTCACCTAAAAATACATATTGCATAAAAAGAAAAGAAGAAGAAAAATATATCAATGATTATAATGCAATCATTGCCCACTTATGGAATGCAAACATAGATGTGCATTACATTGCAGACAATTCTACTGCAGTTGCACGATATGTCACAGCATAGTTAACCAAATCAGAAAAGACAGAGCTCCAAGACCTCTGGAATGACCTGTCATCAGATAAAACAGTGTCTCAGAAATTATACAGCTTGGGCATAAAAATGCTGTCCCATAGAGAATGTGGATCCTATGAAGCAGCTGATTGATTAACTGGTACTGCATTGTATGGTAAATCTGCAAATATAGTATGGCTAAGTCTTGGTCCAGCTAAATCTAGAAAAAAGAGTTCTAAAATCATACGAAGATATAGAAACAATAGCCAAACATGATCCCAACAGCCAAGACATTTTAAAAAACAATTTATTGGACACATACTACCCAAACAGGAGTACCACTTTGGAAACCATGTGTCTATACCACATAGCCCAAAACTACACATACAAAAATAATATAAAACCTGATGAACAAAACCGTAGATACAAAGTGACAAACTGTGAAGGCAGCTTAGTAAAACTCACCAAACCAAATGTAATTAATCATATCAAATTGTCATTAAAGACTCCTCAACATAAAGAAGTATTTATTTTTATTTTATTTTATTTTGCATTTTTAAAGCGCTCACACAGCCTGCAGGCATCGAGGCGCTGTTACAGGAATTGTTTGTTTTTTCAGTTGCGTAATTGTTTTTTTTTTTGTCTTAGTTGCGTATTTATAATGCGCTTAAACACCCAGAGGTTTCTAAGCGCGGACCCAGGGATCGAACCTGTGTTGCTTCGTGTCATCTTGCTTCCAAGGCGCGCACGTTGCCGTTAAGCTATCCTCCTGGGCGTTAAGCTATCCTCCTGGATATTACATGTCGTAATATTGTATATTACATGTCCCTGCTACAACTCTTTAAACCATGGAGAAAAGAAGAAGAAATACTAGATAACTATGACTCATATGAAGACGCTTTCAAAGCAAATGAAATCAGTATAACTGATGTAAACTTTGCACAGTACAAAACAATGTTGCACAATGAACAGCAACACGAAGAAGAATTCCAGGCCCAACTAGATAAGGACACTCCTGACAGTAGTCAACCTTCTGTCACAGGAAGCCAAGAACCACTGGGAGACCCACTAAAAACAAATGGGGCAGAATTAGCTATGATAGAAGGAGAAAACACCATGTGTCAGTATGAAGATAAAGAAGACTTAACTATACTACAATCAAAGCTAAACAATGAGCAACATAGCATTTTTCAAGAAGTAACAAAAGAAATTGCACATGGTGTACAACATGAAAACAAAGAATGCACTTGTCAAAATTACAAACCTATACTATTGTATGTCAGTAGTGAAGCTGGTTCTGGCAAAACATTCCTAATCAAAATCATCAGTAAGTTCCTTCAACAATTGACAAACAACAAACTGTCAGCTGTTGTCACTGCACCCACAGGTTTAGCTGCCTACAACATAGGTGGTGTCACTTTACACCGATTACTACTCCTGCCAGTAAAACACCAACACAAATTAGATTATTACAAACTTTCTGCAGAAGCTGCAATGGAACTACGCACAGTATTGAAACAAATGAAAATGCTACTAATAGATGAAGTGAGCATGGTGTCCAACCTAATGTTGGCTTTGATTCACCTCAGATTACAAGAAGTACTCAAAACAAACTATGAAGAGCTCTTTGCAGGAAAACACATTATTGTTTTCGGAGATCTTCTTCAATTGACACCAGTAAAAGGTGAGCCTATTTTTAAAACATTAGGACACAAACTCTGCCGTAAAACTGTTGGCAGCATAGGAAATGTCAACCTTTGGCAACATTTCCAATACAGAGAATTAACAGAAAACATGTGCCAATCTGCAGATCTCACTTATGCCAACATCTTAAAAAGTATCAGAGTTGGTATACTTTCTAAAGAAGCAGAAGCAATATTGAAAACCCGGCACATTCATGCACCGTATGGTGATAATGCGTGTGCTACAGATGTTATGGAACAATTAGCCCACAAAAATGTCAATTGTATGGCCTTAATGCCAACTCTTGCAAGCTGTTTCAAATTCAATGAAATAATGTTAAGTAAAGAAATGCAACCAATAATGGAAATTAGCGCCACAGACAAACTAGATGTACATGGAATGACGCTACCCATGTGTGACCAAGCCACAACAAGACTAAATAGTTTAGAAAAATCAATCTCAAGCACAGCAGGCTTGGAAAAGATATTAAAATTATCCTTAAATTGCAGAGTAATGCTGAAACGTAACCTTGACGTGGAACAAGGACTAGTTAATGGAGCACTGGGTACAGTTGTTGGCTTTCAAACATACCCAAGTGACAACAAAATTCAGTTTGTCAATATTCTCTTTGACGAACTTTCAGAAGTAAAAAGAATAGGATGCTCAACAGCTTGATTCCTTCTCTTCAAAGACATGTATGTACGCAGAGAACAATTTTCTCTAACTCTTGCATACGCAGTCACCATTCATAAATCACAAGGTCTTACCCTAGACAAAGCAATGATAGACATTGGTAACACAGTCTTTAAAGAAGGCATGAGCTACGTAACACTATCACGCGTATGTACACTTGACAGTCTATTTCTAATGAACTTTGATGCAAGTAAAATAAACACTGATATTCCTTGCATTTTAGAATACAATAGACTTCGTTCACTATGCACTCCCCATCTAAACACATATTCTGTTCCACAAAAAGTAAAACATTATAAAAGAAAAATAAATCAAACAGAAAAGCAACAGGATGTCACTGCAAATCCTCCAAAGAGAGTAAAAGTAAGTAATACTTCATCAAGTGCCACAAGCAAAAAAGAATCAATAAGGGAAAGTAAACCAGGTACTTCTTCAAAGAAGGAAGACAAACTACAAAAAAAGCAGTCAGATACAGAACTACCTGGTCCATTTAAACTCTCAAATATAGTTGGTGTAAGTTGCTACGCAAATGTAGCAATGAATATTCTATTTCAATTACCACCAATTGTTGAGAACATTTACTTACACAGTACAGACCCATTGTGTTTGCAAATGTTAGTACTTCACAGAAATGCAGCAAACAATCCTGACAACATGTATAGTGTTTATGGAATAAGACAACAATTGGACTACTGTGCTGGAATGGTGAAATTCACTATAAACTCACATTAAGATCCACAAGAATTTCTAATGTACTTACTATTAGTACTGGAAAACAAAAACATACCTATAAATGAAATCTTCCAGATTTCATACATGTGGAAACATACATGTACTCTCTGCAACAATGTGACACAAGAACAAATCCCCAATGAACGCTTTGTGTATATATCAATACCTAATTGTGAATCCGTTCCATTTCAGCAACTTGTACAAAATGCAAACCATGGTAGATTATGTTCGACCTGCAATTCAGATAATCGCTCCACGTTAGTAATACAAACACATAGTAAATACGTAATACTAATGCTTCTACTTTATAATGCAGATGGTACCAAAAACAACTGCAAGCTGACTGGATTCACACATAGTCAAATATCACTTGGTAGGAAAACCTTCACAACAATAGGTATAATCTACCACGCAGGAGCCACAACCAATTCAGGGCACTAAACTGCATATATAAAAGAGAAATGTGGATGGTTTGAATGTAATGATAGTACCATTACTCTAAAGCAGAGATTACCAGCAAATCTTACAAACGCTTATTTAATGTTCGTAAAACCAAAATTTGATAACTAAACTGTACTTAAACCTTAAGTACACTTGTAGTAAAAAAATATCAACTGTCACAATATTCCAAAAGCTATCTAACTGCCCAAAGATGCTACAAAAACTAATCAGATAAATTAATACCACTCAAATAGAGAAAAAAACAGACAGTTAGAATACACCAATTGGTATCTAACTGTCCCAAAATTTAGAAATATCCAAACAGATGAATCAATATCACAAAATTATATAAAAAAATAAACAGTTAGAATACGCCTACTGGTAGCTAACTGCTCCAAAATTTTACAATATCCAAACAAATTCCTAATATCGTACTGCTCCCAAAAACTGGAACAATCCAATGTATAAAGCATTAGCCAGAAACAACAAGTAACCACTGAAAACAAACAAACAAATAAACTGTAGCATAACACAAAAAGTTTTTTTTAATCCAACATGGATTTTTTTTTCTCCCACAGACCCAATGATTTTAGCAACAAACACAGAAACTGACTAAATTGCACAGTACTCTGGTTTGTCATCTACTAAATATGAGGGTAAAAAAAAAGAAGAAAATGTTGATTGTACATGCACCCAACATTCTATACCCTGGCCACAACCACCGCAGCATATCACACCCATAGATTCAAGCATTGCAACCATTTTAATGTCCGCGGACACAAGGGAGTTCCTAGAACACATTCAACTTGCCAGAGGACGATACGGACAGCGTCCTCAGGACACCCCCATTTTCTTTATGTACGAACATTTCAGGACACTGCGAGTGTTCTTAGAACACTTTCAGCTTGACAACGAACAATACAGACAACTTCTTCAGGACACTCCCTGCGAACATTCCAGGACACCCCGAGTCTTCTTAGAACACTTTCAACTTGACACCAAATCCATTCTGCTTATTTACGAACATTTCACAACAGCGGTGTTGTCCGCATACAAATCGAACACAACAAAAGCGTCTAGCACATATAAAAAATTCAATATTGCACCTATCTCATACTCCCCCACCCTCCCCAAACACTCTTACACACCAACACACTCCACTAAATACAATTTTTAAACCAAGTTTCACCTCGCTGTCCGCGGTCGTCCGCGAATGCAAGTTGTCGGGCACCACCAAAAATCTGACGCGCTCCACGCCCCACACCGTCCAATCAGCGAACACATCAGATGTCCGCGGACATCGCGCAAGCTGCTCAGCCAATCAGGGCACTGTCCGCGGAGCGAACCGGGAAGTCCGTCCGCGAAGCGAACGGAGATATCACTAATTTTTTTGCCTTACATTTTGGTCATTTTAAAAAAAACTACTGGACCGATTTACACCAAATTTACAAAAGCACGCTTTCAGGACCAAGCCCCTGCCTCAAATTTGGTGTAAATCCGTCCAGCGGTTTGGGCTGTAGGCGTGCGCAAAGTTTTTTCCATTATGTCTATGGGAAAAAACAAATGTTTTGGGACCCCCCCTATAACTTTGCCCCCCCTGGACCAAACCTCTCCAAACTTAGCAAAATAATTCAGAGTGGGCCATATACTTTTTTTTCAAAGTTTGGTGAGGATTCGTCCAGAGGGAGCAAAGTTATAAGCCACCCAAAAAGTGCTCTTCCTATGGAAACACCAACTTAACCATAACTACATGGACGCTACAGCGTCCATGTAATATATTTATTACACATGGCGACAATGCTAGGGATGTTTGACGGCAAGGCGAAAACCATAATTTCGGTAGATGCTAGCAAGATCGATCTAGGGGGAGTATTCCAGCAACTTCAAGACAAAGGTTTAGTCACAATCGCGTTTGCATCAAGAATTTTGAGGGGTGCAGAACTAAACTACTCCACGATATAGAGAGAAGCTTTGGGAGTGAAATGGATTTTGAAGCACTTTAGGAATTTGGTGTGGGGGCTGCCCATTCTCCTCAAAACTGATCATAAGCCACTAGTACGTGTGCTACAATCCAAGACTCCACATCTGATATCACCAAGGATTAGACGTTGGATTTTACACATAATGAAATACAACATTTTCATATGCTATACTCCGGGCAAACTAAATCTAGTTGCTGACTGTTTCTCCAGGTTGCCATGGGATTGTGAAAATGCAAACATGGAGTCAAGGAAGGAGTCTGAGCATAATGACATTATAGCCACCATAAACCCAAGAATAACAAAAGAAGAGTGGAGGAATTTGGCTTAAATTGACCCAGAGCAAGTGAGTCTCAGAGAAGCCATTAACAAGGATTGGGATGACTATGATCAAAGCTTGGGAGCCTACGCTCAAATAAAAGATGAGATATCAATGGACTTGACACACATTTATAGAGGAGATCGAGTCATCCTTCCCACAAGCTGAGAGAAAAGATATTCACATTGGCCCATGAGGGACATTTGGGCAGGAGTTTAACAAGGAGAAGAGTGAGGAGTAATTACTGGTGACCAGGAATGTGACCAGACATGGAAGAAAGTGTCAGGAACTGTACTGCATGTGCAGCAAGTGATAAAGTGACAAATGTGAGGAAAATACCTTTACAACCAGTGGAGATTCCCAATAGAGTGGGGTTGAAGCTGGCGATAGATATCATGGGACCGTATGAAAATCTGGATGGATGTTGTTAAAATATATATTGTGGTTCTAATAGACTACACCTCAAAGTGGGTTGAGTGGGGAGTGGTGGAAGGGAATGCCACCACTGAGAAAATTATGAGTTTTTTTTAACGCGATTTCAATAGAGAAGGTGACCCTAAATCTTCCACAGTGTGTAATAATAGCTTAAGTGGGCAAATCATGGGAATGCAGTAATGTGAGCCATGGTGAGAGACATGCATTATTATTATCGAATACAAATGGTACAAGTGGGTCTAATGTGCGAGCTATGGGTACCGCACAATAGTTGCTGCTTGTTTTCTTCCGTCAAATTTTGTTTGATAACACATTTTTAACGTGCCAACACTGCAGCAGGACGGAGTGCATACAGAATATTAATACATTTCTAGTGTTATTCAGGCCAGTGGATAACCTACGATGCAGGATTAGTGGATTTGTTTCCTTAATCATGTGAACACTAATGACCAAGGACAAAACTATGACACAGTTAACGATAAAGCATGTATTCAAACCCAAAGGATACCATAATTAGAAAGTTGCATTTTTTCTAAAAAAAATAGCCAACCTAAAAGAGAATGAAGCAAGTAATCACAGATAGAATTATAGATTAGTGATCCATAACAAATACATCTACTACAAGCATGTCAAAGTGGGAGAGATTAGCATCTTCAATTCAGCCAACTCTAAATAGTACCAAGCAAGCCACGTTTTCACAATATATAACCATAGGAATATATTGCAATGTGAGTAGCATTTTCTTCTCTTTGCAATAATTGCAGGCATTTGCGTAATCGATTGAGGGTGGTCTCATTACCATTTAATTTTCGTAAATTCAGCTTCTATTTCACTACGTTTTATGGATTAGCAGCGCTATACATTGCAGGACTACACATACCAACAAGTTATTACTAAATTACTCAGTCCATGATAATGAAGCAAACAACCAAACGGTCCTGGATAGGAGGACAATGAATCTGCTCGTGTACTAATAGACAATATACACATTATGACGAGTAGTCTATTAGAAGAGATGAAACTTCTAATAATTGGTGATGAATGAACGGTACATCAAGATACAGAATGATGTCTAAATGACACAAATTTAGGAGCAAGCTTTTAATGCCATGTTAGCATTTTATGCAGTCTTCATCTGTGTTCTAATATTTGTTTATTTTCTTGTATCACCATGTTTTCTTTTTTCTTCGTTTTTTTCTTGTTACCTAACACAACCTTGGCCCAACCCCTCTAATCTCTATCTCTATTCTGAAAATATCCAATGTATATTTAATGGACAATTCATTTTCCTTGTAACAACGTGTGTGCTATATGTATGGTTATTGTATTAATGGCTTACACTGATTTATGTAACTTTATGTGACTATATGTCTCCATATGAACAGTTTTAATTGCGTTTTTTATGTACAGTAAGCATTAGTCCAGTTCTGAAGAAGGCCACAGGCCGAAGCATATGTCAAGCACTGGACACCTGTTATTATCTAATATTCTTCAATTGGAAATTTTGACCAGTGAATAAAAGCATATACATAAACTGGCGCATACAGCGTGGTATCAGCTATGTTCACTGATTATAACGAGAGTGCAATGGTTTAACTCTTTTGCTCGCACACGCTGCAACAGAGGGTGGCAATTATACTACGTGGTCTTACTTCAATATACTGATTATGTTGTGCTAAAATCCTTCTAAACATCCCACAACTGCTTCTATCTTTCTCATTAAGAGGATCCCGGTGCAGACAGAACATAAAATGGCGGAATATCTTTTATCTAGAGACGAAGATGGCGACAAATTATTCATGCTTAGAGGCAGCACTGATCATGCTTTTAGACCACAATTAGCATCAGAGAAGACTATGCTTCAAATTCATTCTGAGGCCGATTCATGGAATTAATGTGTGCTGAAAATTCCCGCGCAAGCGTGCGAAAGCGTGCGAATCGCAGCGCAAGTGGGAAAATCGCAGCGAAACCCGCGCACAGCAATTCATGGAAGTCTGTGCGCGTGTCAATCCCTGGATGTGCGCTAAAATCCTGCGTGGCGCACGCTGACGCACACGTCTCCAAACAGCGTGCGCTAAGCGCACAGCGAAAGCGCACATAGCGCAGCGCACACAACTAAAGTAGGCGGAACAGGGGGCGTAACACGCGGAATGGGGAACAACACGTGAAAATGTGGGCGTCACGGGGGAAGTACAGGAGCCAATTGCGCAGAATGTCCACACGCGCATCTACAACACGTATTCAAGGAATCGAACGGGGCCAATGCGTGTGCCAAAAAAGACGCGCTAATCCGGAAACACATACGTCAGCAGGAAGCAGGCGTACATGGACCCGCAAACAACAAACAAGCTCAGACGCCAAGATGAATATACCGTTCCTCGCAGCAGTGGTCGTGGGAAACCGCAGGAGGAGGAGGAGGATAGTCAGGCCCAGAATTTTTTCACCCAGAACCAGCCTTTTTGGGATGCCTGATGACCTCACATCACCCACCCTGTGCTCCCAAGCACTGAGCCCCTTGGAAAAGCTGCTCAATGTACTGCATTTCTTGGCCACTGGTTCATTCCAGCGAACAACTGCCATAGTGGGGGGGGGGTCTCACAGGCCACGCAGTCATGCTGCCTGCACCAGGTGTTGGCCATCATGACTGCACGCCCATCAGTCCGCAGGCACATATACCTGCCCAGAACACCTGCAGAAAGGTAGGCTGTCATCCAGGATTTTTATGGGGTGGCACACTTCCCCAAAGTGCTAGGTACCATTGACTGCACCCATGTGGCTCTACGTCCTCCCAGGGCAACTGAGCACATCTACAGACACTGCAAGCACCAGCATTCCATCAACGTGCAGGTAGTATGTGATGCCAAGGGAATCATCACCTCAATATATGCCAACTATCCAGGGTCCACCCATGACAGTTTAATTTACAGAATGTCAACCCTAAACCGGGACCTAGAAGCTGGGCAGCATGATGATACATGGCTGCTTGGTGAGTATAAATGCCCCTTCACATGCATGCATGTCAGATACTGAGTAATGTCACAACCCCACTAATGATACCCATCATCACCCCCCCAGGAGACAGTGCCTACCCACTGAGCACCCACATGATGACGCCAATCCGGAACCCCACCACACCACTCAAGGTAAGATACAACACAGCCCATGTTGCAACCCGGGGCATAGTGGAGCGCACATTCAGAGTGCTCAAGTCACGCTTTCGCTCCCTTGACAGCTTTGCCATTGTGGGAGAACTGCTGTCGGTCTCTTCACCCTGTGTTGCTGCATCAGGAGGTGGTGGCACTATGGGAGGCAGCACACGCAAAGCCATGGTATGGTCCTCCATGGCAGCAAGCATGCGGGCCTGGAAGGTCTGATTCTGGAGGATTAAAGTGCGGAGATCCCCATGCAGCACGTCACGGGTTGCCTGCACTTCTGCACGCATGGCTTTGCGGGATGCCCGGATCTCCTCACGTGTTGCCTGCAGCTCAGCTGAGAGCAAACGTGTGAGCTGCTCCAGCTGCTGTTCTGCCCTATCATTTAGGGAAGCCTCAAGTTCAAGCAGACTCTGCCTGAGGTTATGGAGTTCCACCCTCAGGGCTTCCCTGTGGCCCTGTGACTCTATTGATATGGATTTGCGCAGAGTCTCCAGTGCCGCCCGTCGGTCCCTGTTGGATGCCAACATGCCTTCCCTGTGTGATTGGCAAATGGAGTCTGTTGCCTGCTGTTGTTGCTCCATCTGCCTTTCAGGGGGGATAATGGAAGTGGCCACCCTCTCCATTGCCTGAGCCATCATTTCTACTGATGCTGCCTGTTGGGTTGCCATACCGTACATGGAGTTTTCCCATACAGTATTGCCTGGTGGCGCACGGCCACCACGTCGGCCAAACACCTGTTTGGGGCAAGGCGATCTGCACCTTGCTGTGCTGGCACTGCCTGAGGCTGCAGGACTGCATTCCCCCTCTGATCTGCTGGCCCAGGAACAGGATCAGATGCTGTCGAGTGTGACAAAGGCGGACCTACCAACACTGACATCCCCATAGAGGGTTCTACCCCGGGTCCAGGTGGGTTGGACAGAACAGAATCCCTGCAAAAAGCACTGACCTGCGACAGCACATAAGTCTCATAATCCGACTCAGCACCTGAATTGAGGTCTGGGGAGCTGCACCCAGAGGCACCCCTCGACAGTATGGTCTGCAGTACCAAAGTGTTTTCACCCACCACCACACCACGTCCCCCACTGGTGGCCGGTCGTGGCTGGGAATCCTCCTGGGTTTGCACCATCTCCTGAACCTCACCAGCATCAAGTGCGTTGTCACCTGCAAAAACATGAAACACAAGAAATGGAAACAGGCATGAGCACCATAGCACACACATAGGCCTGACAAGACAGAGATCCTGTACATGGTTAACACATGTCCCACATGACCATAACCCTGGCATGCATGCACTGTCAATGATTCTGAAGGGAAGTCAAAAAGGCAGACAATGAGGACACCAAGATGGAGAAGCAACACATTTGCAGCATGTCGTGTAGCACTGGCATCACACATTAGCCTGTGAGTGGCATGTCCAATACACATACATGACACATGCCAGCACACAGATGTCATGTAGCATAGCCATGGTAAATTAGACAATTACAGCGATATGTCAGTGAATGAGTACAGTCACACATCCATGTCACATGGACATGATGAGGAAATTAATGCAGAATAGTGTTGCAAAATATGCATGTGCCGCACACAGCAACACATCCAGTGTACAATTAGACAGTGATTGTAGGCAGATGTACACATCAATGGTTGGTCACTTCAACATGACAGGAAACAACTATCGTGTTCCACATGCAAACAGGCCTTAAAAATAAATTTCAGCAGTCCAATACTCCTTCGCCCTGAATGGTTTAAACATTCACATAACCAGGTAACTAAAGTGGCACAATGTGGGGTGTGAAAAATGACAGAAGCATGTCACATATGTGGCATTAGGGAAGAAAAAAGCATATGAAAAATGGGATAATCTAAACAGTCAGCCTGAATGAACATAGAAAAAATCAGAATAATGTTGTTGCAAGATGATAGTTCAAGTGCAACAGCAGTAATGTGGGGCTATTTGGCTACTGTGTGCAGAAGGGATACTGTCATACCCAAATCAAAGGCACATGAATGGATTGGAGGAAGCACATGGGTGACCCATTACACTCAGGAGTACACACCCTCACCTGGCACTCAATCAGAACCCGTCACCCAAACAACATACACATGGATTACACACACATGCTAGGCACTCACCGGACAATGCCTCGTAATCAGGTAGCTCTCCCACGCCTTGGATCTGTTCCTCTGTGACAAAGGTCCCAGCAACAGACTCATGTTCAGTAAGTTTGTTGTTCTCTGGTGGAGACCCACCGCCAGTCACCAGAGTAGTGGCATGATTTGAGGCCAACGTGTTCTTTGCTCTGCGTTTCAGGTCATTCCACCGCTTGTAGCAATCATCAGCTGTGCGCCTCACAAATCCAAGGGCACTTATGCGGTCCGCGATGGTCTGCCAGTGTGCCCTAAGTTGACCAAGTGTGGTCTTGCACCCTGCAGTCACCACCATTTCGCGGCTATGTGCCGACACATAGGGCACAAGTGCATCAAGTTTGGGGTCATTAAAGCTAGGCTTCCTTGACGTGCCGGACTGTGTAGCCGTGTCTGGGGTCTCAGCCTGTAGTGCCAGAGCGCCCTTCTTCCTCTTCTTCAAAGGTGGAGCAGAGTCTTAGTGGATTGCGCCACTCTGGTCAGTAGGGGCAGAAGCACAGGTGGACTGGGTACTGGGAGTGTGCGAAGGCACAATGACCATAGGTCTTGGTGCAGGCATTGGCTGAAGTGTCAAGTTGGCAGGGGCAACGTCAGTTTGATGGACCAGGACTTACACTGTCCCGGCTGGGAGACTCAGAACTGGGGTGGATAGAGCTGCAGCTGCCCCTGCAGCCTCCCCACCCTGCCTACTTGGGGCAGCAGATGACATCGCTGCACCAGATCCACGTGGCCTGGTGACACCAACTTGCACCGGCACATGTGGCTTAGACTTGCTGACCTGGAAGTCAGTCTGGGAGTCATCCTGTGCCGGGTCAGGTGCCACAATGGGCTGGTCCAACAAGGGCTGAGCTGGGATGGTGTCAGCCACGTTTCCCTCAAACATGGGGGGTGGGGCATGGGTGTCCCTGATTGGTCCTCCACACATGGGGGTCTAGGGGCACCCTGCAAATCCTGGCCACGTCCCCTACCGCGCCCACCACGCCCACCTTTTGGAGGTCGGCCACTGTTGCCTCCCTTACCGCTTGGTCACCTCCCAACTATGGCACTGATGTTGTTGTGCGTATGGGAGTTGCAGTAAGCAATTGTCCTGGGCAATTGGGGGTGAAAGGAGTAGGGTACTAGATGGAATACGTACCCTAGTGCTCTAGCAAGGCTGTCTGTGACCCCTGGGTGAAGATGACGGGTCACGCAATGCACAGGCTCCCCAAAAACAAAAAGTAACATGCACGCAACCCTTCATAGACCACATGCATGGAAAAATGAACCCGCACTATGCTGTGGCACCCAGAAACACAAAAATAAGCGTGAGCGTAATACACGCAGCCGACAATGACCTCTGCAGGGATACGCGACACACGGGGTAAGCACAGTTGGTAAATTCGTGCGCGACTCACCGTATGCCTGGAAAAAGAACGTGAAAAAGACGCACGTGTGCGCGTTGGCAACACCCCCGCCAAAAGAAGAATTGTACGCTGTCTGAGGAAATAGGACAAAAAAAAAGTGAACGCTCTTTGAGGAAACAGGGCCAACCAAAAAATAGAACGCTGTCAGAGGTAACAGGGAGTACGAACTTGAAACACTGTGAAGTAATCGCGTGTGAACCAACAAGAAGTACAAAATTCACCCACTCGCTCTCCACGAAAAGCACGTACAAGTAAATGTCGTCCTACACGTACCTTTTAAACCGGCCCACACGTGCAACGTCACTTACGCGTGTACGCCCTAAGGCCCTTTCCTCCAATTACACGAGCTGACACTCTGACGTGCAGTTTTTGCACATGTACGATGAACATGCACCCGTGTTGATGGAAACGCCTGCGCGCATCACATCACTTAACTGCATAGGCCCTTTACTCGGATTACACGCATTCACACGCGAATGTGCAGTTTTTTCACGCGTGTAACGAGTGAAACGCCCGCATGAGTCACTTCACAGAAGCGCTTATGCGCTAAGGGCCTTTGGTCCAATGAAACTGCGTACGTGTGCTGACACGCATACGCGCAAAGGGCCTTTCCTCGAATTACACGCTGACGTGCATGATTTTCACGTGCCAAATCACTCCGTATCAAGCTGGCCACGCGACAACACACGGAAGACCACGCTCCTGCCCAGAAGGCCAAATTACTGCCCCCCAGAGCCTTGTGCATGCTCCCACCTGCCATCTGCAGCTGCCTGAATGCCTGCTGCCCTCGTGCCCTGCTATTTGCTGCCTGCATGTCAGCCAGGGGTGCAGTTGCTGTGACCACCCCTGCTGGAACCGAAGACTCCCGACTGGGATACCATCGCTCCATAGCCCAGCCCCAGGACCCAGTTGCCCACCCACTCCTGCCTCTGGGGTTGCCATGTCGGGCACAACAACATCTGGCACCACTGGCAACCCCCAGCCAGAGAGGCAGAGGGCCACCAGCTTCAGTGCAGGGAGGTTGGTGTCCTCGTGGGGCAAGTCCTGGGGCAGTATGATGCCCTCTTTGGAAGTTCGCGCGCCGACAATGAAGGACGGACCAGGATCTGGATGGACATCGTGACTGCCATCAACGCGGAGAGGGTGGCAGTCCGCAATTTACAACATGTCAAAAAGCGCTGGGAGGACTTCAGGTCCAGGACCCTCAACAAGGCCCGGCGCCTCTTGAAGGCAGCGGATACCAAGGGGAGCCGGGGCCACCTGTCCGACCACCAAATGAGGGTCCTGGAACACATATGACCAGCGCTCCACGTCCAGGTCCTTGAGAGGCAGACCCGCCTGGAGTCGGGTGGTAAGTGTACATGCATACTGATTGGACGCTGTGCGTGTGGTGGTGTGCCAGTAGTGTGCAGGTTGCACATGTGTTTTCGTAGGGCCATATAGGGATGTGTATGAACAGGGGCGTGAGACTGCCACATGTGGTCCTCTTAGGTGTGAGACACATCGATGGTGTATGTGTTGGTAAGCATGCTGTGCAAATGCAGATGTGGGAGCACACATGTTTGATTTTCTGTGTATGTACGTTGGCATGGTTGTGGTGTCACACATGGATGGTGGTTCCTGTTGCATGTATCTGCACTGTGTACATGTGCATGTGTGTGTATTTGACAAGTGTGCAACTGTGATGCAACATGGATGCACGTGACACTGATATGTAGAAGGCTAAATGCCAGATGTGACATGTATGGCGATTGCATCACTGCAACATTTGGAGGAGATGTAGACATGCATGTAAGTGTGGTGGCGTGTGTGCATGTCTAGTGCACTCCCTGTGTTTCATGTGATGTCAGGCTCACCTTCGGCTGTTCATGCTGTTGTATGTGTATGGATGGTGCTGCCTGGTGCAATATTGCTGTGGAAATGCTCATGTGTGTGAGTTGAAATGGCATGTGTGTCGTGGAGTGTGATGCCATGTCTGAAGTTTGACACTGCCACTCATGTGCAACTGTCATGTGTGTACAGTCCATTGTACAGTGCCCTGATGTCTGTGTTTTATCTCTCCCTGTCTGCAGCGTCAACTGATGAAGAGGGCAGAGAGGGTGCTGTGGAGCACAGCATTAGGGATCGCACTACCAGCCGGAGACACAAGGCCCGGCTCCCTTCCTAGATTGTTATCTCGTCGGGGAGTGAGGCGTCTGGTGCCGCGTCCCAGGCCGCAGCTACCGAGGGTAGGTCCAAGAGGCGGAGGTCGAAGGTGGACTCGGCAGCAGAAGGGGCAGCTGAGACCCCACAGGGTCCAACGGAGGAAGATGGCTCGGAGTCATCCAGGTTGGTGGGGGGTTTGGTGGAGGAGGAGGCTGCGGAAGGGACACACACGGGGTCTGGAGGTGGGGATTCCACTGCTGCTAGTGGTGCAGTGCAGGGGCAGGGACAGGAGGCAGCACAGGCCGCAGCGGAGGTGCCTGTGTGCAATCCTGTCCTTGATCCTGTCACTGCATCATCTGGCACCAGCAGGGATGCCTAACGTCCAGACCCGTTTTCAGGGAGGGGATGTGCACACAACAACTGGCCTTCCTCTCCCTGCGGACGTGGCTATCCGGGACTGTGTTGAGCCTGTCCTGGCCGGGATAGTGTTGCGTCAACGGGGCATGTGAGGTGACCTGCAGTCTTTTCGTGAAGAGACTGCACGTCATCTCGGATGCCTCTTTGACCACGTTGACCTGCTGGGACGGGTCACTGGTGCTGGATTCCTCTGTGTGCTGGACCTTCTTGCAACCCCCTCCACACCTGAACCCCCTACGCACCAGTCGTCCTCCATGCCATCTTACCACCCATGTATCACCTGGGTACCCTGTGGAGCTGCCTCTGACCCAGAGGCCAGGCTGGTGGAGGACACATCCCTGCCACAGTCAGGAGTCGGACGTTCAGCAGAGGTGGCCACCACGACAACTGCTCCCCAGCCATAGGAGGACGTGCAGGCAGCAAGAGCCAGGGCGCAGGCACAGGCAGAGCAGCAGCAGCAACATGGTGGGAGCAATGATGGCTCGGGGCCTTCAACATCGGAGAGGCAGGCATCGGCCAGAGGGCAGGAGGACCCAGGATTTCAAGTGTCTTCCATGTGGCAGCGGTTGGGCCACGCCATAGATACGGAGCGGCAGCGGGCGGAAGAGGCACGGCTCACAATGGTCAGGGCAGAGAACTCCATGTGGAGGGACTGAGGCGGGCCGAGTGCCTCGAGGCAATTCGCAGGGAGTTGGAGGTGAACATGTCGTCATCCCTGCGAACCCTCGGGGCCATGGAAGAGGACCGCCTCCAGGACATTGAGCGGGAGTTCGATGATGCCCTGGCCTGGGTCATCAAAAAGTGAGCCGTCAGACTAGCCCGCTGCCATTGTAAATAGTTTTTAGAGTTAGGTTTCCTTTTCCTTTTTCTTTGATTTGTGGTGAATGGACTATGCCACACACATTTGTATATAGTTTTTTTATTAGGTAGTTTATTAGGTAGGTTTCATTTCTTTCGTTGGGTTCATGGACCCTTGACAATGGATTGTACATAGTTGGACAATGGATTATTTTGACCTTTTTCATTTGATTTCACCATAGATCAATGGATTTTTCTTTATACGTTTCCTTTGGATTTGCGTTGTTGGAGGGAGAGTTTGGACTATTTTTTTTCGGATTTGTTTGGATTGGTTATACTTTTCATTTACTCATCTTTTGCACATGCTTTTCATTTCATGTTTGCTGTTTTTTTATGCTTTCATGTCATTGATTTTTTCTGGTACATCATATTTTAGTTCCATGTGTGGGATTCACTCATTGAGTTGATGCATGTGAAAATGTGGGTTTACACAATCAATGCCAACCAGTGTGTGTGTGTGTGACGGACATGTGTTGATGTACATAGTTGACTATTGGTTTGTGTCTTGAGATAGGCATGTCAGTGTGGGGTTTATTGGGAAATCATTGTGTCTCAAGAATGGGGTGGCGTGCTGTGGTATTTTGGTGTAGAAGTGGGACATTCTTGTGCATCTGTATTTCATGTAGGAGGAGGACATGAGTGGGGGCCTGCTGGCAGGTGCCCCTGACTGATGGGGGGTGGTGGTGCTGGGGGACATGAGTGGGGGCCTGCTGCCAAGTGCCCCTGACTGCTGGGGGGTGGGGGTGCTGGGGGACATGAGTGGGGGCCTGCTGCCAAGTGCCCCTGACTGCTTGGGGGTGGGGGTGCTGGGGGACATGAGTGGGACATGAGTGGGGGCCTGCTGGCAGGTGTCCCTGACTGCTGGGGGGTGGGTGTGCTGGGGGACATGAGTGGGGGCCTGCTGGCAGGTGCCCCTGACTGCTGGGGGGTGGGGGTGCTGGGGGACATGAGTGGGGGACTGCTGGCAGGTGCCCCTGACTGCTGGGGGGTGGGGGTGCTGGGGGACATGAGTGGGTGCCTGCTGGCGGGTGCCCCTGACTGCTGGGGGGTGGGGGTGCTGGTGGACATGAGTGAGGGACTGCTGCCAGGTGCCCCTGACTGCTGGGGGGTGGGGGTGCTGGGGGACATGTGTGGGACATGAGTGGGGGCCTGCTGGCAGGTGCCCCTGACTGCTGAAGGTGGGGGTGCTGGTGGACATGAGAAGGGGCCTGCAGGCAGGTGCCCCTGACTGCTGGGGGTGGGGGTGCTGGGGGACATGAGTGGGGGCCTGCTGGCAGGTGCCCCTGACTGCTATGGGTGGGGGTGCTGGGGGACATGAGTGGGGGCCTGCTGGCAAGTGCCCCTGACTGCTTGGGGGTGGGGGTGCTGGGGGACATGAGTGGGACATGAGTGGGGGCCTGCTGGCAGGTGTCCCTGACTGCTGGGGGGTGAGTGTGCTGGGGGACATGAGTGGGGGCCTGCTGGCAGGTGCCCCTGACTGCTGGGGGGTGGGGGTGCTGGGGGACATGAGTGGGGGCCTGCTGGCAGGTGCCCCTGACTAGTGGGGCGTGGGTGTGCTGGGGGACATGAGTGGGGGCCTGCTGGCAGGTGCCCCTGACTGCAGGGGCGTGGGGGTTCTGGGGGACATAAGTGGTACATGAGTGGGTGCCTGCTGGCAGGTGCCCCTGACTGCTGGGGAGTGGGCGTGCTGGTGGACATGAGTGGGGGACTGCTGGCAGGTGCCCCTGACTGCTGGGGGGTGGGGGTCCTGGGGAACATGAGTGGGACATGAGTGGGGGCCTGCTGGCAGGTGCCCCTGACTGCTGCGGGTGGGGCTGCTAGTGGACATGAGTGGGGGCCTGCTGGCAGGTGCCCCTGACTGCTGGGGGGTGGGGGTGCTGGGGGACATGAGTGGGACATGAGTGGGGGCCTGCTGGCAGGTGCCCCTGACTGCTGGGGGGTGGGGGTCCTGGGGGACATGAGTGGGGGCCTGCTGGCAGGTGCCCCTGACTGCTGGGGGGTGGGAGTGCTGGGGGACATGAGTGGGGGTCTGCTGGCAGGTGCCCCTGACTAGTGGGGCGTGGGTGTGCTGGGGGACATGAGTGGGGCCTGCTGGCAGGTGCCCCTGAATGCTGGGTGTGGGGGTGCTGGGGGACATGAGTGGGGGCCTGCTGGCAGGTGCCCCTGACTGCTGGGGGGTGGGGGTGCTGGGGGACATGAGTGGGGGCCTGCTGGCAGGTGCCCCTGACTGCTGGGGGGTAGGGGTGCTTGCGGACATGAGTGGGGGCCTGCTGGCAGGTGCCCCTGACTGCTGGGGGGTGGGGGTGCTGGGGGACATGAGTGGGACATGAGTGGGGGCCTGCTGGCAGGTGCCCCTGACTGCTGCGGGGTGGGGGTGCTGGGGGACATGAGTGGGGGCCTGCTGGCAGGTGCCCCTGACTGCTGGGGGGTGGGGTTGCTGGGGGGCATGAGTTGGTGATCACTAGTGCAAGGTGACATGTGGCCTGGCTGGGGGGCATGCCCATGGTGGATGGACTGGCTGCGGCATATGACCAGGGGTGCAGGGTAGTCCCCTGTGGTGTGGGCTGCCTGCAGGGGCCGTGGAGGGGGTAGAGGGGACACCTGGGAAGACCTACAGTGCTAATTCACATGTGGGACTCCACGCGCACCCCACTGGATACACATACCCCGCTCTGACAGCGTAATCGCTTGTGAAACTTCCTGCGCACCCTTGAAATACACGTACCATGCTCGCACTGGGCCAATCGCATGTGAAACTTCCCGTGCACCCTCGTAATACACATACCCCGCTCGCACTGGGCCAATCACGTGTGAAACATCCCGCGCACCCCAGTAATACACGTACCCCACTCGCACAGGGCCTATCGCATGTGAAAGTTCCTGTGCACCCCCGGAATACACATGCCCTGTTCCAATCGCATGTGAAAGTTCCCGCGCACCCCCGAAATACACGTACCCCACTCCCACACGGCCTATTGCATGTGAAACTTCCCGCGAACCCCAGTAATACACATACCCTGCTCCAATTGCATGTGAAACTTCCTGCGCACCCCAGTTATACACGTACCCGGCTCCAATCGCATGTGAAACTTCCCACGAACCCCAGTTATACACGTATCCCGCTCCAATCGCGTGTGAAACTTCCAGCGCACCCATGAAATACACATAGCCCGCTCCAATCGCGTGTGAAACTTCCCACAAACCCCTGAAATACACGTACCCCACTGGCACAGGGCCTATCGCGTGTGAAAGTTCCCACGCACCCCAGTAATGCACGTACCCCACTCGCACAGGGCCTATCGTGTGTGAAACTTCCCACGCACCCCCGAAATACACATACCCTGCTCCAATCGCGTGTGAAACTTCCCGCAAACCCCAGTTATACACATACCCCGCTCCAATCGTGTGTGAAACTTCCAGTGCATCCACGAAATACACGTACCCCACTCCAATCGCGTGTGAGACTCCCCGTGCAGCGGGGTACGTGTATTCGGAGGGGTGCGCAGGGAGTTTTACAGGCATTTTCGTGGTTGGGGGCATGTGCGCCATGTACAGGATTTGTGCGCTGTGCATGGCACACGGGGAGGGGTTGGGGGCGTAACTGGCGCTGCTGCAGGGTCGCTGCGCCACTCTGCGCCACGGCTGGTTTTGGAAGCTAAAATCCATGAATATGCTGTGCACGGAAATGGATTTTAGCGCATGCGGCTGGCACAGAAAGTCGCACACGCACACTGTGCGCCAGTCGCATGCGCCACTTGTGCGCGGAATTCTATGAATTACCCTGTAAATCGGAAATAGAATCTATTCGAGAGATCAATAATTATTGGGAGTTGGTCTCATTAAACCATTATATTCAACTCAACCAAATCCCAAGAGGCTTAAGAATTAAACATTTTCCGGATTTCCGGAACAAGAAAGACACCGACCTTGCCAATAAGTGGGAAGAGAACCTAAACACCAGTCCAAGGGTGAGGTTAGAGTTGCTGATAGAACACACAACCAGGGAACACCAAAGAACAGCAGAACTGATTGACATTCTCAAAAAAGAGATCGCTGATATCAAATCTGCGGAAGCGACCAAGGAAAAAAAACTACAGCAAAATGTATGAAATTATGAAGGAATACGAGGACGAGATAAAAATAAGGAAAATCAGAAAATATTATCGAGATGATCGTGATTACCAGGAAGACCATATATATAACTTCCAGACTAAATATGATTCCAAAGCATCAATTGGCTCAGGTGCAACTAACCCAAATATTTCTGCAACAAGCTCAGATGTTCAATCTGATCCGGAGCGCACTGCCATTACCTTTGCACCCAACAAGGGTTACAAGAATAAAATCAAAAGGTACAAAAAATGAAATAGAGCATTTCAGACCAAACAAGTCAGTTTTCGGATTCCATCCCCAATATCTACACCAATTCCACTTGTAGGAGCAGAGAAAGGAGGGGGGGCAAACGACCAAAAAAATCAGGAAACGAAGCAGAAATCAACAAACGGTTGACAAGGGCAACCATTAAAGTTCTGAGCAACCAACGCAACTAAATGATTTGGTTTCTAACCTATCGGACAGAGAAATTACAAAGGAAGAACACAATGTGCTTAGCAAGGGTTTCCCATTCGCACTGATTTCAACATTGGATCCAACTGAGATTCAGATTGACCTCTTCAAGTACACTCGAAAATTTAAATTGAAAAAATTCTTTGAAACCAGAATGGAGAATTGAAAGGAAAGACCTGAACCTTTAATTCCCTGTCATTTATCATTATTAGATAAGGAAAACACCTTTCTCCTACGTTCAATTCAAGAGTATGAGAGTTATGAAATGCAGAACCTTTTAAGCGAATTAAAAGTTAAACCCAACATTGACATGCGAGAATTAAGAACCAAATTTAAATTCACACCACATTTGGGTAAAGAAAATTTCATAAATACTTTCTCCAAAGCTGTAACAAAAGACATGAATGGATTGCGTAAATGTTTGAAATATGACAAGATGAAGAAATGCAACCATGGTAATCTAACCAAGACTGAAATTTCAGCTTTAAGGATACTCAAAGAAGATGCAGGAATTGTAATTAAGGAAGCCGTCAAAGGAGGCAATCTAGTCATGCAAAACGGTGAAGACTATATTCAGATGGCACAAAAACATATTGAGACCCTGGGTTACTATGACATTGCAACCTTGTCATTAAGGCCATAGAATATGTATAGAGAAATAGGTCAGCTTCCCACTTTCATCACTGCAAAATTGTAACAGAAATGCCACAACTTACACGTGAACATAACAAAATCATTTTCAACAATACCTATTATCAACAAAAGCAAGGAGTTGCCATGGGCAACAAATATGCCCCTGCCTTGGGGAATCTATTATGGCCATATTCGAAGACAGTCTCATGCATATTAACTCTCAATTTGCAGAGAACGTGTCCCTCTGGACAACTGTTATGATCTAATATTTTTTAATTGGAAACTTTGACCAGTGAATAAAAGCATATTTCTAAACTGGCACATACAGTGTGGTGGCATCTATTTTCACAGTATTTAAAAGAGTATACTCTGCTGGACCAGAAGCCAGTAAAGCTCTTGCCAGTAGGGAGTGATAGAGGTAGCTTTAGGTTGCCACAAAATAAGGCATACTACCTTGTTTGGGGTCATTTGGAGTCTGTGTAATTGTTAATGTAGCAGACCAGCATACAAGGCATTGCCGGAATTACTGTAAGAATTAAGCATGACAAGATGAAAACATTCCTGCAAGATAAAGTGAAAGACTTATTTCAATAGCCGAAGGGGACAGAAATGTACTCTAGAGACTTTGTTAATTTGTGATGCGAATGATACATCCTGATCCCATAAAATCCTCGATTTCTCACCTATGAGGTGTAGGAAGTGGGATGCCCAAAGGGTTGAGGGGGGTTGGGAGTGCAGTGAGGTTCCCTAAGCATCGATTTCAGGCCAAGAATGAATACCTCAATTTTATTGTGGTTGAGTTGTAAGCCATTCCTGGTCAGCCAGTCATACACCTTGGCTAGGCCTTCTGACTAGGGCCTAAATTTGTCAGAAGGCCAGATACTTTGACAAAGATTTGAATATCATCCACATATGAGTGGTATTGTAGCTGAAACCTTTGTAAGGTACTCATCAAGGGCTGCACATACACATTGAAAAGCAGTGGAGATAAAGGGGACCACTGGGGAACATCACAGCATAGCCCGATGGGTTCTGATGTAAATGGGCTAATACTTACCATCTGTTCTCTATCAGAGAGAAAACACTTGAAACAACTGAAAGTGAATTTGGACATCCCCACCAATTTTGGATGCAGTAATAATAGAATGGTATGATTCAACGGTTTATGGTCTTTCCATCACATTTTTTCCATCAAAAAATGTTCCATTGATTTCCCATACATAAAGTGCAAAGTACATTTGCATCGAAACCCTTTCATCGAATAAGATTTTGTTACATAAACATTTTACATTTTTTTGCATGGAAATTCAATGGAACATAACGTTACAGGGAGCTGTCCAATGCTAAAATCTATATTTTTAGCACTGGACAGCTCACTGTAACTTACTGTTTTTATTTTTTATTGGGGGGTCTCCCAACCCAAACCCCCATCAACCCCCCAGGGGTCCTGCCCCTCTAACCACCCACACCAACCCCCATGTACACAATTTAACCATTGTCCAATGCTAAAATCTTTAATGTATTTCAGCACTGGACAGCTCCCTGTAATTGGTGGTATTTATTGTTTATTGGTGGGGGATCCCCACACCCCCTAACCCCAAGGGAACCCTAACCCTAATTCCAACTCTTACCCTAACCCTAGCCCTAACCCTAATTCTAACCCTTGCCCTAACCCTAACTGTATTTCTAAACCTTGCCCTAGCCCTAATGCTTACCCTAACCCTTTCCCTAACCCTAACCCTTGCCCTTGCCCTAACCCAAATTCTAACGCGTGCCTAAAATCCACAGAAATCCATCAAAATGTGTTCAATGAATATATTTTTTGATGGAAAAGCAGTAAAATTAATACATTTCGATGAATAAACATTTGATGGAAATTAATTTGATGGAAAGGCCAGATACCTGATTCATCGTACTAAAAGCCACAGGGAATTCCAGCATGATTAGAAGGGACATCAGACCATTGTCTACCTTGGCCAAGATTTCATCCCAGACAGCCAGTAGGGCAGACTTCATGCCATGCTTCAGGCGAATGTCTGATTGAAAAAGGTCTAGGGTGTTATTTTTTCTCTATATACTCTTGGAATTGCAAGGTAACCATTTTTTCCAGGATCTTTGCAAGCCAGGAAGAGTTAGCAATGGGTTTGAAATTGTTCAACATAGAAGGTTCCAAGGTGTTTTTTTTAGAGGGGAATGATTAAAAACGTCTTTAACGAGCATGGTACTGTACCCTGGGAGAGGGACGGATTAACAGCATGAGTAAAAATCATGGCTAACCGAGTTGCTAGGTTACCTGCCACAATGACTGAATGGTATCTAAACTATTTTTGAAAAAAACAGATGTTGCAGCCAATGTCGGCTTGAGTTCCTATCTAGAGCGAAGCCTTTGTGCCTCTCTGGTTCCTTTCTCAGATGGCCAAGGGTCTGCACCAGGGGTGCCTGTATTGTGGCTGCAGCAATATATGTACAATTCCGAGAAATAAAGTTGGTACCCTTTAGTGCGCTCCTTGGGAAGAATTACTCAATCACTTGGTTATGTTAATTCCAATTTGTTTATTCAGTATAGGTTCTGGATACTCCATACACTTAAAGTTTCAATAAACAAACTTTGTCTCCCAAATTGTCTCCCAACACGTGTTTCCCCATGACTTTAGCCACGGTTCCTCAGGGGAGATTCTAAAGTGAAAAAAGAACCCAAGTTCATACATTCTATGTATATAAACAGAGACTTAAGTGCATTAAACCTCTAGTTTCATAACCACTTCTATCTGAGAAGAGGACATACACTCACCCTTGTCATGTTTCTCATAATTCTGATTCAGTATTGATTGGTATTCAATTTTCTCTCTCATCGGCTCTCTATTTGTCTTCCTTTTGTTCTTTTTCCCTTTTTTTTTTTTCCTTTTTTTCTTTTTTTCCTATAAGAAGCACTTAATAGAGGACTGAATTTATGTCCAGCCAATAGGACGGATTACTTCCAAACACAAGTAGACCTTTTTAAATTTTGTCAGAAACTAAAACTTAGAAAATATTTCACAGAATCACCTATGAAACTCAAAGAACGCAATATCCAAGACATTTCACCCCTCACTGTTTAACTAGCAGAAGGATCAGTAAACATAATGAGTTTAACAGAAACGGATTTCTCATTGGATACCTTCATGGCGGAACAAAATATAGATCCGTTCCAGACTGAGGAAACACATTTAAGATCTAAATCGAAATTCATACCCAATTTAATGGAAAATAATGCCATAGATCTTTTTCAAAAAGCTGTAAGCAATGATTTACGAAAAAAATACCTTGAAAACAAGCAAACCAACATCAAATACAATTTAACGAAAGCTGAGAAAAAGGCAATAGATACACTCTCCAAAAATGAGGAAATAGTTGTGAAGTCAGCTGATAAAGGAGGGAATATTGTGCTTATGAAGAAACAAGATTACATAACAGAAGGAACCAGACAACTAAAGGACACTAAATGTTACTCAATACTACAAAAAAACCCAGTTAGAGACCTACAAGCTCAATGGAATCAAATGGCAAAACATTGGGAAGAAATGGGCCTACTGACGGAAGAAGAAACAAAGTATTTGGTAATAGACAAACCTGTCATGCCAATAATATATTTCCTTCCAAAAATACATAAAAAGTACAAGACGGTTCCACCATGTAGACCCATCATTAATGGGATAGGTTCTTTAACAGAAAGAATCTCAGAATATATAGACTTATATCTACAGCCCCTAACAACAGGGCTAGCTTCTTATTTACGAGACACGAAACACGTGATACAACAAATGGAGTGTATACTGTGGGAAGCAGAATATTTATTTGTGACGTTGGATGTGGTGTCACTTTACACCAGCATCTAACACACAATAAGAAAAATGCACAAAGCTCATATGCTTTGGTTCACATTCTAATACTGGCTATTAATGTGTTATATTTCTGAACAGCAAAGCAGTCTTTGCTGTCCTATACAGTGTGCTGTGTCCTTCCTAGCCTATATAGAATGGCATTTTAGTATTGGTCCATTATTACTAGTATAAATTCTGCATTTGCATTGGTATTCAGTTTGATTGAATTTATGCACCCTCTATGAGGTAGCCCTTTACATTTCTAGAGAAAATTATTTTAAATTGCTATAGAGTTTACCTTGTGTGTAGATTCTTGTGGATTCAAAGATGTTCCTTTCTCTTGGTACGATTGCCTCTATGCATCCGTGGTTCCCGGATGCATCTTACCTCAATTCTGCTTCTGTTTATATATCGCGGAGCACGTCGCGTGATGACGTCATCGCGTAATGTGCCGCAATGACGTCATACGCGTCAAAAAACGTGCGGCGGCCATCTTGGATTTGTTTTTTGTGAAAAAAAAAAAAAAATGTTTCTATGTTGTAGCCTTCATTTTTGTACAAATAATTTTCAGGTTGCATTGCTATTTTGCAAAAGAATGGATTTATTTTCAAAGAACCCCTAAGCTAACACTAATGTCTTCTTTAATTTAATTGTGTCTCTAAATGTTGTTGTATCTATGCGTATGTGATGGCATCAACATGTTGGATCCAGCTTTCCATTTACTATATTTCAGTGTATGTAGTATAGAGTATATAGGCTCTATGTATAAATGAACAACAAGTTGCTTATACATGCTTTCAGTGGTAGACAGAGAGGTACTTAGGATGATGCACATATACAATCAATAGTGTTTTTATAACCAGTTTGCCATCTCTGGATCTGTGTTTAGACCAGTTTGGCATGTATCCATTATACAAATCCATTTTGACTCCATTCTCCTTAATATAAGTTCTCTGTCTCCTCCTCTTTCAGGTTGCTCGATTTTTTCCAGTCCAATGATTTTGATGTCCTTGATGTCTGATTGTTGGTGTTCTTTTGCAAAGTGTATGGCCATTGGGTACCTTGCATCCCCGTTCTTGATTGCTCTAAGATGTTCCAATATCCGTATTCTAATTTCTCTTATCGTGCTCCCGATGTATTTCTTGTTGCAAATGCATTGTATAGCATAGATTACATATTGACTTCTGCAGTTTATAAATTGTTTGATGTCAATCATTTTTCCAGTGGGTAATTTAATTTGTTTGATTCCATTTATCATGTGTGAACAAATTGAACATTTGCTGCATTTGTAGGATCCTGTTGGTGCCGGCACTTTCAAAAAACTACTCAAGGAGTCCTTTACTGGGTTCCTTAGATGACTCGGACTTAATTTCTTTTTCAGAGTTGGAGCTTTTCTAAATACCATTGATGGTTTTTCTTCAATAATGGTGCTGAGTGTATCATCTGTGAATAGAATGTTCCAAGGTTTATTCAAAGTTTTCTTTATGTTGTATATTTCACTACTGAATGTTGTAATGAAATGGGTTTTCATTTCTTTATTCTTTACTTTTCGTTTTTCAATTAATAGGCTGGTTCTTGTTACTTTTTCTGCTTTCTGAATTGCATGGTTAAGAGAGTCTTCTTTATATCCTCTCTGTATAAACTTTTCTTTTAGATCTGTTAGATGTTTTTGGTACCTGGTATCCAAGCTGCAATTGCGTTTTATTCTAAGTATTTCTCCATATTGGATGTTCTTTATGGTGTGTTTTGAATGGTTGCTTTGTGCATGTAGCTTGTTGTTGACTGCTGTGGGTTTGATATACAAGTCTGTTAGTATCTTGTCACCATCTGTGTACAGTTGTAGATCTAAAAATTCTATTTCTTCTGAGCTGATTTTTTCTGTGAATTTGATATTATGATTATTGTCATTAAGATAGGCAATATATTTCAGGAGGCTTGTTTTGTTTCCATGCCATATCACAAGGATATCGTCTATGTAACGACCCCAGTAGACAATTTTATTTTCTATGAATGCCTCATGTTGCCAGGCATGGATTAGTTCAAAATGGCCCATAAATAAATTCGCATATGATGGGGCAAATTTCGCCCCCATGGCAGTTCCTTGTCCCTGCTTATATAGGACTTGATTGAACAAAAAAATGTTGTTTGACAGAACGAAGTTTAGCATCTCTAGAATCATATTATTCTGATTAAGAAAGGAAATAGACCTTGTTTTCAAGAAGAATTCCGTTGTTTCCATTCCTTTTGTGTGTTGGATGCTGGTGTAAAGTGACACCACATCCAACGTCACAAATAAATATTCTGCTTCCCACGGTATACACTCCATTTGTTGTATCACGTGTTTCGTGTCTCGTAAATAAGAAGCTAGCCCTGTTGTTAGGGGCTGTAGATATAAGTCTATATATTCTGAGATTCTTTCTGTTAAAGAACCTATCCCATTAATGATGGGTCTACATGGTGGAAACGTCTTGTACTTTTTATGTATTTTTGGAAGGAAATATATTATTGGCATGACAGGTTTGTCTATTACCAAATACTTTGTTTCTTCTTCCGTCAGTAGGCCCATTTCTTCCCAATGTTTTGCCATTTGATTCCATTGAGCTTGTAGGTCTCTAATTGGTTTTTTTTGTAGTATTGAGTAACATTTAGTGTCCTTTAGTTGTCTGGTTCCTTCTGTTATGTAATCTTGTTTCTTCATAAGCACAATGTTCCCTCCTTTATCAGCTGACTTCATAACTATTTCCTCATTTTTGGAGAGTGTATCTATTGCCTTTTTCTCAGCTTTCGTTAAATTGTATTTGATGTTGGTTTGCTTGTTTTCAAGGTATTTTTTTCATAAATCATTGCTTACAGCTTTTTGAAAAAGATCTATGGCATTATTTTCCATTAAATTGGGTATGAATTTCGATTTAGATCTTAAGGGGCCGATTCATGGAACAAACGTGCGCCGAAAATCTACGCGCAAGCAGGCGCAAGCAGGCGCAAGCAGGCGCAAGCGGAAAAAAAGAGGCGCACGCGTGCGATTCATGGAAGTCCCTGCGCGTGTCTTCCTCGGGATGTGCGCCAAACCCGTGAATGGCGCACACGTCACTGCAACATCGTGAAAGGCGTGCGCGACGCGCACAGTGAAAGCGCACAACCGCAGCGCACACACCAGAAAGTGGGCGGGACATGGGGCGTAACGCGCGGAATGGGGAACAACACGCGAAAATAAGGGCGTAACTGGGGATGTACTGCAGGGAAGCAGACGGAACGCCCACACGCACTCGAACCACACGTATTCATGGAATCGAATAGGGCAAAGCCACGCACAGCCAAAGACACGCACAAGCTGAAACACGGCCGCCACACGAAGGCAGGCGGTAGAGTCCCAGCGCATCAAAAAAGTGGCGCGCGGGAAGTTAAATACGCGATTGAGCGGGTACGTGGATTTCAGGGGTGCGCGAGAAATTCTACACGCGATTGGCCTGGGTACGTGTATTACAGGGGTGCGCGAGAAAATCTACACGCGATTGGGCTGGGTACGTGGATTTCAGGGGTGCGCGAGAAAATCTACACACGATTGGCCTGGGTACGTGTATTACAGGGGTGCGCGAGAAAATCTACACGCGATGGGCCTGGGTACGTGGATTTCAGGTGTGCGCGGGAAGTTCCACACGCGATTGAGCGAGGTACGTGTATTCCGGGGGTGCGCGGGAAGTTACACACGGGATTGAGCGGGGTACGTGTATTTCGGGGGTGCGCGGGAAGTCAAATATGCGATTGAGCGAGGTACGTGTATTCCGGGGGTGCGCGGGAAGTTCCACACGCGATTCGGCCGGGTACGTGGATTTCAGGGGTGCGCGGGAAGTTCCACACGCGATTTGGCCGGGTACGTGGATTTCAGGGGTGCGCGGGAAGTTCCACACGCGATTGAGCGAGGTACGTGTATTCCGGGGGTGCGCGGGAAGTTACACACGGGATTGAGCGGGGTACGTGTATTTCGGGGGTGCGCGGGAAGTCAAATATGCGATTGAGCGAGGTACGTGTATTCCGGGGGTGCACGGGAAGTTCCACACGCGATTCGGCCGGGTACGTGGATTTCAGGGGTGCGCGGGAAGTTCCACACGCGATTTGGCCGGGTACGTGGATTTCAGGGGTGCGCGGGAAGTTCCACACGCGATTGAGCGAGGTACGTGTATTCCGGGGGTGCGCGGGAAGTTACACACGGGATTGAGCGGGGTACGTGTATTTCGGGGGTGCGCGGGAAGTCAAATATGCGATTGAGCGAGGTACGTGTATTCCGGGGGTGCGCGGGAAGTTACACACGCGAATGAGCGGGTACGTGTATTTCGGGGGTGCGCAGGAAGTTCCACACGGGTACGTGGATTTCAGGGGTGCGCGGGAAGTTCCACACGCGATTTGGCCGGTACGTGGATTTCAGGGGTGCGCGGGAAGTTCCACACGCAATATGGCCGGGTACGTGGATTTCAGGGGTGCGCGGGAAGTTCCACACGCGATTGAGTGGGGTACGTGTATTCCGGGGGTGCGCGGGAAGTTCCACACGCGATTGAGCAGGGTATGTGTATTACAGGGGTGCGCGGGGAGCAGCACACGTGAATTGCACGTGTGGGTCCTCCCAGGTGTACCCTCTACACCCTCCACGGCCCCTGCAGGTGGCTCACACCACAGGGGCCTACCCAGCACATGTCCTGCAGGCACCCCATCCACCATGCCCATGCCCACCAGCCAACCCACATATCAACTAGCACTACTGCCCACCAACGCATGTCCCCCTGCACCCCCAGCCACCAGGGGCACCCTCCACCAGGCCCCCAACCATGTCTCCCACCACCCCCACCCACCAGCCACCAGGGGCAGCCTCCACCAGGCCCCCACCCATGTCTCCCACCACCCCCACCCACCAGCCACCAGGGGCAGCCTCCACCAGGCCCCCACCCATGTCCGACTCATGTCTTCCACCACCCCCACCCCCCAGCCACCAGGGGCAGCCTCCACCAGGCCCCCACCCATGTCTCCCACCACCCCCACCCCCCAGCCACCAGGGGCAGCCTCCAGCAGGCCCCCACCCATGTCTCCCAGCACCCCCACCCCCCAGCCACCAGGGGCACCCTCCACCAGGCCCCCACCCATGTCTCCCACCACCCCCACCCCCCAGCAGTGCAGGGGCAGCCTCCACCAGGCCCCCACCCATGTCTCCCACCACCCCCACCCCCCAGCCACCAGGGGCAGCCTCCACCAGGCCCCCACCCATGTCTCCCACCACCCCCACCCACCAGCCACCAGGGGCAGCCTCCACCAGGCCCCCACCCATGTCCGACTCATGTCTCCCACCACCCCCACCCCCCAGCCACCAGGGGCAGCCTCCACCAGGCCCCCACCCATGTCTCCCACCACCCCCACCCCCAGCCACCAGGGGCAGCCTCCAGCAGGCCCCCACCCATGTCTCCCAGCACCCCCACCCCCCAGCCACCAGGGGCACCCTCCACCAGGCCCCCACCCATGTCTCCCACCACCCCCACCCCCCAGCAGTGCAGGGGCAGCCTCCACCAGGCCCCCACCCATGTCTCCCAGCACCCCCACCCCCCAGCCACCAGGGGCAGCCTCCACCAGGCCCCCACCCATGTCTCCCACCACCCCCACCCACCAGCCACCAGCCACCAGGGGCAGCCTCCACCAGGCCCCCACCCATGTCCGACTCATGTCTCCCACCACCCCCACCCCCCAGCCACCAGGGGCAGCCTCCACCAGGCCCCCACCCATGTCTCCCACCACCCCCACCCCCCAGCCACCAGGGGCAGCCTCCAGCAGGCCCCCACCCATGTCTCCCAGCACCCCCACCCCCCAGCCACCAGGGGCACCCTCCAGCAGGCCCCCACCCATGTCTCCCAGCACCCCCACCCCCCAGCCACCAGGGGCAGCCTCCAGCAGGCCCCCACCCATGTCTCCCAGCACCCCCACCCCCCAGCCACCAGGGGCAGCCTCCACCAGGCCCCCACCCATGTCTCCCAGCACCCCCACCCCCAGCCACCAGGGGCAGCCTCCACCAGGCCCCCACCCATGTCTCCCAGCACCCCCACCCCCCAGCCACCAGGGGCAGCCTCCACCAGGCCCCCACCCATGTCTCCCACCACCCCCACCCACCAGCCACCAGGGGCAGCCTCCACCAGGCCCCCACCCATGTCCGACTCATGTCTCCCACCACCCCCACACGCCAGCAGTGCAGGGGCAGCCTCCAGCAGGCCCCCACCCATGTCTCCCAGCACCCCCACCCCCCAGCAGTGCAGGGGCAGCCTCCACCAGGCCCCCACCCATGTCTCCCACCACCCCCACCCACTAGCCACCAGGGGCAGCCTCCACCAGGCCCCCACCCATGTCCGACTCATGTCTCCCACCACCCCCACCCACCAGCCACCAGGGGCACCCTCCACCAGGCCCCCACCCATGTCCAACTCATGTTCCCCACCACCCCCACCCCCCAGCACTGTGGGGCACCTGCCAGCAGGCCCCCACCCATGTCCAACTCATGTCTCCCACCCCCCAGCACTGTGGGGCACCTGCCAGCAGGCCCCCACCCATGTCCAACTCATGTCTCCCACCACCCCCACCCCCCAGCACTGTGGGGCACCTGCCAGCAGGCCCCCACCCATGTCCAACTCATGTCTCCCACCCCCCAGCACTGTGGGGCACCTGCCAGCAGGCCCCCACCCATGTCCAACTCATGTCTCCCACCCCCCAGCACTGTGGGGCACCTGCCAGCAGGCCCCCACCCATGTCCAACTCATTTTCCCCACCCAACATGTCATCACAGTCCAGATCCCTGGTCTCTATGGTCAGCCCCCAAATGCAAAACACCCACCCGAGTTTTGCATCCACCCACTCATATTTTGCAATTACATCACAGAACACCAATTGCAAGTTCCAAAACAAACACATGTCCCTCACATACAACCAATGGGTGTCAGTGATTCTCAAAACACATAACATGAAATGCATGAAAACAATGAGATACCACACATTGAAGTTCAACAAAAAAATAATGTATTAAAGGAAAGATGAATAGAAACAAAAATGAAGAAACAGAAATGTGAATGGAAAAAAATGAAAAGAAGCATGTCCGTTCAAAACTTTAAAAAATAAAGAATATAGAAATCCAAAGTAATGTAGTATAAAGTCAATGTCCACCAAACAAAATCCAATGTGAAATAAAAATAATAAGCCATTGATCCATGGAGAATGTTAAAAAAGAAAGTATGTACAAGTCCACAACTATGTACAATGCAAGAAGCCAGGGTCCATTATCCCAACAAAATAAAGGAAACCTAACTAACTACACTAACTAATAAAAAAAACTATATACAAAAATGTGGCCAATGTCCAAAAGGTCCAAATGAAATAAAAACAAAAATGAAACTTAACACTATCTACATAACTATGTACAAGGGCAGCGGGCTAGTTCCACGGCTCACTTCTGGATGTGCCGGGCCAGGGCATCATCGAACTCCTCCTCAATGTCCCGGAGGCGGTCCTCCTCCATGGCCCCGAGGGTCCGCAGGGCCGTCGACGTGTCCACCTCCAAAGCCCTGCGGATTGCCTCGAGGCACTCGACCCGCCTCAGGGCCCTCTGCATGGAGTTCTCCGCCCTGACCATAGAGAGCCGTGCCTCTTCCGCCCGCTGCCGCTCCGCATCTATGGTGTGGCCCAACCGCTGCCACACGGAAGACACTTTTAGTCCTGGGTCCTCCTGCCCTCCGGCCGATGCCTGCCCCTCCGATGTCGAAGGCCCCGAGCCTTCATGGCTCCCACCATGGTGCTGCTGCTGCTGTGCCTCTGCCCCTGCACTGCCTCCTGCTGCCTGCACATCCTCGGCCGGCTGGGGTGCAGTCGTTGACGTGGCCACCCCTGCTGGACGTCCGACTCCCGACTGTGGCAGGGATGCCTCCTCCACCAGCCTGGCCGCACCGTCAGAGGCAGCTCCACAGGGCACCCAGGTGACTGATGGGTGGGAAGATGGCACAGAGTACGACTGGCGCGTAGGGGGTCCAGCTGAGGAGGGGGTCGTGGCAAGCCCCATCAGACGGAGGAATCCGGCCTGGGTGACCTGTCCCAGCAGGCTGACGTGGTCAACGAGCCATTCGAGATGACGTGCAGTCTCTTCATGAAAAGACTGCAGGTCACCTCGCATGGCCCGTTGACGCAACGCCACACCAGCCAGGACAGGCTCAACCCGGGCCTGGATAGCCACGTCCGCAGGCAGAGGAAGGCCAGTTGACGTCAGCTCATCCCCTGCCTGAAAACTGGTCTGGACATAGGCATCCCTGCTGGTGCAAGATGATGCAGGGACAGGATCAGGGACAGGATTGCACACAGGCACCTCCGCGGCGGCCTGTGCTGCCTCCTGTCCCTGGTCCTGCACTGCACCACTAGCACCAGTGGGATCCCCACCCCCAGACCCCGTCTCCGGTGCTTGCACGGCCTCCTCCTCCACCAAACCCCCCACCAACCTGGATGACTCTGTGCCATCTTCCCCCGTTGGGCCCTGTGGGGTCCCAGCTGCCCCTTCTGCTGCCGAGGAGTCCAACTGCAACCTCTGCCTCTTGGACCTCCCCCCGGCAGCTGCGGCCTGGGATGCGGCACCGGACTCCTCACTCCCCGACGAGATGACAACATGGGAGGGGAGCCGGGCCTTGCGTCTCCGGCTGGCGGTGGGATCCCTTGCCGCTGTGCTCCACAGCACCTTCTCCGCCCTCTTCATCAGTTGACGCTGCAGACAGGGAGAAACAAAACACACGCATCAGGGCACTGTACAATGGACACATACACACATGACAGTTGCACATGAGTGGCATTGGCAAACCTCAGACATGTCATCACGATCACCAACACACATGTCATTACAACTCGCACACACGAGCCATACCACAGCCATTTCGCAACTGCCAACACCATCCATACACATACAACAGCATGAGCAGACAAAGGTGAGCCAGACATCACATGCAACACATGAAGTGCACCACACATGTACACACACCACCACACTTGCATGCATGTGTACACATCTGCCAAGTGTCGCAGTGTTCAGACGGGCATCCATGTCACATCTGCCCATCAGGCTTCCACTTAAAGCTGTCACATGCATCCATGTTGCATCACTGTTGCACCCTTGTCAAATACACACACATGCACATGTACACAGCGCTGATACATGCAGCTGAAAACAACATACATGCGTGACATCACGGACATGTCTACTCACATACACATTCATACAAACTTGTGTGCCCACACAACTGCATATGGCATGCAAGCCCACACACACAGGCACCATCCATGTCTCACACATTACAGCCCTCGCATGTGTCAGCCCCACGGCCCTGTACACCTGCACCCATACTCGACCCCATACAAACAGATGTGCAACCTGCACACTACTGAACAATCACCACACGCACTGCTCACAATCAGGATGCATGTACACTCACCGCTCGACTCCAGACGGGTCTGCCTCTCAAGGACCTGGACGTGGAGCGCTGGGGATATGCGTTCCAGGACCCTCATCTGTTCTTCCGACAAGTGGCCCCGGCGCCCCTTGGCATCCGCTGCCTTCAAGAGGCGCCGGGCCTTGTTCAGGGTCCTGGACCTGAAGTCCTCCCAGCGCTTCTTGACATGTTGGAAGTCGCGGACTGCCACCCCCTCCGCGTTGATGGCAGTCACGATGTCAGTCCAGATCCGAGTCCGTCCTTCCTTGTCGGCGCGGGAACTTCCGAAGAGGGCATCATACTGCCCCAGGACTTGCTCCACCAGGACACCAACTTCGGTGGCACTGAAGCTGGTGCCCCTCTGCCTCTCTGGCCGGGGGTTGTCAGTGGTCACAGATGGAGTTTGCCCCGACATGACAACCCCAGAGGCAGGAGTGGGTGGGCAACTGGGTCCTGGGGCTGGGCTGTGGAGCGATGGAATCCCAGTCGGGAGTCTTTGGTTCCAGCAGGGGTGGTCACACCAACAGCACCCCTGGCTGATGTGCAGGCAGCAAATGGCAGGGCACGTGGGCAGCAGGCAGTCAGGCAGCAGCAGATGGCAGGTGGGAGCGTGCTCGGGGCTCTGGGGGGCAGTAGTTCGGCCTTCTGGGCAGGAGCGTGGTCTTCCGTGTGCTTACGCGTGGCCAGCTTGATACGGAGTGATTTGGCACATGAAAATTCTGCACGTCAGCGTGTAATTCGAGGAAAGGCCCTTAGCGCGTAAGCGCGTCTGCACGCATACTCATTTTCATTGGACCAAAGGCCCTCAGCGCGTGAGCGCGTCTGTGACGTGACGTGCGAGGGAGTATCCCTCATTGCACGTGATGACAGTACACACGTGGATTCCAACCAATCGCGTGTGAAAGTTCACGGGACCCCGGAACACACGTACCCAGGCCAATGGCGTGTGGAAGTACCCGCGCACCCCGAAACACACGTACCCAGGCCAATGGCGTGTGGAACTACCCGCGCACCCCGAAACACACGTACCCAGGCCAATCGCGTGTGGAACTACCCGCGCACCCCGAAACACGCGTACCCAGGCCAATGGCGTGTGGAACTACCCGCGCACCCCGAAACACACGTACCCAGGCCAGGCCCCTCCGATTACACGCGATGACACCCGAATACGGGAAACCAACGAGTCCGCCCACACGGAGGCGTCCCGCGCCCGCGCACAGCATAAAAGTGCGCGCAAACAACAAACGCGTATATACAGCGACGATGAATGCCCCATTTGTTGCTGCACTGATTGTGGGACACCGCAGGAGGAGGAGAATAGCCAGGGCACGCATTTTTGCACCACGGACAAGCCTTTTTGGGATGCCTGATGACCAGGTCTACGGCAGGTATAGGTTTCCACCCCATATCATCCTAGACCTGGTCAGGGAGTGGGAAGATGACCTCACATCCCCCACCCTTTGCTCCCAAGCATTGAGCCCCTTGGAGAAGCTGCTCAATGTCTTGCATTTTTTGGCCACTGGGTCGTTTCAGCGGACCACTGCCATAGTGGGGGGGGTCTCACAGGCCATGCAGTCACGCTGCCTACACCAGGTACTGGCAATCATGACAGCGCGCCCCTCAGTCCGCAGGCACATATACATGCCCAGAACACCCGCAGAAAGGCAGGCCGTTGTCCTGGATTTTTTCAGGGTGGCACACTTCCCCAAAGTGCTCGGTGCCATAGATTGCACCCATGTGGCCCTACGTCCACCTAGGGCCACTGAGCACATCTACCGAAACCGCAAGCACTGGCATTCCATCAATGTACAGGTGGTATGCGATGCAAAGGGAATCATCACCTCTGTCTATGCAAACTACCCTGGCTCCACCCATGACAGTTTCATATACAGAATGTCCGCCCTGAGCCGGGCCCTGGAAGCTGGGCAGCATGGCGACACATGGCTCCTAGGTGAGTACAAATGCCCTTGCACATGCATGCAAGTCACACACAGACAAATATACCAACCCTAATAATCTCAACAATTATCACCTCCCCAGGGGACAGTGCCTACCCTCTGAGCAACCACATGATGACGCCAATCCGGAACCCCACCACACCACCCCAGGTAAGATACAACGCTGCCCATATTGCAACCAGGGCCATAGTGGAGCGCATATTCGGAGTGCTCAAGTCACGTTTCCGCTCCCTTGACCGCTCTGGTGGGCAACTACTCTATGCACCACCAGTTGTGTGCAGGATTATTGTGGCAGCATGTGTCCTGCACAATGTTGCAACACGGCAGGGTGTCCCGGTGGACATGGTGGTGCCCCCACATCCCCAACCACAGGCACAGGCGCTGCCCATGGGAGGGGACAGGGCACGTGGCGAGGTAGCCCGGACCCAGCTTGTGGCCACATTTTTCACCTAAACTCCCACCCCTGCGGAGTGCACACAGGCCTGGCACATACCAGGTGACAATCGATGATGACAAAGTGACAGTCAACTGTCACAACCCTACCACCCTGAGATAGTTGCCATGGAAGTGCCACATCGTCTGCATCCCTAGCTACTTAAACACAAGCTATCCTGTGCAACCAAAATGCACACATAAGACATGTGACATGACATGAGCCATACACAAGTATTCAAAGGCACAATGAGGCAGTGGGGGGGGGACAAGGGAACACAGAGAACGGTACTACTAGGCCAGGTGTCATTGAGATTGTGCAAGTGCAGGGGTAGGGGGAAGGGAAAAGTGCAAGGGGAAGGGTGGGGGGGAGTCCAGTACAGGGGAAGTAGGCCAAAAAAATAATACATAGGTCGCCTGGTGGCAACTGCAAAGGTAAGTGCAGACAAGTGCTGTGAAGGGAGGGCTGTAGGGATAGAGAGACAGTCCCGCAGTGCAGGGGTTGCCAGGGTGGCAGTGCAAGTGGACAGTGGCTGGCCCAGGGACCGAGGTTGGTGAGAGTGTCCCAGTTGCAGCTCCTGTGCAGTTCCAGTGAAGAATTCTGCAAGGGAGAGGCAGAGAGTAAGCAGAAGCAAAGAGGAAGGTCTTGAGGTGCTTCCAGAACTGGAGATGGTTCCCCTCAAGTTCAAGTCAGGCAGGAAGTCTGTTCGAGGGGGAGGGCCCTGCTGCGGAGAGAAACCTACCCCCAGCTAGTTGCTCTGAGAAGCGGATGACCTGGACATGCAAGGTGTGCATCACACACACCTGCAAAACAGGCCATGGCCATCACTGTCATGTCAGTCAAACCCTCCCAAACATCAACATGACATGGCAAGCAATACCCATACACCGACCCAGTAACAATAAGGTACACATTGCCATGTCCTAAATGTACAGTGGCATCGGACAATGATGCCTGACCCGGAATCCGATGAAATGACAGACCAACAAAAAGTCCCACCCAAAATACGTCGATTCCAAATGCATTACAACAGTCGTAGACGTAACATCACAATGAATGCCTGTCAATATGCACATTATGCATTGCAAAATCAACACTGCAGCTCATGTGTGCAGTGTCCTACTCCTGCATCACACTGCTCAGCGCACAGCACAGTGAACAGCCATTGCGTGTGATGCACACCCTGAGCATCACATCTAAGTGACAGACTACATCAAACATCAAATTAGGCATGTACTGGAACCATAACCGGTCACAGAACATGTGCTGCCGGGACACAGTGGGCACCAGAAGGCAAACAGTGTACACGTGGATATGCAAGGGGGGGAGTACATGGAGTGCATCCGAGTGCAAGTGTGTGGTTCTGCAAGGACATGCACTCCACATATGCATGTGCACTCAAGTAACCATCAGTGTTCCCTACACATCACATGTGAACATCCACCATGTGCACACCCCAGCATGTCAAACCACTACTATCCCCTCGCACCTGAAAGGAAAACACAACACATGAACAGGCATTGATCAGCAGAACACAACATGTACATAGGACAACAACATTACAATGTCAGAGTTCCCATCACACTGCAGGGCAACGCAACTATCAACAACAACCCCCCCCCTCGCAAATGACCATGCCCACTGAACAACTGCACCTGGGTCATGGAGCCTCCAACCCTCATTCCCACCTGGCCACAGGATCACCTTTACCCTTCGTGTCCATCTCCCACCATGTGTGTAAAGAGATGCCTGAACCCTCAGAATCCACACTCATTTCCTAAATCACATAATCCAAGGCATGAAAAGGAACCCAAACACCCTCCAGTAGATGACTTGACGTAGCAGTACGTCTCAAAGGCCAAGTACAACCACAATGATGCAACAACCAAGGTAGCACAGCAAAACAATGTCACGACAGGAAGTGAGACATGTGTGGTACATGACATAGGATGATGCACCATGAATGGATGTGTACTGTCACGGGTCCCCTGTACAGGCGCCGGAGTCTCATGAAACAACCACCCACACCATGTCCCGGGGGCCTGCAAGGTCAAACTCACACAAGCCCCTGAGATTCTGGTGGTGAATGAGGTTCAGGGATATGCAGTCGGGACAGGTGTAGACACACTGGATGACTGGAATGCGTGGCAGGTGAGGGGAGTAGGAATGAAACATGAAACCAGGGAATGCACGAAAATGTACAACCTGCATGAACACATGCACAATCCAAACAAACTTGGACATCATTGTCATGGCCTTCTGAAGTCCAGGCTCAGGAGTGGTACGAACCAACCACCCCCTCTAGGGTTTTGGCGCCTGCAAGTTCGGGGCTTACACAGGCATCCGCAACCCCAGTGGGGAAAGAGGGTCAGGGAACATTGCTTGGATAGGCATGGGAAGCAGGAACACCGGGTAGAGGGTACAGGTTTCAAAATTGCATAGGATCACGGGTGATTAGGGTAAAAAACATACCAAATAGGACCACACATACATCCATGCATCAGTACACTCCCCAGCAAGCCTATGCAGGGCAGTTTGTAAGAAAATACAACAAGACACTTAGCTCTGGTTTTGAGTGCTGGCCTCCTGCCTGCGCACTCTCAGGTCCGGTTACAGGAGCACTGCAATGCTGCAAAGAGAGACACAGTCAGCAACCTGTACGTGCCAATTACACAAAAACACAACACAAAACATGCCCCATAACAACATACAACTCTACAAACAGACAATCTGTGCTCCATGCTTCGTACCCATATATAACATCACCCCTGTGACGGGTCATTCACAGTCAATGCAGTAAGTCAGCCGCTGGTGGGTGCTTGGCAAATGGAACACCAATGTGTCACAATTCACACAACATGCAAGGTTCCCTGGGTAAGCAGACAGACCCATATGGCAAGCCATGTCTACAGAGCAAGTTGCGTACCACCATGACCAAAACAAAGTTGCCAGTGCATTTATCACGAAGTACGTGGAATAGACATGCACTGCACCCGAGTATGTCCCTTGCTGTATGTCCCTGTGAGCTGCCCCTTTCCATGTCTTGGAAGGCTACATGGTTGATACAAGTGCCTCAATGAACCTTGGTGTACCGCAGGCTATGTGCCACTGCCCCCGCATGTGTCCCAGACAACCCTACTATCAACAGCCATCAGTCCACAAACACATCTGAGCTGCATTGTGTGCTTCAACACCAATATTTGTCTAAGCTCACCCTCAGTGCTGTGACTAAGCCTGCACATGCAACTCGCCTGGTGCAAGCTTTGCTGTCTCGTGGCCCCCCTGTGATGCTCACCTTGCCTGGAGTTCCTTGGAACATGTCAGCAGTTCTAGGATGTGGGTCTGCAATCACTGTGGCTCTGCTTGTGCACACATGTGCATGTGGGCACCAACAAACGGGTCAGGAATTACGTCGTCCAATGGGCCATGTCTGCTGGCAAAGGTGCTCTGGTGCCTCATCCCCCTGCAGAAAGTGCATGAAACACATGATTAATGCATCAAAGTGATCTGTGTGTGTCTCATCAGGCATCTCATTACTTGACCATGTCAGAGAGTCACATCACAAATCACACCATCATTCCGTCTTTCACCTCCAAAGTGTGGAACACTATCTACAGCATGATTTGCAACAAGCACGTGTACAGGAAAGATATGAAACATAATACACAATGCATAGCAATCAATGTCCACATTAATCATGACACGCCCCATCTAGCAAAAGCTGAACAGTGGACAATTACACCTAAATCATCCCCACTAGGGGTGTCAACACAAGTCAAAAAGCACCAGACATGCCACAGATATGACAGTCCAAAGCCCTTGTGTAAAATTCTGTTACACCGAACCATCCTTGCGAGCCCATGGATAAGGGAGGCAGGAGTGGCATATGTGAGTCAAGGAACCCAAGCAGCAAACACATACACAAGACAACCATGAAGGGCCCAGCTGGAACAGACAGTGGATGCCTTCAAAAACCACAAGGCACCGCACTGTCACATGTAAGCACAATAGACTACACATTTTAAACTAACTCAACTATTAACTAATTACACTAACTATGGAAAACCTACATTACCTATGTAAACTAACTATCAAACAGAAACTTAACTAACTAAACTAAAAGAAAAATCAAAAATGGCCACTTACGACCCGGGGGGGAGGGGAGGCACCCAGGAGGGGGGAGGTACAGGGTGCTGCTCAACATCCACATGCGATGATGCTGAGCCAAAAAAAAATACCTCCATGGGCTCAACGCCTTCACAGCACGACCTATGTGGGAGATAGATGGTCGTCCGAGTCTGGCTCATCCTGGTAAGGAGGACGTGGCACAGTAGCCTGGCCACGCCTAGCCGCAGCTTGCCCCTCGTCGGCAGCAAGTCTGCCGGACAGGTGAGCCTGGTTCTGTGTGGCGATGTTACATAGGTCTGCATGCAGGACCTCACGTGATACACGTGCTTCCTCTTGCAAGGTAGCACGTGTAACACGGAGTTCCTCCTGCAAGGCCTGGCTGGACAACCGCTGCACCTCCCGGCAAGCCTGTAGCTCAGCCGAGATGGTGCGCTCAAGCTGTGCAAACCTCTCCTCTGCCCGCTGCCTCTGGGACATCATAAGGACACCCAGAGTGGATCTGAGGGAGGCATACTCCTCCCTCAGGGCATCCATGTGCGCCTCTGCGTGAGCAGCAATTGCTTGACGCAGAGACGACATTTCAGCCTGGCGTGCCCTGTCTGAGGCCGCCATGCCCAGCCTGAGTGAGCGGGCCGTGGACCGTGCCGCCTGCTGCTGGAGAAGCACCTGCCTAGCAGGGGGGAGCACAGATCGGGCCACACGCTCCATGCTGTCAGCGATGTTCTCCATTGCTGCCCCCTGCCGTTCTGAATTGGCAGTCATGTCTTGCTCCCACTCAGTATACAGCGGTTGCGCGCGGCGACCGCGTTGCCGGGCTTGACCCCTGCGGGACCCAAGGACCGGGGGTCCTCGCTGTGTTGGCACCGCCTGCGGCTGCACGACTACATGCCCCCGTCGACGTGATGTCCCAGGCACATCAGTGACTGGTGTGGAGGGTGACCCTGCGTCCCGATCCACCACGGGCGGAGGAACCAAGACTGTCTGATCCCTCAGTGCAGGGGTCGCAGACAGAGGAGTGTCCACATCAGAATCACTCACCCCTGACACATGGACTTGATGCTCATCCAACTCAACATGGACGTCAGAGTGGTCATCAAGGCTGGACTCATAGGCAGCCAGAGACAGGATGGACTGCAGCACTTGGGGGTTTTCGTGGCCTACCACCCCACGACCCCCACTAGTGCCGGGTTGATGTGGTCTTACCAACCCTGTGTCTGGCATGACAACACCATCCTCTGCATCCATTGCGTCATCACCTGAAAAATAGAGAGGAAAAGGTCAGTACACATGTCAGAAGCACACAACACACACACACACACACACCGACAGCAAAGGCATCCGGCAGACATGTGACACACAACATATGACCTTGCATGCATGCTGGGTCTACTTAGAATAGCTTCTGTGATCAGACCTGTCGAAAGGTGGCAGTTTGCATGGAAGTGGGTCTATGCAGTGCAGAAAATGTGTACGCCACTCACTACCTACATGTACAAGCACTCCATGGTGTGTGCCAGGAAATGTGAAGGCAGTGCAATGTCAAAATCAGACATCACGTGCATTGTGAATTCAATGTGTACCATGTCTAGAAGGCAAGCACCCCTCCACCCCAGTACCAAAGCAGGGATGCCTAGCATGGTATCAAAAGGCTGACCATACACCTGTGTATTGACAAGCAGTGTTGACTGGCATCAACAGCTTAATGTGATTGAAATTACAACACTGCAAATGATGCTGGGACAGTGGGCAGGACACATGATGGAAGATCCGGAGGCCGGCCACGTGTGAAGAAGACACAACAAGAGTTGGACAGAGTCATTGGCCATTGAACAGGCTGAGGCCTGTGAGCCACACAGATTGTCAGAGCCTAAACATGTGTGCAACGCAGGACTGAGCCACAGTTGACATGGGGAGGCCGATAATATGGCAGGCAATGTATGTAACCAAGGACTCATATTACAGTGATCATCCAGTCAAGGACACATAGGGGCATGCGTGCAATGCACATGGAGCATGAATGGGCACTCATGTCCCTGCGGGACATCTGACCCATGCACAGTACAAGTGGGATGCCCTGCATCGAGTACTAAGGCTGTACCACACGGCATATGTCTGGCACTTTCTAAGCTGGAAGTTAGCATCTACACAGGACACATGAACATGAAACTACACATTGGCAAGAATGTAGCAGACCAGTGCAAAGGTGGAACTGGGGTGCAGAGTGGCGGAGGAGGGGCAAGGGAGCATGGCCACATGGAGTCCCGCATGCAGGCAGAGGAGACATGCATGACGGTGGGATTGCATTACTTACACATCAGAACCATGTACACGTCACATGTAGCAGCAATCATGCACAACACATCCCACAAGTGAAACACACACGTCCTCAACAACTACGCATCAACACTCACTGGACTGGGCATCAAAGTCCAGCATCTCTCCCACACCTTCGACCAATTCTGGTGGTATGAACTCCGCAACGAGAGCCTCATGCGGAGTGAGTTCTTCCTCCTCTGGTGCAGGCCCACCGCCAGTCACCAGAGTCAAGTTGTAATTTGAGGCACGCTTGGCCTTAGTGCTGCGCTTGATGTCATTCCAGCGCTTTTTGCACTCCTGCGCCGTGCGCACCTCATGGCCGAATGAACTGACATGTTCCGCCACATGCTTCCAGTGGGTGTCACGTTGGGCAGCCGTAGTCTGACTATTGGCACCCACTAGCATGTCACGGCTGTGTCCCCGCACGTAGTCCACGAGGAAGTCCAGTTCCTGCTTACAGAAAGGCTTCTTCCTCGACGTGCAGGAGGTCGTGGCTGTGTGTGGGGTCCCAGCCTGTGCTGCAGATGCAACCTTCCTCCTCTTGGACTGTGGCGCAGACCCTGGCTGGCTAATGCCGCCCCGACCAGTATGGCCAGTGGGTTGGGTGGATTGAGCCGAGGGAGTGGCAGGTGGAGGGATGACCAAAGGCCTGACTTGTGTCAGTGGCAGCTGGGTGCCCACTAATGGACCCTGCGCAGCAACATCAGCTGTGGCAGGGTCATTGACCGCAACGGTCCTGGTTGGCAGACTCACAACCGGGGTGCTGTTGGGTGCATCTGCCCCTGCACTTGCCAACACCCGGCTGTTCGGGGCAGCAGATGACATGACTGCCCCAGGGACACGTGTCTTGGTCTGAGCAGCCCGGCCTGCCCCAATGGTTTCCCCCCTGGCCTGTTGGAGATCTACCAAGGGCTCTTCAAGTGCCAACGCAGCCTGCGCTGGCAGACCCTGAGCCTGGGTGGCGGTGTCCACAGCTGCACCTGCAGCTACCGCTACCCTTGGGCCCGTGGCAGTCGATGAAACGGACTGCCGGGTCATACGGGTGCCAGATGCAGGAGCTGCATCCCCCTGAACCACAGGGGGTGGTGGCATGGCTGCACCAACACATGGCACAACATTGTGCTCAAGTGGCGCAACCCTGCCTCTTCCCCCTCTGTGGCTGCCCTGGACACCCTGGAGTCCCCCTACTCCCTGGTCACCACGGCCACGTCCCCGACCACGCCCGCCACGAGGAGGACGCCCAGCTGAGGCGCCCCTCACCTTTGGTAGCCTCCCTACCATGGCACAGATGTAATAGTGCTGGCACAGATGGAGTGGTGCCAATGGGAGGTGTACAGCACAATTGACCTGGGCAATTGGGGTGAAGGGGGTGGGAAGCAAGATGTTAACAGCCCCCCTGCACCTGCAAGGCTGTATGTGACCCCGGTGATGTGTTGACGGGTCACGCAACGCTCAGGCACCCCAAAACTGCAGTAAAACCGTGCACGCAACCCTGCAGCCTATGTGCGTGTATTAAACCTCCCGCAGTACGCGGTGGCACCCAGTAACACGTATAACGCGTACGCGTGGGACACGCAGGCTACGATGACATCGAAAATGGGTGCGATACACAGGGGCACCCGCAGTGGTAAAAGGAGCGTTTGCGACTCACCGTCTGACTAGCGCGATGCAGAAAAACACGCCTAGCCAATACCCCCGCCAAAAGAAGAGATACGTCCTTGAGAGCTGTGAAGTAGATGGCGCGCGAAACAACTGGAAGCAGCAACACACGTCGGTCTCCACGAAAGGCACGTACAGCGAACTGCTGGGCCCGCTCACCTTTAACCCGTGCTGAGGGAAACGCACGCGCGCGTCACGTCACATGCGGACGTGCACTTTTTCACGTTTGATTACGCGCATTACACGCGGACGTGCAGTTTTTCACGCGCGCACGCTTATGCATGGGCCCTTTCCTCCTATTACACGCGGACGTGCAGTTTTTCACGCGCGCTTACGCGCATTACACGCAGCGTGCAGATTTTTCACATGCCTAATCACTCCGTATGAAGCTGGCCAGGCGAAAACACACGGAAGACCACGCTCCTGCCCAGAAGGCCAATTCACTGGCCCCCAGTGCCCCAAGCAGCCTCCCACATGCCATCTGCTGCTGCCTGCCTGCCTGCCTGCCTGCCTGCCTGCTGCCACCGTGCCCTGCCATTTGGTGCCTGCACATCAGCCATCTGCAGGGGTCCAGTTGCTGTGTCCACCCCTGCTGGTACAGAAGAGTCCCGACTCAAATGACATCGCTCCACAGCCCAGCCCCAGGACCCAGTTGGTCACACACTCCTGCCCCTGGGGTTGCCATGTCGAGCACATCCACATCTGACACCAGTGGCAACCCCCGGCCAGAGGGGCAGAGGGGCACCAGCTTCACTGCCACCGAAGTTGGTGTCCTGGTGGAGCATGTCCTGGGGCAGTATGATGCCCTCTTCGGATCGTCCCGCGCCAACAGGGAAGGACGGGAGAGGACGCGGAGGGGGTGGCAACCCGCACCATCCAGAAGGTCAAGAAGCGCTGGGAGGACTTGAGGTCCAGGACCCTCATGAAGGCCCGGCGCCTTGTGGAGGTGGGCCGGGGCCGCATGAGTTCCATCCAGTTGAGGGTCCTGGAACGCGCACACCCAGCGCTCCACAGCCAGGTCCTTGAGAGGGAGACCCGTCTGGAGTTGAGCGGTAAGTGGCCAAGCATTGCATTGTGAGACAGGGCATGTTGCAGTGTGCTGGTTGTCTGATACTTGCCTGCATGTGTGACATAGGCCATGTACGCATGTATGTGTGCAGGGACATCATGGTAATGCATGTGCGACCTGTAATGTGTGAACCGCATGGTTGTTGCATGTGTTTGAATGTGACATGGGGAGCCCTGTGCAGATTGCACACATGACAGCATGGAAGTCTCTGTTCCTGGACATGGGTGGGGGCCTGGTGGAGGGTGCCCCTGGTGGCTGGGGGTGCTGGGAGACATGGGTGGGGGCCTGGTGGAGGGTGCCCCTGGTGGCTGGGGGCTGGGGGTGGTGGGAGACATGGGTGGGGGCCTGGTGGAGGCTGCCCCTGGTGGCTGGGGGGTGGGGGTGCTGGGAGACATGGGTGGGGGCCTGGTGGAGGCTGCCCCTGGTGGCTGGGGGGGTGGGGGTGCTGGGAGACATGGGTGGGGGCCTGGTGGAGGGTGCCCCTGGTGGCTGGGGGGTGGGGGTGCTGGGAGACATGGGTGGGGGCCTGCTGGAGGCTGCCCCTGGTGGCTGGGGGGTGGGGGTGCTGGGAGACATGGGTGGGGGCCTGGTGGAGGCTGCCCCTGGTGGCTGGGGGGGTGGGGGTGCTGGGAGACATGAGTCGGACATGGGTGGGGGCCTGGTGGAGGGTGCCCCTGGTGGCTGGGGGGGTGGGGGTGCTGGGAGACATGGGTGGGGGCCTGGTGGAGGCTGCCCCTGGTGGCTGGGGGGGTGGGGGTGCTGGGAGACATGAGTCGGACATGGGTGGGGGCCTGGTGGAGGCTGCCCCTGGTGGCTGGGGGGTGGGGGTGCTGGGAGACATGGGTGGGGGCCTGGTGGAGGGTGCCCCTGGTGGCTGGGGGGTGGGGGTGCTGGGAGACATGGGTGGGGGCCTGGTGGAGGCTGCCCCTGGTGGCTGGGGGGGTGGGGGTGCTGGGAGACATGAGTCGGACATGGGTGGGGGCCTGGTGGAGGGTGCCCCTGGTGGCTGGGGGGATGGGGGTGCTGGGAGACATGGGTGGGGGCCTGGTGGAGGCTGCCCCTGGTGGCTGGGGGGGTGGGGGTGCTGGGAGACATGAGTCGGACATGGGTGGGGGCCTGGTGGAGGCTGCCCCTGGTGGCTGGGGGGTGGGGGTGCTGGGAGACATGGGTGGGGGCCTGGTGGAGGGTGCCCCTGGTGGCTGGGGGGGTGGGGGTGCTGGGAGACATGGGTGGGGGCCTGGTGGAGGCTGCCCCTGGTGGCTGGGGGGGTGGGGGTGCTGGGAGACATGAGTCGGACATGGGTGGGGGCCTGGTGGAGGCTGCCCCTGGTGGCTGGGGGGTGGGGGTGCTGGGAGACATGGGTGGGGGCCTGGTGGAGGGTGCCCCTGGTGGCTGGGGGGTGGGGGTGCTGGGAGACATGGGTGGGGGCCTGGTGGAGGCTGCCCCTGGTGGCTGGGGGGGTGGGGGTGCTGGGAGACATGAGTCGGACATGGGTGGGGGCCTGGTGGAGGCTGCCCCTGGTGGCTGGGGGGTGGGGGTGCTGGGAGACATGGGTGGGGGCCTGGTGGAGGGTGCCCCTGGTGGCTGGGTGGTGGGGGTATTGGGAGACATGGGTGGGGGCCTGGTGGAGGCTGCCCCTGGTGGCTGGGGGGTGGGGGTGCTGGGAGACATGGGTGGGGGCCTGGTGGAGGCTGCCCCTGGTGGCTGGGGGGGTGGGGGTGCTGGGAGACATGAGTCGGACATGGGTGGGGGCCTGGTGGAGGCTGCCCCTGGTGGCTGGGGGGTGGGGGTGCTGGGAGACATGGGTGGGGGCCTGGTGGAGGGTGCCCCTGGTGGCTGGGCGGTGGGGGTGCTGGGAGACATGGTTGGGGGCCTGGTGGAGGCTGCCCCTGGTGGCTGGGGGGTGGGGGTGCTGGGAGACATGGGTGGGGGCCTGGTGGAGGCTGCCCCTGGTGGCTGGGGGGGTGGGGGTGCTGGGAGACATGAGTCGGACATGGGTGGGGGCCTGGTGGAGGGTGCCCCTGGTGGCTGGGGGGTGGGGGTGGTGGGAGACATGGGTGGGGGCCTGGTGGAGGCTGCCCCTGGTGGCTGGGGGGGTGGGGGTGCTGGGAGACATGGGTGGGGGCCTGGTGGAGGGTGCCCCTGGTGGCTGGGGGGTGGGGGTGCTGGGAGACATGGGTGGGGGCCTGGTGGAGGCTGCCCCTGGTGGCTGGGGGGTGGGGGTGCTGGGCGACATGGGTGGGGGCCTGGTGGAGGCTGCCCCTGGTGGCTGGGGGGTGGGGGTGCTGGGAGACATGGGTGGGGGCCTGGTGGAGGCTGCCCCTGGTGGCTGGTGGGTGGGGGTGGTGGGAGACATGGGTGGGGGCCTGGTGGAGGCTGCCCCTGGTGGCTGGGGGGTGGGGGTGCTGGGAGACATGGGTGGGGGCCTGGTGGAGGCTGCCCCTGCACTGCTGGGGGGTGGGGGTGCTGGGAGATATGGGTGGGGGCCTGGTGGAGGCTGCCCCTGGTGGCTGGGGGGGTGGGGGTTCTGGGAGACATGAGTCAGACATGGGTGGGGGCCTGGTGGAGGGTGCCCCTGGTGGCTGGGGGGGTGGGGGTGCTGGGAGACATGGGTGGGGGCCTGGTGGAGGCTGCCCCTGGTGGCTGGGGGGGTGGGGGTGCTGGGAGACATGAGTCAGACATGGGTGGGGGCCTGGTGGAGGCTGCCCCTGGTGGCTGGGGGGTGGGGTTGCTGGGAGACATGGGTGGGGGCCTGGTGGAGGCTGCCCCTGGTGGCTGGGGGGTGGGGGTGCTGGGAGACATGGGTGGGGGCCTGGTGGAGGCTGCCCCTGCACTGCTGGGGGGTGGGGGTGGTGGGAGACATGGGTGGGGGCCTGGTGGAGGCTGCCCCTGGTGGCTGGTGGGTGGGGGTGCTGGGAGACATGGGTGGGGGCCTGGTGGAGGGTGCCCCTGGTGGCTGGGGGGTGGGGGTGCTGGGAGACATGGGTGGGGGCCTGCTGGCAGGTGCCCCACAGTGCTGGGGGGTGGGGGTGCAAGGGGACATGTGGCTTGGCTGGGGGGCATGGCCATGGTGGATGGGCTGCCTGTGGGACATGACATGGGGTGCAGGGTAGTCCCCTGTGGTGTGGGATGCCTGCAGAGGTCGTGGAGGGGGTAGAGGGGAGACCTGGGAGGACCCACACTGCCAATTCACGTCTTGAACTTCCCGCACACCCACCACCCGCGCACCCCTGAAATCCACGTACCCAGGCCAATCGCGTGTAGACTTTCTCGCGCACCCCTGAAATCCACGTACCCAGGCCAATCGCGTGTAGACTTTCTCGCGCACCCCTGAAATCCACGTACCCAGGCCAATCGCATATAGACTTTCTCGCGCACCCCTGAAATCCACGTACCCAGGCCAATCGCGTGTAGACTTTCTCGTGCACCCCTGAAATCCACGTACCCAGGCCAATCGCGTGTAGTCTTTCTCGCGCACCCCTGAAATCCACGTACCCAGGCCAATCGTGTGTAGACTTTCTCGCGCACCCCTGAAATCCACGTACCCAGGCCAATCGCGTGTAGACTTTCTCGCGCACCCCTGAAATCCACGTACCCAGGCCAATCGCGTGTAGACTTTCTCGCGCACCCCTGAATTCCACGTACCCAGGCCAATCGCGTGTAGTCTTTCTCGCGCACCCCTGAAATCCACGTACCCAGGCCAATCGTGTGTAGACTTTCTCGCGCACCCCTGAAATCCACGTACCCAGGCCAATCGCGTGTAGTTTTTCTCGCGCACCCCTGAAATCCACGTACCCAGGCCAATCGCGTGTAGACTTTCTCGCGCACCCCTGAAATCCACGTACCCAGGCCAATCGCGTGTAGACTTTCTCGCGCACCCCTGAAATCCACGTACCCAGGCCAATCGCGTGTAGTCTTTCTCGCGCACCCCTGAAATCCACGTACCCAGGCCAATCGTGTGTAGACTTTCTCGCGCACCCCTGAAATCCACGTACCCATGCCAATCGCGTGTAGTCTTTCTCGCGCACCCCTGAAATCCACGTACCCAGGCCAATCGCGTGTAGACTTTCTCGCGCACCCCTGAAATACACGTACCCAGCCCAGCCGCGTATGGAAACACCCGCACACCCCTGGAAGACACGCTCCCAGCTCTGCGTTTGCTGCTGCCCTTTGCGCTGGGTTGGGGATTTTGATGGCTTTTCCCTGCGCGAGAGGCGTTCTTGGAGGCATAACTGGCGCTGCTGCAGGGTCGCTGCGCAACTGTGCGCCACGGCTGGTTTTGGTGGCTGGAATCCATGAATACGCTGTGCGCGGAAATGGATTTTAGCGCATGCGGCTGGTGCAGGGATTCGCACGCGCACACTGTGCGCCAGCCGCGTGCGCCACTTGTGCGCTGAATTCTATGAATCGGCCCCTAAATGTGTTTCCTCAGTCTGGAACAGATCTATATTTTGTTCCGCCATGAAGGTATCCAATGAGAAATCCGTTTCTGTTAAATTCATTATGTTTACTGATCCTTCTGCTAGTTCCACAGTGAGGGGTGAAATGTCTTGGATATTGCGTTCTTTGAGTTTCATAGGTGATTCTGTGAAATATTTTCTAAGTTTTAGTTTCCGACAAAATTTAAAAAGGTCTACTTGTGTTTGGAAGTAATCCGTCCTATTGGCTGGACAGAAATTCAGTCCTCTATTAAGTGCTGTCTTGAGAGATTCATCAATATTTAGATTGGAAAGGTTTAGGACTAGATTTCCTGGTTCCCTCTGGTTTCTCTGTTCCTGGATCTCGTTAGCATTCCTCTTTGTCCTATACCTGTGTTTATTCGATCCTCCTCTCTTTCCCCTCTTGGTTTTGTGGAACCTATTGTAGTATTTCCGCCTACGTTTAGATTTAGAGATGGTTTCGGGAACATTGTTCGTTGGGTATATGGTCGATTTGTTGATTTGTGTCTCCGAAATTCTTCCAAAAAAGACGAGGGGCCTAGCAAGTCTTTTGATGTACTTGGTTTGGAACTACTTTCTTTTTCTGATTCGCTGTTTGTTTCAGTTTCTGACGATTCTGTTGGTGTGGTAATATTATCTGTACTTGTTTTTGTTTTAAATTTAGTGTTTCCTTTAGTGTCATATTTCCTCTGATAGGTGTAAATTCTGCCAATTTTGTAGTCTATTTCATCCCTTATGAAGGTTTTCTGTTTTTTGTTCTTGATCTCTTCAGTAAATTTGTAAAGATATTCATCTAGTATTTGGTAGTTTTTAAATGTCAGCTCTGGTAAATTCAATTTTTCTATTGTTTCTTTAAGTTCCTCGATTTCCTTTAATGTTTTTTCATGGATCAGGGCAGAATGATTAATAATCCTTATCATCAAACCTTTTGAGATTTCTGTTAAATAGTCCTCCCAGTCCTTTAGTGCTTCTGTGTCCTCTTCTTCAAATGATGGGAAGATGCAAACTCTTAATCCACGAGGTATCCTCCCTACCTCCATGTACATCTTCATTGTTTTAATCTCCCACCATTTGGACAGTTCTTTCTTTGATGCTGCTTCCAATCTTTCGAAAAGATTTCTTAATGAAGTTGATGTTTGGGATGCCATTACTACTCCTGTATGTCTATGCCTTAAGAAAAGCTCTTCAGCTTCTGCATCCCTTTTGTCGAATATGTCTGTCATTTTGAAGTTGTGCACAGGTTCTGCTCGAATGGAAGCCTTTAGATTTATATTTTTGAAAAAAACAGATGTTGCAGCCAATGTCGGCTTGAGTTCCTATCTAGAGCGAAGCCTTTGTGCCTCTCTGGTTCCTTTCTCAGATGGCCAAGGGTCTGCACCAGGGGTGCCTGTATTGTGGCTGCAGCAATATATGTACAATTCCGAGAAATAAAGTTGGTACCCTTTAGTGCGCTCCTTGGGAAGAATTACTCAATCACTTGGTTATGTTAATTCCAATTTGTTTATTCAGTATAGGTTCTGGATACTCCATACACTTAAAGTTTCAATAAACAAACTTTGTCTCCCAAATTGTCTCCCAACACGTGTTTCCCCATGACTTTAGCCACGGTTCCTCAGGGGAAATTCTAAAGTGAAAAAAGAACCCAAGTTCATACATTCTATGTATATAAACAGAGACTTAAGTGCATTAAACCTCTAGTTTCATAACTACTTCTATCTGAGAAGAGGACATACACTCACCCTTGTCATGTTTCTCATAATTCTGATTCAGTATTGATTGGTATTCAATTTTCTCTCTCATCAGCTCTCTATTTGTCTTCCTTTTTTTTTTTTTTTTTTTCTTTTTTTCCTATAAGAAAAATGCACAAAGCTCATATGCTTTGGTTCACATTCTAATACTGGCTATTAATGTGTTATATTTCTGAACAGCAAAGCAGTCTTTGCTGTCCTATACAGTGTGCTGTGTCCTTCCTAGCCTATATAGAATGGCATTTTAGTATTGGTCCATTATTACTAGTATAAATTCTGCATTTGCATTGGTATTCAGTTTGATTGAATTTATGCACCCTCTATGAGGTAGCCCTTTACATTTCTAGAGAAAATTATTTTAAATTGCTATAGAGTTTACCTTGTGTGTAGATTCTTGTGGATTCAAAGATGTTCCTTTCTCTCGGTACGATTGCCTCTATGCATCCGTGGTTCCCGGATGCATCTTACCTCAATTCTGCTTCTGTTTATATATCGCGGAGCACGTCGCGTGATGACGTCATCGCGTAATGTGCCGCGATGACGTCATACGCGTCAAAAAACGTGCGGCGGCCATCTTGGATTTGTTTTTTGTGAAAAAAAAAAAAAAAATTTTTTTTTTGTTTCTATGTTGTAGCCTTCATTTTTGTACAAATAATTTTCAGGTTGCATTGCTATTTTGCAAAAGAATGGATTTATTTTCAAAGAACCCCTAAGCTAACACTAATGTCTTCTTTAATTTAATTGTGTCTCTAAATGTTGTTGTATCTATGCGTATGTGATGGCATCAACATGTTGGATCCAGCTTTCCATTTACTATATTTCAGTGTATGTAGTATAGGGTATATAGGCTCTATGTATAAATGAACAACAAGTTGCTTATACATGCTTTCAGTGGTAGACAGAGAGGTACTTAGGATGATGCACATATACAATCAATAGTGTTTTTATAACCAGTTTGTCATCTCTGGATCTGTGTTTAGACCAGTTTGGCATGTATCCATTATACAAATCCATTTTGACTCCATTCTCCTTAATATAAGTTCTCTGTCTCCTCCTCTTTCAGGTTGCTCGATTTTTTCCAGTCCAATGATTTTGATGTCCTTGATGTCTGATTGTTGGTGTTCTTTTGCAAAGTGTATGGCCATTGGGTACCTTGCATCCCCGTTCTTGATTGCTCTAAGATGTTCCAATATCCGTATTCTAATTTCTCTTATAGTGCTCCCGATTTATTTCTTGTTGCAAATGCATTGTATAGCATAGATTACATATTGACTTCTGCAGTTTATAAATTGTTTGATGTCAATCATTTTTCCAGTGGGTAATTTAATTTGTTTGATTCCATTTATCATGTGTGAACAAATTGAACATTTGCTGCATTTGTAGGATCCTGTTGGTGCCGGCACTTTCAAAAAACTACTCAAGGAGTCCTTTACTGGGTTCCTTAGATGACTCGGACTTAATTTCTTTTTCAGAGTTGGAGCTTTTCTAAATACCATTGATGGTTTTTCTTCAATAATGGTGCTGAGTGTATCATCTGTGAATAGAATGTTCCAATGTTTATTCAAAGTTTTCTTTATGTTGTATATTTCACTACTGAATGTTGTAATGAAATGGGTTTTCATTTCTTTATTCTTTACTTTTCGTTTTTCAATTAATAGGCTGGTTCTTGTTACTTTTTCTGCTTTCTGAATTGCATGGTTAAGAGAGTCTTCTTTATATCCTCTCTGTATAAAGTTTTCTTTTAGATCTGTTAGATGTTTTTGGTACCTGGTATCCAAGCTGCAATTGCGTTTTATTCTAAGTATTTCTCCATATGGGATGTTCTTTATGGTGTGTTTTGGATGGTTGCTTTGTGCATGTAGCTTGTTGTTGACTGCTGTGGGTTTGATATACAAGTCTGTTAGTATCTTGTCACGATCTGTGTACAGTTGTAGATCTAAAAATTCTATTTCTTCTGAGCTGATTTTTTCTGTGAATTTGATATTATGATTATTGTCATTAAGATAGGCAATATATTTCAGGAGGCTTGTTTTGTTTCCATGCCATATCACAAGGATATCGTCTATGTAACAACCCCAGTAGACAATTTTATTTTCTATGAATGCCTCATGTTGCCAGGCATGGATTAGTTCAAAATGGCCCATAAATAAATTCGCATATGATGGGGCAAATTTCGCCCCCATGGCAGTTCCTTGTCCCTGCTTATATAGGACTTGATGGAACAAAAAAATGTTGTTTGACAGAACGAAGTTTAGCATCTCTAGAATCATATTATTCTGATTAAGAAATGAAATAGACCTTGTTTTCAAGAAGAATTCCGTTGTTTCCATTCCTTTTGTGTGTTGGATGCTGGTGTAAAGTGACACCACATCCAACGTCACAAATAAATATTCTGCTTCCCACGGTATACACTCCATTTGTTGTATCACGTGTTTCGTGTCTCGTAAATAAGAAGCTAGCCCTGTTGTTAGGGGCTGTAGATATAAGTCTATATATTCTGAGATTCTTTCTGTTAAAGAACCTATCCCATTAATGATGGGTCTACATGGTGGAACCGTCTTGTACTTTTTATGTATTTTTGGAAGGAAATATATTATTGGCATGACAGGTTTGTCTATTACCAAATACTTTGTTTCTTCTTCCGTCAGTAGGCCCATTTCTTCCCAATGTTTTGCCATTTGATTCCATTGAGCTTGTAGGTCTCTAACTGGGTTTTTTTGTAGTATTGAGTAACATTTAGTGTCCTTTAGTTGTCTGGTTCCTTCTGTTATGTAATCTTGTTTCTTCATAAGCACAATATTCCCTCCTTTATCAGCTGACTTCACAACTATTTCCTCATTTTTGGAGAGTGTATCTATTGCCTTTTTCTCAGCTTTCGTTAAATTGTATTTGATGTTGGTTTGCTTGTTTTCAAGGTATTTTTTTCGTAAATCATTGCTTACAGCTTTTTGAAAAAGATCTATGGCATTATTTTCCATTAAATTGGGTATGAATTTCGATTTAGATCTTAAATGTGTTTCCTCAGTCTGGAACGGATCTATATTTTGTTCCGCCATGAAGGTATCCAATGAGAAATCCGTTTCTGTTAAATTCATTATGATCCTTCTGCTAGTTAAACAGTGAGGGGTGAAATGTCTTGGATATTGCGTTCTTTGAGTTTCATAGGTGATTCTGTGAAATATTTTCTAAGTTTTAGTTTCTGACAAAATTTAAAAAGGTCTACTTGTGTTTGGAAGTAATCCGTCCTATTGGCTGGACATAAATTCAGTCCTCTATTAAGTGCTTCTTATAGGAAAAAAAGAAAAAAAGTAAAAAAAAAAAAGGGAAAAAGAACAAAAGGAAGACAAATAGAGAGCCGATGAGAGAGAAAATTGAATACCAATCAATACTGAATCAGAATTATGAGAAACATGACAAGGGTAGAAGTGGTTATGAAACTAGAGGTTTAATGCACTTAAGTCTCTGTTTATATACATAGAATGTATGAACCTGGGTTCTTTTTTCACTTTAGAATCTCCCCTGAGGAACCGTGGCTAAAGTCATGGGGAAACACGTGTTGGGAGACAATTTGGGAGACAAAGTTTGTTTATTGAAACTTTAAGTGTATGGAGTATCCAGAACCTATACTGAATAAACAAATTGGAATTAACATAACCAAGTGATTGAGTAATTCTTCCCAAGGAGCGCACTAAAGGGTACCAACGGTATCTAAACTATGCTGAGTGGGTTTAAGGTGCTGGAGTGCAGTTGAAACGGCCTAAAATAAGGTTGTTTTCAAAACGAAAGGGGAAAAAGCAGAAGATGTTCTAAAAATGACCCTCGGCACTAAGGTTGAACTTAGGTCTGACTGATCAGAGCTCTGTGATGTCTTCTAGGACCACTGATTGATTACACCCTAGTGTACCATTAAGTCCTGGGGAAAGAGTATATTGAATGTTCATAATTTTCTAGACAAAGAATACTTGAAAGTCCTGGAGCAATTTCTCAGAGGGAATAAGCAAAAGGGACAAACAGGAGAGTTGAATTTAATTCTTAATGGCTCAGAACAGTTCCTTTGGTTTATTACTAGATGCTAAGATTTGCTCTTGAATAAAAGAGCCTTTGGAAGAAGTAACCACATTCTTATAGGCAGTATGTGCTTTACGTATTGATATTGATATTTTATTTGTGTCACGCTCATACTCCTGTGTTTCAGAGCGCGAACATGTGTTTCAGAACGTCGGAACTCCAGAGAGACAGTGCTGCGTGTGCACCGCTACATTTCTTCCACCATTCTCACATTTATTTTTAGGACCAGAAGACTTGGAGAATGTCCAGATTTGGAAATCTCTATTTGTTCTACAGACTTCCTAGGAGCATGCTGGTTAATAAGGGGCAACACATTGTGACAGCACTGGGGCCAGAGTGATTCGTAATCAACCTTGTTATCGAGGCGGGAATATTGGCCACCAAACTGGACTCATAAGTTTTTTATAAGGCAGCTTTATATCTAAAACTTAAAGGTACACCTATATTAGTATGTAATTGCATGGTAACTGAGGTGATAGTGAACCATTTCATAAAGTAGTCACTCCAGGATATTGACATGCTGGAAAGATACTTGGCCACAGCTACTGCACGCAATAGGTCAGCAAAGGGATTCAACCACTGCCACAAAGCTTGATGTTTCTCTCCCACCATTCCACCCACTCCTACATTTCCCATGCTGGTCTTGCTTATGTTCTTCTCCTAGAACTCCCTTTGCAACATTATCTTTATTTTTCACGAGTCAGATGTTGTTGGTGAGAATAGTTTGTGCTGTGGATGAACTCTATTGTACCTTTGGATCCTTCTTCCATCAGTGTGAGGCGAATCCCATGGGGAAAAGCTTGATGTGCCAGGGGGGGTGCACTAAGAGACCCTGCAGAGCCATAATATTATGCAAATTATAGATGTTTAGACTTAGTGCGCGCATATAAACAGAGGACATTTTGTAGCTGTGATAGAAACATAGGGCTTGCATGGTAGCACGTTGAACACAGGCTGTGAACGTGATGAAGAAACCTGAATAGGCCCAAGAACTGATGAAGAGCGACCTGCACTGCTAATTTCCACAGAAACCCTACTTTGTTATAAAACTGTTGCAAATACGTGTATCCTGAGAACAAAATGTACCCTCCAAGGCCATGAGACAGTGCTTGGCACCTCAATGTACGTGTTATCAACACCAGGCCAGAGAAAGCATCTGACACTGACTTAGCCAACTACAAGTTATTGCCCCTCCAACTGTCTGAATCTTAAGACCCCTGAATTTTGAGATACCAGCTGACCCGAGGCCACCGACCATAAACCAGTCAACCATAAAACATCTAAGAGAATGGTCACCCTATCTGTACTTTACAATGGCATGATTGGCAACGCAAGGTGCAGGAAGGGATAAATTATGGTTCAAAAGCCGGGGTGGAAGCCTTGGAAGCTGGACGATGCAGCTGGTATGAGTGAAATGTGTGCGGGTCGCAGTGACCTGTAATGTCCCCCTGTACCAGTCCATGATTATGCCATGTGCCATGTGTAGTAATAGTTATATGTCAGAATAATATAACTAATTGTCTTTTTGACCTTGGCTCCCCGGAGACTATGAGCACAGATGACCACACGTGATGAAAGATGGACGGATGGGGCTGTAGCCAATGGCCTGGCATCCCCTGAGGAACAGGCCCACCATGCATCGGCTTGCACCAACCAGCCACATGGGTTTTTTACTGTATATAAATGATTCTGTGTCCCCTTTTAATCTTTTGCTTGCACAATTTTTGATCCAAACATTCCTGAGCAGCAGAGTTCTTTGCTGGCACACCTATTTTTTGTATAATTAAAATATGTTACCTTGCAAGAATCTCTTGGTCTTTTTTTCCCCAGTGGATTGTATTTTTTCTGGTGTGAGCGTTTAGGTACATGCCTTCAATTGGTGACCCTGACCTGATCCCAGCGCCCCCATACCTGAAAGTTTTCTAGGCAGCTTCTCTGAAGGGGCCACACCCATCTAGAGCGACCAGTCCCAAAAAACACATACTCTCTAGTGGCCTTGCAGAAGCCCTCTTTGCAGAATTCCTGCCAGCTCTTTGGAACAGGGTGCAGCTCTGATGAGAGTGCAGGCCGGTGTTGTTGGAACCCCATGACGGAGTAGTTCAGCTGAACACGCATACATGAGTATAGCCTTGCAAGTGATAGCAAATAGGGGGCAGGTGTATGGGAGACTGTGAGTTGTTGGCGTGGTTTGGGTGTGGATTGTTTTAATTTTTGGGATTATTCATTTTTTAAGGAGAATATTAAGGAAAGGAAAATGGAATGGTAGGGGGTCTCCCAGAGAGAGGGGAGAAGGTGGTACCACAAATATTGTACAACTGAGGAAAAAAGGAAATAAATAGCATCCCTGCATAATTAGTGAGCTCAGGAATAGCATAGTTTTTATTTTAGCTTATTTTGTTTGTGTTTTTATTGTGCAGGGAGGAGGCCTATGGAGGGGAGTTTATGGTAATTATTTGTGTGAGTTTAGTGTGTGTAGGGTGAGTGCAGGTGAGATGGGGAAAAAAGGAGGTGGGTGAAATTGTTTTGTTGACTTTTTTTTGGGAAGGGGGTGACAGACTGATTTGTTTGAAGGACATCAGCAGCATGTGCAGCGGATATCAGAGGTTTATGGATAGTGATGCACACCAAATATTACAATGGGTAAAGAGAGACACCTATAAAGTATCTGTATAAGGCCCTGCCATTGTATCAGGACAGAATTGAGAAATACCATAAACAGTGGATGACACAGAAAAGGGGAGGGGGAATGCCCCTCTCATGGCCAGAGCATGAAAGGGGCCCCTAGGGGTCCCTCGCGTTATGGAAACAAGGCAAGTCACCACACACGATAGATACGCCAGACACGAGGTTGTATTCCCAAAGCTAGGATTTATTGCAAAGCAAATAGTCTCAGTTGGCCAACTCGGTCTCACGCCCCACGACGTGTATCTCTAGACCTCGAGGGACGCAAGAGAGCGAATTACGTACATCAGTTACATATATACAAAATGCATATCATACAATCAGCTGTGACATGTTTAACACCCCCCTTTATTGGGTTTCTTTGAACTCGGTTTGATGATGGACACTTCCGACGAATATGACACCCTCAAATATCTATTCTAGTAACAATATGCAATCTTGCAAGTCCAGAGACATCTTTTCTTTGTTGAACAGAACACAGTGCTTCTGTTCTCGTAAGCGAGCTACATACGGGGGAAGAGTCACATTCCAGACCTTGCTATCTATGAGGTGCTATTCGTGTCCTGGGAGCCGACACGCACTACAGGGCTCGGAAAAGGGGGGCCGTAAGAAGAGCATAATTCAAGCCTTTAGCTGCTTTATTCTAACATATTCTACTGTATAACGAGACTGGCTGGCAGCTGTGAAATGATTAAATGCCCTGCGGCTCTGCTTCAAGGCTACATTCAGGAGGGAGCCGGGAATTCCTCCCCGGAGCTGCCTACGTTGTGTTTCAACGAACTCTTATTAGCCTCGCGGCCTTGCGGCCTTGTCCTTTCACGTTCAGACAACAATGTTAACAGTTGAGCAGTGTAAGCAGAAAATGTGCTGTGAAACAATTTGAACAGAAAGCAATGAGCAATTGTTAGAAAACAAAATGGCGTTCCTTGTTACATCAAAATGGCAGTTCATTGGTAAAACTCAGAAACCTGTATTTCTATGGTTTCGTACATGAGACGGTTGGCGTTCGGCCACAAAAATACGTTTGCCGTCATTCATGAGAGGTGTCCATTTTTCTAGACCAACAAACCCTCCTTTGGCCGTATGCCAAACATGTCATTCATTTATTGTATCCTCCTCTGATGACGATAAGTCTGAAGTACTTATGTCTGAATTTTCCATGCTATTATAAGCATCATCATCGTCATTAATGTCTATAGACATTAATTCTTTCCCTGTTTTCTTTCATTTGTGGCTCTGTAATCCCGGCCATACGTTTGTTTTCTTTTTGTTATCGTATGCATACATCCCTTAGTACATCCCTCAGTTATCTCAGTGCAAACTATCGATAGGCAGTGTATGCAACAACAGCACGTTATGAATATTCCAAACACTACTACTAATATTGCAATCAACTTCCATCCCCAAGAACGCAGTATTCCCCAAAACCAGGACTCTAGTCCCCAGCCCCCTTCTTCAGTAGGGAGTTGGGAGCTTAGGACATGCATTTTTTTTATTGCTTCAAAAATCGTAGGGGAAAAGTCATCTACGAATACGCAGCACGCTGATCCCACAATCTTGCAAATTCCCCCACGATCAACCAGTATTACATCGAGAGCCATTCTATTTTGCAGCGTCATTAACCTAATTCCTTTTTCTTCCAACGTCATGTTAAATAGTATATCTGTCATTGTGTTTATGGTATCTTTTAGTATTCTGGACAGCTGCCTTATGTTATCAGAGTTCACTATCTGGGACAAGAATGGAATGAATGATTTTACTACGTCCTTCGCTATCACAACACCTTCGCTACTCCTTCGGGTTCTAGATCTGGATAGCTTGGCCATGTCTGCTGTTTCTAAGAGGAATACTCCCCGGAACAGTAGACCTAGGTAACATGTACCTCCCCAGTTTCTGGGAAACCAAGGATATGCTTTTTCTCCACATAAAATAGACTGGATCTCCCACATATACTGGTTCTATTTCCCATTTTAGTACCACTGTATTCATGCATCCAGTAAATGTTCCTACTGAATAGGAGCCTTTCTTTTTTAGAAAAAAAAGGGACAGTTCTCGGGTTGTAATTCACAGTGTAAGAAGGGGGAATTGCATCTTTGTTCCTGTCTGTTCTTACATAAAACGTCATCACAGATGTTTTAACTGGTGGGGACAATCTATCTTGTCTATTTTGTCGTGTTATTTTTCGCATACTTTTTTTTCGTAGGTTCTGGGATCATCACTTGTGCTCTATGGAATATGGAACAACCCACAGGCCTCATAATTATTTCCTCAAACTCATTCATGTTTGTTCTGTCTAATTGACCCGTACTACTCTTATTTCACTTCCCATAAAACATCGCACTTAAAGATGCACTGCATGCAGAACTTAATGGTCATAGTTGTACATACCAACCTATTCCTTTCCACGCATGCTGCGGTAAATGGGCGCATACCCAACCATTATTTTTCTTTAGAATTGCAAGCGTCATATTCATGATGAGTAATAGCGTATTGTTCCCATACCCTTCTCTGTGTCTCTCTTCCATTTGGGACAAGGTATAAGTAATCACCTGAACCGGGCTTTCAGTAGTGGATATATTAACTATTGGTAAAAACATTCCCAATGGGTGTATTGACTCCACATACCATAACACAAAGGCTGTCGTTATTGGTGCTACCACACTCTTGAAGCACATGATTATTATCAAAGCCAGCATACAATTTTTTTTACCATGCGTTTTCCCTAAGTTTACAGTCTTTATAACTAACTCATTCTCAGCAGTGGTGCAGGAGGAGGCTGAAACCGGTCCCGACATTTTTCTCACCGTCCTTCTTATTCCTGACAAAGTTCGTCGTGGATATCTCTCTTCGTCGCACTTGTCCGGATGTCAATAAGTTCAAAGGAATTGTCAACAGTTTAGTCTGCCAGCCCTTTGCAGCCTGATTTGCTTATTCGTTCTAAGCAAGATCGCTTATCCTCTCTCATACTGCTCAGAGGATTTCTGAACAGTTCTCTATTGCCATTGTACCATGTGCGCCCAGCTTGTCCGCTCTGGTTCAGGACACATGTACTTTTTATTATCGCACCGAGGAGCCACGAGTCTTGAATTGTCTGACTTGCACAATTCTCACGCTTCTCTCCTCTACACCTCTAGTTCCTTCTCCGTCCATGAGCGGAACCAGAGGTTGGCATAAACACCAAAGAACTGTGGATCACTCTGTCTTTCGAGGCCGTAAATCATATCCCCTCACTCCTGGTATTGTGTGATCCGTGAACAGTGCCGGTGCACTTCCAGATCCAGGCTCAGAGTCAGCCTGCGGCGCAATGGCATATACTGGTATGCGCCGTGACAGTGATGCGGATTCGGTCTTTGGCTCTGACGCAAAGGCAAGTGCTGGTGGGCGCCAAAGGGGTACACGTTTAGTATCTGTCGTTATTTGCAATGCAGATTTTGTTTCGGCCAACAGTGATATAGGTTCTGATGGGCAACGTTGGGGCACTCTTTGCCCTTCCCCCTTTTTGGCAATCTTTTCAGGCTTTGTTTCGAATTTCACTTCCCGCTCGGACAGATTTAGCGGCAGTGGACTGGCAGCAGTTTCTTTCGTTTCTGGGATCGCTGTCTCTTTCCGGTAGTCCGGATTGGGCAAGTCTTTCAGTGAAGATGGGATCTTTTTGGCATGGGTGGCATGGATCCACGACTTCCTCCCATCCACCCGTATTGCCGTCTGCGTTGCCAGAAGCACTTGATAGGGGCCGTGCCACCTGGGTGCTAATGACGATTTTCTCTCAAAGTTTTTAAGCAGCACCCAGTCTCCTGGCTCCAGCGCGTGCCCCCAACCAGTATATCTTACGGGTAGAGCCTCCTGCACCTGCTGCTGAATCAAACGCAATTTCTGCATTAAAAGGCCACAATAAGTGCTAAGTACAGGATGTTCCACTTCACTCAGTCGCTTTGGCTGAGGTGCGCACCAAACATTTGCCGGCCTCCCCATCACTATCTCATACGGGGAGAGCCCAGTTCTAGCCTGTACAGACGTACGCATGCATAATAGCGATATCGGTAATGAATCCACCCAACTCAACTTGCTCCCTGCACATATCTTGCTAATTTTTGACTTGAGGATTCCGTTGTGCCTCTCAACAAGACCGGCCGAACACGGATGCCTCGAACTATGGAATCTCTTATCAATCTGAAGACCTGCACATATCTGTAATACCACTGCGCCCACAAAATGTGGGCCGTTTACTGACCATATGACATGGGGCAAGCCAAAATGGCAAAAGTATTCTTTAAGCATTACTTTTGCAGTACTCATTGCTGTGCAGTCTCTTAAGGGATATGCCTCCACCCACTTGCTGAATGCACAGATCACCACTAAGACATATTTCAAGTTTTGGCACCCCTCTATCTCTATGAAATCAAAATGGATTACCTCAAAAGGCATAGAGGGCGGACCAAAACTGCCTATTGGAGTCACTGTTCCCTTTCCGACATTGTGTTGTAAACACGTAATGCAGTTCTGCACCAACCTCTCTGCATTCTTCTTTATGTTTACATTCTGCCATACCGTAGATAGGTGCTGTATTATTTTTTTCGCACAGATGTGAGTAGGGCTGTGAGCCATTGTGACCATTGTGACCATTGCAGTCACATATGAATTTGGCAACATCCAGTTTTTAGTTCCCTTGTCCACCCAACAACCCTCTAAATCTAGCTCAGCAGAGCCTTCTGCCCACCCTTTTATCTCATCGGCAATGGCTTCAGCCTGCATCTCTTTGACAGTGGCGATTCCATCTTCTATCATAAAAGGTACTTCCTCAGTCTGGACTGTCATAATTTTATTATTCAAATCAGTGGCAGTTCGTTTCGCAATTCTGTCTGCAAATGCGTTTCCCTCTCCCACTTTGCATGTTATCTTTTTATGTGCCTCGCATTTCACTATTGCTAGGTGCTTTGGAAACGTGAGTGCAGACAGCAATCGTACAATCAAAGGGCCATGCTGAATACTGGCCCCATGCAATGTCAAGAAACCCCTCTCAGCCCAGAGTCGACCAAAGTTATGAACCACCCCAAAAGCATACTGACTATCAGTATAGATATTCACGTTCAAATTTTCAGAAATCTCACAGGCTCTGGTCAATGCTATTATTTCTGCAGTTTGTGCCGAGTTGTAGGGAATTCTTTTGCTTTCTACAACGCTCTCTAGGATAGTGATAGCGTAACTGGCAGTTGTCGTGCCATCAGGTAGTTTAAAACAAGAGCCGTCACAAAATAACTCTCCATCTGGCTCCTTTTGTGGGCTGTCACTTAAATCAACTCTCCCCTTCGTTTCTTCCTCAGTGACCATTAAGCAATCATGGGGTGGTGCTTCGTTGTCACCAATTTCTTTTATGGGCAGTGGCATTAATTCTGCAGGATTCAAAGTGCTACACCTCATAATTTGGATATGGGGCAAGAACAAGATAATCTCTTATCTTGTCAGTCTAGCAGAAGTGAGGTGTTGCGTATGTGTCCTATTTAATAGGACATCTATGGCATGTGGCAACATCAAAATTAAAGTATGCCCCAATACCATCCCTTCTGTTTGTTTCACTGATGCAGCAGGCGCCGTGAGAGATCGCAAACATCGTGGTAGTGCGCGCGCTACAAGGTCCAGCGCAGAAGAAAAATAGCTGCACGGCCTTTTTCTTCCACCTTGTTCCTGTGTCAAAAAAGCTAATGCACATCCTTCATTCTCGCACACAAATAATCTAAAAACTTTTCGGCGTGCCCAGAACTGGATCAGAACATAATGCAGTTTTCAATTGATCAAACGCTCTCTGACATTCTCCATTCCACTGCAAAGACATCACCGCATCCTTTTTAGTTAATAGCACCATTGGCTTCACAATTAACGCAAAATTACTGATCCACTGCCGGCAATAAGAAGCCATGCCTATTATGGCTCTGACTCCTTTCTGTGTCTTTGGAATAGGTATACAAGAAATACTTTCTATGCGTTCTGGCATTAGCCTTCTCCCTTTTTTTGAAAGTAGGTAGCCCAAATAAGCTACCTCCTTTCGATTATATTGAAATTTCTTCAAACTAGCTTTATGGCCATGTGCCGCTAGGTGTGACAGTAGTAATACGGTGCTCTTTTTACAAATCTCTTCTGTATCCGCAGCGATCAACAGATCATCTATGTATTGCAATAGTACACACCCCACTGGTAATTCTAGCATGTCTAGCTGCTCTTTTAACGCTCTACTGTAAATACTCAGACTTTCCGTATATCCTTGTGGAATGCGCATGAATGTAAATGATCGTCCCCCTAATGTGAACGCGAACAAATATCTACTGTCCTTGTCCACCGGAATGCTAAAGAAAGCATTTTTTATGTCAATTACGCTAAAGTATTCTGCTGAGGCAGGTATCATTGTCAATATTGTAGTGACGTCTGGGACCAAAGAAAATTGTGGATCTACTACTTTGTTTAGCGCGCGCAAATCAATTATGAAACGATATGGTACTTCATTACCTCCTTTCTTAAACACTGGAAGAATCGGGCTGTTACATGTACTGCCTGTAATTTCTTCAATCACCCCTAATTTCACCAAATCTGAAACAATACTTTTCAATCCTTTCTCTCCGTTTGCCGAAATGTTATACTGGGGAATTCTAGGCAGTGTAACTCCTTCTTTCAAAATGATCCTCACTGGCTCTATCTTTAAGCATCCTACATCGTTGTCATGCTTCGCCCATATACAGGTTGGCACTTCTCTTACCTCTCCTAGCAAGGTTTCAAACATGAATTCTGACACAGGGGCATCTTGTGGCCAAATCGTTAGAAACACCCCACCTGACCTACAATTTATAGTCGCACCTAGCTTTTTCAACAAGTTCAATCCCAACAAGTTCTCCCCACAATTTTCTGTTAGGAGAAAGGGACAATGTTCATAAATGGTCCTATAGTAACTGGGACTGGTTGGGACACTGGGTTTATGACTGGTGTACCTGCGAACCATACGGAAACATTATTTCGTCCTGACGGTGGTATATTCGGAACCAAGTGATGGTCTATTGAACACTTTTGCGCTTCTGTAGGGTCCTCTCTGATTCACGGGAATAGACACTGGTTCTGACCCTTGCCCTGGGCTGTCCTGTTGGGGAAATAACACATCATCCGATGTGTAGTCACTACTATTACTGTAATACATATTTGGCTGCGTATTGAAAATGTTCCCATTCTTTCCTCTATTTGCCCCACTCTGATTCCCATACTGTTGGTTTTGCTGACCCTGACTCTGGTTATGTTGGTTTTGGGCTTGGTTTTGATTACCTTCATTATTGTGGTCTGCTGCATACTATTCCTATTTGGTCCATTCGCTCCTTGCTGCCCTCTGTGCTGTCTTCTCTGACCAGGTCCATTTCTATTGTGTAAATGTGGACATTGCGCTCGACAGTGTCCTTCCTCCTTACAGTATGCACACTGATTTGGTCCCAATGGCCCCCCATGCATATTCAAATTACCCCTCCCTTGTGCGTTCCCTCTTCCTCTATTATGTCCTGCTACTTGCTGCAGTAACACCCTTGTTTTCAGATTTACTCTATCTTTATCCTCCTGGTCCTTTCCCGCATTCACTCTCGTCTCATAATATTGGGCCATGTGCAATACTTCACCCAGCGTTTTTGCTTGCCATGCACTTTCTGATGTCATTATTAGCTTCTGAATTGGATGTCTCAACCACCTCACATATTTATCAACAAATAGCCTCTTCCCCGCTTCCGAGCTCACATCCTGCCCACTGAAGTCTGCGAATACTTCTTTGAATTTATTGAAATAATCTGTTGCTAACTCATCCTTGCCTTGCACACATGCAGTCAACTTGTCCCATTGAATTCTTTTCTCTGGGACAATTTCTTTTAATTTCTGTATTATGCGTGCTGGTAATGCTAGCAAATTCGCTCCTGGTGTCCCTCCAACCGCTTTATTCCTGTCTTCTATTATCAAGTCCGCCCATGTGGCGCCATAGGCCGTTACGTCATCCACCTTTCTTATTTGCTTCCATATGTCTGTTGGCAGGATCACTGGGAATATTAGGTCTATGTCACCCATGGTAAGCACGGATGATTGCAGGCAGGACGCTACTTCCTTGTAAAATCCTGCAGGATTCTTTGTTATATCGGGAATCGTCTGCTTTATGTTGTTCACCTCCTGTCTGGAAAAGGGGACATGCACGTACTGGGCGGTATAATGGGCTGGCGTTACCTGCGCCGCTACGGTGCCCATTGCGGGAACCTCTGTTTTTGGCACAAAGGTAGGTGGGACCTCCCTCATAGGGAATACCCCACTTACTGTCCCTCCCCCTTCTGTCATGTGTAATAATATTCCCAGATCAAGCGATAGGGCTGTCTCTCCTGTCCCTCGCTCTAGTGCTCTCTTATATACTGCCATTACTTCGGGTGGGCTGGCCTTGTCGTTTTTTATATCTTTGTCTAGTAAATGTTCAGCCATCGACTGCAGTGCTTTTCTTTTCATGGGCATGGAATATTCATCAAATATCTCATGTATCTCCATTGTGGGAATGCTGGGATCCGACATCCATCTGAACGCATCTCGTATACATATCTTCAATTTGTCGCCCCTCTGTACTGATGACATTGAATGGCGTCACTGTATATATGGCTCTACTGCTTCCTTCCTATCTCTCCCGATATCCTTACCCCTGTACCCAGGTGCAGTAAACATTTCAGCATAATCATTATCCAATTCATTTTTAAGCTCAAAAAGTCCATACACATGTTCCCTCACTTCTTCATCTCTTTGTCTACAGTGTGCTAATGCATTTCAGTCTAACAATCGCTGCGGTGGTAATTTCCCAATTAACTGTTTCCATCTCTCCACCAAATATTCACCCATGCATTCCAACACAACCTGTCTTTCGTTGCTTCTTCGGAAGTCATACATCGAAGCCAATGCTGCCGTCCCATCATTCCCGTCTACATACATTTCTGCCTGTTGCTGCAATTCCACCTTCCTTTCTTTGCTGATCGCACTGCGAGTTACCCTCGTGCATCCACTTTGTTCAGTCCCGTCTCTCACCCCCGCGGTTTCAACTTCAACCCCTGGAGGGACGGACGGTACCGAGTCTGTATCTAAGGCGGGAGGTGTGGATGGGACAATAGGAACGGGGAGTGTCTGCTGTGGGCCTGGTTGGCTAATAGGAAGTGTTACGTGCGCGGTCTGTGGCTGTGGGAGGGCCTGAGCTATGGGAGGGAGAGTTTGATCTATGGGAGGGGCTTGAGAAATAGATACTGACGTGCTTGGCCTCGCTTCTGATCTTGGGCCTTGTTTTGTATGGATCAATATGTTTTCCATTACTTCATCTGCTATGTTCAATTCTCGTTGTGGGTATGTTTTTTCTATATTCAACTGGTCACGTCTACCTGACCTCCTTAGACTCTCAGTCCACTCCTCCTCCTCCTTTTCTTCACCTTTCGATTGATGCCTGCGTGCATGCTTCGCTCTACTACTAAATCGGAGCAGTGCTTCCCTTCTTCAGTCCTTAACGATATCAAATGCTGCAGGACGCGCTTTCTTTCTTATCAACACCCTTTCCAAATGATCTATTCTCGCTATCTCAAAACTACCATTTATCGGCACTGTTCTTGTTGCTTTCTGGTTTGCCTATGCCAAGTCTCACAGAATATTATCGCTCCCACACCATACTTCACATACATCTCATACGCCGGCGTTTCCCCAGGTGGTGCAATTTGGCCATCTTCCAAAAATTGTCTACCACAGCGGAAAAACCCCGCTAGGGTGGACAATACCCCAGGCATGTTTCAACCTTCCCCCTGGTTAATCAACCTTACCTAGGGCATTTGATTTTGCAAAATCAACTCTCAACCAATATCAGGATTACTTTGAATCGGGGTATGACTCACCTGATAAATCAATTTGTCCTCCAGGACACAATTCGTCTGTATACTGATGCAACCAATGGCGTTGTGTCTGTGTTTCGGGACCCTCGCCTCCTTGTTCTCTAGCCCGTTACGTCGATCAGGGATCGAATGTGTGCAGATCTGCAAAGGAATCTCTCATCACTTCTACAGGGCGCCCCGAACACTTCTTGATCCCAGCGTGATCGTCCCGTCCTCATCGTTCTCCACCTTTACTCAATTACAACGTACACGATGGAACAAGTGGGGGAGGGTCCCTATTCGGGTGCCATCTTGAAAGGGGCCCCTAGGGGTCCCTCGCGTTATGGAAACAAGGCAAGTCACCACACACGATAGATACGCCAGACACAAGGTTGTATTCCCAAAGCTAGAGTTTATTGCAAAGCAAATAGTCTCAGTTGGCCAACTCGGTCTCACGCCCCGCAACGTGTATCTCTAGACCTCGAGGGACGTAAGAGAGTGAATTACGTACATCAGTTACATATATACAAAATGCATATCATACAATCAGCTGTGACATGTTTAACACCCCCCTTTATTGGGTTTCTTTGAACTCGGTTTGATGATGGACACTTCAGACGAATATGACACCCTCAAATATCTATTCTAGTAACAATATGCAACCTTGCAAGTACAGAGACAGCTTTTCTTTGTTGAACAGAACACAGTGCTTCTGTTCTCGTAAGCGATCTACATACGGGGGAAGAGTCACATTCCAGACCTTGCTATCTATGAGGTGCTATTCGTGTCCTGGTAGCCGACACGCTCTACAGGGCTCGGAAAAGGGGGGCCATAAGAAGAGCATAATTCAAGCCTTTAGCTGCTTTATTCTAACATATTCTACCATATAACGAGACTGGCTGGCAGCTGTGAAATGATTAAATGCTCTGCGGCTCTGCTTCAAGGCTACATTCGGGAGGGAGCCGGGCATTCCTCCGCGGAGCTGCCTAGGTTGTGTTTCAACAAACTCTTATTAGCCTCGCGGCCTTGCAGCCTTGTCCTTTCACGTTCAGACAACAATGTTAACAATCGAGCAGTGTAAGCAGAAAATGTGCTGCAAAGCAATTTGAACATAAAGCAATGAGCAATCGTTAGAAAACAAAATGGCGATCCTTGCTACATCAAAATGGCCGTTCATTGGTAAAACTCGAAACCTGTATTTCTATCGTTTCGTATATGAGACGGTTGGCCTTCGGCCACCAAAATACATTTGCCGTCAGTCATGAGAAGTTGCCATTTTTCTAGACAGACAAGCAGGGATCCCATAATAAGGGAATCTTAGAACGCATGACTACATTTTAACAGATATGTATAGTGGGAAACAGTTATAACAAAAGGAAAGAGCTATTAGATATGTGGAAGATGTTTGAAGATATGGAAGATCTTGGGGTAGAAAAAGGGAAATGTGAAAGTTCTAATGACTGTACAAGAAAGGAAGGCAGGGTGCCAGAAGTGCATATAGGAATATTTCCATTGACAGCTCACCACGCAGTAGGTTACACAAATCTGACCTATGTTTTTACAACAGTGACAGCCCCACCACCCCCATATACGTCCCCGTCTGGAGGTTCCAGTGCATGCCAATGTCAATAATAGAGACCTAGAAGTGGCACTGGCAGCAGCAGATACAAAAATGAATAGATTACGAGCAGCACAGGTAAAAGTTTAGCCTGATAGCCCAGCAGAGCAAAGGTCTGATGGTTGGAAGGCAGGAGACTTTTTGTTCAGGGTAGATAACACAGCTTTAAAAGCGTGCATATAGAGCCGGAAGGAGGAGGAGATGAAAGGGTAGACATAATGTGGTATGAGAATGTTGCATCCGTCGAGAAGAGGAGGATGGGTCGAGTACATTTGATGAGTACGAAGATGATGAGGATGAGGAAGCTGAACAAGCAACTGAGCAAACACCTCTGGTGGAGAGTTTGTGCAGGGCAAGGTAAAGAACAGGTTTGGCCAGATGGCAGTGTAAAGGAAAAAAGGAAGATGTAAAATGACCAATGGGGTAGGGCAATGATGCAGATTCCCCTTTTATATAAGGACACGGGCAGACAGCACTATGTGCCATGGGCACAGATGTATAAACACAAATTGATAAAGGCATTCTCCCTCCTCATGGCAGGTGTGGGCATGTTTATTTGTGCATCTGAAAAGCATACTGATGGGGTACTGTAGGGTATTTTGTGTAAATTTGGGGCCTAGCGGTATTTGTTTACCGCTAAAAACAAAGGTAATTTAGCAATAACTACTCCTTGCATTTAGATTGGGTTTGGCTTTATGGTGGTATAGTGATGATGCATTATTTCAGTACACAAATACATTTTGTTGGTATGCATTTTGTTGTGGTATAGTGATGAGCATAGTTTTCTTTTTTATTTGTGGCCCTAATATACAAAACCCCCTTCTTCTTGCTTGGTCTGTTTGTATGATCACTAGAGAGGCCTCGGGCCTATATTATTCAGAAACACCACATTTTCATATAGAGAGCCACCTATGGCTGTTATCACTGATTTATCTACACCAGTGAACTATGTTTCCATAAAGTATTCACAATAACATGTGGTTTTATCACTAATTTACTTACATTAGTGAGGTTATGTTTCCAGAGGCATCTCTCTGCTGATTCCTGTACGCACAGCAGACTATTGTATTATATTCCACTCAGAAGCCACACACACATACCTTGAGTGGAATCACGCACACAGCTATTTATAATTGTTCATGACATTGCTTCATCTGTATAGGAAACTTGGCAAATTAAACATCATTCCCTCTCTTGCAGAGTATTTGTTTTAGAGGCACCAAATGAAAAACAGGCAGAATGTGTGTTATCACCATTTCATTTCAAAATGATACATTACCATTCTTGTGAGACAGTCCTCTCTGAAATAAACATAAGAAACAAATGCAATAATACCACGAATTTCACTTTACATTTGCAACAAGAGAGAAAAATTACATCATATGCCTTACAATATTATAACGTGGCAGTTAAAAACAGGGGAATTCCCTATCGCTACTCTGCTGCCTGATAGTAGATCATTCGTACGGCAGTCACAGTAATCTCACTCCATTTGTATAATTACCAGTTGTTTGTAGCTTTTCAGCATGCAAAATCTCCTGGCTTGTCACCTCCGAGCAGTGACCCAGGGCTTTCTTTTTTTTTCTTTAAAGCACCCAGCGAGAACATGCAGTTCAATCTGTAATCTGCAGTTCTCAAGCCGGTGCCAAGGTACTAGGAAACCCCAGTCTCTGAAGGTCAGTAGTCCAGCTCCTCACAGCAGCAGAATGAATGCGGCCTCACTGCAACTCCGCAAAATGTCTTCTCCCTGTAATTCTGTCAGAGCTATTCCAAAAAACCTCTGTTACCTCCCCTAAGTTTACATAGCACCAATTAAAAATTCATAGTATCGCCTCCTCCTTCCTCAACAATAGCTCACTTTTACAGAAAGCAACTGTATCTAACTGATTTCCTGGCATTCAAATTTTGCTTCCTGCAAAGACAGTGAACAGGGCAAAGAAAAATTGCACGTTTAAAAAAATGAATCTCAGCCTGCCTCATTTTACACATGGAGAACACATTATAATGTTAAGGAGTTAGAATCGTGTTAGTATTTGTTAGTTAAGTTAATTAATCAAGTATCTAATGTGTCTCCTGTAAGTGAGGCATTTCAAGAGAGAAAAAAAATGGTGTGCTTTTAAATAGGTATTGAGAAAAAAAAATGGTGTGCTTTTAAAATAGATAGCCCATGCAGTGGCGCTGCACTCCAAAACACGCTAAACTATACTACATATCCCCTCCTTTTTCTGAGAATTTGGCCATGGTCCAAGCCACAATTGGAAGAAACCCAACTTTCCTCCCTTCTTCCTTTAAAATGTATGCGTATTGGGATATCTTTCTCTCCCCGTTGTATCTACTAACATGAGCAACATCTTCATCTTCACTGACAAAACAATCAACCATCCTCCCATTATTAGCACCAGGACAGCTAAACCCACTATAGAGAGTTTCCCCCAGGTTTCACAATTAAACCTTTCCACTTCTATTATACCCAGGTTACTAACTGTAATATTGTTCTTTTTTAGATTCATTTTCACCACCTGCTTCTCTTTATGATTCAATAAGAACTCCACATCCGGGTCTATTGGAAACGCATCGTTAACCCTTACCACCTCACTACAAGGTCCCTTTGCGGGACCCGACCTTAATGGCTGCTGTAGACCAGCCGTTAAAGTAGGGACCCGCAAAGGGACCTTGGTGCTAATTATGGTACCGCAATTTGCGGTACCGTGATTAGTGCCTTCCCTATGGGGCAAAAATGGGAATGGGGAAGGGCCATGGCGGCATGGGGAATTACCGCCCCGCCAACCTCGGAATGGGGTGGTCATTCCCCATTCCGCCATGGTGGAATCGGTAAATTACCGGCATAAACCATGGTGCTATTCCATGGTTTAGCACCTACCGTGTAATGAGGCCCATAATCTTAATACATTTGTCCTCTTGCCAAAATCCCACATAGTGTACCCACTTAGTTTAATAAATGAGTTCAGGGGCTACATACGGGATGCATAGTAAAAACCCTATTTCCAACCTTTCCAAGTCCACATATAAAGGCATTGCATTACCCATTTCAAATGCAATTTTTACCTGTACCACATCAATCTCCCTCCTGGTCAACCTTTCTATCATTTGATGAATAATATCCTGTGAAACAAAGTACAATGGTATATGTCCTTGAATCAATTGTAAAATTGCAGTTTGAACTTCTCTCATGTAATTTGTTAACAGTATCAACAGGACTCATTATATTCAATATATCACTCAGTGTTCTGTCATGCTTAATAATCAATTTAGTTGCCCGTTGAATTACATCTGCTTGTTCATTCAATATGATCGCAGTTTCATTTATGAACCTTTTTTTGTTCATCTAATCCCCCTCTAATTCCATCTAAGGTTTTTTGTATTATTTCTAGGTCAAAACTCAGTTGTTGTGCTTTAGTACTCAGCGTCCCTACTGAAATGGCATTGGCTGTTGACATCGTGGTACCTATTATGGCTCCAATTATAGACATTACCAGTGAGACTGCAAGCATTACTGCTCCTCTTTTTCCTCTCCTCTTCTTAATGTCTGCTGAATTCACAAATGTTTTCTCCAATTGCATCAACATATCTCTTATTGATTGCATAGCGTCCTCTTTTCTTAGTTCCAGCCACTCTTTCGTCTGCTTAGCTTTAATTCCAGTATTGTTAAAATGTTTTTCCATCAGAGTATCAGGATTCAATGGTATGTAAATGTTCTGGAAAATCATCCTTCTATCACTCATGATGAATCATGGTGCTCCTTCTACCGCAATACCAGATGCTGGTCCAGGTTCAATGACAACCTGTGCTTCTAAAGTTTTGAAGCTCCCAACGAATGTTATCATAATTATCCATATTGTTGGCGTCATGATCAATGCTGATTGCTTTGTAGCCTTGGTCTTCGCCCCCTTCCGAAGCTTCTCCGGAATCCGTCTGCGTGGACTCCAGGACTCCATCGTCTCCCGTGTTCTCCGATCCCGTGACCTCCAAGCCAAAATGTGTTAATCAATAGTCTAAATCAAATAGAAAAGAAACAAATTAAGTACATAGCAGAATACTAACTTTACCCTTTTGCCAAAAATAAAATTATATATATCCATGCACTCCATAAATCACTTTGCCCTCTTCCTCTCGCTTTCTGAAATTAAGCACATGTTAAAGAGAAAACAAACATACATAAAATATCATTCAACATTTAATACATTTTCATTTTGGAAAGCAACTCCATTAATTTCAGCTTCCATTTTTGTATTTTTTTTATTTTTTACATATATACATATGTAATAATCAATCCTCTATTTTATTTGTCTGCTGTTGCCCTTTGACTAAACCCATTTACCTTACCTTCTTTTATGTATGCAAGGGACTTTATCTGTTTCAACATGCTCAAGCCTTTTAATCTCGTGTCTGGGGTGCCATGGTTTAATTTGATTCACATGAACAAACTGTTCTGTTACTGTTTCATCTTCAGTTTTCAAAATTTTGTACACCACGGGAGAGATCTTATCTATAATTCGAAATGACCCCTGCCAGGCTGCTAGAAATTTGGAATTTTTCTATTTACCTTTTCCAAAATGAAATTTATACACCTGATCGCCCACACAATACTCTTTCACTGATGTCTTTTTATCATAATATGACTTTGCACTGTCAGCAGCTCTTTCTAGATTTTGCTGTACAAAAGCAAATGCATGTTGTAAATGCTTCCTCAGTTCATCAATGTATTCATGTCCTGTGGATGCGCTCACAAGTGTCTGCTCATGTGTTCTGTACAGCAAGTGTTGTGGTAACACCATCTTCCTACTTGTCAAAACCTAATGGGGGCTAACACCTGTTGCTTTGGCAGGAGTTGACCTGATTGCCATCAAAACCAAAGGTAAACGTAAATCCCAGCTGGAACCTGCTTCTGCTATAAATGTCTTTAATATGTCCACAACAGACCTATTACAGCGTTCAACTCCCCCAGAAGAAGCAGCTCGATATGCAATATGTAGTTTCCTTTTCACACCCAGTATTTGCCATACCTTACTCATTAAAGCACTTGTGAAATGACTTCCTCTGTCTGATTCTATTCTTTGTGGTAACCTAAACCTTGAAAACACATGATTCACCAGCAATGTAGCTGCTGTTTGCGCAAAACAATCTGGTGCAGGAATACACTCAATCCATTTCGACATCAAACACACCACACTCAAAATATAACGATTTCTCCTGCTCGACCTCTGTACAGGTCCTACATAGTCTATTTGCAAATCTGACCATGGAAGAGTTAAGCCTCGTTTCATTAATGGAGCTCTTTGCATTGGTGAAGCAGGTTTAAATTGGGCACATACTAGACATCCTCTAGTATATAATTCCACATCTTGGGACCTATGTGGCTAGTAAGCATAATCTTTTAGTATTTCCAATGTTTTTTGTGAACCTCTGTGGCCTACAGTTATTGCATCATGTGCATGGTGTAGCATTAACCCTCTGAATGAAAGGGGTACCACCCACTGTATCTGTCCTGTTATGAACTCTCTAATCATGAGTCCATCCTGTAGTCTAATTCATTTTTTATTCTTTAATAGCACCCTCAACACTTCTTTTCCATGCAATCAATTTCTGTTAAAGGGTTCTGTTCAGGATCTATCAAATGATTATAATAGATTCCCAAAATTTGATCATCCTTTTGTGCCCCAATCAGCTCTTGGTCTGGTGTATCATAACTCCATTGTGCTACTGGTTGATCTACCTCCTTTGGTGCTTTAGAACGTGTTACTGCATCAATTTGTATTTCACCAAGTAAATGTTCAATAGGTAGGAATTCTCCCATCACAGCCCCAATTTCAGCCAGGTGATCTGCCTTATCATTCCCCTCCTTATCCTTTCCTGGAGTTTTTAAATGCCCACAAATTTTCCTCCAGTATATTGTTAAATCATTCTCTGACACAAATTTGTCTATGGCTTGTATCATTTTTCCATGTTTAAGTGGCTTTTTGTTGTATGTAATCATGCCTCTCGCTTTCCAGCCAGGTATATTCCTCAAAGCTATTTCGTGCATAGTCAGAATCAGTCACCAGGACAATTTCACTAAATGTATTATCTACTGCAGTAGCAATTGCTTTATACATGGCTGCCAATTCCGCTACTTGACTGCTCCTAGCTCCAATTCTCGACCCTATACTGGGGACGCCTTCACGTTTCAACCAGACATTTCCTATTCCTGACACTAATTGTTTATTACTGTCATTTTCAATGTGAAAAGCACAACCATCAACATATACAGTTGGCAAATCCTTGCATGTCTTTTCATCAAAAGCTTTGTGTGGTGATTGCCCAAAATCCTGTAAACTAGATTCCACTTCTACTTCGTTTGATACATGTTCAGCTGCACAGTCATGTAGATCTGCTAAACCTTGAGCAACTTGGCTTTTTTATTTTGGCCATATCTCACTTCTACAGGAAAACCTTGTAATGCTAGCATCCATGAAGTTATTCTGGACTGTGCTAGGTTACCTGAGCTGATTCTTTTACTCTCTAAAAACTGCAATGGCTGATGATTGGTCTCAATAATTACCTTTTAATTAATTAATGTATTAATTATTTTAATTAATTTAATTTCAACTTGGGAAAACGCCTTACTTGCATAGGCAATGGTTTTGTGATTCAAATCATGTTTTTGTGATAGCACTGCTGACATACACTGTTCAGAGAAACCTATTTCTATAAAGAAATCCCTATCCTTTATGGGGTATGCTAAACAAGGTGCCTTTACAAGACATTCCTTTAATTTAGCCACTGCCTCAGACTGCCCTTTTTCCCATTTCCAGGGTGTATTCAGCTTTAACAGCTTAGTTAATGGTTGAGTAATTTCAGCATAATTTTCAATGAACTTCCTTTTATAGCCCGTCATTCCTAATAAACTTTTACCCCTTTCACATTTTTAGGGTCTTTTAGTTTTTGTATAGCCTCCGCTTTCTTCTTTTGTGGGTTTAATCCATGTTCAGTCATTTCATGGCCTAGACAATTCACCTTTTTCTTGCACCATTGTGCCTTTTGTAAAGATACTTTGGCGCCTCCTTTCTGCAATTGGCCAAGAACATGTCTTATTTCATCAAAATGGTTTTTCAAGCTTTCATTTTTTATCAGTGCATCATCCACATAAACTATGGTACCTCTTTCCGCTGCATCAGGTATGGCCTTTCTCAAAAATATTCCAAATTCACTCCCACTATTGACATACCCAAATGGAACTCTAAACCACGCGTATTGCGTTTTATCAAATGAAAATGAAAATAAATTCTGAATCTCCTCTGCCAATGGCACACACCAATATCCAGAGGTGAGATCTAACAATGTAAACACTTTTGAACCATGTACCTCAGCTAGGCCCTGATCAATGAATGGCAGTGGCCATCTGGATACTGGCACTCTTTTATTTAACTCCCTCAAATCTGCACATAGTCGCCATTGACCATTTGGCTTTAATACACCTAAAATAGGTGTGTTGGATGTGCTATGAATAGGCCTGATAATTCCCAGAGACTCCACATTTTTAATAATCTCTGCCAATGACTCTAAATATGCAGTGGTAATCTATACTGGCGCACAAATACCAGGCTTCTGCTATACCCTTCCGGTAGCGTGGCCACATGTAAATCAGTTACACCGCAATCATAAGCATCTTTTGCAAATACATCTTTAAACTCCATAAATATCTTCCTCAGTTGATTTATATCCTCATCGCTGTCACATGCATCCGCTGATAAAATCTGCTCCTCTACCATTTTGGAAAATTCTGGAAACTGTTCTGGTAGGGGAATCTCGCCGTTTTCCTCTAACTGTGTGGCTGTGTCTCTCTGTAAAGCTTTCACTTTTAAATGTTTTGGCGTATCAGCTTCCACTTCAATGGGCTGATTTTCTGTTTCATTTTCATTTAAGTTAAATGTTATGCAATCCTCTTGATGACAGCACACTGTCTCATTTGAATCATAAGAGTACACAGAATGAATTTAAAATATTCCTTTGGGCTGAGAATTCAGGTGTTCTGGCGACTCACCCTTGGCATCTACATACTTTCAGGTATAATAATAATAATAATAATAATAATAATAATAATAATAATAATAATAATAATAATAATAATAATATTTCCAATCACCATGTTATTCAGATCTGCACTATAATGTGATTTTTGTATGGCCATTCCTAATGAGGAGTTTTCCTCTAAATGAATATCTTGACAACCTTTATTATTCACCATGATTTTTACAGACCCTTCACCAATATCTACCAATGGAATGTATTCATAATCCAGGCCTTGCTGTTTTATGGAATCATTCAGGCACACAAATGCATCCGAATCTTTCATCTGCTGTCCATTTTTGCATTTCAGCGTTATTGCAACCTTTTGGTGAATGCAGGGATAATAGTATCCTTCCTCAGCTGTAATTCTATTGCATATGGGACCAGTTGTGTGAAATAATAAGCCCTTCTTTTGTCTTCAAATTCAGGTGCAGGCCCACCTAGGCGTGACCATATTTTTTGATTAAGGAAATCTAACACCATACACATTCTGTGCATGATATCATTGCCCATATAAAAGTCATTTTGTGTTCCACTCCCTATCCATACATTATGGTAAATTGTTTTCTGCCCAATGCTAATTTTTAGCATACATCTTCCTGCAATACGGTTTTTAAAAAGTCTGGACTGTTCAAACCAGAGAGACATATTGGTTTTTAATTCTAAATTTCAGGATCTCCTCCCTCTCCATTATTTTTTGCAACAATTTCTCATTTTCAAGTGCTAAAGTGGCTTTTGTTGTTTTAGAATAGTCATTCATACCAATGTGAACCCATGGTTGCTCATCTTCCATGTGTATTTCAGCAAGAGTGGTGATGTGTTTTTCTGAATCTGCTTTAGGATCAATATTCTGTTTGCATGTTTTCTCTTTTAAATAAAAGCGTAATGTGTGCTCATCTATGGCAGTTTGCCATCTTTTCCTTGAGTCCAAGTATATCTGTACAGATTGTTTCTCATCTTCACTCTGCATTTTACCTTGGCACATCAAAATGACAGTGACGCTAGGTATAAAGCTATTCTGGAGCTATACCTCTACTGCATCATTTGTTTTGGCAACAGTGTGACAATCATTTGCTGTTTTGTGATTTTATTTTCTTAGGTCTCAATGGTTTTTTGGTTAAGGACCACAATACTCCATTCACCCCATCTATGAGAGGAGACAATCTTTTCAGGCAATCTGTTCCCATCAGAAATGGAATATCACAAATGGATGTGACCAATGCCTCCTGTTTCATTCTGTGTTTACCTATCTTTATGTCAACCTCGGTGACGCCTATAATAGGCACCTCCTCCCCGTTAAAATTACGCACTGGACCTTGATTTTCCTTCACTGTGAACTGATTCTGTGGGGATCTCCCTTCATTGATACTCTTTACCAATTCTTTAGAAATAATTGTGGCCTGTGCGCTAGTGTCAATCATTGCAAATGTATTGCATTTTTATTCTACAGTGATGAGAGCATAATACCTGTCTTCAACTTCCTCTAACACACATAAGAAATGCGAATTCTTACTGATTTCAGGGCTCACCTTTCTCAGGCCTTTTTCACTTTTGGCTAAGCACATTGGTAAATGGAAGGACATTTTTCACATTTCTGTGTGAGAGACTTTATTCATTTTCCCATGTTCAGAGGTTTTTTGGAGTGTGGCCACCGTTCGCCCATCCATCCAGGTATCATCAGAGACCACATTACAACCCTCCAACTGAACATGTGTAACAACATCACTTGGCAATTTGTCATTGTCTAATTCTGTGCATTTGTGATCATTTAGTGTAGTACCAGCCCTTTTAACCTCTTCAAAAATATGTGGCTCAAATAATTCTTCAGGTGATTGACATGTACCCTCCTTTTGAGTATTTCTTTTTACTGCCTGTGTTTGGTTATTGTTCTATTGCCCAGGAAAGGAGTTATAGCATCTCCACTTACTCCCTGTTCACTGGTATTCCCCATGCATGAGCCATTTTTCTTAAATCTGTCTCTTTGTTCTTTTGGAATTTCAGGTTTTCCTTTTCCATTTGTACAAATCTCCAATGTCGGATTTAGCTCTAGGTTAAACCAAACTTCTTTCATAAGTGTCTTTGCACTTTCTGTCACATGTTAATTTACTGGTATCTTTATTTTTGAATATTTATACATCTCAGAGTCATTATGGAAAATCACATCAGAACAATCTGTTTTCTTGACACTGCAGGTATCATAAGTACTTAGTCACTTTTCAGAAACCCCCCGGTCATTGCTAGGGCCTTCTGCCCCCTCCTTGGATGACTGTTTTTGCACTGTACAGAGCTTTCCTATTTGCTCAGCTAACATTTTCACTTGGGCCTCGAGACACTGGAACCTTTCCATCTTTCTAGAATCCTCTCTCTGTGGCCTAGATTGATATTGGTTGTTTTCCCCCTGATTGTATCTATTCTGGTACCTCTCAGGAGAATGATTTCTATTGGGATGGTTCCTGAAATCTTGATTCATTTGTGGAGGGGAGCGGGGTGCACCCCTCCTTTGGTTGTAGTCCGCTGGTGGGGAATCATTGTACTGACGTAGAGTGCAGTTCATGTTCTGCCTCATGTCCTGTCTCTCAGGTTGTGGGTACTGGCCCCTATGTTGATCCCCATTATCAGCAAATCGATCCACATATTGGAATCTATCCTGATTACCATATATCATGGCATTGGGATAAAATCTGCTCTGTGTCCCCAATGTCTGGTAGGGACCATCATTTCGTTGATCCGGATTTTGTCTCTGGTTATTGTTCATACCTGACATATCAGGCCGATAGCCTGCCCGGGGCCTATCTCCTAAGTACATGGGCCTGATGTAGCTCTCCCTATTACTAGGAACATGTGATTGAAACATTGGTACAGGAAGTGATGATCTTTGTTGATTACCCCTTTGTTCAGGTGTCAAAATATTTTTACCTGGACTTTGAGCAGACTCAAGGGGCATTTTGGCTGACCTGATTTCCATCACTGTTGCTGAGGGTTCTTTAGATTTTGGTCTAGTGTCTTTCATTTTATCACTTTCTCTACCCTGACAATAGAGTACTTCACATAATTTTGTGCTTTGGTGCACAATCCACTCAAGGGACTTGTCACTATCAAATTCACGGACCAGTTGTGATTTAATGTCTTTCTGTAACCCATAGAAGTATGCAGTTTAAAACTCATTAGAATTGGGGTCAAAAGATACATCAAAGCGAGAAAATGCTCTTTTTAAGTCTTGTAAAAACTGGCGAGGGTATGTATTAGGCCCAGCAGTGATTGTGTAAGCGACTTTCTTTGCCTCCTACAATGACTGGAAAGGAGAAAAATGACGCCTAATCTCTTTTTCAAACTCTGCCCATGTCAAATTCTGCTGCTCATTCAAACCTCTTATGATACTGGCAGTGGGAGCATCTAAAGTTAAATGAAAATACTGCCGGTATTGTTCCTTAGGTATCTGGAGGGCTTTAAAAATGTCATGAACCGCTTTTAAGTGATCCTCTATGCAGCATTCCCCTCGCTTTTTAAATGGTTTGATCAGGGCTTTGATGGATTTCATTATCTTTATGGGGCTGGTTCTAGCTGTATGGGATTGGTGGCAGCCCCCAATGGGAGTATCAAATCCCGCAAGGGCGCTGCAACCAAGTTCAGTCACTGGCCCAGTCACTGGGGCACTAGCTCTTTGGGTAGAAATAGAATTCACCTCAACTCCATTGAATGTGGTACCCTGCCGCCTCTCCTGGGACCTGGGAATGCACATTTGCTGTTCCAAGTCCTTACACTTTTTGAGGAGCCTGTCTGCTTCATTTTGCAAATAGTTGTTTTCATCACTCATTTTATTAATTACCTCCTGCATGTCGCACATTTGCATTTGGTATTCATTAAATTCTTTGTTTCGCTTGTCTCTTTCTTGACACATTTTAACCATTTCCTGTTCTGCATTTTGGAGATCACTTTCTTTACATAATGTTCTTTTTGTAAAATCTGCATTTCTGAAACCATCTCATCTTTATCTTGTCTAATGTGGTCCACCAATGCCTTTAAGTGTACCAATTCTTGTTCACTATCCTCAAACTGTTAAAATCTCTGCATTTTAACTGCATGTCTTTCTGACATCCTTCCAATTCTGCTCTTAACATTTCCTCCTTTTTACTTGCCCCATCTAGGTCAGCCTTTAACCTGTTAATCAGCTTGGTGTCATTTACTTGCATTCGCAGGGACCTATTCAAAATAAACCAGATCTTGGGGCATAGCCTTATCAGACAATCTTTCTCTGCATGTTTATCAGCTGCATTTAATAACCTTAGAAGGCAGACCTGAATTATGCTGCCTTCTGCAAAAATATGCTGCCTTCTGCAAAAATATTGGCTAGTTTTTCTTTCTGCACCTCACCATGAATGTGGTCATGCCATTCTGAGGCACTGTTCAATGACCACGTCCCATGTGCATATAACTTTGCCTCTAAATATTGCACTAGCTCTGAGAATCTGGCTTCCATTTGCGACATTCTGAAATTTGTTTTTAGTGACACACTGTTATTATGAAATGGGTTCCCTTTTAATGTACAGAAGGCAGTGTGAGACACACTTTCCACGCCCAATAGGTGCTCTATGATCACTTTCCTGGCCTGCAACGCACCATAAATATGTAGGGTATTTTGTGTAAATTTGGGGCCTACCGGTATTTTCTTACCGCCAAAAGCAAAGGTAATTTAGCAATAACTACTCCTTGCATTTAGATTGGGTTTGGCTTTATGGCGGTATAGTGATGATGCATTATTTCAGTACACAAATACATTTTGTTGGTATGCATTTTGTTGTGGTATAGTGATGAGCATAGCTTTCTTTTTTATTTGTGGCCTTAATATGCAAAACCCCCTTCTTCTTGTTTGGTCTGTTCGTGTGATCACTAGAGAGGCCTCAGGCCTACATTATTCAGAATCACCACATTTTCATATAGAGTGCCACCTATGGCTGTTATCACTGATTTATCTACACCAGTGAACTATGTTTCCATAAAGTATTCACAATAACATGTGGTAGTATCACTAATTTATTTAGATTTGTAAGGTTATATTTCCAGAGACCTCTCTCTGCTGATTCATGTATGCTCAGCAGACTATTGTATTATATTCCACTCAGAAGCCACACACACACATACCTTGAGTGGAATCACGCACACAGCTATTAATAATTGCTCATGACATTGCTTCATCTGTATAGGAAACTTGGCACATTAAACATTATTCCCTATCTTGCAGAGTATTTGTTTTAGAGGCACCAAATGAAAAACAGAAGCAAGAACACTCTTAGGCAGACTGTGTGTTATCACCATTTCATTTCAAAATGATACATTACCATTCTTGTGAGACAATCCTCTCTGAAATAAACATAAGAAACAAATGCAATAATACCACAAATTTCACTTTACATTTGTAACAAGAGAGAAAAATTACATCATATGCCTTGCAACATTATAACGTGGCAGTAAAACACAGGGGAATTCCCTATCGCTACTCTGCTGCCTGATAGTAGATCATTTGTACGGCAGTCACAGTAATCTCACTCCATTTGTATAATTACCAGTTGTTTGTAGCTTTTCAGCACGCAAAATCTCCTGGCTTGTCACCTCCGAGCAGTGACCCAGGGCTTTCTTTTTTTTTCTTTAAAGCACCCAGCGAGAACATGCAGTTCAATCTGCAATCTGCAGTTCTCAAGCCGGTACCAAGTGACTAGGAAACCCCAGTCTCTGAAGGTCAGTATCCAGCTCCTCACAGGAGCAGAACGAAGGTGACCTCACTGCAACTCGGCAAAATGTCTTCTCCCTGTAATTCTGTCAGAGCTATTCCAAAAAAACCTCTGTTACCTCCCCTAAGTTTACATAGAACCAATCAAAATTCATAGTATCGCCTCCTCCTTCCTCAACAATACCTCACTTTTACAGAAAGCAACTGTATCTAACTGATTTCCTGGCATTCGAATTTTGAACAGGGCAAAGAAAAATTGCATGTTTAAAAAAATGAATCTCAGCCTGCCTCATTTTGCACATGGAGAACACATTATAATGTTAAGGAGTTAGAATCGTGTTAGTATTTGTTAGTTAAGTTAATTAATCAAGTATCGAATGTGTCTCCTGTAAGTGAGGCATTTCAAGTGAGAAAATAAAATGGTGTGCTTTTAAATAGGTATTGAGAAAAAAAAATGGTGTGCTTTTAAAATAGATAGCCCATGCAGTGGCACTGCACTTCAAAACACTCTAAACTATACTACAGTACCCTTGGTGGTCGGTGACATAAAGTGCTTATTGGTGGAAACAATTGGAGATCAGGCTGGGGAGTTGTGGGTGAAAGTGAGGTACCCAGGAGTGGCTCTGGGGAACGATGCACATGATGGAGCATCATTTAACAAGATTTGAGCAAAGGTATGAGACGCTCTACAGCAGGCATTCCATGACACACCTGACATAAAGACTATCATAAATAATTTTTTAAAAGCACATGACCGCAGGATTCCCAATGGATTTGTCCCTTAAATCGCGTTTACCAACTTGCGTACATTTTCTATGTATTGTGAGTCTTGTGAGCGCCTCGAGGCCTATGGGCGAGTGGCGCCATAGATAGATAGATCATGCGTTCTACCAATCTACTATGGGTGAAGATGAAGACCCCACCCATTTAATTCCTAAGGTTCAGGAGATGTGGAGAGCAGAGACAGGTAAATCATGGGATCAATCAATACCCTTTTTATACTTCATTGTTAAAAAGGGCCTACCCAAAGAGGTACAAAAGGAATTAGACACAATTCTGGGTATTGAAGCAAAGGGGTGGCCTGAAATACAGAGCATAATAGTACACAATTGCAGGATAGAGGGGAGGGGGATTTGGAGGGGACACAGATGGGGAAGAATGGGGCCTTCATAATTTTGGAACTGTGGTAAATGCAGGCTTTTTTCAAGGGAGTGGTGGAGCAGGCAGGGGATGGTGTACAGTTATGGTCAACAGAATTGTGGTTCACCATCTAAGGGGTCCCCCAAGGGTCGATGCACAGAATGACCTCCATATCCCACGAAATACACCAGGCTTACACGCAGTTTCCCCCACAGACACCAGGCCCACCCTTGCAGCAGCAGCAACAGCAATCTATGCAACAATATGTACCCCAGTACACTTTCCAACCAGCAGGTAGCACAAACCCGTTTAATGGAATTCCGAATGGTATGGTTGCCCTGTTTCAAGGTGCAGCCATGGAAGGGGGTAACCCCTTTGCATGTGTGTCCGGACCTGGCATTGACCCTTAACCATGAAGAGGAGCCCTTGGTGGGCGCAGAGATAGGAAACAAGCAATTCATTTTTATGGTTCATTCGGGCACTGAGAAATCATGCATCAGTGAAAGGGACTTCCCATTATTGGGCAACACTCTCAACATGCAGGGCTTCTCTGGGGCTATTTCTATGGTTCCATACACTAAAGATTTAGATGTAAAAGTAGGGGGAGGGTTGTGTGCTCTCCCCTATTGTACTCTGAGACTTCTCCTGTCAACTTACTCAGCAGGGATCATAAATTGAACATGACAATCTCATTCACTGATCAGGGCATTGATTGCACCACACCAGGAATGTGCCCATTGAGGGCCATGGCAATAATACATTCAATGGCAGGATAGGTGGTGGTTTGAGTGATACTTGTAGACCCAGACATGTATATCTACAGAATAACAGTACTTGTGGAGGAAGTACCACAGATTGCCAAGCGCTGTTGGAGAGTGCCAACAGATTTATTTTCACCCAGCGGTGTCCCCAGAATTGGTGGCAGGTACAATCCTGTCACTACATGGGTTGGTGGTATCTGCAAAAAGGGTGATTGTGCTAGGTGCATACAGGCAAAGGTGTGAGTAGCATACATTGCTTTGCATTAATCCCACCGTATCCCTCAAGGAAGTAACAGATTCAGAGTTTTTTTTTAAAACAATGACATTGATGGAGAGATAATCTTAGAGATGTGTATCCACTGTGAGATCATGGTGCAGTACAGAAGGCTGCGGTGCCCCCTGATGGCCTTTGTGGCATCACCTCCCTTTATTGAGGCAGACTTGGAGGATGTGACCGCACAGTTGTGGATCACCAACCCACATGATGTTGGGCTTTTGAAAGAAGTGACCCCAGTACACATTACACTAAAGGCTGGAGCAGTATTACCCGGGATGAAACAGTACCCACTATCAAAAGAGCCAGAGGATGGAATAAAAGAAATAATACAGACCATGCTCAATCAAGGGATAATAATGCCATCCACCTCACTGTGCAACACAGTGATGTACCCTCTCAAAAAGCCAACGGGGGAAATTGGAGAATGATCCTGGATTTACACCCCCAACATGATGTGCTGCAGAAAGAGTTTCCGGTAGCTCTAAACCTGGCCACCATTTTTTATGATATCCTAGTATCCCCAAAGAAGTGTACCACTTTAGGGTGGTAGATCTAAAGAACACTTTCTTTTTGATACCCTTATACCCTGACTGAAAGTACCTCACCACATTTACCCATGACGGATAACGCAACAAACACACTCGTTTGCCCCAAGGGTACTGCGAGAGACCAAGCATCTTTTACAGAATATTACATGCTGACCCAGAAAACATCCAAGTGCCCAGTATGGTCATCCAGTACGTGGACAACTTGTTTGTGTGTAACGACTGTGAGCAGAAATGCTGGAGGGACTCTTTCACACTGCAACAACTCCTAGCCCTTAAGGGGTGCAATGTTGACAGGGCTAAATTGCACTATTGCCAGCATGAAGTGCTGTACTTGGGTCAATTAACATCAGCAAACAGCAAAAGAATAATACCAGACAGAATGGCATCCGTGCATGCGACGCCCAGACCTGTGACAGTGAAGGACTTGCAAGAAATCCTAGGGTTGTGTAATTACTGCAGATCAGGGGTTCTACACTATGCAGCGTAGACAAAGCCGCTCCTGCAAGGCCTCAAGGAATCTCAGAAAGTCAGTCACAAACTCAAATGGACAGCAGACATGATACTATATTTCAATGATTTGAAGGAAGTAATATCCACAGCTCTAGTTCTTGCCATCCCAGACTACACCCCGGAATTTTACATATTTATAAATTCAAATGGCAAACGTATGACCGCCATGCAAACCCAGAAATGTAAAATGGGCCCCAAGCCTTTGGCCTATCACAGTTGGTACACTCAATTCAGTTATGCAAGGACCAGTTGTGTGTGAAAATGCACTTGCTGCACTGCATTCACAATCAGAAAAGTTCCACAATCTTAATGGGATGTTCAGTCATTTTGTACATGTAGAATTCAGTATTCACAATTTCAGAAAGATAGAAATCTTTCCTGGCAACACAGAGAGCATTGTCATATGAGATTATTCTCTCAAGCCCAAACATTCATGTTGTACGATGCAAAACGGTGAACCCAGCCAATTTTCTGACAGAAGTCTGTACAGACAAAGACTTGGAAATACATGACTGTGCCACATATCAAGGGGAGGAGGATGACATTCTAAAAGCAAAGGCTAGGCCATTGGAGGATGGGGAGGTGATCTTTGTTGACAGGTCAGCAACAATTGATCAAGAGACAGGACAAAAGCATACAGGCAGGGCAGTAGTGCACCTCGAGGGAGGAGAATATGAAACACTAGTGATCACAAGACTACCCAGGCACAATTCGGCCCAAGCAGCAGAGTTTATGGCACTCATTGAAGTACTACAGACGTCACAAGGTTGCCACTTGACCATCTATTCGGACTCAGCATGCGCCACTACAACAGTTCATGCTGGGTTGTCACGATAGAAGAAGATGGATTTCCGGCGAGCAGACAGTTCCCCAGTACAATGTGCCACACTGCTAGGTACATCAATTTCTGCATTGTCAGAAGCATTTGTGGTGACGGTCATCAAATGGCCCGCTCACACCAATAACACAGACAGAATTTGACTGGGAAACACTGCTGTGGATGCTGCAGACAAAATGGTGGCCTATCTTCCTGTTCCAGTAATTTCCAAATATGTCCTGAGGACACCAACACATTATCATCAAAACACACTGTACAGAGCATTGCCTGTTGCACAGTTTATGGAGCTGCAAAGCAAAGCATGAAGTGAAGAAAATTAAATATGGTCCAGAATAGGGTTAAAACAGTCCCTGATAGATTTGTTATGGCACCAAGAATGCTCTAGCAAAGCAGTAATGCCATATGAACTGCTGCCAATAGCCTTTAAGCAAATCCACTTCCCCACCCGAAGCTCGAAGCAACACATTGCAGCAGACATACCGGAGGAATGTTTTATCCCCGAAGTTCTGGAACACCTCACAAACCTGATCATACATTGCACCACGTGCCAAGGTTTTAGCACAGGCATGATGCTCCGGACTTTATGAGGCACCTTGCCCTGCCCTATTGGGGCATTCCACGAGCCACATGTAGATTATGCCGACATGGGAGAAAGATGTAATGGGTTGCAGTACGTGATAATTGTGCTCTGCACCTTCTCATGGTTGGTCGAGGCAGGTCCTTGTGCACACCGGATGCCAAATGTGCTGCTAAATTTCTTTTCCATGAAATGTTCCCTCGATGGGGTGTGTGCTATGTGTTAAGCTCTGATAACAGCACACATTTTTTCAATGAACTCTTTAAAGAAATCACTGCGTTATTTGGCATTAAGTACCAGATGTGCTCCATTTATCACCCCAGGCCAACAGCATTGTGGAGAGGATCAACTGTCTGCTCAAGAGCAAACTATCTAAGCTCTGCACCACATTGAATAATAACTGGGTGCACTGCTTGCCCTTGGCCCTTTTCAGTTTACTCACACAACCTAGCAAGTACCACCATGTATCACCCCATGAGTTGGTAACTGGTTGGCGCATTAAAAAAAAAAACATTTCCCCTGTAAGGAGAGCATCAGATGCTCATAAGGCAGCAGCGGTCTTTGGTGAGGAATTTAAAGAGATTTTGACAACCAGAACATGTGCCATTAAGTACATCATTAAATGCATCTCATGACACATCGCACCACCCCGGCGGAGGACACAACAGGTACTACACACAGAGCAGTGGCAAGCTCCCAGCCTACCCAACCGCTCCTGCCTGGAGAAATTATCTACGAGTGCAGTTTTGTAAGAAAGTGCAACTACCCCGGATTTCAAGGCACAACAAGATCAAATTCTCAACCTCTCTTGCTGTCAAAGTTAAGGGGCTTCACTATTGGGCACCCCCCACCAGTACACAACCATCCTGAGTCCCCAGATCCCCACTCTCCCACCTCAATTCCAACAATCAACTCATCCAACTTCTATAGTAAAGTAAACAACTAAAAAATATTCTTGAGTATTTATTAAAATTAGAATCACACAAGCCCATTATTAAATGAAACGTTTATGAATTATCTCTCTCATTTTATTTTCCCCTTCTCTATTCTCTCACTACTCTCCACTACTACCTCTCTATATCTCTGACTTACTCCCCCTCACCTTTCTCCTTCTCTTTCCCCTTTACATTTCTTTCCTTTCAAAAAGAAGACAATGGAACCAGCATCATCAGATTCATCTATCTATATTTGAAAAAAAAAGACTGCCCGAGATGTCCCTTTTTATACACATATTGATTGCATTTTAATGCAGCACTGTTGGCCATTTCGATGTTTACACTAGTAATTTATAGGGGAGCTTCTTTTATATTGGGAGCTCATATAAAACAGGGGGTTGGAGGAACACACATACAAACACCACCAACTGAACTGTAAATATGTATAATATTAGTAAGAAGCATATTAACAGCTGTAACAAATCAACAAGTGCACCTGCATATATTAGCAAGAAAATGAGCATAAAATTAGAACACCTTTTTCCATTTATTTTTCAAAATGGTTTGTATAACATAATCATTTATGATAACATTAGTAGTGGAACTGCTGCTAGTAAATCCCTAGAATTATGTAAAAGAAGGAAACAGCAAGCACGAACAGTGAAATATGTTGCCTACCACAGGCTTGCCCTTGATGCTGTTGAGGATGTACGACATCCAGTGAAGCCGAATAGCTGGTACACAGACATAAGTGTGGTAGGGCGACAAGCAGCAAATGGCAGCTGCTACGTCACTTCACTAATCCCACATGTGTCAAGGTCACCCGAGGTATTAGTACTACAGGAAGTACCAATTATAGAGGCACAGTGCTTGGTTCATCTTGTGCTATGTAGGGTTAAAGGTACCTTGCAGGCACACAAAGTACAACTAGTGCAAGTCAGTCCAGACCCTCTGCAATGTAACAACAACCTAAGGGACATTAAATGCTTGCAGTTGCCATTTGAACTTTGCTTCCACAGTGAAAGAACTGTCTTTGTCGGTTTGAATGAGAAGGGCAACAGGACCCTCCTCATCCTAGACCTGAAGAGGGGCATGGCAGCTGTGATGGATTACTACTGGTTCTGTGGCCAAAAAAAGCATACTTGCACCTCCCAAAATTGTGGAGGGGCTATTGTTTGCTGGCCATGCGGCACTCAGCGCTGCTAGTAATCCCAGAAGAACACTTGAAAGGGTGGCCAATACCTTACACAGCCCCAACAGTTACTCCTGTGTCGCCACCATAATTTTGCACCCTCTCTGGAAAAAACCAGTATGAGAAACTACAAAGGAATAAAAGTTCATCAAGCTATCTATCGAAGGACGCAGCTACAATGCTTGGGGAAATCCCTGAACAAATATATTGTTTATGTCAGCTGAGACTTTCTTCGCCTCGCTCTTGCTACACGGTGTACAAGCAGCTGCTAATCCAAAATGGCTGCAGACAGCATGCTGTGGACTGGTCCAGTTGGTAAATGACACCTGGCATGGGTTCAACGTCATAAAGGTTGAGATGCGGGCCCTAAGCTTAATGACGATGCAGAACCGCTATGTCCTCGATATGTTGATGGCAATGGAAGGAGGCGTGTGCTGAAAAATCGGGGATTCATGTTGCACATTCGAGCCTCCCGAAGATGCAGATAATGGATCATTGTCTCACATAAAAAAGGAAGCCTGAAATCAAGGGGATTATTGGTTTGGTGTGCATTCGGTTGGGCTGCATCCTGGCTAGGAGCCGTTGTGTAGATGCTGGTACCTGTCATCATGTTCATTTTAGGCATCTTCTGCACCTGCCAGATGGGACTCCGCTGTTGTGCCAAAGCAGTGCCTAGTAGAGCAGTGATGATGCTTTCAATTGGGATTTTAAAAGACCCCATGAGGAGACGTGTGATGTGCCAGGAGGCAGGGGGGCGTACTTAGAGACCCTGCACGGCCATAATATTATGTGAATTGTAGATGATTAGACTTAATGCGCCCATATAACAAAATGCCATTTTGTAGCTACGGCCGAAACATAGGGCCTGTATGGCAGCAGGTTAGATACAGGCCGCAAACCTGATGAAAAAACCTGAATAGGCCCAAGCACTGAGGAGAGAGAGAGAGAGACGCTGCTAATTTCCACAGAAACCCTCCATTGTTCTAAAACTGTTGCCAAAATGTTTATCCCGAGAAAGAATGTACCCTGCAAGGCCATGAGACAGTGCTAGACGCCTTGCTGTTCGTGAAATCAAAACAGGCCAGAGCAAGCTTCTGACCCCCACCCAGGCCAACTATTAGTTATAGCCCCTACAACTATCCAATGCCCAAGACCCCTGATTTACGAGATACCAGCTGACCCCAGGCCACTGACCATAAACCAGTCAACCATAAAACATCTAAGAGAATGGTCAACCTATCTGTACTTTCCAATGGCATGATTTGTAATGCGAGTTGTGGGCAGGGATAAATTATAGTTAAAAAGGGAGGGTGGAAGCCTTGGAAGCTCGACGACGCAGCTGCAGTGACTGAAATGTGTGCAGGTCACAGTGACCTCTAGTCTCCCCTTGTACCAGGACATGATCGTGCCAGATGCACTTTGTAGTAATAGAGCAGCACCGTTAGAATAATATAACTGCCTTTTCAACCTTGGTTCCCTGGAGACAATGAGCCCAGCTGACCCCACGTGATGGAAGACGGACAGATGGGGCTGGGGCCAATGGCATGGCAGCCCCTACGGAGTAGGCCAACCATGCATCGGGTCACACCAACCAGCCGCGTAGGTTTTTACTGTATATGCATGACTCTGTGTCTCCTTTTAAGCTCTTTCACTGTTTTTGCTCAAAACATTCCTGGGCAGCAGAGAAATATGCTGGCACACCTATTATTTGTATAATTAAAACATTTTATCCTTGAAAGAATCTCTTGGCCTTTTTTCCCTAGTGGGTTGTATTTTTTTTTTTTGTGTGAGTGTTAAGGGGTGTGCCTTCACCTACCTGCTGTGTGTTTGCCCCCGTTCCATTAGATTTCAATAACTGCTATTTTACCTCTATATTTGTGGACCCCCCCCCCCAACTTCTGGCTTTTTTTTCAACCTCCTGTCTTGATTTTCTACCAGGGAAGCACAGTCTTCAGATGCAACCCTGGGCTTTTGCTCATCGTTATGGGGAAACTGACTTGTCCTTCCGGCAGTCAGTACTGAGAAACGTTGTTTCTCTTAGTCTTATGACTTTGTTGCAACTTTTGGCAACTGTATTTCAGTGCACAAAGTAAATTACTGTGCCGTGCACTAGGGTCCTTGTGTTTTTGGGCCCTAGAGATCCCTTAAAGATGATTTGATAATTGGACAATGTGCCTATGAGTAGACTGGTGGCAGCAGAAGTTCTTTCCTGTGTTTTGGCTTTTGTTTACTGAGACATATGGTGCTTATCACATTTGGCTCTTGACTGTGGCTAGTGTGCATCAGGGCTGTGCCACAATGTATTATGTCTTCTCCTGTGGCCATTTTGTCAGTTGGCCTTCCTGCTCGTCTTTGTGACCCAGGCAGTCCTTATTTGGGAATGCATTCAAATGCAAAAGCCTGCACTTTACTGCAATCGCACAATCTGAATGTCATAAGGCCTAGTAGGACCGCTGTTGTTTTTATCTCCTCTGCCCCCCCAACCTCCCGTCTTGTGGAGCCTGTATACACGTTTTGCTGTTTAGGCATCATAAAAATATTCAATAAATAGATACAAATTAAAAATTACTATTCTTAACACCGATCAAGGAAACACTTTAAACTAACATTACAAGTGATAACAATCATGACCATACTTGAAACACATCAAGCTCACATTTTAAAAAAAGACTCAAAAAGATTAATAAAAAGTATGTCTGCCAAGCTTGGACATGTGCAACTAATTCCATTCAATTTCTGGTAGAGGCAGTCAATTACGAATACAGGCCACCCATACTGTTAAACTTCCAAAAGAATAAATGCCCAGAACAATGACCAGGGTGGGTATATAAGAACAAATAGGGCCTCATCGTGAGTTTGGTGGTATACATTAAAAGTGCAGTTAACGGAATTACCACCACTTTTACCATACAACCAAATTAAGAGTTAACCCCAATTCTACTGGTGTAATTCTCACCAGCGGAATTACCGCCAACATCTAAAAGGTGGAGGTAAATGCATACAAGAGATGGAAAACAAGTCACAGGTGCACCCAATAGACCCTGAAAGACTACAAAAGGCATGCACCAGACCCTAAAAGTCTTTCCAACACCATGATGCCACTAGCTGTTCTGAACTTGGAAATGCAGCTCCTCTTGCTCCACATTGAGCTGCAGAGGCAGGACCAGCAGCATAGGACACATGGTGCATAGAGGAGGAGGAGGACATGCCATGAAAGGTGAGGATGCATTCCCCAGGCTTGGCCATCACCCTTGACATTAACTGACACCCAGCTGATTACTCTTTACAAGTCAACAGGGAGACCATGGTTGAGCTACTTGCTCTGATCTATGATGACATACAGAGCAGGATCAATATCAGAACTGCCTTAACCCAGCTGGTGAAGCTTGTGTCGGTCCTACACTTCCTTGTTACTGAAACCTTCCAGGACACTGTGAGCATGCTGCATGGCATGTCCCAGCACACATTTTCACATTTGCTTGTGCAGGTGCTTGAAGCACTCCTGTACCATTCCTCCTGGCACATCTCCTTGCCCACCAACCCAGCAAAGATAAATGCCACAAAGGCATGTATTTAGACAGCACCACGCCTGCCCAATGCAATAGCCGCTCTGGACTGCACCTTGTGGAACTGTTGGCCCCCCCAGGCATCCAAACAGAAACCAGTATCACTCCAGGAATGTCCAGGTCACCTGCGATGCTGACCTCGTTATCACAGTGCTTTGTCTGCTGTGACTTCTTCCCTTGTTCCGCCCATGATGCGGAACAAGGGAAGAACAGCGGAACAGCACACTGCTTGCTTACACAGAGAGCCACAGAGGCCAACGGACATGGATACGGGGTGAGTACAAGTGCCATCACACAAACCAATCTCACATTACTGGTGAAATGTTATGTGAAAGGGGGCATTACCACAACTGATCAGTGCATGCCCTGACAAGGGGGACCTGTACATGCAGGACCTTCCCGTACACCCTGCACATGACAACCATCAACCCATGGGACTAGGCCATGCAGGACAATGCAGTAGTATGTCAGTGATGCCTATTGCCCCAACAAGTAAGTAGTGCACACACAGAGGACTGCATGAGCTAGAATGTATAGGGAACACATACCTACGCATCCATTGTCACAGTTCAGCACTGCAAAAAGACAATGTAACACTGATTGCATATACTCTGGTAATCATGTATGTGAAGTCATAATGGAAGGAATTCAGAAACCGCAAGCATGCACAACAACAACTAATCACCCATCAGGGCACATGCATGATAGCAACACACAGCTCAAACATAGGTAACATGCACACTATAATGCCAATCACAGGCCATGGAAGTGATGACTGCTGGTTGAGAGCCATGTGCATGGTGTAACACAACAATACATATGTACCCCAATCGTATATGACACTAAATTCAATTACAGGGATGGAAAATCATGTTGTACAACAAATGCAGGAAAAATGAATGAACAGTATCCATCAACATGCCTTTTGAAAAGTAAACCCATCAACCAATGCACTGTGATTGATACCTGAGACCTTTGCCCTAGCAGGTGACTCTTTAGACCAACAGATACCATGACTAATGACACCGGTGTGCAATCCACATATGCCAGATGAGGTGGCCTACAATAAAGCATAAGTCAGGACCAGGCTTTGCATAGAGCAGACATTTGGCCAGCTGAAGGGCCATGTCCGGTGTGTACACCAGACCGGGCGAGCCTTGATGTACAGGCCAGAGAAGGTTGGACACATTTTTCTTGCCTATGCCATTCTGAATAACCTCTATTTTAGGTGAAATATCCTCCTTTCCCCTGATAAGGATATGCCACCCCCAGAAGACAATGACTAACTTCTTACATGTGCAGTGAGTGAGAGGAGGGATGGGATGCTCATCTGGAGTGGCAAGAACTAATAGACAATTATTTTTGATCACATTGATAATCACATGATTCTCACCGTTCTACATAGTCATGCATTGAATAAATCAGAATCACACAAAAAGTAATGTCCAAGCGTTGCTTCAAGTGAACTCGAATTTAATACGCAAGTGTGAAGAAACCCATCCCCGACACACACCCACCTTCAGCCTTCCCCAACACACCATCCCCAACACACCCATGCCCTCTCACCTCCCTTATGTCTATGTACAGACTGACATGAAATGTCACTTGTGTGGCTCTTACACTTGCAAGCCTGCTCAAGCACTGTTAGAGTGAGATGATGCAAGGAGAGGTGTGCAGCAGTGTCAATTACATGCAGGAATGCCGGGGACTCATCAATGGCCTACATACTTTCAGTGTACTCCCTCATTCTCTACTGCAACAGTGCAGTAGTTGTCTGGGTGCACTGCTGGCACAGGCGGTCCAGGGATGGGGATATTCTGCTGTCTGATCTCTGGATGTTGCCCTGATTGCCTGCAGATGCTGCACCAGCTGTCCTGCCAGGTATTCCATGGATGTCTGGCACTGCTCCATGGCATCCATTCTCACCCATATTGCTACCATTGAGTACTGTGGCACTAGTGTTGGGATCTGGGGGTGACCTGCAGCCAGTGTCTTCCTCCTTGTCTGGAGAGCCATTGCTTCCTGTGTCTTTCCCAGCCTGGTGCTGGCAATGCCTGTCTGGCACAGGTGATGAGGGAGTTTCAGATGGCAGATGGGTGGGTGCAGGTATGTGGATGGCACTCTTGGGAATCGCCACAGGGGCTGGCTGTGGTGTGGTTGTCACAGAAACTGCCTCAGCATGTGCTGTGCCTTCTGTATGGCTGGTGGAGGAGGCCACTGGGCACCGATGTCAGTACTGTGGGTGTCCACATACCTAGGACAGCTGACACTGTGCTGGTCTCCTGTAGCCTTGCTGTCTCCCTCCTGCTCTTCCTCCCACTACATCTGGCCTGTGCAAGGGGAGAGGTGGACACAGTGCCAGTGATAGAGGTGCCCTGGGTAGTGGAGGTCGCTGCCTCTTCAGCGTCAGTCAACTCTACACCTGTTGGGTGGATAATGACATACGGTCAGTCATCTAGCATACATGTATGTAGGCTATCAAGACACTCGTACAACAAGAGATTTGTTCTACCTACACACATTTTGTATGATGAGCATGGTTGGTTTCAGGCCAATGAGTACAGCTCCAGCTAGGTGGGAGTACTGCCTGCTGAGGGTGTACATGGACAATGCATGTTGCCTGTTGGTCTGCCAATGTTTCTTGTTGATGTGGCGGTGCAGGGGGTTCACTTGACAACATCGGCTATCACAGCACACATGGGTGCGTCTCACGGTTCCATGACTTCACATGCACATTTCCCCTGCAGTGCATGTACATTACTACATTATTCCACTTTCCCTGGCTCATTTGTGTAGTCATTGTGTGTTTATACTGATTGCCATGTGGTTGCCCTTTCACCTGCCCATTGTGCTCATCTATGCTGGGGGACAAATGCTTTTGGCCAGTGCTTTCACATGGGAATGGGTACTGATAGACTCACTGGCATCCCCTTGGCTTACTGCTCCAGCTTCCATCCTGCCAATCCCCTCCATCCACTCCATGGGCAGGATGGTGTTGCCTTCTCCACCCACAGGGTAATTACAAGTGGGTCCACAGTGCCACCTCCTGGGGGCGGTGTTTGAACATGAGGCTGCAGACCTTAGACTTGAGGTTCTTCCAGCATTTTCTGCAGTCCTTGCTGTCACGTGGGACTCTGACCATTGGCAGATCTTGTTGTGGATGCTGGCCCAGATGGCTGCCTTCCTCTGGTCAGATGGTTTTTGATGCTGAGAGCCATAGTGCTCTTTTGCATGGGCCACTACCTCATCAGCGAGGATCTACAGCTCTGCCTCACTGAATTTTTGTTTACCGAAGCACATATAGGGCACCATCTCTTTCCCTTTCTCCTGAGACATCTTTGAACTCCCTTCTTCGTCCGGTTGGCAACATGAAATGGGGGATTCGTAGTGGATTTGTTTTTTTTAAAATGGCCAACTCTTTTCTTCCCGTTCCGGCAATTACACTATTTCCACCGGCGCTAATGCAGATTTATCGGTGGTTCTGGTTATTCCACTGATTGCAAGCAGAATTACCATCCGCCACTCAATTTCGGTGGCAATTCTGCTTCGACGTAATTACTGTTACTGCCATTAGCATGTGTGTGCTCCTGTCTAGTTATAATACAGTGGTTATTCCACCCGACACCGTAGTGGTAATGATATTTACACACATGGGAAATTACCGCTGTATTACTGCTGTACTCATAATGAGGACCATATACTTTTAGAACCTCCCTCTATCGATAGATATAATTAATATTTGGCCACTAAATGTAGCACTAATAGATTAGCTGGCTATTGTGATGTGAAACTTGTCAAAAACAAAGTCACCACATAATTTCATGTATCGCACATACAACATGATTATACTAAAGCCACTTCCAATTTTACTTTTGATGGTTATCACTCTGCATGTTTGTTTCTTACAGAGAACTATCACACGCTTTCTGTGTTCAGATTTTTAATAATACTGCACAGGCAATACTATCACTGCAGAGATATCACAGTAAACATGTATGCAACAAACTATAATGCATACAGATCAATGGAATTATGTTTTTGTTTGCACCAATACATATCTTTTCAGTTATCAAAGCATTTTAATATTTGTTAATATGCCTTTAAAATCCTATCAGTAAATTAATATGGGAACAATGTATAATCTATAATCAAAACATTCCATATTTTATTGACATGTGTATGGCTTTCATGCCACATCATTGACTGAAACCAACTGTGAGGATGTCCCCTGCCTGACCTTGGTGGAGGATGCTGGGGCTGCCAAGGGGACAGAATGCCACTAAAAGCCAGGTTATTCTGGTTCCATTGGTGGAATGGAGAGGTGCCTTTGTCTGTGCCATCTATACAATGTGCACAGGGCAGAGGTGTGTCACATTGACACCACTGGTACTCCAAACCCTTTAATGCAAAGGAAGAGCTACAATGGAGAGCTGGCAGTGTCTGCATGCTTGGTTCCTCTGTCTTGGGTGCACACATTCCTGCAACAAACAATTACAGAGAGAAAGAAACGGTCCTTAACTAGGATGGTTACTTTGAGAAGCAGTCAAGCTGTTATCCTACAATTACTCCCATACAGTTAAGAACAAATAGGCTAAGGAAGTCCATCGGAATGCAGAACCAAACTGTTACAACTGCAGATAGGATTGTCTAATCAGAGCGACCATCCAGCCCCAAGTTTCATAAAAGAACTTAAACTCACAGGCAGGTGGTCACCAGCCAATCCCTACACCGGCTGCCTGAAGAGACACATCTCAATGCCCTTACATCAGAGAGAGGCTGGAAGGCAAACTGAGGGTGTGGCAGGAAGAGAAAGGGCAACCCAAAAGGAGGGATGCGGCAATGCCAAGTCCCCTATAAATCCCCATACCAGCTAGCTAATGTGCCATGCCTGAGTACCCTTACAACAAAGAACAGCTGGAATTCGGGGAGAAGTCCCTATAGAAGACACAGCCTGGGCAAGAAGGTTGTGTGAGTTAAGAGAATGAGCTCGTTCAGAGCAAAGGAGCAGAAAGGAACCTGGGGGAGAGCTCCTGCAGCTTTGGAAGAGCCAAGGCCATAAGGCTGAAGAGACGCACATACTGCTGGCATAAGAATGAGACAGGAGGATGCATGGAAGGCCTAAACGGCAGAAGAAATGCAAACTTTGTAACTGGGGAGTTGAAAACATTGAGTTAGGAAGAGAAATGCCCTTAAGGTTGAGAGAAGAGTGACCCAGCGGGTTGGCAGAGGAAAGACCCAAAAGGTAGGATCATTTAATTTATTTATTAATGTGTTATAGCTTAATATAAGCATTTCACATTTCATAAATCAATACAAATTACAAATAATTATTATTACAGCATGATCAAACATATAAAAACATTAAAAATGAAAATTGGAAGAGAACAGAGCAGAAACAAAATAAAAATGAAAATTTAGGATGTACTAGTAATAAAAAAAGAATACAGATCGACATAATATATAAACAATAAACAATACACAGGCATTAACTTTTTACACCCATTTTCAATTTCTATCCATAACAATTTTGCATTCTAAAAGTTCTAAAAGGAAGGATTGCTAGTGTAGACACTTGTCAATTCATGGATAATACGTTATCGCTCCGACACTCCTTCTCACACATGAAGTTTTTTCCACCAGAGCACTACAGCACCTATATAGTTATATCTAGCAGGCTCTCTACAATCAACCATACGTCATACATTGCAATATGAAGTTTCATGCCAATTGCTTTAGCCGCCCTGAGCCAGAAGTCATTACTGCTTATATGATCCACACTATGGACAAAACCACCATAATATGTTGAATAGGTTGTTAACATGGCAGGACAAATGGTTAGGACATGTTTACCAGATTCAGACTCAGATTTGTTCATACAGAGCCAGCAGAAGCGTTCTGATATAGGAAGATTGTTCAAAATCCCAGTGGTAGCCATTACCGGCATCTGGTCAATCCTCATTAAGAGGATGAATCGTCTCAGACGAGGTGAAGGGCAGAGAGACAAGTATGGCAGTGATTGCTTGAAGGTATACTGCATGTTTCGAGCAAATTTATAATGTTTCAGATCTTCCAGATGAGCAAAATTATCAATCCAATCACATAGTTCGGACTTCTTAGCCAGTGCCCGCAATGAACTTGCTGTGTCCCCATACAACTTGTTGGTCCTACCAATCTTGTCCAAATAGCTGTCCATATGTTTTTTCATAAGTGGAAATGTGGAAGACTTGTCAATTTCGCTATGCATAGCAGTAAGTAAGGGGTTGTCTGCATTTAACTTAATCTTTAAATACAATTCCGCCCTCTTTCCGAGTACCTGAGATTTCCACGAGATGGGACCCAGTTCCAGTCTGAGAATGGACATGGGTATACATGTCGGGAGACCTAATATCTTCTTCCAGTATTTCCCCTCAAGTATCTGCAGCCACCCAAGGTCCATTAGCTGTAAGGCTTCTAGTCCATAGATGATCATGGGTGCTAACACCTGCAGATACAGTTGGCGTGCGGCCCAGATAGTGTACCCGCAATGTGAGGCGGAAAAGCAATATATCAGTGCAGTGATTTAGGCCGCTCGAGTGATCCGAGCTTGTTTACACATATTATATTGTCCCTTGGGCTCTATCTCTATGCCCAGGTATTTATGATAGGGTGTGTATTGAATTATTAACTCGTAGATTTTGATACTGACTCATGCAACCTTCTTACTGGTGAAAGCCACCATCTGGGTCTTACCCAGATTGATTGAGATGCTGTTTCTTTGAGCGTAGGACCATAGGGCCTCTGCTGAACTACGAAGTCCACTAATTGCGTGGTCCATGATGACTAAGTCGTCAGCATACACCAAGACTGGACAGTGGGCAATACCTATCTTAGAGGGACAGCTGTGTTCTGCTGTTAGTGCTTTCGGTATGTCGTGGACGAACAGATTATATAATAGTGGTGCTGTAACACAGCCTTGTTTTACGCCACAGGTTTACCGAATCTTACTAGTCATGTTCCCCTTGGAATCTAGCTTCAGAGAGATCAAGGTGTTATGATGCAATAATCTGAGGTAGTAGAGTATCCCTTTGGGGCAGCCCAAGATCTCTAGTTTAGACCACAAAAGTTCTCTCGGCACTAGGTCAAAGGCCGCCTTAAAGTCAATAAATAATGCATATAGTGGTGGGTTGCCAGTTGATCTTGCCTTATTTCGAAGTATATCCATTACCACCAAGTTATGCACTGTGGAATATTCACCCCTGAAGCCACATTGAAATCAGTCTAGAATCTTCTCACTGTCCACCCAGGCTTGTAGTTCATGCAATAGGCACGTGGCAAATAATTTGCCTGTGCAGTCCAACAGCCGATAATTAGATGGATCTGCCTGATTTCACTTTTTGTAAATAGGGACCAGAATTGCTGTCTGCCATGATTCTGGAATGCACCCGTCATTAAGAATCTTATCAAACAATATTTTCAGGACTTATGCCCAGTACTCCGGATTGCTTTTTAGTATAACATTTGCCAGGTCATTAGGCCCGGGTGCTCTCGATGATTTGAGCTTTTTTATCCTGGCAGTTAGCGACTCAACTGTCACCTTAAAAGGAGGAGGGGGTCGACTCAAGTTTCCTATCTCCTGGGTCTGTCCAGGGGCAAGGTTATTACGGTTTCTCAGGAATTCCTCCCACTGACCTGCACCGATAGGGTTAGTGAGAGAGCTACTAGTATCACCCCTTGCCTTACCCAGCAGTCCCCATATAGACTGGGAGTTCCCTGTGCATATTACTTGGACCGTCTTTTGCCATTTTAATAATTTGGATGCATAGCGCTTCCGATTTAGCCATGATCTGAAGGCGTTCTTATACTTCCTAGCTGAAATCTGATGGCTATTCCATGTGGTGCAGTATTTATAAAGTTTCTTGAGCTCTGCTCTTAACATTCTTTTGGCGTCTCTGATTTATATGTCTTACCTGAATCCCAGCCGCTCTCGGGAAACTCTGTCTCTGGAACTTCTCATCCATCTGCAAGAGGGAAAAGACACTCCAGGTTAGTGTGGAAACATCTAGAGGCGCCGCATACCGCGCTTACTCACCGCATTTCTTTTTCCTAACCGGCATCCACACTGAAAACGTTGCAGCACCTAAAAGACATCGAAAAATAACTCAGTTCAATACAAATACGAAAGGGTTGCATCGCGCATCGCACTCTCACTCACCTTCAGCGCTACTCATCTCAGCAGCACGTCGCCATCCCTGGATGCCGGCCATCATCTAAGGAAGGAAAGGAACGAAGTTAGAGGACTGTTCAAAAGACTTATACTTACCTGTCAGACTCTTGCCAGGGAAGTAACTAGGCAGGAACGAGTCCGCATCAATCAACACGCCCCTGCGCTGAAAGCAGGGCGGAGAGCACATTTTCCAAGAAAACAAGGTGAGCTGTGGATCAAAGGGAAGGGTCGGACCCCGGGGAAGAAGGGGTTCAAGCACACAGAGACAATAGGGAGTTAAACTCTAACAATCTTCGGTTTCAGGCCCAGTCTCCAGTCGAGTAGACTCCAGGGAAGGGTTCGAGGTCGTAAGAGATCAGAACAGGCTGAGTGACGTCCCCGTGGATACCAGGTGAGTGTTACAGCCACTGATATGAGGGTCAATATTAATGATTGGAGTGACCATGCTATACTTAACATTAACATTTAACTTCTTGATACAGTATGCTCAGACCAGACCTACTGGTGAATTGAGGACGAACCATGCCTCTTCAAATGTATGCTGGTCTGACAATAATATCAAGAAAGCAATGGAAGCCACGGTAGACAAGACAAGCATGGGGCGTGATGAGATTCTTTCAATGTCTAGTAGCAAGATCGAAGAATGGATAGCATCCTTCTCATATAGGTATGCTACTATTAAAATAAATATGCTAGCCCCAGAAGTTAAACCATCTAATGTCTTTGACATATAAATCAGAGACGCCAAAAGAATGTTAAGAGCAGAGCTCAAGAAACTTTTGTGAGAGGATGGCTCCCATAGCCATGCTTGAGGCGTCCGTTTCCACCAGGTATGGGAGATCAGGGCGAGGGTGGCGTAAGATTGGGGCAGATGTGAATCTTGCTTTGAGTTCCTGGAAAGCTTCCTTGGCTTCTGTTGTCCATTGGAACTTTTTGTTGCTTTTCCTTAGCAGTGATGTGATGAGATGCACGATTTGCAAAAAGCCTGGGATGAACCGGAGGTAGAAGTTTGCAAAACCTTGCATACTTTGAACCCCCTTGAATGAATTTGGGAATGGCCAGTTCAGGATAGCATCTACCTTGTATACATCCATTCGGATTCCATTTGGGCTGAGAATAAAGCCCAGGAATTCCACCTCGGAGATGTGGAATGAGCACTTTTTGAGCTTGGCGTAGACATGTGTTGACGGAGTTTCTCCAATACGGATCGGACGTGTTTAATGTGGTCCTGCTTTGATGTGGAATATACTAGAATATCGTTGATATACATTAGAGCACAGACATCAATCAATTCCCATAGGACATCGTTCATGAAGTATTGAAATGCTGCAGGCGCGTTGCAAAGGCCAAAGGGCATTACTTGATATGCGTACAAGCCGTATTTGATGTGAAAAGCAGTTTTCCATTTGTCCCCCTCTTTTATGTGAACAAGGTGATATGCCCCCCTCAGGTCTAGCTTTGTGTAGATTTGGGCATCTTTGACTTGATCAAGCAATTCAGGGATCAGTGGCAGGGGGTAGCGTTTTTTACGGTAATCTGGTTAAGTGCACGATAGTCGATGCACATTCTCAAGCTCCCCTCCTTTTTTGGTACAAAGAATAGAGGACTCGCTGCTCCACTGTCAATGTACGCTCTTACTGCGTGCATCCGAGATGGTTGTTGGTGATTGAGCAATACCACAAAATGGGAGGTCTGTAGTTAACTTTCTTCGCTCGACAAGTGGACCCCTGCACTTGCCGGGCTGGGGAGTTTTCCAATTCCTTGATGGTATCTTCCTTGTCCATGGCCCCTACCATCCTCCTCGGTGGCTTCACAGGGCACTCTTTAAGGAAATGACCTGACCTTCCACAGTACAGACATAACTGCTGCTGTCTCCTTTTATCCCTTTCCGCTTTAGTCAAGGGGGATCTGACCCCCCCGATTTGCAATGGTTCTCCTGAACCTTCCGTTTTGCGGGCAATATTGTCCTTTGTACGCACATACATAGGGTGAGGGTCCGGTCTGGTTCGATCTGCTCTTCGGTCCTGAAACCTATGATCCAGTTGAACAATAAGGTCAATGAATTCTGAGCAGTCTTTCGGGGGGTTCACTACTTGTGCGAGAACATCCTTGAGCTCCCCCCGCAACCCCTGATGAAATAACGTGGTTTTCTTCTCCACCGGCCATTCTGCTTCAACTACGAGTCTATTGAACGTGGCTATGTATGTTAATAGGTCTTGATTCCCTTGGTGTAGGGACAGAAGTTCATTGTCTAATGCCTGCCCATGAGTACGACGGGCGAACAGCTTTTCCATGTCCTGCTGAAAGCCCCTGATGTCATGCAGCAAAGGATCGTCTTGGGCCACAAAGGGTACAGACCAGTCCGCGGCGCTACCACTCAGGTAGGATAGCACAAAAGCGACCCGTGATTGGTCATTTGGAAAGGCCCCTGGTCTACAAAGGAAGTGCAGGCGGCACTGGTTCATGAACATTGCAAACCTCTTAGGATCCCCGTAAATCGTTTGGACGGGGCCAAGGGAACTGCCCCAGGAAGGGTTATCTGAATGGGATTGGCTGATGGTGCTGGCATCGAGGGCACGCTTCCCGGCAATGGTGCATGCCCTGCTTGTGACTGGAGAAGTTTCCGGCTTAAATCATCAGTGCGTTCTTTGGCTACTATCAGCTCTCTCCTCGGGGTGTTGGTCTCCTGCCTGGCTGCATGTACTTCGGAACGTAGCTGTCCCAACATGTGGGCTAACTGGTCAGTTTCGGACGTTTCCATGATGCCCAGGTGGATTTTGATTTGAGGCTTTGTGTTCTGTAACGCTCACCTGGTAACCACGTGGACGTCACTCAGCCTGTTCTGATCTCATATGACCTCGAACCCTTCCCTGGAGTCTACTCGACTGGAGACTGGGCCTGAAACACAGGATTGGTAGAGTTTAACTCCCTATTGTCTCTGTGTGCTTGAACCCCTTCTTCCCCGGGGTCCAACCCTTCCCTTTGATCCACAGCTCACCTTGTTTTCTTGGAAAGTGTGCTCTCCATCCTGCTTTCAGCACAGGGGCGCGTTGATTGATGCAGGCTAGTTACGGCCTGGTTACTTCCCTGGCAAGAGTCTGACAGGTAAGTATAAGTCTTTTGAACAGTTCTCTAACTTTGTTCCCTTCCTTCCTTAGATGATGGCCGGTGTCCGGGGATGGCGACGTGCTGCTGAGATGAGTAGCGCTGAAGGTGAGTGAGAGCGCGATGCGCGATGCGACCCTTTCGTATTTGTATTGAACTGAGTTCTTTTTCTGTGTCTTTTAGGTGCTGCGATGTTTTCAGTGTGGATGCCGGTTATGAAAAAGAAATGCGGTGAGTAAGCGCGGTATGCGGCGGCTCTAGATGTTTCCACGCTAACCTGGAGTGTCTTTTCCCTCTTGCAGATGGATGAGAAGTTCCGGAGACAGAGTTCCCCCAGAGCAGCTGGAATTCAGGTAAGCGTTTGAAGCTCATACAGTCTTTAAAAATAAGCGAAAATATGTGGGGGCATCCATCTTGTCCCCATCAATGCACTACAAGTCCAATCCCCAATGTTATCCTATGGGAGTGAGTGAGTCTGGTGCTACAAGCGCCAAGTCAGACTCCAAATGTGACTTTGGAGGGATGCAGAGGCCCTTGAGGGCCATGTAGGTGATCGTGGCCTGGCTCCAGTCTGACATCTTGGAGGGCTGGGGACATGAGGGGCAGGAATCATGACAGTGGCCCAAGTGGCCACTGAAGGGCTTACAAAGATGTAATCAAGTGTACTTCTGGATTTTAAGTTACTCCATGTAGGCTGCCCGGATAATCACTGCTGGTTCTGCCATTTAACATTACAAAATCCCATGATTTGAGGAAGTTAAGCCATAAGAGTCCCTCTGGATTCGCAACTGAATGCCATAGCTTGCCTTTGCTCTTCCGCAAGGGATTATTACTTCTACCCATGTCACCCATTAAATGACAATTAAAGTCACCAACAATTGTTACAAGGTCTTTTTCTGGAGCTATCATCCAATCGATCAGCAGATCATGACAAGCTTCCTGAATAAGATCTCTATGAGAGGATCCTGGGGGATTGTAGAGGCTTATCAATAGCATTTTGTCTACTGTGTCTTTACCGGGGAGTTCTAGCTTGACCGCTAGCACAAACTCATCCTTATTGGAGTGGATACGAGTAGACTTTAATGGATGTATAATCCCAATAAGTAGACCCCCAAATGGCCTTGCCCTCGGCCCCTTTTTAGGTATATCCATTTAAAAGGGCCCGAGAGGTAAGCCACGTCTCCTGGAGGCAGATACAGGTATGACCTGCTAACAGAGGGATAGAGCCATCCGTGACTAATAAGTGGCTAAATCCCCGACAATTCCATGAGACCAAACATTGATCTCATTGTCTTAGTGTCACAACGGGGAGACACTCAGCAAGCCACCTGAGGACATTCTGTATATCGGCCAGTTGCACAGAGTTGCCTTTGGGTAGCTGCGTAGTCATAGTTTCTTCAATGTTGGTACTTGGCAGTGGCACAGGCCATTTGGGGTCAACCATTTTCGGATCAGCATCCACTTCGATGTCAACTACCCGCAGACTGGTTTTAAAGTTGCGTATCATATTTGCTGTCGCTAAAATCTTACAATGTATTGCCGATGTATTAGAGTTTGTCACTTTCAAAGGTTCGACAATTTCAGAGTCTTCCGATCTCAACACTCTCAGTTGTGGGATTGAGTGTAGTCTGGTCATCAGAGCTGATCTAGTGATCCAGTCATGGTTGCTATTTTGGTAAAATGTGTTAATGATGCAAGTCCTTCCGCAATGGGGTAGTACAGTATTGACTTTATTCTCAGGTGACGGTACAGATACAACGTCTGCCTGGGGTGTGGAAGTTGGTTCAGTGTTTGTAATATTCGAGCTGAATTTGCATCCTGCTCGCTTAAATAGAGTGATGGCTCCAGGTCCACCCCTTCCAATGGGTATGAGGTATTACTCTTGTCGAGGATGAGCCAGCTAGTCAGCTTACTCTCTTTGCCTGAGATGAGTTTGCGAGCATGCTCGGCTTTCCGTTTCGTTTTTCTCAGTCCCTTTTTGGGAGTGCTCCCTTCAGTGGGTCTGGATATTTCTTCCTCCGGCTCTGCTGTATCAGGTAATGTTATAGTCACAGTATGAGGCTTTTTCCTTGCAATCGCTCTTCTGGCCATTCGTCGCTGCTTTTGTGAGAAATAGACATCCAAATTGTTTGTAGTGTTTGTTTTCAAATAAGCTATCTCTGGGCATTCAGGGAGAGTGATGTTCCCTTCCTTTTGTACCGGCGCCAGGTTACTATTGTTGTTGATTGTGTTTCCTGCCGATAAGGTAAGGGTAACTTCCAATTTCCTCCCACACATATTTAACAGAAAATTTAATGCAATTGTAGCGATGCAACCAAAGATTGCAGTTCCACTAGGGTCGTGCGGCTTTCCCCCTGGTCTCCACTACTGTCTGGTTCAGATGACTCCAGATGTACGTCCAGATTGGGGGAGGCAGATAATCTGTTGTTTATCTCTCGTTGTGTGTCTAAAGCGGGCTGTTGATAGCCACTAGTCTGGCTGCCAGCACTGCTTCCTAATAAGGGGGTCATGGATCTCTGCATCGATAAGAAGAGTTCCAGTAAAGAGTTATTGTCAATTGCACTTTACCCCAGACCATCATTGGTGTTATTCATACTATGGCTGATTGTCTCTCGCTCCTCTAGCAGAGGTATGGTTGGTGTATTAGAGGTACAAGAGAGCAGGAAAAAGTCTGTAATTGCACCTTTTTCCACAGGTGCTGCTTTGGTTCCCTTGCCTCTGTTGGTGCTAGCTATCGGGGTCCTGTCCCTCTGATTGCGAAGAGTATATCTTGTCGCAGAGCACTTCATAACTGTGAGCATTATAGGTATTGCGGCGCCACTCAGTATGGTGGTCTCTCTGGGTCAAGTTTAAAGTATCCGCTATTAGAGTGACTGAATTGCTAGCAGGTCTTACAACCAATTGGAGATTATATGTCCCAGGGCCAATGTGAGACCAAGCAATAGTAATCGTTAGTATCTATTCATTTTTGTCGTAGTGTTACTTTTCCAGTTTAGCACTTAAATTGCTTGTAGCTATTGTGAGTGCATCTTGCGCCTAACACCGGGATTAAGGGCAATGCCCACAGTCTCCCAGGTGTGGCCGTCAGGTACTTGTCGCTATTGCCAGTTGCACCTTACGCCTAACACCGGGATCAAAGGCAATGCCCACAGTCTCCCAGGTTTGGCAATCAAGCAGCACAATTGAGTTTCACGAGCGCTGCATAGCAAGGCCAGTGCGAATGTATAAAAATTCGGCAGACTTGTGCAGGCTTGTCAGGGCAAGGATCTTTTATGTGATCACCACCATGGCACAAACCAATAGGTTATGTACTGTGCTCTGTCTACCCCGTCCACCCTCAGTAATGCGTTTCGCATGGGCCGCTTCCGCTCTTTCCAGCAGATGAAGGCACTATGCCTTCTTCACCCTTGTGCTACACTTACCGTAGCCGGGGGGAGTACTCAATTGGACGCCTGGGGGAGAAGGTACCTGGCCGACTTTGTCGCCTTAGTTGCTGGCCGCTTGCCTTGGCAGTTTACCATCTCCTCTGTCATCAGCAGTCCTCAGCGGTCCACGTGGTCCTCGCTGGCCTCCAGTCCTTGCTGATGCTCGTTGAAGCTAGAGGAAAGGACCTTGACTCACGATGCATTGCGTGACGCATATGAACAGGAACAGAGTAACGTTACGTGTAAGAATAAAGCCACACTGATCCTAGAGCTCAGCCGCCTTTGATTATCTCCCAGTATTTTTCAAAGTTCAAATTTCAAGGTAGGATAAAGATCCTGAGGTATGGGAGGAACAAGACCCACATGCCTCGGAGTGCTGGTTCAAGATAGACACATAGGACTCAGAGGATAAACTCCTTGGGGCCCAGAAGGAGAAACGCTCAGAGGGCTACCAAGATATATAGAACAAGAGAGGCAGCCAAGAAAAGAAAGGAGATATAAATATGGAGTTGATAGAGAAGTTGTTTAAAGAGGTGGAGGAGGGTAGAAACATGGAGATGGAGAATGAGAAGGTCAGACAAGCAAGTGGAGATTGTGAGTTTAGAAACATCAATGAGTTGAAAGAATAGGTGATATAAACAGGATAAAGGAGTGAAATATTGTTACGAAGGAGGACACTGGTTTTACATTCAGGGAGAGGTGGAAGGTCAGGAGTGAGGAAGAAATGTTGATGGACCATAAAATACTCAAGAGTACACTCTCCTCTCTTCTCTCATTCTATACCCCCTCTCGCTCCCTTTGTTCTGCAGATCTCTTCATACTTTACACCTCCCCACCACCATGCTCCTCCTCTCGTTTCCGCTCCTTTCAGCTCCTTGCCCCCTACATTGGAACTCTCTTTGTCTCTGCTCCAATTCCACCTATTCTTCCATCAGGACCTCCATGAAAGCACACCTTCTCCACTCCCCTCCCTGGCACCTTTTTTCTCTCCTTCCAATACCTTGTTCCTCTTCCCTCTATCTTCCCGGTCTCCCCATGATCTCCATCCTCCCTCTTAACTCCCACCACTCCCTACACTTTCTCCCTTTTTTCCGTCCCCTCCCCTCCATTCTTCTTCCTCCTTAAATGCAAATTGTTCCATTTGCTTGTCGAAATAGAAAGTATATTGTGCCTCCTATTGTAATAAATATATTTAATATTGGCCTATGCCAAGCTGCTCGAAAGAAATCTGTGTTGCAAGGTCCTGACCTTAAATCCATGTAGGCCGCCATTTTAGGTCAAACCGCCATTTTAGGATTCGTTGTGTAAAAGTCACCCTGTGAGCTAAAATGGTGGACAATGTCATTGCAGAATACAACATGGCCGTCTTGACCTCTGTACATAGTTAATGTGTAATTTGCCTGCAGGCCACTTGTTGAGGTCATGAACTGAGACCTTGTCCTTCACTGACCTATGTGTAGAAGGATTACTCGTGCAATGAAAAACGAATCCACGAGCATATGTTGAGACAATGTATTCAAATACTGAACAAAGAACATCTGTTTAAACTACATTGTATTACTGTTTAAGAAGGCCTGCATGGAAAACTTTAGAATACACAGCTATTGCATACGCTTGTTGATACATGTATTAAAGGCAAACCAGTTATATGCAGTTATTTGAGACTTGGCACGAACCCTAGATTGGTGATATATTAAAAGGAATATTAACCCGAAGTGGGGCTGGGAATCGCGCCCACAAAATGTATAAAAAGTGAATGCATTCTAATGTACAGCGTCTCTCACTGAACACACTGAACCACGCTGGAGTTTGTTGTGTTGTACTGAGGGCCGATAGCTATCTGATTTTTGCTCTGTTTTTGCAACTGGATTCAGTATAAAATAAAGTACTTTGTATGTTCCTTTGTAACCTGTGTTCGGTGTATTTCCTTTTGGGGTACTCAGCCTCGATATTCTTTGTCTCTTTTCACATGCTGTTTTTCTGTCTTGTCTCATATATACTGTTATTGCTTTTATGTTACATGTTTAATGTTCTAGGGTTGTTAAACTGTAAAGCGCTTTGGATTAAAGCGCAATATAAACAATAAAATACAAATACAAATATACTTAGGAAGGGCAGGGAAAGAAGATTGTGGTGAGGCATCAAGGAGGGGTAGAAGACGTTTAGAAGGGAGGGTGAAACAGAGGACTGTGGCTGATGGACTAGGCCACTGGATGAAAGGGGGGTTGTGAGAGGCTTTGTGAGATACATCTCAAGACTGTACACAGGCACATAGGGTAACATTCAATTGTGTAGACGTTTTGGAAAACACTCAACAGAAATGATGTTTCATGTTTATTATACAAAGGGAATATAAATAGTTGTATATGAGCCAGATGTGGTGGGAAAGGAACACATTAATTTGCTGCAATTGGCCAAAGATTCTTTAAAAAAAGCGGTACTTTTTCCTTTATCATCCCCCAATTGTTCAGTTCATCATGTGCTAAATCAGGAATATGTTTGCATTGTTTTTAGAACTAACACAATTCTGCTGTAGATGCGCATTTGGCAGTTTTGAGACAGAGCATTTTACTTGCTTTGTTCAAAACATCTCTACTTTCATCATACATAATTGGAGCTCAACTCAATTAACTGAATCAAGAAGTACGCCACTCTGGAATAATCCTAAGGAAAGATATGTTTCTAGTGGAAAACCTATTACATTCTCAATTTAACAAGTTCAAGGAGCATCTCCAAATAATTAACCCCTAATATAGACCACATTATATTATATCTTTCTGTAGTCAAATTGAGAGTTATTTAACATAGACCACTGATGCACGTGGACGAAAATGATCAACAAGACAGAAGTGGAACGATAGGGACATGTATTACCTTTCTTGTACAAACATGGCACAGTACATAGCTCATTTCATTTCACTGTGCTCAAAGAATAAACACATTAGTCTGAAAAAGAATGTTTTACCTATGTCAAAAAGTTTCCAAATTAAACAAAGCAAACACGCTGTAATGTTTTTGCAATTGCTTCGAGAGTCCTTAATGGCATGGACAACACATTTATACTGGCAGAAGCATTGTAGATCAGGTCCAAAGTCACTTAGCCCGGAATTCTAAGTATTTTTGAAATAGTATCTTTTATGAGATTTCCACGAAATAACATATTTTACTGATTTTCGTTTCAGTTATCACGTTGCCTACCTAACATTGATTTGTGCCGGGGTGGGGAGGGAGGTTGTGTTTCTCATGTTTGATATCTCATTGCTCTTTCACTGATTATCTACTGTTTTATCATATGTGTTTCTATTGATTCTATCAATGTTAATTTTTGTGTTACTTGGTTGATTGAAAAATCAAATAAAGATGGCAAAAGATCTCTTGGCCTAGTCAATGTTTTTTTCTCTCGCAAAGTGGTACCAACATTCTAGAACAAGATTACGACTACATGAGTTCAGTAGGACGGGTACTTTCAGGCAAAATCTCACTTCACCATGGGCATGTGGACCAGTGGCCCGATCATTGACTTCACGGAAATGACAACACACAGAGTGGCCGTTCCTTCCTCTATTTGCATTAATTTATTTGATATTTATAAGGCACCTATACAGCAAGATAGTGTATCAAAGCGCCACAAGGCAAACGGGAAGGGAACAAGAGAACAAACATATTTATTTACTTTTATTTATTTATTACATTTGATTACACGCCCAAACCCTTAGGTATCACGGCGTACATACATCTTAATCATACATTTTAGGAGTTATCTGCTTGAAGGAATAGGTTACATCAACACAGTTATTTTACATCATATTCATACATTTAGGATTACACAGTCATGTTAAAATAGTGTGATTTGATTGTTACGTTAAGGTTTGCTTGGTCGGTTAGTATTTATTGAATAGCCATGTTTTTAGTTGCTTCTTGAACTTGTGGAAGGAGGTCTCGTTGGTGAGGTGGGTGGGGAGTGCGTTCCAGATGTGCAGGGCTGCTATAAGGAATCTGGAGTTGCCTGCTCTGGTGGTGGTGAAGCGTGGGATGTGGAGGTGTGTATTGTTAATAGATCTGAGGGATATTGTTGTGCCTTTGCGGTATATGGTTTGATTGAGATAGGTTGGTGCAGAGTCTGAGATGCATTTATGAGTAATGGTGAGTGTTTTGTGGAGGATTCTTGCTTGTACTGTTAACCAGTTTGATTGAGATAGGTTGGTGCAGAGTCTGAGATGCATTTATGAGTAATGGTGAGTGTTTTGTGGAGGATTCTTGCTTGTACTGTTAACCAGTGGGCATTCTCTTCTGTTAATACCTAGGCCAGCTCTAAGGGCTTTGTTTTGTAGAAGTTGTAGTTTGGTTAAGTTTTTTATTTGAGGTGCCTAGCAGTAGAATATTGCAATAGTCTAGCTTTATAAGGATTAGGGCTCTGGCGAGCATCAGGCAGTTTGGGTGGAGAGGAAGGGTTTGCTTAAGGTGATGAGTTTGGCTGTAAATGCAGTGGAGGAGGCAAGGGCGCTAATATGATTTTTCATAGTGAGGTTAGAATCTAGGTGGACTCCTAACGTTTTGACTTTGTGTGAGATGGTAATGGGGGTACCATCTATCAGGATGGAGGTGTCTTCAGACGGTAGTTTGCTGAGTTTAGCTGGAGAACTGATTATGAGGATCTCAGTTTTTTACCCGTTTTGGCAGAGGCTATTGTTTGCCGTCCAATTTTGTATAAGGGAGTAGATTTTGTTGATACAGGCCGTATCCTGTTCGAGATTGCCTGAAATGCGGATAAATATTCGCCTATCGTCTGCAAAGTTTGTATAGATTACTCCCATGGTGTCTAGTGCCGCAAAGAGTAGCTTAGTATATGCATTGTATAGCGTTGAGGACAGGCATGGCCCTTGTGGTAGTCCCAGAGGTACTGGGATGGGATTGGCTCCTTCTTCTCATAGGGCAACTCTTGAAGTGCGGTCTCATACGAAGAATTTTATCCTGGTTGTGGCTTTCTTTGAGAAGTGGAAGTTAGTGGAGAGGATGATGCATAATTTGTCATGGTCGACCAAATCAAACACAGCAGAGAGATCTAGTAATAGTAGGATGCCTAGTTTGCCAGAGTTCCTAATGGAGTCCATCTGGCTTTTTAAATCAAGCAGGGCAGTCTCAGTGCTGTGGCTGGGCCGGAATCCTGATTGTCTGTCCCCTAATAGGCGGTGCTGTTCGAGGTGGGTTTGTACTTGGGAGTAGGCTATTTTGTCAAAGGTTTTAAGGAGGAAGGGTATGGTTGTTATGGGCCTGTAATTAGAAGGGTTTATGGGGTCTAGTGTGGGTTTCTTGAGCAGAGGTGTGACCCATGCTGATTTAATGGATGCTAGTATTGTGCTAGATTTGAAGGATTTGTTAATGAAACTGGTGATGATGGGTGCTAATGTTGCGGCGCAATCTTTGACTACTTTAGAAGAGAAGTTGTGCCTTTCGCAGTTTGATGGCTTAAGGGAGGCTATAGTTTTAAGGACTTGGTCATTGGTGACTTGTTTAAAGTGGAATTCCGGTACATCAGATTTAGTAATGGCGTCAGGTAGTTGGGATGAGGTGGTGGTGGGTTTGAGGAGCTTTTTTTGTGCGGCTATTTTGTTTTGGAGTGTGTTCACTTTGGAGGATAGTGCATTCTGAATGTTGGCACACCACGCTTTGCTAATGGTAATGGGGCTGATGAGTTGGATAGGGGATTCAAGTTCTTTGATAATGGTGAATAATTCTTTTGTATTAGAGGCTGCATTGGCTATCCGGTTGTTAGGAGAATCTGCTTTATGGGTGAGTATGTTGCATTTGTAGGTTTTGGACAGTTGTTGTGGTTTATTTTGCAGTTCTGGGGAGTGTTTTTTCTGATTAAATGTTCTAGAGCTCTTTTTTCCCTTCTGAGTTCTTTAAGTTCATCACTAAACCAGGGTGAGCTGCGTTTGGGTTTGGGTATTTTAGTTTTGAGCGGGGATATTTCATCTATAGCAGATTTTAGGCATTGGTGGTAAAGGTCAGAGATGTTTTCAATATATGAAAGGTTTAGTGGTTTGGAGTTAAGTAAGTTGCTGAGCAAGCTGTTCAGGTTCTCAGGGGTGAGTTTACGTGTGTTTCTGACTTGGATAGGTGCTTGTTTAGGAGTTTTAGTTATGAGGTCTGAATCTAGGTTGATGCTGAAATGTATTAAGTGGTGGTCAGTCCATAACATCTTGTGGATGTCTACTAAGGCTACTGTGGTTTTGAGGGTGAGTATCCAATCGATTATTCTGCCTTTGGAATGGGCGGGTGCGTTCACTATTTGAGTGAATTGCATCTCCAGAAGGCCTTGTGGCAGGCTGTAGCTTTGTTGTCTTGAGGGTCATTGAAACCTAGGTTGAGGTCTCCTAGAAGTATATATTTTGTTTTAGGTTTGAGTGTAGGTGTAATTAATAGAGGTAAGTCTATGTCTGGATTGGTAGAGGTACTTGGCGATCTGTAGACTATTAGGAAGTTAATTGTTGACTTTGGGCTGGTGGCTAGTTTGAGAGCGAGGATTTCGTATCCCGCTAGTGATTCTATTTGCACTCGCTGAACTGTAATGAGGTTTTGTGGATTATGGCTACTCTTCCACCTCTATCATCTAAGCGATCTGTTCGAAGGTGGGTGTAATCCTCTGGGATGGCTAATGTGATTTTGTGGACCTGAGACAGTGTGCATTGATGTTTCAGTGAGGAGCAGGAAGTCAAGTTTGAGTTCTAATATACAATTGTGTATATCAATTGCATGTGCTCCTAGGGATCTTACGTTACGTAATGTTCCTGATAATACTTCACTGTGTTTGGGTGGACTTGTAGGGGGGGTCGTGTGTGTCTGGGGTGGTGTCACTGTGATATTGGGTAGGATTTGTGGCATCTTGTTATTGACGGTGGATTGTTGGGTAATGTTATAGGGTTCTTTTTGTCTGTAGGTGTTATGGATGCAGTGTGCGGTTGAGTCCTGAAGGGGGTCTGCTGGGTGGGGTGACGATGGTGGGTGCATGTTGAGAGTCTGTCATTTCTTGTGGGTACTGATTGGGGTCTGGATGTGGCTGTGGTATGTGTGGTTCTGGAGGTAGGCGTGTGATGCGTGTTCTACTTAGTATTGGTAGAGTTTGGCTGTGAGAAATCAGTGTAATAGGGAAAGAAGGGGTGCAAGGGAGGAATGGGGTGGTGCAAGGCAAAGACTGGTGTCTGTGACAGAATAGTCGGGCAAGGCCTGTAGTGTATAAAATGTATGTACCTGCTGAGCAGGCTATGTTGTTCAGATTAGAAGCTGCTGGGTTGCCGCAGGTGGTAGTGATGTGGTTGGTGTTGTGATTGTAGATGGGCATGGTTATGTGTGTTGTGGTGCTATATAGTATGAAGAGGTAGTTGAGGATGAGGAGGAGTGCATGGCTGAGGCAACCTCTGGGTGTTCTCCCAGTCTTGTTGCAATACTCAGTATTTTGTGGCATGTGTGAGTCTATGATTTGAAGTTTGTGTTGATGCCATGAGACAAGTGGTCTAGTATGTTGTGAGGGGGCTTCTAGCGTGTGGGAGAGGAGGTACAGCAATGGGTGGTCTGTGATGGATAGGTTGGGATATGGTCTGTGGGTGGCTGGGTGATGTGGCAGTGGGTAGGTGCATGGATTTGCGCCCTGGGTAGACTGTTGTGGTGTGGCACAGTAGCATGGCAAAGTAAGGTGCATTGGTGTATAATGGTGGTTCTGCTGGGGTCAGTTAGACACTGTTCAAGTCTAGCTACTAATGGTTTTCGGTCGCAGGTTGATGATGCAGCAAGACTCGCAGTTTATAGGGAGCATGGCATGGGTCGCAGATGTCAGGCTAAAATGTAATTGTAACAATACTACATTTCATATACGGTGTAGCTTCAAAGTCAGAGGTACATAAGGTACAGTAATGTTGACAGTGCTAGATGTATATCGCAGTAATTTGCTTCTATGCAAACATTGCTTCTATTGAAACATTGACAAAATAGAAATAAACAGCGGTCCTACTTAGCCTTGTGTTGTTCAGAATGTGCAAGTGCAGTGAAGAGAAAGAAAAGTGGGGATAGGATAGGGGTAAGTGCTATTAGGGTCTCCTCAGGAGGTGAGAGGAGTGGCAGAGGTGCCTGTTGGAAGGAAACAGGTAAGAGCATGGATGGAGACATTCCGGGCAACGGGGGCAGGTCGGCCGCTGAAGGTAAGTGCACAATGAAGGCAAACCACTCAACAGGTGGTTGTGGGCCCAGAGGGCAGTGCATGGAGGGATGCTGGTGGCGATTGGGCAGAGGGGCCAGGATCCTATTGGACTCTTGAGGGTTTAGGCTGTTTATCTCAGTGACAGAGGGCGATGGTTGGCACGGAAGGGGGAGAGTGAAGGAGGATACAAGAAAGATCTTGAGTTGTTTGCGGAAGTTCTGGTGGTCCCGTTCCAGGTGGAGAGGGAGACTGTTCCATAGGAGGGAGTCAGCTGAGGAGAGGGATCTGCCCCCAGCTCTCTGCTTGGAGAAGTGTTCGAGCAGCAGAGAGTTGGAGCAAGATGATCAGAGGAATCTGGAAGGAGAGTATTTAGTAAGGTAAAGCTGCAGATAGTGTGGTTCCAGGCCCCAGACAGCCTTGCGGACGATGCAAAGGGTCTAGAATTTGATCCTTGCAGCAACCGGGAGCCAGTTGTGATATTTTAGGCCTAGAGAGATATGGTCCCTTGGCTTGAGGACAAGGATAAGTCTTGTAACACTATTATGGATTAGTTGGAGAGGGCGGAGTGAAGATAGAGGCACGTTGAGGTAGAGGCGTCAGTTTGGAAGTGGGCCTTCTTGGCAAGATCTAAGATGTGAGGGATGAATGAGAGAGAGGAGTCAAAGATTACACCAAGGATTATGGCTTCCATGGAAGGAGACGGAAGTGAGCCCTTAGATGCCAGCTAGAGTGCAGGAGGAAAGCAATGAACAGGTGTTCCAATAGGAAGAATCTCAGTTTTACTGGAATTACGACAGAGATCATTGGAGGCGCACCAAGACTGAATAGCAGATAGGCAGTCAGGGATGATAGAGGAGGAAGACGAGGAGGAAGTGGATATATTGAAGAAGAGTTGTGTGTCATTTGCGAAACACTGGAAATGAGGAGAGAATGCAGAGGTTTGGTGTGCAAGAGGTGCTAGGTAGATGTTGAAAAGCCAAGGTGAGAGACTGGAGCCCCGGGGAACACCACATGTAAAGAGAGTGGTGGTTGAGGAGAAGTAGATCAGGAGCACCTGGGAAGGGCGATCGGTGAGGAAGGAGGTCAACCAATCCAGTGCCCAGTCTGAGCTACCGAGGGTATCATGCAGCCGCTTTGTGAAAATATAATGGTTGATTGTGTTGAAGGCGGAGGAGAGGTCAAGGGGAATGAGAACAGCAGGAGAGTTAGAGTCAATATGTGTGTGCAGTTCTTCATGGGTGTTCAGGAGAGCAGTTTCCGTGCCTCTGGATGCCCAGAATCCAGAGTGATGGTTGTGTAAACAGCCAGTGAGCTCATTGTGTTTGGACAGTTGGGGAAAGATCAACTTCTCCATGTGTTTCCCAAGGAAGGGTGTTGTAGAGATAGGGCGGTAGTTAGCCAGACGTGAGGGGTCAGCTGAAGGCTTTTTTAGGAGTGGGTGCACAAGGGAGTGCTTGAGAGCAGAAGGGAAAGATCAAGAGGCTAAGGTGTGTTTGCAGAAGTCCGCAATAGCTAGAGCAAGGGAGGAGATGTTGTTCTTGATGGTTCTGGAGGAGCAAGTTGAGACCTGTTTGGATGACACCTTCATAAAGTGGAAGGGTTAAATAGGTGGGGGTGGAGCAGACTCCAAGGGAAACAGATGGAAAAGGGGACGAGTGGATGAAGGTGAAGGAGAGAGAGTGGTCAGAATGTCCTGAGTTTTGGAGATTAAATGGTTGGCTAGTGCAGTTCAGAGGGCCTGAGAAGGGAGAGGAGAGCTGGAGACTGCAGATTGGTTGGCTAGTTCCTTGAAGATTTTGAAGTGTGCAGCCTTGTTGTTACAGACTCTGGAGATCTGGTTCTGGATGTGGGCCATATTTTTGAAAGCGGATAGAGAAACAATATTGCCTTTCAGAGTAGGTGACATGCTACTTTGTCAGAGGATGAGCCTGAGGTCTCCCACTTCTGTTCAGCAGCTCTGCACTTGTGTTTCAGAGCAGCTAGATTAGAGGCATACCAGGTGTTACGCTTGGAGGCAGGTTTCAGATGGATCTTCACGATGGGGGAGAGAATGGCAAGAGTGTTAATGATAGCAAGATGAAGATTGGCAAGGACAGAGTCCGTGGGGGAGTCAAGAGGATGGGAGGAAGGCGGGAGGAAGGAGGAGCCAAACGCAGCAACTGACACTCGATTCATGGGTCAGATGACCACAAGGGAGGCTGGCAGTGCAGGTGGAGGCTCAGTCAGTGGGCCGAGAGGTCCCAGATGAGAGGAGAGGAAGGAGTGGTCAGACCAGGAGAGAGGGGTAGTGAGAGGGTTGGAGAAAGGGAGATCAGCAGGGATGAAGGCATCAACAATGTGTCCAGTAGAATGGGTAGGGGCGGAAGAGACAATAGTGAGGGAGAGAGATATACAGAGCTCACAGAAGAATGTAGAAGCAAGGACAATGGAGTCAAGGTGGATGTTGAAGTCATCAAGGAGGAGTTTAGAGGTAGAGGTCAGAAGAGAGGAGGTAAAGTCAGTCAATTCATAAAGGAAGACAGACACAGGACCAGGAGGTATGTAGGTAGTGGCAATGGTGAGAGAGAGAGAGAGTCAGAGAGACACCAAGCTTGCGGATAAGATGGGTCTCAAGGTGGGTCTTGGCATATTTCAAGGGGGAAGCAGGTTTATGTAGTTTAGCATCAGGCAACATTATGAATACAAGAGTATTAGGGCGGAATCCAGAGGAGAGTTGACATATGAGAGAAGTTGGAGGAGAAGACAGCAAGATGGCTAAGGCCTTTTAGTTTGCATTTAGGATTTCTTTTGGCAATACATCAAATGTCCTAGCCACTGTAAGGACTGTCAAGACAATACACATCACCTGCTTTGCACATATCCTTCATCTTATGGTCAAACACCTTTTGAACAACTGTTATCCTGTGAAATAAATGGTTGCTGTGGCACAGAAGATACATTCCCATTCCTGCTAGGTTTTCCATGCTAAGAAAGCGCTCTCCGACAGCAGGTGTTCAACAAGTTGCAATTGCACAACCTGAAATCTTTAGTGGCCTCTCTTTGTACAGGTTAGGAGCAGTGCACTGCCATCAAAGATTACTGTAACTTTCACAACAGAGCTATGGATAAGGGATTTTTACAAATTGCAGCTGATGTAATGACGGATAAAAGGTATGACTTTTCAATGAGGCCAAAAGTGGGCTAGCCATCACAATGCATCCCTCAGTTAGGATCTGGTGAACTTGCATGAGCTCTATCTATCTATCTATCTATCTATCTATCTATCTATCTATCTATCTATCTATCTATCTATCTATCTATCTATCTATCTATTTAATTCTTATATTGTGCCACTCGACCAAAGGCTTCAGGGGGCTCACAAGACAGACAACAAAGAACAATTAAAGGATGTCAGCAGGGGGTTTAACCTGAGGAAGGGAAAAAAAAGTGAAATTGAACCTATTCCTTTGTCAAACAGGAAAGTATTGAGATGTTTCTTAAACTGAGACGTCGATATGCAGCCTCTGAGGTCCGGAGTAAGAGTATTCCAAAGGGCTTGTGTCCACGCATTAAAGCATTTTTTTCTCAAAAGAACTCGATGTTTTAGGAGTCTAATATTATTTTTAGAGTGTAAGCTACACCAAAACAGAGTTTGTATGACTCTGGACGAAAGATATACAGGAGCATTTAAACACCATTAAAGAGCTCTTAAACTGGATTCCCTGGTCAACAGGAAGCCAGTGCAGCTTCCTGCGAGCCTCAGACACATGAGATCTACGGCCAAGTCTGCAGAGAGTTTTCACTGCACCATTTTGTATCAACTGCTGCTTCTTTGTATTAGTTTGAGAGGTGGCAACTAGTAATCTATTAGAGTAATCTAGTTTCGTGTTGATAATAGCAGCAGCGATTAATGCACTATTTAGCTCTGAGAAATAGGGGCAAATCTTCCATAGGAGGTGAACATAATAGGAGCAGGAGGACTTACGGTGAGATACCTGTTTCTTAAAGGATACATGAGGATAAAAGAACACCTAGTGGTTTTACAGATTCAGAAACTTGAATTGAATGACATTTACAGCAATTAGAAAGCTTTTATAATGTTTTCAGCTTTTGTTGGGTGCCAAGAATATGTAGCTCAGTTTTTTAATTATTCAGAGCTAAGCGGTTTGCAGCCATCCATGATTGAATTGCCTTAAAAACCTAATTAACTCTTTCCAAGTCTGTGTTATAAGACCCTGGTAGTTCAGTAAGAATCTGGGTATGGTCCATATAGTTTGTGAACTGTACACACAAAGTGGCAAGAAGGTCACACGAGGCTTGGCATAGAAATTAGAACTGTACCCACAAAGTGCCAAGAAGGTCATACAAGGCTTGGAGTATAGATTAAAATGTAGTGGTGACAAACAAGAACCATGAGACCAACTACAGATGAGATAATTTCTTGAAGATTCAGCACTTCCTTTTACCACATTAGTAATTCTAGGTCCAAGAAATGATTTGAACCAACAGGCTGCAATAGGTGCACAACCACCCACCTTGATTAGTCTATCCGCCAGAAGATCGTGATCAACCAGATCAAAGGTGGCAGAGATATCCAATAGTAGAAGTGATGCCATGCCACCTCTGTCAATTATTACTACAATTTCTACCTGACCAACAAGTTGAGGGACTTTCCATGGCAGGCGATTCCAATTCAGCACAGCCAATGAGGGACCTGCTTTCATCCTTGTGAGGTGATCAACAGGTAGATGGATTTGAAGATAACTTTAAGAACCTGCTGGTGCACTTAGTGCCCATCTTTTAAAGTAAAAGTGGTGGCTTTTCATTCACATGTCTCACGGTAGGAGGACTTAATGAAGTCATTGCAAGATGGAGACACTGTGCCAATATACAAGGATACATTTCAGCAATGCCTGTCACATCAATTGGGGAAATAAGGCAGGAAGCAACAAGTACAACAATCAGCCTAAAACGTTCCAAATACACTGGAAATATTGAGCTCACAAATGATGGCATCAATGGCACTACATCATTGACACCTGTTGAAAGCATTGTGATCAGTGGATGCACAGCATACAGAGAGAGGAATCTGTGGGGCACCCTTTTCAGTGACTCTAGCATCATTTAAACAGATGAGTCATGCACAGGAACCAAAAGTGTATCATCAGCAGCGCAGATTGTGTATGCTTATCTATTGGATACTTTACCCATGGGTAGGGATGAGGACCCATTATAGAGTTACAAGAAGCAGTCTAGCTGGCCACTGGCTAATGTGTGAGTTGCTGTAGAATTACAAAGCAGGGACTATTGTCTCACACCGCAGGAGAAACCTTGTAGCACTGCGTGTTTAATAATTGGCATTTCTAAATCTTAACAGTCTCCTCATTGCAGAATATTAGGGAACAACATCTACCCATAGCCAGCACACCTGTCAGACACTAAAACGTTGAGCAAGGTTGTTTTGTGGTGGGTGCTGGTTGGAAACAGATAGCTGTAGAATTTAGTGTGATTGAGAGGCCCCTACTAGCTGTTTTCTTACACATGCCATTGAGTATAGTGCAAGCAATGGCTCACACACTTGTATTGCCTCATAAACACATCACTTATCAAAGCCACCCACTAAGGTTATTGTGTTCTGCCACAGAATGCAGCCTTTCATTAATGTTCTCAGGTTCTCTCACAGGGCACACCCACCGACTAAGGTACTTGAGCTATTTCACAGGGCAAAGTGACCCACTAATGTCTTAGTCCCTCACATGGGTGCAGTCACCCAATAGGTCTCACTCACTTTCAGAGGGATAGTCACAGTTACGTGTATTGGGTTCTTTCACACTGTGTGTCCACCCACTATGTTTCTTGGGTATTTCACAAGGTGCAGCTACCCACCAAAGATCTCGAGCCCTTTCCCAGGGTGCAGCCACCAACTAATGTTTTCAGTCTGTTCCACAGAGCACATCCATTTGTTATAGTTTTCAGGCTCTTTCATGAAGTGCAAGTAACCGCTAACATACTTAATCTCTCTAACAGAGTATTTCCGAATGTCCTACAGCTCTAAAACAGAATTCTACCACTCTTGTTAAATGGAATACTCCCGGCAAGACCAGTCCCTTCCCAAAGAATGCCTCAATCTTCCCCCATGTACAAGGCCCTACAGCAGGAAGGGGTGTTGAACTTCACCTGCCTCCACAAGTTGTCTGGTACCACTGCATGGTGAGGTTTCTCTGGGTAATAGACTACCCGAAATAAAGGCAGTATGTACCCCATTCCTCATTATTTATTCCATGTGTTCCTTCGCAGTTATGGGCATTTCTGTGGCTCACTACTCCCAATTTTTTTTAGGGTGATGCTGGCAAAATGGTACTGCCTGGCCCTAGTTGACCATGCCACTGGCACAGATTTGACAGGCTTGACAGGTGTGGTTGTTTAGGCACATCAGACTTGATGTCTTCACCTTACTGCACCCTGATAAATTCACATACCAGGACCCTGCCCCTCCTCCCCACCATCACTGAAGGGGTCATGGGCTCTTCCAATCTCACTAGAAACCTGTGTTAAGAGAGACAGCTTGTGTGCCTGATAAACCTTCATCTGCCAACAACACATGTGGTTACTAAAGTTGGTCATCACTAGTACATGGCCCTTATCTACCAATCTGCAGATCCTCATGGTTATCATTGTTCTTGAGGAAAAATATTCCCACAACCATGTAGACAGCATATGGGGGTAAAGGTTTCATCTCGCTCAAACTCTTCCTCTACCATGCCCTGGTCAACCCTGTCTACCATGGCAGGAAGAGGCTCCTCCTCTACCATCTCTTTTTCTACCTGCTTCTCTTCTTCCTCGCCCACAGGTAGGTCCCTCACCTCCTGTTGCACCACCACTGGCTCATCCCCCATGAATCAGTTCCCAATAGACCTTCTTCTTGCCTTCAACAGCACCCAAGTCCTGCTGATTGGAGACCACTTCCCCATCTTTGTCTGCACCCATACATGAGTCATGTCAAACGCCTCTTTCGGGGATCTGCTGTGACGTTTGCCTCCTTCCACACGACAAGCCTCCCTGCTTCTTTACAGCCTCTGAAGCCTCTCTTGTGGGTGTCCACAGATGGCATGCACTCCCGTGCATGCCATTGTGAGGGCATCTACATGAGGCCTTGCCCCCCCTGTCTCTATGGGGGAGTCCAGATGAGTCCCTGCCTCCCCTGCCACTTTGGGGGCATCCACATTAGGCTGTGTCTCCCCTTCTTCGTTGTAGCTTCTGTGCTACTTTTCACCGGGTACTCATCTGGCAGCCTTGCCTCTTGTTCCACTCATGAGGTTGCCCCCAATGTCTCAGCCACCAATACCAATTCAGATTTTCGGTAATGATGTGTGTCCCAGGACCATGCATCAGTGCCCACACAGAGAACAAGGTTTGCCATTTTCTTCCATTATGTGGAATTACTCAATCTCTTTTGAGGAGAAACACAGCTCTGTCTCCTACTCCTCCTCCTCCTTCTCTTCCTCCCGCAGCGCTCTTCCCATCCCCTTCCGGTACTGTAGGCATGCCCCACAAATACCATAAATGGCAAAACTGAGGACCTTGTGCAACCCTGAGAACACAGAAGTGTGGATATAAATATATAAAGTAGTACAAGAAAAAAAGAGCACAACTCCAAATGAGTGAGTAAAACTACTACTAAAACTAAAACACTACAATAATGGACTAGTACAATGCTGGAGCAATACTATGTACTATGCAGTGCATGGAAAAAACACAGGGAGAAAATGAGACCCTGTCATTTTGGAGACAGGATTAGATGTAGGAAACATGTTTTGTTAAATTGTATGAGGGGACACAAATGGAGATTACACACAAGAGAAAAATACATTTTTTTATGGAGAGAGACAACCCAGCCCCAACCCCCTAATGAACTGACAGAAGACTTCTTGATGCTCGAGATGGGCCCTACCCTTGATAAGCAGAATACTCAGCAGACCACCAATCACAGCCCCTAATTATGACAGAGTGAGGTGTAAGGCCTCTCCCACCCTGCTAACCAACATATTAAGAAAGTCAAACAGGTGACTGCAGCCCTTTCAGTGAGCAAAAGGTCCTTAATTCTCAACACCTTTGCCTGTTGGTTGTGGTCATTGAGTGGTGTGTGTCCCTCCACTCCTTTTTGTTTGCTCCCTTTTACTTTCACTATTCTCCTTAATCTCCTAAATATATGCTGTCCATTGCATTCACCCCTATAATATGATACAGCAGGGAGAGCCCGAATGTCTGACTCTGAATGTCTGCTAGGAACTGTATCCCATACAATGTCAGACACCAGAGCAACAATAGAGAGAAATTAAAGTCTGCTTGGAGCTATATACCAGACATTGGTGGAGCCCATACCACGAGGGAGAACAGAGAGACGGCGGAGGGATTTATTCCAGCCACTTAACAATTTAAGACCAGAGAGATAGAACAGTGATGTTCTGGGCTGTATCCCAGGTACTGGCAAATACCAGACCAAGGAAAGTGAGAACTGAGATCCTTCTGAGTGCTATATTACAGATACTTGCAACGATCAAGTCAAGGAGAGATATAACAGAGAGCCTGCTGGGGGCTATAACTCTGGCACTGCGAAGACAAGAAGTGAGTGTAGCACCCTGCACCAGAGACTTTGAATTTTGAGCCAAGAAGCAAATGGTCACTATATCCTGAAAGATAAATTAGGGAATCCTAAAAAGACATGGGGAACCTACAAGTGTTACGGGCCTTTTCTTAGTTGTGCATAATGAGCATTGTAGTAATAGTTTGTATTCCTAAAGCAAACTATACCAAGGATAGGGAAACAGGGGAGGAGTCCCTGACTGTGTTTGCAACACATTTGAGTTATCCATCCTGACACATTGATATAGCTTTTCCTTCCTGAGTTTTGAGGAAAAAACCCTAGGTACTATAGGAATGTATCCCACATACACAGTTCTGTTTATGATAATAAGTGTAGAACTGTACTGTGTTCTTTTGATCACTTTGTCACACATGATACCACATCCCCAAATCATGTTTTCGACTACACGTGTATATGAAAATATTAGGGGCATAATACATAGAATTTTAGCGTTCTAAAAAGTGACTATGCACACTTTTCAGCACACGGGATCCCTTTCAGTGATTCATGGATTCGACTTTGTGTGTATTTCCAGGACTCTGCGTTGGTCTGTTATGCCTTTGCATGCAGTCAAGCGCTTTGAGCGACACTCAACACAAAGTGTAGGACGGGCCTACGCAAATAAATAAATAGGGGGTGGAACAGGCATATTCCCCATTCTGCTGGCAAAATGAGGAACAATGTGGGCCTGTTGAGGGATGGGCCATGCAGCCAAATCCTACAACCAGTCAGGCGCAAACCTAACCAAATTCATGAAACCCAATGCACAACATCACGTTGGGAAAAGTTATACGCAAACCTCATGGACTCACTGCCACATGATAGAAGGCACAGAGCAGTGTGCGCATAGGATCTAAAGCGCAAATGTAAGATTTACATATCAATTTTGGGGTGACAGCACATAGTTGAGGTGCCGCTTTTAGTTAGAGGTGTTTGTATGCAGATTAGTGGGGTGCAGCCTTGGATTACCGGGGTTTGCGTCCAGGTTTACTTGCCGCTGCCTTGACTCATGTGAACTGGTATGCAGATTATGGGGGTGCAGTTTTGAAATACAGAGGTTTGTATGCTGGGCTGCCGGGGTGCTGCCTTGGTTGAGAGGGTATGGCCTGCAGTTCTGCAAGGTGGTTGAAGGTGCGGATAAGGTAGGCGCAAATGTTGGTATATGTCACTGGTTTTGCTTTGCATGGAGGCGTGTCATGAGTGTTCCGTGCGCTATTTGTACCTGATGTTACTCTGCAGTTTAAATTCCATGAATACGCAGAATGCACAAAGCATGCTTTTCCCTGCAGGTAGGTGCAATGTAGTTTTACGCACAGAGTGCTTTGTGGGGACTTTGCACTTTTCAATGAATCAGGTCCTATGTATCTATTGTCTTAATTCAAAATGTCTGTGATTAACTTGGTGAAATTAAATTTCCATGTGTAACATGTACCCTTTCTCAAGATGTATGCACTGACCTTATACTCTCTCTGTAACAGGTGCTACAAGTACAACAGTGTATACAACAGGTCATCTGGTCACTCCCCGATGGGGTAAAGTGCTATCTGTGAGGAATTCATTTGTAGGCACTCTGAAGTCTGCTTTGTTCTTGAATGCATGTACTATTTATCCTGTCTATCCAAATCATAAAAACCTGATTTTGACTTCACTGGTATGAAGTTAACGCCCATGCCACTAATTGTGTTTGCAAATTACTACTATTTAGCCAGCCTTTTGGTCAGAAGGATATGTTCTGACATTTCTTCAAAATGCTTGGCTGCATCCTTGAAAGCATCTCCCATAAGGGTGTGCAATTTCGAATATGTGATGTGTTCCACGGCTGTTTTCAGTTATGGACTGTTGGCAATTCTTTGTGCACGATAGGGTGTCTCTTCCCACTCTGGTCATTGTTTTTGGCTGAAATTCAAGTTGCTTGTCTGTGTGTTCCACTAACATTGTTTGTCTATTAGGCGTCTATACTCATTACATATGTTTATGATCCCATAGCTGTGTGTAATGTGACATTCTGCTTCTGTCACTATATTTCACATCACTCTTATTATGGATGACTACATAATATCTTCAAGTTGTGGCACGATGCATATTTGAAGAGAGGACTGCTGCGTGGCAGGAGTAGAGATGAGAAGTGGTTTCTGAACACCTACTTAGCCCCACACTACAAATAAACCAGCATACAACTCAATCATAAAGATGAAACAGGCACAGAATGCATAGTTTACCTCATTCGCCTTTTTAAAGCATCATGGGCTGAGAGAAGGTAATGCTCTTCAAAGGGGTGTGAGCCACCATGGAGGCATGCAAACAATACTCTCCAAAGGGGTGTGAGCCAGCATGGAAGTATCCAAACAATACTCTCCAAAGGGGTGTGACCAGCATGGAAGCATCCAAACAATACTCTCCAAAGGGGTGTGAGCCAGCATGGAAGCATCCAAACAGTACTCTCCAAAGGGATGTGAGCCAGCATGGAAGCATCCAAGCAATATTCTCCAAAGGGGTGTGAGCCAACATGGAAGCATCCAAACAATACTCTCCAAAGGGGTGTGACCAGCATGGAAGCATCCAAACAATACTCTCCAAAGGGGTGTGACCAGCATGGTATCATCCAAACAGTACTCTCCAAAGGGGTGTGAGCCAGCATTGAAGCATGCAAACAATACTCTCCAAAGGGGTGTGAGCCAGCATCGAAGCATCCAAACAGTACTCTCCAAAGCGATGTGAGCCAGCATCGAAGCATCCAAGCAATATTCTCCAAAGGGGTGTGAGTCAGCATGGAAGCATCCAAACAATACTCTCCAAAGGGGTGTGACCAGCATGGAAGCATCCAAACAATACTCGCCAAAGGGGTGTGACCAGCATGGTATCATCCAAACAGTACTCTCCAAAGGGGTGTGAGCCACCATGGAAGCATCCAAACAATACACTCCAAAAGGGTGTGAGTCAGCATGGAAGAATCCAAAACAATAACAGTTTGATACAACTTGGTAAAAATGCTAAGCTTCTTATACTGTGCATATGCATAGGTTGGATGAGGCAGGTTGACACTCATTTTCAAAGCAACATTTCTTTGAATTCTCAGACACACCTGGGGCCAGATTACAGAAACGTTGCACTGGTGCAAGTGCAAAGTTTTCACAATATTAGCCCCGGTGCTTTTAATATGTCAAACTGCACTTGTCGAGGCGCAATGGTTTTTTAATGTATCCCAATGTTTTAAAAATAGGCAAACGTTGCCCTAGTGCTAATACCGTGCAAACTTTGCACTTGCACTGGTGGAAAGTTTATGTAATCTGCCCCCTGATGCTTATTGCACGATTTAAGAAGAGGCAGTAGGATGGTGTTCTTAAAAATATAAATCTGAACCATTTGTGTAAAAGAATATTGTATATGCATTTAGCTTGATTCGCCCAACAACTAGGACCCACGTTAGAGAAACTTTGCACCAGTGAAAGGGCAACTTCCCACAGTATTTCCAAAGGGGCAAACATTGTCCAAATGCAAATATGTATTGTTGCAATGCATTAGTGCTGCTGTGCACATGCAATATAAAATTGAACGGACCAGGTTAACGCTTGTGTAATATGGCACCATGCCCTTGCCCAGGAACGGAAGCTAAAATACTTGATGACGTTTCCAGAATCAGACTTTTGAACCTTTCTTGCAATTGGTTTTCTAGTTTTAGGACTACATTATCAACGTGTGTTTCCCTTTGTTCTGTGTGAAAACATTGACAGAAACCCCAGCGGAAGTTGCATTAAAATGAAGGATTGTTTTTAAAAAAAATATGCAAATCAGATCATTTACAGGCTGCAAGTTGCTAGCCTCTCTCAGTCTCTCTCTCTAGAGTTTTTGTGAATATACTGCGCTAATTGGAAAAAGAATAGGAATATGTTCCCTTGCTGAGTTCACAACATTTTCAAACTGTTGACTGGTCTAGCAGTGACAATCAACATTCTTGTAAATAGTTTTTATTTATTTTATTTTCATTGTTCGAAAAAAAAGGTTTATCCATTCAGTAGCACATCTGTGCTGTTACTTGGATTGCTGTTGATCATGTGGCAGGCATAAACAGGTGTTTCGGTGCGCAAAATGTGAAAGACTAACATTACTACAAACTTCAACCTTTCATTGACATTAGTTATTTAAACACACATGTTTTGCTAACCATGCACAGAAATCAAATCTGCACGATCTTTCAAATAACAACTTGTCCTCATTAAAGGATATGAGTGAGAATGAAAGGATGGGAGGAGTCACTCCAAATGACTCTAAATGACCAAAAGGACTAAATGAAAAATGTTGGTTGAAATTTTGAGAGCACGATAACCTATAACTAAATCCCTGAGAACAAGGTGAACTGCACATCACATTAATTGGAACCTATTTCGAGTGCTTTGGTGTACGGATAGTTGATTCTATGACTTGTGGGCTTTCCATAAGGCAGTGTTATTTGTTTTTAAATGTTCACAAGTACTACAAAAATATTACAAAGCCGTAATCCATTACACTGTTTTCGTAAACCAATCAAAGGTGTCCATCCGCCATAACACATGTTCCTGTTGAATTAGGGTCATCATTTTAGTGCTCAATATTCGGTAACGTCACATTATATTCTCAATCTTTTTAAAAAGTGCTGTTTTAACAGTTTTGGAATGCAAGGTGTCAGCAGCTGAGTGAGAGGCTGTCACTCATGTTAGTGTGTGTTTACAGTTACTAGTATGCTCTGTGTTCGGAGATGGCAAGAGAATACTGTCGTCTGCACAGTCTTAGAAGAAAGGACCTTACTGTTTGTGCCAGCGTCCCCCTGAGAGGCTGGGCCATGTCCCTGCCAGGTGTAGAAGAAAACACTTGGTTATTTGAGTGTGATGTTTGCATTATGAAACGGCCCAGAACCAAAGGGATTAAAGTTTTACACAAAGGGTGTGAATTATTATACGCTTGGCTTCATGGAGAATTCCATCCGAGATCCTCAGAGGCTTGTTTAAGTGATCATGTTGCCAATTTAGAGAGTGCACAACAGGCCAGGTATACGTGGAGAAAAGAGCTTTAAGGGCAGAACCTACAATGATTGCTTATGGGAATGTAGGACAAAATGATATTCCCTTAGCATTTAAGGGGTCAATAAGGTATTGCTACCTCTCTGACGTACGCTATAGACAGGAAATTTGAGAATACATTGAAAGGGTTCACCAAATGCTGTTATATATATGTTGGCGAGGCTTTATATTTTCACTGGATGTACCCTTTGTTTCTCTGAGGGTGGGGGTGGGGGGTTGAACCCACAATATGGGGCGTGTTTCACAATCCTCTAAAGGCCCTAAAAGAAAAAAAGAAAAAACAATTGCACGAAGGAGCAGCAGCATCAATGGGACAAGAAAACAGCTTGTATTCAATTCCAGAAGCATAATTATCACAGGGCAAATATAGAGCAGGAACCGTCCATTAGAGAGTTCTCGTGTGACCCTCTAGCCAGAGGAAAAAGGCAATGCTCTCTAAGAAAGACATATTAGCTCTAAGCTCATTGGGTTGAGATGTGCAGCCATTCCCTGAGGTTGATATTGGCACAGAGATCACACTTTGCTTGTCTATGGGGATACATGTGATGATGGTGAAATCCAAGGGAAGGGAGTATCTGGTATGCAAGGCATGCTTGGGCTGCCAACATTGGCCCGAGACTATGTAATACCCTATTTCTCGGGGCAAGGCCACTTTAGAGATTTCGGCAGACTACGGTCATATTGTACTTCAGATTTAAATGGAGCCTAGAGCAAGTAACAAGGCCAAGACAGAACGTTTTACGTTTTCACCTCAAACTTTGATCTGAAGATCTCCTTGGTCTTTTGTAAAAGTGGATGATATGTCTTCAATTTTATGAGTTGGGACTTGCACTCTTGCCAAGATGGTTCTTAACCACAAAGGACGTTTGAACCAAATAGTCAACCTGGCCGAGGACACCAAGTTTGGGGGACAGACATTAGATCCTGTGGAGGTAAGCTGAGACGTGTTCTCCTTGATTGACACTAATGGGTCAATCACCTAGGAGAGAAGGTAAGCAATGTTATTAAGGATCGACACCCCCCGCCCCACCACCCCAAGCTCAGTGTCCTTCAAGAGTTTACAGATTCCAATGCTTCTGAGAGGGACCTTCTTTGTTGGTAATTTAATAAAGAGTCCTGGAAAGTATGCAAACACTTTCAAATTGCTTGTCAATGCTCAAAGAAATATGCCGAAGATATTTTCACAATTGGTCTCTTCTAGTGCCAGCAGCGGCAGAAGTGTGTCTCCTGGTCGTTTGTCCAGAGCCACTGGCCTCAATTTCATTAACAGAGCATTAGTTCTGAATGTCCAGTCTCCGAAGCCCATGTTCTTCCTCCAACCAGTTCAGTCATAGAGGAGCAGGGGTGCAAAGTCCAGAGAAACATCAGAAACTTCAAATTTAGTGAGAAAAATGTAAACATATTTAAATAAGTGTTTGATATCACTCTCGGGTTCTAAAGAAGGTTCATGGTTTTCTTCTAGAATGTGTGCAGGTAAAGTTACAATCTTTTTGTAATGTCTGCTGAACATCAAGGGATACACAGATTTTTTAAGGAGGCTACGTTTTCATGCATAGGTGGGCATAGAAAGACAACTCTTACATTTAGAGGGGATTGTAAGCAGCATTGTTATGCTCTGCAAGAATGAGACATGGTTTTGTCTAGTAAAAAGTCTCAGGCATCATACCTAATGTCATGTGTTTGATCATTTCAAGATGCAGACATTTTCTCTGTTGACAGATGTGTTGCATCCAGGAGAAGTGTCTTGTCTGATTAGACCTAGAAGACGCTTACCTCACGTTTCCAATATGAAGCTGTAGTGGGGGATTGGACCAATTGTACTTGGTGGGAGACAAGTGTAAGCAGTGTGATGCTGGAAATGAATCAGAGGGACAGGGCCTCTGTATTCTTGTCCTTTACTGCCTTTTATCGTGTTTTCTGTTGTGTTTTCGGTGCAGGAGTTCATGTGGGGCTCCTGGCGGTGCAGCTCTCTTTTGGTTTGGTGTAGATACCCATGAGATACCCTTATGACACCCATGGTTGGGGTTACAACCCTGTGCCCCTAGTGTATGTTTTTGGGCACCTGTGTGTGGCCCACAGAGCAGGGAATAGGCTGGTGGAAGCTCCATGCTGCATTTGACAGGTGCTCTGTGTATCCTCCATTTTGAAATACCCAGGCCCTGTCATTGGAATCAATTGATTCCTGATAGGAAACAGGATGGCCCCTGTGGCCTCTTGCATTCTATTGCCTGTTACCTTGTTTTCCCAAAGTCCTGGGAAGCCCTGACTCCGTCCCTTCCCCCTGACTGGCTGTTGGTTGGAAGTTCCATATATGGTGTTGTTGTGAAGTCCAGGCCAGACTGGCTGGAGCCTTCACAGTGACTTTATGTTGTGGGTACACCCTGTGGGTGGGACCTGGATAAGTGGAGTGTGTGACAAATACGCATTCTGTGTTGTGGATGTCTAGTATCTGGTGTTTGACACAATGACTGAGACAGCCCTGCCCAAAACTGGTATGAATGCAGTGTGGAGTGTTGAATAGCTGGGTACTTGTCCCAATACACATACATTTTTGTTAGTGTCTGGAGAGAGTGAATGGCCTGAATGCCCTATGCACCTGATTGGATGCCTGCCTGTATGAATGCCCTTCTGACTGATTGGTTGCCTGAGTCTGAGCCAGTAGAATGAATGGGAGATCAACTAGTATATCTGGGGGCCTCTCACTGCTAGAATTCTTTTCAGAAGCTGAAGAGAAACTGGAGTTGAAACTGAAGCTTAACCTTGAAGCCCTGCTGGAAGAGAAGTCTTGATGCTGCTCTACTTCATCAATCTGAAAGCTGCTGTGTCTCCAAGGACTGACCCGGAGAGGACCTGGTAAAACACCCTCTTACCGAGCTACGAGGGACCATCATGCACCAGCTGATCTTTGCCAAAGCTCCCTGGTAGACAGACCTACGACAGGGGACCACCGCCGAATCACAAGGAGCAAGGGCCCAGACATTGTTGTCCATCTTCATTGACAACCGTAGTCGCCGACCAGAGCCGCTGTGCTCCATTTGCCTAAGTAACATTTGATCCAAGGACGCTCTTGCCTGCACCGTCGACTGCTTTGTCCCACCAGGGAAAGTCGAGGCCGCCGACGCGCCAAGGAGCATCTGGCGGCGGGTTTCCTGCCACCTGATGACTGTAGAGATACCGGACGAGTCGATGCCCTTGCTGGGCCACAGTTCTCCACAATCTCTTTGTGGTCCTGAACTATCGTCATCGAGGTGCCCCGCACGCCTCTTCCTTGCAGGATGCCAATGCTCCGTCATCGCCGAGCACCACTAGGAATGAAGCTGCCGCCTTGCCATCATCGTTTACCCCTTTTTCCTTGTGGGATCTTGATGATCCGTGGCTCCTACCTTAAAGGGAGCCGCTCAAGAAGTATCTGTCGACGACCCGACGACGAACTCTGCTATTCCAGGTACATTGGGGTTGTAGAACTATTTTAGAAGGAAATAAGATTCTTTTGAACAATATATGGACTGGACTTGTACAATATATCTTTATTTACAGGTTGCCCAGGTCGGGGGATCTCCATACAGAATTGTTCCTATTTGGTAAGGGTCAATATTCTAACCAACTGCTTTCCTCCTATATCTATTGTTGGTTACTTTTATTCCTTGATCTGTTTGACATTTGACCAGAGTATAGTTGATGCACTTTAATGAGATCTGATAATAATTGTGGTACCACTTTAGAACTGTATATATTTGCCATTGTAGATTTTCTGAGCACAAAGTGAGTTATTGTGATAGTGTACATAACCTTGAATATTTATTATATAAAGACTGTGTTTTAACTAGTACAGTGTGTGAACATTCCTTTGTGGGGTTGGGGACTACACTGTACTTAAGAACTAGCCTGCATCACCTCCTGAGAAGCTAGGCCGTGATTGCTCGTCCATTGCTACCTTATAGAGAATCTTGGCTGGGGTCCTCTGTGCCTCTCCTCTACCATATAGAAGTACAGACCCCCCTCCAGTCTTTAGTCTACAGGCGGCACAGCAATACATTTTTTCAAATACAGTTTCTTACTTTTAAATACCTAACCCGACTCTTACCCATCTCCAGCAACCCCTGCTTACCTGAGCTCTGGATCACCCTGCGTGCACCTCTAGGAGAAATTGCCCTGGGTAGGAAAGACTTTGGTTAGGATACCCCTAAGCACCTAGGAAAGACAAGGTTATAAAAAATATTGACTGCAAACAAGGAAATGAAGACAATGAAGGCACGTAACATATCTGGGGTTGCTTGTGCGTCCGTGCAATTGGCACCTAGCCTAGCAGTTTGGGCAGGGCTGCTACCATTGGTGGCTGTACCTGACTGATTTGCATATGGCTGACCCCCTTTTGCAAAAACGGTGATGTGGAAGGTTGCCCATGTGCATCTCAAAGCTGTGAACGCAATGCAATTTGCATCTTCCTGAGTTTAGACAGCAGCCATTGTTGGATGTTGCCTCCTGTTAGGGAGAATGTTTCGTTTAGCGCTAAATTCCTCCCACCTTAGAGACCGACGGCTCTTTTGCTGAACTTTGTACTTTTAATTCTATGGGCTTCATTACGACTTTTGCGTAATGGGTTAACGGGCTCCGCTAATAGAGGTGGACCCGTTAAACCCATTACACAAAAGTACGAGGTGCCCTCGCGGGACCCGGTAAGATGGGAATGGGGAAGTTCCGGGGCCGGGTTCCCAGAGGGAGGAATTACCGTGCCCTCCAAACTCGGAATGGCCCGGTAAATCCCCATTCTGGGAACCCGGACCCGGACCCGGTTTTGGTGGCAGCCATGCCGCCAATATCGGCATGGCTACCACCAAAACCAAAATGAGGCCATATGTGTTTTCTGTGTTTCTTTTGACTTTGGAGTCTGACAAACTCCATAGACATCATCTTTACATTGTGACACACAGAACCTTCAGTGCAGCGGCACAGGGAAGTCTCTTAGATTTCCCAAAGGTTTAAACACCTTCTCTTGGTGAAACTACTGTTACTAAGAGCAGTGAAGTGAAATTGAATGTACTTACATTGTGTAACTTTCTAGACCGAGCACACACTATCTTACCACAGGGTGCTGGGGTTTTACTTATTATCCCCTTTGTCGAGTTTCTCATGTAACATTTTTATGTTATCCTTTCTACAATTAATGGCTGATGGCAGTGGTTTACTTTTTTCTGCCATTGTGGGTTTTTACTGCAGGCTGCATTCATAGCTGCAGTAAAGCACCCATGGGTGCCCATTTTTTCAAAATGGCTATGGTCTTCTTTTTTCACAACTTCTTGTTGGAACGGTCCTTTTTGAGATTTACTCTGTGCGCCAAATCAGGTTTGGTCCCTTTGTTCATCTTGCCTTTGGCGTGATTCACAAGTGAAACCCACCTCTGGCTGCAGTATGTCTGGCAGGGGCAAGAAGTGAGGGAGGTGCCCGAAGCTCCCTGTGCTTAATCCTCTTGGGTACAAGAATGCACCCAAAGGTGATTGTGTTCGGCAAGGAAAGCCACCCTGCTGTGTGATTGACAGCTAAGCTAAGCTAAGGGTGAATCCTGCATAAAAGGTGAGGCTTTTTGGCTTGGAAGGCAGAGTCGACCACTGGACGAAGGAATCCAAAGAAGAAATTGGAATAGACACCTGTTGCTACTCCTGGACCATTGGTTTTCCCGGTGAAGCCTGCTGCTCTGCTGAGGCTCCGAATTCACCTTGACTCGAGAAGCCCTGCAAGGATGGCTTCTCCCTTTCTGTTGGTGGGACCAATCAACTCCAAACTTAACCCGCCTGGACATCCTCTCAGAGCTGGCTGTATTTCCACTGCTGCTGCTGGAAACAAAGTGTCAGGGAGAGGAACACCAGATTGTGTGCGTTGCTTTTAAGTCGGACCCGAGCACTAGGAAGATCCTCCAAACTTCCCTGATGCAGGACTGACCAAGCATGAGCCACCTCAACAGAATGCTGGACCCCAGAAGCAAGGAAAGTCTGAAGTGGTATCCAAGCACCGCAGTGTTGGTATTTGCTGTCAGACGTGAGGAGCTGAAACACTGAGGAACCACTGAATTGAAGTTTGCCCATTGCTGCTGCTGACCATCCCATTGCAGAGCAGGAGTCCCCAGACTTCCTCCCTCAGGTCCCCACAACTGAGGCTCAGGAACAACAGGATCTGTAGAGCTCTAGAGGAACAAAAGACCTGCTTGGTTACCTTGCAGAGTTGCTAAAACATTGCCCTTCACAAGCCTCCCAGCTTGTGGCCCTTCAAGTGTTCTATTTTCTACAAACATTTCTAAAAACATTATACAAGACTGTTTGCCTACCTGAAAAGAAGATCTTCAGCTCCCTAGACATTGTGCAATTAACATTGGCTGTCCTGGCTCCCTGAGTGACTCTTCTTACCTCTGACTTTGTGCTTTATCTTTTCCCCAGGAAAGGGTTAACATACTGAACATTGGAAGGTTTTAAAAAGTATTTACATGTTTATGAATTATTTGTTAATCTTTGTTTTATTCCTCTAGTCTATCTTTTACACCAAACTCCGTATTGGTCTAAGTGTACCAATGATAAATTATTGTCCACATTGTCCAAGCTATTTAAGTCACCTGAGGGTGTAGGACATGTCTGTGTGCCATTCCCAATGGGTATCATCTGATTTAGAGTAACAGAGGGAGTTTTGAAGTGTATTATAAGTGTTATATATATATATTGCTCCCTTCCGAAGAATGCTTATACAAATGACCGTGAAATAAATTAATAATTGTTTTATCAAGAAACCTTGAGTGTAAGTGTTTATTTGAATAACTGTACTGTGAAACTCTGTGCCCACATTGACCCCTCTTGAGAAAAGCCTGGCTGTACAGTCACACTACCAACCTGTGTAGGTCAGACTTATACCAACGTCAAGGTTATTGTAGTGCACCCAAAGGGTATTGCATACAATCCTGCCTAACAGCTCCATTACATGGGGTGCTACATGAATAAATATTCAATGCTTGAAGTAAAGACAAAAATAATGGCCTTCTTGAAGTTTGCTGAATACATTCTGATTTTACACTATTTCTTTGTGCAAACACCCATATGTTTCCCCCTTCAACAAATGAGCACTATCAGCCCTATGCAGGATCACTAGAGTTCCTTTTTCTGGTCTGATGATTTTATTTTGATTAACCCTGTACTTAACATTATACCCATCTGAAATCAAATGAACATAATAGCATCAGACACTCTATAAACTGCTTTGCTGACTTGGTACAACTCCATACCACTGGACAGAAAATACTCCTTAACTGCAATACCTCAGTTCTTGGGCTGTTATTTAGGACTATAGTTATACGGTAACTGATGTTCCTGTATTACCATACAGGCTCCTTCAAAGCCATTAATATTATTGTTCTATTATTGCCTGGTAATTATTACCATGGTTAATGTACTTCGCAGGTTCTTGAAAATGGTCCACCTTTCAACCCTAGCTGTACCCTACAGGTTTACATCACCTTTCTGTGGATAGCTTCTATTTGAAGGTCGGGACCATACCTACATAACACGCTATACATTGATGCTGCACTTTGTCAATTATATAAGTCAATCCTGGGACTGCGTGAGAAGTTCTGAAGAAAGAGAGGCTCACACTAGTTTCTAAAACCCTCTAACTGTAATACATACTTAGGTTGTGACAACAAATCTAAACACATGAATCCCTTGGCGGTGACTGTGTTCTCCTCATTTTAACTTATATATGTGATTGCCTTGACACGTTTGAAACTTGGTGTGGCAAACCTATTATAGCCCATTAATAGTCCAGGGGAGAGCAGGGATGTCTAAACCTAATGTGCCACCCTAGACTAGTGTGAGTGCAAGAGTTATCTGATAATAAAGCTTAAAGCAACACCAACATGTATGCCTCTTTGGACTCCTAAAGCAGCATGGACTAAGGGTAGGGTTTACTGGATGATTTTGTAAACCAGTATGGATGCATCCCAATAACAATAACACTGTGGTACCAAAATAAAGTTAATTTAACATTTCTATAAAAGAGACAAGTGGCCAATTACAGTAAATAACCCCACCCCTGTAATCCAAACGTACAGATCAAGGCAACCATGCCCCCACCCACCTAACCAACTATCATCCCTTAACCCCCATAACATCCCTACCCCATACAGCACCAGTATATCAACTTTGTGCAGATGTCCCTAGCAATTATCTTGGTAAAAAATAATACCACAATAACTGGGCTAGTGGTGAACTTTGGTAATACAAAACTAAATAATATTGACATAATCCGAACTGCAAATATGATATTAGGCACATGGAATTAATGATGCTGATAGTTCACTCAAAAAAAGACAAATATTTCAGAAGTATAACCTGTAGAATTTGATATTCATGAGCATTCATACTAACAGAGGACACAGTAGGGGTTTGCCTGACAAAATCAGTTTTGCATCTTAATCTTCCAAATGAAAACCTTCAGAAGATAGAATGTCAATGGGGGGTCATTCTGAGTTTGGAGGTAGCCATAGTGCTTTTAGCACCATGGCTACCTCCAAACCCGGGTCCGGGTCAGGGTAGACGGAATGGGGATTTACCGGGATATTCCGACCTATGCGGACCCGGTAAATCCCCATTTCGTAAACCATTCCCCATTCCCATTTGAGCCCCCATAGGGCTCAATGGGAATGGGGAAGGAGCTAATAACGGGCCCGCAAATAGCGGGCCCGTTATTAGCTCAATGGCCCCTTAATGGGCCCCGCTAAGGGTGGCTGGTTAGATCAGCCATTCCTGGTGGGAACTGCTAAGGGACCTCGGAATGTGGCGGTAGGGGTTTAATGGCACCGGCATCCATACCGGTGCCATTAACCCTCTACCGCCAGGATCGGAATGACCCCCAATGTCTGTGAAATTAAGGCAAACATTTAGGTACACAGAAATAACTTCCTATCTTAAATCCCTGTGTTGTTCTGTCCTATGTGTATGCCATATTCTCAATTTAGTAATGAATAATGCTGTACATTGTCCATGAGAAGCTTGTTATTTTCCGTTTCCTCCAGCTACACAATATTTATTTTTGTCTTTGACTTTTACATGCTGAGCCTTTCTAGAAGAACATGTGCCTATCAATAGTATAGCCTTTTTTTGCTTCCTAGTGTGTGAGCTGAATGGATGCAGAGTATCAGATTGGTGCGTTAATGCTTTGCCTGGTATTTTAGATAATCCCTATGTTTTCAAAGTGAAACTCAACCTTTAAACCTCAAACTTCCCAACTACTAAACTTTCTGCAGCCTAGTGGATTGGCAAGACAAATCAATTAATTAATCAATCGATCAATGAAATAATTTATTCGAATTACATAATACATAACAACACAATGAAATCCCATTGTATACCCTGGCAATCAATTAGATTAAAATTAGTTTAAATTGATCTCAATAAATATAATCAATTAATAAAACAAAAAGAACAATACATATGTCTTTTGTAAAACACTAATACAGCAAAATCAGTGATATATTAACTTGATTGACATCATTAACTTTTTGATCAGAACTAAACTTCTAATGTAATACTATCTGTATGGTCAATGTCTGCCTTATAAAATGTAGCCAAGACATCTCATTAACTGGAAAAAAATGTATTCGGTTTCTCACCAAAAACATTGTTAGCGCTTCCACTGAATTAAGCACTAACTTTGTCCACATAAAATTGGACTATGTCCCTATTACATTAACCACATTTTTACTTTCTGCCTCTCTATGCACTATACACATGTGAGTCAAACTAGGTAAACCGAATATGGAACATACACATGATTTTGTACTAATTGAATGCTACATGTCAATGATAAATCCCATGTTGCTGCAACATGCAGCCCAATTGCAACAGGCTTAGTTTTTTTTAACTTCAAGGGTCCTTCCAATAGCCTGCATACCAATGTTCTTCATCAGCTGCTTAATAGCTCTACTTACTTGTGACATGTTCAAAACATGGCTGGAGATGTGATCACTCCAGCGACAAAATAACTTATCTGTATATAAAGAAGAAGTCCTGACTGACTGACTGATCAATGCCCAGCTCTATCCGTTTCACGTAGGTATGTGAAATTTGGCAGGGACATTTTTTTCATGACATAAACACCCACTAGGGAAGGATTTCTGGAAATTCTGTTGCTAAGGGTGTGAAAAGGGGGGAGGGTAGAGGGTGATTTTTTTATGAGGATATCTCTGAAACCAAAGATGTTACAGAAGTGGAAATTGGTATTTAGATTCTTCTTCAATAATAGAGAAAGACGTGTTTTACCATTTTCAGAAAATCCAGTTAAGGGAGGTGGAATTTGCTAAATGATGTGTCTGCAGGTCAGTTCTCTGAACTGCTTCTTAAATTAGTAACTGATAGTATCCTGTATTTGAGAGCAAAATAGTCATCCCTTCCGACCTAGGCACAGCTGTAAATTCCCTAGAAGACCTCACATCCAAAATGTACCCTGACATACACAATCCAATGGAGAAATCTACAGAATGGTTATGAGAGTGTGCCATTTTAGCGTCAAAGAACATCATGGCTGCCGTAATCAATCATATACTTATTAATTCGTTTGGAGGAGACCAAATGGAGTACAAATCTGCACACTCAGTGGTTGAAAGTGATGACTGTTGAGTTCTTGAACACTTTAAATGCTTCTGGTCTTCCCGAACACAAACCTCTTGTCAAAGTTTAAGCACCTGTGATGTTATTGCGGAAACTCAATTCACCTATAATGGCACCAGATTGCGAGTAAAAGCACTACACAAAAGTTTGATTGAGGCTAAGGTGCTAAATGGTCCTGGTCAGAGGGAGTCTGTGTTCATAACAGAAACACCTCTTATAACTTCAGAATATCCACTTGAATTCCCAAGACTTCAGTTCCCTTTAAAGGGTTGTCTCACCATGACAATCAACAAATCTTAGGGGCAGACTTTAAAGGTAGCATGGATTGACCTAAAGGAAGACTGCTTCTCGCATAGGCAGTTTTACGTGATTTATCCAGAGTGAGCTCAACTAACTCTCTGGTAATCCTAGCAACTGAAGGGAGAACCACTAATGTAGTTTACAAAGAAGTACTCACATTGGTTTTTTGTAGGTTGCAAATGCCAAATAAGTTTTTTTTTTGTGTGTCTCATTTTCTGTTTGCAACTACAACACAAAAACATTTCTGGAGACACATCAATGGAACAACTATCTTTGTTTTGTAGCCAATATGCCCCGACTAACGTCTGCAATAAACATTGCTTATTACATCAAGACATCAACCTGTAAATTATATTCCATACTGTTTGTATAAGAAGCATGTGTCTTTTAAAAATAATTGTACCAAATCCCCAAATCCACATGAGTGAAGCCATGGGCAATAGCTCTCTCTGTATATAATAGAAGAAGTCCTGACTGACTGATTGGGGACATTCTGACCCTAAGGGAGTGAAGGAGGGGGGCAGGGTGGATGACTGACTGACTCATCAACACCCAGCTCAAACTGTTTAACCTAAGAATGATACATTTGGAGGGAACATTGTATCCATGACATGGGCACCCACTAAGGAAGGATTTTTTGAACTTCCATCCCTAATGGGGTGAAAAGGGGGGGGATTGAATTATTATATGAGGATACTTATCTTTCAGAAACCGAAAATGTTACAGACATGGAAATTGGTATTTCGATTCTTGTTTGAGAATACAGAAACACATGTTTTGCCATTTTCCAAAAATACAATTAAGGCAGGTGGAATTTGCGAAATGATGTGTCTGCAGGTGAGTTCTCTGAACTGCATTTTCAAATTGGTCACTGAGAGTAACATGTATTTGAGTGCAAAATTGTCACCCCTTCTGACCTAGGCACAGTCAATTCCTTAGTAGATCTCACAGCCAAAATGTACCCTAACATAAAAATTCTTATGGAGAGATCTACAGAATGGTTATGTGAGCATGCCATTTTAGTGCCATAGAACACCATGTCTACGGTAATCAATAAGAAACTTATTAATTCTTTTGGTGGAGTCAAAATGGAGTACAAGTTGGTAAACTCAGTGGTTCAAAGTGATGACACAGTCCACTACCCCGCTGAGTTCTTGAACACTTTAAAATCCTCCTGGTCGTCCCGAAAACAAACTTCTTCTCAAAGCGGGAGCACTTGTGATATAATTGCAGAACCTCAACCCACCTGAGCTCTGTAATGGCACCAGATTGCGAGTGAAAGTTCTCCACAGAAATGTGATTGAGGCTACAGTTCTAACCAGTTCTGGCCAGGGGGAGTCCATGTTCATACCAGGAATGCCTATTATACCTTCAGAATATCCATTTGAATTCAAAATACTTCAGTTGCCTTTAAATGTTTGTTTAGCCATGTCCATAAACATATGTCAGGTAGCAGGGAATGACCGAACGGAAGACTCTTTCTCGTATGGGCAGTTTTAAGTGGCCTTTCATTGAGTGAGCTCACCTAACACTCTGGTAATCCTAGCACTAAAAGAGAGAACCACTAATATAGTTTACAAATAAGTACTGAAATAGGTTTAATTCTCTAGGCTGCAGATGCCAAATGAATAATTTTCATTTCCTGTCTGTCTCATTGTTTGTAATTACAACACAAAAACATTTCTGGGCGTACATCAATAGAAAAACTATCTTTGTTTTTTAGCCAAAATGCACCGAATAACGTCTGCAAAAAACATTGCTTATTACGTTAAGACATCAACCTGTAAATTATGTTTCGTACAGTTTGAACAAAAAACCCATATCTTTTTTTTATTTGTTTTTTTATTGTGTTATAGTCATTGTAACAGCCAGACTGCATCAGAGGCCATGGGACGCCATGCAAACACCAAATACCCGGAAACAACGGAGGGGCCCGCGGGAAGCAATGAGGTGGACACTGGAGAAACATATCTCGAACCTGAACGTACGGGCCGAATGGAGGAGGAGGAGGACACTGAAGGAAGCAGTCATTTGTGGTCGGGGCAGACCTGGGTGCCATCCTCGAATTGTGTTGCCTGAATGCGGATAGTGGAAACCCTAACGCACGGCCGGTAGCAGGGTTGAGAAGTGGCGTGGGTCCTACGGGCGAGGAACGCAGAAACCACAACACAGGCGACCAGACGGAGCAAGGGTCTGCCGGCGTGTGCCGCGCTGCATGAACGACCAACGGGGGAGGTTGTTGGGCCAAGACACCACAAACGGGAAATGGAGCAAAGAGAAGCAAAAGAACCATATAACATCACCCTCGTAAAACAGAGAAAAGAGACCAAAAATAAGGATAATAGAAGGATTTTATCCTTACCAAAGCTGGGGACCTCTGACTGTATAAACCCCAATCTTCACCTCGTGGCACATGGCGGGAGACATCATGGCGACTGGGAGCACAGAAGGAAGGGGGCGGGGCTTGGGAGGGTTTTTATATCCTCGGACATAAGGAGAGACCTGATTGGGTCAAGAGTGGCCAGCCCCTATATAAAGCAAAGAGAGACGAAGGACTGATGGGGTGTTCTCTTTCTTCTTTCAGAATCGGTTTGGAAGTGAAGTGACCACAAGTCCATACCAGTGGGCTTAAGAAGATTAAACAGAGATTTCTGCCTTACACTCACAGAAAACCCATCAGAGTCATCTCGGCTGGAAAGAGAACTGATACTTGATTTAATATTATCTTTTCATTTCTTAAAAAGTCAATAAAGACTGACCTTTGTTCAAGTTACCTGCCTAGTCCGAGTGGTCTGTCACAAAATTTGGTGGCAGCGGTGGGATAGTAAACGCCATGGAGGCCCTCATCAAAGCTCTCACAGACGGACAGCAACAACTACAGCAATCGTTACAGGTGCAGACCCACCAGGCTCAGGCAGACAGACAGGCTCTACAGCAGGCACTACAACTACAAGCGGCTAATCAAGATGTCATTAAACAGATCGCCAAGACGATGACAGCTACCAGAGGAGCTTCCATAGCCCCTACCAATGTGCTACAGAAATTCCAGCCAGGAGAAGACCCAGGGTATTTCTTTACCAATTTTGAAAGAGTAGCAAGAAATTCCCAGTGGCCAGTGGAAAAGTGGGGCCACTTCATTGCTCCCCTCTTGACTGGATCCATGCAAGGAGCATACCAGTCTGCTAATCCTGCAGGCGATGCCACGTATGCGGACATTAAGAAAACCATACTAGAAAGGATGGGGGTGGACGAGGAAGCCTACAGGGCTAGGCTAAGCGAGACATGTCTACGCAACAGAGAGACCCCCAGGCAATTGTATTATAGAATACATGACTTAAGTGATAAATGGTTAAAACCAACTGCTAGCACTGTTCAAGAAATCATGGACAAAGTTACACTAGAACAGTTTGTGGATGCTCCACCCACGGCTATGCAACGGTGGGTACGTCAACACCACCGGCCCACTTTGTCAGAAGCCATTGCCATTGCTACAGCTTTCCAAAAGGCCGGCCCCACCAGGTTGGCTCCGTTGGATGTACATAAACCAGCACCTCGAGGAACTCCAGTCCCGGAAGTCAAGAACAGTCGCCCGGAAACCCGCACAGCAGCCTGGCGCCCCCCCTAACAAGCAACCTTAGTGCTTTGACTGCGGTGAATGGGGACATATAGCCCGGTTCTGCCCGAGAAGACCGAAGCCCGAGCCGATGGAAATTGGATGTGCCCAGTCCAGAGAATTCCGGAGAAGAAGGGAACCTAATCTAGAGGAAGTCCGAGTGGATGGCACTCCAAGACAAGGTCTTCTTGATTCCGTAAGTGAACAAACAGAAATTCCAGAATGAGAGTCGCCATAATGCCTCAATTGCCAGCCCAGGTGTTATTGGGTACTGACTTACCGACCTTTGGCGAGTGTGTAAACGAAGCCGAATGGTTAAAATCAGCACCATATGCACATAGCGAGATTGAACCAGGCGTTCCCAAACATATAAAGAAAACCCGGAAAAAGGTTAGAGAAGCTAAACGGCAATGGGAAGAAGCGAACAAATACATTGGAATGATAGACTGGTTACCAGAGGACAGCGTAAAGTCATTTCGAAGTGAACTGTTAACGGATCCTACTCTGAAGAATGCTAGAGAACAGGCCGTACCTGTCCAGGATATTGGGACAGGATATCCCTGGTTCAAAACAAAGAAAGGCTTGATATATCGCATAACTAACGATTCAAGTAGAGGGGAATTGGAACAATTACTGGTGCCTAAAAGTTTTAGGTCAATTGTGCTAAGTTTAGCCCACGATGACGTGGTAGGCGGACATCTGGGAAGGGAAGAAACTCAAGAGAAATTGTTAAAAAGGTTCTTTTGGCCAGGGGTGTACAGAGAAGTGACTAAATACTGTGAAGAGTGCCCAATTTGGCAGAAGACCAGTCCTCATAAACCACACAAAGCCCCTCTACAGCCAATGCCTCTTATAAAAGAACTGTTTACAAGAATAGGAATGGACCTGATTTGTCCCTTGGAACCTAAAAGCCATGGACACAAGTTCATATTAGTCATAGTGGACTATGCCACCAGATACCCGGAAGCCTTCCCAATGAGGGGTATTAGTGCTCAACAAATATGCCAACAGTTGGTTCTGTTCTTTTCGCGAGTTGGACTGCCTAACGAAATAGTAACTGATCAAGGATGCAACTTTGTGTCGGGAGTTATGGAAAAAGTGTGCAAGCAACTAGGTATCAAGCAGCTACATACTTCTGTACATCACCCTCAAACGGATGGACTAGTTGAGAGGTACAACAGAACTATTAAGACCATGCTCAAAAGAGTAACAGCACCGTCGGGGAAAAGATTGGGACAGAGTGTTGCCTTGGGTCTTGATGATTCTTAGAGACACTCCACAGTCATCTACGGGGTTCTCACCATTCGAGCTATTGTTCGGACAAAAGCCAAAAACAATCCTTGACATAGCCAAGAAACATTGGGAAGAACAAGAGGAAGAAAAACCTCTTACGGACTATGTCATAGAAATGAAGGAACACCTGACTAAACTTAGAGAGTTGGCCAAAGAAAACCTGGGAAGAGCTCAAGTGTCACAAGCTACCTATTACAACCAGAATGCCAGGATGAGGACATTTCAAGTAGGGGATATGGTCTTGGTATTGTTACCTAACTCCTCCAATAAAATGCTGGCCCAGTGGAGAGGACCATATAAGATTACAGCCATTTTAGGCCCCGGGAATCACCTGGTTGAACAACCCGACAGGAGGGAAAAACACCAGACTTTCACATCAATCGCCTAAAAAGTTGGAGGGAACCAGGAAGAGGACCCCAAAGGGTAAACCAACTAGAGGTGACGAATATGGAAAAGGCTTTCCAGGCGGTGAAATGGGGGGCACAGCTGGTGCACGAGAAAAAAAAGGAACTGGAAAGGCATTTACAATCAATGGAACAAGTGTTCTCTTTCTATCCTGGGAAGACGTCTCTTGTAGAGCATGAGATTCACACTGACCCCTCCCAAACAGTAAAAATCTGCCCTTACAGACTGCCTGAATCAAAAAGAGCAGCAGTACAAGCTGAGGTAGAAGAAATGTTACGCCTGGGAGTAATATAACCATACACCAGCCACTGGTCCTCTCCAGTCGTGTTGGTTCCCAAACCCGATGGATCCATCAGGTTCTGTATGGATTACAGGAAACTAAACACCATATCCACCTTTCAAGCATACCCCATGCCCAGAATTGATGAGTTAATAGAGCAACTGAGTACAGCCAATTATATCAGCACGATTGACCTAACCAAAGGATATTGGCAGATTCCCCTACGAGAAGAAGACAAGTCTACTCCATCCGGGCTATATCAGTTCACCGTATTACCCTTTGGTTTACACGTGCCCCAGCGACTTTTCAGGCCTTAATGAATAAAGTCTTGGCCCCACACACAGCATACAGTTCAGCATATCTTGATGATATTATCATGTTTAGCAAAACATGGAAGGACCACCTCGAACATTTGGTGAATGTAATAAGCTCCCTAGGAAGGGCAGGACTACACATCAATCCTAAAAAAACCATCCTCGGTGCCAGAGAAACAAAGTATTTAGGTTACCTGGTGGGAGGAGGGGTTATTTAACCCCAGGTGGACAAAGTTGAGGCTATTACAAAGCTGACCATGCCTAGTAACCGGAAACAAATAAGAGCGTTCCTGGGATTCGTAGGCTATTATAGAAGGTTCATACCCATGTTCTCAGCCATTGCCGGTCCCTTGATGGATGCCCTTAAATCCACCTACAAGGGAAATGTGTTACAAGATGATGCAGCCAAAGCTGCGTTTCAGTCTCTTAAAACTATCCTTTCTACTATGTCAGTCTTGAAATGGCCAGACTTCGGAAAACCATTTTTTGTACAGACTGATGCTTCTGGAACAGGATTGGGGGCCGTGTTGTCACAGGGAACGGAAGAAGACTTAATACCAGTCTCCTTTATCATCAGGAAACTCCTACCTCATGAGAGAACGTACTCCACATTAGAAAAAGAGTGTTTGGCCATCAAATGGGCCATTGAGACCTTACAATATTACCTGTTTGGAAGAACTTTTTCTTAGGTGGTTTCTCACGCTGCAGGCATTCTCCTTCAAAACGGTACATAAGCCGGCATCATTTCAGGTGGTTCCTGACTATCTGTCCCGGAGCATGGTGGTCGGTCATTTTTTCAAAAAAAAAATGTTGACTGTCAATAATGTGGAAAAAATAATGTCGAATTTCTTTTTTTTAAATTATATATTTATTTTGGGGTCCGGGAATAAAAAAAAAAGGGTAAAACCAAAAAAAAAAAAAAAAAAAGGGGGTTAGGGGGGAACCCCCCCATTTCGAATAAAAAACGTAATTAAAAAAATTAAACTGACTTTTGACATTTTTATATTCGAAAAAATGACTACAAACCCCGGAGCATGGATCGGCCCGAGCGGCTCGATTCCTGGGGTGGTGTGTGTAACAGCCAGACTGCATCAGAGGCCATGGGACGCCATGCGAACACCAAATACCCAGAAACAACGGAGGGGCCCACGGGAAGCAATGAGGTGGACACTGGAGAAGCAGATCTCGAACCTTAACATACGGGCCGAAAGGAGGAGGAGGAGGACACTGAAGGAAGCAGTCATTTGTGGTCGGGGGCAGACCTGGGTGCCATCCGCGAATTGTGTTGCCTGAATGCGGATAGTGGAAACCCTAATGCACTGCCGGTAGCGGGGTTGAGAAGTGGCGTGGGTCTTACAGGTGAGGAACGCGGAAACCACGACACAGGCGACCAGACGGAGCAAGGGTCTGCTGGCGTGTGCCGCGTGTACCGCAGCACAAACGACCAACAGCGGAGGTTGTTGGGCCAAGACGCAACAAACAGGGAACGGAGCAAAGAGAAGCAAAAGAACTGTATAACCTCACACTCGTAAAACAGAGAAAAGAAACCAAAAAGAAGGATATTAGAAGGACTTTATCCTTTCCAAAGCTGGGGACCTCTGACTGTATAAACCCCAATCTTCATCTCGTGGCACATGGCTGGGAGACATCATGGCAACTGGGAGCACAGAAGGAAGGGGGCGGGGCTTGGGAGTGTTTTTATATCCTCGGACATAAGGAGAGACCTGATTGGGTCAAGAGTGGCCAGCCCCTATATAAAGCAAAGAGAGACGAAGGACTGATGGGGAGTTCTCTTTCTTCTTTCAGAATCGGTTTGGAAGCGAGGAGACCACAAGGCCATACCAGTGGGCTTACGAAGATTAAACAGAGATTTCTGCCTTACACTCGCAGAAAACCCATCAGAGACATCTCGGCTGGAAAGAGAACTGATATTTGATTTAATATTATCTTTTCATTTCTTAAAAAGTCAATAAAGACTGACCTTTGTTCAAGTTACCTGCCTAGTCCGAGTGGTCTGTCACAGTCATAAATTAAGACTTTTCGCAAAAGAAAACATTAAAACAATACAGTAATAAAACTCAACTCTTTCAGTAATTTCACAGTTTCTATTGTCAACAATCATTCCTACCCTGACAAAATTTTCTACCAGAAAGATGGCGTTGTTAACCACAATTCATTATCTACAAATCTAGACAATGCCAAGACTCTCAGGGCCCCTGCGCCATCACAGTCCATTAGAATGTGTCTCAAGGTCTATGGCCCTCATTACAACCCAGGCGTTGGACCATGGTGCTAATAGCACCATGGTCCATGCCGGTAACTTACCGACTCCGCCATGGCGGAATGGGGAATTACCGCCCCATTCCGAGGTTGGCAGGGCGGTAATTCCCCATGCCGCCATGGCCCTTCCCCATTCCCATTTTTGCCCCATAGGGCTCAATGGGAATGGGGAAGGTGCTAAGTACGGTGCCGCAAATTGCGGCACCGTACTTAGCACCAAGGTCCCTTTGCGGGTTGGTTTTTTAACGCCTGCTAAAAGCAGGCATTAAATTGCCACCCGCAAAGGGACCTCGTAATCAGGCATTAAGGGTTTAGCAGTGCCGCCACCTTTTACGGTGCCGTTAACCCCTTAACGCCTGGGTTGTAATGAGGGCCCATGAACCAGCTGCTCCACATAGGTTATTCTCCTCCTCATGCCTAATGTGTACAATTTCTCTTGTAGGCAATAGTTTAAGGTGAAACCTCAAAAAATCCAATTTCAGATAAGGATTAGGAAATCGCCTTAAAAATATTGACTGCCAAGCCCTAGGTTTATTTAGACAGGGAATGACTGAGACAAAGGTGACCTACTCATGAATGTGATCATATTAATCCAGTCCATCCTTTTCAGGGCCTCTTTGATATTCAAGAGATTTTGGACAGATCTCTTTCGGTGTGTTCACACCCCTTGAGAATTTTTTATACATGAGCTTTCAAACCAATCAAATAATAACTGAGCCTTCCCCCTAACACACATCCTATATCTTCATACAGTGAGTTCACAATTGGTACACATTTAGGCAAATCTAATACATGTTTACATATTTTGCCTTCTAGCCTTTTGCAATCTATTAGTCTTGACACTGGATGTGTGTCCATTCCATATAACATGGATGGAATAATCTTAACAATATAGATCTTTATCAATGGGGTTAACAAGAATTTAAAATACATTTTTGAGACTTTTTTCATTTGCGAACCCAGTTGAAATATTTTCCCTTCCAAAATTGACGCCAAATGAAACTTGGTGGGGAGCAACCTCAGTTTGAAATCCAGGCATGTATAATTTGCATCTGGTATTGCTTGGTCCTCTAGGCATCATGCAGATGAATGATCAGACTTAAGTGGTTGCTTAATTTTAGCAATTTTTGGTTTAAGGGATTTATCTGTAAATCATTCAACTGTGCATAGCCTCCTAGTGCTCCTAGCAGCCATTGGCGACCTATCCCACTATAGTCTAGTAGCACAGTATCGTCTGCGTAGGCAATCCAATTTATCCTCTCCTTCCCAAATTTTCAACTTGCCAAAGTGCACCCTTTCAGACTCTCCACCAGGTCGGCCAAATAGAGATTAAAAAGGAAAGGTGCAATTATACACCCCTGCCTTGCCCCTCTTTCAGTCTTGATTGTGCCAGTTGACCTGCCCTTTTTATCCAGACTGACCTGCCATTGTGAACCTTTGTGCAGATTCACAATGATTGCTAATAACAACACTGGCAGCCCCCAGATTTTCAACTTGCCCCACAGACACTCTCTATTTATCATGTCAAAGGCCTGTGATAAATCGATCCAGGCCCCGTATTGTGTTGGCCTTCCCGTACATGGTACTCGTCACCAGGCCATTCAATGAGGATGAAAGACCCCTTGGAAAACCTATTTGATGTTTCAATAGAATTTCACTTGCCTCTGCCCATACTTCTAGTTCTTTTAGTATTTTACTATCCATGTCTATAGACTGGGATAATTATGGATCGCCTCCATGAATCAGGAAGCTGTCTTGTCCTTACTACCTCCTTGAAAAGCACTGATAGCAATCTGGACCACAAACCAATATCTGATTTTAACATTTGGTTACTCAATCCATTTGGACCCGCTTCTCTGGAGGATGAGGATTATTTAATGAGGTCTTCTACTGCTTCCAGTGTGATATTGAGCTCTCAATGTACTCCCTTTAAGGGTTCCAGCATTAGTTCTTACAGGTTCCCATGTAACTTTCTTAGGTACTCTCAACAAACTTCTTCCTGTATCATACTTCTCTGGACACCGCTCTAGGATATACTAGTTGAGGTAATCAGTGACCAGAAATGTCTCAAATTGGCCTGACATACCACCCTCAGCATCAGTTCACCATCCTGTTGCAGGAGCAGATGTTTAATAGACTTCAATACTTGTTACTTAGTATTTGTACTTCTATTTTATATGCCTCTCCACCCAATTGCTTCAACTTTAATACCCGCCCTGCTCTCAATTGTCTTTATCTTTCCCATGTCCTGTCATCAAATATATGTTTATGCAGACATTTCAGTTGTTTTACCTTAACATTTGGAGGGTTTAATTCCCACACGAAGTTCACACAATTTGCGTGATTAAAAAGTGTTCTTATTTCATTATCACACAAGGTACTTGTAATATTATTCAATTTACAATTAAGGTTACTGCCACCTCTCCCAAATGTCACAGCACCATTTCTCCCATTATTTATATTTAATTCCTCCCATAATATTCCTCAAATTTTTCAATTCAATGGGAAAAAGTCCCTTCCAACATTTCATGATCGCTTGATCTACCTTGTTTCACACAGAAATGCCTACATTTCTCAAACAGCTCTTTAGACAGCAACAAGTAATCAATGGTCGAACACCACACACCCCTCTTCCATGTTACTGCCGGCAGATCATCCCCCTCTATATTCCTGTTAACCATTAATAAATTCCACTCTTTGAGAAAACAATACCAATGCTTTCCATTTGCCGTTGGTTCTTTGAAATGCTTCTCCCCGGGACACTAGTTCTTATATATTGAGAATTCAAGTCTCTTATTAAGATTATTTTAGCAGAGAAATATTGTACCTCAATTCTCAGGAGCAGGTCTGTTACCGACTGCTGATTGTCGAGGAGGGAGGAACAGGAGGGGTTCCAATAAAGGTTGATCACTAGTACTACATGGCTGGATTTTTCACTACTCAATTCTGTTCTTAAAGCCAGGATTCCTGGTGTTTCATTACGTAGAATTTCTACATGCGATGAGGAGGCCCCCAGATGGCCACCCCTCACCCTTACCACTGCTCGAATATGGAAAATGTGTCCACCTTAAAACTTGATTTCAACCATGTCTCCTGGAATATGATTACATCAAACTGATTAAATATATATTCCTTGTTTACCTTATATTTGAAAGAACTGGACCCCTTGTTTTCCAACCTATCAATCTCAATTCATGTTTTACTATAGGGACTTTTCTGGTAGCTCCAATTTCTGGAAGATATGTGCCAGCATGTCTGGCATTCGGACCCACACAGTAGCTTTGGCGTCAAGTTATTTGAACCCACTCTCATGTATATTTCTTTCTTGCAACACTCTACTGTTACATTCCTTCCCTCCAGACCTTCCATTTCAAACGTTGGTTTTATATTCACATTGCCCTACTTTCATACAACAACTCAGAAGATACCACATTGCCCTTCCTTTGCAAGTCTTCACTCACCTCTGGGATGATGCTTGTCACCAGCTTCGATTTTATGTCCATTTCTACTATATCTCTGCATTTAGCATGTGTAAACTGGACATACTCTATGTCTGCGGTTGAGAAGTAGAACAAATCTGATATCCTTTAAAGATCAATAGAATCATACTTCGATTAAGGGGCCTTGACCTCATCCTTGTCTCGTCAAACATTTCATCCACACCTGCGGTAAGACGAAAAACGAGGTACTACGTGATTTCCTTTCTTGATGTTTACTTTACTGTATTTTCTGTTCACCTGCACATTTGCAGGTCTTTGTTTCTTGCTTCAAAGGTGCCTATGGACATTGATGAGAATAGCATTCCTTACTCCTGCCTTCCTCTGTTTGGGTATGGGTCACTTTCCATTTTGTTTTCTGCCCTTCCTGATTAAATGTTTCCTTCACCTTATCATCCCCTCTGCTTTGGCCCAACAGCTCCTTTTCACAAGATTACCCTTTTGTTTCACACTGCTTTTCAATGACCGGCTTAGAATCTATCAAGGCATTGGAATTTGCTTTTCCGGCAGAGAAAAATGGGCGCTAGCCTTTTGGGTTCCTCTTACTTTTCTGTTTCCCACTATAATTGCTGTTGCTTTGAAGCCATTTTCCAAGCTTCATTCAACTGCTGACTTCAAACCCGATCGTTTGGCCAAGCGACCATCTTTATTAGGAGTTTCTGTGTTCTGTTCTGCATCCTTCAGCTTGCTCCTCGCTGATATCTCTTTCCCATTGGATGATGGCAATTTTAACTTTCTGACACATTGAATTTTTGTTTTTTGTTCTTGCATGTTTTTTTCAATGACCTCTATGTTTGCCACACCCTGCTTTTTTCAATCTTTACTTTGTTCTGCCATTAGGCTTACTGGGTATCTCCTTTGTTTCTCTCATTAACAGATTTTTCAACAGACAGGTTGAGGCAATTTTCTGATTTTGTAGATATTCCTCCTCAGATATCTGCGACAGATTCACAAATTCCTCCATAAACGACTCAGAGAGGGGTGTATCATCCAAAGGCAGCTATGTTCTCTACTGGATAACTTTATCCACTGCCAACCCACATTTATTTTGTTGATACATCTCTTGTGTCATAGCTTTCACATTCTCATTCAGTGTTCTCAATTCACTATTTGCGCCCTCCCAACACAATTCTATTGTCACTTTGTTTCAGATTTTATGTTTGTCAAGGCATCCACTGTTGAGTTTGTTGCAGTTTTTAATCCCAATGGAGTTCTTTCACTCTCCTCCAATTCTCTAGTTAATTCCATCATTATTCCTGTTTGTTGATGCAGCTCAGCTCTGAGTAGTCCAAAGACTTTTACTAACAAAGTTAGCACAAAATTGAGTGCAGAGAGGGAAGGAGGGTTCCCTTCATTTGAGCTAATCTTACCTGACTCTTTCCGGCCATTAAACATTTTTTCTCCTTATGTTGCTCCTCTTTTGGACTTCGGTCAGTCTCTAGCAAATGTGTCTCTGTAACTGAGATGGGATTCAGTTCAAACCACATTTCCAGAGATGGTTGTGGGTCAGCCTGCAGTCCTTCCCTCACATTCCTTGGCTCGGGGATGGAAAGATGGTCTCTGCTTATTTCTTGACTCTGCCACAATAATTATGTTGTTTCACTTATTTCAAGCTGGGCAACATCGTTATTTTTAACGTGGTCGCTGTGAGTGTGTATTCTGAACATTTTGCTTATGCTTCCGTCGAAGTTAAGTGATTTGGCGTAGAGATTTTTGAGCCTTCGAGCGCATGATGCAGGTTTGAAGTGACTCTTGAATTGGTAATGTACTCTACTTCCTTCACACATTTATTTCTCAAATTCCAGGGCTCTTAAATCATCCCATAACACCCCACTTCTCAAAATATATATGTGTGCCTCGATTGGTCTAAATTGAAGATGGGTTTGTGTTGTACTTGCACCGTTAGGTTACCCTGCTCCCGCGCGTGAGGTCACCTTCAGTGTTTATTCCCTTAACTTTGATTGTTTTTTTGATTACACTGCCAAAACACCCGGCAAACAACACCAAACTCAAGGATTTCAATTTTGGAATATTAACTGGGTATTGTTTATCAGTCTATACAGATCACTTCAGTACTTCAGTACGTGTGTCATTCAGAACTGTATTCCTCTCCTATTCACCATACTCCTGTCATGCAGAAAGGATCTGCCTGAGTTGGCACTAATCCAGGCCCTTGACCTTGTCCCACTGCGCACCATGGAAGACCACTCTCTGCTTTACACTCTGTGCTGCGCTTCGCGTGAACAAAGGTGTTTTAAACAGTTCCTTGCTGCAGGCTTGCACACTCCGCCTCCAGCAGAAGAAACAATAAAAAGACGGCAGAATCTTGCCAGCATCAAGGCAAACCACTCTCTGTTCCACTCTACATGACACACTTCACACAAATAAAGGTGTTTAAACAGTTCTTAGCTGAAGGCTTGCACATTCCGCCTCCAGCAGAAGAAACAACAAAAAGAATGTAGTTTCTCACCAGCCCCATGGCAGAACACTCTCTGCTCCGCTCTTTCCGTGCTGTGCTTTGTACAAATAAGGGTGTTTTAAACAGTTCCTTGATGCAGGTTTGCAAACTCCGCATCCAGCAGTAGAAACAACAAAAAGACTGCAGAATCTCACCAGCACCCGGGCAGACCACTCTCTGCTCTGCTATCCATGTGTATTTTTAAAGCAATTGTACCAAATCCCAAAATCCACACGAGTGAAGCCACAGCAAAAAGCTAGTATTTATTAATTAAGGTAAAGAAAGCTGTGTCATTCAACCGTTTTCTGCCGATCTATCTTCATTGCCTTTAAATTACACTTTTTTCCCTGTGAACACCATGATATTTGATTTCTAAAAATATAGTTTTAAAACTCTGTATCTCATACAATTTAAATGAGCTGTAATCAATGTGTTTAATACTGTTGAAGTGTGGTCCACAGAATCATAACCGTAGTTAAGAAATGAGACATGCTTGTCTGTTCTCGGCACATCTGGGGTGCTCTCTCTCAAAACATTTCATCACAAGTTCCCATATAGTGAAAATCGTTTGAACTAATGCACATCCTTGTTGTAACACTTTGTTAGTAGAAATCAAATCTGACAATTCACCATCTGGACCATATCTTATTCTTGCAATATTATTATAATAACTCTCAATCACATTTTTCAGCATTCCAGCAGGGATTCACATTTCTTTCAATGTTCCCCATAGAAGTGAATGGATTACATGATCAAATGTTACTGTTAACGCAATAAAAGCAGTTTATAGTTTCTTCTTCCAACCAAATACACACTTAACTATTATAAGAAGTGAATTTTAATGCTGCTACTCAGTCCACAAATTCTTTCAAATTCCTAGTTTTCTTCTTCTCAATCCATTATGTTAATATTCAATAATTACACGTAATGAGCAGTTTGGAGGACCCAGGTTGGAGGGTCCTTGGCCTATAAGACTCTAGAAAGCACCTATTACCTCTCTTAAATGATGGCACCTTAGGGGAGTATGAAACTATGCATACCTTTATTCAGCGTTCTAAGCCTGCTGAATATTTAAGCTGAGATAGTCACTCTGAGAAACAACACACACAGACATGAAGCAAAGTAGCCCATTCAGTTCAAACATTGCATGCAGGCCGAACAAAGCCTAGTAGATACATTTTATTTAGGCTTTAAACTACAGGCAAGCACACGTGTACTTTAAACCCAAATCCGTTGTAGTTTGCATCAGATTAAGAAAGATAGATTAGGTGTTCAGAGTGATACAAATAAAAGAATGCCGCCAGTTAGCCTTAGCTAAATGCATTTAATGAGAACTCCAGATCTAGTCAGCCTTTCTCTCTTAGATGGAGCCCTCCCCACTTCATAGCATTAAATATCAGGCAGGTCCTCATGGAAGCATACTCACACAAACACACACATTATACTACGTAGATAGGCTGCCTCAGGTCTAAAAACACATATAGGTAAAGTGCTTCTATCAATGAATACATATTCACCAGTACAGCTACACAAAGGCCTAGAAATGAATTATCTCAGCATGAGGTCCCCCCCATCAGCAAACGATAAATGCAACACTCAGAACATTCACTGAAAGGCACATTCCAAAGTTAGCAACATCTTACAAAGTCAAAGCCAAGAGCCTAAAGCTTTCCCAGGATTTTAGCTTGTGGTGGTGAGTCATACAAATGCAACATAGCAAATGTAACAAAGATCCCACATGCCTCAAGACAAGGCATTGTACATTGATTAGCGAAGATGACGCATGCTTTCAAGTCCTCACAATCTGTGTCCCAGCAAATTATAACAAAACTACATTTTTAGGCAGAGCAACCGAAATGCAACTTATTAGTTGGCAAGAGTGAGTGGCACAATACAAAACAATATGATCACAGAGCTAGGGCAGACATGGGGCCTCATTACAACCCTGGCGGTAGGGGTTTAACGGGCCGGTAGAGCTGCCGGCCCTGTTAAACCCCCTGTTGTAATTAATCCTGTAATCCTGTACTTCTTATTAATGGTGGTACATATTGCAATGTTATGTTTCATTAATTGAATTCATCTGTCAGCCTTCAAAACGACGGAAGTCGAAACACATGTTGGCTGACACCTCGTCCAATAAACAATTAGTCACAATTGAGTTTGATTGAATTTACATTCGACCATGTTTTGAATTCAAACAGTACTATTATTATTAAAGGGTAGAGCGCGTAGAACGTGACATACCCAAAACAGTTATTCTCTATGATCAGGTGTCAGTGGGTACACCATCCCATGTTTCACGGCGCACAGCTCAGTCCCGTTCACTAAAATACAAGTGAGCATAGTGCACGAACACAGGCCTTTTACCCACACTCTCTCTTTATCTTAGAAAGGAAGTTTTGACTGATACACTTGTCTAATGCTTCTGTCCAATGGGGTAGGACCAAGCCTGATTTACATATGGTTTTTTGGCTTCTGTAATGGCTTGGCAGGCTGAAAAACAATGGTCTGGAGGGTTGCCCAGAGCTGTGCACGTGGTTATGATTAATTCAAAACCTTGCAGCCATCACCTTTCTGTTTTGCTAAAGTCACCCCGAGTGGGACGCTATGCCCAGACGTGGGTCCCGAGTCTGTCGTGCCTAGAGACCCAAGCTACTCCTCACTGATGACGCCCAACAAGGCTGAAACATGTCTGGGGATGCTTGTGGTCTCTTACAGAAGGGATGTGACCTAGCAGTTCGGGCTAGACTGCCCCTTTTGGGGTAGGACGACGCCTGATTTGCATATGGTTTTTCCCCTTCTGTAATGGCTTGGCAGGCTGAAACATGATGGTCTGGAGGGTTGCCCAGAGCTGTGCTTGTGGTTATGATTAACTCAAACCCTTCCAGCCATCACATTTCTGTTTTGCTAATGTCACCCAGAGTGGGATGGGTTTGAGCAGACGTGGGTCCCGAGACTTCCAGGCTTAGAGACATAAGCTACTCCTCACTGATGACGCACAAGAAGGCTGAAGCATGTCTGGGGATGCTTGTGGTCTCGTACAGATGGAATGTGACCTAGCAGTTCCGGCTGGACTGGCCTTTTTGGGGTAGGACCAACCCTGATTTGCATATGGTTTTTCCCCTTCTGTAATGGCTTGGCAGGCTGAAAAACGATGGTCTGGAGGGTTGCCTAGGGCTGTGCCCGTCGTTATGATTAATTCATAACCTTCCAGCCATCACCTTCTGTTTTGCTCAAGTGCGTGAGAAGCTAGATGATCTCACCGCACAATGAGTTAACTAGTCTGCCGCCTTAATCATGTATAGTGCAATGCTTACTAGCCAATCACAACGGAGAGAGTTGTTACAAATGTGTTGCTTTTTTCCTGTATCTGGTGTATCTATTTTTTTTTGCTCTTTTGAATTATTTTATTGGCATCAGAAGGGACATGACATACAGTACAATCATCCCAATTTTCAATTTTACTGAACATATGACTGTTTCTAGACTTTCATGAAAAACTGTGTCAGAGGGAGCCCATATTGTTGGTTTATATTTAAAAAATATCTGTATGTATTACATGTACGCATGATGTTTTCTAACACTTGTGGGAGCCCAAAACTGTGCCAACATCTTCTGTAGTGAACACCACACTCTACTATTTGAATAATCACTGAGACACCAAGCACTTTAACTTCAGGTGGTGATATTATATTGTTCTTCTGCACATTATGGTGTGAGAAGAAATGTAGTCACTGTCCACTTAACACACATATTTTAATATATTTACCTTCTTCTCTATTGTAATAAAACTTTGCACTATACTCCAAAATGTTACAATTTTACAATTTTTTGCTGCATTCAAAAAACCTACATACACAGCTTCTGAAACTTTGTTCATTCTGGCTCTTTGCTCTTATACTTATCCCTAACTCACTTTAAGGGAGGCTGACGACAGGAGTGTGTTTGGATATACCAAACAACTCTTTTCTGTTCACTTCACTTTTTGTAACAATCCAAGGGACTCTCTTTAGGCAAACCTACACACATTAGTGAATCACCTCCTTCATTCTATTGTGTTTAAATGCCTACCCATTATTCATTCATCAAGGGCATTCACTATGTCCTTATCAGAAACATGTCAGCAAAGCACCAAACCATTTTCTCCTTAATCATCACTTTACATTTATCATAAAGTGGTATTTCCATCATTCTTACCCAATTAATAAAAGTAACTTTGCGATTGAGATAGATATTTCTGTTATATGTTGGACACTCATATCTAAATATTTAGTTATAAAGTTGAGAAAGACTGAGGATCACTTTCTATGCACTCTCATATTTCAAGTGAACGTACCGTATGAGACTACTCAATAGATGTGCCCATCCATTGTTTAAAGGAGGTCAGGCGACATTCTTCCACTAACAGATCTGCATCCATGTTCTATTAATAATGACCACAGCATAAGACCTTTATAACCCAGTCCATTTATCATAGGTAGTGCTATCCAAACACACTGTTAAATTGATAGCATACGCAATGTGCTTCTAATTATCAAACATTTGTTCTTAACCCTTCTCCAACTATAGATTCAGGTCTCCTCCTAAAATTGTATGGACATGGCAAGTATTTTATTAGTTTTACCTTCTGTGCAGCAATACACATAACCATTACTACATCCTCTTGCTTATTACTTCTAAACCTAGGAGGTGCATTACAAATATGGATTAGACAAATAATCAGTTTATCCCCATGTATCAATATTTCAATTTCTATAGTATCCAGACATATATTCTTCATTCATAAAATTAAGGATTAAGTTACTGGAAGACAACTACTTAGGCCACCGGACAACCTCAGATTACGCTTTATTTTCACTGTAGGTACTCATGCTGAACTAAAACCTTCAAGTCCACATGTTCACATGCCAATATTTCCTGAAAAGGATAATGTCACAATGTTTACTAAAATCTAACTACTCAGTATTCTGCACTTTGAATGAATACCAGCCGTATTCTATGTCAGCATAGTAATGTTATATTACCCACAGATCTTAGTGAATCTTAGTGTATAAGCCTACATAGACAACCTCTATTCTACAAGCCAATTAAGCCACTCTTATGCCACAAGAGCAGCATATTTATTCTCCAAAGTTATTCAATGTGCTTCTTTCTTTCTTTATTTGAAGTGATGTATAGCACCTTTACCCAGAGTGCCTCACAAATTATAATTAAACCAACAGTTACAAACATGAAAACAGTTGGTATTAAAACCATAAAAGTTTGACAAAAATACAACCAAGGAAATAGTTCCTAAGCAGCATCCAAAATCATTAGCATTGGCAACATATTAACCATAAGAAATGTTTAAGAAGCTTTTCAAATAGAGCTAAAGTGGGAGAAGAATGAATTTCAGGAGGAAGAGCATTCCACATTTTGTGAGCTAAATTCTTGAAAGTGAGAAGAAGCACAAAGAGGACATAAAGTCAAATGGGGAAAGAAATACCAGAACAAAGAAAATGAGTTGGAATGTTCAGAGAAATCAGGTATCAGTGACAGATAGGGGGTGAACACACTAAGTGTAAGAAATGAAAATCAAAATGAGAAGAAATAGGAAGAACTTAAGATTGGATAATTAAGGGGAAAGAGAGGGCGAGTAATCCAAACCAAAGATTCAAAAAGCAAAGTATAAGACAGAACGAAGGGGCAGAAAAAAGAGCAAGAGGAAGTCTAAATTACAGAGAACAATAGTCCAGACTAGAACGAAGAAGAATTCAGAGAAGCAGTTTGGTAACAGGAAATGCATGCAGAAATGTTCTGAGTATTATAAAGCTGATGGTGGCAAATCCATGCAGCAACCTAAATTTGATCCTAACTGGATAATGACGTACTAAACATCAAACCTACACTATGATTGAGGGAAAAAAGCAGAATCAGCAAATAAAATAATCTTTATTTTCTTCTGATTGAGTGAAGAAAATAATTAGACATCTAAGAATTAACGGTTAGGAGGCAAGCAGACAGACATGAATGATTTCCAGAATAAATGAAGGAAAAGAAAATATGAGTATCATTGCGGAACAAATGAGCTGAGAACCCAATCTCTGTCATTAAAGAGCCAAGAGGGGCAGTGTAAAGAGAGAATAGTAGAGGACCTAATATGTAGCCCGAGTGTACACTGTGAAAGGTAGGGTTCTAGAATAAGAACATTGCCCTTCCCAAGAAACATCAAATGAGGAATCAGATAAGTAAAATGATAACCATGAAAAACAGAATCAGAGATGACAAGAGAACACAATCTGAACCGGAACGTGGAAGGATCAACCATGCCAAAGGCAGACCTGAAGACTAAAACTAAAATTGAAGAGCGTTTAGGATGATTAGCATGCACAAATGATTTAGACATGGCCATAAGACCACTCTTAGTAACATGTCCTGGACGGAAGCCCTGTTGAAGTGAAGGAAATAGCTGATGCAAGTCAATAACATGAAAAATGTGTTTAAGAAACCGTCTCGCCAAAATCTTAGTGAGATAAGGAAGACGATAGCTAGGCCAATAGCTAGAAGGAGCTGAGGCATTGAGTTTAGGCTCCTTCAGCAGGGGAATGCCGTTTTAAACCATTGGGAGAAATTGAAGATTCACAAAAAGCATTCAAAATGACACCTAAGACAAAAAGAAGAGAAACTGATTTGATCAAATAATTGGGATTGGATAAAAAGGAGCAGCAGAAAGAATAGATAGGGCAATAACAGGTGCAATTTCAGATTCTGAAACCAGGAAAAAAGAGGAAAAGGAAGAGTTGATAGGCAAATGCAGAGCATTAGTGCTAGGTCTACCGGTTGACCACATAAACAGAAAGATTATCCACACCAAAGAAAGATGTAATGTGAATGAAAACTTAAAACTTCAGGCAAAGCCTGCAGAAGTGATTTAAGAAGAAGAAGGGTCATTAGGAGAAACAACTAAACATATTTCAAAGGAGAAACAAGTTAAAAAGGCATTTCTCCTAGTGCAAGTGCATGAGGGTTACAGTTGCGACCAAGCTAGTGAGGGGGACAAACAAAAACAGTGGGGGACAGGACAGACAAACTGTCCTAGAACATTTAGGTCATGCATGTGTACAGACCGAGGAGACTGTGGTGCAAGGAAGAGGAGGTTGGGGGAACAAACAAGTCCAGTCCAGCAGGGCCCTGGGTTAAGTGCAGAGATGTTGCCCCACTCATGCAGCATCAGCTGAAAGTGCAGTAATGCTGAACATAGTGCAGCGGCTGGAGTCAAGTGCAAAAGACTGGCAGGGGAGCCTGGGACCAGTAAGGCACTGGAGGTTATCCAGACCACCAGTCAGAAAAAAACTGAACAGAGTTAAGGAAAAGAAGGAGAGTGGAGAGAAAAAGCACAGAGCTTAGCAGGGGAGAGGGAGAGAGAAGGAGGAAGCGAAGATGAAGGTCTTGAAGAGATTCCGGAACTTAAGGTGCTCAAGCTCAAGACAGAGAGAGACAGGGAGGCTGTTTCAGAGGGAGGCACCTGCAGAGGATAAAGATCTACCCCCAAATCTCTGTTTGTGAAAGTGGCTCACCCACAGAGAGTTGGAGGAAGACGAGTGAAGGACTCTAGAGGGGTCTTTTTCCAATTCTAGTCATATTTAAAAAGAAGAAGTTGGAGATGTCCTAGACAGGCTTCAAGCCGATAGGGGAGGTTTTCAATTTTGAACAAAACAAGACAGTGACCTGGGATATGAGTATAGGAGAGGCGAGTCCGGCCGAGGAGGTGGTTTGCTTGCAAAAGGTACTCACAGAGAAGGGAAAGGATTGCTCATCTTTTGGCAGAAGAGGTTGGATTTAGTTGCATGCGTTCAGAAATATGCATCAGCAGAATGTAGAATTGCAGTCGAATGTCTTGAAGTTTGAAAAATAGCTAGTTGCTGAGAAACAGATTGCGCAAATGCAGCAACTTCAGATGAAACTGTATCATCATATCACGCAGTGGCCGAGCAAGCTGCTGTAAGAGTTGACCAATATAAATATCAAAAGAGAAGAGGGAGAGTGAATACCAGCAAGGTGGCAACAGTGATTGCCTCTGCAGGGGTTGATCAGGATCCAGACCAATGGTAAAGGGATGTATTTGACATCACTATTTCAGAGAGTGGTTCAGACAGAGAAACCTTGTCTAAACCAAAGCATGACAGGAAAGAGGTGACCGCTAAACTGGTTATGCACAGATGAGCTGGGCCACATCCACAAAATCCTGGGGGTGCTCTAGTAGGTTTGACAACACTGGAGGATTATTCTCAACAACAGGTTGGGGAAATCATTAATCGATTGAAACAGAGGGCTGGTGAGTCTCTGTTATCATAGATGGTTAGGTTATTTGATGGAGGGGCGGCAAGTCTCCTGGTGGATTTAACAGATTCTCCACGATTTCTGCCCTTGTCCCATGCAACTAATATTCAGGAGGTATTGCGTGCAAGGCCACCACCTGATGCCCAAGGGAGAGATTTGACACTGTCTTTGTTACAGTTTGTGGCTCAAGAATGTAATCACAAGTATCCGATTACATCACACTGGCCTAGCGAGGAGAAGAGGTGGTAGACACTGATGAGGCAATCCAAAGACTCAGGGAGCATGCTATGAAAGGATCGATCCATATTGATGATCCAGAACATATGGGATTGGTGGCATTATCGGTTACAGCCCAAAATACAATTATTCAAAGTGCTCCACCGGCTTATAAAAATGAAATCATGACATTGCTGGTGGGGATGACAGGTAAATTAATGGATGAGGTGGTTGATGCTATTAAACACTTAGCAGACCTGGGGGAATGGAACACAGTTTGTAGTGACAAAAAGTCTCCTGAAAAGAGATCTGACAGCAGGAATTCTTGTGTATCGAGAAAAGAAATGTTCTTAGCACTACTAACAGATGGAGTGCCACGAGAAGACATTGACAGGATTCAAACCCAGGAAATGTACCAGTTATATCAAAAGTAAGGGCATGAAGGGAAACAGCGTTACAAAAAGGTAAAAGGACAAGATGTGAACAAGCCAGCTGGGGACAAGTCCCCTTCTGCACCGCATAAAGAGGAGATGGATGATGGGTATGGCTTCACCATATCAGCTGACCTATGCTGACTTGCAAAAAGTGGAGACTGCGATGCTAGATAGAGAGTCCAAATACACGCACTCAAAATACGAATTGGATTGTGGTCAAACTATGGTAGCATCTGCCTGGATTAAGGGAGACAGACAGTCTCATATGAATGCGAATACGCAAGAGGTTTGAGCTTTGATTTATACCAGAGCGCAGGCCTCATTGAGCCATGATAAACCTTCAAGATTTAATGGTAGACATTTTACCATAACTGAACTGGGAGGGAAAGAGACAGCTGCAGTTCAAACAAAAGTTTATATGAGAATTGGTCATTTGAGAAGGACTAAATATCAAGTGTTGATTGTTCCCATTCCTGAATATATTATTGGCTTTGATATTCTGGAGAGATTGACTTTAGGACTAGGAGGTAAGATTTATCAGTTTAGGGTGAATACATTGGCCAAAAAATATGTGTTGATGAAACAATATTGCATTCTTGGGCGGCATAAGGCCATCTCAGACACGATCAAGGAATATGTTGAAGCTTGGAACAATCCGGTCTGGCTGGTTAGGAAACCAGATGGAAGTTACTGAATAACTGTGGATTATCGCGAGTTGAATAAGTATACTCCTCCGTTAATACCCGCAGTCCCGGATACTGTCACTCTGATCGAGAATCTGCAGAAGTTTGCAGGAACTTGGCATGCAGGGATAGATTTTGCAAATGCATATTTTACCATGCTGATTGCAGAATAGTGTCAAGAGCAGTTTGCATGTTCTTGAAATGGGAGGCAGTATACGTTTCAACATTTGCCTATGGCATACGTGCACAGTTTGACTATTTGTCACTGGCAGGGGGCATACAATTTGGATAAAATTCTGTGCAGTTCTTATGTACAGATTTCGCACTATATTGATGAAATATTGATACAGGGCAAGGATGAGCATAGCGTGCGGATGCACCTAGAAGTAATTAAAGCAGGACTGAGAAAAGAATTTTGGAAATTAATTAAACTAAAATTCAGTGTCCAGCAGAGACCGTGATTTTTCAGTAAATTCAGTGGCATAATGGGCATCAAGAAATGCTGCCGAAGACCGAACAAAAGATTCTTGAGTTCACTACACCTGTGAATAAGAAACAAGCTCAAAAATGTATTGGGTTGTTTGGATTTTGGAGACAGCATATACCACATTTGGGACAGTTTCTAGCACCTCTTTACAAAGTGACACGAAAGAAATGTGACTTTGAATGGGGTGATGAGCAGGCGAAAGCATTTCACATAGCGAAAGATACAATCCAAAGAGTGCTTGACGTATGGCTGTTGACAGTAGGAGAAGTTGAATTAAATGTGTCTGTACATGACAATTACGCCAATTGGAGTTTATGACAAAAACAGGACAGGAAGCGTTTTCCTTTGGGGTTTTAGAGTCGTAAGTTACCCGAAGCTGGTGACAGATACACTCCCTTTGGAAAGCAGTTGGTCGGTACAGAATACACATAGCCATGTCAATGAATCATGCCCCCGGATTGGTTATTCTTGCATGCACAGATTCTGTCATACACCATGGTGTAGCCGCCTCTGCACTGCATTTGGTAATGATGTTGATGCAGATATCATGTCATGTGTACCCACGCATATTTTTCAGGAAACCCCTTTACTTTTCCTCTTTTCTTTTTGGATCTTAGTTCCTGGCATATCTGTGTAATCCTCCAAGAACTGCCCACACGTGCAATTTTTTCAATCCCTTTTTGCCTTCCCTTACACCTAAACCTCCTTCCTTTATCGTGTGGTTTGTCTACACTTATTATTTTACTTAAATATTTTCTTTTTATACTATTTTTCATTTTAAGTCTTTTTTGTGGTGTCTTTTTTAAAATTATTTCCTTTTCCTCCCTGTTCGACATGTCGTCCAAACACAGCAGTGACGAGGAGGTGGTTTGGGTTTCTACTGCTTTACGCCCCAGCATGAAGCTGTGTGGGATGACGACAATAGCAGACAGCTGGAAATATTATAGACGGAAGGAGGTTGAGGATGCCATGAATACTGTAACGCTTACCTGATCTCTGCGGAAGCACTCTTACCCCTCTTCCCTTCTGTGTCCTCAGGGTTCGTCTGGTGTGAGGCAAGTATTGAGTTCTTTAAAAGGAGGCACTGATTATTCCCTTGTGAGCTTCTGGATCCCACTCCTTCCCTCTCCCACCATATTAGGTCTGTCTTATCTCCTGAAATCTCTGTGTTATGAAGTTAGTAGTTTCACCTGTTATTTACATTGCAGGTGCTCTCCATCCTGCAGTCTGGCAGTGGCACTTGTCCTGAAGAAAGTCTTTGTCTAGTTGCAGTACTGGAATCCTTGTTGAGTTCTGGAATCTCCCTTAGAGTTCAGTGGAAAACACCCCCAATGATACGACTCAAGTGGGTGCTTAATTACAGTTAAGATCATTTGGTTGCTCGGTGGGTAGTGATATCTGTAGTATAGTATAATGCTGCTGGTTATTTTCCCAATGTGCTCCTCTTTTCACGTTGCAGATTAACATAGAGGTTTCTTGTATGTACGTGAGGCGTTTATGAGGTAATAGCCCTTGGGGTAAGTATTAATATTGCTGTAGTTGAAAATGAACTCAATGCGTAGTGACACGTGGTCATGTACTAACTTGTAACTTCAATGCGTTAATGCTCCATGTGCTTTTATGCTCAGCTGCACTAGCAACGCTGCTTTGGAATGTTCAATTCAGAGCCATGCCAAGCATTTTGTTTGTGCAGATTTTTCTAATGTTCATAACTCTGTGCGTGAAAATTAAACACACACAAGTTTGTAACTCAGGGTAAAAAGGAACTCTCCGTACCTTCTTTTAAGTTCCGTATTTTGTTGGACTGGAGTGCTTGGAAGAGGACGTCCAGAAGAACGTGCGGAAGGCAGGAAAACTGGAGTATGGGGAATTCGATGAAACCAGCAATGCTTTGAACGCAGCCACGAAAACTGGCAAGAAACTTATCGGGGAACTTCGAAAGATGCTTAGCCTCATAGAACTACGGGGGTATGTTTCCGGAATGACTTGAATTAACTAATCAGTGCAATAATGTCTTTTCTTCCTGAAAACAGGTCAGAAGACAACGGTAAGTGTTGCACTGCTGACTCGCAGTAATAGCGCGAAGCGCAGGCTCGTTCTCATGCGTGGTTTAAATAGGCAGCCACGCTCGATGACTAGAGCACACACTGAAGATGCCTGCAGCTTGCTGGGAGGCCATATTAGGCATACCAGGAAGTGACTACAAAACCCTGTTAAAGACTTTCTTCAAAATGCCCAAATGTATGTGCATTCCCGGAGCGCGAGGCTAATAGTCATTTAGCTCCCAATTGGTAATCTGGTACCCCTTGAGACTCTGTTGGGGTGCATTACCTGGCACTCTGGTACCGATCATGACAAGTACTTTGTGCCAAACAAACAATGCAGAGGGGTCCATCTTTGGCATCTTCTCAAAGTCTGGGTTGTTGGCACCAATTCAGCATCTAGTGAGAGTTTGCTGGGATGACACAGCATATAATTTTGTACTCTTCAGCAACAACAAAAAACAATTACTTAATATAGCAGCACATATTTACTGACATTTACTTTCCTATCAGCCACACACTCTGCATGTGCACTGTGAGAGTTTTGCAAACAGAATGACAAAAGTCTTTACAATGGTGCCTATTTCAATTTCCAAAATCAATGCCACAAAAAGAGGACTATAGTAAGCAAACTACTAAAGCTTTCCTGTGCTCCCAAGTCCTCGCCAAATGCCCACAAACCCTATGCCAGCACCCATATTCTCCTAATGGCCTCCTCACATCCCCTGTCCTCTACCCTTCCCACTATAACACTTGTCATTTCTGTGATGCAATTACGGTCAAAATGTCATCTTGCCACAGGTATACCCCAGGCTATAGCTGGCATGCAGCTCTATACCTGCACATATGACAACACCCAATGATGTTGTTTCTTTCTGTTTGTCACAGCCACAGCTATCAGGAAAAATGATTAAATAAATCACCAAGTGCCCCCACCATCTGGGCCAGCTACCCCCACATCTCTGATGGCCTCCTCGCCACCCCTGCACTCTCGTATTCCCCCTATAATACTCATTGTTTCTGTGATGCACATTTGGCCAAAATATCGGCGAGCCATGGGTATACCCCGGGATAGAGTTGGCGCGCTGCTCTATATTCACACATATGATAATGCCCAATGACATTGTTTGTTTTTGTCAAAGCTGTGGCTATCTGGAAAAGTTGGAAAAGAAATGTTTTACTGTTCTCCCAAGCCTTCGCCAAGTGCAACCAACATCTATGCCAGTCGCCCCCACCCACATGATGGCCTTCTCACCTCCCCTGCCCTCTCCCATTCCCTATAAACACTCGTCATTTGTGTGGCACAGCTTCAGTTGAGATGTTGGTTAGCCACCACTATTTTGTCTGATAGCCGAGGATACAGAAAAGGTCAGTCCTTAGACACCCGCCAACTCCTAAAGTACACTTGGTGTCCTCTTGCCTCCCCCACCTCTAAGCTGATGGCATTTGCATGTGCTGTGACCTGCAAAAGCTTTTTTTCTGTGTTTCATGTTCTGATACCCTCGGCTATAGCTGCGGCTAACTCTTGCATCGAGAAAAAAAAGGGATGCAGCTGCTTCATTTATAAACTCCCAGTTTCCTGGTAAATTACCTAAGATATAGCTATCTATTTTAGAGAAGGCACCACCCACCCTTTTCATCAAATATTATAAAAACAACTGCACGGAATAAACCAAGTTGTTTTAGACCTGGTCCAAATCCTTACAGTGGTTTGGGCTGTACAGTTCTGCAAACATTGAGCTTTTTTGTGTATGGGCAGATAATTGGGGAGTAGGCTGTTTTGATTAATATCTTTTTTAGTTTTTGACAAATCTTTCCCAAAATGTGCAGCCTGTGGGGCGGGGCATACCTCGTTATCTTCAGAATGTCGACCAAATCCGTTGCACGAGTCCAAAGTTATTAGCAATTTATTTTTGTGGGTCTCCTATGGGAGTTCGACTCACCTTAGCTATAGGGCGGCGAGCCTGCACTATAATTACCTGTACCTGTGTATCTTAATGCACCCAGCTTTTGATGACCCTTGCACAGCCAGAGAAACAACACACAACTTGATAAAAATCTGTTTTTTGACAAAAGCAGTTATAAAAAAATTAAATCTTTTTATTTTTCTAACATTATCTCTCTCCCTCACACACTCTCTTTCTCTGCACTCTCATTCTCGCTCTGTCCCTGTTAGCATCTGATCGATTTTTCTGTCTCTTTCTATGTGGTGAGAGTTGTGTTGACAGGTGTGTGTTGGCTAGAGACACCACAGCCATTACTGACAGCTTCACCGCAAATAAAAACGAGATATCCTGAGGAGTCTGGGGAGGGGCTGCATCTTTTGCAAATGCATCTATTTAAAAAAGGAAATTATTTTATTGTCCCAACATTCTCTCTCTGTACTCTCTTTCTCTACTTGCTGCCTACCGCTCTCCCTCCCTCTGTCTCTCTATGTATCACTCCATTTCACAGTCTGCTTCTATTTGGGAAAGAGTCACACGGTCAGGTGAACATCTGTCAGAACCACCCTTGCCTTTGTTGACAGATGTGAGACCAAATAAAATAACAGATATCTTGTAGAAAAGCACTTCAGTTTTTAAAGAGCACATGTGGTACAGTCACCGCAGCCATTGCTGACAGCTGCTAGATGGGTGGGAAGACATATATCTTGTACGGGCTGTGTTTTTTTGTGTGCAAAAACAGCTATTTTAGAAAAGGGAACTTTTTCAGATGGCATACCATTGTAAACTGTCTCTTTTTAAAATGCAATAATGTTCTTTTGTAATGATCTCTTCCAGCATATGGTGTAGGCGTAATAAGGCAGCAACACTTCTCTTATTGGGCAAAGCACACTATCACAACTTAGAGTAACCATAGACATTATTTTCTGATACATGGTTAATACTTCAAGAATGACAGTCTGATACACTCCTATTGTCAAAATCACTCCTTTCATCTTTTAATCATTGATTGCTCAAACAACATGAGAGTCATGGTGAACGAAGGGGAGGATTGTAGTGCCATCTGTCTGTCCAAGATCCTACTTGCCTAACACACCTACAATCTGCTGACTGACTTTCGTGCAGGATTCCCTGTCTTAAATCTCGCAACTAACTGGGTGTTTGGCATATTATGTAACGCCATCGCGTAGTAGCTATTAATTAGTGTCTCTCAGTCCCTTGTCTTATCGCTCAGATCCTCCCTGTTGCAATCTCACCATTGGCACATACAACCCCATTGGCAGTAACATATAATGAAGATGTAAAATGGAGAATATGTGTGTATTGCTCAGGGCTGAATCAATGACTACAGTCCAAGTACCCCCCGCACAAAAAACACGCACAGATCCATTACTTAAATGGTACCCTCATGGTGAGTAGCATAGACGAAGAAGGCAACACTTCGGGTTTTGTGTGCACATTTCGGTAACCCCAACACACAAGCTGAAACTATTTTCTCCGTGGCTCTTGTTCAAGATAGTCTCTGTAGAATAACCCTCCCATGGTCACCACACAGTTCATGAAATGAGCACCAAATGTAGCCCACGTGGAGCACGGAATTTGAGCAACTGTGTGACTGTGAACAGATACATTGATGTAGAGCATAGATCCTGGTAATAAGGCGAACTTACATGGAAAGCAGACAGAAGCCCTATCCAAGATGTAGGCATCATGATTAAGCATGTAATATGCCAGTATCCATTTTGTACTTGCTTATGTGACTACTCTCATCTTTCAAAACACATACCAGTCTTGCACAGGGGCTATGCCTCATATGTGCAAACCACTATTATTGTCATTGCACCTGATAAGGTCATGCAGGCCTTGATTTGGCGCTGCATACTGCGTCATGATGTATGATCACCCAAGAACTAGAGAGTATATTTTGAGCACACATGTGCTGCACTTAATCAAGAGCCCTGGAGTAGATATGATCTTCAAAGACCACAAACAGGACCCTTCAGTGCACCAAGCAACCTTGCAGAGTAGAGACCATTCACAAAGCTTACATTTCCTAGACTGGCACACCATATACATGAGCATTACATACCTAGATATATGGCTCGGCAATGGCAATATCTTTAGTATTTCAATGCCCCCACGAACTGCATACCTCCATGAAAATGGACATTGACGTTCATAGTTGTCTTAGTTTGTTAAAAGATGTTCTGGGGTATGTTGCCACATTCACTGGGCGAGGGGTGTTTCAAAAGCAAAAGGCATCAATCTCTAAGGTCATTGACACACATGTGAAGGGGAAATCTTTTTTTTTGTTTATTTAGAAGAAAAACGTCACAATAGCTGGAATACAAGTAGTACCAAAAAACAACACGGTGACACCTGAATAGGGAATTGGAAAGGCAACATGTAAACCTAGGGCCAGCACAGCAAAGTCAGAGTGGCCAGAAAGGTAATGGGGACAAACAAAGTGGACACATCTTTGGAAAATGGAAACACAGATACAATGCCATCTGGCAAGGGAAGGAATGTGCAAAGGATTAAAAGGGGGATATACAAGACAAAGGAACATTTTATTTCGAGATCAGAATAGTGCTTTACCACTGGGAAGTGCCAGCACTGGGCTTGGTACGTTTTTTTTTTTTTTTTGTGTTTTACAGAAGTGTGCTACTGCTTCGCTTCTGGTATGTGGGAGGTATTTCTTTTCCTTTGGTAGTCATTGTTCAAAGAGCCACATTTTTAGTGTTTTGCGGAACTGGAGGATTATGCGGGCCTCAGACTCCTCAGCCATGCTTTCACACACCACCACCTTGTCAATTCACTCTTTTTTCATATATGCAAAGGGGTTCCTTGGTGGGAAGAGGCAGAGGAGTACGAGATGGAGGATTGTGGTATTTGGAAAAGCAAACTCTCAGCAGGCTGGCCTGACCTTACAGAAAAGACTGCACAAGGGAGAGAATTCCAGAGAATATGTTAGGGAAAGAAGTAAAGACATATGTTGCTAGATGCCACTGACACCTCATACAACTCAACACTCATCTCTGCAATACTCTCCCGTATACAGTGAGAATCCTCTAGCATGTACCAGGTCTGCTTCATTTACTGCCTGGGCTTCTGTCTGATCTGCCTCCTTCACAGCTGCAGCATGCCTCTCCCTCACTTCCCCAACCTACCTTGGCACCTCTTGCATGCCCACTGAAATGCCCTCACAGACATTCCTCATTAAACACAACATCTGATGCAGGATGTCCTCCCTAGCACCTCTGAATATTAAGGCCTTTACCCTGGTGCCATATAACTTTAAAAGGATATGGGGCTCATGATGATGATGAGTAGCCAGGGTTGTCAGATATGTAGCAGAGCAGGAGTTGGCACTAGCACGGATGGCACTCTCCTAGCTTTGGGAGGTGGCTCTCTTGAAGGGATGGTACCGGGACATGGCATGTCTTGTCATGCAGGAGGAGAGAGGCACTCCCAGGTGTGTACTCCCTGATGCTGGCCTGGTGTCGAGTCAGGAGATTAGAATTGCTGGAATGCTGCTAGGTTCACTGAACATTCTGAGGTATATCATCCTATTGGGGGCTAGAGTGGAGAAGATAGAAGGAGCAGAAGTGGGTTCATGCACCACAGTATCCATTGACCAGACTGGGCAGACATGACGCCACAATCATTGGCTGCTGCTGCTCCTCTTCTACCTTATGCTCCTTTTGTGCAAATGGCTTCATCTGCACATCCTACACTACAACCACTGTCTTCCTCAGACTCCTCCATGGAAATGTAACATGTGCCCTCCTGATGCCGCTGTGTTATGTCTGCTCCAGAATTTCCACTTCTTCAAAACTAAAGTAAGTATTGGTGTGTTCCCCTGATGATGGACCTTCAGGAGCGGCAGGCAGATGGGGCGGTGTTGTTTAGGGATGTTTGTTATATCAGTCCATCCTGTAATTGTCCCAACACATGTGGTGGTCTTCACATGATTGTTTGAGGGTCCCTTCCAGTAACTTCAACTGGCTAAGGTCCACTCTCCCCTGCAGAGACATAGCATCTCCGACTTCATTTATTCTTCTGCTGGGCCTCACAGCACTTGGTCTCTATAGTTGTCTGCCAGATGAGGCTGTGCTATCCCCCTCTTTTAACAACACCAGGACAGTGGTGGTAATGATGGTGCAGCTAGTAATTGGGAGGTTCTCCCCTGGGGCACCTTCATCCTGGCACATGGTGGCAGTGGTGGACCTCCTTATCCAGAAGACCTGCTGGTTCTAGTCCCTTTTGTTTTCCTGTTGGGTTTCTTGTGGGACCTGCCTTCTACACTGGAGGACAACCACAATCTTTCATTTGGGCTGCTCCTCCTCAGCCTGTTGATGTACACCAGCATTTTAAGAAAGAAGGCACTATGGTTACTGCCTTTCATACAAAGCCGCCTCCCTTCTGTATGTTTACACCTGATTTCAGGGGGATGGTTTCCGAATTCTCGTATCCCATTTTTCCCAAACAGTGGAAAGAAACAAACATTTGGCACAGGTGGAATATGTTACTGGGTCTATTTGAATGTCATGGATGAACAAGGGAGGTTCATATTGTGCATTGTCTTGAAGGTTTACCTTAAGTTAGATCTGAACATTGGTGCTATTGTGGGCTTAAATCAATGTACAGAAATATAATGTGCCAGATATGTGCAAATGTACCCATAAGAAGTGCCCAGTTTGTACAGATAAAGGCCCCCCCTAGTACATGGATTGGTAGGAGATCTGCTACTATAAAAGGGTGGTGGTCCCATAGTTTCCTGGTTACAGACCATTAGGCTGTCTTTGAACAGCAAACATGTCTGTCATGATCAGGCCAACTAAGGAAGTGCATAGCCAGAAAGTTTGACTAGATAATGAGTGCACTGTATGCTGTGTATCAGGGCATGGTGCAATGTGTGAAACACATAATATAATTTAGAGTTGGACGTAGAATGGTTTCCTTACTCTGGCTCAGCATGTGATTGGTTCATCTACTACAGAGGCTTGTTCAGAAGAAAACTGCAGTGGAGAGTCCTTTTTATCTAATATATAAAGCTGAATGTATGTATGTATGCATGTTTGTCTGGCTATACAAATCCACACCGCTGAACCCACATCTATCAAATTGTGCATGGATTCCTCTTTTGTCTGGGCCAAGATCGAAGTCTATGTTTGGATGCAAAAATCTTATATGCAAAAACATTTTTGGATGTGTATCTGTATGTTTGTCCGGCTATGCAAATCCACATCGTTGAACTCACTGCTAACACATTTTGCATAGATTCCTCATTTGTCTTGGGCAAGATTGTAGTCTATATGTGGATGCAAAAAAATCACTTTGTAGACACCCTCATTTATTGATGCTCACCCTAATTCACTACAGTAGGTACTAGATGGAGGCAACATTTGGGAAAGTGACTGAAGCAAAATGTTCTATATGTTGGTTATTCCTTTGAAATGTATTTACTACGGTATACAGTTCAAAAGTGTTTATTAAAGTATTTTAAGGGGAATTAAAAAATAATGAAAATTCTTTTTATCACCCCACTCCAAATATGGGAAAGGGCAAGGTTACTGTTTACTTAAGTTCATTCACGAGAAGAGAGCACAATCAATCAATCTTTCTTGGACATGTTCTCAAATATGCTGAAGCTGTTAAATGACTGAAGCATGTTACACACAAAAAAAATAATCACTTGTAAAATCTCCACCTGATGCAAAGTGAAAATCAGTATCAAGAGCTTCTGAAACACAACAGCAGACAGCAGCACACCTTGCAGACCAGAGGACAAGAACAACTTTCTCCAAGGCAAATGAGATGCCAGTGCAAACTGAAGCCAGACTTGCTGACATGAGGACAAGAGCAACCTCCTCCAGTGATGAGACACCAGAGCAAACTGAAGCAAGAGTTGCCAACAAGAGGACAAGAGCAACATCCTCCAGGGTACATGAAACACCACTCGATCAAGACACGGGCAATGCAGGGTACCCCAACTAGTAGAAAATAAATGTGAATTACATGCAGGTGACCACCAACATTAGCACTTAATTGTTTCTAGGTCCCGTGCATGCAATTTTAAAAGTTCACAAGGTGGAGTGGAAGACTGTAGAGTAAAATGAGGTGTATTCATGTTTGCTCTTTAGTTTTCCCCTTTATCTTTTGAAGAAATAAATGCTGCCTGCAAATAACACTGTGCACACAGCCCTAAAGCATTGTCTATTTCATTGGAATCTATTTGTTCCATGCATGCATGACCATGCCATGCAGGTATGAAATTAAATGTACTGACAAGATGGAGGAGGAATGAACAGTGAAGGTCCTATTTCCTCATTGGGCCACTCCTCCATCTAGCCTCTGTTGCCAAATGGGGCAGAGGTAAATCATTGTGCCTTGATGTTATGCCCTATATTACCTCTCTGATCCTCTGTGTAGTATGGGCATGAGTGTGCACAATTGAACATGGCACTGGGATAGCAAGTGAATAGAACTTAGGTGTGCATTATTTGATCGAGCATATATTTGCTCACCCTCACAGTTTCAGTGGTCTGGCTGAAAAAAGGACATGAGCTCAGAGGTTTCAAGCCATTTCACAATTCTATGTCTCCATGTGCCTTCACCACAATTTGAAGATTCAGACGCATGAGTGGGAGCAAATGATCATGTGGTTTCGCTCTGTTCTCTAATACATGGCTCATGTCAGGACCAAGTTCCCATTAACATGGGGCACAGTGAGCATCAAAATAAGAGTGCCTTCCTTGTGTGGCCAGTAATCATTTGTGCACATCACAGAAACCATATCTATCCACCATTGATATGTGTGAACATGTGCTACACATTTGTCCTTCAAAGATTATGCAAATCGGGCGCTACAAGTACCATCACACTTCAGAATGATCTTGCCCTGGCAAGCACACTGCGGATGAGCAAAGTCAGCATACTCCTGTTATGTTACAGAATGGCACCACATAGTTTGTCAACAGGATGCCTGCCGCCTCTGATGGTTGGGAAGGTCAAGCATGTGTGGAACATGCACATCAGGAGACAAAATATGTCCATGGCCACGGTTGCTGAGAGGAATATCAGGATGAATTGCCACATGGGCACTTGCACCATGTACCACAAAAGGTGCAAGTAGACAGTTTGACCTACCACTTGGAACATGATACGGGGCAGGTGGGAAGAAGGTTCACATTTACTAATGATTTGTGTGTGGAGGGTCACAGTGATGAGCGCAATTCATAGTCGTAGACATTTCGTGATACCCGCAAATTTGCAAGCCCATTTCTGCATCATGGCCATGTCCAGTATTGCCAATTAGAACACAGTACTCTTTAGAAGCCCCACAATACATTGCATATTACAAATGCCAGAATTAGGGATCTGGTTTTTAGCAGTTGTGATCACAGAGAGCATAAGAATATTGAACCTTCTGTGCCCAACATGTGTACATGCAGGCGAGTGAGACTATAATGCATTCACCTGTGCCCCCACACTTCGGACAATGCAGAGCATGGTGAAAAGCCTAGCTGCCATGGCAAATAGAACAGCTGGTACAATGTGTTTATACTGTTTTAGTATTGCTGTGGTTAGAACTGGTAATTTAAAACATAACAGGGACATTTTTCACATAGATGTGGTGCATGAGGAAGTCCTGGCTCTATGTTTGGATGCTAGTTAGGGGGCAGAACATTGACTTTTCTCACACCGCATAAACAATCTTTCCACCACCAGTGTGCCTGCTCATGTTGCCATGTACACCCGCTGCTGAGTTTATTACAGAGTGTAGGGGAGGGCTTCACGATCCTATATTTCATGAAATCACAGTTTAATTTTGTACATGTAATTATCCAAATGTTGAAGGCTGGGAGCAAAGGGGTGTCCTGTAAAGACAATTGGTGGAATCAAAATGATCTAAGAGAGGTGTATGCATGTTTGTTGAGAGAGTAGCAAGATTAAGCTAAAAAGAGATATGTGACTTACTTGAGCAGTGACGTTGGGGGAATGTGGAAAATCCCTTTATCCCCTCGTGCTTTCAGTTCCCCCCTATTTTTCTACTCAGTTCTGACTACCCGCTGCAGCCTATTTCCAGCTTCCTCTGTTGCTTCCCCATTGCCTCTCTCTCTCTGGTTCCCTTTGTTTGCTTGCTCCTTTCATCCAGTCTTTCCCAATCGCCTGCTCTTTCTCTACTTCTCCAACTAAAACCCTCATCCTTCCCCTACTGCATGAGTTCACTTTTCGTTGTTTATCCTACATCATAAAAAAAGCTATCGCTCTTACAGTATCAAGGGGCCAGACGATCAAAACATTGACCTTGCGCAAAGCATAGAACACATGCATTTAGATCCAGTTCTGCTGCTTAGATAATATAGAATGGATCAAACACGTTAAGCCCCAAGCCGTAATATCTAAAACAGTATTCACTATGGAAAAATGAAGCAGGCACTTACACTTACTATGTTTATACATGCCATGAAAATAAATGTAGTCAACTGATTTCTTTTTATGTCTTCCTTCTCGAGCTCTCTGCTCATCCACCTCCAACGCCCTCAGAGTCAGTCGCTTCTCTAAGCAAGGAATTGGTATTAGATCTCTTTCTTCGGCTGGGGCCTCCCTCTGGAATAGCCTCCCTGCCTCCCTTAAACTTGAGGAGAACCATCTCCGGTTCCAGAAGCAGATCAAGACCATTCTCTTTGCTTCTGCTTTCTCTCCTCCTCTCCTCTGCTGACCTCCTAGTGTTACTGGAACTGCACCAGCTAGCTGGACACCCTCTGATCTCGGACCCAGGTCCCTCCCCCACCAGCGTCACACACCCGCACTGCCCACCTGTCAACCCCCGCACTTGGGGACTGTTTCTGTATCCCTACAGTCCCCCTACCCGCCCGAGACACCTGATGCCTGCACTTACCCATGCATTTGCCTCATGATGGCTGTCACTTACTTAATGTTTTATCTATTCCCATGTACTGCACTGTCCCTGCCCCCTTCCCTCGCACTTGTGCGATCTGAATGACACCTGTACTAGTAGGATCATTGTCTGTTCCTCCCTTAGTTCCCCTCCCTTGCCTCGTCGCGCCTTGAAACACTTGTGTATAGGCGCGTTATAAATGCTATATCATATCATATGTTATAGTATCGCTGGTTTGTACAAACAGAGTACACAAACCAGCATGCAAACATTTTTAGCTAACACAAAGTGTGACAACCACTGTTTCCTCTTTCCTTCATAGCAACGCATTTGCTCAATGTTTAGCACAGGCTCAAATGTTAGATAATCTAGCCCAGATGGGGTAACGAATGCATTGTGGCTGTAGCAAATGGAAAGAAAAGCTCAGCCAGACGGCGTTCATGTCGGAGAGGTGTTTGGATCACACATCAAGGTGTATTTGAGAGAAATACTAAGAGAAATGATTCACCTTGCGAGCTTGGAAAGTGTGCATCGTCTAAACAATGCAATCTTTAGAAACCTATTCTCGTTTTCAGTCGGAATCTGCATGTCCAAATGCCGTTTATAGCAGTGTCGACACAATCCATGTATTTTGTGGAGTGTGCGGGTTAGCAGCCCTCTGTATACTGTGTAAGCATGGTTATTTGATTCAAGATACATTTTCATGGTTAGTATATTGAAAATTGATTCAAGACAGCATGTAGTGTTATACAATCTGGTAAGTTTTACTTTTGTTGTTGACTCTATCCACATTTCATGAAAAATGCAATTAAGTCAAACGAGCTTATTTTAAAAATGATCAGAATTTCCCAGAGGACACTGCTTACATCTGTGCTTATCTGCAATATATCCACTCTGGGCAATGTTAGACATTTGCACCGTGGAGTGCAAATGAGAAGTCTAAAGAGGCTCTATGTGCACTCCACAGAGCAAATAGAGTAAATTCCACCTGACATGTACGCACGGCAGGCAGTGTTTCAATTATTTCCTATGGAAACTGTCTGCTTTGTGCTGGTGCAAAAGGCAGACGGTTTCACAGTAAATTATTGGCTTTATGCCAGCATGAAAATCTCATGCTGGTGTAAAAACGATTTGTTTGTTAAGGTGGATGGCAAACAGGAGTTAGGAATGTTACTCCTGTTACGTTTGCCAATGTGATCATCTAGAGTAATGTTTACATCTGAGCTTGATCAGAACCATAGTTGATCCTATGAAAAGCAATATAAATTATCTATGCATTGCAGGCTGCAATGTGTTAAAACATTTTATCATTAATTTGAAGTTGGTAAAATACTAGACATGTTATTATCATTCAGTGTTATTTGTAGCTTTAGTCCAGTAGACAGATACTAATTGGCGTTTGACTTGACATGTTTCTTAACGGTGGCGTTTCAATTGAGTTTACATCATATACTGCATGACATTAAGGGGTCGATTATTGAAACAAACGTACGCCGAAAATTCTAGCGCAAGCAGGCGCAAGGAGGCGCAAGCGTGAGAAATCAAGTGCACGCGTGCGATACAAGGAAGGCGCTGCACTAGTTTCCCGCTGGTCGTGCGCCAAATCCATGCATGTCGCACGCGGGCACACACGTCATCAAACGGCGTGCGCTACGCGCACAGCAAAAAGCGCACATAGCGCGGCACACACAACAAAAGTGGGCGGAACAGTGGGCGTAACACGCGGAATGGGGAACAACACGTGAAAAAGAAGGCATAACTGGGGAAGTACTGCAGGGAACTACACGGAACGCCCACATGCACGCGAACAACCCGCATTCATGGATTCGAATACGGGAAACCCGTGCATGGCAAAAGACGTGCACAGGCGTCAACGCGTCCGCCACACGAAGGCAGGCGGAAGCGTCCCTGTGCACAGTATAAAAGTGCGCGCAAACAACAAACACGTATATACAGCTACGAGGAATGCCCCATTTGTCGCAGCACTGATCGTGGGACACCGCAGGAGGAGGAGAATAGCCAGGGCACACATTTTCTCACCACGGACAAGCCTTTTTGGGATGCCTGACGACCAGGTCTATGGCAGGTATAGGTTTCCACCCCACATCATCTTAGTCCTGGTCAGGGGGTGGGAAGATGACCTTACATCCCCCACCCTTTGCTCCCAAGCATTGAGCCCCTTGGAGAAGATGCTCAATGTCCTGCATTTTTTGGCCACTGGGTCATTTCAGCGGACCACTGCCATAGTGGGGGGTCTTACAGGCCACGCAGTCACGCTGCCTACACCAGGTCTTGGCAATCATGACAGCGCGCCCCTCAGTCCGCAGGCACATATACATGCCCAGAACACCGGCAGAAAGGCAGGCCGTGGTCCTGGATTTTTACAGGGTGGTACACTTCCCCAAAGGGCTTGGTGCCATAGATTGCACCCATGTGGCCCTACGTCCACCTAGGGCCACTGAGCACATCTACCGAAACCGCAAGCACTGGCATTCCATCAACGTACAGGTGGTATGCGATGCAAAGGGAATCATCACCTCTGTCTATGCAAACTACCCTGGCTCCACCCATGACAGTTTCATATACAGAATGTCCGCCCTGAGCCGTGCCCTGGAAGCTGGGCAGCATGGTGACACATGGCTCCTAGGTGAGTACAAATGCCTGTGCACATGCATGCAAGTCACACACAGACAAATACACAAACCCTAATAATCTCAACTATTATCACCTCCCCAGGGGACAGTGCCTACCCTCTGAGCAACCACATGATGACGCCAATCCGGAACCCCATCACACCACCCCAGGTAAGATACAACGCGGCCCATATTGCAACCAGGGCCATAGTGGAGCGCACATTCGGAGTGCTCAAGTCACGCTTCCGCTCCGTTGACTGCTCTGTTGAGCAACTACTCTATGCACCCCCAGTAGTGTGCAGGATCATTGTGGCAGCATGTGTCCTGCAAAATGTTGCAACACGGCAGGGCGTACCGGTGGACATGGTGGTGCCCCCACATCTCCAACCACAGGCACAGGCGCTGCCCATGGGAGGGGATGGGGCACGTGGCGGGGAAGCCCGGACCCAGCTTGTGGCCACATTTTTCACCTAAACTTCCACCCCTGCGCAGTGCACACAGGCCTGGCACATACCAGGTGACAATCGATGATGACAAAGAGACAGTCAACTGTCACAATCTTACCACCCTGAGATTGTTGCCATGGAAGTGCCACATTGTGTGCATCCCTAGCTACTTAAACACAAGCTATCCTGTGTGACCAAAAGGCACACATATGATATATGATATGATATGATATAGCATTTGTAACACGCCTATACACAAGTGTTGTAAGGCGCAACGAGACAGGGAGGGGGGAACAAGGGAAGACAGACAACAATCCTACTAGGCCAGGTGTCATTTAGATCGCGCAAATGCAGGGGTAGGTGGAAGGGAAAAGTGCAAGGGGAAGGGGAGGGGGGAGTGCAGTACAGGGTAAGTAGAATAAAAAATAAATAAATAGGCCAGCTGGTGGGAAGTGCAAAGGTAAGTGCAGACAAGTGCTGTGAAGGGGGGCTGTAGGGATACAGAGACAGTCCCGCAGTGCAGGGGTTGCCAGAGAGGCAATGCAAGTGGAGAGTGGCTGGGCCAGGGACCGAGATCGGTGAGAGTGGCCCAGTTGCAGATTCAGTGCAGTTTCAGTGAAGAAATTAGCAAGAGAGAGGGAGAGAGAAAGCAGAAGCAAAGATGAAGGTGTTGAGGTGCTTCCTGAAGTGGAGATTGTTCTCCTTAAGTTAGAGGGAGTCACGAAGGCCGTTCCAGAGTGAGACCCCTGCCGCAGAGAGAGATCTACCCCCAGCTTGTTGCTTCGAGAAGCGGCTGACCCTGACATGCAAGGTGTGAATGACACACACCTGCAAAACAGGCCATGACCATCACTGTTATGTCACTCAAACCCTCCCAAACCACAACATGACATGGCAAGCAATAGCCATACACCAACACAGTACCAATAAGTTACACATTGCCATGTGTAAAAATGTAAATTGGCATCAGACAATGATGCCTGACATGGAATCAGATGAAATGACTGACCAACAACCTCCCACCCAAAATAAGTAATTCCCAAATGCATCACAAAAGTAGTAGCCACAACATAACAAAGAATGCCTGTCTACATGCACATTGGGCATTGCAAAATCAACACTGCAGCTTCTGTGTGCTGTGTCCAACTCCTGCAACACACTGCTCAGCGCACAGCACAGTGAACAGCCATTGTGTGTGATGCTCACCCTGAGCATCACATCTAAGTGACAAACACATCAAAAAGCAAAATAGGCATGTACAGGATCCATAATTGGTCACAGAAGATGTGCTACAGGGACACAGTGGGCAGCGGAAGGCAAACAGAGGGTCCATGTGGATATCGAAGGGTGGCTGTACATGTAGTGCATCATAGTGCGAGTGTGTGGGTCAGCAAGGACATGCACTCAACATATGCATGTGCAATCAATTGACCATCAGTGTCCTCTACACATCACATGTGAACATTCACCATGTGTACACCCCAGCATGTCAAACCACAACTATCCCCTCACACCTGAAAGGTAAATACAACACATGAACATGCATTGATCAGCAGAACACATCATGTACATAGGATACCACAATTACAATGTCAGGGTTCCCATCACACTGCAGGGCAAGGCAACTATCAACAACAAAACACCCCCCTCCCTCACAAATGACCATGACCCACAGAACAACTGCACCTGGGTCATGGAGCCTTCAACCCTCAATTTCACCTGGCCACAGGATCACCATTCCCCTTCGTCACCATCTCCCACCTTGTGTGTCAAAAGTTGCCTGCACCCTCAGAGTCCACCTTCATTTGCAAAGACACAAAATCCAAGGCAGAAAAACAAACCTGAACAGCCTCCAGTAGATGACTTGAAGTAGCAGTACCTCACAAAGTCCAAGTACTACCACAATGATGTAACAACCAAGGTAGCACAGTAAAACAATGTCACAACAGGATGTGAACCATGTGTGGTACATAACATAGAATGATGCACCACGAACGGATGTGTACTGTCACAGCTCCCGTGTACAGGCGCAGGAGTGGCACGAAACAACCAACCCCACCGTGGCCTGGGTGCCTGCAAGGTCAAACTCACACAGGCCTCTGAGACCCTGGTGGGGAAGGAGGGTCAGGGATATGCAGTTGGGACAGCCGTTGGCATACTGGATAACTGGAATGAGGGGCAGGAGAGGGGAGTATGAATGATACGTGAAAGTAGGGAATCCACTAAAATGGAGTACTTGCATTAACACCTACACAATCATAACAAACTTGTACATCATTGTCAGGGCCTTCCGGAGTCCAGGCGCAGGAGTGGCACGAACCAACCACCCCCTATAGGGTTTTGGCGCCTGCAAGCTTGGGGCTTACACATGCATCCGCAACCCCAGCGGGGAAAGAGGGTTAGGGAACGTTGGTTGGATAGGTACGGGAAGCAGGAACACCGGGTAGAGGGTACAGGGTTTAGAATTGGATAGGACTCGGGGTGATTATGGAAAAAAAAAACTTACCAAATTGAATTACACATTCATCCATGCAACAGTGCACCCCCCAGCAAGCCTATGTAGAGAAGTTTGAAAGAAAAACAACAAGACACTCAGCTCTGGTTTTGAGTGCTGGCCTCCTGCCTGCGCACTCTCTGGTCCAGTTACAGGAGCACTTCAATGCTGCAAAGAGAGCCACAGTTAATAATCTGTGCGTGCCCATAACACACAAACACACCACCAAATATGCCCCATAGCAACAAACTATTCTACAAACAGACAATCTGGTGTATATGCTTCGTAACCATACGTAACATTACCCCTGTCATGGTTCATACACAGTCAATGCAGTAAGTCGGGCGCCGGTGGGTGCGCGGCAAATGGAACACCAATGTGTCACGATTCACACAACATGCAATGTTCCCTGGGTACGTGTAAAGACCGGTAGGGGGTGTCTGTACTTCCGCTCTCTATATGGTAGAGGAGAGGCACAGAGGACCCCAGCCAAGATTCTCTATTATTGGTAACGTAGTCGAGTAATCAAGGCCTAGCTTCTTAGGAGGTGATGCAGGCTGGTTCTTAAGTACAGTGTGTTCCCCGAACCCCCACAAAGGAATGTCCACACACTGTATTACTGAAAACACAGTCTTTATATAATTAATATTCAAAGGTATGTACACAATCACAATAACGCACTTTGTACTTGGAAGTCAATAATGATAAATATATACATGTCTAGAGTGGTACCACTAATGTTATCAAATCTCATTAAAGTGCATCAACTGTACGGTTAAAATGTCACACAGATCAAAAACGAGTAAACCAGCAATAGAGATAGGAAGGAACGCAAGATGGTTGAAACAATAGGCAGAATACTGACCCCTACTCTAGGCACAGTTCTGTGTGGAGATCCCCCCACCTGGGCAACCTGTAGATAAAGATATATAGCACAAGCCCACTCCAAATGTTCAATAGTCTTACTTCTTCCTGTTAAGGTTTTACCCTCCCCAATGTACCTGGTGGAGTAGAGTTCTCCGACGATGCGTCGACCGATCCTTCTTGAGTGCCTCCCTTTCAGGCGGGATCCACAGATCGTCGAGAGGTGTCGGGGAACTTGGCATTCGGTGTCGGGGAATCGACGGCTATTCTTGAGTGCCCTTCCTTTAAGGCAGGAGTCACGGGTCGTCGAACGTCCGATGGTGAACAGGGTGAACTATGGCAGGGAAGTGGCAGCTTCGTTCCTAGCGGTGCTCGTCGACGACAGAGCGTTGGCGTCCTGCAAGGAAGAGGCGTGCGGGGCACCTCAGTGACAATAGTTCTGGACCGCAAAGAGATGATGAAGAACTGTGGCCCAGCAAGGGCGTCGAGTCGTTGGCGTCTCTGCAGTCTGTAGGTGGCGGGAAACCCACCGGTGGATGCTCCTCAGCGCGTCAACGGTCAGACCTTCTCCAGCAGGAGACAAGCGGGTGGCGATGCAGACGAGAGCGTCTGATGATCAATGGAAGCTCTTAGGCAAACGGGAGAACGGCGGCTCCGGTCGGCGACGGCGGTCGTCGACATTGACAGACAACAGTCTGGGTGCTTCTCCTTGGAGTTCCGCAGCAGTCCCCGTATCGGGTCGGCAGCCTGTCAAAGGTCTGTCTACCAGAGAGCTTTGGCAAAGATCAGCTGTGCACGATGGTCCCTCGTAGCTCGGGAAGAGGGCGCCTTACCAGGTCCTCTCTGGGTCAGCCCTTGGAGGCACAGCAGCTTTCAGATAGTGAAGGAGAGCAGCAGCAATTCTTCTCGTCCAGCAGGGCTTCAAGGTCAAGCATCAGTTAATCCAGTTACTCGTTGTTGTGGACTTCAGCTTCTGAACATGATTCCTAGCAGTGAGAGGTCCCCAGATATACTGTTGATCTCCCATTCATTCCGCTGGGTCACACTCAAGCATCCAATCACAACTACGGCATTCATGCAGGCAGGCAGCCAACCAGGCACACGAGGTATTCAGGCCATTCACTTCTCTCCAGACACTCACAACAAGTTATGTGTATTGGGACAAGTACCGAGCCATTCAACACTCCAAGCAGCATTCATACTGGTTTCGGGCAGGGTTGTCTCAGTCATTGTGTCAACCACCAGATACTAAACACCCACAACACAGCATGCATATTCGTCACACACTCTATTCACCCAGGTCCCACCCACAGGAGGTACCCACAACATACATCACCGGAAGGCTCCAGCTAGTCTGACTGGGCCTTCACAACAATACCATATATGGCACTTCCATCCAACAGCTAGTCAAGGGGAAGGGACCGAGTCAGGGCTTCCCAGGACTTTGGGAAAACAAGGTAATGGGTAATAGAAAGCAAGAGGCCACCCGGGCCATCTTGTTTTCCATCAGGGATCAACTGATCCCAATGGCAGGGCCGGGGTATCCCAAAATGGAGGATACTCCGCGCACCTGTCAAATTCAGCATGGAGCTGCCACCAGCCCATACCTTGCTCTGTGGACCACCCACAGGTGCCCAAAAACATACACTAGGGGCACAGGGTTGTACCCCCACCCATGTGTGCCATAAGGGTATCCCACGGGTCCGTTCACAAAACCAAAAGAAAGAGAGCTGCAATGCCAGGAGTCCCACATGAACTCCTGCACGGAAAACACGACAGAACACATGATGAAAAGCAGTAAAGGAAAAGGATACGGAGGCCCTGTCCCTCCGATGCATTTCCAGCATCACAGTAAGCAGACAGATGCATATAGCAAGGTATGACTTCAGAAAAAGTTGTGTCGCACCATGACCGTAAAAAATAGGCAGTGCATGTTTCAAAATGTACATGGAAATGAAATGCACTGCACCCGAGTTTGTCCCTTGCTGTATGTCCCTGTGAGCTGCTCCTTTCCATGTCTCGGAAGGCAGCATGGGTGATACAAGTGCCTCAATGGCCCATGGTGGACCGGAGGGTATGTGCCACTGCCCCTGCAGGTGCCCCAGACAACCTTACAATCAACTAGCCATCAGTCCACCAATACATCTGAGCTGTATTTTGTGCTTCAACACCAATATTCGTCCAAGCTCACCCTCAGTGCTGCTACTAAGCCTGCATGTGCAACTGGCCTGGTGGAAGCTTTGCTGTGTTGTGGCCCCCCTGTGCTGCTCACCTTGCTTGGAGTTCCTTGGAACACATCAGCAGTCCTAGGATGTATGTCTGCAATCCCTGTGCCTCTGCTTGCGCACACATGTGCATGTGGGCACCAACAAATGTGCCCAGAATCCAGACATCCAATGGGCCATGTCTGCTGGCAAAGGTGGTCTGGAGGCTCACCCCCCTGCAGAAAGGGCATGAAACACATGATTAATGCTTCATAGTCATCTGTGTGTGTCTCTTCAGGCATCTCATTACTGGACCATGTCAGAGACGTAGATCAGAAATCACACCATCAGTCCGTCTTTCACATCCAAAGTGTGGAGCACACTATCTACGGCATGAGTTGCAACAAGCACGTATACAGTAAAGATAAGAAACATACTACACAATGCATAGCAATGAATGTACACATTAATCATGAAACACCCCATCTAGCAAAAGCAGAACAGTGGTCAATAACAACGCAATCATCCCCACTAGGGGTGTTAACACAAGTTACACAGCACCAGACATGCCACAGATATGACAGTCCAAAGCCCTTGTGTAATAGGCTGTTACACCGAACCATCCTTGCGAGCCCATGGATTAGGGAGGCAGGAGTGGCTTATGTGAGTCAAGGACCCCAAGCAGCAAACACATACACAAGACAAGCCTGAAGGGCCCAGCTGGAACAGACAGTGGATGCTTTCAAAAGCCGCAAAGCACCGCACCGTCACATGAAAGCACAATAGACAAGCAATTTTAAACTATATTAACTAATTACACTAACTATGAAAAACGTACATTACCTAATTAAACTATCAAACAGAAACTTAACTAACTAAACTAAAAGAAAAATAAAAAATGGCCACATACGACCCGGGGGTGGGGGGAGGCACCCAGGAGGGGGAAGGTACAGGGTGCTGCTCAACACCCACATGTGATGATGCTGAGCCAAAAAAAAAACCTCCATGGGCTCAACGCCCGCACAGCCAGACCTATGTGGGAGATAGATGGTTGTCCGAGTCTGGCTCATCCTGGAAAGGAGGACATGGCACAGTAGCCTGGCCACGCCTAGCCGCAGTTTGCCCCTAGATGGCAGCAAGTCTGCCGGACGGGTGAGCCTGGTTCTGTGTGGCGATGTGACGTAGGTCTGCATGCAGAACCTCACGTGATACACGTGATTCCTCTTGTAAGGTAGCACGTGTAAGATGGAGTTCCTCCTGCAAGGCCTGGCTGGACAACCGCTGCACCTCTCGGCAAGCCTGTAGCTCAGCCGAGATGGTACGCTCAAGCTGTGCAAACCTCTCCTCTGCCCGCTCCCTCTGGGACATTATAAGGATACCCAGAGTGGATCTGAGGGAAGCATACTCCTCCCTCAGGGCATCCATGTGCGCCTCTGCGTGAGCAGCAATTGCTTGATGCATAGACGACATTTCAGCCTGGCGTGCCCTGTCTGAGGCCGCCATGCCCAGCCTGAGCGAGCGGGCGGTGGACCGTGCCGCCTGCTGCTGGAGAAGCACCTGCCTAGCAGGGGGGCGCACAGATCGGGCCACACGCTCCATGCTCTCAGCGATTTTCTCCATTGCTGCCCCCTGCCGTTCTGAATTGGCAGTCATGTCTTGCTCCCACTCAGTATACTGTGGTTGCTGGGCTTGACCCCTGCGGGACCCAAGGACCAGGTGTCCTCGCTGTGTTGGCACCGCCCGCGGCTGCACAACTACATGCCCCTGTCGACGTGATGTCCCAGGCACATCAGTGACTGGTGTGGAGGGTGACCCTGCGTCCCGGTCCACCACGGGCGGAGGAACCAAGATAGTCTGACCCTTCAGTGCAGGTGTCGCGGACAGAGGAGTGTCCACATCAGGATCACTCACCCCTGACACATGGACTTGATGCTCATCCAACTCGACATGGACGTCAGAGTTGACATCAGGGCTGGACTCATAGGCAGCCAGAGACAAGATGGACTGTTGCACTTGGGGGTTTTCGTGGCCTACCACCCCACGACCCCCACTTTTGCTGGGTTGATGTAGTGGTAACAACCCTGTGTCTGGCATGACAACACCATCCTCTGCCTCCATTGCGTCATCACCTGAAAAATAGAGAGAAAAAAGGTCACTACACATGTCAGAGGCGTACAACACACAAACACACTGACAGCAAACACATCAGGCAGACATGTGACACACAAAATAGAACCTGGCATGCATGCTGGGTCAACTTTGAATTGCTTCTGTGATCAGACCTGTTGAAAGGTGGCAGTTTGCATAGAAGTGGGTCTATGCAGTGCAGCAAATGTGAATGTCACTCACTACCTACATGTACAGTACAAGGACTCCATGGTGTGTGTCAGGAAATGTGAAGGCAGTTCAAGGTCAAATTCAGGCATCACCTGCACTGTGCATTCAATGGGTAGCATATCTACAAGCAAAGCACCCCTCCACCCGAGTGCAGAAGCAGGGATGCCTAGCATGGTATCAAAAGGCTGACCATAGACCTGTGTATTGACAGGCAGTGTTGACTGGCATCAACAGCTTAATGTGAATCAAGTGACAATACTGCAAATGATGATGGGACAGTAAGCAGGACACATGATGAAAACTCTGGAGGCCGCCCACGTGTGAAGAAGACACTACAACAGTCGGACAGAGTCATTGGCCATTAAACAGGCTGAGGCCTGTGACCCACACAGATTGTCAGACCCTAAACATGTGTGCAACGCAGTACTGAGCCACAGTTGACATGGGAAGGCTGATGAGATGCCATGCAATGTATGTCACCCAGGACTTGTATTACAGTGATCATCCAGTCAAGGACACATAGGGGACACATAGGGGCATGCGTGCAATGCACATGGAGCATGAATGGGCACTCATGTCCCTGCGGGGCATCTGACCTATGCACAGTACAAGTGAGATACCCTGCTTCAAGTACTAAGGCTGTACCACACAGCATATGTCTGGCAGATTGTACGCTGGAAGTTAGCATGTACACAGGACGCATGAACAGGAAAGTACACAATGCCAAGATTGAAGCAGACCAGTGCAAAGGTGGAACTGGGGTGCAGAGTGGCGGAGGAGGGGCAAGGGAGCATGCCTACTTGGAGTACCCGCATGCAGGCAGAGGACACATGCACGTCAATCATTCTATGACATTGTGCCTGGGCTGAGAGGAAGGTCACACCACGCCACATGCAGAAGGGCCAGTTTGCTGGAACATGGAGGGGTATACTGGTAACCAGCATGTGAGTAGAGTGCAATAGTGGTGATGTGGACAGTCCCCGTCTGCTCCACATGTCCACCATCCAGCAGAGCAGACATGCATCACGGAAGCATTGCATTACTTATACATCAGAACCATGTACACGTCACATGTAGTGGCAATCATGCACAACACATCCCACAAGTAAAACGCACACGTCCTCAACAAACACGCATCAACACTCACTGGACTGGGCATCAAAGTCCAGCATCTCTCCCACTCCTTCGACCGATTCAGGTGGTATGAACTGACATGTTCCGCAACATGCTTCCAGTGGGTGTCACGGTGGGTAGCCGTAGTCTCACTATTGGCACCCACTACCATGTCACAGCTGTGGCCCCGCACGTAGTCCACAAGGAAGTCCAGTTCCTGCTTGCAGAAAGGCTTCTTCCTCGATGTGCAGGAGGTCGTGGCTGTGTGTGGGGTCCCAGCCTGTGCTGCAGGTGCAACCTTCCTCCTCTTGGACTGTGGCGCAGACCCTGGCTGGCTAATGCCGCCCTGACCAGTATGGCCAGTGGGTTTGGTGGATTGAGCCAAGGGAGTGGCAGGTGGAGGGACGACCAAAGGCCTGACTTGTGTCAGTGGCAGCTGGGTGCCCTCTAATGGACCCTGCGCAGCAACATCCGCTGTGGCAGGGTCATTGACTGTAACGGTCCTGGTTGGCAGACTCACAACTGGGGTGTTGTTGGGTGCATCTGCCCCTGCACTTGCCAACACCCGGCTGTTCGGGGCAGCAGATGACATAACTGCCCCAGGGACACGTGTCTTGGTCAGAGCAGCCCTGCATGCCCCTACGGTTTCCCTCCTGGCCTGTTGTAAATCTTCCAAGGGCTCCTCAAGTGCCAACGCAGCCTGCGCTGGCAGACCCTGAGCCTGGTTGGCGGTGTCCACAGCTGTACCTGCAGCTACCACTACCCTTGGACCCGTGGCAGTCGATGGAACGGACTGCCGGGTCACACGGGCGCCAGTGCCAGATGCAGAAGCTGCATCTCCGGGAACCACAGGGGTGGTGGCATGACTGCACCGACACATGGCACAACATTGTGCTGAAGTGGCGCACCCCTGCCTCTTCCCCCTCTGTGGCTGCCCTGGACACCCTGGAGTCCCCCTACTCCCTGGTCACCATGGCCACGTCCCCGACCACGCCTGCCACGAGGACTTTGCCCAGCTGAGGCGCCCCTCACCTTTGCTGGCATCCCAACCATGGCACAGATGGAGTAGTGCAGGCGCAGATGGAGTAGTGCCAATGGGAGGTGTACAGCACAATTGACCTGGGCAATTGGGGTGAAGGGGGTGGGAAGCAAGATGTTAACAGCCCCCCTGCACCTGCAAGGATGTATGTGACCCCGGTGATGCAGTGACGGGTCACGCAATGCTCAGGCACCCCAAAACTGCAGTAAAACCGTGCATGCAACCCTGCAGCCTACGTGCGTGGAATCAACCTCCTGCAGTACGCGGTGGCACCCAGTAACATGAATAAGGCGTACACGTGGGACACGCAGGCTACTATGACCTTGAAAATGGGTGCGATACACAGGGGCACCCGCAGTGGGAAAAATAGCGTGTGCAACTCACCGTCTGACAAGCGCGATGCAGAAAAACACGCGTAGCCAATACCCCCGCCAAAAGGAGAGATACGTCCTTGATAGCTGTGAAGTTGTGATGGCGTGCGAAACAACAGGAAGCAGCAACACACGTCGGTCTCCACGAAAAGGCACGTACAGCGAACTGCTGCCCCTGCTCACCTTTAACCCGTGCTGAGGGAAATGCCTGCACGCGTCACGTCACTTACGCGTATGGGCCCTTTCCTCGGATTACACGCATTCACACGCGGACGTGCAGTTTTTCACGCGCGCTGAACCACTGTGCTAACGTCACGAGGGAAACAGCCGCGCACGCCCGCGTGCGTCACGTCACAGAGGCGCTTATGCTTGAAGGGCCTTTGGTCCAATTGAAAGCGCGTACGAGTGCTGACGCGCTTACGCGCTAGGGGCCTTTCCTCGAATCACACGCTGACGTGCACATTTTTCACGTGCCAAATCACTCCGTATCAAGCTGGCCACGCGTTCACACACGGAAGACCACGTGATTTGCCCAAAAGGCCGAATCACTTCCCCCCAGAGCCCCGAGCACGCTCCCACCTGCCATCTGCTGCTGCCTGACTGCCTGCTGCCCACGTGCCCTGCTATTTGATGCCTGCACATCAGCCAGGGGTGCAGTTGATGTGACCACCCCTGCTGGAACAGAAGACTCCTGACTGGGATACCATTGCTCCACAGCCCAGCCCCAGCACCTAGTTGCCCACCCACTCCTGCCTCTGGGGTTGCCATGTCGGGCAATACACCATCTGGCCCCACTGGCAACCCCCAGCCAGAGAGGCAGAGGGCCACCAGCTTCACTGCCACCAAAGTCCTGGGGCAGTATGATGCCCTCTTCGGAAGTTTGCGCGCCGACAAGGAAGGACGGACTCGGATCTGGACGGACATCATGACTGCCATCAACGCGGAGGGGGTGGAAGTCCGCAACTTCCAACATGTCAAGAAGCGCTGGGAGGACTTCAGGTCCAGGACCCTCAACAAGGCCCGGCGCCTCTTGAAGGCAGCGGATGCTAAGGGGTGTCGGGGCCACCTGTCGGAACATCAGATGAGGGTCCTGGAATGCATATGCCCAGCGCTCCACGTCCAGGTCCTTCAGAGGCAGACCCGTCTGGAGTCGAGCGGTAAGTGTACATGCATACTGATTGGAAGCTGGGCGTGTGGTGGTGTGCCAGTAGTGTGCAGGTTGTACATGTGTTTTTCTAGGGCCATGTATGGATGTGTATGTAAAGGGCTGTGAGGCAGACACATGAAAGTCCTTTCATGTGTGAGACACATGGCTGGTGTATGTGTGGGTAAGCATGCAAGCCAAATGCAGATGTGTGAGCACACATGTTTGGAATACTGTGTATGTCAGTTGGCATGGTTGTGGTGTCACACATGGATGTTGGTTCCAGCTTCATGTATGTCTATTTGACAAGGGTGCAACAGTGATGCAACATGGATGCATGTGACACTGTTATGTGGAAAACTGATTTGCAGATGTGACATGGATGCTGATCTCAACACTGCGACAGTTGGCGGAGGTGTACACATGCATGTAAGTGTGGTGGCATGTGTGCATGTGTAGGGCACTCCCTGTGTTTCATGTGATGTCTGGCTCACCTTTGGCTGCTCATGCTGTTGTATGTGTATGGATGGTGCTGGCTGTTGCAATATGGCTGTGGAATAGCTCATGTGTGTGAATCAAAATGACATGTGTGTTGGGGATTGTGATGCCATGTCTGAAGTTTGACAATGCCACTCATGTGGAACTGTCATGTGTGTATGAGTCCATTGTACAGTGCCCTGATGCCTGTGTTGTATTTCTCCCTGTCTGCAGCTTCAACTGATGAAGAGGGCGGAGAAGGTGCTGTGGAGCACAGCGGCAGGGATCGCACCGCCAGCCGGAGACGCAAGGCCCGGCTCCCCTCCCAGGTTGTCATCTCGTCCGGGAGTGAGGAGTTGGCAGCAGAAGGGGCAGTTGAGACCCCACAGGGCCCAACGGAGGAAGATGGCATGGAGTCATCCAGGTTGGTGGGGGGTTTAGTGGAGGAGGAGGCCATGCAAGGGACAGAGACGGGGTCTGGAGGTGGGGATTCCACTGGTGCTAGTGGTGCAGTGCAGGACCAGGGACAGGAGGCAGCACAGGCCGCCGCGGAGGTGTCTGTGTGCACTCCTGTCCCTGACCCTGTCACTGCATCATCTTGCACCAGCAGGGATGCCTACGTCCAGACCCATTCTCAGGGAGGGTATTGGCTTACACCAACTGGCCTTCCTCTCCCTGCGGATGTGGCTATCCGGCACCAGGTTGAGCCTGTCCTGGGTGGGGTGGCATTGCATCAACGTGCCATGCGAGGTGACCTGCAGTATTTTCATGAGGAGACTGCACGTCTTCTCGCATGGCTCGTTGACCACGGTGACCCACTGGGACAGCTCATCAGGGCCAGATTCCTCCGTTTCCTGGACCTTGTTCCGACCCCCTCCTCAACTGAACCCCCTATGCCCCAGTCGTCCTCCATGCCATCTTCCCACCCATGTATCACCTGGGTGCCCTCTGGAGCTGCCTCTGACCCTGCGGCCAGGCTGGTGGACAACAGATCCCTGCCACAGTCGGGAGTCGGACGTCCAGCAGGGGTGGCCACCTCCACAACTGCACCCCAGCTGGAGGAGGATGTGCAGGCAGCAGGAGCCAGGGCACAGGCAGCAGCATAGCAGCAGCAGCAACAAGGTGGGAGCCATGATGGCTCGGGGCCTTCATCATCGGAGGGGCAGGCATCGGCCAGAGGGCAGGAGGACCCTGGACGGGAAGTGTCTTCCGTGTGGCAGCGGTTGGGCCATGCGATAGATGCGGAGTGGCAGCGGGCGGAATAGGCACGGCTCACGATGGTCAGGGCAGAGAACTCCATGCGTAGGGCCCTGAGGCGGGCCCAGTGCCTCGAGGCCATTCGCAGGGACATGGAGTTCCAGATGTCATCGTCCCTGCGAACCCTCGGGGTCATGGAAGAGGACCGCCTCCGGGACATCGAGCAGAAGATCAATGATGCCCTGGCCCGGGACATCAACATGTGAGTAGTTGGACCTGCCTGCTGCCCTTGTAAATAGTTGGATAGTATTAGGTTTCCTTTGTTTTTTTTTTATTTTGGACCTTTAGGACAATGGACCACATTTTTGTATATAGTTTTTTTATTAGGTAGGAGTTTTTGATAGCTTTCATTTCTTCAGTTGGGATCATGGACCCTGGATTGTTCATCTGTATATAGTTCACTGTTGGATTCTACTTTTTTCTTTGGATTTCCCCATGGAGCAATGGTTTTCACTTTTGTTTTGCCCTTGGATTTCATTTTTGGAACTGTGACTTTGGACACCTTTCCTTTGGATTATGATTTGTTGTTTTTCATTATTTTACAGACATGCAGCTTTTCTTTTTTAATTTCCATTGTCGTTTGTTTTGATTTTAATTCCATTCGTGTTGCTTTTAATACATTTTTTTCATCCAACTTCAATGTGTGGTATCATCTCATTGGTTTCATCCATGTCATGATATGGGTTTTGACATTCACTTGCACCCATTGTGTGTATGTGACAGACATGTGTTCATTTAGATACTTGCCATTGGGGTTGTATCATGTAATTGGCATTTCTAAGTGGGTGGATGCAATACGTGGGTGGGTGTTTGGCATGGCCAGGGATCTAGATTGTGATGACGTGTTGGCTGGGGGACTTGTGTCGGGGCCTGCTGGCAGGTGCCCCGCACTGCTGGGGGGTGGGGGTTCAAGGGGACATGAGTGGGACATAAGTGGGGGCCTGCTGGCAGGTGCCCTGCACTGCTGGGGGGTAGGGGTGCAAGGGGACATGAGTGGGACATGAGTGGGGGCCTGCTGGCAGGTGCCCCACACTGCTGGGGGGTGGGGGTGCAAGGGGACATGAGTGGGGGCCTGCTGGCAGGTGCCCCACACTTTTCGGGGGTAGGGGTGCAAGGGGACATGAGTGGGGCCTGCTGGCAGGTGCCCCGCACTGCTGGGGGGTAGGGGTGCAAGGGGACATGAGTGGGACATGAGTGGGGGCCTGCTGGCAGGTGCTCTGCACTGCTGGGGGGTGGGGGTGCAAGGGGACATGAGGTGGTGATCAGTAGTGCAAGGAGACATGTGGCTTTGCTGGGGGGCATGCCCATGTTGGGTGGGCTGCCTGCGGGACATGACCACGGGTGCAGGGTAATCCCCTGTGGTGTGGGCTGCCTGCAGGGGCCGTGGAGGGTGTACAGGGAACACCTTGGAGGACCCACACTACCAAATCACGTGTAGGACTCCCCGGCACCCCCGAAATACACGTACCCTGCTGAAATCGCGTGTGAAACTTCCCGCGCACCCCTGAAATACACGTACCCTGCTGAAATCGCGTGTGAAACTTCCCGCGCACCCCTGAAATACACGTACCCTGCTGAAATCGCGTGTGAAACTTCCCACGCACCCCTGTAATACACGTACCCTGCTGAAATCGCATGTGAAACTTCCCACGCACACCTGAAATACACGTACCCTGCTGGAATCGCATGTGAAACTTCCCACGCACCCCTGAAATACACATACCATGCTGAAATCGCGTGTGAAACTTCCCGCGCACCCCTGAAATACACGTACCCTGCTGAAATTGTGTGTGAAACTTCCTGCGCACCCCTGTAATACACGTACCCTGCTGAAATCGCGTGTGAAACTTCCCGCGAACCCCAGTAATACATGTACCCCGCTTGCCGTGCTGGTACAGGGTTAGCGCAGCCCTTTGCGCTGGATTGGGGATTTTGATGGCTTTTCCCTGCGCGAGGGGCGATCTTGGGGGCGTAACTGGTGCTGCTGCAGGGTCGCTGCGCCACTGTGCGCCACGGCTGGTTTGGTAGCTGAAATCCATGAATACGCTGTGCGCGGAAATGGATTTTAGTGCACGCGGCTGGCGCAGAGATTCGCACGCGCACACTGTGCGCCAGCTGCGTGCGCAACTTGTGCGCTAAATTCTATGAATTACCCCCTTAATTTGTTTCAGCTGGACAATTTTTTTTTTGACAATCTGGTGTGTCAACATGTTCGGTCATGAGAAAAGGTGAAATAAACTAATGCTTAGACAGCACAATAACATGACAATTAAATATCACAAAATTCAATATAAACGCGCAGGTTTAAAGTATGCCTTTAAATGGAATGTATGAGTTATAGGGCAACAGTTACCATGCTATATTTAGGGTGAAAATATGATTCAATTACGTTCAGAAAATTCAATGGCTTTTAACATTTGACTCATTTGACACACCTGTATGAAATTATCCAAAGATGTTTTCTGCCCCATGGGCAAACACAATGAAAGTTTAGTGCAAGTTTGTCTAACAGATTAAATGTTACAAAACAGGACATCAACAATTTGTTTTGTATGTTCCAATTACAAACTTCAGTAGGACCTTTTGGTTTCTGTAGCTGGTTCAGGGATCCATTGGGTAGGATACCTTTTCATATTGGTCCGTGTGCTCGGGAACTATTCCACAGAAAAATCTACCTGCTATACTAGTGCTGTTATGGATGATGTCAGCATTGATTCCAATGGTATGCTCTTGCTTCCATTCATGTCATTGATGAGGTTATAAGGGATGTCATATGAGATGTCATCAGTGTGCTCACTAGTAAAGGTGGTTTAGCTTTCTTCATCAGTTGAATTTCAGTGGCTTTGTTCTGTTAAATTGGCACTTTAACGTCACTTCAACTATGTACGGAACACACACATTCATACAAACACACACACACACATACTATAAATATATTCAGAAAAAAATATGTTTCCCAAAATTCTATTGCTCTTTTTCCCAAATTCCCCTTAACAAATTGTCCCTTCAAATGATTAGAGAGTGGAGGATGCAACACAAGCTGCCGCCACTAAGAAACCTAAAAATAAGAAAGACCTGCACAAGAACTTGGGCAGGGGCTCCACAAAATGCCTCCACAATTTAACATTCCTGTGCCTTCCCTTTGAGCCTCATTGTGTGAGGACCCACAAATCACAACCTCAGTAACTATCCATGGTCAGGCCTCAGCCTGTTCCAAATGTTACATTTTCAACAATTACTCCTGCTATCTTGACCACACCTCCAAGTGAATCCTGATGTGACAATGACCAGTCCGAGGGCAAAAACATCCAACATGAGAGTGGTGGTGCTCCTGGCTCATTCGGTGAGAGCGGGGCAGATCAGATGCAGTGCAGCTCCATCCCTCCTTGTCCTCTGGTAGAGGGTTTGCTGCCTTTGCAAGTAGAGACTCCTTTGTGCACGACAGTGGTTGAGGCGTTCCTAAGCCATTTGAGAGTGTGTAAAGAATGGCAACCTGTCTACCAGCATGTGGGTGTTAGGAATTTGCCCCAGTTCACTACCATGGGAGAGCACCATGCCCAACTGTTAAGCAAGGGCCATGCAGACGCTCAGACCCATCAACATATGGAAGCCAGGAGTTTCTCCCAACTTTCAACTATGGAGGATCGCTGTGTGCAACGTCCAAATAGGGATCTTCCAGTGGCCCTAATCACTCCTGAGGTGGAATCCCCGAATATGCAATTACTTCTCTCCTGGGACTTGAAAGACTGTATTCAAATAATACTGAAGAGGTTGGCAGTATTGAATCTGCTAACTAAAGTCCCCCTTTTATTGCACCTTCCTTATCTCAGCAGACATCATGCAGGTTCTGGAATAATCTAACTCTGGTCAAGGTCATCCTTAATTTTGCCTCCTGCCTAGTACTGGATCAGGTCTTGTATTCTGTGACCCAATTACGTGAATGGGGTTTCTCAATTGCTCCTTATCCCGCTAATCAACCTACGACTACCTTGCCCATTCCTGAAGACAGGCATCTCAGTAATGGTTCTGTTCAGCCAGCAACTATGTCACAATGTCCTCCCATTTTATCTATACTATGGTCAAGGGGCAACTCTACTAGAAGACAAGCTATAGGCGATTTAAGGGGATATTCAAATTTACAGGATAGTATGAACTGGAATTGGGTAGCGGTTTGCTTGAATGGGTGTCATCGCTAGTAATCCAAGCAGAGCCATTCATTTGTTTATCATGGAATTAAAAGGGTTATGCAAACCTATTTTCATCTCAGGTCTTGCCTATATTTGACCTTAATATGTTTTGTGTCCAGAAGTACTGGCTCCAGGAGCCCCCAATTGTGGTTGGATACAATTGTTTGTTGAATCCAGCATACAAGGGTGAGAAAGGGAGACCGGCTTCTGGGCTTTTGTTTGGTATTCGGAATGACATTAGAGTAATGGTTAACCCTTACGCACTTTAAGTCAAGCAGTGAAGTTAACCAGAGATAGGGAGACATACACAGAGATGTCTTCAAATTTGATAGTCAACCTCTACTGGAACCCCACCATGATTAGTCAAGTTGTTTTATTTGACGCAATTGAAGACTTGATTTATAATTGGCAAACTGAAGAACTCTATTTCGATTTTGCTGGGCAGTGATCTTGACTACTTCTGTTTGGAGTCTGCTGGTCTATGTGCATCAGGCCATGGTCTGATGGCAAGGAGGCATGGAAGTGCTTGGATGGAGCTTATGAATGCCTGGGATATGAACATGGCGAATGAACATGGTGAATGGTATGTTGTTGGGGGACATTCCTTCTAATCTGACATGGCATTGAGGTAACTCAAGTAGTATTCTACACTACTTCTTTGTCTTGGGAGAAATCCTGCAGAATGGCAATTATTTGACAGTTAAGCAAACTGAAACTAGCGACCTTTACCCCTTGTCTCTAGAGTGGAAGCTGCTCAAGTTCGAAGAGGGTACACTTATTTATGAGAAGCACTTAGAGATTTCCTCTGGAAAATATAGAGTGAAAGTGGTGAGTATGGAGAAGATTTATGCGGCCCTTCTCCATCTTTTTTTCACCAGTTAAATTTCAGATGGCTATGTAAATGGTCCCATATAGAGATATCTTGAACCAGTATACGCAATTATGCCCTCCACCAAATATCAAGTTAAAGCATTAAGGAATAACATCTATTTTCTACATCTATGTGCACCCTCGGATGCTGTCCAACACAGGGACCTGAAGCTAAAATATAGACATTGACTCTGGCTTTATAGATATAACATTTTGATAAATGATGCAACTGTGATGCTACAGTCGTTAAACTCTAGGGATGCTACCTCTTTTTGGCGAATGATTAATAATCTTGGGCTTTCACAATTGTGTGCTCTGATCAATCCTATTGTGGGAAAAAGAGGGGATGAGGGGGGATTTGAGGAGAGGAATCACTATTCGGCTTTTCCGGCACCACCGGGTCTGTGGTGCTTGGATTGCCCATAGGAGTTTATTGTCTCAATAATTATTCAACGAGGTCCAGAGCACAGGCACCAGGTGGTCTGCCCAATGTGGTGATAAAACTTGACCCCCATTTGTTGGTGTATATTCTGGCCACCATTATCAAACACGTTACTTCCACAGACAGTATGCCAAAATCATGGGCTAACTCCATCATTTTCCCGATTTACAAAAAAGGCCAAACATCGCTCCCCTCTAACTATAGGCCTATTGCGCTTTTAGACGTCCCTGCAAAAATGTATGCCAGCATCATTTTGAGGGAGCTGACTGATTGGGCCTCCGGTACAGGTAGACTAGAGTCACTGCAGATGGGTTTTATGAAGGGGACAGGTAATAATGCCAACATTTTAATCCCGGGGCTTACTAAAAAAGGAAGTCATGGTGAAGTCAAAATCACTGTACATGGTGTTCATTGACTTCTCTATGGTATTCAACAGCATAGACAGGGTTTGCTTATGGTCCAAACTTAGAGACTGGGGATGCACAGAACACCTACTTGGGATCCTGGCAGCCTTACACTCAAACACTTCCATCAGAGTTTGTCTCAATGCTCAGGGCAACCTTTCTGCTTCAATTACCACTATGCTTGGAATCAAGCAGGGTTGTGTCCTGCCCCCCTACTTGTTAGCCTCTTTCTGTCGGACCTTGCTGAGATTTTCAAGAACATTCATAGCTTTTCCCCACATTTGGCTAACCTCAGCCTGGATTATTTGTTGTATGTTGACAACCTTGTCTTGTTCGATTACACCCCGATAGGCAGCCTAGGCAGAATTTAACAATTTGAGCATTTACACCAATACATCTCAGATATTATCATTCAGACCACGGATGAAATTAAAGTATAAGATATTCAATTGGAATGTGAGTGGTCTATCACTGGAAAGAGTGTCACAATTTTGCTATTTGGACTTTAGATTGTTTGAGCTACATAACAGAACTGAGTCCCAATCGTATTACTGCTCCAAAATCCTAATGCTTGCCACGCAAGCCTGTGCTGTTAATCGTACATTTTGTCATTTCTCCTTCATTCTATGCTGAAGTTTCACAAGATGAAGGTTACGTCTACTATTTAGTATAGGGGTACAAACCTGGGTCTCCCTTTCTATCTGGACTGTGATGCCTTAGAGGGACTTTTCTGGAGGAAAGTTTTGCAATTACCTAACAGTCTCCCATCAGCTTGTATCTGCTACGAGTTGGGTCTATCCTCCATTCAATTCTACCTAAATTGGAAGACTATTTCCTTATTGAGGAGCATTGTCTGTGCTAAGGTGGGCTTGATTTGATAGCTATCACAGAAGCTACTCCACAAGAAGTCCTGGGTTGCCCTAAATAACTGGGAGTCTGAGTGCTATAACATCTGCAAGAGGTATGGTATCCCCAGAGACATAGCTATGTATCATCTGACAGTCCTAAAAAAGAAATTAAAGGAATGGGACTGGATAGACAAAAAGAGAAGATTGAGATCATACCACCTATATGCAGACTTGTCAATTGACATTAGAGCAGTCAGAACTTGTTGGCAATGTCTGAATAAGTCACCTAGTAGATCTTGGTGTACTAGGGTGAAGGTTGCGCATAAACCTGGTCCAGACCAATGACATTATGGGTGCCAGAACCAAAGTTCCTAGTACTTGAGGCTATGCCAATTCTGTTCCTCCCCAGATGAGGTGGAAACCCTGCAACATGTTCTACTGCATTGTAGGGCTCTGGAGGGGAGGGGCATGTTTAACTTTGGACATCTCCTTCAAAATTATTATCAGGTTCTGATTGAGCGAGTGTGGCCACTTATTATGAATTTGTATGGTTGTAACAATTGGATGACTGCCGCAACTCACATTTGAAAAGAAGTTTTAATACCTACAACATGACATTTTGAATTTTGAAACTATTGCGTCATGACTAAATATTGTATGTTCAAGTTCTTCTTTTATTAACATTTATTCTGACTTGCATTTTAACTTCAAATTTTTAACTGCAAACTTGAATTGTTAATTTTTTTTGTACTGTAATATTTCTGTAAATTTGTTAAAGGTTACTTGTTAACCAAACAACAATAAAATAAAACAAAAATAAAAAATGGTTCCTTGCCAGTGCAAACTGGACATTTTTGGAAAAATGTGTGAAAAGATGGAAAAAAATGCCTTTTCTTCAGACTCCCATTCATTTTCCCCATAGAGAAAAAGTACTTCCATGGAACAGAGGTGGCTCAAAAAACAGCTGAACAAGTTTGCACAAAATGAGAAACAAGTTGAGCACAAAGCATTCAAGATGTGCATTTTGATGGTTTGGTGTAAATCCCTTACATTAATTTAAAACATATTCAAATGCGCCAACCAGCTGTAGTCTTGTTTTGGTGAGTGAATTATGAAATGAGGTGCTAACAAAGGTTCAGTTACCAAATATTCTAACACATTTTTGACAAGAGTTCAATTTCTGAAATAGTAACACTGTATTTTATTTTTTGCAAATAGTGTTCCTTCACACGTTTTCACTTTGCAGAGAGATTCTTCCCCATGATGAAAACATAGTTCAATCAAATGTTCATTGTTGAAATGTTTACACTTTCTTCATTCAAATGATCATTGCTCTGATTTTTACACTCTCAACATGTGTTTCCCCATTTCTGTTTTCAATGGTTCATCAGGAGATAATTATTTGTAAAATTGTTCTAAAGAAGAAATATATAAATATAGAATGAATCTATCACAGTGATTCTTTATTATAACTTGATGATCAGGTTGTGTTAAATGACATTCACTTGAAAGCATATCTCAACCTTTTTTTCACCTAGACCTAGAAAATCATACATTGAAGTTAGACAACATCATTGACATTTGTGATGTCATCTTTGATGTCATGGGTTTTTGTCTTAGCAGTGCACGGTGGTGGCGCAAGTTATGGTTGCTTAGCTTACCATAACTGGCAAATTTCTGAGGTTTTTCGGTTTTACCTGTAACCATAACGTTCCTGTAACAATGTTATTCCATTGAATTTCATAGGTTTTTTCTAGTGCAATATAACCATAACGTTCCTTTAACAAAGTCTTTCAATGAATTTCACAGGTTTTTATTAGTGCAACTTAACCATAAAGTCCCTTTAACAATGTTTTTTAATTGAATTGTGTAGGTTTTTGTTGGTGCACCTTAACCATAACGTCCCTTTAACACAGTTTTTATTGAATTTCCTGTTTTTATTATTGCAAATCAATCATAATGTCCCTTTAACAAAGCTTTTCAATGAATTTCCTATGTTTTTATTAGTACAACTTAACCATAAAGTCCCTTTAACAACATTCTTTCATTGAATTGTATAGGTTTTTATTGGTGCAACTTAACCATAACGTCCCTTTCACAAAGTGTTTTCATTGAATTTCATATGTTTTTATTGGTGCAATTTAACCATAAGGTCTCTTTAACAAAGTTTTTTTTCCAGAGAATTCCATGGGTTTTTACCGGTGAATGCTATTTTCCTACAACTTACTAATATCATACTTACCCCAATATAGCAACGTTTGCGTCCATTTTACAATGTTTCACCTTAAAACTCTGCCATTTCCCACCTTCTAGCATGATTTTTAACACTTCTATGCTTTTTCCACTATTATTTCTTCTGTCGACGTCCGCGAACGTCTGACGTCACTGTGGACCTTCCGGTCAGTGCCATATGACGATACATAGACTCAATACGTTTTTTCAACATTTCCATTAGCATTTTGTGTTATGCTAATGGGAATAATGCTGTGTTCAACCCCTGTTCCAGCGACTGGAATGGGGGATTAAGGCCTGGTAGCCCAAGTTATAGGCCAAAGTGAATTGTGTCTGTGTGTGCCGTAATGCCTGCAGGCTTCAGTGTGTTATAAATAAATAAACAACGAGGGCTCCAGACCATTATCCTCCATTGCAGCCCCTGCAATGGTGGATAAAGGCCATTAGCACCCCTTGTTCCCAAAGCATTCAGTCTATGGAAAAAAAAATGTGGGACACCCCTTATAACTTCCCCCCCTTGACAAAACCTCACCAAACCTGCCAAGAAAAAATCAGAGTGGGCCATATACTTTTTTTGCAAAGTTTGGTGAGGATTTGTAATATATATATAAACACAATGTACAAAATTAATTTACTAGATAACCCTACAACCCCCATGCCCTGTAGAAAGAACACAGACGATGCAAAGCTAGCCAATGCAGCACTGTGGATAATGTGGCAGGTGAGAACAGGTATTGCAAATACCACAATGTTCAAAGGATATGTTTTTGAGGTTGTAAAGAGGGATTAAATTGACCTAGGCAGTCTCTAGGGCTCAAAGATGGACCACATGGACAGATATCAGTCAATAATACCATTGTACACGTCTCGGCTGTTCGAAGGCAGTGAACCTGGATTCTCAGTGCCTTTAAATGGTTCATGTCATTTCAAGGATGTGGCGGTCATGGTGGTCCAGTGGCAAGCCAGTGTCGAATTGTGGTCAAACAGAAGGTAGCTGCCGTCTCAAAGCACCTACTTGAGTTGTGCCTATCGGGTGGTCATCAGGATGCACTGGCCATTCGGTTTGATGTTGAGGCTCGGAGATCACTGGTCAGGGTAACACCAGGGTTGGTTCGATCGACTTTCAGGAGCAGCAATGAAAAAGCAGGTGGTTTGAATGCTACTCTGAGCAATGCAAGGCAGCAGAGCCTTTGGTTTGAGCAGATGAAATGACGCACTACTTCACTGGCATGATGCAGCAGCGAACAGAGTTGAACAGGTAAGTGTTGGTTCGGGGAATGTTGAACACCAAACACAGCTCCAGGGGGTCCTGCTGGTTTGCTCAGTGTCAAAAAGACTTGAATCTGGTTTGCCATGGGTCAATGTTGAAAACACAAGGATCACAGATGTTCTGGATTTCAGGAGCTGTGGGTCCCACTCCAGGGTCTAAAAGGGCAAGATGACTCCTTTGCTGAGGCTTTCAAACATGAGGGAGTCTGGCACATACCTTCAGGGGTTCTGCAGTGTTACAGTATCCTGGGCAACAGTGTGGTTCACAGAGAGGCAGGTCTTGGTCAAGTAATATAGTTGACCGCCAATGGTCCCTGGCGATGGTTAATGGGCAGAACAGACCTTGCTGCTGCTTTGGGACACTTGCCCTCACCTCACAACTGAATTACTTTAGAAATAATTGATCTCCCAGCTGGGTCCAACAAAATCATCATTCAAAGGTAGATGTCCACAGTGATTTGACTAAACCTACCCTGCTTCTGGGATTCAAACCATGTTCTTGAAAGAAATGGGCTTTGCCCTACTGAAATCACAACCAAAGTGCTTTGTGCACGAGTAAGTATGTGACAGGAAAGAGAACAGAGGTATTGAGAAACATGATGGTGAAACCCTCTATCTACTGTACAGAGCTCTCCCTTTCCACACTATCCCCTCCCCTTCCCTTTTCAATAGGATCAAAGGGCTTTAGATATGCAGCAACCTCCTATGGTCAAGCCTTTAATGAATGGATGTGTGATTTCTGTTCCAAGGTCAGCTTCCTTTGGAGTGGCTATGCTGCGACAAATGGGACACAGAGAAACAATCCCCCTGGGCTACATTCCTGCTATTCGGGCAATGTCCAGTCTGTCTAGGCGTAATACACACTTCCACAGCTGAACTGGATTTACAGGCTTCATGCATGCGTGATATCTATTTGATGGGTCTTGGACCACATTCTTATAGTTATGTAGTTTTTGGAGCAGGGGTCCATGCCTTAAATGCCACCCCTGTGATGCAGAGACTTGGCGGTCACTGCAGCTGTCAAGAAGGTACCTGTGACATCTGAACCTGCTCTGTGCCACTAGTAGATCAGGTGCTGCACATCAGGGTACTGATGCAGCAGGGCAGACGTACACACTATGCTTTTGTTCATAAAAGGGGAATCTGATCAGCAGCTAACGCTTTCAGTGATGGAATTACACACATCATTTTATAAATTAAAATAAATAGGCCAGGGCTTCAACACCCTTGCCAGATGGAAAATCCTAACAGTGAGCGATTCCTCTGAAGTGTGCCTGAAGTACACCTTTAATGAGTCTAACAATTATTGTATATAATTCCAAAAAGACAAATTATTTGTCATTCCTATTCTTTCTTATTTAAGGTCACTGCTGAAAGTGTTACACTTGTGGAACCCCCTGTTTTATAATAGGCCTGAACAAGAAAGTCAGCCACTCCATAAACAAAGAGCCACATGGCGCTGGCAACATTTAAAAAAAAAAAGAATGTTTTAATTATTTTTGGGGGGTAGCAAGGGAGACCACAGGGGTTGCAAGGGAGACCTCAGGGGTTGCACTTGCGGCCCCTAGTGACCCCCAAATGATGTCACTGAAAACACTTTCGATGATAGTGATTTAAGGGGATCTGATTTATTGTAATAGAACCCTTAACGTTCCATGGGTGTGGGAAGTGATGACCAGTTTAACTCAGGCCCTGCGCCCCCATTGAAAGGCCTATCTATCGGAAGAAACCCTCATACAGACCTACATGCTTGAACAAGGGTTTCTTCCTCTTAATAATATATGCATCATACATGTTAACGAATAATTCTATTGCTTTAAGTGGTGATATGCCTTCATGCAAATATTCTCGTTAGGATCTATGGAGCCAGTGTACAACTGCACTCGCTCTTTGAAACCGAATGAATACTGTGAAGTAAATTGTATTGCAGTACTAGTGTTGAGGAAAACAGGTCCACAACTAAGTGTCTGATTCACAGAAGCGTTTTATAATGGCACAATCCCATTGAAAAACACGTTGTAAATAAGGCACTAAGAGTTTTCAACATTTGTTAAAATAAGGGATTTTCAAAATGTATCAGTTTAACTCTTGCGAACCTTAAAACATTTGATAGATCTAATTGGATATCGTACATGAACGTATCCTCCCGCTACTGATAAATATAAAAAATGCACAGAAGTGCTTATAAGGACTCAATATTTGGATCATATCTGAAGGCAGTAAAAATATTGGCAGCTCCCTGAAGCATTACTTTTCTTCTTAAATGAATTATTGCTATGTTCTATTGCGCCACTTTCAGATTAGGAAAAACACGTGTTATCGTGCTGTGAATTGCATTTTTACCTCGAGTTTTTGGATAGAGGTACACATTTCCGGAAATCAAATGCAGGTTAATAATGAGGTTTTCACTGGGTTTCTTTAAAATACTTCCTCCCACTGAGGAGAAGGATTCTCCAGAAAGCCATCTGTTTTCAAAGCAACCGGAAGAAAGCTGCAGTTCCTGTAAGCGTGCTTTCTGCTTCGCCACAAGGTTGCACTTTCTTCTCACTTCAAACGTGATTCCAGAATGACGTCTATTGAGCAGATGCAAAGCTAGGGAATCTAAAGTGAGCACACCCTTCTACTTGAATTAATTAACCCCAGACATGTCTTTAAAGTCCTCATGTAAACAACGCCAGTGGGCCCCGTTGGTTCCTTTAGCTGCCCATGTCCCCTTCTAGCGTGGTCTCGGACGTTTCCCCAATACTAATAGACCTATTCTAAAGTGCAAGAATTGTTAAACATGTTTATTCGGCCGGAGAACTTCAATGGGACGTATTTAAAAGCACGATAATACAAGCATCATTGAGTTTTGTTATGCAATATGTAAACCTTATTGTATTTCAATTACTCCCTTTTTGATCCACACACCCAAATTGACATTGAGTAAAAACAAGTTTCAGAATATTTCAACAGCCATTTATCTAGGCTGTACATTCAGTGTACCAGATAGATTGGCTGATCCGTTTTTTGCAACAGTGCTGTGCAACTGGGCACCCACATTTGCATTCACTCAATGATGCAAAATTCCATTTTAGCATAGGTAAGTCTGTGCAAATGTATTGTTTAACTGGTTAATGCTACAAATGTCACGGCAGCCTTCCGAAGATAGCATAGTAAGCCTACCGGCTATTTGCACCTCATCTGCTGGCTATCCGTTGCTCAACCCAGCACTAACCGAATGCTGGCACTGTGCACGTGAAAATCACCCCGCATCTGCAAAAAATTCATTTTGAAACGATTGAGGTCTTGTTGCCGTGGAGACGTGATACAAACATGTTTGTTTGTACTATTACAAAGATGTCCGCCGCATGATCCAAATCAGCTTCGCTGATTGGGTGCCTTACCCCATTTGAACCAATTAGGAGCACCGGCAGGCGAAAGCCAGCCCTCCCATCTAAGGTCTGACATCGAATGGTCATTTCTGAGCCTGTCGGAGCGTGGAGGGGCCCAGACCCCCTATAAGCCCCACCATCGCTCTTTACGCCAAGAAGACTCCTTTTCTCATAGTCCTTCTCCTGCCCTACAGCCTAAGTCAACTGCATGTCAATCAAGTACCTACTTCACCACACGTTCAGCCCGCTGATGATGCAGCGCTGTGAGGGCCAGATAACTAGGCCATCACCACTTCCGACAGCGTTACGCTATCTACAGGTGGCAGTGTAGCCCTCGTTGCCAAGGAGTCCATCTCCATCAGAAAGGTTGAAAAGTCTGCCTTAAGTAACTACAACGCCCTAGTCCTCAAACTCAACACCTCCCACAACTGCACTATTGCACTCCACATAGTGTACCGCTGCCCCCGGGCCCCTAGAAGACTTCCATGCGACCATCACTCACCTCCTCTCTCACAATATCAAGACTTCCACTAAGATCCTCTGGAAACTTTAGGATTTAAACACTCCATCTCGGAACCCACACACAGCAAAGGCTGGACCCTAGACCTGCTAGCTCACCACAACTGCCCACCGGTCATGGCTGCTAATACTCCCCTCCCTTGGACTGACCACCACCTTATCCAGTTCATTCTCTCCCTACCCCAAACATCAGAAACAGCCCTCCATGTCTCTCCCCCATCCTTTTCCAGAAGTGCACCCCTTCTCACTAAAGAAGGACTTGTCCCAGCCCTGAGTGCCCCATTTTTCAATGACCCGAACACACTGTCCCTCATTTTCAACTCTACTTTAACTAATGCAATGGAGGCCAGACACTCCAACACATTGTTCTCCCCTGAACATTTATAGCTACACTCCAAGAAACGGGCAGCCCTATCCACTTGGCAATCCAATCACATGGAGTCAGCCAAACCAGTGTTTAATCAACTCTCTAAGGAATACAAAAAAGCTATCATCCAGGCAAAAGCCAACTCTCTCAATACAAGAATTGCCAATGCCAACTCCGACACCAAAGACATATTCGCCATCTTCAGGGAACTGTAAACCCCTGCCCCCCCCTCCACAAGCCATTTCCAGAGACAGACATACAAACAGCCATGCTGAATAAGCTTGACACCCTCCACAACAGAATTCTTGACCACCAGAACCCCCCCTTAACCTTCCCAAACTGCCCACATACCTACTCCTAACCATGGGTCCCCCTCACGCCACTCTTCTCATTCAAGGACATCAACTAAATGGAAGTCATCTCGCTCATGAAGAATATCAAACCTTCAATGTGCAAAGGGGATATCTGTCCTGCTACCCTCATCAAAGAATGTGCTGACACGGTTGCACCCTTCCTCACTGCGTTCATTAATGCCTCCTTTGTCTCAGGATCTATCCCACCATGTCTTAAGGAAGCGTGGATCCGTCCCCTCCTAAAAAATGTCACTCAATGGGAACAACCCCAGTAACTACAGACCCATAACCACTGTCTCATTCCTACTAAAAACCTTGGACAAAGCAGCCTACTTACAAGTACAACACTTCTTGGAATCAAACAACATCCTAGGCTCCCAACAATCTGGCTTCCGCCCTGGTCACTGAACCTAAACAGCCCTGCTTGACCTTAAGAACCAAACTGATGACATCCAGAGACACAGGCAAACCCACCCTACTCCTCCTCCTAGATCCACAAGCTACTATGTCAACACCTCTCCTCCTCAGCACACTTCTCCACCACTGCCATCACCTCAATCTCTTCCTTCCTCCAAGGAAGAGCTATGCGAGTCTTCTCCGACCAAGCGCCTGCAAAACCATCCATCGTCCAATGCGGAGTACCACAAGGCTCCTGCATTTCCCCTACACTATATAACATTCTCACTAGACCTCTCTTCAACACTCTTGACTCGCTTGGCACCATGTACACCATCATGTACACCAACTATGTCAACAATACTCAAATCCTCCTCGCTCTGTCCGGTGACTATGAGAAGGATGCCAAGACCCTTAATGTCATCTATGCTACAATCCACGCCTGGATTGCTGAAAATTGACTTTGCTTAAATGGTGAATTCTTCTGCTAGGATCCACCGACACTCTGAAAAAACTCGACATACCATGTTCCTCCTTTAATATTGACAACACAGCTATCCCAGTTTCCCAGGCAGTAAAAACACTTGGAGTCTGCCTAGACGCCAACCTATCCATGTCTAGACAAGTTAACACCATTGACTCATCTGCAGCCTACTACACTTTACCTTACTTTACTTTAATAAACTTGTAATGCGCTGAAATGGACACGGAGGCATGCTGGCACAGACGTAAACAAAGAGACAGACAAAGCACATATGCAGAGGTCAGGCCTGAAGGGGAAGGTAATACGAACGGTGGGAGTTTAGTCAAATAGCCAGGTATTTAGCTTTTTCTCGAGGTTCGATTCAAGCCTTAGATCCAGAGCCAGACCGTTCCAGCAAGTCGGTGCTGCTGTTGCAAAAGCATTTTTTGATTTGCTTCTGGGGATAACTAGCATTTTCATTTAATTTGATCTAAGGGTTTGTGAGGTGGACTTAATCATAATGAGTTCTGTAAGGTACCGGGGCATGGATCCTGATAAGCTCTTAAAGGTGATCAAAAGAAGGCGATATTTAATCCAAGCCTCCACGTGTAGCCAGTGCAGGGTTCTTCTGGCTGATGTGACATGGTCAGGTTTTTCTAGACCTGTACCCTCACAGCCTCATTTTGACACTAAACTTCTAAACACGGCTAGGCCATTCGTCACCACCGCTAACTGCCTGACTATTGCTAGAGCCCTAGTCGGGTCTAGATTGGACTACTGTAATGTCAAAAAAACCTTGATGAACTCTAAATCGCCCAAAATACGCCCTATGTGCCGCTATAGGTATCCCTAGAAGGTAACACATCTCCACAGCCAGACAACAAGCTCACTGGCTGCCTGCCCATAAACATGTCCTTTTCAAAACACTTGCCCTTACCCACAAGTGCATTCATCACACTGCCCCGCCCTACCTCTCCATGAGAATTAACCTACCCCCTTCCTCCAGACCTACAAGAACACTTTAGACCAACTTGCTGATTGTACCCAGAGTCAAGCGCGCCAAAGGGGGTGGTGTCAGCTTCCCCTTCATCGCTGACAGGCAATGGATCTCCCTCCCATTAGCCCTCAGATCAGAAACCTCACACCTTGCATTCCACAAAGCTATCAAAACAAGACTGTTCTCTTAAACAACCCACCAAAGCCAGCAGTTTCCTTATTCCATGCCACGATGTGCAGACAGATATTAACAACTTTAAGTAACATGCTCCAATGTGATAAGCCATAGACTATGTAACCTCTGTGTAGCCTTATTGCCCTTATGTAACACATCACCATGTACCCCACTATGTGCGCTCTTCTGTAAGTGTAACTAGGTTTCCATGTACCAGAGCCACAATGCCTGAGGGCTGCCTGTGCGCTTTATAAATGCAAATAAATAAATGGTACCTCTGGTAAAATGTTCTAGCACCAAAATATGTTATGTAATCTGGCCTTGTATTGCTTTACTGCTTGGCATTCTGCCGGTGTTCTTCCTGTATATATCCATGGTACTTTTTTAGGCCTGTGCATTTGAGTGCTCTGTTACCTGAAGAATAATCCAACGCACAGTGCATTTCCATAATTCCTCACCAAACTCCTTTCTCTATTTCCATACCAGTAATACAAAATATATATATTTTGTATACAGACTAAAACTCTTACAATTCCTTTCTCTGTTGAGTCCCAATCGGCTTTTCACCTCTCTCCCAATATAGATTTAATTTAAGGATCTTCTTTTTTCCTCATTTTTATTCCTCTTTTATTATAACAGCCATCAACTGAGAGAGGAATTCATGAAATTATTTGCTGTACTGGCATTAGCATAAATAGAGCGGCTAATGTTTGATTAGCAGTGCAGGAGTAGATACTGATACAGGTGATACAGCGATTGTTAAGTGTTCTGACATGTCATGGTAGTAGCACAGCAATAATACTTGTATGTGATGCTGGTGTTCATAGTATCCAGTTTCCAAGTTAATTTTGTGTTTTCTGGTAATCCTTCCACACTGTTTTTGTAATTTGGTTAATCCCTACATGGTTCGACAGGGGAGAAGCAAGGATCTCCTGGTGCGACAATATCCCTCTGGCCTCCCATTTCAAATCCAAAACTCAGGACATCCGGTCTTCACTCACCACTATCCCTCTGCCACCTCCCCGCCTGTTCTCAGGTCTCCCTTGGCCCCCCTTCCTCCTTTCCCCTACCCTCCGCCTTCTCACCTATAGCACCTGAGGAGGTCAGAAAACAGTCTGCTCTAAGAAAGTCTCTGCCAAACAGGTGCTTCCCTGTCCTCCAGAACTATCAAGGACAACATTGCCTCCCTCACCTCACCCTTGACTGAGTTCTGCAACAATTCCTTCATCACTGGCTCCTTCCCACTACCCTTCAAGCACTCCCTTGTGCACATCCTTGTGTGGACTCTTCCTGCCCATCCAACTACCCCCCTATCTCCACTACCCCTTTCTTGGGCAAACTCTTAGAGAAGTCGATCATCTCCCAGCTAATCCATCACACTAAAGCTGTTGGCTCTCTCCGACGACCACCAGCCTGGTTTTAGAGCTGCCAAAAGCATGGAAACCGCTCTCCTGAACACCCATGAAGACTTGCTCTCAAACCTCGACTCCAACTCTCCTTCTGTTCTCATCTTCCTCGATCTGTCCTCTGCCTTCGACACTGTCAATCATGCCATCCTCATAAATCGAGTGATACCCTTGGCGTCATGGGCAGGGCTCTAGTCTGGTTGACCTATTTACATTCTGATCGCCCCACCCAGGTTCAACTATGCCCATTTCTCTCCTCCACCTCTTTCTCTTCTTGTTGTGTCCCTCAGGGCGATATTTTCTCCCCCTGGCTTATTAACATTTACCTTGCCCCTCATGTCCACTAAACCTTTTCTCTTCACTTCCAGTGTTATGCTGATGACACATAGCTCTCCTTTAAGCTTACCTCATCTACTCTGTGTTCTTCCTCTCTCATTCATGACTGTCTTACTGCTATTCAGGCATGATGCGCTTCTAATGTTCTCTGCCTTAATGCCAGTAACACTGAGAACCTTCTCATTGGGACCCTTGCCCCCTGCTTCCCTCATACTCTCTGGCAGAGGCATTGCTAGGGGGGCTTAGGGGCCTATAGCCACAGGTCTTTTGTTTGTAACCCCGGATAGAATCTCCGGGACTACAACCAAAAGGGTACCTAACCCCGTGTCCCGACAGTCATGACATTAGCATAGCCATGGATCTTTTCCAGACCTAGCAACACCCCAGCTCTCTGGCTGCCCTCCTTGGACCCCTTCCCCTCACCCTTGTGTAAGGCAAAAAACCTGGGGTCATCTTCGACTCCTCTCCTTCTCGCTTCATATCGCCGACCTTGCCAAGAAGGTCCACATTCAGCTTCGACTCCTCAGAGGCATTCTCCCTTTCCTCACCTTCCACCAGAAGCACAATGTCTCCAGAGCTCTGATTCTCTCAGTCTAGACTATTGCAAAAGCCTCTTCCTCAATCTGCCTCTTTCCTCCCTCCGCCCTCTTCAACTAATCTAGAATAGGACTGTGAGACTTATCCTTGGCCTCAAGCCCAGGGACCGCATCTCTCCAGCCTTAAAATCTCTTCACTGGCTATGGGTGGCTGCAAGGATCAAATTCAAAACACTCTGCATCATCCATAAGGCTTTCTGGGGACTTAAACCTAGCCACATTCAGCTTTCTCTCCTGAGATACCGCCCATCTAGAGTCCTTTGGCGCTCTAGCTCCAGCTCTCTGCAGATCAGCTGTTTCTCCAAGCAGAGAGTGGGGGTTGATATTTTTCTTCGGCAGGATCCTCCCTCGAGAATGGCCTCCCAGCCCCTCCTAGACTTGAGCCGAATCTCCTTAAATTCCAGAAGCTCCTCAAGACCTTCCTTCCCTCTCCCCCTCCCTTTATAATGCCAGATGATGCTGTGACTGATTTCTGGTCCCTTATGAGTCTAACAGGGACCAGGTCCCCTTCAACCAATCTCCCCACAAACCCCTATAACCAGCACTTGCCCTTTGGCACCCTTCCCTACCTAACCTACTGAGTTTGGCCCACCCCCCTCCTTGCCTTAGTGACCTTAACCCCTTTTCCCCTGGCAGTTGCCCTCTTGGGCTCCTTTTAGCACTTGCCAAGCCCCTGGGGCCCCCTCCCTCCCTGCACTCCCCCCTCACCCTTATCCATCCTTCCTCCCTAACCTGCCTCCTCCCCTTGCCCTTCATATTGCACTTGCACGATCTGAATGTCACAAGGCCTAGTAGGACTGCATTGTTTTTTATCCTCTGGCCCTCCACCCCACCCCCTGCCTTGTGGCACCTCAAAAAACACCTTGGCTGTATAGGCGCCATACACATTCTCAATAAATAAATAAATATATAACAATGCATGCCAGAAAGGAGAATATGTAGTTGCTGGCAGTAGCAGATGCAGTTTTCGGTGCAAGAGGGCAGAGCAAGTAAGGGTAGGTAGCAACTGAAGGGTCAACAAGAATCTAAATGGTTTATGTGAAAGCCATCGCTGTTGTCTGTTTTCAGTAGATGGTCATGAGAAATGTTTTATAAATAATGTACTGAAATAATGCATTTTGCAGCACAATTTTGAAGATTAATTGTATGAACAGCCAAGCAATTTATAATAGTTTATCCAGGGAAGCATAAAAAAATATCTAGTGAATTTCATGATTCATGGGCAGTCATGCCTGGCAAATATTTTGAGTGGAGGTGCCTAAATATTTCCCCAAATAAACATGAACAACCAAGCATAGTGAATGAACCCAAAATAATTAAGTGGGGTTCTGAGTCCCTCTCCTCAAGATGTTTTTTTTTAAACTACTGTGCTGAAATTATTCGGCAGCACAATTTCTGAGAAAATGGGAAAAAGCCATAAAATGTACAACTGTTACTCTGGGAAAACATACAAAATATCCAGTACATTTCAGGATTCATGGACAGAATATTTTAAGCGTTTCCTCACATTAGCATGATCGACCAAGAGAAGCAAGGGAGCCGAAAATAATTGAGTGGGGACATTTTCTTATTTATTTTTTCTGAAATCCTATATCACCAATTGAACACTACGAAGGAGAACTTTATACTATTTTCCTCAGGCTGCAGCCACAAACTATCTATGCCAGTAATGGTCAGTGTAAATTGCATGCATGACGCTGCTGCCACATCCTATCTATGCCAGTAATGGTCACTTAAAATAACATGCACAAAGCTGCGGACACACAGCCTATCTATGCCAGAATCTCTGCAAGGAAATTACAGTAAACATTGGCAACCATACAAACACATGCACTCACACTCATGCCTAGACACACTCGCAGACAAACTCTGTTCCTAACATACACATACATAAACAAACGGCTACAGACTCACTCAACTTGTCTTTCTTACACATACACACACACATTTCATTACATGCAAACACACAGGCGTGCATACATAGATACAAGCAAATACCACAATCACAAAACACACTTACCTTAGATCTCATCTTTAGGGGTCAGGGGCATGGCCTGGCAGTACATGGCAGTGATTCCCAGGGGGTGTCAGCGCCATGCGTGCAGCAATGCCAATGTTGTTGTCAAACATCTTGGCATTGCTGCATGGTTGCCAACCAACCATATGAGAGGTGTTGGGCCACACACAGGCGCCACTCACAGGTTTGCTTTTTAAATACCAGACTGGGTGCTCAGAGCACCAGCTGGGAGGGAGACATGGGGGCTCACTGGGAACCAAGTAGCAGCCAGGAGGCACAATCTACCCCTCAGTGTTTCCCCCAGCTCTGCCCCTGGTTTGATCAGAGTATCTGAACTTACCCCAGACCAATTTGGCTTTGAACCACACATCTCAAGCATGTTTGAGGCGGTGCTTTAGTTGTAAAGGTACTGGTAAACGGTCTGATGCCAGACTCTTTCATCTTCACAGGAGGTTCGGGGTGGGGGGGCGGCAAATAGTGTTGCCCTCTGCCTCCCCTCCAATTCAACTTAGTCATAGAACACTTGGCTTCAGATATCAGGAGTAATTAATGTATTTAAGGAATAAATACAGGGGGTACAGTCGAAGTTATTCCTCTATTTAAAATATGTGTTAGAGACAAATCTGCCATTCCCATGTCTGCTAAATCTGCTCTAGAGTTTTGGTGCACTGGCCAATATGACAGTCAACCTATCTAAGACTAAGCTGTTTGTAATCTCCTCAGATTGCAATTGGCTGTCACTTAATGGCCTGGGTGTTGAAAGGGCAAGGACGATTTTGGCTACTTACGAAGTGATATCAATAGGGATACCGATATTTTCTTTGCTCGTAATTTCGAAACACACATTTGCAACATGTGCCAGAATATGGGCAGTTGTGAGAAGATAAAGTGATGCTATGGAAGAAAAATAGAAATAATTAAAATGGTTTTGCTGCCAAAAGGTTTCATGTATTTAACATACTACTACTGTTAAATGCGAAAGTGTCAAGTATAGAGAAGAGCTTCACTGGCTTTTTATGGGCACACAACCAAATAAAAACATTTTGAACATTAAAAGTAAAGCGACCCTGAAATGCCAACATTAATGGCTTTCTCCCCGAAATCTAATTCCCAATTTGCTCAATGTTGCGTGGCAGTATGTCATTAACCAGCCTTGAATTCCTTGTTTCATCACAGCAGAATTTGCAAGTTGTGAAAGTGTCCATGACAATGTTGGATATCACCTATGTGTGGCAGAAAGCTGTCACTCCGATGAAGGAGAATACATCTTGTAAATATTTAGCAATGATATGGAAAAATGCAGGCTTGCAAGTTAACAACAGAGACCTTACATGTCATTATTGTAGGAGTACAGGAATCTTGTACAAGAAAGACATACGGAATAGTGGATCCATTGCATCCTGTTAATACATGGAATTCAAAGACAAGCTCGCACAGAGAGAGAGACCAAAATACTATGTATATGCGGAAATCTTTGTAAATCCGCTGAATATGTTCATCCCATATGACCCCACAACAATTTCTGTATTTATTTATTTATTTTATTTATTTATGTTGTCATTTGTATAGCGCACAAAGTCCAGAGGCATCTTGGTGCTTTTAACTTAAGAGATTGGTTACATTTGTTTCTTACAATGATAACGGGTTACTGTCATAGCATGCTACATTAAGTATGCAGTTACAGGATGGTAGAAACAACATATTTTATGAACACACTTTCGGAAGCTTCACCACATGGTACGGGTGCTAAATCAAAATATGCAATTGCATGTAGGTAAGATACGACTTAATTGTAGGAACAAACTTTGGAAAGCCTCATCTTATGGTACCGGGTGCTACATCAAAATATGCAGTTGCATGTAGTTAAGATACAAGTTAATTATAGGAACACATTTTGGAAAGCCTCACCTCATGGTACCGGGTCTACATCAAAATATTCAGTTGCGTGTAGTAAGATATGACTTAATTATAGGAACACCTTTTGCAAAGCCTCACATCATGGTACGGGGTGCTACATCAAAATATTCAGATGCATGTAGGTAAGATACGACTTAATTATAGTGTTAAATGACTCCAATCAAGCAGTCCCACTAAGTCAGTGCCTTGTCTGGGATTGCTCAAGGGAAGCCCTTATTTATATATTTGTATGTCCAGTTTGTGTACTCTGGATGACAACCCTTATATAACACCCCTCTCTTAGAATCCCCCTGACCCCACTGAGCCAAGAAGTAAGTTTGTTTTGCAAATGTAAAAGGTTTATTTTTCGAATTAAACAATATATATATATATATATATATATATATATATATATATATATATCACTTTTATAATAAATTAATAATTGATATCACACTTGTGAATATGAGCAGTAATCAGCAATGGATGAGGTGATACTAGCACGCTTGTTTAATTACTTGGGAGTAGTATATAGGATAAGGTAGCTGAGAATGCTTTATATGGTACAAGGAAATGCAAGGTGGAAAAGAAGCAACACGGGAATAAACTTGATATGATTTCAGCAAAACATAATATAATCACTTTTCCCCTTTTGGCAATTCACCCCCCCTCTATGCAATGTAAGGAGGTGGAAGTGACACACACAGTTCTTCAGGAATACAATCACAGTACAATCCCAATTCAGTTTCCCCCTAGAAAGCTTAGATCAACAGGGATGATTTTAAACGCAGGCAAAGTACTTCAAAGGTGGTATGCAAAGAAGGGAAAAATATGCTAAAAATTATTTTAATTCCCTCTAGACGTTCAGGGTGAGTGGTAGCTACTTAAAATTAGTTCAGGATCACTTTAGCAAAGCTCTATGAATGATTGTCAGGTTGCAAACGAATTTCAGCAAAGGAAAGCAAGGACAAATATTTTTACACGTGGCTGAAATGAAGCAAAATGTCAAATCGCAGCAATTTTTCCGAGTGCGTCGAGCGCGATTACGGAAAAAGTACAATGAATAGAAAGTCGGTTCTTGGTTCGTTGGAAAGCCCAGAATCTTAGCTTTAAGTGGCTCTTTTTATGTGTTTAGAAAGTGGGTGGGTCGGCTAATTCTGCATGCCCAACCCTCTCAAGATTTGATAGGTCAAAGGATTCTTTGGTCCCTGATTTGAGAAAGGATAGTGTGTCAGAGTGATGTCAGCCATTTACGATCTATTGAAGAAACGCCCCTTTGCTTTTACCGTAGAAATCATTTTTCATAACTACACATATTTCCCAGATACACAGTTGTTTGACATTACATGTACATATTACAGATTACTTATGGTCCATGCTTGTTCAACTCTGATCTTCCTAAGAGCTTGCATTCAAAAATGACAACTTATTTTCGTTTTTAGTTGGTTTACAAATGTTAAATCTGTATCAAAAATTGCACAAATGTACAACCCCCTTCTACACACATTCCAGTAATTTACTAGGTCTCTAGCATAAGCACAGTGTCTACAGTAATAATAATTAGCGGGGTTTGGTCCTAGAACATGGTACAGAGTTGAATCAAGTCTTGAATTGTGGGTACATTTCTTAGATTAAGGTTCTCCAAAATGCACATTTCTGTGAGCTTAATACAATATTTTAGAAGCATTTAACTTAAACATATATTTGCTGCAATATGATTCCACAAAAGTGTCTGAGTCCACCCCCAGAAACTTGGGAGTACCACATGTCTCTCCTCTCCCAGGTAGGGCTCTGTTTACAGTCCACACTGAAAATCAACATACGCCATTCAAGAGAAAGAGTCTACTGTGTTGTGTCCGGCAGGCTGAGGTCAACAGACCTTGGGGGCCACTCTGCATTTTATTAACAGAAACCTGTGATTTCCTGGGCTGTTGTGTGGGTCTCTGAGGTGAGAAGGTTTCCCAGCCTCTTGGCCTGTTAATGCAATCAGATTGTCTCTGGGAACAGCAGGTGGTTAAGAGTTTTAATTAACCAGCGGGCCTTTGAAGTTTCCGGCTGTCTCAGGAGGCTGATTAGCTTCTGAAGTAGCAGTTCTCCTGTCAGAGTTTAGACCGCTAGCGCCGGTTTGTGGATAAAGCTGGTACTGCACCCATTTTTGGGATCTGTCCTGAATTAATGCATTTCAATAGAGTGGTCTTGTGCCCATGATTTTAGCAACTTTTTGACATCAAGAAAACAAATTCCCAAAAGCTCTGGGTTGCTTTTGGCAATCAGCCATGCCATTCCCAATGGTTTCAGGCTGCTGTGTGTGTAGCCCAATGTTGGTTTTAGGCAGTGCCCTCCAGTGCTCACAACATAGGCAAACATGGGTGGCAGCCTATTCTTCATGTTTTCCCTGTGCATTTTCTGGGGAGTTCTGGCCATCATGATGTTTTCAATGCCAGTAATGCACAGTTTTTGTGGTAGGGCTCGGTTGCATGGGTAAAACATCCCACAAGCAGAATACATTTTAGAATGCCTAACCTCATGGTACGGGTTGCTACAAGTCTCTTCAGGGCAGTGTTACTGGACCAGATGGAAATGGTGTAGCATTCCCTTCTGATGCATATAACTGCAGTGTCAGTCCTGGGCCATTTCGCAATAGAACCATACTAAACACATATTCAGAAGAGATGGATTTAGCAGGTGTTAAATGTTGTCTAAAACAGATGTTGAAAGTCTGGAACAGTAACAGTAGACCACACACGGAAGATGGGATTCAGGATCTGGAACTCCTGTCATCCAGGGAAAAGGAGTATGGTATGGTATGATATTGTTTATTTATATAGCGCCTATACACAGGCAATTATTTCAAAGTGCTCAAGGGGGGTGGGAATATGGGGAAAAAACAAACAGTCGCTCAGAGTCCTTGAAATTCTGAGAAGATAATAGTCTGTGAGACAATCAGATATGAGTGTGGAGGAGGAGGCACCTCCGGGTAGCCTGAAAGATAGTTGATTGTCATCTGCGTAGCACTGGAAGTTAGAGGTGAAAGTGGTGATCAGATGTGCTAGGGCAGCCATATAGACATTGAAGAACCAGGGGGATAGGTTAGATCCCTGGGGAACACCAGAGGTTGAGACAGTGATAGTCGAGTGAAAGGCTCCGATTCCACCTGGGATGGATGGTCGGAGAGGAAAAAGGTTACCCATGCCAGAACCTGACCTGTGATTCCCAGGGTGTAATGGAGACGTGCAATCCAGATGTCGTGGTTAACTGTGTCGAAGGCAGAGGAGAGGTCAAGGAGAATGAGGATCGAGGGGGTGTTAGTGTCAAGATTTGAGAGCAGGTCTTCACAGGTTTTCTGTAGAGCAGTGCTGTGCTTCTGGATGTTCTACATCCAGATTGATGTTCGTGGAAGGAAACAATAGATTTGCTTTAGAGGGTCAGCTGAGAGATGGCAGGTTTCTCCAGGAGTTTACCCAAGAAAAGAGTGATGGAGATAGGGTGGTAGTTTGCCGGAATGGAGGGGTCAGCAGAGGGTTTTTTGAGCAGAGAGTGCACAAGGTTGTGCTTCACGGCAGTTGGGAAAGCTCCAGAGAAAAAGGAGAGATTGCAGAGATCAGCCAGGGCTGGGCGCGAGGGAGTCAATATTGTTTTTCAATCATCCGGATAAGACGGAAGAAAATGATTGGAGTGGTTCAGCCTTTCCTGATTTTAATTTTATTGACCAAGCAGGTACCTTTATACAGCATTACCACCAACTCAAATACTCACATGCCTCATAGATATATTCTTAACCCTTTGTTACTAACAATCCCTCCCTTCCTTCATCTCATCACCCTCTTTTTTCAATCCCTTGCCCCTAATATTTTGTCTCCTCTTCAATTTCTCTTCATCCCACAATTGTTCCCTGTTTTATTTTGAATTGTGTTGTTTAGTTGAAACTATCACTTGACTATGTTAGACTACTTTTGTGTATGCATTTTCTGTCAGGATTTTGGCATACTATTGTCAACAGATTTGTGGTAGATATGAAGGCTTTGTTTCCTTTGATCTCTTAAGTGTACTAGAGCGGAACATAATCTTTTGATGGATGACATCTTCCTTGCAACTAAGCTACTGGACCAACCATGTAGCTATAGGTCTTTAACCCAGACAGTGGCAAGTACAAATACAGTGAGATGCACAGACTTACCAAGTAGCAGGCTTGATTGAAGTGTGTAATTGGCAGCCACAAATGCAAGGCACCTTCACAATGAAATTGTCAAAATTGGATATAAGAAGCTGGAATAAACAAAAGACATACATCTTGCAGGTCACATATGTTCATCTCCATTTTAGCCGGTGTGTGTCCAGCCCCTTCTCTCATTATAACAGCTTTTCACAATTTGTAGCTATGCTTTTGTTCACATGGGAGCTATGCCAGGCAATTCCTCCCTGAAATGCAACTCCTTTAACTCGAATGCAAGGTTCAAGGGAAAACAATACAATGTATTCAATATTAGTACCCGGCGAGAGTCAAGCAGAATGTAAAACACATTCTGATTTGTTCTTGCCGGGTCGTTATTTCCCTGCTTTGGCAAAGGCGGGGATCTTGGCAGCCCCTCAGCCAAGGAGGAGGCTTGAAGCAGGGCCATCCCCACTCTAAGACTCCACACAGCTGGAGGCTGCCATCGTCCCCAGCCCTCCCAACCCCATTTACCTTCTTATCTTTATTTTTCAGGCACAACAAGGACCAAGGTCCTATAGAAGGATCTGCATTGCCAGCAGGAAAACCAAATCAGTTTGGGTCCCTGTACGGGGACCCAAGCAAACCAGTTTGTGGTCCCTGCAAGGGGACCCAAGCCAAAGAGTACTTTGTGTACACAGAGGCCCTCATTCCGAGTTGGGCGCAAAGGGATACTGGCCACCATTAAGGACATTGGTGACAGTAATCCCTTTACGCACTATTCCGAGGTCCCTTAGCGGGTCCCTTCCTTAACGCCTGCTTTTAACAGGCATTATGGACGGGGCCAGTTAAGGGACTTCAGAGCTAATGACAGTACCGTAATTTCCGGTACCGTTATTAGCGCCTTCCCCCTTCCCTTTGAGCCATATGGGGGCTGAAATGGGAATGGGGAATGGCTTTTTCAATGGTGACTTACTGGTCCAGCAAAGGTCGAAATAGACCAGTAAGTCCCCATTGAACCAGGACGGATTTGGTACCGGTATGGGAGGTAGTCATGGCGCAAATAGCGCCATGATTACCTCCAAACTCGGAATGGCGGCCAGAGTCTCTTCTTTTTCCCAGAACCCTCCCACCCTAGAAGGACGAGAAGAAAGAGAAAGAAGACAGGGCACTGTACAGTGCCCACACTGTTGTGGGACAAGAATGGCAGCACAGGCCAGAGGGGGTAACCTCGGGACCTGATGCCAAAATTACAGCATGTTATGGTTACTGTAATTATGATTATGTTTTTGTTATGACCATAACTGTGCTATAAAATCTCACAGCCTTTTATTGCCAACGCTTACCCAATTTTTTTGTGTACTACCTGGGGGGGGGGCATGGGGCGTTTTGTCACCCAGGTTACGTTACCACTCTGCCTGCATATGGGTCCACTGGTTATGTTGGAAGCCATTTTGCACATGAGGTTTACTTTCACAGGTCAGATGCTTCAAGAAATTGGTACCATAACTTCAAACGTAAATTGGGCCAGATTTTAGATTTGTATGACACATCTCAGCTCACAAGACCTTATTTGGTACGAAAGTTAATGCATAATTCATAAGCAACTGAAAAAAGTGGCAATAGGTTGGTGGTTTTAGAGTTTGCATCCCCAGATTCTGTAACACTGACAGTACTTAAATACACTCTTTTACCAGGTAAAGTGGGATGTTCTATTAGGGGGATAACTGGCATGGAATGAAACCTCTGATATTGTGTTGTGGAGAGTGTTATCTTTATTGTTTACAGCAGTTGGTGTGAGTATGCTGCCATCCATATTTTGGGGTACACCACTTGTTCCCTGTGAAACTGCTGATAGATATTATTTCCCCACAGTCAAGGAAGTCATTCATTGGAATAGTTTAACACATCTGTATGCATACTAATTCTCAATTGACTCTGTAAGCATGTAACATCAACCCTGCATACTTGGGTATTTGTGTTTCCTGTGTAAAGCAGAGCCAAGCAAGGCATGTAGTGCCACTTTCTACTTAATAAGCTAATGATACTTTTCTTTTACTACTGCTGCTACTACAACACTAATACTGTGCAATACATCACCATAGCAGCATAATACTCTGCAACCAGTACTACCTACCTACCACTGGATACTAAACAAGTAAAGCTTATATACTTTTTAAAGAGTATTCTGTATGCCAACAGTAAGGTAGTAATGTCCCCAGCATCATTCTTACTGAAGTCACCAATGGGTGTAGGTTGTGTCTGTAGGCCATCCCAGAAGGGCCTTGTCTGATTCAGAAACTCAAAATGTACAGTATAGAACTTTATTTGTGTGTTATTATTCTATTGCTCCCTTCTGAATAAGGCTTTATAACTGACTGATAAATAAATTAGTAATTGTTTATGCAAGAGACCTTGAGTGTAAGAGTTTATTTGAATAGGTTGGGTTGCCTATACCTGTAGTCACAGTTGTATGTAGAGTTCCCAGAGCGTACTGCACACAAACTTTGCCTAACAGCAGTGCATTATCCCACTCCCCAAATGCGTCATGTGTTGCCTCCAATCACATGTTTGTAACCAATAGGAAAATCAATGGTAGTTGATCAGTGATGTCACCAATTACATGTGTGATGTCATCTTTGATGTACTGGGTGTTAGGCTTAGCAGTGCACGGTGGTGGCGCCAGTTATGGTTGCTTAGCTTGCCATAACTGGCGAATTTCAGGGGTTTTTCGGTTTTACTTGGAACCATAACGTCCCTTTAACAAAGTTTTTTCACTGAATTTCATAGGTTTTTAGTAGCGCAACTTAACCATAACGTCCCGTTAACAAAGTTTTTTTACTGAATTTTATAGGTTTTTAGTAGCGCAACTTAACCATAACGTCCCGTTAACAAAGTTTTTTTACTGAATTTTATAGGTTTTTAGTAGCGCAAGTTAACCATAAACTCCCTTTAACAAACTTTTTTCATTAGCACGCAGACACTATACAAAGATGGAGTGTGAAAAGCAATTTCTCAGGGATGGCTTTACACAGAATGTTGCAAAGTAAGAATTTATGCTCGTTCACAGTGAAGGTCAGCTGCTTCCATTTTTTGCTCGTGGGCCGGAGTGGCCCACGACTCGCACTATAAGGTTCTATTGTTTTTTTACCTTGACAGACAGGGATCATGCCAAAAGACTTCTTTTGAAGGAGGGGTGCAAAATTGTAAGAGACGATAAGGATGAAATTTCTGAAACAAAACCGCTTTTACATATTATATCACTATGAGAAAGATCGTTGGCACAGACGGAGTCGTATTTAGGGACTGCATTACGCGTAGACAATGGAAAATGCCAATATAATGTAAGTAACCCTTTAGATTATTTTATACCGGAATATAATAACAATAGCGTGGCATTAAAGCCTGGTTAAGTTGTACTTGTTCGTTCAATGTGGCATATTGTTTTGTACCGCGCACTATCACTGCCGAAGTGGTCCCCTGGCACTCAGACGGCTCTGAAAAAGGCAGAGGAGAGAGGGTGGGTTAGTGGGAATAAGTTAGCATACTCCGTTTCACTATCCTCGCTAGCAAATAGTTTCACGTCCTAATAAATAAAATGAATATTTTTAATGAAGATCGGCTTGTGAGACTAATTTATGTTTTTAAAACAGGTACATCCTTCCCTACTGTCAATGCCACGATTTTCAGACCCCGGCCGACGGATTTTTTAACTGCCAGGTGCAGCTACTTATAAACAACTTCATGACCCTCACCATTTTATGGGACAATCGCCAAGGACCAATATGCCCTTACGCTGTACTAGCGGCTAGAAGCAACATACCAACCATTATGGTGGTCTAATGCCTCGTTGTTGGAACAGCCTTCCGATTATCAGTGCGACCATAGTGCTTCTTTTATCATAAACCAACACCCTGTGTACCGCAAAGGAACAGCGTGTGACTCAAGATAAACTTTTGCGGATCGACAGCAAAGACAAATGCAAATCGCAGAATATTCTCTAAACATTTGATGTCAAATAAAAGTACTTTACGAAATGTACAATCTTGCTGTTTGCTTTTAAATCACAGTTTCATATTCCGTATTGTGGCGCGCTGTGTTGTGAGATGATCTGTGTTGTTTTCCGGGTTCTGTGTAAAGTCGCCTAGGACTGGAGACGACTGGGCGCGTTTGGCTACGCACCCTGTAACGTCACGGAGAGAGACGGGGAATATGAATACTTTGATAATGTCAGGCTTAGGGGCGTGAGATATGATTTAGTGTCGTAAAAGCAGGTCAGCCAGGTCAATGGGGAAAGTGATAGAATTATCACATAATGTCAGCGCACAGCAGCCTGATTTATCGTTTGTTTAGTGGACAAAAAGTCGGGTAAAGCGCATGGGAAATTGTAATGTCAACGGACATAAGGAGGGTTCTTAGAACACTTTCAACCTGACAATAAACAATACGAACAGCGTTCTCAGAAGACCCCCATTTTGTTTAATTGCAAACATTACCTCCACGTCCACTGTTCCTCGTTCCAGTACTTACTTCATGAGGCCCCTGCCTCCGACACATGACCTTCTTCTATTTCTTTAAATACCTATAACTCCTCCCCCACATCCACATCACTCAGTTTCATATTACCAAGCCGGGTCATGGGACCTTCCCCGCAGGGAAGGTGAGGAGGGTTGTCAGTACTGTGACGAGGAAGAGTAGGACTGGGAGTAATGAAGATTACCGGTAAGTAATCAGAGCATTTCAGGACACCGCAAGTGTTCTTAGAACACATTCAACTTGCCAGAGTACAATACGGACAGCATCCTCAGGACACCCCCATTTTGTTCATGCACGAACATTTAAGGACACCGCAAGTGTTCTTAGCTCAATTTTAGCTTGCTTGCGAACAAAACAGACACAATCTCCGTCCTCAGAACACCCCACCATTTAGTTTATATAGAACATTTCAGAACAGCCGTGTTGTCCGCAGACAAATCGAACACAAAAAAAGTGTCTAGCACATAAAAAAAAACAGAACATTGAACCTATCTCATACTCCCCCACCCTCCCCAAACACTCTTACACACCAACACACTCCACTAAATACAATTTTTAATCCAAGCTTCACTGCGCTGTCCGCGGTCGTCGGCGAATGCAGAAAATCTGACCCGCTTCACGCACCACGCCGTCCAATCAGCGAACATGTCGCAAGCCGCTCGGCCAATCAGGGCACTGTCCGCGGAGCGAACCGGGAAGACTGAACGGAGATATCACAAATTGTTTTGCCTTACATTTTGGTCATTTTAAAAAAAACTACTGGATGGATTTACACCACATTTGCCAAAGCACGCTTTCGGGACCAAGCCCCCGCTCCTGCCGCAAATTTGGTGTAAATCCGTCCAGCGGTTTGGGCTGTAGGCGTGCACAAAGTTTTTTACCATTATGTCTATGGGAAAAAACAAAAGTTTTGGGACCCCCCCTATAACTTTGTCCCCCCTGGACCAAACCTCTCCAAACTTTGCAAAAAAATTCGGAGTGGGCCATATACTTTGCAAAGTTTGGTGAGGATTCGTCCAGAGGGAGCGAAGTTATAAGCCACCCAAAAAATGCTCTTCCTATGGAACCACCAATTTAACCATAACTACATGGACTCTACCGCGTCCATGTAATATATATATATATATATATATAAAGCTTTACTTGTTTAGTATCCAGTGATAGGTAGGTAGTACTGGTTGCAGAGTGTTATGCTGCTATGGTGAGGTATTGCACAGTATTATTGTTGTAGTAGCAGCAGTAGTAACTACCCGAAAATTATCATTAGCTTATTAATAAGTAGAAAGTGGCACTACACGCCTTGCTTGGCTCTGCTTTACCGGGGAAACACCAATACCCAAGTATGCAGTGTTGATGTTACATCCTTACAGAGTCAATCGAGAATTAGTATGCAGACAGATGTGTTGAACTATTCCAATGAATGACTTCCTTGACTGTGGGGAAATATTATCTATCAGCCGTTTCACAGGGAAGAAGTGTGTACCCCAAAATATGGATGGCAGCATATTCACAGCAACTGCTGTAAACAATAAAGATAACACTCTCCGCAACACGATATCAGAGGTTTCATTCCATGCCAGTTATCTCCCTAATTCAACATCCCACTTTACCTGGTAAAAGAGTGTATTCAAGTGCTGTCAGTGTTACAGAATCTGGGGATGCAAACTCTAAAACCACCAACCTCTTGCCACTTTTTTCAGTTGCTTATGGATTATGCATTAACTTTCGTACCACATAAGGTCTTGTGAGCTGAGATGTGTTCATACAAATCTAAAATCTGGCCCAATTTACGTTTGAAGTTATGGTACCAATCTCTTGAAGCATCTGACCTGTGAAAGTAAACCTCATGTGCAAAATGGCTTCCAACATAACCAGTGGACCCATATGCAGGCAGAGTGGTAACGTAACCTGGGTGACAAAACGCCCCATGCTCCCCCCCCTCCAGGTAGTACGCGAAAACATTGGGTAAGTGTTGGCAATAAAAGGCTGTGAGATTTTTTAGCACAGTTATGGTCATAACAAAAACATAATCATAATTACAGTAACCATAATATGCTGTAATTTTGGCATCAGGTCCCGAGGTTACCCCCTCTGGCCTGTGCTGCCATTCTTGTCCCACAACAGTGCGGGCACTGTACAGTGACCTGTCTTCTTTCTCTTTCTTCTCGTCCTTCTAGGGTGGGAGGGTTCTAGGAAAAAGAAGAGACTCTGGCCGCCATTCCCAGTTTGGAGGTAATCATGGCGCTATTTGCGGAATGACTACCTCCCATACCGGTACCGAATCCGCCCTGGTTCAATGGGGACTTACTGGTCTATTTCGACCTTTGCGGGACCGGTAAGTCCCCATTGAAAAAGCCATTCCCCATTCCCATTTCAGCCCCCATATAGCTCAAAGGGAAGGGGGAAGGCGGTAATAACGGTACCGGAAATTACGGTACCGTCATTAGCTCTGAAGTCCCTTAACTGGTCCCGTCCATAATGCCTGGTAAAAGCAGGCGTTAAGGAAGGGACCCGCTAAGGGACCTCAGATTAGTGCGTAAAGGGATTACTGTCACCAATGTCCTTAATGGTGCCCAGTATCCCTTTGCGCCCAACTGGGAATGAGGGCCTCTGTGTACAAAAAGTACTCTTTGGTTTGGCTCCCTGTGCAGGGACCACAAACTGGTTCGCTTGGGTCCCTGTACAGGGACCCAAACTGATTCTGTTTATCTGCTGGCAATGCAGATCCTTCTATAGGACCTGGGTCCTTGTTGTGTCTGTTTGGGGGGCTGTGGTGCCAGCCCCCTGGCCGGCTAATGCAGACAATAATTGTACCTTATGGTGCCTAACAACTGCTCTCCGCCTACTTCCTGTGTTTGCGGGTCCTGATGCTTCGCATCCCTTTGGGATGAAAGGCAAGGTGTTGATTAACACCCTGCCTTTCCTACTGTGTTTCCCGGGTGGGTTACTGTGAGTCGCCTTTGTAGTTGTGGTGGGGGAGATGGGGAGCACCGGCCCATTTGTTGGGCTGCTGCTCGCCCCTCTCCCCTGCCTGGCTGCTATGAGGCACAGGTTACCAGGCCTCACCTGGTGCCTGCGGTTTTGCCCAGAACCCACCCTGTGTCATAATCCGAGCAAGTCAAATAATTTCTGTAGTGGCGAGTTGGATCCAATTGTCTGCAATGGGCCATACATCTCTTGTGGTGAAGACTTTATTTTTTTTAATTCACATTCCAGTGCCATGGGATAAGATATCTGTCATGCTGGGTTGGCTAACTGAACAACTGTAACGGTTGTCATATTGCCTGCACACATTGAGCGCTCTCTAAATATTTTTTTATTTATGTGATAAACTCAAAGTCTGACAAATTCTGAAGTGTGCTCAAATTCTAAAATGTAATTGTGCACTACAAATTCAAATATGTTTCAAAATAGGAGCTACTTAGGGGCTCAGGGTCTGTTAAAATATGCTAAATTGACATATGCATTGTTGCTGCGGTAAACGGTATTTCACTCTGCTTCACCAAAATCAAAGAGTTTATTGGATTATTGTTGACATATTATGTAGATAGGTAGGAGAGATGGCCCCAATTGATTTCAGAATGAATATTGCTGGTGAAGTCATAGCTGTGTCTGCATGTAAAAGTACATTTTATCTGGTGCAGTGCACAGTGAAAATACAATAACTCGATGCCTGGACCTATTCGAAAGTTGTTTGACATTTTGATTGTTAATTAAAAAACCTATTCTACGAACAAGAGACTAGTGGCTACAATATATAGACAATCATCACAAATAACGTTAATATGCATACGTTTGTTAATAACTACGGTTGCATTCATATAAAGAATGACTATTAATAAAATTAATAAAATTATGCTAATGAGTGCTATTTTTGGAATGTAAAATCCTCATCTCGTTGACTTAAAGTGTATTTTTCACTTGATTGTACTGTTTTCATTTTTCATACAATTTGCATAAAAAAACGACCCCACTGCATGTCATCAAATAATGCAGCTATCCAATGCACCACAGAGTGAGGCATGTATCTAGACATTTTTTTTTTCTCTGTGGAGCCACGTTTATGCAGCCCACAATTATTCATCAAAAATGTGTTAGAAACTGCCAACAAGTGCTTATGCCATGGCTACATAATTGGCATACTAATATCATATGACTATATATATATACATATATATCATTGGCAACATGTATGAATGTTAGGTGCAACGTGTCATTTTAAGTAGCTCTATATAATCCCATTTCCTGTGTTGTTTGTAGTTTATTTTTGATTGAATTAGAGTGTATTATGCGTTTTAGTAATCCAATTATTTCAATTTGTTGTCACATCTTGCAAATTTGTTTTGATAAACACAATAAAAACCTTGGATTATTTCACTTTGAAGCACGTCAGAGCAAACGCTTTGTTTTTGCGGCAGGTGTTAACTTTACGAGAAGTTCACTCTATTTGTAATAATTCATGCTTGATTAAATAAAATATCCAATATATTTTGCATTCTTAAATATGATCAAGCAAAGTTTTTGAGATAATAATATTTAAGTCTTATTGGTAGGTTTGTGGAACAAACCTTACATCAAATGAGTATTCAGTATATTGTGTGTTTCATAACGTTTTTAGACTGATATAAAACAATTAGAGAAAGCACAGTTTGTCTGACAAGATTCATTTTTTTAAATCTGGAACAAAAGCACATTTTCAAAGAGTCTGCAATATGTCATATGAATATGTAAACCTTAGCTAGCAAAAAGAAAAAAAAAGTATAATAAGGAATAGATTGTGATACATTAACATTCAGGGGGAATGATTTATCTTATTTTTCCATATTCAGCTGAAGAGTGGAAACGTTATGGAAATCTAAGCGTAAACATGATAAACTTGCCAATTTGTGCAGTTCTCAATTAAATGGCCTTGATTAAGTATACTGCACATTTGCGTTCAAGTTACGAATGCTGTGTACAATTGTATTATTGGGCTGTTTTGCTAATGTGTTTCTGAACTGGGAAGATACCTTTTGTATAGATAAGAGGCTGGGATCCATCACTAATTGGAACATCTGTTGAATGCATTGAAAGTTTCACTCTATGAACTAATGAACACCTGAACCCGGAGCCAACAGTTCTGAATTATCCTCTCGGAGAATTAATGGAACAGGTCAGCACAGACTAAAGGAATTGAGGTCCCATTACAGAAAGGATGGGATCATTTCCACCATCTCTAGTTCAATAATATTGCTAGTATTGGCATAATACCAATTACGGTTTGTGAAATCACCATTGTCGAGTGGAAAGATAAAATCTTTATGGAATTACTGTTCCGTGAGTAGTGAAATCCATCAAGAAAGGCCAACACTAACTTTCTACTGGTGCCCAGATTTAAACGTTTTATGACAGGGGGGAGCAGCTTTCCTGTCAAAGCAGCACAACATTGGAACTCCCTTCCTCCATCCCTAACGGAATACCTCCCCCACCTACAATTCAGATCAAACCTCATCCACTGGATTAAGGATCATGAAAAATAACTTATCTCTGGTATGTCCTATGCTTCCGCTCATACTTTTAGATATAACATGAAACATGTAACTGTAAATATTTTATGTATGTAAATATGTATCTTTGCACATTGGTCTAATGTTGATGTGTCCAGCATTGTAACCATAGCTGTACTCTGTTTGCTGTTCCCTATGTAAGCTATCCAATCCTCTTGTTGCCTTTGTGCCCTGCTACCTCCGGGTTAGGCGCGCATTACAAATAATAAAACAAACAAAACAAACAAACAAACAAACATCATACATGATAATCATCAAATAGCTTTATTCGGCTGTCAGGCCATCAAAGTACATGCTAACACATCAAAACATACTTAGATTTAACAATAGATCATATCAAACAAGGACAAAAAGAGAAGAGCCTTGTGACATTAGTTATGACCCCAAGTCCTTCCAATCACAATGGGGCACAAGAGATCAAAGGAGAAAATATCCCTTTTTATTGTCATGTAACAATTATAAACCCCTCAGACCTAGTACCGCAGCTGGTACCATTTGACTTTCTCCCCAATGCTGTTAAATGTGCACCAGATTGAACAGAATCTTATGTTATGTTGCCAGATATGTCATCAGGTATAAAGTGGGAGTAAGAGCTGGTCACAATCCAACTGTTTGCAGTCCATCCATTACTCCCAGCTCTACCCAAAACACAATTGCCCACCTGTTGCTCCCAGAATTCCAGCTTGACAGAGTCACTGGGACTGTCATACTCTTTGCGTACTCTGTAGCAGCTCACTATTGCTTCCCTGGTGACAAAAGTATAGCCCCTTTCAGTATGAAGCCAATGTAAGCATTTATTTAAAAGTACATCCCTTGATTCTCGCTGGTTGAGAGCTAATTCGGGTACACCTTGCAGATGAACTGTGCCCCTCCTTGGCCCCCTGTAGTCTTGGCTGCTAATCATGCAAACCCTTGCACCAGATATGCATGCTCTGTTATCTGCTATAGCAGAGCCTAGTGTTCCTGCTGTGTTTGTATCCCGGTCTTCCCATATAGTATGGATAGTATTGGGATTAGGTCCTTAATGGCCTCCCTAGGTATTTGCTGCTGGATAGATTGCTCATCCTGTGACATGATTACATGGGTATGGGCATTGGGCTCGCAATGGGTGGTGACCTGGGGCTGTTTCATGATATTGCATTAATGGGAATCAGTCTTATCTAGGATAGTCAGTGGGCCATGTATCCAGCTTCTCAGGTCGTTCCGGGGTAGTTTGTGAGACCCCATTACATCCAAGGGAACAGTATGCTGCTCCCCCATAAGACCCCATCCTCCCCTCCCTTGAGCTTCTACCAGGGCCATTAACATTGTTTTTATATCTGCAAATTCTGCAAGCACTTGTTTGCAGTCACATACTTGGCAGTGTGAACCTCCTTGGCTAATAAATCGACATTAGATTGGATGAATTGGCTGATTTGTTTAGGGCCCCTTATTGGGTTAGGCGAAGGAAAGAGCTAGTCCCTGAGCACATGTTTGTCAAATTCCCACTCCAGATGCAACTAGTTATGTTACGTTATGTTATGTTATTTTGCATTTGTATAGTGCATTATGTATCATTGTATTGATCTCAAGGTGCTGGTAGGTTGAACGCCCTCGGGAACCGCAGTTCAAGTCATTTGAGAGAGAGAGATAGAGAGTCATAAAGTGCATGGGCGCACCAGGTATGTGCACCCATGCTAGTAGAGGAAGGTTTATCTTCAAGCACATCAGCCTCCAAGTCCATTCGGGTCATTAGTTCCAGAGGACTGAATGTTTCTGCAGTTGCGGGCAGAGTGTTAGCCACTTGGGTTAGACCCAGAACAGGTGGAATTTTAGGGACCAAAACATTGCTGTTAAAAGTGGTTTTGGATGGCAATCCCCCCTGTGTCCGAGGAGGATAACAACCCGTGGGGAATACTGGTCTATCATCTCCCTCCACTGGTGATGGCCGTGGTTCCATCTCATGGCTGGTTGGCTCTGGTATGGGATGAGGGATAGTCACATTAGCGGGGACCGGGAGGGTGACAAAAGGTTTATAATGTGGGGGGTTTTAAGCCAAAGTTGTTAACAAAAAGCTATTTTAACTGTCAATAGCCTTGTCTTTATCGTTATCATTATCAGGGTAGGTAGGGGATTCAAAGTTAATCAACAGGCCTTCATTTATTAACAAATCAACTTGGGTGTTGACTGTTGGATTTTCTGCAGGGCAAACAGCAGTCAAACCCCCCGAGCTGCAATTTGTCTCTGCTCCATGGTAAACTCCTGGGTTATTTATTACCCCCCCCCAAAGCCTCCTGATTAGAACTCGGAAATTGATGGCTTTATTTTATCAGGGAGTAGGCCTCTCCCGTGAACTTGATAGGACTGTGGTCTTTTTTGGCACAGACAGCAATAATGTCAGTATCACACTCCACACTATGTTGAGGGGTGTAAATTCCCAGTTTTTGCCTCACAGTTAGGATCTTGCGCTTGGGCTCAGTGCAAGCTTGCTTAATTAGCTGTGTGCTGGGCTGTATATAGTAAAAGTGTGGGGAGGTGAAGAAAGGGAGGGGGTGCTCCAACCACTGTAGAAAATATTCAGTGTATTCAATAAGCCTACACACCGAATTTAAAACAAAGTGCCACCACACTATGGCCCTCAGCCTATTTCCATGCTCACTTCACCTTGTAATGTTCTTCCAATAGAGTTCCTTAGGTGCAACATCCAGTAATTCAGCTCAGGGACGTAATAGCTCCACCTAGATAAAGCACTGATCACCCTGCTGTCGCAGAACACCCCTGCGGGAACGCAACACCCCATGCTCTTGAGCCCTGGCAGGCTCAGGCCTGGTGGGTTTTGCTTCTGACAATAAAGTAAGGTTGGCATGGCCAGTAGCCCGATGCTAGACTGGATGGAGGCCCTCCTGGGCCAAAACAAAGTTCCAGCAGCACCCTGCACCCTTGAGCCATGCGTGATAATGTGTATGCCACTAGTGAAGGACTACTGTGTGTGGATAAGGGACTGCCAGAAGTGATTGCAATTACCAGAAAACATAGCACCAAAAATAGGTCGCAACATGTATTTTGAATTTGTGGTTTATATAACATTAACCTAGTTAGGATGCAGCAGGGCAGTGTGCATGTTGCTAAGGGTAACATATTTGATAAGGAGGATGGGTTACAACTTGCGGCACAGAATTTTCCAGTCATGAATTTGGGATGTTTGGATGAAGCAAGAAACCTAGCTGGCATTTCGGTATTAACTGAAGGGTAAGCTCTTGAGCTCATTCCTGAATTGCAAGATGATTGGTGCAGTTCAGATTGCCTCCAGGATGGCGTTCCAGTAGGCAGGATAATAGCAAGGGTTCGCCTGTTAAGCTGCTGGCTGAGTGCAAATCACCAGCACTACTGAGTTCTGCAGCTGGGTAGGCAGCTGTGAAATAACCAATTGTGTCAAAGGTAATGCAGGCACTGTTGAAGGGTATTCTGTTTGAGATGGGAAGTGCCTGCAGCTCCCATAGGATGAGTACAATATGGTAGAATATCTTGTTCCCTAATATGAGTCGTGCTGTGGTGTGTTAATGGCACTATGTAGGGATAAGTGCATCCCCACAATTCCTGTGAGGAGGATGCCTCATGCATAAATGTCGGAAATTACAAGGGCCTGAACTGTGGTTCTGAAGTCCTAAGGCGGAAGGATGGACTGTATTTTCCGACCAAGGGTTTGCAAGAGGGTATTTTGGACCTTTTTGTTGATATGTTGTCAGAATGAGCGGGTATGAGTATGATGAACAAAAATGATTTGGCATCAGAGCTAAGTGAGGTGTAAATCGATTGAGGTTTATGTAATTTATCCCACATTGAATGGCATCTTGCTTAGATGGGTAACCAAGTAGGACAAAATCTGTCTTTGTGGGATTGCGCTTAGGTATGTGTTTGTCATCCAGCCAAAATTTACTGGGCCACAATGTGGTCAGCCATTTGAATTTGAAGCTCAATGCATTTAGGATGGACAGAGAACAGAAATATGCCCTTGATTGCTTAACACCTGAGGTAACACTATGCTATTGAATGACATAGCAGCCATTACTACTACCACACGTAAGGGTCAAGCCATTTGACACTTGATGAAGCCCACACCAACATTAGACGTTTTGGCTTCATGGATCTTGCTGGTGACCTCTGGCCAGTATTCTGGGATTACACAGCATACTGTCGACCATGCCCTGTGGTAAATTGTAATGGCCAATGAACAACTTCTTTCCACACAGGATCCTATTCCACATAGGTGGATGAGCACTGTCAAACTAAAGAAGGATGCTAGCCATTGTATGGAAACACCTATTCAATAAGGCAATGGCTTGTGCCCCTACGCCTAAACGAACAACATAATTCGTATGCGCATGTGAACTGACGTATTCAGGATTTGCAGAAGATTCATAGATGTTTGACATTCCAAGTGTTCACTTGCAGCTGGGGGCTGTAGCACATAGAGTGTCTTAGTGTCCGAGAGATAAATGTATTGATGGGGAAAGATGTACATTTTATACACGCAGTCCAGCGCTATTTTCTCTTCCATCTCCATTATTTGCATCTGTCCCCTCACTTTGAATGTTATGACATTTGATCAGTATAGCTAATCTGGTCTTCCTTTTTGTAAATTATGCTGGATTTTAGAGTGTTTTGGTGCTTTCTGGAGCAAGCACCTAAATGGACTTAAATTATTGGTATGACATGTCAACGTTAAATTATGCTAACTTGTGTGTCAGAGAAGCAAATTAACAAAAAAAACCATCAGTATGTGTCGAAATGGGAAGTATCAGCTCCATACGTCCTTTGTAGCGGTTTATACAATATTTACAAAATCATTCAATTCATATTTTGATTGTGTACACTTATGCAAATATCCATACAGTGACAATGAATTACATAATTTAGAAGCTTGAATCAATCATAGTATTCAGGAATACACCGTTGTCGATAGGAACAACTATAATCTGATGTTTATCAAAGTGTTATGTTGTTTTCAATCAGACTGCACTCCATAACAAAATGTTATTGTTTTTCTTTTTTTATGTTGAATATGCATTTCCGCAGTCAAGTCATTAAAATGCTCTTCAGCAGCCGCCATAGTTTACAAACTGTTTTAAGATGATGGAGACCACCTTAAAACATCTTTGCATCCAAACAGCAGTGTTATTGTATATTACACAGCCTGCGCCAGCACCGTGTAGTTATGGTTAAGTTATGGTTAAGTTGCTCAACCCATAGGAAGAGCACTTTTTGGGTGGTTTATAACTGCCCCGCCTGGACGAATCCTCACCAAACCTTGCAAACAGTATATGGCCCCCTCGGATTGATTCTGCAAAGTGTGGTGATGTTTCATCAAGGGGGCCAAAGTTATAGGGGGGGTCCCAAAATGTGTGCTTTTCCTAATAGATGCAATGGAAACAAATTTCTGCTCATGCCTACAGCCCAAACCGCTGGAAGGATTTTCACGAAATTTGAGGCAGGAGTGGGGGCTTGGTTCTGAAAGTGTGCTTTTGTAAATTGGGTGTAAACCTGTCCAGCAGTTTATTTTTAAAATGGGCAAATATTAAGTCCATAACAATTAGTGATCTCTGGGTTTGGTCTGCAGAATCATTTCCCTATTCGCTCCGTGAATGCACCCCGGGCCAATCAGGGGCGAAGTGATGTCTGCGGATATCGAACGCGTGGACTCATTGGATGATGGAAACAGGAGGTGCGTCATCTTTTTTTAAACGCTCACCATGTTGGTTCCGCAGACAGCCCCGATGTCCGAGGATAGTGTGGCAAGGAAAAGTCTGGAAAACACGCTTTGGGTTATTTGGTGGCTGAAAGAGGGCCTGGAAAGGGTGGGGGAGTGGAATAAACATTATATGGAACTGTTCTTATAGGTGAAAAAAGGGTGTTCAGGTGCCACCCAGTTCACAGGCACCACAGTAGTCCGCAGACAGCACTTTGAGAGGGCAGTTTGGAAAACTCATTTGAGGTTATTTGATTTTTGAAATAGAGAGTGGAAAGGGTAGTGGAATGGAACCAAGATGATATGGTGTGGTTTTTATAGGTGAAAATATGTTTGCAGATGCCCCCCACCCCGAGTATGCATTCAATTACGGTGTCCAATTCAATGGCAAGAAGTTCGGGTGAGTTTTGTTATTTGAAGGTGTAGAGAATGTACTTTTATATGGTTTAATTATATAGGAATATGTGTATAGTAATTATAGGTACTGTAGGGGGAGTACAAAATATGTGGTATTTATGAATTTAGTACAATTGAGGATAGTGCTTATGGATTATCTATTTGTTTACATTTGGTATGGTTACTTAATTGTATACAGTAGTAACACTGGAATCTCTGGTTCGTTTTCAGTGAAAAAAAAACAGTACAATTTGTTACGCAGGATAGTTGAAAAGCTTTAATTTCATACCATTTTACTTATAGATTTACTTCTTTTGACCCTATGTACTATGTTTGGTACAACTTTAGTGTGTGCTACACTTGTTGTTTTGACTTCAATAATCACTGGGAATAAAAATTCATGCAGGATAAAAAAAAAAAGAAGAAAAACTACCACAATTATGTCAGTGTAAGTGTGATAGTATGTTTGTTTTAAATTTGATGTTATTAAGGGAATGTTTAAAGTAGTTAGATACCTGTTGGCATATTCTAACTACATGAGACTCTAGAAGAAGTTTTGTAGTAGCAAGAATTGTGATGGCATATTTCAAGTGTATTGCAATGTAGGGTATTGTTCAAGTATCTTGTCTTTTAAAAGTACTATTGTAGTATTATAGATGGAGTTAGATACTTGTTGGTGTATTAGCCACCATGCTTTAAGGTCGTGGATGTACCATTTGGGTCCTTTGAGGAGTCAGGTGTGGAAAGGGGACTGTGGGGATTAGCCAATGAGGTGTTCTGGTCTGTTTTATTTGTTGTGTGCAGTGAAAATGAGGTAGCTATTGCTAGGAAGAACATGTATGTGTGCATAGTGGGATATTGTGGCATGGATTCATTAAAAGGTTATACTGAATTGTCTGGCATTTCTGCTACTATTTGATTGCAGGCAGGGGAAGTTAGGTGGTGTATAGTTTGTGGGATAAATTGGGTGGGTTTATTATCATTTTTGTCAGAATATGGCTAAATTGGAATGGCCAGATATTATTGGGCATTGTGAAGGGACCAGTTTGGTCCATGTGAAAGCTGCAGCGTTGCAGTTTGACATTAAATATTTCATGAAAAGCCTAATGGTACTGTTTTCAACTGTGCAGATGATTTTTTTCTGCAACTAATCCCAGTCAAATATGGAGAAGTCCAAATAAATTGAGTTCAGACATGGGGAAAGTGAGGATGCTTGTGAATAAAGGTGTATATACGTTTCTATATGCTTCAGTGATGGCCACTTTTCAGAATGCTGATGTAATTAGTTTTCTGAGCAGTGGAATGACATTTTTTATATGAAAATAAGAAAAAACAAATAAACAATTGAAAAACAAAAAAAACAAAAATGGCTCCTTTAAGAGCCACAATTATAGAATACATTGCTTAAATTGAGTATAAACCTCCCCGCCCACTTCAATTGGATGACATGTCCACAGACACCACGGTAGTCCATGGACAGCACGTGCCACATTCGGGTCTTTGAGAGTGCCCGGCATGGAAAGGTCACTCCAGAGACCACAGACAGTTGTGGATGTCTGCGGACATCAGGGGATCAGCCAATCAGGTTTCCTGGGTGTGATGTACAGAAAGAGAGGGTAGCAGGAGTTTTGTTTGGTGAGAGCACTGAAGATCACTGTGGCTGTGGCTTTGTGGAATCAGAGTATATGGATTTTGAGAGATTCTTCCATCCAGTCATTGAAGTTGTATTCTGAAAATCATGGCATCTGTGGAAGTATTGGATTGCAAGAAGTGGATGTTTTATGGCATGCAGTTTCAGGGTTGAACTGGGCAAGCTTGCTGTCATTCTGTGAGAGTATGGCACACTTTAAATGTCCAGACATTGTAGTTGTGCATTGCGGAGGGAACAGTTTGGAGTATGTGACTGCAATGCATTTGCAGTTTGCCCTGAAGGATTTTTTCAAAAGCCTAATGGAAATGCTTCCTGCTGCAAAGATTATTTATTTGCAAATGAATCAGAGACAAACATGCAGATGTGCAAAGTTTTTCAGTGTACCAATGGAAGGATCACAACACTTTGTGAATAAAGCTGTATCTGCTTTTTTACATGCTGCAGAATGACAGTATAAGGTCTGATGGTTTGAATCTTTTTCTTGAATATGAAATTAATTTCACAGATGTCAGAAAAATTTGACTTTTTCTTTACAATGGTAGTTCCTTTAAGAGAATTGAAGGGACGATGTAGTGGGTACACTACTGCTGTACATAAAAGCAAGAAAAAGGATTCTTTTCAGAGTCAATACTAAAGAATAAATAAGTGAAATTGAGTTAAAACTCTCCCCAATCCTTTGGTTGGCCACGGCATCTGCAGACAAAGCATTAATCTGTGGATATCGGAGGATTAGCCAATCAAGTTTCCTGGGTGTCATGTACAGGAAGTGACAGTAGCAGGAAGTTTGTTTTGGTGAAAGCACTGAAGATAGCTATGGCTACATCTTTGAGGAGTCAGAGTGTATCTATTTTGGAGGATTCTTGGATCGATAAGATGAAGGTCTATTCTCAGCACTGTGGATTGGCTGGAAATCTTGGATTCTATGACTTTGAAGTGTCATGGTAAGACGTGTGAAGTATGAAGTGGGCTGATTTACTCTCGTTTTGTAAGAATATGGCTTATTTAAAACATGCAGACATGATTGTTGTTCATTGTGGAGGGAGCAATTTGGTGTATGTTACTAGAAATCCATTGCAATTTGCAATGAAGGATACATGTATAAAGTTGACAGTAATGTTTCAAAGTCAAAAATGATTTTTTCTCTGATTACTCAGAGACAAATGTGGATGCATTTGAATTTATTTTGTTGTAAAATGGAAAAAGGCGCAATGTGAATAAAGCTGTGTGTGCTTTTTTGCGAGATGTTTGCATGACATCTTTTCATAATGAGAACATTACATTTGATATTGTCAACATTTTTCGGAGAGATGGAGTCCATCTAACTGATGTGGGCAATCTGAGTGAGTTTTCTGGAAAACTTTCAAAATGCATTGAAGCAGTTTTTGTGAACATATAAAGTATGGATTTGAGTATTTGTTAGAAATTGTATTAAATAAGAAGGAAAATATACACAGAAAAATACAAAACACTTTTTGTGAAAGTTACAAAAACTAATTACGTTGTGTAGAATCTTTGGTAGTTTACTATATAAAACAAAATAAAAAGAGAAAAAAAGTTCTTTTAGGAGCTATCATGTTTGTACGAAAATCAATTAAAATGATTTCAGTCCCCCACCGGGGAGTTTTCAAGGTGTCTGCGGGCTATGCAAGGGCCCTGTGAGTTTTTTTTCTCAGTTCTATTATTTAACTGTGAAAGGTGGCTCTAATGGAACCTTTTATTAATGTTTATTTGGTTTTGTATTCTTTTTGGCTTTTTTGAGATTATTTCAGGAGAAGCAAGGTAAGGTTCGGGAGGGAAGGGAGGGAAAGGGCACCAACCACAGAGCCAGAGGGGCAGGTTGACAGAGGAAGATGTTGGGCAGGCCTTACATTTAAGGTAAGGGGCACTGTTTTTCGTGCTGCTTGACCGGGGCCTCGAAAGCACTAGGATGCTGCTCCCCCCTACAGATTGTTGTGTCGCAGTACATACATAGTACTGTGATTTTCGAAAGGCCGCTGGGATCCTCTGCTGCAAAGAAGTATCCTTTGTGGACAAAGGAGCAGTTGAAGAAGATGGCATAGAGGGTGTTAACCTATTTTCCCTGAGAAAGGTAATGCCTTCCTCAGAGCTGAGGTGGTTAGATTTGGTGTGGTGCCGCATAGAGGTGGCCCTGTATAAATACAGCCCAGGCTTTCCACGACTGAGTGCAACCTTGCACTCACTGCATGTCACCTTGGCTGTGCAAGCCTTCAGTACATCCTCAAAGATGATGAAAACTTGCAACACTTAGGAATCACTCCCGGTGCTGGAGATAGGGACATCCTACACCTTATATTTATCTTCCTCTTCATCCTGATCTGTATCACCCTGCCTGTTCTCCTGTCCAGTCCCTCCATATGCTGATGGTGGTGGTCGTGGAGGGGTGGATGGAGAGGAGGAATGACCCTAACATATGCCTTTTTTCAGCAAGATTGCAGGTCTCCCTAATAGCTTTCCAAAGCAGGTGCTCTCTCCTGGAAAGTCAGATTGATAATGAGGAAAAGAAATGGGGGAATACCTTCAAAGGAGCTGTGCGTGAGCTCTGCAGCTGCTAAATTGCAGGGTGAGTATAATATAAGGACCGAGTAGGACATTAAGGGTGTACTGGTAAAAACCTATGCAATTCAGTGGTAAAACTTTTTCAAAGGGATGTTATGGTTACAAGTAAAAATGAAAAACTCCAGACATTTGCCCGTTATTACAACAAATGTGTTCAACGAGCAACAGCAAGGACCTAAACCATATTTTTGCAAATCTGTCTCATGTTTTACTTTTTCCTAAGTCTCATAGTGTAAGTGGATAATGACCTGGCCCTCGGGAAACGCACATGTGTACTCTGGTTTCAGAGGCGTTGCCAGGATTGTCTAGCAAATGGGGCCTGATGCTAATGTAGTGGGCCCACTGCACTGAGAAAAATATCTGTAAATACCCACACAGCGCTGCTGAGTGGGCATTTACAGATTTTGGGTGGGCCTTGCCCCTCAGGCCCTACCCTGCCTACGCCTCTGTCTGGTTGGCTTATTGGGATATGCAGCATGGCCAAAGCCCATGCCCCATGGATTTGGAGACTGCCCATGGCTGCAAGCCATGAGCACTGGTCACATTATTAGGGTATAGTGTATACTGAGCTAGGATGCAGGGTAGGTGCAGTGAATAATAGGGGTGGTTTGGTGGAGCTGGGTTCATGGTTGAGCCTCATGCTGTAGGCAATTCAATGATGATTTGCATACGCAGCATGCGCTGCTGGTAACGATTGCAATGAGTTGCAAAAATTATGTTTGTTAAAGGAGATTTATAGTTCTTTCATATATATTAAAAGTGGAATTATTAATAACTTATAAACAGTGATGTAACATCATGAACCATTTTCACGTATAAAAACCTATAAAATAGACCAATACTTTTGTTGGTTGTTGTTAAAGGGATGTTACGGTTAAGATGCACCTCACCCATGGGACTCCACCCCAGCAGTTAGTCAGTAGCCTTCCACCTTGGCATCCCTTGTCACTTCCCTCCTGGGCTCCCATGAGCCCTTACCCATCTGTACTGCCCCTTCCATTTATGCACTTAACTGCACAATGCATATGTGCATTTGTTAAGTGACACTTGGTGTGTGGAAGTATAATATGTTGATATGGTTATATGTAGTGTTTTTGGAAGTGATTGGTGGATTTATGTGTAACTGTTCGAAGTAGACAGTGAGGGAGTGTTACAAATATAAAAGTAAAAAGTTTAGAAGGGCTGTCCTGTGTGATGGTGTACATGTGCCATCCAGGCCTTTTAATAATGCATGGCCTGGAAAGGGGACTGTGGATACAGCGGATAGTTATAAATGTCGAAGGATTATGGTCTTTATAGCATGATAGAGAAAAGTATTTGCAACAGAAAATAGTGTCTGTCCTTTTATAATGTTCTATAGTACATTGTCCATTATTAAAAGCAAATAGAAATGTTACTTTAGTGAGAATTGTAAAGTAGATAGAGTATATAAGATTATATGTTTTAGTTCTATTTTTTAACTGTGAAATGTGGTTCTAAAAAAAACTTTTTTTTTTTTTCAGAGGTGCCAGGAAGTAAGGTGAGGGAAGAAAATGTGGGAAGGGGCACCAGTGAAAGATACGGACGGGCAAGCGGACGGGGAAAGATGTGTGTGTCTTAAATCTAAGCTAAGGGGCAGTGTTTCTCCAGGTCATTGATTTCAGCCTTGAAAGCACTTCAGAACTGCTCCCCCCTGCAGAGTGGTCCAGTGCAGTATATACAGGGTACTGTTTTCTTGGAAAGATATGGATCAGCAGCCTCTTTCATGGCTTACAAGGTAGCTGGTGGGATCTTCTGCCCAACAGGTGTGGACTGTGTTGTAGCTAACCATCCCCCGTGACTCAAACCAGCACCCCAGAGAAACTGCATACCATCCCCTACAACTGAAGCCAGCACCATGGCAAACTGTGAACCGTCGCCCCTAACTCAAGTCAGCACCCAAAAAACTGCATACTGTTACCTCTAAGTTCAACCTGCACCCAAACTGCGGGCCAAACTGCGGGCCTTCACCCCTAAGACATAGCAGCCCCATCAAGTCCTCACACCGCATAACACCCACACTGAACTCTGCTCCAATCCCCAGGCAGCTCCTGCTAGTCTGCCCTCCTCCCAGCTGGCCCAATGTCCTCTGTTTACTGCCCCACGCAGCCCACTCAAGTTCTAACACCTCCCACTACCCCTACTGACCTCTGCCCATAACCCCAGGCAAACCCCTCAAGTCCTCACACCTCCCACCATCCCCATTGACCTCCGCCCTAACTCCCAGACAGTCCCCTCAAGTCCTCACACCTCCTACCAACCCCACTGACCTCTGTCCCAACCCCCAGGCATCCCCTGCTAGTCCGCCCTCCTCCCACCACCCCCACTGACCTCAGCCCAATACCCCAGGCAGCCCCCTCAAGTCTGCCCACCTCCAAACACCCCCACTCACCTCTGCCCACTACCTCAGGCAGCCCCTGCTAGTCTACCTCCTCCCAACAACCCTACTGACCTCCACCCACTACTGCAGGCCACCCCCTTAAGTCCCCACACCTCCCAATACCCCCACTCACCTCCACCCATTATGCCTTGCAGCCCCCTGCTAGTCTGCCCTACCCCCACCACCGCACTCACCTCTGTACATCACCCCTGGCAGCCCCCTGCTACTCCGGCCTACTCCAACTACCCCATGTACCTCTCTCCATAACCCCTGGTAGCTCCCTGCTAGTCCGGCCTACTCCCATTACCCCCACTCATCCCTGCCCCAACCCCTGACAGCCCCCTGCACGTCCACACACCTACCAGTGAAGCAATAACCTACCACAACTTCTCAGGCTTTCCTTCACCATGAAGTACACCTGCCACATATCCTCCACCAACACGATCACCTGTTAGCACTGATGTTGAATCCAGGACTGTAGCTTCCTCAAAGCTCCCTGGTACACCACACTCAGCTTCACATCAAAAGGACAGCATACCGTTGCACCACCTACACTTCCACCACTGCATGTACATTTTACATAGTGATGCAAGGCAAAGCAATGTGGCATTTGTATAGTGCTGTTCTGACATTACAATGGCCTCAAAGTGCTGTTGCAGAATGCTCTGGAGTACCCAAGTCCGAGGAATCACTGATTGGTCTGAGTCATCAAAAATGTATGTGTTCATTTCATCCCGTATAAAGGTAGATAGGTAGGTAGGTATCTTGGAGTTCCAAAGTTCATACCAGTGCACCAAGCATTACAGGCCTGTGGATGGGTGATATGAAGGCTGTCAGAAAATGTGTGACTAGACCGATAATGTGTCTAGCTACAATGTACACACAATAATGGGACTCAGCTGCATTCCAGTGGCAGAGGTGATGCATAATTTGAGAGCATGTAGTGGCTGATTGCAGAGGTGGGTGGGTGTGTGGTCGTAACTTGGGAGGGATATACCAATCTCCCATTGAGTACTGTGATGAATCTGGCAATATCATCACTTCTTCCATGGGGGCACGCCTCTTAATGTGGCCAGGGTAAAGCAGACACCTTCTATTTTGAACCCTGCAGTGTTTATTTGAGGGAGAATCATGGAGGGGGAGATGACCCTCATGGAGGTAAAGGTTCCTTGCCAGATTAGACAGGGAATTACCTTTTTTCATCAGGGACTAATAACACCCTTATAATATCCCATTACCTTATGATTCATAGTAGTCTGACATTAGATATCTCCCCCATAACCAAATACAACTCAAGGGACCATAGACCTCTTCCTACAACCACTTCTTATAACCAAAAATCATCTCTGTGATACCCTAGGTATCACAGACCAGACACTGGCCTGGCTGACCTCCTTCCTTTTAAACAGACCTTTGTAAGTGCAATTGGTCCTTTTTCTCTCTGGCACCTCACCCTCTACCTGTAGTGTCCATCTATACTGTTGCTCAATATCTCAATATCTACACGTTCCCTCTGGCCTACTCTATCTCCACCTTCTCTCCTCACTGCCAGTGTTATGCCGATGGCACACAGCTCTCCTTTGAGCTTCCCGCGTCTACCTCATCTTCTTCCTCTCTCATACCTCACTGCCTGACTGCTATCGTGTCATGGTGTTCTGCTAATGATCTCTGCTTTAATGCCAGTAAGAGTGAGATCCTTCTCATTAGGACACCAGCTCCTTACTTGCCTCCCACTATCTGGCCACCCTCCTTGGTCCCCCTCCCCCACCCTCTTGTGAGGCAAAAATATTTGGGTCATCTTTGACTCCTCTATCTCCTTCTACCCTCACATCATGGAACTTGCCAAGAAGTCCAACTTTCAGCGTCAACTTCTCAGAGGCATTCTCCCTTTCTTCAACTTTCATCAGAAGCTCAATAGCCCAAAGTCTCTAGCCTGGACTACTGCAACAGCCTCGTCCTCTATGTGCCTCTTTCATCCCTGCGCCATCTTCAACTACTCCAGTATAGGACTGCAAGACGTATCCTTGGCCTCAAGCCCAGTAACCACATCTCTCCAGCCCTAAAATCTCTCCACTGGCTCCTGGAGGCTGCAAGGATCAAATTCAGGATCCCTCTGCATCATCCACAAGGCTGAGGACTGGATCCCTGTTACATCCAACTTTCTCTCCTAAAATACCTCCCTGCTAGAGTCCTTCGGTCCTCTACCTCCAACTCTACTTCTAGACGGGCCTCACCCTCTCCTCAGACCTGAGCGGGATCATCTTCAGTTCTGAAAACTTTGCAAGACCTTTCTTTTTCTTCTCCTCCTTACCTTTCACCCTCCCTTGCTAATTTCCCCCTGCCACTGTGACTAGCACCTGGTCCAGTATATGCCTTACAGGGGCCAGGTCCTCCTCATACAGTTTTCCCCAGCACCCCTTAACCAGCACTAGCCCTCAGACACCCTTCCCCAACTTGTCTGAATCTGGTCCCCCATCAACACACTAGCTGACCCTTAGCCCAGTTTACCCTTGCACTTGCCCTCCTGGGCTCACCTCAGTACTTGCCCTGCCCCTGGGGCCCCATCCCTCCTGCACTGATCCCGTCCCTCTTTCCCTTATCCCAGCCCTCCCTGGAGTAATGGCTGCAGGATGAGGGTGTTGCAGGAACTGTGGAATGCTGCTTGGGGCAAAGAGAAGGGGGAATACTTGCACCCCAACTGCCTATGGGGACCTAGGATGTGCTGGAAGTACCAAGGACACTAGTCTGCCCCCTCCAGAAAGAAGGGGAACCACTGGGCATCAATAGAGTGCCTCAGCCCAAAATAAACTGAAGACTCCCTCAATGGAGGGTGGGGGGGCTGGGTAAGGCTTTCCCATGCAGGGAGGTGCTGCTGGAGAAAGTGCTGCCGGAGAGAGCAAGCTTCTTTTCTCAGTGATGCCCGGGAGACCATTGGGCCATGGGAAGTGTCATGGAGTCGTCCGGCTCAGAACAGAAGAACAGGAAATCTGTCAGTGAAAAGCGGGTGCAGAACTACCATGAAGAAAAGCCCATGTGAGAGAAGAATGCCAGGAAATTACAAGTGTGTTTAAGAAAGTCCAGGCAGGAGAGTATATCAGGCAGTTGCAAGAGTGTTTAAGAAGCCCTGGCAGGAGGGTGTACCAGGAAGTTGCAAATGTGTATGAAAACCCTGTTAGCGAAATACACCAGGCAAGTACAAAGTGAACAGTGTGCTAGAAGTACATCAACTCAAAGGGGTCCTGAGAAGGATAGTTCAGGACTAGTTAACGTCTGTGTAAAAACCAGAGGGAAGAGGAGTGGAAACCTAGCAGGTGAGTACACTATTTATCCTGATGAGATAAAGATAAAAAAAAACATGTTGGTTTGTGTATCAGTTGTGTTGTGAAGGAAGAGATACTCAAGGAACTGATAGCTTTGAATGTACACCAGAGGGAAGAGAAATTCAGTGGGAGTGAATCACTCTCTGGAACAAGGAACTCTATCCATCTGGATCTTTTGCGTTGAAGTTATACATTTTTCCTTTTGAACATTTATGAATCACTCAAGGCCAATGACATTACCCTTTTCACCTTAGAGTTTATATTATTAGACTGTTAGCGCCCGATTAGCACTTTGGACACAGGACTGTTTTGTTTTAGACATTATGACTTTGACAGCCCCTTAGTTCGATTTTAGGTAGGGAAACACCTGTAGAGCAGAAAGCCTCAATGTTAAAAGCACAGCTGAAAGCAAGAGTGAAGCAGAAAGTGTAAAGGCTAAAAGGGCAGCTGAAAGCAAAGCAAAGCAGAAAGTATGAAAGTGACAGAATGGACCAGAAAGTAATGTGGAATCTGATAAAATGAGGATGCCTGGAATTGTTATCATTAGAGAATCATTAGAGAATCAGTACTCTTTGTTAGGGAACCACTACCCATTAGTCAGTACCCATTGTTAGAGAACCATTACTCATTGTTACCCAGTATTATCCCTTTAGGCATGACTGCATCATGTTTAGTTATCCATTATTGCATCCTGTTTAGTAGTACATGAAGAAGTAGCATCATTATATTATCCACATATTAGACTGCCACTTTTGTATGCATTAGCCATTTGCCTTAGGCATTTGAAGAGAGAAATAGGCCCTGTTGTAAGAAGGGTTTGCTAGTTATGACATTGACATATATGACAGAGAGAGATGCTTTTAGAATGATATGTTTGCATTATAGCGCTCGCCATTAGGAGAGAAACATGCTAGACACTAGAGTTTGCGATAGAATGACACTTGCACTGTTGTATCTGAAGTGCCACGGTATATTTGCATCATAACTTGTAGAGATGATGTTATGTATTATGCATTAGAAATAGCGCTTGGGCTGAGAGAAACTTATTGTTTGCAGGAGAGAGAACGAAGTAGGCCTGAAATGACACACTGTCATAATTGAAAATGGCATGAAGAGCCATTTAGTATGATGACACATTGTTATGCTTTATAGAGACACATGGAGAGACTGTCATGCATGTATGTATGCATGTTGAGTGTGCACTTAGAATGAGTTTGCATATAGCTAGCGCTTGTAATGCCAGAAGAAAGCGTAAACGTTAGAAAGCATTTACCTGGCATTTTAATCCATTTCCGATGGAGACACAGAAGCACCACTGAGCTCTGTGCGGAGAGATGTTATGCTACACTGTGATAGAAGGAATTTGTAAACATTTGCTTGGCAGACAGATAACATGAACCCTTGTCCGACTGGGGAAGGCGAAGGGAGCCTAATCAGCTTGAGTTCTGTGCTTCGCGGAGACAGCAAAGGTTGGGGCCAGGAAGGGAGCGACATGGGGAGAGAGGAGGGAAGCCTTTTCAGGAAATGAGATGCTTTCAACACGGGCACTAAGAGAGCATTTCGTAATTCAGATAGAGCCAACAGTGGGGCGAATGGAGAAATAGATGGAATTAGTTGGTGTTTTGCACCGCAGACACGGAAGGCCAAGTAGTGACACAGACACAGCACACGTAGTGACCAGAACACGAGACAGAACATAACACAGACTGGCAGGCATTGTTAAATGCTGAAGAGACATTATTAGTAGAGAATGTTTAAAGTAACCATGGGAATGAGTGTGTCATTGAAACTATAACCAGAGGTGAAGAGAAAGGAGAGTGTTAGTTCGAGGGTGTTGCTGAGAGTCTGTTGGAGAATGCAGATAGATACAGATGGAGTTCGTTCGAGCTAGTTGCTGATGGAGTTTTGGATGGAGGATGCAAAACTGAGAATTAATGGAGAGATGTCTTGGTGCAGCAGAATCTGATTGCTTTGGGAGAGAGAGCTTGGCAGAGCTTGGCAGAAGCAGTTTGTTTGACCAGATCTTGAGGGGACTGCCACCACTGACTGACTGATTACAGAGAGTAGCGGGAAGAGGAGAGACCTAGCTTGACAAATACAGAGCTGGAGAGGAGAGAGATGCTAATGGGAAGTATGGTTCATGGCTAGACAAACTGATTGATTACATTTAGTGGGGTAACTTTGCTGATGGGTTTGGGAAGGACATGGCATCTGAAGGGGAGCTGCCTGAGCCAAAATGAGTGGGGACAGAATGGTGTGCCATGGAGGTTGGGGGGGTCCACCCCCCCTAGAATTATGCCCATGATTAGAACAGACACTCACACAAAGAGCTTTGAGTTTGGGAAAGGGGGGATCAGACAGGGATTGTCTTAAGAGAGTGAGTGTGAAGCATGGTGTGGATTGGATTGGAGAGGTTTGATTCTGTATGAAGGAGAGGATTGCTGGATGTTTGACGCCTGCATTTGGACTGCATTAGAATCCCAGGCTTGCATCACAGGCTTGCATTAGGAACCTGTAAGGCTTATAGTTACTGCATGGTAGATTTGCACCAGAAGCATAAAAGGTGCAAATTCGATATTGGCTAGAGTTTTAGCATTGTTTGAATTATGCTTTGCTGTACATAAATAAGTGTATTCCATTGTTATAATTGAATCAATTCATGTGGTCTCTTTGTGTCTTATGTTATTTGTGTCCACAGTAGTAAGATAGGTGTGTGTTGTTAGAAGTAAGTTAGAAGTAACACAGTGCACATCGGGCCTGAGAAACGTGAGCAGGGGGGTGTAGGGATCCACAAACCCCCCAGAGAGATTGTCTAAGACCGGAGCATGGTTGCCCAGGGGGCAAGACCATGATAGGGTTTTATTTCCAGACTAACAGTAAAACAAAAAGCAGATTGGCGCAAAAGCAAGTAAAAGACTGATCAGAGTGGACACAGTGAGAATACCAAGAAAAGCACAACAGACCAAGTGGCCCATAACAGGAGAAGAGAAGGGCAAGAGAAGAGTCAAGGAAAGGTGTCAAGGGCACAATAAAAAGGAAATTAGAAAAGAAGGTGCAAAGTAGCACAAGGAGAGCAAAGGATACGTGCCATAGGGTACAATAAGAAAAACTGAAATAAACAGTGCAAGTGTGCACAGAAAGGAAAGAACAAGTAAAGGGGTGCAGGAAGCATCCAAAGTGAAAGGAAGTAAACAAAGAGAGGGGCAAAGGGTCAGATTGGTTGCACTCATGAAAAGCAAAGAGCATGGCGTTTTTCAAAAGCCTCTGATTCTACCCCATGAAAGGATGGTGCATGGAAAACATTGTTGTTAAGGAAAAGGTGCATCTTGACCACCTAAATTTGTGTTTTGAATTAGAGGGGCCTAAACTTGGGGAAGGGCACACTGTGAGATCAAGAAGGAACTTTAATATATTATGTTTTGTGTTTGAAAGCTGGAAGAGGCCTGAGCTTGGGGAAGGGAACCCTGAGAGGCCTAGCAAAGTAAGCCTCATGATAAAAGAGATTTTGTGTTTGGAAGTTGAAAAGGGGGCTGAGCTTGGGGAAGGGAACACTAAGGGGCCCAACTAAGTGTGTTGTGTTTGAAAGCTGAATGAGCCCTAAGCTTAGGGAAAGAGAACCCTGAGTGGCCTATCAAAGAAAGCAGTCTGATAACAGTGGTTTTGTGTTTGAAAGTTGGAAGGGGTCTGAGTGTGGGGAAGGGAACCCTAAGAGGCCCAACTAAATTGAAGACCTGATAGCTTTCTTTATAGTGTTGAAAGGATTGAAGCATGGGGAAGGGAACCCCAATAAGCTTACAAAAGGAACAGTGTTACATTTCTTTCCATAGTGCTTTTTTAAAACTTGAACAAGCTGAAGCTTGGGGAAGAGAACCCCGAGGAACTTAAAGATAGAGAAGGTATTTGGAATAACTGCAAGGGCCCTGTGGAGAAGGTCTTACGAACAGCCCTGTTGATTGAACTCATTTGTGTGGCATTGACCAAACAGAACCTGGTAAGAAGACCACCTGTAGCCATCTTTGGATTCCCACTTTTTGTTGAACCACAATTGTTCCTTTTTAAGAGACTTTCCTATCACATGTTTGTACAGAGTGAGGGCGGGCATAGGTTTAGACACATGCTGACTTTTATTTTGGACTAATAGACAATGATGGTCATTAGAAACATCAGTTAAGGGAATTAAGCCTTTATAGTTAGGGCCAGTCCTCAACCCAGGAACCTTAGTAAAGAAAGGTTTTCAGATGAACCCTTTTGAGACAGTGGCACTCATTATAGTGTGGCGGAAAGGCAACAACGGCGCCGGTAGTGCTACTGGCGCCGTTGTTACCTCTCCACCACACTACGAGGTCTGCTTGCAGTTGCCGGACTGCACGCCTGGTCTGACCAGTTGTACATACCGGCACTCGCGAGCAGAATTCATGATTGCACCAGCACCATTATTAACGGTGCCTGTGCAACCATGCTCCCAACCCCCATTCTGCCCTATGGTGCAGAATGGGGATCGGGAGGCCGGCCATAACGGCACCCGCGAATGGGCAATTACCGGGTCTGCCAAACTAGGCATGACCCGGTTATTGCCCATTTGCAGGTGCCGGAAAAAAAACAACAACAACAAAAAAATCAACAGGGCTGTTCGTAAGACCTTCTTCACAGGGCCCTTGCAGTTAACCGGCATGACCCGGTTATTGCCCATTTGCGGGTGCCAGAAAAACACAACTCCTGCGGCAGCCATGGCACGGTTACCGCCAGAGTTATAGTGAGGGCCAGTGTCTCTTTTGATACCAGCAATGCCCCCTTTTAATCAGGAACTAATAACATCCCTGTAATACCCCAACCAGTTATGGCACATATTAATGTGGCATTAGAAATCTCCCCAGACCGAAAACCAACTCAAGGGACCATAGACCCCTTCCTACAACCCTGAAGACAATTATTTTCCTCATCTTCCCTCATCTCTGACTGTCTGTCTGCTATCCAGAAGTGGTGTGCAGCCAATGACCTCACCCTTAATGCCAGTAAGACTGAGATTCTACTCATCGGCACACCCTCTTCCTTCTTCCCTTCAGCTCTCTGGCTGGCCTCTGTTGGCCCTCTTCCTGCTCCCACCTGCAAGGCTAAAAACCTCAGGGTCATCTTCAACTCCACACTATCCTTCTCTCCTCACATCTCCGACACCTCTAAGAAGTCACACTACCAGCTGCACCTCCTCAGAGGTATTCTTCCTCTCCTTCCCCCAGAAGCTCACCGTCTCCAGAGCCCTGGTTCTCTCTAAGTTGGACTATTGCAACAGCCTCCATCTAAATCTGCCTGCCTCCACTCTCCGCCCTCTGCAACTTATCCAAAACAGGACTGCGAGACTTGTCCTTGGCCTCAAGCCCAGGGATCGTATCTCTCCAGGACTGAAATATCTGCACTGGCTCCCAGTGGCTGCAAGGATTAAGTTCAAAACCCTCTGCATTATCCACAAGGCCATACCAACTAGCTCCACTGCCGACTTGCCACATACCGGCTGAAACAGATCCCACAAGAAACAATCTAGGTGGGTACGACTGGTTCAAGAGCAATTTGAATTATAGGTTCACGTTGTAGTATTGGGTTGTTAACCCTGGGTGACTTACTTAAGTGACAGTAAAGCATATCCCTATGATTTTTCCCTGATTAGGCACGAAAAGGACTCACCAGAGTCCCGACCATCTACCCAAAGGTTTCTAGCTCACAGTAGGAGTAAAAATAGAAATATAGCAGTGATAGCTTACACTATTTTTGTTGGTGTTTTACCTGACAGGTCAAGAATATTTGTTGAAAAACAAATGTGAACAATAACATACTCCACAGAGAACCATGCTCTGTTAAATATCTGGGCGATAGGCTCCTGATGAATGTTCAACATGAATGGCTATGCGTACTGAAACATGTTGAGTCCACAACTGTGATTTAGTACACAGTGTAAAGAAACAAACATAAGCAATAGGCTTCTGCATGACTTCCGGTTCTGATACACAATGAACCTGAAGAAAACCATGTTGAAAAACCGATCTACATTCATGTATATTGCATTGCCAGGCCACTGCTGTGGAGATTGTAAATGGCAGGACTAGTTGATAGTACCTTGTGTTTGTGTTTTAGAAAACTATTTTGTTTGTATGTATTTTTGTTTTGATGATTACATTGCTTTTTTACAGTCCTGAAAGATTTATCTGCATAATCCTTTCAGGTTCCTGATCATTCAGATCAGTCTCTATCTCACCATTGTTAAAAAGTGACTATACCCAGATAAAGATAGAGACCACACTCAGTTATTTGTTTTATGAGTGCACCCTGGGGTTCCTCCTTAATATTTTGGTTTGCTCAGCCACTCTCACATCATCCAGACCTGTAGTCACACACCTGCTCTGGTGTCCTGGTACCATCAGGGAGGAGCCACTCAAGCTCATATGCCACATGTCTGTCAAACAGGCAGACAAAAACCACAGACTACAATGCATGTGCCAATTGTCATGCGCAATGGAGCACAGATGCAAATAACTGTGCGACACAGCTGGGCCAGCTGTGACTCAGGCCATCTGGAGGGCCTGGCCCAGCAACAGGGGCAGTTGGTACTGGCTGAAGGCCCTGGGAAAAGTAACCGATGGACGTGTGGTCATGAGGCAGTGCTCACCATTAGGACACCACCCAGGGTCTATTCTTCATCCACCAACACTGTGCTGAATTCTGCTGATGGCAAAACATTGTCTGTGAGTTGAGCTACATCAACATGATTTGTAACCCCTAAGCAGTGCTGGAAAGATGTACACATAATTTCACATGCCTTGTGTCTGCTTTCTGATGACAAAATGGCCCTGTCACTTCCCACATCACTCAATGTAACTGAGGGACTTCTGGACATGTACACATGATCCACTCAAGTAACACACCCTTATGTAGCAGTCCGCCATCTCTGATAAGAGCATGTAGCCAGGTGACAGTAGCCTAGGTGTGCGGGCAGGGATGAGCATCATACCCTTGGGCCTGTCCGTATGACCTCAGTGTCAGTGGATGACCCAATGCTGTAGGGTGATGGGCCCTGTTGGTCACGTATGCACTAACAGATCAGCTGGATGGTGGGCAGGATGATCATGGGCCCAGGCAATAATCTTGCAATAAGGGTGCAGCTGTTGCCCATGCATACACCACTGATATAGGGAATAGTGAGCTGGCATCTGTGGGGTGTCTGGTCAAAGGATCCAATCCAAAGGGTCGAATGGTCAAAGGATCGACACCAAAGGATCGAAAACCAAAGGATCGAATTTTTGACTGTTGTCGCCCTGAACTGCATTTGTAAACCAAGCTCATTAGAGAAGTGCATGTGCAACGCTCTCATGGGCCCACACCCACTGTGTGTTGGCAAGGCCCTTACACATCATCCATCATCCTTATCCTTATACGCTCACATGAGCACTCTGGAACTGCTGGCCTGATCTGCCTCTGCACTGCTTGGATGGGAGAGATGTAAGGGTGCACTCCCAGAAGGTGCGTGTCCTTGAGTCAACACCGTCCCTATGCAGGTGGCATGTAAATGCCTGTCTCAATGGCCATGGTTGGACAAGCAGTCCAACTCTAGATGAACCCAGTGTGCAAGATTAACCTATGAAATGCAGGACTAAGGATAAACTCAGTGTCAAACTTGCCTCTTCCCAGACCACTGCAGAGGGCCAACAGAGGAGGAGAAACTGACTCCATGTGAAGTGGTCGCAAGTGGACTTATTATCAGTGAGCAAGTGCAAGGGGTGGGCATCATGGACGCCTAAGATGACACATTTGGTAAGTGACATGTGTGTGTGTATCGTTTATGTTGACAATTTTGCATGCCATGCTCATGTATGTGTTAAAGCACAGTTGGCTGTAGTTGGCAGACATCTGTGGGCACTGCATGATTGATTGCTACTGTGTACACTTCTGTCACAAGACCTGCATTCAGGAGGTGGTTGTGTGGTTTCCGTGCATCGTACATGTTGGTGTTACAGTACACATACTGTCTGCTGGCTTTCACTGCTGTGTCAGTGCACGATTTTGTGGCAATAGCATGCAACACACATGTCATTCTAGACATTCACAGTGTCATGCATGTGTATCGTCTAGTGGGGAAGATAATCATGACTCAGGTAGAATCACAGCAATGTGTGCATGATGTCATAGTCATCCATTTCCTGTTCCTGGCTGGTGGAGGACATGGATGAGCAGCATTGGACCGTATTCCGGATGGGACAAGATGTGGATGGTCAAAAGTTGTTTCAGTGTAGTACATTCCATATTTGGAGGGTCAATGGAGCAGTGGCCCTGCAAGCGTACCTTGGTCAGTTCCATGTTGCAGTCTCATCACACATGGTTGCAAGGCATGTGATTGTGACCAACTACGTATCCAGGGGAACCTATGCAGCAATGGTGGTTGCAGAGATTACGGAAACATATATGCCTGCATTACATTTTGGGTCAGCAGATGCACAGGTTGCCCTTCCACTTGTTGCAACAAGAAAAGGTTGGAATAGTGTATGGGCTCACTGATGATGCACAGACCTCCATACTTCCACTGATGGAAATCACTATCAATCATGTCTGGGTGTATGTATGTTCTCTCAATCCCACAAACCATGCCATATTGCATTGCCTGATAAGCCCAACAATGACTTCACAGGGCACAGATTGGCATTCATATGGGCCATACAGGTAACAGAGTGCACAGTTACAGTGAGTGCTGTATGTTTATCCAGCCATGTTGTGTCTGTATGCATTGTAATGCACATTGACATGTTCATCCAGGTACCCATGCCTTGGAATGCTGTCTTTTTGCAGGTGATGATGCAGCAGATGCAGAGGTGGGGGATGAATAGGAGGCAGACAAATGACCGACCACCTGTGGAGGCTGGGGTGTCATGCTCTCTGAGAAACCCCAGGTGCTGCAGGCAGTCCTCGGTAGGGTTGCCAGCTCTTCTGACTCTTCATACTCTTCAGATGAAGCTTTTGAATCAGATGTGGGGAACACATCGAGGGACATGGAGGATGCCCCAATGGGCACTGCGGATGTGGCCCTTGAGTCCGAGGAAGTGAGGCAAGAGTCACTGGTCTGGTCAGTGGGAAGCCCTGCATTTACAGTTGTTACGGCTGCAAGATCGACTTCACCTGTGTTCAAATCAGCACTATGGGCTGATGTCCAATGGATGGTTGCAGATCTGCACACAAGGATATGGGTCCCACTGTGATGGGCCTTGACCCTGGCATCTCAACACCGTTGGCCCCTGCACACATGGTGGACATGTGCATGATGAATGGTGGGAGTAGGAGCAGCAGATGTTGCAGGAGTTGGCCAGGGACATCCATCACCTGGCTGAGAACATCCCCTTGCCAACTAACTGGGATGCACAGTCTGGCCATTCAGAAACATCATCAGAGTTTGATGGACAGCTTGACGAGGACACTGCATGATGAGATGCAGTCTTCAAGTCTCTCCAACAAACTGGGAATGGAGGCCAACATCAAAAGCAAGCAGTCTGATCTGGCGTTTCTGCATGATTCCCTGCATTGAGATGTGTTGGCACAGAGAAAAGGTCTGTAGAATGGGATGTTGGCATCTCAAGCCTCCCATTGCCGTGAGATGGAGAGCTTTAGGGCTTTACTGTATGAGGAGCTTTTGGATACAAGGTTCCACCCCACCAGGAGATCGACGCCTTGAGCCAGATGCTCTCCCAGCAGTCTGATGCTTCATGAGTGGGCGCACATGCAGGTTCTGTGGGCACTCGAGAGGAAGTCCATTGGCCTGGGAATTTAATTGGCAACGTTTGGAGGGTACCATATGGAAAAGGGTATTGGTCTTCCACAGAGTCTCCTGATAGCAAACTTACGGTATGAGCAGAGGGTCTCAAGTCCTTAAAAGCACAGGCACATTGGAAGCTCATATCTTTGTACCGACAGATAATGGCTCCCCAGGCGGATTTCCTCTATGAGGATTTGCAAGCTCACTTGAACCTACGACGGTCTCCCTCCTTATGTAACCTACACAGATAGGTACTGGGAGCCCTCGCAAACTCTAATAGTGATGTGGAGACTCTCATTGCCAATCAAAATAAGACCAAAAGGGCCCTAATGCAGATGGATTGGTTCCAAACTATAGATCAAATGCAGAAACACGTATTGGCAATTCACTCTACCCTTTTGATAAAAAAACAGGGGTTTCTCCCGTGATATCTGAGAAAGTTCCCAGACCCCAAAGGAAGACAGCATTTCTTAAGATTTCACTGAACCTGTTATATACAGGGGAGGTCTTGTCCTGTTGGGGTCTGTGCAAATGCTGTGAGGATCCTCGAAACCAGTCCCTTAAACATCTCATGATGGATTGCAAAGGCATCTGGGAAGTCAGAAAGAGGTGTTTTCATCAGTCGGTTGAAACTGAGGATCGCCTCCTCCCTGAAATGTTTTGGGACAGTCTCATAACTGGTCATGAAACAGTGTTAACTATTAATGTACTCCGGGTTTTGCATTTGAGTGGGATCATTCCATTAAACTATTGCTAAAGTACTCCTAATATTCTGTGTATTAAAATGAAGATGATACATGGGGAATTGCTCTTCTTTTTTTCCACTCTCTGGTATTCCTTTCCTCTTTTTCCTTTGTCTGTGAGCAATCAAACTGTTTTATGAAATTTTTAGGATGTTTTAGGATTTGGTGGAAAGTATGTATTTTTAATTTCAGGTTTTGACTATTTTTTTTTGGTTTCTTTATTTTTTTCATTTTTTAAATGTATACATTTTGTATGGACTTTGTGTAAAATTCGATTTGTAATACACAAATAAAAAAATATATACAAATAAAAAAAAGTTTTACTGCTGCCAACCTGACCCCGATTTCCTGTTTGTTTGTCCTGTATGTACTGTGTGCACCCTGAGGCCTTCGGGCGAGTTAGCGTGTTAACAAAAATTAAAATAAATGCAGCCAGCCTCATCTTTGCACTCACCCCAGGGAGTACATGACTACTGCACTCCTGGTATTGTCTCATGCACCACCTTGATGGCCATTTGCATCATCAACTGTGCAAGGTGAGGGTTCAGAAATGTGAGGCAGATGACATTGTGAAGTTTTCTCAACAGATGCCATTTTATTACATAAAATGGATGGATGAATGCCTCACTGTCCCTACCCAGGCGAGGATTTCCCTGCCTAAAATAAACTAAAGGAACCATTCTAACAAATTATACCTGTGCTTCACACTTAAACTTATAACAAATAAATAAGGCAATGCATGGCAGATCAAAACAATAATGATTGAATTTGCACAGTCTCTCGTCATAACCTGGGTGAATTTCCCTTAACGAGGTTTAATCATGATTTATATTTATTTTTTACATTCATAAAGCACACAAAGCAGCCCTTAAGCATTTCAGCGCTGTTGCAAGGAAGCTTACTTAGTTACACAAATAACAAATATATATATATATAGAGTACAAGGTTTCTAAGGTTACAAGGAACCTGGTACCGATAGTAGAAAGTATATAAGTTACAGGTTGCAGAGAAGAGAGCAAAAGCATAGCATTGAAGGAGGTTCATGGGGTTACAGGTGAACTGGCTACCACTAATAGGCTAAAGGAGTGATGCTAGGAGTGAGTGTGTGGTTTAGATGAACGACCACGTTTTCAGGGCGTTAGGAAGGCAGTATGAGAGGGTTCATTCCTGAGTGTGGGTGGCCTGAGTGTGAGTGGAAGGGCATTCCATTATCTAGAGTCGATGAATGGGAAGTTGGCACCGCCAGCCTTTGCACGTATACCCATGGAGGTGTAGAGTTGGTTGGATATAGTGCACTCTAGTGGGCCTGGAGGAGACTGTTCCGACTAGTTTCTCTGGTAGATATGATGGGGCCAAGTGAGTGAGGCATTTGTGAGTGATGGCAAGTGTCTTCAATAGATGCATTCTTTGACGGGGAGCAACTGTGCAGAGCGTCTGGCAGTTGAGATGTGTTCCCTCTTGGGTATGTTGAGGGCAGTAAATAGAGCGTTATTTTGAATTATTTGAAGGCTGTTTATATTTTTGCTGAGGTGCCCACTAGGAGGAAGGCAAGACCAGAGGAGAGACAGCAACCTTAGTGACCCATCAGAGTTGCAAGTTGCAACACCTGGGGCAACAGCTATTTATTACAGGCACATGGCTCGATGGATGGAGCTCCTGAAAGACTTTGATATATTTATGCTACAGGAGATATGGTTAGACTGCCCATATATGTTGATGGTTACCATATATACCATGTCAGGGTTAATAAGGGTAAAAGGGGTAGACCCTATGGCGGGCTGGTCTTTGGTGTCATTCAGAAGATGTTGTCACAACAGGTGAGGGTACGTCTTCTCTGCCTAATGTGATCACTGTGGAAGTACACCAGGATGACAGCACACAGGGTTGGAAGATACTGTTCATTACTGTCTATGTACCAACTAGTAAAGATGGGTGTGAATTAATATACAACTGTATAGATGACATTTGGTTGGCAGCAGAGGGCACTATGGGGCCTTATACCATAATATTGGAGTAGACCTAAATGCCTGATGTGTCAATACGAAGTTATGCTCTGAGTACTATAGGGTATCACAGAAAAGTGTCATGACACAAAGTCTGGGTAACACTAAGGGAGTCCAGTCGGTATCATACTTAGATTAATGGGACCTACAGATGCTGAATGGTAGAACAATGGTCGATATACCTGGGCAGTATACCTGGGAAGGTAACAAGAGTGTGGCCACCATGCACTACTTGTTTGGAAACAACACAAGCTTACTTATTGGCAGAAGAACCAAAGATGCTAACAACAAAATGTAGTGATCATAAAATCTCGGCACTGGTTGTTAATGTTCAAGTCCAAAGGATAAAGCAGAGTGGTTGCATTGGTATTAAAGTTAACCATGCTAGCACAGTGAGATGGACAGCTAAACACATATTAAAAATGAATATGAAAATAATGCAAATCCATGAATCTGACCAGGCCATCATCAGTAAAAAAAAGAGGATGAAATTGAGGCTTGGATTAGGAACCTCACCTTTTATACTGGCTCTAGTAAACCTTGGCAGCAAGTTATGTTTGGTAAAACTAAGTACAGGTTTGATGTAAATATACAAAATGCAAAGAGGGACATGAGGAAAGATATCTGTTTCATACGAGCATGTGGTCTCCCTTTGGAGATGGTTGCCTCCCATATGAGGGTGATAAAGAAAACATACTGTGGGTCTTAAAGCGATGGCGCTACTCCGTTCAAAATGTGAGTTGGCAACAGATGCTTATGGACCTGCTGAGCAACGGCCCCAAGAAGATCTGGGGAAAGCTGTCCAAAGCTAAAGGGTAAGTGGAACATGTGACCCTGAACCCTATAAAGGAATTGGAGTGGGTAAGGTATTTGGAAAAAAGGGTAAGCATTGACATTTCTATCACCACCTGAACTACATGGTCGGGGAATGGCCCCATGTGACATAAGAAGATGAAATGAATGACACTATTCGTAAATTAAAGAGCTCTAGGGCTTTTGCTCCTAATGGGCTGGTGAATGTAGTGTTAAAAAAGAACCCGGACCAGTGGTCCAGGATAATGAAGGTACTAATTAGTCACGTATGTATGACCCAGACTATCTTCGAGTCATGGCAACAGTCAGTTCTGTTGGTGGTTTATAAGAAAAGCAACCATAGGAGCCCAGAGAATTATAGGTTATTGTCACTCCTAGATGTAAGTGGTAAGTTATTTTCTAACCTGGTCTTGAAGGCGTTGCAGGAATGGTTTAATGAATCAGAGATCCTGCCATTTATGCAGACAGGCTTTCAACCAGAAAGTAGTATGACACATAACCTGAGGGTACTTGACTCCTTGATAAAAAGGACCCAAGTGGATGGTGGGTAGTCACTGGGCCTCATTACGACCCTGGCGGTAAGTACCGAACATTACCGCCATGGCGTAATCAACGTTTACGCCGTGGGTCGATGGCGTAAAGTGCGGCATATTCCGACCCATCGGGCACGTGCATTACGCCATGGCGTTAATGTAAAGTACGGCATGGCATAAAAGGGCCAGAAACGGCCCTTACCGCCATCGCACGCCGCGCAAGGAGCACTACCGCCACACACACCATAGCGGCGACCGCAATTAGCGGTCACCGTAATTAGCGGTCACCGTAAATAGGCGGAACCGGAAATAGCGTCATCGCGGCGGAACGGGAAACTGCACGACGGCCATCTTGAAAAACACAATCCATTGCCATCCTCCACAACCATACCTGATCCAACCCTGACACCTATCCACACCCATCACCCACCCAATTAGCCAAGTAAAAATGCCCAAAGTTGTTAAAAAAGCATGTGACCGGCAGCGCCAAGACCGTTTCTCAAGGGAGGAACTAACCATGCTCGCAGAGACCCTGCAAGAAAATGCTGCAGCTGTATTCTCCGCGCAGATGACAAGGCCGGCAATAGGAAAAAAAAAGGCCATATGGGCCCTAGTGGCACAGCGTGTGAGTGCAGTGGGGGCCGTACCCCGCACAGCCCAGCAGTGCAGAAAGCGCTGGGACGACTTGAGGCTCCGTGTCCGAAGCATCCTCTCAGCCAACCGCAACCTAGCCACGTCAACTGGGGGTGGATCGGATTCGCCCATTAAGCTGCAAGCATGGGAGGAAATATGTGCATCCACCATCGGGATGGAGAGCATCCAAGGTGTCGGAGGGATGGAGAGAGGAGCGCCGACCTCAGGAGATGCAGGTAGGTGGCCAGAGCAAGCCATGCAAAACTCAACAAAGTCCTATCATGTGAAGTACCATGTAGCCCCATAGCGCATATGCAACACATCGGCAGGTGAATGTCCACAGACACATCCAGACTCCACCCTGTACACATGCAGCATGCACAACCTAACTGCTGGCACACACATACCACCATGCTACCTCCACACAAAAGGCACAAAACCTGTATGCCCCTGCCTGAAATGTGCTGCATGTACCCACTGTATAGATGTCATCCCTCACAATGCACGGCCAATGTCCGCGTACCCATCAATAACACTTTCCCTCCTTTGCTCCACCACAGGATCTGACACAGACCTCCAGGAAGAGGACAACACTGCATCCACATCCACCAAGAGGGCCAGGCCACAGGCATCCACCCCAGCCATCCGAAAGGAAACACACCACCAGCCGCAAACCCTGCCTGGGGAAGAGGACAGGCAAATGCCAGCCCCCACAACAGCAGACACAGACCCAGCAGCAGCACCGCACATGTCACTACTCGTGCCCACTGAAGGGACAGGCTCTGCTGCAAGCAGCACCCTGGGAGAAATCGCTGCCATAGCGGCAACCTCCGACAGTGAGGCAGGCAGCATCGAGCTCATCGATGAGGAAATGCCCACTGCCCAGCCACATTCCCCCTGCATATCCCTAAGCCCCCTGCAGGCGGATGCCACACAGGGGCAGTCGGAGGCCAAGGATTGGCCGGCCACCCCATCCCCCCAGCCTGAGGTGAGCAGCCCAATGCACATGCAAATGCCACTTGGCATGGCCCAGCAGAACCAGCAGACACTTGAGGAAATGGTTACCCGCCAGCAGCAGCTATCCGCCCTCCTCAACGAACATGTTGCACAGTGTGGGGTGGCAAGGGATGGCATGGAGAGTTTGGCAGACCGAGTCACAGCTGCCATAGAGTCCTCCACAAAGGACATATGCACGGAACTCGCGGCTGTGCGCAATGTCCTCACAGAACTTGTCCAGACCATCAGGGACATGCGTCCAGATGTGCAGGCCGGACCATCCTCATCAGCCAGCTCGGCACAGAGCAGCCCCATCCGCAGATCAGGGCGCAATCTACGCAGCACGGGCAGGGGTGCCCCGGGGGCCAGGGGAGGGGAATCACATTAGTGGCTTGACAGTCGAGCAGGACTACTGCACACCCTGCTGCACAGACACTACCGCACCTTCGTAGGGATTCCAGGGTGGAGGGGGGAGGGGGTGTGTTGGGGTGTTCAGGGGGGAGGGGGGAGGGGGTGTGTTGGGGTGTTCAGGGGGGAGGGGGGAGGGGGTGTGTTGGGGTGTTCAGGGTGGAGGGGGGAGGGGGTGTGTTGGGGTGTTCAGGGGGGAGGGGGTGTGTTGGGGTGTTCAGGGGGGAGGGGGGAGGGGGTGTGTCACGACGTTTCATTGTTTGAATACACATTTTTCTTTCACAAAATGAAATGTGTGGACATTTTCATTGCATATGTGTGCTTTATTGGTGTACAGTCCACAGTGTGCATGTCCCAGAGACACACAGTGCCCCAAGTGCAGTCTCCATGTGATTCACACCATCCGTGTGTGCTAGAAGCAGTGGTCGATGATACTTTGGTGCATTGCACGCCCCTCCTGTGCGTCGCCTCCTCCATGGGGTGGTGCCCCATCTGCACCCTCCTCATCCTCATCGTCAGGTGGTTGCAGTCCTGCGTCAGGGGTCAGGGGCACATTCCGTCTGACGCACATATTGTGTAGCATGACACATGCCATGACGATCTTTGCCACCTTCTCATGGTGGTACAGGAGTGCCCCTCCAGACCTGCTGAGGCTTCGGAACCGTGCCTTCAATAGGCTGAATGTTTGCTCTATGACCACACGAGTACGTGTATGTGCACGGTTGAAGTCCTCCTCGTGCTGGTTCTGCGGGTTCCGGACTGGTGTAAGGAGCCACCTCTTCAGGGGATAGCCTGCATCACCTGTATGTAGGCGAGAATGTATGTGTCAGTCATGTCGTCTGATCAAGAACATGATGTGCCACCATGGCCTGCATCCAACTGTTACTTCGGCTCACTTCTACATGCACTAATTGATTCACACAATGCAACCAGTATATGCTCATGGCTCCCCTGGCCTGTTTTGCATGCCATCACCCAATGTATGCAGAGGGGTTGAGTGCATTGTGAGTGCCCATCCTCTGTCTCCGTTCTCTGTGTTGCTCACAGCCAGGTGGAGTATGCATCATTCCCCCCCCCTTCAGCCAGGTGGAGTATGCATCATTCCCCCCCCCCTTCAGCCAGGTGGAGTATGCATCATTCCCCCCCCTTCAGCCAGGTGGAGTATGCATCATTCCCCCCCCTTCAGCCAGGTGGAGTATGCATCATTCCCCCCCCCTTCAGCCAGGTGGAGTATGCATCATTCCCCCCCCCCTTCAGCCAGGTGGAGTATGCATCATTCCCCCCCCTTCAGCCAGGTGGAGTATGCATCGGTACGTTATTCACCTGCCCACTTCCATGACATTGGACTCACCGAGTAGCCAGGATCTTGGGCCTGCATGTCGCTCCATGTAGCGTGGTATTGTGGAGTTCCTCAGGACCATAGAATCATGGGTTGATCCGGGGAATCGGGCACAACAATGTGTGATGATCTTGTTGGAGTCACAGACCATTTGCACGTTGATTGAGTGGAACTGTTTCCGGTTGCGGTACGGTACCTCCATGGCACGTGGAACCACCAATTCCACATGGGTGCAGTCGATGGCACCAATGCAACCGGGTATGCCGGCTAGTGCATGGAAACCCACTTTGGTGTTTGCAATGTCCTGGGCAGTCCGTGGTAATGAGATGTGGTCGTCTGTGTGCTTGAGGAGGGCATCGAGCACTTGGATGAGGGTTCGTGAGAATAATGGTTGTGAAATGCCATGCAAGTGCCCCACTGTGTGCTGGTAGGTGCCTGTGGCCAGGAAGTGGAGTACAGACACTACCTTCAGTAGTGGTGGGATGGCGGTTGGAGTTTCTATCATGCTGACGATGTCGTTGTGTATCATGTGTACGATGGCGGTGATGGTGTCCCGGTCCATACGGTACAGGGTGTGGATCTGCTCAGCAGTGAGGTTGAATGGATTGGCTCTGATGCGTGGGATTGGGGGCTGCCTGCGTGGTGGCACTGGCTGTGCTGGTGGGGCTTGCTGGGCCTGCCTTGCCCTCCTTCTCCTCCTGCGTCTCCTCTGTGCAGCCTGTTGTTGTTGTTGTTGTTGTTGTTGTTGTTGTTGTAGTAGCACTTGCATTGCTATCAGGTTCTCCAGCCCCAACATTGCTAGTCGTATTGGTATCATTGTGGAGTGTGACTGGGTGTGGGAAGGGGTGGGGTGTGCTCTTTTGGTACTTCCTGAGTCTGTATTGCCTTCACCTGTGCTGTTTCTGTGCACCTGTGCCAGCTGCATTCACTTTACATGGCCCTTTACGGTTGGTTCGCGATGGCGTACTTAGCACCATGGCGGTAAGGTACTTAACGGGCTCGGTGATGGCGTTAGGTGCATGTCCGCTTGGGTCAGCATTTGCGTACCTTTCCGCCATGGCGCTAAGTACGGTGTGGCCGGCCGCATGCGCACACCCTTAGCGCAGTTAGCGGTAGCGTTAACTACGATGCCGCTAATGGCATCGTAGTTAACGGTCACGGGTCATGATCGGACCTGGCGGAAAACGATGGCGGTAACCATTTACCGCCATCGTTTTTCACTTAGCGCCAGGGTCGTAATGAGGCCCACTGTATGTAGTGTTTGTAGATTTCACTGCTGCATTTGATGGAGTGAATCACTCAAGATTGTGGGTTAAACTGCTCACATCGGGATGTGCTGTGTGGATTGCTAATAATTAGAAAGGTCTGAAACAGAATACCCAGGCACGGGTTCATCTGACTAATGATGGGTTGCTTACTACCCCTGTTAAGATCTTTAAGGGGGTTAAGCAGGGCTGTACACTTGAACCCCTTTCGTACAACGTATGCATGGCCAACTTGCCAGGCTGTTTCAAGACAAACATTGGGTGCTGTCCAAAGAAGGGTTGGCATACCAATCCCTGCATGTTATATGCAGACAACCTTGTTATGCTAAATTTCACATACAGTGGTGCTAGGGCCATGTTCTCAGAACTATGTATCTATGCAACTGAAAATGATCTTAAAATGAACACGAGTAAGATAAAAATAATGGTTTTCTCTAATAAAAAAAATGAAGTGCCCTAGCTTTACCACTGCAGTGGGCAAGGTGGACTATGTTGAGTCTTACTCATATTTGGGCATCGACATGAGCTCTAAGAAAACCTTCAAAAATATAGTAGTAGTAAAGAGAATGAAAGCCTTAAGGTTGATCCCGGTGATCTCCAATTTTGCAAGAAAGACTGCAGGTTTTTCTTCTGATAAAATCATTAGTTTATATAAACAACGTGTGACGTTTGCACTCTATATTTTATAAATGATTACACAGAGACTGAAAGTAGGGTTTAACTAATTCAGAAACTCCTTTTATTATCATTAACTTTCTTTGATGTTTTTCTTTCTTTTAGTAAAAAGGATATGTCTTGCTTCCTGAAGACTGATTATCTTCTAGACCTGGGAGGTCATCATACGTCTCACAAGCAAAGTCCTGTTAGGTAAGTGTCTTTATTTCTCTTGGATTCTTCTCCTCTTTTATCACCCCTTTGATGTTATGTTTCTGTAGTTGTTAAGTTTCATATAACGTCTTATATCTTTTCTATCACTTTGTTCGATTAACCTCTTTCTTTCAGAATAACGTATATTATAGTCTTTGGTGTTTGTTTGGTTCTTTTCCTTATTACTCTCCCTTTATCTTGGCTTGTTCTTCTCAGTAATGTGTTATCACTTTTCTTATAATCTCTCTCTGTGTATTCTTTGTTTACGATTACTGACTTTTCACACTTTTCAGGTTCGCTCTATCATTCCCTCACATAACTTTCTCAATGTCTTTCAGTATTTCTTGTCTCACAAAACTCTCTTTTTTATCTTTTGATTCTTCGCTCACCTCTCTCTCATCTCTCTCTCACTTTCACGTACCTTTGTCTGTTTATTTACTTCGCTTTCCTTCTGGTACGTCTGCCGGTAGAAAAATACTTTTGATCCGCAGATCAGCTGCTCTTTCAGGCGTGTCGGTTCATCTCGTCTCTCCGTCAGCTGATCTCAATGTTACAGCTGTTCAGATTTAACTCCGCCCCTTCTATACGAGCTCAGAACAACCGACATGTTCACTGGTACGCACCTCTTCACCTCACGTCTTCCTGTGGAAAAGAAGCGCGCCTTGCGCATTTGAAAGAAAGTTGTTTTTCGTTTCCTTCAGAGGGGTTCCACTTGTATATGCTGATCCTCGTCAACTCAGCCTGTTCGTATCTCCGTTACGAACGAGCGGTACGATCCCTCCCCCTTCAGGGTTATAAAGTCTATATTTAAAATTATTCACTCCAACCTTCAGTCGTCAAACTACGGCCTTCTGCGCAAACGCGCAACAGTATTTAACTTCTATAAACTTCTCTGGCCTTTACTTTTCTTCACTGCCTCTCAGTAGGCCCACTCGTAACCGTCTCCCTTCAGATCCTCCGTCTCCATCGCCTAGCAACGTAGAACCGAAAACACACACAATCATTTACGGATCCCTGAATGGCGCAGGGTCTTGTCCATTACTCCCTCCTCCTTAGCAGCCAGATTAACCCTTCATATGGACTTTGTGCAAAGTATTGCCTTACATTGTCAGAGCCTGAATTACTTGGTACCTGATTTGTGGTTGTTCACTCGTTTTAATCACACAATGTTACTGCCCTATGGTGTTGTATGGGTTGGAGACCTTAGCCATGAGAGATCTGACATGACTTGATGGTATTGAGGGAGCTTTCTCGAAACGGATTTTGAGATTGAGCCCCTCTACATCAATGCAATACATATCCGCCTAGACTCGGGCATGGTTTCCCTTAGAGGTGAATTGTTGATTCCGCAAGGCTTATTGCATTTAAAAACAAACTCTATCCTGAAATGCCAACTGCGAGCCGTATTGGCTGAATGTATTTATTGTAGGCAAGGATGCAGGGGAGTGAGTTTGCGAAATTAGTGGACTCACTGTATAGGGACATTGATTGGTGTCCTGATTATCGTAGGGGAACTAGCTATACTAGCTATAATGTATTAAAACAAATGTAGTAATGAGTAAAGTACAAGAACGGGACTGGATAAATAATTACTAGGCTTTCCTGTTTTCAGTGAAATCCGATAAACACCGGAAAAGCACCCCCGGAAGAAAATGTGCCTCCCAGGGTTAAACTGAAAAACACTGTTTCCCCTCATCACAGTGGTGCCTCAGTGTGAGAATGAATGGGAGGAAGTTTGGGGGGAAGGGGTGGCTGGAGAGGGGGCTTGGCAGACAATAGGAAAAGGGCCGTACTCCACCCCATGTATGCTTGTTTGCTTTTCCACTTGCTTCCCCTCCTGTCCCCTGACCTTATTCAAAACATTGCACATTCAATGTTACATTGGTTTCTATATAAAAAGAAATATTTGTAGTTGTATGTGGTCAGAGCTATTTTGAGGCATTGTAGACAAATTTGAGACATGTTGTGTGGTTGCCAATTCATGTCTTAACATTTACTAGAATTCCTCAAAATAGCCCTTGACCACTGACAAATATTTGTATTTACAACAAATGGTGTAACATGTATTTTCAGTGTCTTTTTGTGGCCACAGACCCGCTGTATTTGTATATGTCTGAAGGAAAGCTGCAAAGTGTCAGATGCCTGTCGGCTTTAAAATAAAAGCCGTGTGAGGCTTCCTTGCACGAAGCTCGCGTTAGGCCACAGTGTTGGTGTCACTGCCACATCCCAACATCCTGCGGCAATGTAGAGAGAGCACCCAAAATAATCCTTATCTCCACAAAGGTGAGTGTTCCTGGGCAAATCCTTTCATCACACTATGCCTTATGTGCTAAAAATAGAAGTCGCTACAATGTGGACAGGCCGTTTTCACAAATCAAAGTCTTCATGGGAAGACAAGGCGTAAGGATGGGCAAAGAGTGCCTGAAAAAGTATTGCATTATTTAAAATAATTTTGACGTAGAAATGTTAGATATTACTGGATTAAACACATTCATCTTTATTCAGTAGAAAGTGTTCAAAACATCTTGCTGTGAGAGCCCTCACCCTACTTATGCACGTGATTAAACAATAAAAGAATATGTGTGTGTTCACACTGGAAAAAACAGTTATCCATGATTTTCTGAAGAACAGTTATCCAGTGGGAAAACACTGATAAACACAGATCCTTACAATTTTTGAAAACACTGGAAAACCACCCCCAGAGGTCAATACAATTAAACACCTAAAACAGGAAACCCTAATAATTACACTCACCTGGTGACTTTGCATAGCTCTAGGCAAGTATCAGAAGTTGCATATAAATACCTACAACCACAGAAATATCTACGGCATTGCCCTAATCCATCAGTTTTACATTTTAGATTAAGATTGCGTACCGATCAGCCACCTGGATTGGCCCGTACGGGCATCCAGTTGGGGTTACCATATAAAGACAGATGTTGTCGGATTTGCAAATGCATCTGAATAGTGGAAGCAGCTAAAACCTCTTGACGGAATGTGCTGCCTTGGGGTGGAATATATGACCATTTTGGGCAGCTGTGTCCATTCCTATGATGCCATAAAAAACGATACTTTCTTGACCTACGGTTTGAATACAGAGTCCTAGAGTGTGCACACAGCCATATATTGACTGTGGGTTGCTATCAAAAAGAGACTCATATAGGGAAGGAGGAGGAAAAAGGGACTTATTATAGCCTGTGAATGTCCTTTAATAGAGGTCGAAGGACTGTTGGCCAGCAGTAATTTTAGTGTTTCGTCGGTTTGTTTGAAAACATGGGGTTTTAACTATAGGTTGTAAAATGTAAAATGGGTATAATGTGTTTATATATTCTGTAAATAGATGAATGTGGCATTAGTATGGTTTTAAGAATATTAATCGTGTATTAAGTGGATTTTGTAAAGTTCTTTTGGAACTAAACAAAAACAAAATGAAAGAAGGACATGAAAATAGTAACACAGTTGTAAATACTACAAATGTTACTATTGAGGCTTGCCGTGCCACACTGCATCAGTCTGATTCACTATGCCAAACTGCTACAATTTACAAAATAAAATGAAGTCAAAATTGCCATTGTATTCAACAGTGCAATGTCCTGGTATTCAGGGTAAAACACCCTTACATTTCAAAGGATTACTATTATCTTTCAACAGTGCAAACCTCTCTTGTGGAGACAAAAACATAATGTACCCATTACTAGTTCTAGAACCATTTTAAAGCTGCAAAGTGCTCCTATCACTTAAAAAGGAATGCAAGTAATACTAAAACAAGATCATTTTGTATTCTCTTTTATAGATGCAAGGCATTCTGAATATGGTCATTTCCATCCAGCTTTATTCAGAATATGTCAGGATATTTCAATTAGTGGACACCTTTTTGGGACCATTTTACACTTGTGTGCATAATTCAAGAAAAGATAAATGTGGTAAGTGGAAAAAGAGCCATTCATGCTCTAAATGTATGTTTCATGGCCACGCATTATAGTCCTCTTTCCCTGCAGGGCATACAAAAGGCAAGGCAGAGTTCACAGAATGCACGTGCAATATTTCTGTGAACAACACATGGGTCCTTGGACATCAGGCAAGAGGCACAGGGCATCGTTCTTCTATGTGTACCCTTATCTCTGTAACACGCTCTGATTGGCTGTATTCAATCAGTCATAGAGCCATCCAACAATTACATTAACACACTCGTCATCTAACACTTCAGATGTACCTTTCAACTCTGGGAGTGCATATATGTATTAGTGCTGTGAATCAGACCCTATTATATCACAGGTCACCTTTCAAACATGCCATCATCATATACAAATATATCCTAGAGGTATTTTTAAATTTTCAAAAGTAATCAAGTATGCTAAAACAATATAATAGATACATTTAAATAATATAGTATGGCTACATTTTTACAGTATGCAAAATGAATCTCCAAGGGTGCCAGCAATTGGCAGGTCCAGAGCACTTTGTGAGCTCCATCGAGAAAGATGCCAGTGCTGCTGCGTTGTGTGCTTTGGCCATGCCCCCCACACTGGCATAACAGGTGCCCCACAGCCCCTGCGGTGCGGGAGGCCCTGCCAGCACATGTCCTGGGAGGGGGCCCTACTTGGAAAAAAAAAAGATTTTTTTTTCAACAAACAAAAAAGATTTTTTGGAATTCAGTCTGCATTATTAAAGAAAATATTTCTTCTTAAAAAGAAATAATTTCGTTATGATGGCAGAGTGACTACAAAAAGAAACTTTCTTTTGAAGTCTGAGGGCTCCCCACAAGTCATGACATGGAAGACCCTAGGCTGGAGGGCTCCATGTCATGGGGTGGAGCCCTATGACTTCAAAAATAAATAGTTTATTTTTGAAGTCACTGCTTTCATAAAGAAATTATTTCCATTATGGTTCGATCCTCAACTGAATAATTTCTTAATGAAGTTAGAGTGACTTCAAAAAGAAACAATGGGGCTCATTTTGACCATGCCGCCCCAGAAACCACGCTGCTGATAATCTACCGGCACCGTTGTTCTGGATCGGCATATTACAGGTCCACCTACTGGGGCCACTGTGTCTGACAGGTCTGACCATGGTGGGCACACGGCCGCATTAGGCAGACCCGTCACGGTAGCAGCAGCACTATTAAAAACCGTGCCAGTGCTTCTGTGTCCCCAATCCCATGGAGTCCTAGGGAACTACACGGGAATGGGGATTACTGAAATTACTGGCGCCTGACTTCTCAGCCACAGGACTTGGAAGAGCCCGGTGGCACCGGGAAGCCAGGCGCCTGTAATTTTTTATGAGTCTGGCGGCAAGCCACCGGTAGCACCGGCACGGTTACCGCCGGACCCGTAATGAGCCCCAATTTCTTTTTGAAGTAATAGGGCTCCCCTTAGCCGCATGACGTGTGCGTGTATGAGTGTATGGTGAAAGGGTGCACGCTTAAATGTATAGGTAGCTGCCTGTGTGAGTGTATGGTGAAAGGGTCACAGAAATGTATGCGTCTCTGGGTGTGTGTGTGTACGGTGAAAGCATGCACACTTAAATGTACGGGTGGCTGTCTGAGTGTACCTGTATGGTGAAAGGGTGCACACTTAAATGTATGGATGACTGCCTGGGTGTGCCTGTATGGTGAAAGAGTGCGCACATAAATGTATGGATAGCTGGGTGTGTATATGGTGAATGGTGTGTGTGCTTGTGTACAGGGGCACAACAAAACCTGCATTTCAGGGGGCTAACCCCTCAAATGTTGGGAGACGCACCAACTTCACGTGTGGTGGAGAGGGGCAAACTTATTTGTGTGGGGTCATCTAATTTCTTTACGTCTTTTAATGAAACTATTCTAGTGCAGCTTCAATGTTACAAGCAGTTAACTCTCTCCTTTTCCCTCTCTACCCTTCCAATCACTCCCCTGGCATGCAAGTACTAAAGCCACATTGCGATTTGTAATGCCTAAAAATTGCAGCATTTGAATGCAGATACTAACAGTGAAATGCTTTACGTTGATAATTGCTGGGCCCTTATTAACAGCAAAACCCAGTTGCCGTTTAACATCTGTGTCCTGTTCTGTCCGACAACTGCTCTAAAGGTCAGTCAGGTCGAGTCAACACAGCCCAAAATGTTGGGGGGGCGGGCGAGTGCTGAAGCCCAGTTAACTCAATGGTGTTGCACCACTACTTGTGTTTACTACCTTAATTAATCCTAGACCTATTCGTCCTCGTCCCAGTACTTATGTATGAGGCAGTACTTGTGTACTCTACCTCATACACAAGTACTGGTATGAGGTAGAGATACATGGAGTTAATGCCTGATTTAGCTACCTGTAATCTTCAACTCCTAGTCCCACTCTTCCTCATCCCAGTACTTATCTCTGAGGCAAGGAGCCTCATACGTAAGCTCTGGGACAGGGAAGAGGGATGTGGAAGTAATTCTTGGCCAAGGAGCTGATTTTGGAGGTTGGGGTGGGGGGTGGGAGGGAGAGGGGATGTGTGGGGGGCGGGATTGTGTGACAACTCATAATGATAGTCCATGTCCCGGCTAAGCAGGCATGATATTTGGTATTAGTGGCTAGAGAGGCATTTTGGTGCTGTAAGTCTAGTCATTCCTCAGTTTGGTATGACTTTCTGTTAACTGGGAATGTATGATAAAGCAGTCCTGCTACGTGTAATTACCTGGCTAGATTGGGATTTGGATGCTGCCAGTCTAGCCATTTCTTACCGCAGCATTGTATATTTTTCTGGGCATCTGTGATAAAATGATATGACAAAAGGCATTTATAATGCGCCTGTACACAAGTGTTTCTATGTGTGACAAGACAAGGGAGGGAAGATAGAGGGACGACAAGACAAACGATCTCACTAGGCCTTGTGTCATTGTGAGAACGAGCGGTGCAAGAGGAAAGGGAGGGGGGAAGTGCAAGGGAGAGGGGAGGAGAAAACAGGACTGCAATGCTCTGAGTAAGTGCAGCCAGGGATATGGGTAGTGCAAGGAGAACAAAGGGCTGCATTGTTACAGTTACAGCCCCTAAGTGCATGGTAGGCACAGAGACAGTGCAAGGGTGACTGATCAAGAAAGAGCCTGGACTCAGAGACTCTGAGGGTATCCAAGCAACCGGTCAGTACAGCAGACAGGTAGGTCAGCAGTGGAGGGAGAGAGAGAAAGCAGAGTTGAAAAGGAATGTTTTGCTGCTTCTGAAACTTCAGATGGTCTGGCTCACGTTTGAAGGAACAGGGAGGCCATTCCAGAGAGAGGCACCAGCAGAGGAAAGAGATCTACCCGCCACTGTGTGCCTGGAGAAGCATCTAACCCTAGAGAGTTGGAGGTAGCTGAGCAAAGGGCTCGAGAAGGAAGGTATTTTGGAAGAGAGCGTTGGATGTAGTGCAAGCCCCGGCCCCAGAAAGCCTTGTGGACAATGCAAAGGGTCTTGAACTTGATCCTTGCAGCCACTGGGAGCCAGTGGTGAGATTTCAGGGCTGGAGAGATATGATCCCTGGGCTTGAGGTCAAGGATAAGTCTTGCAGTCCTGTTCTGGATTAGTTGCAGATGACGGAGAGTAGAGGAAGGCAGAATGAGAAAGAGGCTGTGGCAGTGGTCCAGCCTAGAGATAACCAGGGCTCTGGAGACAGTGAGCGTCTTGTGGAAAGTGAGCAAGGGAGAGTCCCTTTGAGGAGGAGCAGCTGGTAATGGAACTTCTTGGTGACATCCGAGATGTGAGGAGAGAAAGAGAGAGTGGCATAGAAGATGACACCAAAGTTTTTTGCCTCGCAGGAAGGTGAAGGAAGAGGGCCTAAGGCGGACAGCCAGCTGAGAGAGGGATAGCTGGTGCGAGGGTCCCAATGAGAAAGATATCCGTCTTACTGGCAGTAAGGCAGAGATCGTTGGAGGTAAATCAATCCTGAATTATGGATAGACAGTCAGAAATGAGTGAGAGAGGAGAGGAGGCTGAGGGGAGCCTGAAGGAAAGCTGAGTCATCCACATAACATTGAAAGTTAGAGGAGAAGGTAGAGATCAGGTGGGCCAAAAGAGCCAGGTAGAGATTGAAAAACCAAGGTGAGAGCATAGAGCCCTGGGCAAAGCCACAGGTAGAGAGAGGTGGCAGAGAGATTGGGATCAGGTTGGACCTTGTAGGGGAGCGGTCCAAGAGGAAGGAGGTCAGTCACTCCAGGGTCTGATTCATGATGCCCAGGTTCTCACAGAGTTGATTGATCAGAATGGAATTGTTGACTGTGTCGAAAGCAGAGGAAAGGAGGGTGAGGACAGAAGGAATGCTGTAATCAATTTTAGAGAGCAGATCTTCACGGGTGTTCAGGAGAGCAGTTTCCATGCCTCTGGCAGCTCTGAAGCCAGACTGATGGTCATGGAGAAAGCCAACGGATTCAGTGTGGCGAGTAAGCTGGGAGATGGCAAGCTTTTCCAAGAGTTTGCCCAAGAAAGGGATGATGGAGATTGGGCAATAGTTTGCCAGGCAGGTAGGATCAGGAGATGGCTTCTTGAGGAGTGGGTGCACAAGGGAATGCGTAAGGGGAGAGTGGAACGTTCCAGTAGCTAAAGAGTGATTACAGAAATCGGCCAAGCCTGGAGCGAGGGTGTCAATATGGTCCTTGATGGTTCTGGAGGAGCAGGGGACCACCTGTTTGGACAACGTTTAATAGATCGGATTTGTCTAGAAACTTTGTCAGGTGTTGTCAGAGAGAAAGAGGAAAAGGGAGGGGGAGACGTAGAGATGGCCAAAGGGGGCTGAGAGAGGGAGAGGAAGGGGAAATAGAGGACAGGATGTCCTGAGATTTAGTGGAGAAGTGAGAGGACAGAGTTGTACAGAGGGCCTTGGAGGTAACAGGAGAGGTAGAGACCACAACACAATTGACCAGTTCCTTGCAGATTTTAAAGAGTTCAGCTGTGTTGGTAGATGTCGTGGAGACACAGGCGTTTAAAGTGTGCTCTCCTTTGGTTAAGTGTTATTGCTTTGACTGGCATATTGGTGCAACCAGTCTAGGTATGTCTAAATGTGCCCTGGCCAGCATTATTGTATTGTTATTATGTGTCTACACCGGTCTACAGTGTGCAGCCAGTTGGACATGTTTTAATTGTGGCATGGTATTTTTAATAGCAAAGCATTAATGTTCATGTGCACTGTTGGTGACTTGCATGCATTGGATTGGTGTTACCCTACAAAACAATTGCAAACACTGTGGCTTTATAGAAAATTTATCTCAGAAAGTGTGCTGAATATTTCGTTAAAATACATATTCATATTGTTCTCCTAGTGCAGTGTGTGGCATACTGCTTCAGCAGCACATTCGTGTATATTGAGCAAGTGTGACAATCTAGGCCTGCCCAGAGTGTGGCGCGACCCGTGATTTGTTGCTGAGTTGGGGGGGGCCCTCAGCATGGCTCACAGGGGGGCCCCTACATTTTGTGTTACGCCACTGGCTCCCCACCACCATTTCAGGCGGACTCATTGATTTATACCCATTGACACATAAAACCTTTGTAACCTCTTTGCGCAAAGCTCCTTGAGTATTGTGGGGGGCAGACTTGAGAAAGTCCCCTTGAGCTAGTCCGGCATTCTACATGCACAGGTTTACTATACTAAGTTCAATCAATTTTGTTTATTTATTGTTCTCCATATCTCTTACATTCATCAACTCTGACCAAAGAGTTGATGGATGGAAGGTTTAGAATGAATCTGAAACCTCTGGCAATTGTTCTAGCCAACCCTCCAGACCATCGTTCTCCGCCTCATTACAGAAAGAGGAAAGACCATATGCAAGTCAGGTTTGGTCCAACCCCGAAAGGGGCAGTCCAGACAGATTGGATAGGAAGCATCCCTTCTGTACAAGACCACAAGCAACCCCAGACGTGTTCCAATCTCACAGGGTATCATCAATTTGGAGTAGCTTGTATTTCTAGGCCCAGCAGGCACAGGAATCCTATCTGGGCATACCGTCCCATTTAGGATGACAAAACAAAAACAAAGAAGTGATGGCTGGAATGTTTAGGATTAATCTTAAACCTCTGGCAATTGCTCTGGGCAACCCTCCAGACCATTGTTCTTCACCTGCAGATCTATTGAAGAAAAGGGAAAGACCATTTGCAAATCAGGCTTGTCTCACCCCCAAAGGGGCAGTCCAGCCCGAACTGCTAGGTCACATTCCTTTTGCAGGAAAACACAAGACAACCTCATCGGGTGTCATCAGTGAGGAGTAGCTGGGGTCTCAAGGCCCAGCACGCACAGAGTGACACGGCAAAATGGAAGGCTACCGTCATGGATATTTTTGATTTCTCTCCCAATAGGGAACTTGCCTCAGTAAACTCCTAATAAACATATAATACTGGATGTAACACAAACCTTATAGAACAGATGTAACTTCCCCACAGACATCAGCTACTTTAATTTGTGTTTATATTTTAAATGTAGCTATCTTGAAAAATGTGAGTGTTGCTAAAGATATTCAAGGTCATAATTAGAAGGGAACGGTATTTGATACCAATCTGCAGCACTTTATTCCTAAAGTACAGGGAGCTATATTGGTGGCAGGGCCTAATAGAAGGGAGAGTAACGTCCTGAAAAATAAAAAAAACATAGCTATAACTATGGTGACTGAAGGCCATAATGGTAACCAGGTAATACCATGCTGCAAGGGCAGATTGTGAGAACAAGAGTCAATATGGTGAATGATGGATGTAGAATTGTTAATCAAAATATGCACACTAACCAGATAGGTACCACATCTTTAGGGGAGGGTTGGGAGAATAAGAGCCGATAAGATGAATGATGGACATACAACTGTAAAACAAACTATGCACAGGAAATAATTCAAAATCTCTTTGAGATAAAAATTAGGGGGTGGGGGAAGAGAGCATAGTGGAGGAAACTCAGCAGATACAAGGTCAGAATATAGGTTTTGTTTGTGACAGGAATCCCAAAACTAACTGAAACGGCCTGGGGAAAAATGGATTCCTTGATTAATAAATGCATGCACTGGTTGCAGCATAAGAATTACTTGCCTTAACATTATTTGTACTGACATCAAATATGCAAAAAGGCATACAGATCCATCAAATTCCCAAAGGGACATTATTAAGATGTACCTGACACACCAATTCCTTGTGGAAGACCTTCTTGCTGTTGAGTATAGGACATTACCACCTCGTGGTTCTAACATACACCTAGGACCCAGACTAACGGAAACTGATTAGTTAGATGTATACCAAACAGCCACTCAAAATAAATAGAAGAGACTTTGATAATACTAGACTGATGTGTCCCCCCTGTGCGTACCTCTAACAAAAGGAAAAACATATATGGAAGATGGTTGCTTTCTATTGAAGTCCCCAATTAAAAGCAACTAAGAATGTTCTCATGAAAAGTACAGGCCATTGTTAGGCAGCTTGACGATGATGATTGACATGAATATATTTCAAATGCAAACATCATATGCCTGCAAGAGACATGGCAAATGGAACCAGCCTATAAGCTATGAAAGGGCAGAGAGGTTGTATGGGGGGCGGGGGGGTTGCTGATATGGGTTCATTATATATTGGATGCTATTTGTAAACAGATGAATATATTGGTTACTGATATTTTAGGCGTTACTATCAAACCAAAGAAAAACAGAGGTTATTCATGTTTTTAATGTGCTTTTAATGCAGGAAACAGAAGCTACAGGACCTTTTGACTCTAACCTGGGTATTATTATAGATAATAGAGATCTCTAGAAAAATGATCATGTAGTTATTCTAGGCTATTCAAATTGTCAAATTGAGCCGGATGTATCTTACACATCTAAGCTGTCAATAGAAAATGATCTTTAGGGAGTATCATTCTAATACACCTTGCGGTAATTATCTGGATGGAAAGAAGATATTAAATATGATTGTTTTGTATGGTTTTACCGTCTGCAATGGGTGATTGTCCAGCTCGTCCAACTTAAAGGACTGATCAAAAACAGACATGTATTAATTATATTATAGTTGCCACGAATCATTGTCCTCTTTTATTGCCTTGGAAATAAATGAGAGCTTGGAGCGTAACTGTGATATGTTAATCCTTGTACTTGCTCTCAAGAGTTATATTCAAGCTATATTTGATATTATATTCAAGCTATATTTGATAATGAGTGTGCACAGATGGACAAATCGAATCTAGAAAGTTTAAAATGGTTCAAGGTGGACAAAGATAATATTCTTCTCCTATTGTAAAAGAAATTACCGCCTGCATTCACAAAATATGTACATACCAAACCTTCAATTAATCCAATTAAATGTTATGATTAATTAGTCAGTACTACTATGTGATATGTGATGCAGCATAGTGGGATACATCAAATGAATACTTCTGGAGAACCGGAGTGGTATGATGAAGACAGTAGAATGCTAAGACAACATTGCTAACAGAACTAAAGCATTTTAATGGGAATAGACGCAATAACATAGCACGGAAGAGATTACGGTTAAAAAGAAGGTGGTTATGAATAAAAATGAATTCAGAAAACAATTACGGGAAAAGTTAAAAAAGTAAAGAAATGCAGCACAAACTTTCCCCTCTGGATCCCGAAAACATAGGTTACTATCGCCCCATCACATATCGTCTCTTCCTTGATAGGGTCATCGAGAAAGTGGTAGCCATACAACTGAAGCAACACATTGACACCAACGATCTCCTCCAAGCCTGCCAATCTAGGTTCAGACCCAGATGCAGCACCGAGACAGCAACCATACAATTGGTCGACAATGCCCTCAACATCCTTGATGATGACCACCCCAGCGTCTTGGTTCTACTTGACCTTTTGGCCCCTTTTGACACAGTGGACTACCAGGCACTTACGGATACTCTCCATCAGCGAATGAGGATCAGCAACCTTGTACTTCCCTGGTTCTAGTCCCACCTCGCCAACCACCAGCAGTGTCTTTAGATGGACTGCTATAGATCACCAATGCAACCGTCACCTGTTGCCGATGGGAGCCCTTCTAGCCACACACAACATCCACATTCACCAAAACGTTGATGACGCACAGCTATACCTCAAGAAAGACTCCATCAAGGACATCAATAGGCTCAAAACCTGCTTTTCAAAACCTGCGTTTAGCTGATGCAGTCTTGGATGTCCAGTGCATACTTGAAGCTCAATCCCTCCTAGATGAAATTCCTACTCCTAACCAACAACATCGAACTCCCAGACATACAGATCTGACATTCAACCATGAAGTCTGAGGGCTTCACATCTGAGCTCATCTCCTGCGCCAAGTGCCTTGGGTTCCACATTGACAAACACCTCTCCTTCAAGAAATTAATAGCTAAGAAAACTCAGACAGCTTGGTATCAGCTCTCCCTCATGTGGGAAAGTCAAAACCTTCCTCCCTCTGTATAGCTTTCGAACTACCGTTCAACCACTGGTCCTACCTGTATGGGGGCAATGCACTCCTCAAAGGCATCCCATCATCATCCATTGTGCCCCTAAGAAGTGTCCTACACATAATACAACCACATCACCCCGACCCTCATCTCCCTTCACGGGCTCCCACTGCATGCACTAATAACTTTGCTGCATCATCTATAAAGCAGTAGCCCTCAAGTCACCTAGCTACCTTGCGAAGAAACTCAGCATCTCCGTCGGACAGCACACCACCAGAAGCCAGGACACATGCAGACTTGATATCCGCCACTGCAAAAAAAAAAGGACCAGAAAATAAGCCTTGTCTGTCTATGCCCCAAGACTATGGAACCTCCTCCCTGTCCGCATCAGGCTCGCCCCCACGCTCCTACAATTCAGACAAGAACTCAAGACCCACCTCTTAAAGGAATCTCTCAACACCGAGGCCATCACATCGCTCCTCGCGCCATCTGACTCACTAGACAGAGACCACTCTCTCCTCCCTGCCTCCCGTATAGCTCTACTCCTCTTCTGTTCCTCTTTGTATTCCATGCTTTATATCTGTGCTGTCGTTACTTCTGAAAAGCTCTCCGTTATGCACCTGTAAAGTGCTCTGTTTTGGATCTGTATTGTTGTATACCACAGTAAAGCACTCTATGGCTTCTCGAAGTTAGGTATGTGCTTAATAAACACAATAATAATAATAATAATGTCCCCCCTGTGCGTACCTCTAACAAAAGGAAAAACATATATGGAAGATGGTTGCTTTCTATTGAAGTCCCCAATTAAAAGCAACTAAGAATGTTCTCATGAAAAGTACAGGCCATTGTTAGGCAGCTTGACGATGATGATTGACATGAATATATTTCTCAGCATCTCCGTCGGACAGCACACCACCAGAAGCCAGGACACATGCAGACTTGATATCCGCCACTGCAAAAAAAAAAGGACCAGAAAATAAGCCTCCTCCCTGTCCGCATCAGGCTCGCCCCCACGCTCCTACAATTCAGACAAGAACTCAAGACCCACCTCTTAAAGGAATCTCTCAACACCGAGGCCATCACATCGCTCCTCGCGCCATCTGACTCACTAGACAGAGACCGCTCTCTCCTCCCTGCCTCCCGTATAGCTCTACTCCTCTTCTGTTCCTCTTTGTATTCCATGCTTTATATCTGTGCTGTTGTTACTTCTGAAAAGCTCTCCGTTATGCACCTGTAAAGTGCTCTGTTTTGGATCTGTATTGTTGTATACCACAGTAAAGCACTCTATGGCTTCTCGAAGTTAGGTATGTGCTTAATAAACACAATAATAATAATAATAATAATAATAATAATAATAATAATAATAATAATAATAATAATACTATTATTAATAATAACACTACTACTACTAAGAATAATAATAATAGTAATAATAATAATAATAATAATAATAATAATAATAATAATAATAAGAGGGAATGTTCGAGAATAGTCTCCTTTGGGGCACAACCAAACATAATAGAAACCCCACTAACAGACTCACAGTGGTGTATGCATGTTAGTAATTTATATGCAAATGAGCAGGGGACTATGATGTAGGAAGATAATGGGGGTGCCGTGCTAAGACCCATGGATAATAGAGCATGTGATCAAATATATTCGGTGGCACTGCCATATTCATCAGTGAGACACAGAGGAAGTCTCTGGCAAACAAAAGGCAAATGAAGCCCCTGGCCCTGATTATCTACCAATAGACCTTTTCAAAAGTTTACCAGGAATATGGGTACCAATTCTAACCACATTTTTTAATGATTCAAACCTGGCTAAGGTAGTCCGATTAAGCTTGCAGGGGGCTACTAGAGGGTCAGTTTGTAAAAAAGATTGACCAGAAAAAAACAATAAACTATATACCAATATATCTTTCCTGTACACCCTCTCAAAGCTTTATGCCAGAATTGTACCAACAAAGCTGTGATCAGGTTTGACGACCATAATGTTCTATCACTTGATTCAGTAAGTCCTCGGCAACAATAGACCACTCATTTAGATTAACAATGACAATGTCAAAATATGTTGTCTGAGAAAAATTCTGTTATATGCTGCTTATATAGACCTTCAGACAGCTTTTGACTTGGCCCCTAGAAGTCAGCTTGGGAAGTTATTGCTCGACTTGGGTGTTCAGACCAGTTAATAGAGGCAATTGGTCACTGAGATTTTACACATGTTTCAATATTTGCAAGTGTTATATCTAGTTGCATGATGTGATCGCTTTGTATTTTTTTGTGTGAATGTGAACTGTTTAACTTGGATGGTATTGATGAAAACATGTTTTAATGATGGCGAAAATCATTCTCTTCCAATCTATAATATGAGATTCCAAAACAATACTGTTTTAAAAATACAAATAAAACCCAATTAGTGAAATTCTAATATCTGATTGCAGATTTACAACTTCTTCTCCTGCCATCATTGCATATACTTCCACTAGTGAACCATAAGTGTGATAGCTAACTGTTCTACTACACATTTAGCAGTTCACAATTCCTTCATTTCCAAATAGTTCAATTAACAAGATGCAGTAGCAAATATAAACCTTCTTTTTAACATATACACTTCACTGTCAGAAAACTATTAAAAAAAGACCATCAAAATATGCTACAATACTATCTGTCAGGCTGCCTAGAATATGAATCAAACTATACCATGTGTTTTGCACTCCAACACCCACCCCAGCTATAGGACAATATGCATATATGGCATATGTGCTGTGAGAAACCTGAAGGTGTCTCAACCGCTAGTTATGTACCATGGTCAGGAAATGTCAGGCAATTACTGATTATCACACTTCCCCACACAGATAAAAACTGAAGCACAAAAACGCACTCTTGAACTCTAAAGACTGCTACATTCACAAACCTTGGAAAGTAAGAAGCCTAAGACCAGGAACTAAAGCTGAACAAACCTACACTGTGAACCAAAAGTATCTGGGGCTCTCCCACGGCGATAACCAAGACAGCAAGGAGCAATTTCCCCATGATACTGTCCTTGACTCCTTCAAAAATGCAGTACCAGTTAAGAGAGGACAGACAGTGAGTCGGAGAGACTGAGACCAAACCAGCTTGTGTTTGAACCAAGGATGCCAGCAGCAACATTGTATGAAGAAATCCTAAAAGGACAGTGTGTGAAACGCATGTAATGAGTGAAGCAAATATAGTTGGAAACCAAAGCAGTGAATGAACTTTGGGAGGCCAAGTGAGATACTGTATACAGAGTGGTCCACCGACATGTGTGTGCTCATTTGAATGTCTCTGTTAGGTATCCAACTGAAAGGGACATTTGTTGTTAAATGGAAGTTTGGTGGTCCTGAAAAATGGGGAGGGAGGCAAAATAGCCCGAACATCCTGACATATCATTTTGTGAACACTTCTTTCTTTTTCATGAACATTACCCTACACCATTTGTAAATTAGCGATAACGATTAGCAATATATTTTTTTAGTGCAGGCCCTTTTATTTTGACAAGACTCCACTAGGACTGCATTATTATTATTTGATGGTCGTAGCTTGCTCCCACCTGAAGATTTAGGTTTAGATAGGCGTTTATCACACCCTTGTAAAAGTTCACTAAACACCCTTGAACAGTGGTCACTTGTGTCTGTTTTACTGTTGCTATCCATAATAACGGTATATGCAAAGTATCTGATAAAGGCAAGAAAATACGTCATTCCAGGTACCAGAAAATATCCAGCAACAAAATGGAAGAACTGTCCAATCTGAGATGAAAAGCACAGCCTTTTATAGGAGAGGACACACCATATTGGGCCTTGCCTTTTGTCTATATGCATTTACAGGACTGAAAATCAGTTTTATAGAAAGAAACATACAGATACACTGTATGACACAAGTTTAGATGCAAAGAGAATGTTATTATGTTCATGTGTTTTGTGGAAATGTAAAAGCACTGGGACAAGAAAATAGTTTTTATTAAAGGCTACACTTGTGAATGAAACCAACCTGAATGAAACTGGGCCAGAACTGCCAAATGACGTTCCATCCCCTAACAAACTACACAATATGGATGTCCTGCTGTCCCAAGACAAAAGTGTGAATACTGACCCTGGAAGCTCACCATAAAACCTTATGGCTTATGACTTTTCTTGGATCCTGATTCACAGAGACATGCCTAAGTAATACAATAATTCCATCTGCCATAGGGTTTGTGTATACATATCTAAATATACAATAAATAGGCTCACTGCAGTGATCCCTATTAACAAAACAAATCCCCCATCATCCAGGGGAAGGAACATCACAGTTTTAGAGACTGGATGTCTGACATTTGGGATAGCCAGATTCTGGGATCACTCACCGGGGTGGGACTGAAGTCGTAAATGCCTTTCTAGGGAGGTGCCAACCTATCTGACAGACAGCCACAAGAAATTCCAATGTATTAAAATTCTGTTCCCCTTCATTAGAAAGTACTGAAAGGTGGGGCCATACAAAATTGACTGTACATCCTGAGAAATTAGGAAATATTTAATTAGTGTATGTGCTTCTGGAATTCCAGATGTTTTCAAATAAGTCCTCTGTTTTGCATAGTGGGAGATCTCCTGACTCATTGTCTGCGTAATGATCAAACACAGAAGAAGTATTTGGGGAGTTAAATGGACATCTCAATGGCTGCATACCTATAAAAGGAAGATCATTGACGTCAGTTCTCGGTAACATCACCAAGCAAAATCTTGTTACTGGTGCTGATCCATTTAAGACAACTGGGAAAGGGTGATGAGTTGCTACTTAATTTCCCAACTTCAAGTTGCCTATTGAAAATGAGAAATGTACACTTTTATATATTAATGCAATAGAAACACCAATAAAGAGAGTTCTGCAAACATACACTTTCTTTGTGTAAGTGATTCACATGCAGAATGTTGAGTAGCTTGTCATGCAATTGAGGTTTCTAGAACATGATTTTAAATTCAATTCTGACATGTTCATTGAGGGGGGAAATGTTTATTTGCCATGAATTAGAAGTAGGGAGATAAAGGGGGTACTTCATAGAATTCAGCGCACAAGTGGCGCACGCGTATTCATGGATTTTAGCTTCCAAAACCAACTGTGACGCAGAGTGGCGCAGCGACCCTGCAGAAGCACCAGTTACGCCACAACCCCTCCCCGTGCGCCATGCACAGCGCACAAATCCCGTACATGGCGCACAGGCCCCCAACCACGAAAACACCTGTAAAACTCCCCACTCACCCGTCCGAATACACGTACCCTGCTGCACGGGGAGTGTCACACGCGAAACAAGCGGGGTACGTGTATAACAGGGGTTCGTGGGAAGTTTCACACACCAAATGCCCTGTGCGAGTGGGGTACGTGTATTCCTGGGGTGTGTGGGAATTTTCACATGCGATAGGCCCTGTGCCAGATGGGTAAGTGCATTCCTAGGGTGCGCGGGAAGTTTCACATGCGATTGGAGAGGGGAACGTGTATTTCGGGGATGCGCAGGAAGTTTCACACGCGAAATGCCCTGTGCGAGTGGGGTACGTGCATTCCTGGGGTGCGCAGGAAGTTTCACACACGATAGGCCCTGTGCGAGTGGGGTACGTGAATAACTGGGCTTCGCGGGAAGTTTCACACGCAATTGGCCCTGTGCGAGTGGGATACGTGTATAACTGGGGTTCACGGGAAGTTTCAAACGAGATTGGCCCTGTGCGAGTGCGGTACATGAATAACTGGGCTTCACGGGAAGTTTCACACGTGATTGGCCCTGTGCGAGTGGGGTACGTGTATAACTGGGGTTTGCGGGAAGTTTCACACGCGATTGGACCTGTGCGAGTGGGGTACATGAATAACTGGGCTTCGTGGGAAGTTTCAGACCCGATTTTGCAGTCAGAGCGGGCTACGTGAATTTCGGGGGTGCGAGGGGAGTCCTACACATGAATTGGCAGTGTGGGTCCTCCCAGGTTTTCCCTCTACACCCTCCACGGTCCCTGCAGGCAGCCCAAACCCTGCACCCCTGGTCATGTCCCACAGGCAGCCCATCCACCATAGGTATGCCCCCCAGCCAAGCCACATGTCACCTTGCACTAGTGATCACCAACTCATGTCCCCCAGCACCCCCACCCCCTAGCAGTCAGGGGCACCTGCCAGCAGGCCTCTACTCAGATCCCACACATGTCCCCCAGCACCCCCACCCCCAGCAGTCAGGGGCACCTGCCAGCAGGCCCCCACTCATGTCCCCCAGGACCCCCACTCCCCCAGCAGTCAGGGGAACCTGCCAGCAGGCCTCCACTCATGTCCCACACATGTCCCCCAGCACCCCCACCCCCCAGCATTCAGGGGCACCTGCCTGCAAGCCCCCACTTATGTCTCCCAGCACCCCCACCGCCCAGCAGTCAGGGGCACCTGCCAGCAGGCCTCCAACCATGTCCCACACATGTCCCCCAGCACCCCCACCCCCAGCAGTCAGGGGCACCTGCCAGCAGGCCCCCACTCATGTCCCACACATGTCCCCCAGCACCATCACCCCCCAGTAGTCAGGGGCACCTGCCAGCAGGCCCCCACACATGTCTCCCAGCACCCCACCCCCAGCAGTTAGAGGAACCTGCCAGCAGGCCTCCACTCATGTCCCCCAGCACCCCCACCCCCCAGCAGTCAGGGGCACCTGCCAGCAGGCCCCCACTCATGTCCCCCAGCACCCATGTCATGACGATCCTCAATCATGGGCCTCATGGCCACCCACATTAAACCCCACGGCACCCCAGCCCAAAGACCTAACCAAGTATTGCATCCACCCACAGAGAAATGGCCATTACATGATACAACCCGAATGGCAAGTATGTACATGAACACATGTCCGTCACACACACACAATGAGTGCAAGTGAATGTGAAAACCCATACCATGACATGCATAAAACCAATGAGAGAATACCACACATCGAAGTATGAAACAAAAATGTATTGAACACAACATGAATGTAATGAAAAAAAAGCCACTCAATAATGGGAATAAGAAATAAAATGCAGCATGTCCGGAAAAGAATAAAAAATATGAAATCAGAATCCAAAGAAATCCAAATGAAAATTTGTCAAAAGCAAATCCAAGGGAAAAATAATATATGAAATCCATTGTGCCATGGTGAAATTCAAATAAAAACGAGAAACATCCACTGTTCAACTATATACAAATCACCAATCCAGGGTCCATGAGCCCAACAAATGCAATGAAACCTACAAAAAACACTACCTAATAAAGAACTATATACAAAAATGTGGTGTATTGTCCAAGCGGCCCAAAATAAACAAAAACAGAAAGGAAACCTAACACTATCTAACTATTTACAATGGCAGCGGGCTAGTCCGACGGCTCACTTTTTGATGTCCCGGGCCAGGGCATCATCGAACTCCCGCTCAATGTCCTGGAGGCGGTCCTCTTCCATGGCCCCGAGGGTTAGCAGGGACGATGACATGTTCACCTCCAACTCCCTGCGAATTGCCTCGAGGCACTCGGCCTGCCTCAGGGCCCTACGCATGGAGTTCTCCGCCCTGGCCATTGTGAGTTGTGCCTCTCCCGCCCGCTGCCGCTCCGCCTCTATAGCGTGGCCCAACCGCTGCCACGTGGAAGACACTTGAAATCCAAGGTCCTCCTGCCCTATGGCCGATGCCTGCCCCTCCGATGTTGAAGGCCCCGAGCCATCATTGCTCCCACCATGTTGCTGCTGCTATGCCTGTGCCTGTGCCTGCGCCCTGGCTCTTGCTGCCTGCACATCTTCCTCCGGCTGGGGTGCAGTTGTCGTGATGGCCACCCCTGCTGGACGTCCGACTCCCGACTTTGGCAGGGATGTGTCCTCCACCAGCCTGGCTGCTGGGTCAGGGGCAGCTCAACAGGGTACCCAGGTGATACATGGGTGGGAAGATGGCATGGAGGAAGACTGCCGCGTAGGGGGTTCAGGTGAGGAGGGGGTCGCAAGAAGGTCCAGCACACGGAGGAATTACAGCACCGGTGACCCGTCCCAGTAGGTCAACGTGGTCAAAGAGGCATGCGAGACGACGTGCAGTCTCTCCACGAAAAGACTGCAGGTACCTCGCATGCCCCGTTGACGCAAAGCTATCCCACTCAGGACAGGCTCAACACAGTCCCGGATAGCCACATTCGCAGGGAGAGGAAGGCCAGTTGTTGTGCGCTCATCCCCTCCCTGAAAACGGGTCTGGACGTAGGCATCCCTGCTGGTGCCAGATGATGCAGTGACAGGATCAGGGACAGGATTACACACAGGCACCTCCGCGGTGGCCTGTGCTGCCTCCTGTCCCTGCCCCTGCACTACACCACTAGCATCAGTGGAATCACCACCTCCAGACCCTGTGTGCATCCCTTCCGCGGGCTCCTCCTCCACCAAACCCCCCACCAAACTGGATGACTCCGTGCCATCTTCCTCCATTGGACACTGTGGGGTCTCAACTGCCCCTTCTGCTGCAGAGGAGTCCAACTCCGACCTCTGCCTCTTGGACCTTCCCTCGGCAGCTGCTGCCTGGGACGCGGCACCAGACTCCTCACTCCCCGACGAGATGACAATCTGGGAGGGGAGCCGGGCCATGCGCCTCCGGTTGGTGGTGCAATCCCTGCCGCTGTGCTCCACAGCAGCCTCTTCGCCCTCTTCATCAGTTGATGCTGCAGACAGAGAGAGATAAAACACAGACATCAGGGCACTGTACAATGGACTGATACACACATGACAGTTGCACATGAGTGGCAGTGTCAAACTTCAGACATGGCATCACACTCCACGACACACATGTCATTTCAACTCACACACATGAGCATTTCCACAGCAATATTGCACCAGGCAGCAACATCCATACACATACAACAGCATGAACAGCCAAAGATGAGCCTGACAGCACATGAAACACAGGGAGTGCACTAGACATGCACACACGCCACCACACTTACATGCATGTCTACATCTCCTCCAACTGTCGCAGTGATGCGATCGCCATACATGTCACATCTGGCATTCAGCCTTCTACATATCAGTGTCACGTGCATCCATGTTGCATCACAGTTGCACACTTGTCAAATACACACACATGCACATGTACACAGTGCAGATACATGCAGCAGGAACCACCATCAATGTGTGACACCACAACCATGCCATCGTACATACACAGAAATTCAAACATGTGTGCTCCCACACCTGCATTTGCACAGCATGCTTACCAACACATACACCATCGATGTGTCTCACACCTGAGAGGACTCACATGTGGCAGCCTCACGCCCCTGTTCATACACATCCCTACATGGCCCTATGAAAATACATGTGCACATGCACACTACTGGCACACCACCACACGCACAGCGTCCAATCAGTATGCATGTACACTTACCCCTCGACTCCAGAAGGGTCTGCCTCTCAAGGACCTGGACGTGGAGCGCTGGGCATATGTGTTCCAGGACCCTCATTTGGTGGTCGGACAGGTGGCCCCGGCGCCCCTTGGCATCCGCTGCCTTCAAGAGGCACTGGGCCTTGTTGAGGGTCCTGGACCTGAAGTCCTGCCAGCGCTTCTTGACATGTTGTAAGTCGCGAACTGCCACCCCCTGCGCGTTAATGGCAGTCACGATGTCCATCCAGATCCTGGTCAGTCCTTCATTGTCGACGCAGAAACTTCCAGAGAGGGCATCATACTGCCCCAGGACTTGCTCCACCAGGACACCAACTTCCGTGGCACTGAAGCTGGTGGTCCTCTGCCTCTCTGGCTGGGGGTTGCCAGTGGTACCAGATGGTGTTGTGCCCGACATGGCAACCCCAGAGGCAGGAGTTGGTGGGCAACTGGGTCCTGGGGCTGGGCTGTGGAGCGAAGGTATCCCAGTCGAGAGTCTTCAGTTCCAGCAGGGGTGGTCACAGCAACTGCACCCCTGGCTTACGTGCAGGCAGCAAATAGCAGGGCACGTGGGCAGCAGGCAGTCAGGCAGCACCAGATGTCAGGTGGGAGCGTGCTCGGGGCTCTGTGGTGCAGTAATTCGGCCTTCTGGGCAGGAGCGTGGTCTTCCATGTGTTGTTGCATGGCCAGCTTGATCCGGAGTGATTTGGCACGTGAAAATCTTACACGTCAGCGTGTAATTCGAGGAAAGGCCCTTTGCGCATAAGCGCGTCATCACACGTACGTGCTTTCATTGGATCAAAGGCCCTAAGCGCGTAAGCGCTTCTGTGACGTGACTCGCATGGGCGTTTCCCTCATGACGTGGGCATAGTGGTTCAGCGCGCATGAAAAAACTGCATGTCCGCATGTGGATGCGTGTAATCCGAGAAAAAGGCCTACGTGCGTAAGTGACGTGACACGCGCGGGTGTGTCCATCAACACGGGTGCATGTTCATCATACACGTCCAAAAACTGCACGTCCGAGTGTCAGCTCGTGTAATTGGAGGAAAGGGCCTTAGTGCGTACACGCGTAAGTAACGCTGTACGTGTGGGCTGCTTTAAAAGGTACGTGTAGGACCCCATTCCCTTGTACGTGCTTTTCGTGGAGAGCGATTAGGTGAATTCTGAACTTCTTGTTGGTTCACACGCGATTACTACACAGCGTTTCAAGTTCGTACTCCCTGTTACCTCTGACAGCGTTCTTTATTTTTTTGGGCCTGTTTCCTCAAACAGAGTTCACTTCTTCTTTTGTCCTGTCTCCTCAGACAGCGTACAGTTCTTCTTTTGGCGGGGGTGTTGCCTACGTGCACACGCGCATTTTTTTCATGTTCTTTTTCCAGGCAGACGGTGAGTCGTGCACGTATTTACCAACTGTGCTTGTCCTGTGTGTCGCGTACCCCTTCAGAGGTCATTGTAGGCTGTGTGTAACATGCGTACGCTTGTTTTTGTGTTTCTGGGTGCCACAGCGTAATGTGGGTTAATTTTTCCATGCATGTGGTCTACGAGGGGTTGCGTGCACGTTACTTTTTATTTTTGGGGTGCCTGTGCATTGTGTGACCCGTCATCTTCCCCCAGGGGTCACAGACAGCCTTGCTAGAGCACTAGGGTATGAATTCCATCTAGTACCCTACCCCTTTCACCCCCAATTGCCCAGGACAATTGTTTACTGCAACTCCCATACGCACAACAACATCAGTGCCATGGTTGGGAGGCGACCAAGCGGTAAGGGAGGCAAAGGTGGCCTACCTCCAAAAGGTGGGCGTGGCGGTCGCAGTAGGGGACGTGGCCATGATTTGCAGGGTGCCACTAGATCCCCATGTGTGGAGGACCAATCAGGGACACCCATGCCCCCCCCATGTTTGAGGGAAACGTGGCTGATACCATCCCAGATCAGCCCTTGTTGGACCATCCCATTGTGGCACCTGACCCGGCACAGGATGACTCCTAGGCTGACTTCCAGGTCAGCAAGTCTAAGCCATGTCATCTGCTGCCCCAAGTAGGCAGGGTGGGGAGGCTGCAGGGGCAGCTGCAGCTCTATCCACCCCAGCTCTGAGTCTCCCAGCCGGGACAGTGTCGGTCCTGGTCCATCAAACTGACTTTGCCCCTGCCAACATCACACTTCAGCCAATGCCTGCACAAAGACCTATGGTCATTGTGCATTCGCACACTCCCAGTACCCAGTCCACCTGCGCTTCTGCCTCTTCTGACCAGAGCGGCACAAGCCACTCAGGCTCTGCTCCACCTTTGAAGAAGAGGAAGAAGGGTGCTCTGGCACTACAGGCTGAGACCCCAGACACGGCTACACAGTCCGGCACTTCAAGGAAGCCTACCTTTAACGACCCCGAACTTGATGCACTTGTGACCTATGTGTCGGCACATAGCCGCAAAATGTTGGTGACTGCAGGGTGCAAGAACACACCTGGTCAACGTAGGGCACACTGGCAGACCATCACGGACCGCATAAGTGCCCTTGGATTTGTGAGGCGCACAGCTGATGATTGCTATAAGCGGTGGAATGACCTGAAACGCAGAGCAAAGAACAAGCTGGCCTCAAATCATGCCGCTACTCTGGTGACTGGCGGTGGGTCTCCACAAGAGGACAACAAACTCACTGAACATGAGTCTGTTGCTGGGACCTTCATCACAGAGGAACAGATCCAAGGTGTGGGAGATCTACCTGATTACGGCACATTGTCCGGTGAGTGCCCATGCGTGTGTGTGTAATCCATGTGTATGTTGTTTGGGTGACGGGTTCTGATTGAGTGCCAGGTGAGGGTGTGTACTCCTGAGTGTTATGGGTCACCCATTGGTTCCTCCCATACATTCACGTGCCTTGGATTTGGGTATAACTGTATCCCTTCTGCCCACAGTTGCCAATTATGCCCATATTAGTGCAATTTACTTTGAACTGTCATCTTGCAACTACATTGTTCAGATTTTGTAAGTGGTCATTCAGGCTGATTGTTTCCACTCTCCCATTTTTACTACACATTTTTCTGCCCTATTCCAACATATGTGATATGCTTCGGTCATTGTTTACAGCCCACATTGAGCCACTATTTTTACCTGTTTATCTTAATGATTACACCATTCAGGCCGATGGAGCATTGGGCTGCAGACATTTTTTATTAGGGCCTGTTTGCATGTGGAACATGACAGATATTTCCTATAATGTTAAATTGACCAACCATTGATCAGCCCACAATGATTGTATTATTGGACACTGGATGTGTTTCAGTGTGTGGCACATGCATATTTAGCAACACTATTCAGCATTAATCTTCGCATCATGTCGATCTGACATGGATATGTGACAGTATTCAATCACTGACATATTGCTGTAGTTTTGTAATTTAACGTGGCTATGCTACATGACATCTGTGTGGTGGCAGGTGTCATGTATGTGTATTGGACATGCCACTCACAGCCTGATGTGTGATGCCAGTGCTGCCCAACATGCTGCAAATGTGTTGCTTTTCCATCTTGCCCTCCCCAGTGTCTGCCTTTTTGGCTTCACTTCCAGCTCTTTGACAGTGCATGCATGGCAGGGTTATAGTCATGTGGGACATGTGTAAATCATGTACTGTATCTCTGGCTTGTCACGGCCTATGTGTGTGCTATGGTGCTCATGCCTGTTTCCATTTGTTGTCTTTCATGTTTTTGCAGGTGATGACGCACGTGATGCTGTTGAGGTTGAGGAGATGGTGCAGACCCAGGAGGAATCTCAGGCACGACCTGGCACCAGTGGGGGACGTGGTGTGGTGGTGGGTGAAAACCCAATGTTACTGCAGACCATACTGTCCAGGGGTGTCTCTGGGTGCACCTCCCCAGACCTCTATTCATCTGCTGAATCGGATGATGAGACTTATGTGCAGTCGCAGGTAAGTGTTTCTGGCAGGGATTCTGTTCTGTCCAACCCACCTGCACCAGGGGTAGAACCCTCTATGGGGATGTCAGTGTTGGTAGGTCCGCCTTTGGTGGTTACGGATGCAGGGTCACACTCCACAGCATCTGATCCTGTTGCTGGGCCAGCAGATCAGAGGGGGAATGCAATCCTGCAGCCTCAGGCACTGCCAGCACAGCAAGGTGCAGATCGCCTTGCCCCAAACAGGTTTGGTGCCCGTCGACGTGGTGGCCATGCTCCACCAGGCAATACTGTATGGAAAAACTCCATGTACGGTATGGCAACTCAACAGGCAGCATCAGTAGAAATGATGGGTCAGGCAATGGAGAGGGTGACCACTTCCATTCTCCCCCCTGAAAGGCAGATGGAGCAACAACAGCAGGCAACAGACCCCATTTGCCAATCACACAGGGAAGACATGTTAGCGTCCAACAGGGACCGACAGGCGGCACTGGAGACTATGCGCAAATCCATATCAATAGAGTCCCAGGGCCACAGGGAAGCCCTGAGGGTAGAACTACATAACCTCAGGAAGACTCTGGTTGATCTTGAGGCTTCCAGTAATTTAAGGGCAGAACAGCAGCTGGAGAAGCTCACACGTTTGCTCTCAGCTGAGCTGCATGCAACACGTAAGGAGATCCGGGCATCACGCGAGGCCTTGCGTGCAGAAATGCAGGCAACCCGTGATGTGCTGCATGGGGATCTCTGCACTTTAATCCTCCAGAATCAGTCCTTCTAGACCCGCATGCTTGTTGCCATGGAGGACCATACCAGGGCTTTGCGTGCCTCCCATAATGCCACCACCTCCTGATGCAGCAGCAGAGGATGAGCAGAGCGACAGCAGTTCTCCCACTATGGCATAGCCGTGCAGGGCATGAGCCCAAGGAGGTATTTTTTTTTTCGCAACATCCACGCAGGTGGGTGTTGGTGTGCACCCTGTCCTCGAACCTCCTGGGTGGCCTCCCCCATACCCCCTGTCCCCCACATGGCCATTTTTTTTTTACAGTGTGTTGCCTTATGTGGCTCCCGTGGGCATCCACTGTATTCCGGCTGGGCACATGCAGGCTTGTCCTGAGTTTGGGTTAGATGCTTGGGTTCGTGAGACACACACCCCTCCTGCTTCCCGTTTCCATGGGCTTGCAAAGGGTGTGAGCAAGTGACAGTGAATTACACAGTGATGTTAGGCTCCCATGAGCTGTGTGGGCAGTCTGTAGTCAATACTGTGTAGACATCCCTAGTGGATATTGTTGTTGTATTGTACACTGCATGGTGTATTGATATGTGCTTGTGCATCCATGTCTTCCTCCTAATTTGCAGGTTCCTTCCTCATGTCTTCACAAGGCTGTCTACTTTGCCGATGCAGTTCATGTTGTATGCAGTACACTGAGACATTTGTGTGGCAGCGACACTCTACAGTTGGAAGGGGTCGATGTGCTGGCGTATTCAGGTTGTATTTTTCCATGGTGTGTTGCAGCATTGTGTTGGTGGTAAGTATTTGGTAATGCGTGCTGTTAGTTATACATTACTGGGAGCATATTGTGTGCGGGCATTTTCCATTAGGGACAGTGTACTTTCTGACACTTGTGCCAGGTCTTGTGCATTGCTTTGTTTGCTTTCACACTGTATGACATGCCATGGTGTGTTTGGTGGTGGAGCTGGGGAGTGGTTGGGTGACATGGCGCTGTTCTCATGTTGTATTTAGCAAGGGGGTAATGAATTTAGAAGCATAGATGTATGTCTTTTGATGACACAGCATTGGTGGTGTTTGGGTAGGTGGGGATGCACACAATGTAACACTTCCAGGTGACTAATCTCAGGCTTGTATGGTTGTGACAGTTGACTGTCCCTTATGTCATCATCATTGATTGTCAGCTGGTATGTGCCAGGGCTGTGTGCACTCCACAGGGGTGTTATTTTATGTGAAGTAATTAGCCACCAGCTACATACGGGCTGCCTCACCACGTGCCCTTTCCCCTCCCATGCGCAGTGGGCATGCATTTAGTTGGGGATGTGGGGCACCACCATGTCCACCGGCAGGCCCCAGCATGTTGCAACGTTGTGCAGGACACATGCTGCCACTATGATCCTGCACATACTGGGGAAGCGTATAACAGCTGGCCACCAGAACGGTCAAGGGAGCGAAAGCGTGACTTGAGCACTCCGAATGTGCGCTCCACTATGCCCCGGGTTGCAATATGGGCTGTGTTGTATCTTACCTCGGGTGGCGCGGTGGGGTTCCGAATTGGCGTCATCATGTGCTCAGAGGGTAGGCACTGTCCCGTGGGGAGGTGGTGATGGGTATCATTAGTGGGGTTGTGACATTACTCAGTATCTGACATGCATGCATGTGCAGTGGCATTTATACTCACCAAGCAGCCATGTATCGCCATGCCGCCCAGCTTCTAGGTCCCGGTTTAGGGTTGACATTCTGTAAATGAAACTGTCGTGGGTGGACCCTGGATAGTTGGCATATACTGAGGTAATGATTCCCTTGGCATCACATACTACCTGCACGTTGATGGAATGCCAGTCTTGCGGTTTCTATAGATGTGCTCAGATGCTCCTTGGGGACGTAGAACCACATGGGTGCAATCAATGGCACCTAGCACTTTGGGGAATTGTAGAAATCCTGGACGGCAGCCTGCCTTTCTGCAGGTGTTCTGGGCAGGTATATGTGCCTGCGGACTGATGGGCGTGCAGTCATGATGGCCAACACCTGGTGTAGGCAGCATGACTGCGTGGCCTTTGACACCCCGCCACTGTAGCACTTGTCCACTGAAATGGTCCAGTGGCCAAGAAGTGCAGTACATTGAGGACCTTCTCCAGGGGGCTGAGTGCTTGGGAGCACAGGGTGGGTGATGTGAGGTCATCCTCCCACTCACTCACCAGGTCAAGTATTATGTGAGGTTGAAACCTGTACCTCCCATACACCTGGTCATCAGGCATCCCAAAAAGACTGGTTTTGGGTGTAAAAATGATGGCCCTGATTATCCTCCTCCTCCTTCTGGTGTATCCCACGACCACTGCTGCTAGGAACGGTATGTTCATCTTGGCATCTGAGCTTGTTTGTTGTTTGTGTGCACTTTTATGCTGCGCGGGTCCACGTACGCCTGCTTCCTGCTGGCATACATGTTTCTGGATTAGACCGTCTTTTTTGACGCACGCATTAGCCCCGTTCAATTCCATGAATACGTGTTGTAGACGCGCGTGTGGGTGTTCTGCGCATTTGCCTCCGGTACTTCCCCCGTGATACCCACATTTTCACGCGTTGTTCCCCATTCCGCGTCTTACGACCTCTGTTCCGCCTACTTTTGTTGTGTGCACTGCGCTATGTAGGGTATTTTGTGGAGATTTGGGGCCTGACGGTATTTTATTACCGCCGAAAAATAACTTAGCAATAATCACTCTTTGTATTCAGATTTGGCCATGTGCAACAATAATACAATGGACATGCATTATTTCAGCACCCAGACCTGCATATTTGGTATACGTGGTTGGTGGTATTTTGGTGAGCATAATTCCCTTGTTTTATTTGTGGCCCCAATGTCCAGAATCCCTTATCTTTGCTTAGATTTTTCGTGTGATCACTAGAGAGACCTCAGACCTGCATTCTAGGAATACCACATTTCCAGTGATAGTGTTGGTGTGCCACCATGGGCGAACTCACTGACTTATTTACGACAGAGAGCTATATGTGGTAGTCTTGTGGTAATTTCCACTACCTTATATACGGTAGGGAGCTATGTTCAGAGAGTCTCTCTTCCCGTTGGCTCATGTACCTCCAACAAGTTATGCTACAGTCACTCACAATTATTCATACTGATTCTGACATGCACACATCTGTCTTAAAATGACCATTGCACTGTTTAAAATCTCCCCACATCATCGGCATTGTAATGGTAAATAGAAAATAAAACACCCGTCTGTTTTCAAATATTTTCTGTATTATAAAAAGCTGCATTTAGACACGATCTCATTCTTTACAGAAATAAATAAAATGGTACAGTCAAAGCATTGTCTATGACACACTGCAAAGAGCGTGGCGGAGAACAGAATTCAAATTGCAACATTGGTATTTGATTAAGACACGCACAGGAATCCTACACTGACTGCGTATTACCGTACACACACACGGCTCCCACGCTTATGTAATTACCTTATCTGAGTTTTCTTCAGCTGTTCTCTTTGTGAATGTAGCTCTCTTGGATTAACTCCAGCAAAAAGGAACGCTTGCCTTCTCAAGCCGGGGTCATTGCCTGGAATTCTCAGCTTTTTCAGATAGGAATGCCTCAGCCAGTGGAAAGGTTTTTCTTTCAGTTCTCCCCAATCTCGACTGCAGCAGGACACAGGAATCTGCATTCAGTCAGGACCCCACAGCCAGGTCTTCTCCCCAGTAGTGCAGAAAGATGTCTGCCTGTCTTTTTCCCTGATACTGCCCACTAAAACTTTCCTCTCAGCCCTCTGTATGACGTGTCCCAATGAAATCCATCATCTCTCATCCTCCTACTCTTCAACAATAGCTTCGCTTATACATTTGCAATTGTTGCAAATCTGACTTCCTCCTTCCTGCAGTTACTGTGCACAAAAACACGGAGAATCAGGCAGAGAAGAGAAGAGAAAAATCTGCACACACATTTAAATGGTTTTCAGAGTATGCCTAATTCTGCAGTGGAGAACACATTTTATTAGTGGGTTATATTAAAATAAGGTTTTATTAGTCAGGTTAATGGTTAATAGGTTAGCTGTTAATTTTCAAATGTGTCTCTAGCAATATAGGCATTTCAGGTGAAAAATAGTGTGCATTTTTAAATGAACACGTGTGCTTTTAACTGTAAAAATAGATTTGCATCTTATATGTTAAAATCGTTTTTGACTGAATAGTCTGTCTTTCCTTGTTAATCTGCTAACCCATATAGCAATGCACCGCACCCTTGTGGTGGTGGTGCTGCAAAAAATGTTGCTACTTGTGCAGTAGCGCTGTACTCTGTGCTGTTTGCTAAATATCCTTACATATACCCTCCTTTTGTTTTTAGAACTTGGCTATAATCCAAGCCAATTCCTAAAAACAACTTGTTCTTTCTTTTTCTTTTAAAATGCATGTGTATTGGGATATCTTTCTCTTCCTGACGTAGTCAGTAAAATCAGTAACATTTTCATTTTTACTGATAGCACAATCAACCATCCACCCATGATTAGCACCAGGATAGCCAAACCCACTATTGAGCGTTCCCCCCAGGTTCCCCAATTAAATCTTTCCACTTCTATTATGCCCAGATTACTAATTGTAATATTGTTTTTTCGCAAATTCATTTTCATAACATGTCTTTCTTTGTGATTCAATAAATATTCCACATCTGGATCTATTGGAAAAGTATCCCTTTGAAAAAAATCGATATTTTCCACTTGGCTTTCCCAAACATCATTTGTTACATGAAACAATGTTAATCCCCCAATTGACACAATTGCATCCTTTGGAACCTGTAAATAAAAAACATTATATTTTACCTGTTTAACCACGTATGTTCCATGGTTTAAATGTACTACCGTCATGTTCTTTAAACAGGTGCTGACCAACCATTTACCTCTGACCATCTTAGCCTGTGCCATTTCTTCACTCCCCATATTACTAATAATCACTTCACATCCCTCTGATATATTTGGGTCAGATTTCAATCCACAAATAGCATCTGTGGCATCAGGAACAAACGGTTTACCTGGACACATATAATTTTGTTCTTTAAATGTTACACATGTTTCCAGGTTTGGTATTAAATAAACTTCAGGTTCCCATGACTGAAATGCCACCACTTTTGGAGTCTTAATCTTAATGAATTTGTCCTCTTGCCAAAATCCCACGTTGTGTACCCACTTCGTTTGGTAAATAAGTTCAGGGGCTACAAATGGGATGCATAGCAAAAATCCGATCTCTAGTCTTTCCAAGTCCACATATAACGGCATTGCATTCCCCATTTCGAATGCAATTTTTACCTGTATAAGGTCAATTTCCCTCCTGGTCAATCTTTCTATCATTTGACGAATGATATCCTGCGAAACAAAATACAAGGGAATATGTCCTTGAATCAATTGTGAAACTGCAGTTTGAACTTCTCTCATATAATTCGTTAATAGTCTATCAACAGGACTCATTATGTTCAATATTTCATTTAAAATTCTGTCATGCTTAAGTATTATTTTAGTCGCCCGTTGCATTACATCCGCTTGTTCATTCCATCTAACGTTTTTTGTATTATTTCTAGGTCAATACTCAGTTGTTGTGCTTTAGTATTCAGTGTTCCTACCGAAATAGAATTGGCTGTTGATATTGTGGTACCTATTATTGCTCCAACTATAGACATTACCATTGATATCGCGAGCATCACCGCACCTCTCTTTCCTCTCTTCTTCTTAATGTCTGCTGAATTCACAAATGTTTTTTCCAACTGCATTAATATATCTTTTATTGACTGCTTAGCGTCCTCTTTTCTTATTTCCAGCCACTCTTTAGTCTGTTCAATCTTAATTCCGGTATTGTTCAAGTGTTTTTCAATCAAAATCTCAGGATTTAACGGTATGTATATATTTTGGAAAATCATCCTTCTATCACTCATGATGAATCCTGGTGCCTCTTCCACCGCGATACCAGATGCTGGTCCAGGTTCAATGACAACCTGTGCTTCTGAATTCTTGAAGATCCCTCCAAATATCATCATCATCAACCAGATCATCGGTATCATCTTCAATGCTGATCGCTTTGCAGCCTTGGTCTTCACCCCTCTTTGGGGCTTTCCCGGAATCCGTCCTTGCGGGCTCCAGGACTCCATCGTCTCCCGTGGCCTCTGATCCCGGAACCTCCGACCAAATAATGTTAATTGTCTAAATCAAAATAGAAAATAAACAGATTAAGTACATAGCACAATACTAACTTCATCCTTTTGCCAAAAATAAAACATGCTTGGTAAAAATACTTCGTTCTTTTTTCTTTTTTCTGAAATTAAACACAAGTTAAAAGAAAACAAACACATATAAAACAGCATTCAATATTTAATACACTTTCTCTCTGCACACCAACCATGAGCTTCCATTATATGTGCATTTATTTATTTATTTATTTATTTATTTATTTATTTTATATTATATATTTTACATATACTACAGTGTTTATGTGCCATCATAACAATCAACTTTTTAACTTCTTTGTCACTGCCTCCTGATTGTACTCATTTATTTTCTCAAGGGACTCTATCTGTTTCTACATGCTCAAGCTGCCTGATCTCATGCCTGGGATGGCATGGTTTGATTTGATTTACATGGACAAACTGCTCTATTGCTGTTTCACCTTCATTTTTCAAAATTTTATACACTACAGGAGAGACCTTATCTATAATTCGAAATGGCCCCAGCCAGGCTGCTAGAAATTTAGAATTTTTCTGTTTACTTTTTCCAAAATGAAACTTGTACACCTGATCCCCTACACTGTATTCCTTTACTGATGTCTTTTTATCATAATATGACTTTGCACTGTCAGCAGCTCTTTCCAGATTTCTCTGCACAAAAGCAAATGCATGTTGCAAATGCCTCCTCAGTTCATCAATATATTCATGAACCGTGGATGCACTCACTAGAGTTTGCTCATGTGTTCTGTATAGTAGGTGTTGTGGTAACACCATTTTCCTACCTGTTAAGACCTCATGGGGGCTAACACCTGTTGCTTTGGCAGGAGTCGACCTGATTGCCATCAGAACCAACGGTAAACGTAAATCCCAGCTGGAACCTGCTTCTGCCACAAATTTCTTTAAAATATCCACAACAGACCTATTGCTTCTTTCAACTGTACCTGAAGACGCCGCCCGATATGCGATATGTAGTTTCCTTTTCACACCTAGTATTTGCCATAGCTTACTCATTAGAGTACTTGTGAAATGACTTCCTCTGTCTGACTCAATTCTTTGCGGCAACCCAAACCTTGAGAACACATGGTTCACCAGCAATGTGGCTGCTGTTTGCGCACTACAATCTGGTGCAGGAATGCCCTCAATCCACTTCGACATCAAACATACCACACTCAAAATATAACGGTGTCCCCTACTCGACCTTTTTAAAGGACCTACATAGTCTATTTGCAAATCTGACCATGGGAGAGTTAGGCCTCTTTTCATCAATGGTGCTCTGTGCATTGGTGAAGCAGGTTTAAATTGGGCGCATACTAGACATCCTCTAGTATATAATTCCACATCTTGGGACATATGAGGCCAGTAAGCATAATCTTTTATTATTTCTAATGTTTTTTGTGAACCTCTATGGCCTGCAGTTATGGCATCATGTGCATGGTGTAGCATTAGTCCTCTGAATGAAAGGGGTACTACCCACTGTATTTGCCCTGTTATGGACTCTCTAATCATGAGTCCATCCTGTAATCTAATTCGTGTTTTGTTCTTTAATAACATCCTCAACTCTTCTTTTCCCATACAATCTTTTTCTGTTACAGGATTTTGTTCAGGATCTATCAAATGATTATAATAGATTCCCAAAATTTGATCATTCTTTTGTGCCTCAATCAAATCTTGGTCTGGCGTGTCATGACTCCACTGCACCACCGGTTGATCTACCTCCTTTGGTGCTTTAGAACGTGTGACTGCATCAATTTGTATTTCACCCATTAAATAATCAATAGGTAGCAATTCTCCCATCACAGCCCCAATCTTAGCCAGATGGTCTGCCTTATCATTTCCCTCCTTATCCTCTCCTGGTGTTTTTAAATGCCCACGAATTTTTCTCCAGTATATTGTTAAATTATTTTCTGACACCAATTTGTCTATGGCTTGTATCATTTTTCCATGTTTAAGTGGCTTTTTGTTGTATGTAACCATGCCTCTTGCTTTCCAACCAGGCAAATACTCCACAAAGCTATTCCGTGCATAGTCAGAATCAGTCACCAGGACAATTTCACTGAACTTTTTATCAATTGCAGTAACAATTGCTTTATAGATGGCTGCCAATTCCGCCACCTGACTGCTCCTATCTCCAATCCTCATCCCTATACTAGGAACGCCTTCACATTTCAACCAGACATTTCCTATTCCTGCCACTAATTGTTTATTACTGTCATTTTCAATGTGAAAAGCACAACCATCCACATATACAGTTGGCAAATCCTTGCATGTTTTTTCATCAAAAGCTTTGTGTGGTGATTGTTCAAATTCCTGTAAACTAGCTTCCACTTCCATTTCATTTGGTATTTGTTCAGCTGCACAGTCATGTAAGTCAGCTAACCCTTGAGCAATTGGGCTCTTTTTATTTTGTCCATATCTTACTTCTACGGGAAAACCTTGTAATGCCAGCGTCCATGAAGTGATTCTGGATTGCGCTAGATTGCCTGATCTAATTCTTTTACTCTCTAAAAATTGCAACGGTTGATGATTTGTTTCAATAATCACCTTTTCTCCCTGAACAATGGGGCGAAAATGTTGTAGCGCCCACACAGTGGTTAATAGGGCCTTCTCACATTCATTAAATTTCATTTCAACTTGGGAAAAAGCCTTACTTGCATATGCAATGGTTTTGTGATTCAAATCGTGTTTTTGTGATAACACTGCTGACATACAATGTTCAGAAAAGCCTATTTCTATAAAGAAATCCCTGTCCTTTATGGGGTATGCTAAACATGGTGCCTTTACAAGACATTCCTTCAATCTAGCCACTGCATCAGACTGCTCTCTTTCCCATCTCCAGGGAGTATTTAGTTTAAGCAGTTTAGTCAATGGTTGAGTGAGTTCTGCATAATTCTCAATGAACTTTCTGTTATAGCCTGTCATCCCTAATAAACTTTTTACTCCTTTCACATTTTTGGGATCTTTTAATCTTTGTATGGCCTCTATTTTCTTCCTTTGTGGATTTAGCCCATGTTCAGTCACTTCATGCCCTAGAAAGTTCACTTTTTTCTTGCACCATTGTGCTTTTTGTAAAGATACTTTGGCGCCTGCTTTCTGCAATTGGCCAAGCACATGTCTTATTTCACCAAAATGGCTTTTAAGGTTTTCATTTTTTATCAGGACATCATCCACATAAACTATTGTTCCTCTTTCCGCTGCATCCGGCATGGCCTTTCTCAAAAATATGCCAAATTCACTCCCACAATTGATGTACCCGAACGGAGCTCTAAGCCAGGCATATTGAGTCCTGTCAAATGTAAAGGAAAATAGGTGTTGTATCTCCTCTGCCAATGGCACACACCAATATCCAGATGTGAGATCTAACGTGGTAAATACATTTGAACCATGTATCTGAGCTAGGCCCTGATCAATGAATGGTAGTGGCCACCTAGATACTGGTACTCTTTTATTTAACTCTCTTAAGTCTGCACACAGCCGCCATTGACCATTTGGCTTTAACACACCTAAAATAGGCGTATTGGATGTGCTATGAATGGGCCTAATTATTCCCTGTGATTCCAAATTTTTAATAATCTCTGCCAATGATTCTAAACATGCCAGCGGTAGTCTATACTGGCGTACAAACACTGGATTTCTGCTACAACCTTCTGGTAGTGTGGCCACATGTAAATCAGTTAAACCACAATCATAAGCATCTTTTGCAAATACATCCTTAAACTCCATAAATATTTCCCTCAGGTCGTCTCGATCCTCATCGCTGTCACATGCATCCGCTAAGGAGATCTGCTCTTCTACCATTCTGGAAAATTCTGGAAACTCTTCTGGTAAAGGAATCTCAGCGCTTTCCTCTAACTGTGTGGCTGTGTCTTTTTGTAGAGCTGCCACTTTTAAATATTTTGGCATATCAGCTTCCACTTCAATGGGCTGATTTCCTGTTTCATTTTCATTTAAATTAAATATTATGCAATCCCCTTGATGGCAGCACACTGTCTCATTTGAATCATAAGGATACACAGAATGAATTTTAAATATTCCTTTGGGCTGAGAGTCCAGGTGTTCTGGCAACTCGCCCTTGGCATCTACATATTTTTCAGGAATATTCCCAATCACCATGTTATTTAAATCTGCCGTATAATGTGATTTTTGTATGGCCATTCCTAATGGGGAGTTTTCCTCTAAATGAATATCCTGACAACCTTTTTTATTTACCATGATTTTTACAGATCCCTCACCAATGTCTACCAATGGAATGTATTCATAATCCAGGCCTTGCTGTTTTATGGATTCATTCAGGCATACAAATGCATCAGAGCCTTTCATCTGCTGCCCATTTTTGCATTTCAGTGTTATTGCAAACTGTTTCGTAAATGCAGGAATAATAGTATCTTTCCTTATTTGTAATTCGATGGCATAAGGAACCAGTTGTGCACAATGATAAGCCCTTCTTTTGTCTTCAAATTCAGGTGCCGGACCACCTAGGCGTGACCATATTTTTTGATTAAGGAAATCTAACACCATACACATTCTGTGCATGATGTCATTGCCCATGTAAAATTCATTTTGTGCTCCATTCACTATCCATACATTATGGTAAATTGTTTTCTGCCCAATGCTAATTTTAAGCATGCATCTGCCTGCAATTCGGTTTTCAAAGTCTGGACTGTCCAACCCAGAAACATATTGGTTTTTAATCCTAAATTTCGGGATTTCTTCCCTCTCCATAATTTTTTGCAACAATTTCTCATTAATGAAACTCCTTTCATGTTCAAGCGCTAAAGTGGCTTTTATTGTTTTAAGATAATCATTTATACCAACGTGAACCCATGGTTGCTCATCTTCCATGTGTATTTCTGCCAGAGTGGTAATGTGTTTTTCTGAATCTGTTTTAGGAACAATATTCTGTTTGCATGTTTTCTCTTTTAAATAGAAACGTAATGTGTGTTCGTCTATGGCAGTCTGCCAATCTTTCCTTGGGTCCAAGTATATTTGTACAGGTAGTTTTTCATTGTCGCTCTGATCTTTGTCTTGACACATTAATATAACAGTGACACTAGGTATGCAGCTATTCTGGAGATATACCTCCACAGCATCATTTGTTTTGGCAACGGTGTGACATTCTTTTATATTGCTGTTTTGTGATTTTAGTTTCTTAGGCCTCAATGGTTTTTTGGTTAAGGACCACAGCACTCCATTCACCCCATCTATGAGAGGAGACAATCTTTTCAGGCAATCTGTCCCCATCAGAAATGGAATTTCACAAATAGATGTGACCAATACCTCTTGTTTCATTCTGTGCTTTCCTATTTTTATGTCAACCTCAGTTACACCTATGATGGGCACCTCCTCCCCATTAAAGTTATGCACTGGGCCTTGATTTGCCTTCACTGTGATCTGACTCTGTGGAGGCCTCCCTTCATTGATACTCTTTACCAGCTCCTTGGACATAATTGTGGCCTGTGCGCCAGTGTCAATCATAGCGAAGGTGTGGCATTTTTCTTCTACAGTGATGGGTGCATAATATCTGTCCTCAACTTCCTCTAATACACATAAGAAATGTGAATTCTTACTGATTTCAGGGCTCACCTTTCTCAGGTCTTTTTCACTTTTGGCTAAGCACATTGGTAAATGAAAAGGCATTTTTCCCTCCTTTTTACCCATTTCTGTGCGAGATATTTTATTCATTTCTCCATGATCAGAAGTTTTTTGGAGTGTGGCCACTGTTCGCCCATCCATCTGGGTAACATCAGAGACCACATTACAACCTCCCAACTGAACATGTGTAACAACATCATTCAGCAATTTGTCATTTTTTAATTCTGTGCATTTGTGATCATTTAGTGTAATACCAGCCCTTTCAGCCTCTTCAAAAATATGTGGCTCAAAGAATTTTTCAGGTGATTGACTTGTACCCTCCTTGTGAGTATTTCCTTTTTCTGTCTGTGTTTGGTCATTGTTTTGCTTGCCCAGGGAAGGAGCTATGGCATCCCCACTTACTCCCTGTTCACTGGTATTCCCCATGCATGAGTCATTTTTCTTAAATCTGTCCCTTTGTTCTTTTGGAATTCCTAATGTTTCTTTTTCATTTGTGCAAATCTTTACTGTTTTATTTAGCTCTAAGTTAAACCGTATCTCTTTTTTAGAAGTATTTGCACTTTCTATCACAATTTCATTTACTGGTACTTTCATTTTTAATCCATTAGTCACCTCAGAGTTGTCATGCAAAATTATATCAGAGCAATCTGTCATTTTGGCACTGCGATTATCATGAGTACTTAGTCACTTTTCGGAAGCCCCCCGGTCATTGCTATGGCCATCAGCCCCCTCTTTGGAAGGTTGTTTTTGCGCTGTATAGAGCTTTCCTATTTGCTCAGCTAACATTTTCACTTGGGCCTCAAGGCACTGGAACCTTTCCATCTCTCTAGGATCCTCTTTCTGTGGCCTAGGTCGATATTGGTTGTTTTCCCCCTGATTGGATCTATTCTGATACCTCTCAGGTGATTGATACCGGTTGGGATGGTTTCTGAACTCTTGATTCATTTGTGGAGGGGAGCGGGTTGCACCCATCCTTTGATTATAGTCCCCTGGTGGGGAATCATTGTACTGGCGTGGACTGTAGTTCACGTTTTGCCTCATGTCCTGCCTCTCAGATTGTGGGTACTGGCCCCTATGTTGATTTCCATTATCATTAAATCGATCCACATATCGGGGCCTATCCTGATTACCATATATCATGGTGTTGGGATCAAACCTACTCTGTGTCCCCAATGACTGGTAGGGACCATCATTTCTTTGATCTTGATTTTGTCTCTGGTTATTGTTCATACCTGCCATATCAGGCCGATATCTTACCCGGGGTCTATCCCCTAAATATCTAGGGCTGATGTAGCTCTCTCTATTACTAGGATCATGTGTTTGGAACATTGGTACAGGAAATGGCGATCTTTGTTGATTACCCCTTTGTTCAGGTGTCACATTATTTTTACCTTGGCTTTGAGCAGACTCAAGGGACATTTTGGCTGACCTGATTTCCATTACTGTGGCTGAGGGTTCTTTAGATTTAGGCCTAGTATCTTTCATTTTATCACTTTCTCTACCCTGACAATAGAGTACCTCATATAGCTTAGTGCTTTGATGTACAATCCATTCAAGGGACTTGTCACGGTCAAATTCACGGACCAATTGGGATATGATGTCTTTCTGTAGCCCATAGAAGTATGCGGTTTTAAACTCATTGGAATTTGAGTCAAAAGATACATCAAAGCGAGAGAATGCTCTTTTTAAGTCTTGTAAAAATTGGCGAGGGGATGTATTAGGTCCAGCAGTAATAGTGTACGCGACTTTCTTTGCCTCCTGCAATGACTGAAAAGGAGAAAAATGACGCCTAATTTCTTTTTCAAACTCCAGCCATGTCATATTCTGCTGTTCATTTAATCCCCTTATGATGCTGGCCGTCGGGGCATCTAAAGTTAAATGAAAATATTGTCTGTACTGTTCCCTAGGTATCTGGAGTGCTTTAAAAATGTCATGCACCGCTTCTAAGTGATCCTCAATGCAGCATTCACCTCCCTTTTTAAATGGTTTGATCAGGGCTTTAATGGATTTCATTATTTTTATGGGGCTACTTGTTGCAATGCATGGAATTGCACTATTTTGTGATTCCATTCTGTTTTCAGGTGTATGAGATTGGTGGCTGCCCCCAATGGGAGTATCAAATCCCCCAAGGGCGATGCAACCAAGATCAGTCACCGGCCCAGTCACTGGGGCACTAGCTCGTTGGGCAGAGCTAGAATTCACCTCCACTCCATTGAATGTGGTACCCTGCCGCCTCTCCTGTGACCTGGGAATGCACATTTGCTGTTCTAAATCCTTACATTTTTTAAGGAGTCTGTTGGCTTCATCATGCAAATAATTATTTTCATCACTCATTTTATTAATTGCCTCCTGCACATCGCACATTTGCATTTGGCATTCATTGAACTCTTTATTTCTCTTGTCTCTTTCTTGGATCATTTTAATCATTTCTTGTTCTGCACTCTGGAGATCACCTTCTTTTTCGCAATGTTCTTTTTGTAAAATCTGCATTTCTGAAACAACCTCATCTTTATCCTGCCTAATGTGATCCACTAAGGCTTTTAAGTGTGTCAATTCTTGCTCACTATCTTCAAATTGTTTCTTGCTTTTGGATAACTGAGTATCAAAGTCTCTGCATTTTAATTGCATGTCTTTTTGGCATACATCCAATTCTGCTCTCAACATTTCCTGATTTTTACTTGCCCCATCTAATTCAGTCTTTAACCTGTTAATTAGCTGAGTATCATTCTCTTGCATTCGCAGGGACTTGTTTAAAATAAACCATATTTTGCCGCATAGCCGTATTAAACAGTCTTTCTCTGCACTTTTATCGGCTGCATTCAATAATCTTGTAAGGCAGACCTGAATTATGCTGCCTTCTGCAAAAATATTGTCTAGTTTTTCTTTCTGCACCTCACCCTGAATGCGGTTACTCCAGTCTAACGTGCTATTCGAAGACCAATTCCCATGTGCAAATAACTTTGCCTCTAAATATTGCACTAGATCTGAGAATGTGGTTTCCCTTTGTGACATTCTGAAATTCGTTTTTAGTGGCACACTGCTATTATAAAATGGGTTCCCTTTAATGTGCAAATGGCAGTGTGAGACACGCTTGCCACGCCCAGTAGGTACTCTATGATCACTTTCCCGGCCTGCAACGCACCATAAATATGTAGGGTATTTTGTGGAGATTTGGGGCCTGACGGTATTTTATTACCGCCGAAAAATAACTTAGCAATAATCACTCTTTGTATTCAGATTTGGCCATGTGCAACAATAATACAATGGACATGCATTATTTCAGCACCCAGACCTGCATATTTGGTATACGTGGTTGGTGGTATTTTGGTGAGCATAATTCCCTTGTTTTATTTGTGGCCCCAATGTCCAGAATCCCTTATCTTTGCTTAGATTTTTCGTGTGATCACTAGAGAGACCTCAGACCTGCATTCTAGGAATACCACATTTCCAGTGATAGTGTTGGTGTGCCACCATGGGCAAACTCACTGACTTATTTACGACAGAGAGCTATATGTGGTAGTCTTGTGGTAATTTCCACTACCTTATATACGGTAGGGAGCTATGTTCAGAGAGTCTCTCTTCCCGTTGGCTCATGTACCTCCAACAAGTTATGCTACAGTCACTCACAATTATTCATACTGATTCTGACATGCACACATCTGTCTTAAAATGACCATTGCACTGTTTAAAATCTCCCCACATCATCGGCATTGTAATGGTAAATAGAAAATAAAACACCCGTCTGTTTTCAAATATTTTCTGTATTATAAAAAGCTGCATTTAGACACGATCTCATTCTTTACAGAAATAAATAAAATGGTACAGTCAAAGCATTGTCTATGACACACTGCAAAGAGCGTGGCGGAGAACAGAATTCAAATTGCAACATTGGTATTTGATTAAGACACGCACAGGAATCCTACACTGACTGCGTATTACCGTACACACACACGGCTCCCACGCTTATGTAATTACCTTATCTGAGTTTTCTTCAGCTGTTCTCTTTGTGAATGTAGCTCTCTTGGATTAACTCCAGCAAAAAGGAACGCTTGCCTTCTCAAGCCGGGGTCATTGCCTGGAATTCTCAGCTTTTTCAGATAGGAATGCCTCAGCCAGTGGAAAGGTTTTTCTTTCAGTTCTCCCCAATCTCGACTGCAGCAGGACACAGGAATCTGCATTCAGTCAGGACCCCACAGCCAGGTCTTCTCCCCAGTAGTGCAGAAAGATGTCTGCCTGTCTTTTTCCCTGATACTGCCCACTAAAACTTTCCTCTCAGCCCTCTGTATGACGTGTCCCAATGAAATCCATCATCTCTCATCCTCCTACTCTTCAACAATAGCTTCGCTTATACATTTGCAATTGTTGCAAATCTGACTTCCTCCTTCCTGCAGTTACTGTGCACAAAAACACGGAGAATCAGGCAGAGAAGAGAAGAGAAAAATCTGCACACACATTTAAATGGTTTTCAGAGTATGCCTAATTCTGCAGTGGAGAACACATTTTATTAGTGGGTTATATTAAAATAAGGTTTTATTAGTCAGGTTAATGGTTAATAGGTTAGCTGTTAATTTTCAAATGTGTCTCTAGCAATATAGGCATTTCAGGTGAAAAATAGTGTGCATTTTTAAATGAACACGTGTGCTTTTAACTGTAAAAATAGATTTGCATCTTATATGTTAAAATCGTTTTTGACTGAATAGTCTGTCTTTCCTTGTTAATCTGCTAACCCATATAGCAATGCACCGCACCCTTGTGGTGGTGGTGCTGCAAAAAATGTTGCTACTTGTGCAGTAGCGCTGTACTCTGTGCTGTTTGCTAAATATCCTTACAGCTATGTGCGCTTTCGCTGTGCGCTTAGCGCACACTGTTTGGAGACGTATGCGGCAGCGTGTGCCATGCAGAATTTTAGCGCACATCCAGGGATTTACACGTGCACAGACTTCCATGAATCGCTGTGCGCGGGTTTCGCTGTGATTTTCGCACTTGCGCTGCGATTCGCACGCTTTCAGATGCTTGCACCGAAAAATTTCAGTGCACATTAATTCCATGAATAGGCCTGAAAATAGGGAGGATGCTCGTACTTAATTTGGTTTCTACACAGAAATCTCAAAGAAGTTGAGTACAAAAATGTAATTGATCAAATTAATCATATTTTAGTGTCATAAAACAAAATAGAGAACAACTTGCACAACAATGTGATACACTAATTCACAACAAATAACAACTGATTAAAAAAGTTAATCAGACACATGAAAATGAGGGATTCAAATTACAGTCTCTGCTCAAGAACTAGCCAAAGTGAAGGATACACATTTGCATATGTAGGACCAATCGGAACAAGTAGAGAATGACCTGAGAGAAGCAGCCCAACAAAACGAGCCCTTTTAAAAATCAATGTCCACTGGCCCTCTACAAATCAGGAAATTTTTTACAAGAGGAACTGCAAACTAAAAAGGACTTGTTAACTTCCTGTAGAAAAAAACTTCCAAGCTAATTGTGTCAGCATGTGTCATTAGAGAGAGCAATTAATCCATGAAAAGCAGGGAATGATCACTAATATTGGAGAAAAAAAAGAAAACATGCCAGGAAGCAATGGACCATAACATTGCCTTACAAACACAAGAGAAAGGTTTCTCACATCCCCGCTCCCAAAAAAAAAAAAACATTTCTGACCAGTATGTGGTGCATTCCTTGTCAGACATAAACTACTTCTCACCTCGACCAGCAAGAATGGGGAATGGTGGCCCATTCAGCATATCAGGGGAAGACAGGAATGCAAATAAAAAATACATCAGGACCTGAGGAAAAATATCATTGAAGGATTGAGGGACTTAGAACTACTGAAAATGATCCTGCAGAGAAATCATCTATCCCAATTTACTGAGTTAGAAAGGCAATATCTTGAGCCCATGTTCATGCACTGACAACTGTTTTTTTCGATGTAATCGTAAATGAAAAAATGACTTTGAAGAAACTCATCAAATCATTTTTAAAAATTGTTTGAGGGTCCCAACCACAAGCCCCCTTCCAAAAACTAACATCCATACACGATCCGCATCCTCACCACTTTTGTTCAAGTAATTCTTTCATTGAAAATGACTTTAAAAAAAACTGGTGTCAGTGAACCATGCAATACCTTCCAGGCCATATAGGGGAAGAAATAGTGTTTATTTTTAACCATCACAGGAAGAAACCCAGTATTATCTCACCTCTAAAAAGGGATGCTGTGAAAATAACCCTGCGATGTCCCAAAGAATAGAACAATTGGAAGAACTTGTGTACCATTCATCTAGAATGCATTCCTGAAATGACAACAATGGGGTGGGCCTAGAAGACAATAGGGAATGGGGCACCAGCTGTATCTTTTACTCTGAGGGAGAATTGACTCAGGTTCAGAGACGCAAAAAGTGTAAAATAGTTTCATGACAGACCCTACAAAATAATGATGTCCTTCTTTGGAATAAGGAATAAGGAATTATTCAAAATGGACTTTCTCTACTGATTTTCCCATCTTCAGTGCTTTGCCGGGGGACCAACACCATGAAAAATATTCTATTTACAATGCAGCAGTTTTAAAACACTTGTCTATACACAGAAACCCCCAGAAGGCCTGTAAAACTGCTAGTCATATGATGTGTGGGGAGAACCAATCTCCCAAAGAAGTTGCCCAGAGGTTTAAGCATTCATTCACACAGACTTTTCGGTGGGTCAAAATAACATCAGTAGGGTATTTATCACCACATATATTCAAGCCATTCCAAAATAAATAGTCACCCAATTAGTAAGGGACTTTGATGATTCACAAAGTCCCAAATGGGTTATTTCTAATGCTACAAGGACTTTGGAGAAATTAAATACAATGTCAAAACTGCAAAACCATCTACAACACCTACTACTGGAAAAGTGGAAGAAGTGACGGGCACTCCGTCCTTGCATCTGGAGTCAGGGATGTTGAAGAATACTATTCTTACTCTCTAACACAATGACCAACAGAGGAGAGCCTCTGCCCAGTACCAATTGAGTGATGCTGAACCTGTTTTTCAAAATACAGAGCCATCCAACACCATTACAAATGTAAGTCCATGGTACATGGGTCCTAAACTCATTGTTTGCCACAGATACAGTCCCCCATAATGATGGGGTGGTGGGAATAAAAGTCAAGGGAAAGTTCTGCATAGAAATCCTAATCAGAATTTCACACAGTAAGACAAATGGGACACCCCTTCCAAATCAAAATTTCAAAAATACTTACCATTTTACCAATATTTCCCAAACTGTTTTCCTTCTCCTCCTTCTAGATTCTAGTACAATGTAGCCCAGAATGAAGGTGAGTGGAGATGCAGAAATTAAGGTTACAGCAGTCATTGTCAACAATACCTTGCTAGGAGGGATAGTTACCCTGCAAGGGAGCAACCGACGTATTACAGATGACCCACCTATACCCTTTTGGGAGGAGAGAAGATCCTTCAACTTGAACAACAAGTCAAGCATTTGACAGAGAACACTGGACAGATACTGAGGGCCCAACAGAACCCTCAGATTACCCTTTTTCACCAAAATACCGCAAAGTCTGGCTCAGGTGCCCCGGGGGGACAATGACAACAGGCTAACCATCACAAAAACAGTGTCCTAGTGGAAGACAAAAAGGGATATAGGAGGGAAAAGCTTTGGAATTAGCTTCATTTGAAACGCATAAATGACCCCTGAATTTAATAATGAAATACAAAAACTACTAGTGATAAATATCTCCACTGGGTAATAGAACCAAAAAAAAACAGAGAAAAGTAGTTACATTCCAAGAAAAGAAAAATAGAATAGTCACCATTGAGAGAGAGGAGGATACACAGATTGTGTGACATCTCCCAAAGAATAGTTGGTCAAAATAGAAGACCCGGAATCTGACGGTATCAAAATAGAGACCGATAAGTGTGAAGAAATTGCCAGAGAGAAAAGCCAACTCGAAAAACAAGAAATTATAAATCCTGAAGGCCCAGAAACAGTAGAGGTACCTGGACATAAATATTTTTGAAGATTGTCTTCTGAAAAGAGAAGATAGCAAAAAGTCTGTGGAAAGTTAGCAAATGCCTACTCCTTATTTCATCTTGAAATGCATGCTTATTCCAAAAGGTTCCCAAGTCAACATGTGTGAGCTTGATCTCAAAAAAGTTAATGCATTCGAAATGTAGACCCAAGGAAAAATTCAAGCAATAAATGGCATCAAGAAAATGCATGCCAAACTGTCCAATTACTCACACTTTCTTTGAAATCTTGACTCTAAAGAAGGTAGTTGTTATACTCCCGTCCACATACAAGGCCAATGTGACTTTGCAGCTCTAGTAGACAAATGATGACCAACTCAACCTGGAAGGATAGAAAGTCATACAATCCCTTTCAAACATCTTCTATGAGATATAAACATGTTGATGGAAAGGACATTTCTGTTAATGAGAGTCTGAATCTGGAGGTCAAAATTGGGGGACACCTTCTGAATCTTCTGAGGAATGTCATGACTCCAGAGGGAACACTCTGTTTACTGGGAAACTATATCCTTCGGAGGCTGTCCCTCCTGATTGATTGCATGAACCAGTTCCTCTAGACGCAAACAAACTGTCTAATGAAGTGGAAGTTGTGCCAATTATGTCAGTCTGAATGGCACTTCTCATTTGCTTGAATGATAATCTCAACAGATTGAATTTCCTTTTCAGATTAATCAGGTTCCTGAGGGCACCCTTATCTCGATAGGAGAACAGAGTAGTGAAGGTGTTTTATCTCAACTCATGTAAATGAATTGTGTCCCAACAACAAATGGTCTTCCATGTTGGAAGGGAATACCTGGAAGTTCTACACTAAGGGCTACCCCAAAGAAATTCAAAGTTCTCCTGGAAAATGTACTATTAATTTGACTTACATTTAGAAAAAGGGTGAACTCACATGTTGTCCCCATTCAGATAAATGGAGGGAAAGACCCTGTGCTTGCCAGAGTCGATCTAAACAATGGAATAGGCTTCTTAGGTGAAGCATTGTCTCATCGACTCCAAAAACATCAGCCTATTTCCTTTTTTAATTTGACAAACACATGTGAAGTTGTTCTTCAATCAAATATCAAAACATGCATTACCTAGCAAGTGAATGATGAACATTTCAATTGGGGATAAACACAATTTCATAATTGTTGGCTTGTTAGAGATGTATTAGGGTAGTGATATTCTCCATTGATTTGCAATTTATTTTGATTTTATTAAATAACAACATTTTGTCAAGACTGTGGGGTAACCCAATGGGCTTTGACAATGTTGAAAAAGGATTTAGGTCAGCCCAACTGATGCCAAGAAAAATAATACATTACTACCCCAAACAGGTTCGACAATTCATGGTACACTTCAAAATAAAGAGAAGACAAACTGAGGAAACATTCATAAATGTGACTCATATCCTCCGACAACAAGGATATTCTCTATTACCAACACCACTTGTCAATCTAAAACACAACACCATTTGAAAATTGGTGGATAACATTGATCCTCAAAGTTTTTCTTTGGGCAAAGATATCTCTATTGGAATGGTACATGTGTTCTTCCAGTTACAAGTGCTATTATGACAATATTGACAATACTGACAAATAGATTAAATAAAGTAGGCGATTCAATTTGTTCCATAATAGGATTGACAATTGACCAATCATAAGATTAGAAAGTAACAAAGGTCCTGTAAAGTGAAAGATTTGTTGCAAACAATAGCAAATCTTAGTCCAAAAGGCAAAGACATATTTACATTTCAAAATTAAATGAAGAAAATCAGCAATAGGTTCATGAAATGACCAACAATTATTGGGAGATGTATTCATGGTCTTGGCAAAACATAGGGGTGTGAGGAAGGTGCAGTGAAAAATGAAAAATAAGGTTTGGGTAAGATTGGCGGCGATAGACGTGGAATTACATATTTCCATATTTGGGTCCAAAGGGCTGGGGTCGGTTGAAGGTTCCAGTCTGTCTCCCATAGTTTGACCATGCTATGATTTAGTAAATTGTGTGAGGGAGGATCATTTAGGAATGCATAACACGTGGTGGCTCTAACAGAAGAGTTGTTGATTATGGAAGTCAGGAAAGTGGAAGGTGAATTTTGGGTCAAAGAGGAAAAGGATTCAATTCTTGATTTAATTAGGGATGTGTGGAAGGGGAGATCAGATTTGGAGACATTGTATTGTTGACAAATCTGTGGGAAGGGAATCTCAGCAGAATTAAGAAAAAGTTGTTTAATCAATTTGATACCTGTTGAGTACCATCTGTAAATAGTAGTGGGGTTGGATTTGGCGGAATTCATTTTATTAAACCACAGGAAGATGTCATCCAAGTTGGTTTTAGAGAAAGAAGTGGTAGGGAGTTTATTCCAGATGGATTTGAAAAAATGTAGAGTGGGAAATGAGGTCATGTTGGGCCAAGAGGAAGTCATTAAGAAATGAGAGAGGGAGAGTGGAGAGATAAAGCTTGTTTCAATATTTACCCAAAGAGGAGCAATTTCAAGATGGGTTTTAAAAAGTTTAAGAATATTTAATTGTTTTAGAATAAAGGTTTTATGGTACAATTGGAAGTTAGGGAATTTAATTCCACCTGAAAGCGTAGGGGGTCTTAAGGTGCTGATAGCTATGCTTGGTACTTTAAGATTCCATACAAATGTAAGAAGAAGGGAGTCAAGTTATTTGTAGAATGGCGAGTGAATTGAAGTGGAAATCATGGATAGAGAATAGAAAATAATGGGGCTAATCATCATTTTTATAGTATCAAGTCACCCCAACCAGGATAAGAAAAGTGGGGACCATCTTGAGACCATTTCTGTCACTTTTTCGATTAAGGGGTTGGTGTTGAGCGTGATAGTAGTATGTATATCTTTAGCAAATTGAAGCCCAAGATATTTAATATTGGAGGGTTGCCAAGACATTCCGAATAGTGGGGTATTGGTAGGGTTACAGGCATTGGTGAGAGGCATGACCTCAGATTTATCAAAATGTAACATATAACAAGAGACCATAGAAAAGTGAGCTATAGTAGTTGTTCAGTGTTGGATGGAGGAGGCAGGGTTAGAGAGATAAAGAAAGATGTCTTCAGCACAGGCCAAAAGTTTGATTTCTGTATTGTTAATGAAGATAACTTTGATGTCGGAATTTGTTCTAATGCTTTGCAGGAGAAGTTCAAGTGCAAGATTAAATAATAAGGGAGAACGAGGACAGCCTTGACGAGTGCCTCTTTTCATTTGAAAAGAAGAGGGGAGAGAATTATTAATTAAGCAATATGCCCCGAGTGGCGATGGCATTACCGACTAAGGTAATGCCCCGGGGCCCATAGTTATAGCCCTGAGCGAAGCGAGGGCCTTAACGAAGGCCCCGGGGCATTACCTGAGTCAGTAATGCCCCCGCTGTGAGGGTCATATATCTATTAGTACCCTGGCCCGCAAGATCTGCGTGACCACGATACTAAAAGCATTTTTTTGCAGCGTATCGGGACAGAAAAAACAAAAAAAAACAAGAAAACAGCCGCTGGGAAAGGGAAACCAGAGTCTGTTTTCTCTTTCCATGGTGGCCATCTGGAGCGGATGCGCTGGGAACAGAAGCGTTCAACGCGACCGCTCCCAAAAAAATAAGAAGAAGGTAACAATGTTCCTGAGACCCAGGCGGGGGACGATGGAAGCCTCCAGCCATGTGGAGACTCAGAACAGGGATGGCCCTGCTCTGAGTCTCCACACGGGTGGATGCTGCCATCGTCCCCCACCAGGGACAAAGCAGGCTGAAGGTAAGTGCGAGGTTGTAGGGAAGGGAATACAAAACAAATACATACCTGAGTCCCCAGCGAGGGGCAAAGGCAGCTTCTCAGCCGTGGGGAGGCTCAGAGCAGGGATGGCCCCACTTCGAGCCTCTTCATTGGCTGAGGGGCTGCCACTCCCCCCCTATGGAAAGGTGGCTGGAATCCCGACAGAGAATCGGGGGATTCTCGGCCGAGTAAGTCCCCGGCGAGGGACAATCAGAATGCTTGTTTCATTCTGATTGCGCCCTTGCTGGGTACTAATTAGAGTTCTAGTAGTTAGAGAAGAGTATAAGACTTTGACCAGGTTTATACAATAAGGGGAGAGGCAATGCCAGATTAAGGAATGAAACATAATAGACCAAGAAACACGGTCAAAAGCTTTCTCATCATCAAGGACGACGAGAACGAGGGGATCATTAGAGTTTTGGGAATGAGAAAGTGTATTAAATAAGAGTCTGGTGTTGGAGGAAGCGTGGCGATCTTTGATAAAACTAGACTGGTCAGGGTGTATGAGCTTGGGCAGGTATTGCTCTAATTGTTTAGCTAGAATTTTGGTGAATATCTTAGAATGGGAATTAATAAGAGAGATAGGTCTGTAGTTTTTAACCACGGAGGGATCGTTATCAAGTTTGGGAAAGAGTATGAAAAGTGCTTCACCAAAGGAACCAGGACTTTGACCAATTTCAATAAAGTATGAATATAATTGTAAGAGTTTTGGAGTCGACAAATGCTTTGCAAACATCTATGGTGAACCCATCATGACCTGGGGCTTTATTAGGTTTGAAGTCTAATATGGCTTGTTTAATTTCAGATATGGAGCTAGGGATGTCAAGAGAGGAAAGGTTGATGGGATTTGAGGCCTTTTTTGGTTGTTTATTTTAAGAATGAGTGGATTTCAGAAGTATTAATAGATGGATCAGAGGAATATATATATTGGAGTAAAAATCATGAAAAGAGTTATGAATATCTTTTGGATCAGTTAATCTTATACCGTCAGGAGAGAGAATATGGGTAATGAGCGATTTTTCTTTCTTCTTTTTTAAATAGGAAGCTAGCATTTTCCAAGCTTTGTTGGAACCAATGTGTAATTTGGTTCTAGATCTAAGTATGTAATTAACAGCTTTGTTGGTTCAAAGTTTATTAAATTCAATGTGTTTGGCCATGAGAGCTTGTAAGGTATTTGAATCGGGCTGGCATAGTATGATTGTTTGAGAAGTTTGATAGAGGATAACAGCGTGTTGTGGGAAAGTTCTGATTGTTGTTTTTTAATAGCCGCTTATTGAATTATGAACCCTCGGAGGGTGTCTTTGAAAGCATCCCAATTGTTATGGATGGATATATGTTCAGGGCAATTATTGCGAAAGGAATTGTCAATGAAGGACTTGGTTTTGTCAAGAAGGATTTGTTTTTAAGGAGAAATGAATTAAATCTCTTCCTGGGAGAAAGTTTGGAAATAGGAATCCATTCTACCATGGTGGAGACAGGAGAATGATCTGAAATGGTTATGGGGCCAATTACAGAATTCAAAATAGTGGGAGTTAGTGAGGAATCAACAAAAATATAATTCAGTCTAGAGAAGGATTGGTGTGCAGGGCAATAAAACGTAAAGTATTTTCTGTCTGGGTGACAGAAGCGCCAAGAATCAATTAGATTGAGATATTGAAGCAGGTTTAGGAAATTACTATGAGATTTGGAATGTACAAAATTTGAAGTAGATTTATGATTGAGGGTGAAATTAAAAACTTGATTCATATCTCCACAAACAATAAGTCTATTAGAAATCTTCTGTGAGAGCTATAAAATAAATTAGACCAAAAAAGGGGATTGGGTGTTGGGGCTATAAGTATTGATTATAGTAACAGGCAAGCTGCTAATAATGGCTTCCATAATGATCCAGCGCCCTTCAGGATCATTTTCTTCATTACCTAGTGTAAGATGTAGACGTTTGTTAATTAATATGGAGACAAAACCTTTCTTGTCTAGAGCATTGGTAAAAGAGTATGGCTGACCCATGGGGCTCTCTAATCCTGAAGTTTTCATTATCAGAACTAAAGTGGGTTCCTTGGAGACAAACAATATCAGGTTTAAGCTTGGCTAGTTGGGAGATTATCTTGCTACATTTCAGAGGTTGATTCAGCCCTTTGACATTCCAAGTTACAAACTTAATAGACATATGGCAATGATAAGAAAGATAATGGCAAAGGCAAAGTAAAATGCAGTGAGAAATAAAACAGTTACATAGTGCAATGAATGTGGTTTAAATAACTGTGATACATCATAGAGGCATAAATCACTGAATGTAGTGAAAGCACTGGGGTACAAGGGGAAAAACATAAGTGAGGGGACACGACAATAGAGGGAGAAACAGGTAAGAATGGACAAGATGGATAAGAGAGATGATATAAGAATAAGTAATGACATAAGGATAATGGTGAGATTAGTTAGAAAGTAAGTAAGCAAAAGTATCATGGGTGATACCAGAGTATAGAGTCGGAATGAGCATAGGCAAAGAAAAGTGAGGAAAAAGAGATGAGCATAACTTCAAAGGTTGTTTGAGTATGAACAAGCAGAACAGCCATTGGAACTATTAAGTTATGAACTGTATGTTTAAACAGAAGATAAGTTGTAGATCGGATAAGGCGATGGTGAAGTGTAGACCACAGTAGGAGTCGGTCAGGTTTGTAAAGTTGAAAGAGAAGGATCAGTGGACTTGATTGGAGATCGCGATTTGTCTCTCACATGGGTAGATGTATGAGTGTCAGGTGGAATTGAAGAATTTGTTCTGCTGCACTTAGGTCTGAACTGAATGTTTTGATTATTAGGTTTTCTGAATGTGGGAGAAAGCAGTAGTGGATCTGCCTTGGTAGTGTTGACTGGGGGTTCTGTGGAGTTGTAACCATTGGGGATGCTTGAAGAGCTTGAAGTAGGTTGCAAAGATTGTGTGGGTCTGTGAATCCTTTGGTGGGTCCATCCGGGATTGCAATTATCATCCTTGCATGGTCTAAGAAACCATATCTAATGTTAAGGGATTTCAGGAGAGGTTTCATATCTAGGAATCGTTTCCTCTTGGCTTGGGTAATCTTGGAGAAGTCTGGGGAAATGAAGATTTTGTTACCCTGAAAACGGATGGGGGAATGTTTCCTGGTAGTTAGTAGAATTTGGCGCTCTTGCTGATACATCAAAAAGCAAGCGATAAAGGGTCTTGGCGAAGAATTGTTGGAGATGCAGTGTGTAATCCTGTGGGTGCTTTGAAGTTCCAGTGTGGGTGAAAATGTGATCCGTAGGGTGGAGGGGATACATTTGGTCAGGAAGTGGATGGAATCATCTCCTTCAAATTTTTTCAGGAATCACATAGAAGCAAAGGTTGTTCCTACCATTTCTGTCTTCCAGTTCCATACTTCATCTTCCAACTGTGTGAGTCTCAATTGATTGTGTTCAAGTCCGTCCACCCTATCTTCCACAATACTCTTTCTTCCACTTCACCAAGTCTGCCAGAGAAAGTTTTAATTTAATTTTTAAAACTGTTAATCTCATCTTTTATGGAGGAGGAGCGGGAATCCAGCGTACGTACAGAAGACGGATATTGACCAGTTCCTGCAAATTTGTTTTCATGCAGGCATTAAGGGCCTCATCACGAGTTTGATGGTAACCCTTAAATGTGGCAGTAACGCTATTACCGCCGCATTTAAGGGTCTGTCAAATCATGGCCTTGGCTGATTTCCCCCCAGCTCTGAGTTGGGGGGAAATCCGACGAAAATATGGTGATTTTCAGTGATAGTACCGCCGGAGGGAAATCCGCCAGCAGTAATAGCGTGAACATTCACCATTGGGCCCAATGGGGAATGAGGAATTCCAGAATGGGCCCAATGGCAAATGGGCACTAACCGTTCTGCCAAACTCGTGATCCTGCGCTAATAGCGCCAGGGGTTTGGCGGTAGGGCTATTAGCACCGGTGGTAATACCGCTGGCGTTACGACCCAACTCGTGATGAGGCCCTAAGTGTTGTATTGTCAGACAATGCCACCATTTTGGAGATATCCACTATATTGATAGGCAAAAGAAAGCAGTTGTTAATAGCAATTGAGTAAAAAGAAAGAACGAAAAAAAAACAGAAGGAATTAAAATAGGATTAAAGGTGTAATTTTCAATTTGCACACCGGGAGACAGCAGTGAGTAGGCCTTGCTGCATTAATGAAGCAAGGAAGTGACGTGATTGATGGCCTAGGGCACGTAAGGAGAGCTCCTGCGTGTTAGAGCAAACAGGAAGGAGACCTCACCAGAACATATAATTGAACACTGCAAGAACAATCACACCGTAAAAGTGATAGGCTGAATATAAGACAATGGCCCTTATTACGACCCTGGCGGAGAGGGGTTTACGCCAGCGTAATGCATGGCGTACCTCTCCGCCAGATTAGGACTTTCCGCAGCGCCATGGTGATTTTTACGCCCGGATTTTCCGGGCGGAAAAATCCATGGCGCTACGTGTCCCCTCGTTAATTACGCCACCGTATTCTACGGTGGCGTAATTAACGCCTTCCCCACTCCCATTATACCCTATGGGGCAAAAATGGGAATGGGGAAGGGTAAATGGGGATTGGGGACTTACCGCCCCGCCAAGGTCGGAATGGGGCGGTAAGTCCGCCAACCCCCATGGCGGAGTTGGCAGCTCTGCGCCATGGTCCATGGTGCAAATTGCACCATGGACCTCCGCCAGGGTCGTAATGAGGGCCAATGTGTGTTCGTGTCAAACAAAGCAAATCATTATTCCGAAGCTAAACTCAGAAAGGCAGCGTTGGAATTAAAGGACCCACCTCAGAGTTTAAACATCACAAATGTCCCGGATTTGAACGCCCTGATGCCCCCTGCAGATATTTTATGGCTGCGAACACCACAGCAAGGAAAGGGAAGCACTGAGTCTAAGTGCCTCTGAGGAGACACGGGTCCCGCTCTGATCCACCAAAGAGTTGGCAGTGAGAGAGTTATTTGCAATGCGGCCATAGGAAGGCTTCAAAGTTAATGTTCGCTGCCGTCCACAAAATATATGGTGATTATGAATGAAAAATAGGCCGAGTTATATGTTCATTTTAATGTAAAATTCACTCCACTCCGGGAGCTCTGCAACTACGTGTCCATATCTATTCCCGCCTTGCCATGCCCCCAACTCTTGCACTTCTAAAAAATAAAAAGTATAATTTAGACTGCAAATGTACACATTCTCTTTGGATGTCTGTGCATTTGAAATGTCTACAGCTACACTTAACATGAGACCTATCTAAAACTCTCTTTCCAGGAGAGGAAACAGTATTAGCCTTTAACCCCATTGAAACAACTGCAGGTGCAGCAGTTTTACCATCACACCCTAATGTGCCACATGTCCTAATTACAGGGCCTGCAGTAGCGACCCTGTCATTATGGTTAAGTTGCTCAACCCATAGGAAGAGCACGTTTTGGGTGGCTTACTACTTTGGCCCCACTAGATGAATCTTCAACAAACTTTACAAAATAAGTATATGGCCCCATCGGATTGATTCTGCAAGCAAAGTTGGGTGAAGTTTCATTTGGGGGGGGGCAAAGTTATAGAGGGGTCCCGGAATGTGCGATGTTCCTCATAGACGCAAGGGAAGAAGATTATTTCTCATGCCTACTGTCCAAACCCCTGGATCGATCATCACCAAATTTACAGCAGGAGTTGCAGCTTGGACCCGAAAGCGTGCTTTTGTAAATTTGGTGAAAATCCATCCAGCTGTTTTTTTTAAACAGCTAAAACTTAGGTCCCCAAAAATGTGTGATATGTATTTATTTTATTTATTTTAATTTATAATGTGCATAACAAAGCCTTCAGTCTTAATCGCGCTTACAACAAGACTAACAACAACAGATAAAGTACAGCACAACAAAAAGTACTGGAACGGAGACACAAATACTTTAAGAGAACAGAACAATTTTCAGTCCTCATTTAAAAACGGGGAGAGCCAAAGAAGCTCTCAGCTCCGGAGGTAGTGCATTCCAGATTTTCGGGGCAGAATGCAGTAAAGAGCTCCGGGCAGCACTCACAAGTCGAGTCTGTGGAGTTTCCAATAGGCAGGTATTATTAGACCTCAGGGTTCTACGAACAGGTGATCAAGAAGCACAGTTAGAAAGGTATCCTGGGCCCTGGCCATAAAGACACCTGTGTGTAATACATTGTACTCAAACGATTATTGTGCCAGTGACAGGAAGACAATATGAGGTTTTCCTCACCTCATTCGCATAATCAAACCTGCGTAACAGCTCCATTGCACGGGCAGCATTATTTTGTATCACCTGGAGTCAGGTGATGTCTCCTTTCCCAATACCTATGATGAGTCTTGAGCAATAATCCAATTTGGCCCCTACAACTGCACATGCGATAGTTGCACAGCTAGTAACATTCAAGAAAGGGCAGAGCTGGGTCAATCGTTTAAAATGGTAGGCTGTGCCTATGACCAGACTGTTTACATAGGTCTTTCTGGTGAGCTCTTTATCAAAATAGACCTCCAGAGTCTTAACCTTAGAGTGGGTGACAATAGCACAGCCCGCTACCTCAAAGGAGCTATATTCTGGGCTAAGTTTCTGCAGTTGTGCAGAGGTACCCATCACCATCAGTTCTGTTTTTTTTGCATCATAAAAAGCAAGCTTATTATCTCACATCCACTGTTGACACAAATCACAGATGGAATTCAAATTGATGGCATACTTGGCATATTTCCCTGTGAGAGGCAGAAGGCATTGTGTTCCTTCTGCGTAGTTGGCATATATAACGCCGGCTTCATCCAGCTGTTGGAACAGGGGAAGAATAAAGATGTTAAAAAACGCAGATGACACGCAAGAACCCTGTGGAACCCCACATGTGACAGTGAACTCTTCTGCCCTGGCCTCACCAAAGAAGACTCTCGCCTTGCGATCTGCTTGAAAGGACTACAGCCATTCTATGGCTCAGAGGGTGAAGTGTGCTGTTCTGCCCAGTCTGTTCACCAGTATGGTATGGTCCACCAAAATAAAAGTGGCAGACAGATCCAAAGATATCATCCCTTTCTCCATAATCTTAAAGATGTTGATCTTGAGATCTAATAGGGTTGACTCAGTGCTATGACCCCATCTGAAACTCAAATGTTTCTGCCCAAGAATATCGTGTTAAAAAAGAAACTCCTCTATCTGAGTCTGTGCTCATTTATCCAAGATTTTAAGTAGATAAGGCTCATTCATAATATGCCGGTAATAACCGGGAATGCTAGTGTCCAAAGAGGCTTTTTTAATAAGTGGCAAAATCTTTTCCTGTTTAATGTCCCCCGGGACATAATTCTCTCTAAAAGAGGCATTTATAAACTTAGCAATTAAGGGTACTAGCAGTGAAGCACAGGCTTTAACTGCAATGGCAGGGCAAATGTCCCCATTGCAATTTGTGGGTTTGAGCTTCCCTAAAATGTCTAGCAGGTCAGGCTCTGATATCGGATGGAAATTTAATTCGGGAAAAATGTTCTTGTTGATTGCAGGGGTCCTAATACTCTGATCTCTGACATCAGTACTGCTTCCAGTGAAGATTGTGTTTAGAATGTTTTTGACTTTATTTATTAGTGTATCCTGAATGGTTTTACACCAATGTGAGTCTTTCACAGTCTGAGGGGCAGATGGACAAGGAACCTCCAGCTCTTAAATAATTCTGAAAAGCTCCCTACTACTGGAAGCAGCTCCAGAAATTCTTTGGTCATCCAAATTCTGTTTGGGTTCAAGAATTGCCGTTTTATGAGTCTTAACAGTGAGGGAGTAGAGACATGTATCTTCCATTCAATTGGATTTTTCCCATAGTTTTAGGACCTGATTTTTATCCCTTTTCAGATTGTTTATATCGGCTGAATACCATTTCTTATCTGGTTGTGTTTTGAGCAACCAGGAATTCATAGGGGCCACACTATCAACAGCTGTTTCCAGTGTGTGCTGATAAGCTACTGCCAAATCCTCAGAGGAATGTACATTTTGCAGATTTTGGACAATAGTCGAGATAAATGGCATCAAGGCAACCAGTGTGATCTTACTGAGGTTTCTATAAGAGACCCAGCATTTCTCATGCCTGATTTTAGGAGGAATAGGTATGGACATAGACCATTCCACCACATGATCATCAAACCAGGGGCATTGGGCCTCATTACGAATGTGGCGATAAGGCAACAACAGCACCAGTAGTGCTACCGGCACCGTTGTTACCATACTGCCACATTACGAGTTCTGCTTGCTGGTGCCGGACTGCACGCGTGGTCTGACCAGGCGTGCAGACCGGCATCCGTGAGCAGAACTCATGATTGCACTGGCACCATTAAAAACCATGCTCCCGACCCCCATTCTGCCCTTTGGGGCAGAATGGGGATCGAGAGGCCAGCCATACCGGCACCGGCGAATGGGCCATTACCGGCCCATTCAACTCATGATGGGCCGGTAATGGCCCATAAGTTGGTGCCCGAGCCCATAGCGAGTTTGGCGGTAGCCATGCTCTTAATAAGGGCACGGCTACCACTAAACTCGTAATGAGGCCCATTGTCTATGTTATCAATGGCAATACTTTGAGTCAACACCCAATCCAGTATCCTCCCTTTAATATTAGTGGACCTACTGACATGATGCATGTAACCAAAATCAGCCAACTTTGCATTGACCACCATGGACATAGAGCCTGATAGGTCCAGGAAACCCAGATTAAAGTCCCCAAGGATCAAGAATCTAGACTTTGGTTTAAAGCTAGGCAATATCAAGTCCCCAAGATGAATAACACCATCTGGCATGTTGTGTGGTGGCCAATAAATGGGAAATATGTTAATTGTGGAATCAGCAACAACCTCAAACTGTGCGCAAAGAACTTCATATTCTAGGGCAGTAACACTTTCAATAGTACATTTTTTTAAGGTTTAATCAAAATGTAAAGCTACTCCCCCACCCCTAGCATGCACTTGGTCTGTTCTCAGAATGTTAAAACCTGCAGGTACTGCTACTGAAAGTGCTGGTTAGGCGGCCTCATGCAGCCAAGATTTAGTAATGGCACACAAGTCAATGCAGTGAGTGTTAATATATACTATCTGGGTCTCATATCTGGGTCTGGTCCACAGATTCCCTTCCCTATTCTATCCGCGGATGCCCGCCAGGAACAATTAGGGTTCAACCTGATGTCTGAGGACATTGGACGTTCCTGCTAATTGAATGGTGAAAAACGTGAGCTGCGTCAGATGTTTTGAAATGGTTGCCATGTTGGATTCGCGGACAGCCACTGTAGTCCACAGGCATTGCAGTAAAAACACACACCAAACTAATGAAACAATCTCTGTGGAGGTGAGGGGTGATGAGGATGGGATGGGATGTGGCCATAAAAAGCCAAAGCACAGGTGTTTTTTCATTTTCGAAATCTGCAAACAGTTTGGGGACATATCAGATATTCAGGGACATACATACATATTTTTTAGCATTGCAGGGTTGGTGAAAAGCAGCTCTTGAATGGCTTATAACTTTGGCATCATTAAATGTAACTGCATGAGCTTATGTGATATCATTCTATATCTGACCTTGAATAGTTCAAAAAAGCTTGGTGCTGTTTTTTCGAGAGGGTCCCAAAATATTTGAAAGGCTTATAAATTTGGTGCCATTTTAAGAATCTGCACAAAACTTTCCAAACTTATGTAAAACCCAGATATGAATGTTTTTGCAAAGTCTGGTGGGATTTTGTGAAGATGTGGCAACATTAGAAGATGTATAACTTTTTTTTATACCATTTGACAAATGTTCACAAAAGATTTTAGAAATATTATAGACCCAACCTTGAATGTTTGTGCAAAGTCTGAATGGATTTTGTGAAGTGGGAGCTAAGATACATGACTATTTTATCTACAAACATTTTGACACTTTTCAAAAAATAAAACAGGGACAGATTTACAGCAAAGTCATTGAAGGAGCATTGACAAGCACCTGAAAGCATGGTTTTGCAAATGTGTCAGTTTTTTTTTATTTTTTGAAAAGTGTCATAATGTAGGTACACAAAATATTGATATACCTTTGGTGATTGAGGTATAGTCTGTGGCCGTGGGCAGTGGCCAGATTGTCTGAATCATGACAAATATGTCTAGGCTAGTTTTTCATGTTTACTGACAATGATAATTTTAAACATTGAAAATGTGCTCTATATATATATATATATATATATATATATATATATATATATATATATATATATATATATATATATTCACTACAAACAAAACTTTATTAAAGGGACATTATGGTTAAGTTGCCCTATTAAAAACCTATGCCATTCAGTACAAAAACTTTGTTAAAAGGACGTTATGATTACAAGTAAAATCTAAAACCCCCTGAAATTCGGCAGTTATGGTAGGCTAAGCACCCATTTTTCCCATCAGCACTCTCCACTGCTACCACTATCACCCCGGACATGAACAATGCCATCACACATGTCATTGCTGCCATCACTGACATGTTTAGCCCCTTTATTTTATGTCAGCTAAGCAACCATAACTTGTGCCACCACCGTGCACTGCTAAGACTAACACCCAGGATATCAAAGATGACATGACAAATGTCATTGATGACATCACATGTGAAAGTAATACTAATGAAAAATTCCTAACTACAAGGGGTTGTGTGTATTATGTTAGTAGCAAGATGTGAGGGGTGGTTGTGTAATGGTAAACATGCAATAACTAGCTAACAATGCAAGACTTCATACACACTTGTTTTTAGATTTTACTTGTAATCATAACGTTCTTTTAACAATGTTTTTGTACTGAATGGCATAGGTTTTTAATAGGGCAACTTAACCATAACGTCCCTTTAACAAAGTTTTTTTTTGTAGTGAATTTTGCACGTTTTTAGTAGGGCAACGTAACCATAATGTGCCTTTGACAAACGTTTTTTCAATGATTTGCATAGGTTTGCATTACTGTAAGTGATTCATAACATAAGTTGACCAAAATTTAGAAGGATTCCAATAGTAACACATAAGCATACTGTAAAGGAACATTTGACTTCACTGCCCATCTTCCTACGAATTGCACAGTAGCATATGCTGTTGCACAGCATGGCCACATGGTGCATAACTCATACACACTTCACAATAAGATGTGTGAGTCATTGATAGTGCGGAAGGACATTGTATGTTGTTCTACGAACTTGTAACTGCAACACTTTTGTGCAGAACTCAACAGGGCAAGTTTGCACCACAATAGAAGCAAGAGTGCATACTGAGGTCTTTGGATCAGTAAACCGCATTCCACCCTAAAAAAATGGGGGTTGAATGCCATTACCAATAGAGATTTTACGGAACTATCCCGTGGGAACAAAAAAAAGGATTTTTTATCTTCATGGCGTTCCCATTTGAAGAAAACAAATCCTTTTCCAAGATGGCCAGCATGAAAAAGGAAGGCGGCGTTGCATAGAAACTCTTTTTGCGCTTTCCATTACAGCTGCCAGAAAGGAAAAAAGGAAAACGTGTGACCGTAGTGGTCGAAGGACATTTGTATTCATTCTAAAGTGTGTCGTTATCAGCAACACCTTTAACAGAAAGACAGTGCCTGGTGGAGATGGCGACTTCAATGCAATGTTTTGTTCCAACCAGTAAAGGGCAGTATTTAGCTCCCCGACATTGTGGTCAGTAACCATACCTACAGCCTACCCTTCAGAGACGAAAGGCGTACCGTTGATTTGTTATTTACATGACGACACTTGTGAAATATGAAAACACTACCACATGTAAAACACAAAGGTGTTTGGTCGTGCAGAATGAACTTTACATAAATATGTGGAACATACAGTACATATGTTTGGCAAAAATGTGCGAACAGAAGGCAAAGGAGTAGTCTTCTAACATTTGGACAAAATCACAACAAACTCTATGAAGTCAAGTGCAATAACGGCAGAAATATTGCAAGCAACACCACTACCATTGTCCTTTGCACACATTTTTGTGTAAGTGCCACAGGTTGAATGGGGAGAAGAAATGTGCAGTGGGAAGGTATAACGAAGCATTGCTTTGCAAACGTTTCTGTACAGCAAACACTTTCACTGCACCTGATCTCATTTTTTCACTTTTAGAAAGATACCAAATCTGACAACATAGCGTCTTCATGCAGAACTAATCTTGGTAATTGGGTCATCTGGGTGACAGAAAGTAGCGGCATGAAAGCGTAATAGAGGGGCCTGAGCTTTAGGTAGCCAAACCAAGTGGTGTGCAATAGCGGTCTGGATAACGTACCTTGACAGCATAAAGAAATGATTCCATAATGTCTCACGTACCGTGATACAGCACCTACTAAAGAACATACTGCAATGTAGCATGGCAAATTGTGAAGGGGAAGATTAAATTGTTAAAAAACACACTAACATGTAAAAATTAGTAGGGTACTTTTATTTCACAATGCACAGTGCTAAATCATCGCCCTATTCTCATTTGCATAGAAATCGGAAGTTTGTGTATGTGCTGCACAATGAAAATGGTAATTTTGACAGTGACGTTGATGTTTTCCCACACAGTCACCATGCGTTGACGGCACAGTTTTTTATCACACACACACTATGCATTGGCAACACAGCAGTCAGTTACTTCTCACATTTAGCACCAAGACGGTGTCAACCGCTGTGATGTAGTGCATCAGAAAGCATGGTATGTTACTTAAAATGTTAGTGGTAATGGTGACGTTGTTGTATAACCACACAGAAAATATGCGTTGTTGACACAGTAGTCGTATTCCTCTCACAGAGATTTACAAGGCGACATGAATGGCTGTGAACTATGACACCAGAAAGGATGGTATGTTGCTTCTTACTGCTACAACTGCGTACAGACATAGAGGTCCGATGCGGTCATCCCATTCAACCCATTCAATGATGACGCACATGCAACCGGTGACGAATAGCTGCACTTGACGATTAAAATAACCGTCACTTGGGCGCTGCAATCCATGACAATCACAATAGGGAAGGAAGTAGCTGAGGGAAAATGAAAAAAAAGATCAATCTATCAATACGAAGCCTTTGCAGAAATGAAAGGTGTAGCACATAACATTTTTATGAACAATTCATGTTATATGGGGAAATGTAGTGACACCCTACAAACGGCGACAATGTGCAATCTGCATAATTTGTAAAAAAATATCAATGACACATACATGTTTTAGAAAATAGTGAAATTGTAGTGACATCGTACAGACGGCGGTAATGTGCAATCTCGTAACCTTTTTTAGTAAACATTAACTTTTTAATGTAGTACCACCTTACAAACCGCGACAATGTGCAACGTGCATAATGGCCATTGAAATTTCAATGGCACAGAAACATCCAAAAGCATTAGTAGTAATAATTTCTTATTTTTTTTGCAGACTAAGTAATTAATGGCAGTTTAGTGTATAGGCCTGATAAATAAGCTTACATGATATGCACCGGCTCCATTGCGGCCTACGCAGTCACACAGTAGGTTGTTTGCAGGAAGACGTCCTCGTGAATTGATATTTCATGTGGTTCACAAACCTTTTTGAAGCATAACTTATCAAAGGGTATGTTTCAAAAACTGTGCCTCCCTACATTCTTTCTGTGTCTTCCCGGTACGTCAACATCAAAAAACAATTGACCCTTATGAGTTTTGGTACATGTGCGACCATACTGAGGGCCTACTGAAAAATTGAAATGAAGTGACCTTCACTCAGAACACAAAATACATTCTCATTTTGCAACAACATATCGGCTGTCATTCATGAGAACCGTAACTCCCGAACACGTGCAGAAGGGCTCTGTTTACGAAACAGTGCAGGTGGCTGCCTCAGATTCCAAACTTTAGGACGTTTTGGGACCCCCCCTATAATTTTGCCCCCCTAGACGAATCCTTACCAAACTTTGCAAAAATTTCAGAGTGGCCCATATACTCTTTTTTTCAAACTTTGGTAAGGATTTGTCCAGGGGGAGCCAAGTTATAAGCCGCCCAAAAAAAGTGCTCTTCCTATGGAAACAGCAACTTAGCCATGTAATATAAATATATATATACACATTAACCTTCTTATATATTCTTAAAGTACTTTACATAAAGTTTGATTTTACCTCATAGTGCTCAAACGTAGGGCAATAAGCAGACCTCAAACACACAATTGATTTCTGCATATGATAATCAAGTCTAATGTTATTGTCATTTTTTGGTGTTGTTGTTTCTTTCCTATTTACCTGTATGTGACTCTAATGTGTATGCATTCTGGGTTTGTATATGTATTTTTTGTACTAACACAAGTGTGTCCTAAGTTTGAAATTGTTAGCTATGTATTCCATGGTTAACATTACGCAACACTTTGATAAGGTACCATTTATTATTTTACTATCAGAAATTACCAGAGTAAAAATGTTGTACTTCTTTGGTACATGTTGCAGCCATTGCCTGTGTGTATGTATGATTAGGTTCCTGTACTAACAGCCACACTCACACATAATGTTTTCTTTAGATGAGAACATTCTTTAATACATTAAGTAGTTTATGATAAATCTCCCGATCTCTGCTGCTCTTGATACCAACATTATAAACACTAGCCCTAGACATTTGTGATGTCATCTTTCATGTACTGGGTGTTTGTCTTAGCAGTGGATAATGGTGACACAAGTTATGGTTGCTTAGCTTACTATAACTGGCAGATTTCTGGGGGGTTTCGGTTTTATTTGTATCCACAGCGTCCCTTTAACAATGTTGTGTCATTGAATTTCATAGGTTTTTATTAGTACAACTTAACCATAACGTCTCTTTAACAAAGTTTTTTTCATTGAATTTGATAGGTTTTTATTAGTGCAACTTAACCATAACGTCCGTTTAAAAACGTTTTTGGAGTGAATCAGTGTATATGTTTCAATGTTGCAGACATTTTAATGATTGACTGAGTCTTGTGAAAAAATAAATGTGCACCGACCCAATCTTTTTATTGTGTTCTCAAAGATGGCAGCATACAACCCTTTTTATAACTAAATATCAGTAATCATTCTTATGTTTCTAAAACATTCTTTGAATCTATGCAAAGCAGGATGGATTATTAACTATTACTATTTTCCTGCATCCCTGTTCTGATAGTGTGACTTAAAGAGTCCAGCAGGAGCAAACTAGACTGTTCATCTTGGAAGGATAAACCTCTATCAGAAAACAATTGACATGGTTTTTTCTAGGATTTGACATTGTGGTTTGCTCAGTAAGAGAAGTCTTACATGCTTTATATCCCAAAAACATACAGTCAAAAATATCATTGTAAATACAGCAGTGCAATATATTAAACAACCATTTTACAATATTAATGCAGTTAAAGAATGTTATTTTTTATTAGCTACCTTTCAAAAAGAAACAGTCTGTCATCCCTCTAGATGTCTGTGTTTTTTTTTTCTCTGGCTGTGTAGTTGTCAGCAATGGCTAAAACGAGACAAAGAGGGAAAGAGAGAGACATATAGACAGAGAGAGAGAGAGAGAGAGACAGAGAGACAGAGAGAGTGATCGGGGTACGTAAAAAGCTGAGTACATCTTGCAAAATAAAATATTCATTGACATTCATCTAGTATGGCCCCAACTGAGAATATGATCTATGCTTTGTTTAGCATTATTGTTGGGCAGTATGCAGGGTCTATCACACTCTTCACGACTTCAGATTTCAACCAACATGCATTGCATTGGCCAATGCTAACATTTTCAATTCTGACCTTTTTATACCCTTCATTGTAGTGGTGATGGGAGGGTGTGCATCAGAAATGCACACATTCTCTTGACTACAAGGTTTCCTGTTACAAGTTGTTTCATGGACTGAAAGGAAGGAATATGTCTTCCCTTCTGTACAGATAAAAAACAGAACCTTTGGGGGCCGTTTATAATTTTTACCCCATCTCATGTGGGGAGAGAAGCATTGACGGATTTTCATGCTGTAACTCCACCTTGATATAGGGAGGTATTGATCACTTGGGGTATACACCATTGACCCTGTAATCAGGCGGGAGGAACAACTGCTGGTTTACCAGCACTGATAATACTGTAATAATCCCCTAAAATACTCATGGTCCTGATGTCAATGCATTAAAGCTGGCTTCTTTCACCTCTCATGAGAGTGTTCTGTAAGTAATGCTTGTCGAGGATTGCCATTTGGCAAGGGTATACAAGCCCTGACATTTTGATTTGTATTAAATTAATACAATTATGCACTTAATTCCATCTCTGGAAGAGTAATCTGCTGATCAGAGTCCCCTTTCATAAGTTGCATTCCAAAAGGATAGTGTGTACCTTTGCCCTGCTGCAACAGTATCCTGATCTGCAGCACTTGCTGTACCAGTAGCACAGATTGGGGTCAAAGGATATAAGCTACCATTTGACAGCTGCATTGACTGTCAAGTCTCTGCAGCACTTGAAGTGAATTTAAGACATACATTTCCTGTGCCAAAACACCTGTGATCTTACGGTCCAAGTGTCGGGTACATCTTTAAATATAAGTCATACCTGAGTCACGGTATAGTTGTTTGTATTTCTCAAAATTATTATGGCACAACAATTTGATATACACATATTTCAGCCCTTTGAGCCCGCTCGGCTGTGAAAGGATTATGTGTATTCTCCCCAGACAGGCTGTCTTTGCTACTGCTAGCAGGACAATAGCCTTGTGATTGCCTCTCTTTGTTCCTTTGTGAGGACATGCAACACCCTGCAAAGTGAGACAGCCACTCCACAGGAAGCCTTCCAGGTAACAGGAATCAAAAGGTACACCCATTCACAAGAGGAATAGCCTCACACAATGGTGCTGCATATCTAAGGCCTCTGATTCTATTGAGAAGGGGAGGAGGTGGGGTTAGTGTAGACAGAGAAATATGTTTGCATCTAGAGGGAGGTTTCACCATCTTGTTTCTCTCTGCCTCTATCGCTCCTTTCTGTTCTCTCCACTCTCTATAGCACCAATCAATTCAGGTGTGATGTCAGAAGGCAAAGTCCAATTGTTCTAAGAACAGTTGTTGGGCCCCAAAATCAAGCTAGCTTTAGCCCAATCACATGTGGGATTTTAACTTTAAAAGAAGCCCCTTCTACCACTTCTACCACTTCTCTGATTCACTTTTAGACAATCACTTAAGGAAGAATGCATTTGTTGGGAGAGTTGATATCTGCAAATCCCTCTGTCTGTTAGCTGGAGGTTGAGTGCCCAAGGTAGAGGGAAGCTACCCCCCCCCCCCGAACATCCCTAGGGACATTTGGGGGTGATTTGGGGGTGATTAGCTGTTGGAACAATACCTGCCTCTGTGCCAGCCACTTTGTCATCAATGACCTCACCATGTTGAGAGACACCTGCAGTTGTGGGCCAGCTTCCCCTGTGTCTGTGGGAGCATGAGACAATGATTAAAACATATCCCTGAGGTCATAGATTGGAACTCACAGCAATTGAGGCCCTCCAGGATATTTGTGTTTTCATCATCTAACCCATTCAAACTTCAGTTTGAGCCAGTGTAACTGCTTTGAACCATCAGGACCCTCTGGAACTGCCTTAATCACTCACTCGATCTTCAAATTGCTGAACTACACATTGAAACCTGTTTCATGATGTACTGCACTAGCCAAGTGTCCTGTTGGCACATCTCAAACTTAAAGCTCATCACTGAACCTACTGTCTTAAAATCACCTCTTCAAACCACCAGCATCTTTGTTTCTGATCTTCATCGACAGTTGACCAGATACTGGGCCGACAATTGAACAAAGACCTTTGAATGCCACACCGGAGCTGCTTGATTCCAGCCAGGCATTCAGTCACCAGACTCTTTACAATTGAACAAATTACCAAACTGATCCTGGTGGCCCTGATAATCCGCACTTGTTTGAGCATCATTTTTGAATCAAACATGCTCTTGTTCGACCACTGATCAACAATGCTCCCCATCCAGAACAATGCAGCTGCTGTGCCTGAACCGTTGAACTGCACATTTGAACCTGTTCAGTGCTTCTCTGTGGTAGCTGAGCTCATTGTTGACTCAGCTGAAACTATAATCTCATTATTGCATCTGGCATCTTCAAACCATTGCTTGCCCTGCCGGTATCTTTGCTGTTGATCTTCATCGCCTGTTGATCTGGTCCTTGTACACCATAGAACGCATCATCAACCTGATCCACTAAGAACCACAATTCCTGTCACCAGCATCTTCACAGTTGAACCAACTGTCAAACTGACCCCGATGGACCTCAATATCCACACTTCTTCAAGCATCACCTTCAAAACGCAGCAAGCTTCTGTTCTACCCTTGTTTTACATTGGTCGCTATCTAGAACACCACAACTGCTACACTCAAAACCTTGTGAAACTGCAAAAACAGCACCAAGAAGCCTTGTTTGATGCTGTCAAACCGTTAAGAATCACAAAAGGTATTATTGATTGCTATCTGCCCCCTTGGTCCACTTTTGGGCTCTAGAGAACATTTAGGTCACCATTAATCCATGTTTGCACTAGGTAATATCGTTTTACAAGCATTGTGGTTTTTACTTGCTTTAAAAGCCAGATTCACGACCCAGAGTGCTACATCTTTTTTATATGTACATATTCTGTGTTATTTCCTCAGGGTTGGTTTTTTGTAGTGTTTTTCTATTTAGTTATGTTTGCAGATGTGTATTTTACTAAAGTATATCTATTTGTATAGAACCTTGATTGGACAGTCCCTTTATTTTTTACTATTTTACTATTGTTGCTTGTGTTGCTACTGAATCACATTCACATCCCTCTTAGCCTTCGCCCTGCCATGTTACCACAAAGGGCAAGCAGAGCCATCTCTTAACTGTGCCAATGTTATCTTTATTATTGGGATCACTCTTGATTTGTAGCAGTTTTAGGGCAGAGTAGGCACTTTACCCACTACTCACTCTACTACTGCAGTAACCTGCAGGGCAGAATTCATTTAGTCAGAGTGCCATCTGAAACAAAGTCGTAGACTGTGTTAACACAACTGTACACATTTAAGTATAACAATCTCTGATGGCTTGTCTTATGGGTTGTGCTTATCCCTTCGTTAGAGCTCTGTGCAGTTTCACTTTTTTGACACTTTTTATTGTACAAAAAAGGACATCAATGCATTTTATATGTAATTGTTGCAGAATGAATGAGCTTGCGGAAAGACACATAATAGACATTTTTAATCAGTTAAATGCTCTGCTGCTTATAATTGGTATGGCTATAGAGTGTTATCGCTTGGCGTTTAGTACAATGTATAACTACATTGCAGTCGTTTACTGGACCTCCATGTAGGCCCATGTAGTAGTATAATGTTTGGATGAATAGTTTTCTGACACCGTATATCACTGGCTCATTTAGGGTGCTTTGATTTTTTTTCTCTGAATGCAAGGTGCTGTTTAATATGATCGTTTTAATAAGATATACACATGTAATGAAAGTAATTGTTGTATATTATTTGTAATCAACTGCACCTGTGTCCTGCAATGTTGCCCTTTGAGATGGTGCATATTTCATTTATCTTATTGTTTTGTAATTTATAGTATTACCACATTACACCAATTAAATGTAAATCTGTCAATAATACTGCAAAGACAAAATTAAAAAAATAGTTTTCTCCTATTGTATGATTGCCTGAACAATGACAATGAATGTGACATATGCTGCATGATTCACTGTTTTTCATATTTGACGCATTGCCCCTTGCTATTCGAGATTGCCTATGCAGCTGTAGAAGTGGTGTCAGACGGGTGAGAGTTGCATGCCATCACTCATCAGTGGTCACGACTTATACTTATTTTGAATGTATGCTACATCAATATGGTCTAGATTGCTTTGTATGTTGGTATTAAATGTTTGGTAGATAGCCAGAAAGTTTACTGTATGTCAGGCATCAGTGAAAACAGGAGAACAATTCATCTTTGCATGGGTCACATAAGATTGATTATGTCGTGGCAGAGAGGTCTTACAACATCAGGCATACAACACTCATTGAACCACTTACTGCAGAAAAGCAATCCTATATATAAGCTGCCCACAGGCTCTTGACGATTTAATAGTATAAAGTGTCATATTGCAATTTCAAAGTCGCCACAATTGTATTTGATCTGTTGTTCCATAATTTACATCAGGGTTACACAGACGTGTTGGGCTGCATCGCAACTAACCACATGAGTATAAGTTTGTATAGAGGTACCTGTCAGAAAATTAAATACTAGTGATCCTAGTTCTTGGTTACTACAGGGCCATGTTCAGGAAATGGCGTTCTCTTTAATGTAAACTGAATGTCTCAAAAAATAACTACACATGTCCTTAAGAAATAGACATTAGTAATACTCATCTTCATCATCAACCATTTTGTACCGATCTACCATTAATATCATTAATGCTCAAGCAAAGGCAACCTTATTCGTCAATGTCATGAATGTTGTAAGGGAAACGTAGACAGTGAAAATAGGTTTTAGTTGATTTAGAAAAATACAATTAAAGTAGTATTTAATTGAGGGAGTGTTAACATATTAAATAGGAGAGGCAGAAAGAGAAACAGGATTTATTAAAGGTAGAGGGTGAACATAAAACAAATACAAAATATGTATTTTAGGCAGAGAACCAACACTGAAAACATTGAAAAGGGTTAGGTTATCGATTTAGGACTTGTAGTGGACAGAATCACAGGAACCACCTTTCATGTATTTCATGTCACACATGCATATTTTCTGTCAGAAAATAGGTAGCAAAAATACAATCCCAGAACTATTTGGGCAGAAGAAGGAGATTGCATGCTGTGTTTAGAAATCATTGTAAAACTGAGAACCAGGAAGGCTTCTCAATTCGCTCACAAAGTGTTCTTGTAGGAGAGCTGCATCAATTTTCAGTAATAGTTTTTTTCTTTTTCTTCTTTTTTTACCAGAACCATATTCAACTTCAACTTGCAAATGTTTTGAATGAAACAGTTTCAAATTTTAATCAGAAAGCAGTGTGCATTTTCAGATCAATGGCATGGTGCAGTGAGCCAATGCATTTCGGATTATTTTCCATCGTCAGGGCAATGCGCCACATTTCTTTAATATGAGAAACAGTTTGATCCCATCGTAACACCAAACAACGGTGATCAAAAGTTAATACACACAGTAATATACATATCATGAATTTAACCCGAATGTCAAATAGCATCCCTACTTACCCATGATATTGTTAGGTTCGTATTTCGTATTGACCAGGAGCAATTTCAGATCGAAATAAACAGGAAGATATACAGACAGTGTGGGCATATAGAAAATCATAAATCAAGGTAGTAGCTTTGTAAACATCAATGCATTGCACCGTGTCGTGAAAAAACTCTTTCCCTGGTGTTTAGAAACTGCAATCTGTGTTCAGAAGAATAAATAATAATTCAGTATTATTACACAGCCACGGTAGTGGCTGTGTAGTTATGGTTAAGTTGCTGTTTCCATAAGAAGAGCACTTTTTGGGTGGCTTGTAACTCCGCTCCCCCTGGACGAATCCTCACCAAGCTTTGCAAAAAAAGTATATGAGCCACTCTGATTTTTTTGGCAAAGTTTGGTGATGTTTGGTCCAGGGGGGAAAAGTTATAGGGGGGATCCGAAAATGTCTTTTTTTTCCATAGACTGAATGGGGGCAAAGCTTTGCACACACCTACAGGCCAATACGCTGGACGGATTTTCACCAGATTTGCGGCAGGGGCAGCGGCATGGTCCTGAAAGCGTGCTTTTGTAAATTTGGTGTAAATCCGTCCAGTAGTTTTCTTTAAAACGATGAAAAAGTAGGTTAGAAAAATGTAGTGATATCTATGTCCGCTCCGCGGTCACACTTCCTTGTTCGATCCGCGGACAAGAAATCTATTGGCTAATCTGTAGCGTCATGTCTCCGGACATGTGGCGTTTTCACTGATTGACTGTGGAACAGCGTGAAGTGCGTCACATTTCTTCGCTGCCTCCGCCATCTTTCGTTCATGTTTTGGTGTACACGGACATTGTCGGTAAAACATACAAAACAAGACACCTATGGACTTGTTATACTTATGAAATACTGTTTCCGAAGGTGAGCTTTAATTAGCTTGGGATGGAATGTGGCAGCGCAAACTCAAAAAGTGGTGTTTTCCTGCCACAAAGTTCATATGGTAAAGAGGAAATTTGGTGCTCAATGTACGGCGCCCAATGCCTGCGTCTGTGTTACAAAGTTTTCAGATTAATATTGAAGTCGGACCGGCGTCCTACATTTTGCAATCTGAGCCCGCCAACTGGAGTGTTTGTTGGAAACAGTGGTTCTGGAGGTGTATGGGAGTAGCGGTTCTCATGACTGGATTGTCATATGTTGTTGCAATGTATTTGCCTTTTGAGTGAAGGTCAGTTCATTTCCTTTTTTGGTTGCGAGCTCTGTAGGCCCACGCATCCAAGTTATTTTGACCGTGAGCGAAAGGGAAACTTCAAAAGCTATGCAAGGAATGAGAGCTTGGAAAAACATACCATTCCATAAGGTTATGTTTTAAAATCGTTTGGAAGAAACATTAAATATCAGTTCACAAAGATTCTTTGCTGCAAACACATTGATGTCTGACGACTCTACACCAACCCGTGTTTTAATTTTATATTACCCAACATTAATTGTGACTCATGTAACTGAAGTATTATTTTTCTGCGCAGTTACATTTTTCCTTCAATAACAGAGAGTGCACATTGTTAGCGTTTGCAGGCTATGAGTAGAGTCTCAATTGTTGACCGTTATTTCTTCTTCTTTCAAATGTTATGCTTGCCCACATAGGTTTGTGTATCAGTTTGCACGTTTTTTTGATCTTGTTTAACATCAAGACATGTCATTTTTTCTTGATTGTCCATTCATGTTGGCTTCATAACTGAATTACCCTCTCACTGTGTAGTTGGCATTTTTTTAACCCTTACAGCGACAGCTGTTTCGCGGTCTTTGTAAGCTTGCACTATATGTACCCGTGGTCAACGCTAATAATTCCTTAAAATGTCATGTTTGTCCACTTCATTTTGTGTACTACTTTCCGCAATCTATGTGTCTGTTTTGAAATCTTTTCCTAAAGGTTGGGTATTGAACAGATTTTCTCTTATTTTTTCCGCCTATGTTATGCTTGAGCTAAAACATGGTGCTGGTGTGCAGTGTATTCTGGGAGCACTCATAGCCATGATTGATATTTACTTCATGCCGTAGTGAAAAGCTGTACTCATTTTGCTGAGATCTAGATTAACGATGCTGAAGAAAACATGCTTTCCAAACCTGGTATGCAGTCAAGGACATTTCTGCTGGGAAAGCTAGCTTTGTTATGGCTTGTTATGAGTTACGGAACTGTTTTCCGTGGTGCTTGTTTTTAGAGGAGGGAAGCACTTTGCTCCTTGAGGTTACTGTCGTTTGACCCAACTGGCAACCAATGGCTGCTCATCAATGCGCAAGTGCGTTGCCAGAAGGTTAGAGAAATTGCCACCCCTTTTTGAGGAGTGCATATATGCGGAACCCCTTAGCGGTCAGGTGAGACCCCAGCCGGAGGGAGGACGCTTTCGTCTGGCATACCGGTGGGCTGTTGTCCTCTTGGACTGGCTGTCATTGGGGCCTTCAGCCGCTTCTGGCAAGATGAGGGATCCAGTTACGCCCACGGTGATGTATTTTCTTTTGAACTCTCTTTTTCATCTGTGATTTATTTCTATGTTATCACTTGTTGCTTCCAAGCTTTGAATAAATAGCCGTATAAGTGCTCATTATTTTCTAAGAGTGTGTGTGATTGCAAGTTATTGCATCTACCTGTATTTAAAGTATTGGCTCCGTAATTGCACTGGTGATTAATGACTGTCTGTGCACTCTGGGCGAGCAATACAGCCTAGCTACATCTTGCCGTACTGTGCGTGCCATGGTTTCCAGATACCAAGTGACGGCTTCTTTTCACGCCAGATGCAACTGCTTGTGACCGGCTGCCTGTCCATTATAATGTTATGGGATGACAGGCCTGGCCCCTTCTGTCCCTACGCTGAACTAGCTATTAGGAGTGACATAACATCATTTATGATGGTGTAAGGCAACGGTCATGGTGCCGTATTGCAAATACCTGTGCAAACAAAGCAGTTGCTTTAACAGAAATGCATACTTGGTGTATGAAAAAAAACAGCGTGTGTCTAACCATGAACATTGTCAATGTTGCCCTTAGAACCATTGTTACAATGTAATTGGAAATGGGATTAGTCCATTGGTCTCTGACAGTTGTTTGTTAAATAAAAGTACTTTACAAATTCTGAAAAGTTAACTTTTTCTTTTAAAATCCTGTTTATTATTTCGAAATATAAGGTACCACATTATACGTTGCTGTATGTTTATTTACAGGTCTGCGTCACGACACGTACTGTTTTTTGGAGGGTGTCATGGAAAGCGAAGAGGGGCAATTCATATAACAACCGGTTTCACTTTCTATGGTGGCCATCTTGAAAAAGGATTTTGTTTTTTTGTAATCGCTGTATGGTTATGTACAGGTTCTGCGTCTCGGCACATACTTTTGCTTTTAGCTTGCTTCCATAGAAAATGAAGTCCGGCTATGTATGCAACAACCGCCTTATTTACAGGTTCTGTGTCTCGGCACGTACTTTTGCTTTTAGCTTGCTGCTATGGAAAATGAAGACGGCCCATGTATGCAACAACCGCCTTTCCTGTCGATAATGTCAATCCTGAAAAAGGATTTTGTTTTGTAATCGCAGCACGTACTGTTGCTTTTTGGAGGCTGTTATGGAAAGCAAAGAGGGGCAATGTATGTAACAACCACTTTCCCTTTCTATGGTGACCATTTTCAAAAAGGATTTTGATTTGCAATCACTGTATGTTTATGTACAGGTTCTGCATCTCAGCACATGCTTTTGCTTTTAGCTTGCTGCCATGGAAAATGAAGACGGCCCATGTATGCAACAACTGCCTTTCCTTTCGATAATGGCAATCTTGAAAAAGGATTTTGTTTTGTAATTGTGGCACGTACTGTTGCTTTTTGGAGGCTGTTCTGGACAGCAAAGTGGGGTAATGTATGTAACAACCGCTTTCCCTTCTATGGTAACCATTTTCAAAAAGGATTTCGATTTTCAATCGCTGTAAGTTTATGTGCAGGTTCTGCGTCTCAGCATGTACTTTTGCTTTTTGCTTGCTGCCAGGGAAAATGAAGACGGCCCATGTATGCAACAACCGCCTTTCCTTTCGATAATGGCAATCTTGAAAAAGGATTATAACCAGAAATCCTATTTTTCCATAGTATACGTTACTTCTTTGCACATCTATACTATTACTGATAAATCTTATAACGTCTATATCCTTTGCTGAGAAATATAAAGTACATGGTGTGAACGCAATTTCTTTTTAATACATTTACATTGCGAAGGGCGGTTCTTAACGCAACATTTACTTTGTTAACGGATGGGTTTGTTTTTTGGTATGACAGCTAATAAGGCCTTTTGCGAACGAAAATGAGGAAAGACGCATCAAACAGTGGCATGGGGGTGAGTGGCCGGTGCAAAAATATTGTGCGTTTGTTATTTATAAGGTTGGGGCAGTGTTTGTCATGCTCCTTGATTACAGTAGTGCTGCTGTTTCTTCGGGAGGAGGGATGGCCTTAGCTGATGTCATTTTCAGATAACTAAAACATTTGCTAAAAGTATGTAATGTGTACTACATTGTTAATGGCTGACTACCAATACGTGTTGGCGCTGTGCAAGGTAAATGTTGCAGGTGGACGTTCCTACATCAATATAAAACTGTTTGCACATTGTCCACGAGGCAAACATCTTACTGTTAAGTGTTCACGGATTCTGGGACACGATACTGTGCTGTACACGAGCATATTGTCAAGTGGTATTCTCCGCAAAGTGTTTAAATAAGTCAGAAATTGCATTACATTATGGTTACATGGCACTACTATAAACCGATCATCTTTAGCAAAATAACTTTGCAAAAGGGATGGTATGGTTATGTTGTTGTACTGAAAACCTGTCCAAATGAGTAAACAAAAGTTTGTTAAAGGGATGTTATGGTTAAGTTGCCCTACTAAAAACCTGTAAAATTCACTCATAAAAACCTTTGTTAAGGGGATGTTATGGTTAAGTTGTGCTACTAAAAACCTGTGAAATTCACTAAATAAACTTCAGAAACGTGACATTATGGTTCAAAGTAAAACAAAAAAAAAATGAAATTCACCAGTTATGGTAGGCTAAGCAACCATACCTGCCCGCACCACTGTGCACTGCTAACACTAACACCCAGGTCATGAAATATGGCATCACAAATGTCATTGATGACATCACAGATGATATCACATGTGTAGCCCCTTTGTTTTTGTTCACTGCTATATATATATATATAATTCAGTAAAAAAAACGTTGTTAAAGGAACGTTATTGTTCAAAGTAAAACCGAAAAACCCTTGACATTCGCTAGTTATGGTAAGCTAAGCAACCATAACTTGCACCACCTACATGCATTGCTAAGACTAACACCCAGGACATTATGTAAGGACTAATCTCCTAAATTCTAGTATTCTCTTGCAGGCATGTTTACAAGGATCACTTACCTGCTGCCACAGGGCTTTGACCGTGATGTCGAGCAAGCTGCTGCTAGGAGCGCGGGCAGGTACAGTAAAGCTAAATGAAAGCAAATAATGACTGGCATTGCTGGGCGACGCTGCAACAAGCATTGTCTGGTGGACTCGCCTCGCTTCCCATGCCTCCATGGCAACGGAGCCACAGGATGCCGGCCCTCTTGTGTTTGGCCTTATTCTATGTAAGATATCTGTAAACGTCTGGTGGCATATCAGGGTTGGCGCTCTAATGTACAGTGCTCATATTATCGAAGTAAATGTGTTTTCTAATGGTTAAAAGGTGACTTGTAGGTAAAAGTCTGTATTGCATTTGAAATAAGTGTTTTCTGAATCTCAATAGTAACAGGATGAATTCGTTGGATGCTCCCACTTCACCTTCTTTCAGTAGCATCCATTCAATCACTTTCATTGCCAGTTTCTAAACACCAGGAAAACAGTTTTTCACTGCAGGGTGCAATGCATTGATGTTTACAAAGATACTACCTTGAGTTTTGATTTTTGATATGCCCACACTGTATGTTCATCCTCCTGTTTATTTCTACCTGAAATTGCTCCTGGTCAATACGAAATATGAACCTGACAACATCATGGGTATGTACGGATGCTATTTGACATCTGTGTCAACATCATATGGATATCACTGTGTGTATTAACTATTTGTCATGAGTGTTCGGTGTTACGATGGGATCAAACTGTTTATCATATTAAAGAAATGGGGCACATAGCCCTGACGATAGAACATAATCCAAAATGCATTGGCTCACTGTGCCATGCCATTGATATGGAAATGCACACTGCTTTCTGATTTAAATTTGAAACTGTTTATTCAAAACATTTGCGAGTTGAAGTTGAATATGGTGCTGGAATAAAATGAAGAAAAGAAAAGCTATTCCTGAAAATTGATGTAGCTCTCCTACAAGAGCACTCCGTGAGCGCACCATGAATTAAACAGCCTTCCTGGTTCTCATTTTTGCTATTTCAAATACCTAGGTGCCTACCCCTTAATGGCATGCACGACCATATTTAGAGATTTTACTGGAATACTATTGAATTGAACTAAATAAGTAGTGCCTACTTTTTTCTCTCCACGTTTTTCCCTTTGGCGCTACCTTGGGCTGGAGGCACACATTCTAAACATGTATTTTGAATATATTGAAGCACTCACTACGACTAGGGCAGAGACCCTTGGTTTCTCCATAGAGGAAGCATATGCAATTCTGGGACTTATCATTGATTCCACATGCAGTAACACATCCACACCACAGGCAGCTGACCCTTCGAAACAGGTTAAACAATTGGAATACCTGATCCGGAAGGAAATCAATAGGAAGCTACACACAATCACGTTGGGACGCTACTATAGAAATCAACGAATCCCGTGAGGCTTGTGGATGAATTTGAGACCCACATGATGTAAAGAAAGCAAGGAATGTGTAATGTGTACGTAAATGGGAAGCCTTATTGAATACATGCTCGCTTGACCTTATAGTCTTGACAATACAAGAACTGTAATGTAATTAGCTTGAATATAGAAATAAAGGAGATAGAGACGGAGTTACAAGAACAACTGGGAAATGAAGAACTAGAGACCATTCTGGTAGATATAAACCACAAACTTGGATCACACAAGAAAGATTTGGAAACCAAGAAATACAGGAAATGTTAACGGGATACGTATGATTACCTCAATGATGGATAAGTACGGCCCTCCACCCAACAGACCTACACCGGGTGGCTCAAGTATTGCATCAACCACAGAATCAGAGACAACAGATTAACAGAATACCCGAACATGAGATGACATCTTTCCAAATGAGAAAAATGGCAACAGCAATAGACCAGCTACCTCTGGTAATAGTTTTTTAGGTCAAAGAATAGGAGAAAAAGGACCAGGAGGGGGAATAGGAAACCCAAGGGAGGAGGGGCCGGTGACATGAGAAAAATAGAAAACCTAGTGGTGAATCTATCGCAGAGAGTTGAACACAGCCAAAAGCAATTTACTTCAGAAAGGTCTTAATTTTGTATTTACTTACACTACCACCTCATTCAAAACAAAGGTGGAACTTTACTGTTTCATCAGAAAGCTTAAACTAAAGGTGTACTTTAATGAAATCGAAAATATGGAAACAATGGACACCATTGAACACTCAGATGAGTTTAAGGAATTCAGAATTAAGAGTTTGTTTAGTTCCTCCTATAACGGTTCCTGTGATTGACATTTTTCATAAACTGACGCTAAGGGATCTCAAACAAATTTCCTATAAACACCCAAAATACAGCAACTAAAACATACAAGAGCTGAATCTATTCAAAAATATCTACGGAGACAAGAACATTGTAATCATGCAGCGGATAAAGGAGGTGCATTAGTCATTGTGGATGCCAAACATTACGATACAGAATGTAGAAGGCAATTGAGTGACAGCACAGTAAATGCTGGACTATACACAGATCCTAAAATGGAGATTACATCGAATTTAACAGAACTTTGGAAATGGCGGAAAGTCTAGAATGGATCAATCAATACACCAAGAAGTTTCTCACAAAGAGGAACTCTAGAATTCCCAACTTTTACACTCTAGCAACTAAACATAAACATCCAAGGAAACCACAAGGAAGATCAATCGTTGCAGGCATCAAAAGCATATTACAACCATTAGGAATTTATATTGACTTTTTCTTACAACCGTTGATACAAAAGACGAGAACCTACATCAAGGATACTATACATTTTATTCAACCACTGGGTAAGACTAATTATATGCAGGATTAGACCATGCTTACAATCGACATGAAAAGTCTACACACATCTGGAGTTGGCATAATCTGATCTTCACCCTGCCGATGCCTGCAAGTGCTGTTGCGCCCGCCGCCTATTAGCCCAGCTCATCACCTTTGCCATTAGTGAATACTGTGCACCGCCGCCATTACAGCCCATGAGTGGCTGCCTCAAATGTTGGCAGACTACTCTGTTGTGTACATGGTTGCTTAGCAACCTTGACGATGCCAACACATTCTGTGATTGGCCGCTTTGCCCATTTCAACACAGCGTCACTCCCGGAGGTGTGAGCCAGCCCTCCTAGGTCAAGGCCCACACTGATAAGGCCTTCACTTGTCCTCAGCCTCTCACCAGCTGCATCGAAGCCGCGAGAGGAGACCAAAAGTCACTTGCATGTTCGTCCGCTCTTGGGTAAGCAAAATTATCACCCAAGAGTACAACCTATACCGTTTCCTACGTTTATTAACAGTATTATACATATGGTATACCCTGTCTACATTTATTGCCTGATTTTATCGTCTCCTTCTTATACACACCCAGACTTATACGAAGTTGATTCACCTTAACCAGCTTGGTTATTCTATGCCACTTTAAGACTACTGAGCTATATTTTATTGCATCATCTTCGCCCACCGTATTATATTAATTTACAATATGGTTCTAGCCTTTCATGCTATTACAGTTAGCCTACTATGTTGCACTAGGTGACTATGCTGTATTTGTCCACTCATTGCGCTAGCTTATTCCACTGTGCGGCACTTGCATACCATATGGTATCAGACTATTGTACTGCAATAACCCACAATACTGTAATGCTAATATATGTTGTTTGATTTGCACCCACACTCGCTATAATACTGTCATACAAAGTATTGCCCGATCCACCTTGAATGACCTTTGCACTGCCTTGTTATTGTCACTTGTACTAGTAACATACTATTTGCATGATAGACCGTTAGATTGCCCGCATACCCAAGCCTACCTTAGCTTGCACTAAGTAACCCGCCCATTAACTACACAATAGATTGCTCAAAACGCATAGCATGTATGTGTAAACTGTCAACAGTACACACCTTATCAATCCAACTCTTTTAATCCCTACTGGACTCTGGCTTGCCAATCCAGGCCATGTGACCCATTTTCCTTGCTTGCCATCCTATCTGTTTTACCACTGATTTGAACAAGCCTATTGTGTCTGACTACTGTCCGTATTGAGCACATCTACTTACTGCCCCAGCGACATTGTAATATGTAACTTTCTTAGATATACTAGACTAATGCTATCACGAATACTGGAGTGATACCTACGACACACCTTACACTGACACATGGTATAGATAAGGGACATACCATGATTAGTTTAGTTTGCACCTTGCCATTCATACTCACCTCCATATGCCCTGTTACTAGACCGTCCCACCTACCTAAGATGGAACATTGGAGCTACCTGACCACTACTCCATAGCTCTATTCCACTCATGCCATTCCTATCAGGACTTAATCCTACCATCTAGGACTCCAGAATCAAGACTACCTTGTTTCTAACCACCTTATACACAGTCACCACATCCTATGATAAACAGAGCACACCTCTCCTGCACAGAATACCTTTCCCTCCCAATGTCATCAAGACGCCCCCCTGCGATTAGCGCCACCCACCACCAACCCTGACACAACGAAGCACACTGATAGACTAGGTAGTAGACTACCCATAAACCGGCACTCACTAGCTAAACAGAACTATAAGATTACTCGTACACCCCACACTGAATTAACTAACGACAAGCCCAGACGCAAAAATAACACCAACCTATCCACAACCAATAGCCCTGTAATCCTAGCCTTTAACGGATAGTTAGACAGATGCAGTCTATTAAAGGGGCACTACTAGATCCCTTATCACTCACGCAACAGAGATTGCAGATGTCATATTGAACAACAATCTTGACTTCCTTGTGGTGACAGAAACTTGGTTGCACGATGAAGCAGGCCCATCTATCACCCTAGCTGTCCTAGACAACCACTCCATCCTTAGAGCTGACAGGCTCAGTGTCCGAGGTGGAGGAACAGCTATCATCTTCAAATCTACCTTCAACATAAGGTTAGCTGCCTCAGCCCATCTGGCATCATGTGAACATATCTCAGCAAAATTCCAAACTTCGCCCAACAATACCATTACCACCCACATTATCTACAGGCCGCCAGGTCCTCCCGGATTTTACGAAGAAGATATTACATTACTAGCAGTGGACACTACTAAGCCTTCAGTGCAAAACTTCATTTTAGGTGACTTCAACCTTGGCTATAATGACGCCAGTGATTTACACATCACCTTCCTAGCCACCGCTCTAGCTGAACAAGGCTACTCCCAAATAAGTACTAAATCTACTCATGAGAAAGGCAGGATACTTGACTGGGTAGCAGATCTCAACTGCAACATTACCCTAATGGGCACTACACCACTCGTATGGTCCGACCACTACCTCATAACTTTAGACATTAATGTCAATAACCAGATGAGGTTAAAGCCTCCTGTAGCACCACCTTGTCTTACCAGGAAGAAACAAAATATTTCAGCTGAGACGTTATTACCTTTGATAGTCCCCACTTTCAATACTCTACCGGACACCAATGATCCCAACCTGTTGGTTGATATTTACAACATCTATATGACCAACGCTATAGACATTATTTCACCTCTAAAATTAGGCAATAGTAAACCAATAGCCCACTTGAATTCTTGGTTTACTCCTGAACTTAATGTACTAGGTACAGAAAAGAGGAAACTGGAATCAATCTGAAAATCTCCCCCGACACCTGAAAACAAAATTAACATAACCACCATCACTACCACCTATAAACATGAGGTAATCCATACCAAAAAAGATACCCTCAATAACAGAATAAGCCAAGCAGGATCCAGCACGAAAGAATTATTTAACATCCTAAGAGGACTAGAAAACCCTAACCCACCAGTAGATACTTGAACTAAGGACAAACAATGGTTCACCAGTATACAAAATGCCCTCTCTAACAAAATGAAAGGACTCCAAACCAAAATAGCGGACAAAAGGTCACAACTCACCACCAGCAACCTTACTACCCCTACACCAACCTCTACCACATAACTTAATTCAGGATTTAAATTCAATAAGGTGTCTATACCTGAAGTTCAAAAAGTTATTGGATCTCTAAAACCTTCAAATTGTAAAGGTGACAGCTGCCCTGCTCAGATCATAAAACATGCAGCTAGAGATCTAGCCACCTTCTTCGCACAACGTATTAACTCTTCCTTTGTCAGCAACTCCAACCCATGCAACCTCAAACAGTCCTGGGTTCTTCCACTACTCAAGAAACAGACACTAGGCCTGGCTATACCCACCAATTATAGACTGATTACGACAGTCCCTTTCTTATTGAAAATCTTGGATAGAATTGCAAGACTATCTTGAATCAAACCAACTACTCGGAACCCGCCAATCTGGTTTTAGATCACAGCATGGAACGGAAACTGCCCTTGTTGACCTCAAAAGCCAGATTGGTGATCTGAAAGACAAAGGTAAAGTTGCTATCCTACTCCTCCTAGACCTATCTGCTGCTTTTGACTTGGTAGACCATATAATTCTATGTGAGCACCTCTCATCAGTAGCACACTTCCCCATCTCGGCAGTCACATGGATACAATCCTTCCTCCAGAATAGAACAATGCGTGTCTTCTCACCTATGGCAGTGGCTGATCCCATCCCCATCACCTGGGGCGTCCCACAAGACTCCTGCGTTTCGCCCACTTTCTACAATATTTGTTACAAAGCCACTATTCGACAAGCTGAACCGTCTGGGTGTCACATACACCAATTACGCAGGTGACACCCAGATACTCCTACCACTATCAGGAACATATGACATAGATGTCGCCCGGATTAACAAAGTCTACACCATCATTCAGGCATGTATGGCCACACATGGCCTCTGCCTGAATGATGATAAGACTGAGTTATTCCTAGTCAGTTCAACTAATAAGCTTCATAAACTGAGCCCTAATTACACAAGTATCCTTATTGATGGGAACAATATACCGATAGCCATGAATGTAAAAACCTTAGGTTTTTCACCTGGACGCCCACTCGAATCTATCCAAACAGGTAAACATGACTGCCTCAGCTGACCAGGGCTGATCAGGGCTTGCAGACCATTATTATCATCTAACAGTTGTTTCATCTTGGCCAGAGCACTTATACAATCTAAACTGGGCTATTGGAATAGCCTTTACTTAGGCTGTAATAAATCCATCACTAACAAACTACAGATTCTTCAAAACAATGCGCTTAGAGCAGCAGTGGATATCCCCAGAAGAGAGCATATTTTAGCAACCGGAAGGCAATACAAATGGCTTTCCATAAAAGAAAAAAATGACTTGAAACGATTTGCCTTACCTATAAGGCACTTAACCACCAAGCCCCTCCCTATCTCACAGAAAAATTCATATGGAAACCGACCACTAGAATCACAAGATCATCCAATTTATCTTGCCTGGTGGTGTCCAGGTACAACTTAAAAAGAGCTGGCGGTGCCAATGTCAATGACACCCACATATGTAAACTGCATCATGCACAAATTTGAAAGTGACCATATTTTAGAATGTGGAGTGTGGAGGAACTACATTGCTTTGTGGGTCCGCTACATTGTTGACATTTTTGGGATATGGAAAGGAACACAGGATGATTTGGAAAACCTATTTAGATACATGAATACCATTGATCCAAGAATTCAGTTCATGTTTGAGCCATCAAAAGAAAGAATACACTTTCTAGATGTTTCCATTGAGATTAAGGATGACAAATTCAGGACAAACATATTCTGCAAAGAGACGGATTCGAACAATCTACTCCACATGTTGTGTTTCCATCAACCGAGCCTCATAAGGATCCTACCCTACAGTCAGATGCTTAGAGTTAAAAAAAAATTGTCAATGACCCAGAAGACAAAGAAATGTTTCTAGCACATGGATAAAGACTAGAAGAAATTGCTGCAGCAATCAAACATCTAGCCAAAGAACACACTAAGAGTACAGTGCAGGATGCAGGCAAGGAAGAGAAAATCCATCTACCACTGGTATTTGTTTCACAATACCCCTTACAGAGTCAAAGAAATAAAAACAACCATCAAGAAGAATCCGAACATTTTAACCAGTGACTCCAGGCTGAAACACCTGTTCACCATTCTACCAATATTCGCTTATCAACAAAGTAGGAATTTAAAAAATCAGCTTGAGAAAACCCAAATTACTTCAAAGAAGAAAGGTACTTACCCATGCTTGAACTGCAGAAACTGAGGATTCATATCAATGTGAGAAACAATCAACCGTCCCAGAACAGGGGTGAAGATTAGTCTTCAGAATTATGCAACTTGTGATACCTTTAACATTATATACACAATCAAATGCCATATGGCATCTACTATGTGTGTCAATCTAAACGACAAGCTAAACACGCTAGAATGAGCACAGATCATGCACTCCTTCGCCTCTGAAGTCTTCCCATCCCCCCTCAATCACGCCCTTGTGCACCCCCTTCTTAAGAAACCCTCCTCCGACCCCTCCTGCCCGGCTAACTATCGCCCAATCTCTATCACTCCCTTCCTGGGCAAGCTCCTGGAGAAACTGGCCATCTCCCATCTTAATCTCCATGCTGAATCTGTTGGTAGTCTTCACGACCATCAGTCTGGCTTCAGAGCTGCCAGAAGCACGGAAACTGCACTCCTGAACATCCGTGAGGACCTGCTCTCGAACCTTGACTCAAACACTCCTTGTGTTCTCATTTTGCTTCATCTCTCTTCTGCCTTTGATACTGTCAACCATACCATCCTGCTCAACGGACCGTGATAACCTTGGTTTCACTGGTCAGGCTCTGGCATGGCTGTCCTCTTTCCTCTCCAATCAACCCTCCCAGGTCCAACTGGGGTCATTCCTCTCTGACATCGTTTTCTCTGCCTGTGGTGTACCCCAGGGATCTAACCTCTCTCCTTGGCTGTTCAACCAGTACTTGGCACTTCTTGCCCACCACATTGCCGCTCTCTGCCCCAACTTTCAGTGCTATGCGGATGACACCCAGCTAATTTTTAGGCTACCCTCGGCCTCCTCTTCTCCTTCCCTCATCTCTGACTGCCTTTCTGCTATCCAGGAATGGTGTGCCGCCAATGACCTCTGCCTTAATGCCAGTAAGACTGAGATTCTACTCATTGGCACACCCACTCCCTCCTTCCCTGCAGCTCTCTGGCCGGCCTCTCTTGGCCCTCTTCCTGCTCCTACCTGCAAGGCTAAAAACCTTGGGGTCATCTTCGACTCCACACTCTCTTTCTCTCATCACATATCTGACGTCTCTAAGAAGTCACACTACCAGCTACACCTCCTCAGAGGTATCCTACCTTTCCTCTCCTTCCCCCAGAAGCTCACTGTCTCTAGAGTCCTGGTTCTCTCGAAGCTGAACTACTATAACAGCCTCTATCTAAATCTGCCTGCCTCTACTCTCCGCCCTTTGCAACTCATCCAGAACAGGACTGCGAGACTTGTCCTTGGCCTCAAGCCCAGGGACCGTATCTCTCCACGACTGAAATCGCTACACTGGCTCCCAGTGGCTGCGAGGATTAAGTTCAAAACTCTCTGCATTGTCCACAAGGCCTTCGGGGGCCTCGGGCCAAAATACCTTCAACTCTCCCTTCCTAAATATCTTCCTTCTCTAGCTCTTCGCTCATTCGCCTCCACCTCCCTCAGGCTCAGCCGCTTCTCCAAGCAACAAGCTGGGGGTAGATCTCTCTCCGCAGCAGGGGCCTCCCTCTGGAACAGCTTGCCTGCCTCCCTGAAACTTGAGGAGAACCATCTCTGGTTCCGGAAGCACCTTAAACCCTTCCTCTTTGCCTCTGCTTTCTCTCCCCCTCTCCCCTGTTAATATTACTGAAACTGCACTGAATCTGCAATGGGGCCATTCACCTATCCCGGTCCGTGGCCCAGCCACTCTCTTCTGCACTGCCTCCCTGGCAACCCCTGCACTGTGGGACTGTCTCTGTATCCCTACAGCCCCCCTTCCCAGCACTTGACTGCACTTATCTTGCACTTGCCACCAGCTGGCCCTTATTATTTATCTTGTTTCTACTAAACCTGTACTGCACTTCTCCTCTCCCTTTCCCCTTGCACTTTTTCTCTTCCCCTCTACCCTGCACTTGTGCGATCTGAATGACACCTGGCCTAGTAGGATCGTTGTCTGTCTCCCCTTGTTCCCCCCCTGCCTCGTCGCGCCTTGAAACACTTGTGTATAGGCGCGTTATAAATGCCATATCATATCATAGCATATCATAAGGACCAGAATAACAGCTGTGCAGTTGCAAGACATTGGATCGAGACATTGCACAACATCAGCCAAATAAGATTCCGAATTGTGGACACTGTCGTCGAACACTATGCATACTAAAACCTGGGCCTGAAACTCGATCAACGGGAAACATACTGGTTAGACCGTCTAGACACAATGACACCTGCTGGAATTAACGAAGAGATTAATTTCATGTGCTATATCTAACCAGGATATAGAGAATTTGAGTCTGTGTACAAACATGGGATAGATCAATGGCTGTATTTGACAAAACCATGATGTGGGGCTTTCCTACTTTAACAGTTTAATTTAGATCGATGGGTATTCAACCATACAGGTACATCATTGTGATTGCTGACTACACATGAGATGTACATCTCGATTTCTACTAACACTGTTAGAGTACAATCTCTTTTGAAGCACCGTCTAGTTTTGCTTTATGGTGAGACTGTATACATAGTGGAAGCTGCATCCAAGGGGCCCCTTTTGCACTTCCAAAGGATACATTGAACTTCCATTATGCAGTGCTTTACATTTAAGCGCCTAACTTGACACAGTATTTTGGGCTTATTCGCATTCCACCATAAAGCAATATTTTGTGTACCCGCCACACAGAAGGTTCATAACGGTCCTTATACAAGCATGTTTTGGTTACACTTCATAGTTTTAGACTTGATACACACTAGATGTTGTATCCACGCGGTCGCCTTTTAACCATTAGAAGACACATGTACTTTCATTATATGAGCACTTTACATTAGAGCGCCAACCACGATATGGAAAGGGACTATTACAGATATCATACATAGAATAAGGCCAACCACAAGATGGCTGGCATCCTGTGCCTCTGTTGCCATAGAGGCACTGGACGCAAGGCGAGTCCGTCAAGCGTCAGCTGATACTTGCTGCCACGTCGCAAAAGCAATACCGATCATTGTTTGATTTCATTAAGCTTCACTGTACCTGCCCGTGCTCCTCGCTGCAATTTGCTCGCAATCACGATCCATGCGCGTTTGCAGCAGGTAAGTGATTCCTGTCAACATGCCTGCAAAGGAATACTAGAATCGAGGATATTAGACCTTACATAATGCTTACATTTCGCCACCAGGTATGGGACCGCTCAAGAATGTTGGTATTAACGCCATTAGACTTCAGCTACCAATTAGCAGCGTTGCTGTCACTGTTTGCAGTCATGTCCGTGGATTTTACATAGAAACGGGATCGCTAGATATATTATAATTATAATGAATTATGATGTATTCTTCTGAACACGGATTGCAGTTTCAAAACATCAGGTAAACAGTTTTTCATCAGGGGTGCAATGTATTGATGTTTACAAAGATACTGGGCCTCATTCCGAGTACGACGCTAACCAATAGCGCTATTAACGCCTTGGTTGACGCCGTACCCGGACCGGCAGCGCCTTGGTGGATTGCGGAATTACCGCCCCATTCCAAGGTTGGCGGGGCGGTAATTCCCCATTCACCAAGGCTCTTCCCCATTCCCAAATGAGCCCCCATGGGGCTCAATGGGAATGGGGAAGATGCAAATAACGGTGACCGTTCATTACGGTCACCGTTATTGGCTTGGAGGCCCCTTTGCGCCCTTGACTTTAACACCTGCTCAAAGCAGGCGTTAAGGGCGAGGGCGCAAAGGGAACTCGGAGTATGCCGGTAAGGGATCACCGCCACCGGTCTCGTTACCGGTGGCCGCTATCCCTTACCGCCATACTCGGAATGAGGCCCACTATCTTGAGTTATGATGTTTGATATGCCATCACTGTATGTTTGTCTTCCTGTTTATTTCTAGCTGAAATTGCTCCTGGTCAATACGAAATATGAACCTAACAAAATCATGGGTATGTACAGATGCTATTTTGACATCCAGGTTAAATTCATGATATGGATATGACTGTGTGTATTAACTATTGGTCTCAGGTGTTTGGTGTTACGATGGGATCAAACTGTTTATCATATTAAAGACATGTGACGCATAGCCCTGATGATGGAAAAGGTATCCAGTTAAAATTTCAAATGAACAATTTCGAATGCCTTTTTGTCAAAAAAAGAAAATGTCGAAAAAAATGTTGAATATATATTTTTTTATTTTATGTTTTTTTTTGGGGGTTTAGTTAGTAAAAAAAAGGTCAATAAAAAAGGGAGGTTGGGAGGGAAACCCCCTTATTAAAAAAAAATATTACTAAAACTAAAAAAAAATCAACATTTTTTTTCAGCATTTTTCATTCGAGAAAAAGGCATTTGAAATTGTGACATTCGAAAATGTCACAAAACCGATGGAAAATGATCCAAAATGCATTGGCTCACTGTGCCGTGCCATTGACATGGAAATGCACACTTCTGTATGATTAGAATTCAAAACTGTTTTATTTAAAACATTTGCGAGTTGAAGTTCAATTTGGTTCTGGTATAAAAAGAAGAAAAAGAAAAAACTATTACTGAAACTTGATCTAGCTCTCCTACAAGAGCACTCTGTGGGTGCACCATGAATTAGGAAGCCTTCCTGATTCTCATTTTTGCTATTTTATCTACTCAGGTGCCTAGCCCTTAATGGCATGCTCTGATACTATAATTAGTGATTTTACTAGAATACTATAGAATTGACCTAAATAAGTGGTACCCACCCTCTTCTCTCCACGTTTTTCCCTTTTGAAATCATTGTGCCATTGTTTTGTGAGTAGACAGAATACTAAGCAAGTGTGTGACGAGAGGGAATTTTACATCAACCAAATAATATGCTGTATGCATAAAAGATGCCAGAACGGTATGTGGTGTATTGAAAGAATACATTTCTCATTAAGTAGAAAAGCCTTTACTGGAATCCTCCAAGCCCGATACACCTCAACTAAATGCAATGATGTCCGATTGTGTGACGAGAACCATCTCACATGGATGAGACCCACTAGACCAAATGGCACCCTTAAAATCTTTCAAACCTACCCAAAAAACATTGTGGCCAGATTGTTTACAGAAGAACTGAGAGAACTCAAGAAAATAAACTGTAAACTAGAAAAGCCATGGAGAAGAAACTAAAAACAACTGGACAAAAGTATCTACAGATGACAAATTTGGCTATACAAATTGGCAGTTTTAAAAGCCAAGAAAGCAAACTAAGCCGCAAGAATCCAATTAGCAACACATCCACAAATCCACAAAAGGAAATGTGCAGAACTATCAAGGAAATAAAATCCCAAACCTCATGCAACAACATAACATACTCTCGCAATTGTTATGTGACAGCATTGCGTCCACCTAGAGCAAAACACATTCAATCCTTCAAACCATAAACTCATTCAGTGGGACCACTAAAAACACCCTCCCAGAAACCAGAACCCAATAACCAGAGCAACACTGAACCAATTTGAAAGAATAATCAAGGACATCTTCATCAACCTACTAAAAGAAACCAAAAGGCTGGATCTCCAATGACCCCTGCCCACTGCATATATGCAAACAGCTACTCTCCCATAAAAGACCTGACTACTAATGAACCTATCTCTGAACACAGGAATAGTACCAAAAGCATATACATCAGCCGATTTTAAATCACTCTTACCAAAAGGTTGGGAAAACAGATGACCACGTCAACTGCAGACCTATATCTAACCTCCCCTACCCAGGTGAAAATCTTGGAGAACCACATGTACAACAAACTACTCAACCATTTCCAATCCAACAGACTACTCGACCAATCTGAGGTTGGTTTTAGTCTCACAAATAAACACTCCTCTCCATATGGGACAACCTAGGTAACAAGGAAAACAACACCCAATCTGCCCTCATACGACTGGACATATCAGCTGCCTTTGACACAATCAATAAAACAACACGTACACATGAAGAATAACACACCCATAACTCTGCACTAAATGGCTAAATTCCTTTCTCACCAATAGAACCGACAGAACCTACCTACCATGTTGTACATCAAACCTAAGAAACATCAACATGAGCATACCACAAGGATCAAGCATCTCCCCACTCCTCTTCAATATTTACATGACCCATATATGAATTTCATACACACTCATGGACTACCGCTATGCAGATGACATCCAGCTCACTTTCAAGATGACTACTAACAATGGCCCTGACAATGTTTTCAATTAATGCCTCACCAACATACACACCTATTTGGCAAACAGCCGCCTTAAATTTAACCCAACCAAAATGGAAGTAATGATAACTCCACAAGACTGCAACCTAAGAAGTATGGGAACTCAAGCTGAATCGACAACAGTAATAAAAATCCTGTGAATACTCAAGGAGAATAGTCTCCCCCTGCAACCACAGGTCACTGCAATAGCAAATAAGGTGTCTATGAGTAAACCAGTTTATTCAGAAATGTAACTCTTCAGCAAACTTTCGAACATGGCATATATAAATTCATTAATGACATTTTCCATAAAACCAGATACAACTCTAACTTAAAATACATAGGGCCTCATTACACGGATGGCAGTGAACCATGGCGCTATTAGTGCCATGGTTCATGCCGGTAAAATACCGGCACTGCCTTGGTGGAAAGGGGAATTACCGCCCTATTCCAAGGTTGGCGGGGCGGTAATTCTCCCTTCCACCATTGCCCTTCCCCATTCCCATTTTTGCCCCATAGGGCTCTATGGGAATGGGGAAGGCACTAATTACGGTACCGCAAATTGCAGTACCGTAATTAGCTCCCTGGTCCCTTTACGGGGAGGTTTTTAACGCCTGCAAAAAGCAGGAGTTAAATTCCCCAACCCGCAAAGGGACCTCGTAGTAAGGCGGTAAGGATTTACCTGTACCAGTAAAATACCGGTACCGGTAAACCCTTACCGCCATCCGTGTAATGAGGCCCATAGTAATTTACATATTAAAAACAACAATTCTTCTACCATCTTCGACTATTAAGGGGCATTCTCCCTTACCACCCTTTCCCCAACTTCCCACACCAAACCCTCTCTATTTTCTCCTTGTTGTTCTCAAGAATAACATACAAAACACTGTGGCAAGACACCTCCTGATACTAAATAAAAGAGATCACATTACGCCAGCCCTGATACACAATTTCTACATTGGCTACCAGTCAGGAAAGACATCAACTTCAAAGCCCTCTGCATTGCTCATAGATCACTGCACAGACAAGGAGACACATTCCTCTAAAGCAAAAATCACCAGCTAACAACCCAGAAGAACCTTGAGATTTGCCACCAACCTCCAAATAGAAAGAAGACACTTTCATGAAACTAAACTTGGAGTAAATGCCTTCTCCATTCTCATAACCAAACTATGGACCTCAGAACGACGGAAGGCCACCTAATTTTCAAGGAAAAGTTCTATAAACATGTTTATTCAACTCACAGGATAGAAAGACATCAACAACTACACAATAATCATCCTTATGATTAGACCACTTCAATTCCATACAATACCCAAACAACATCCACAAAGGCATTAAACCCCCAGCCCCGAGTGTATGAACTGGGAAGACCTTGACATCTGTTTGCTCCTCACCGCTCGGAATGATAGTTCAAGGAATACACACACACAAGTAGAGAGAACCCAGGAAACCTAATAACCCTAATCCATACCAACCCCTAAGAAGAAGCCCATTCCAGCGACAGCTGTTTTTACTGCACGCCAACCCAAAGGTGAATGACCTACACACAGAAAACAAAAGCAAAGCAGCATAGTACGCAGAAACCTCCCCAAACATACTAACCTGTTTCCTTTTTTCTACCACTCTCCATCATCATACAATCACCATAGACGTCCAGATGGCTAGTGAACCACCAGCTTCATACAACACAGAAGGGCACACCATTCTCAAACCAACTCACAAACCCAAATAGCCTCTAAGACCCAACAACAAAACATTGGACACTGCCCATCCCGAAAAAAGAAGCATCAAGTGTGCAAAACATAGCACACCCAGAAATCAAACATGCACATATGCCAAATTCTCCTGATCCAACACGCATCAACAGCTAATCACAACATGTGTCTTTTCGCTTTTCTCTTCTCGAACCAGCCCACCCCACTTTAACTTACAGCAGCACAAGATTGTCTGGAGACCATGCCAATGGCAGAGGGGGGCGGTACAAATCAACGTAACATAAAATAAAATAGCATAACCCCTTTTCACACATCACCCTGGCGTGGAAGATAAGGTAGTGCATACTGAAATATTTCAGCCAGGCGAGGACGTTCAGTCTTCTGTTACTGAAGCAGAAGGAGGATAGGGCTTCTGAAGATTCCTGCTGATGAAGAAGAGTGAGAAAAACACAGTTTCGAGGTGCACAATATTGACGTTCCTTTTCTCAGCAACTATCTGCTTTAATAATGAACCTGAGAATAAAGATGATGGTGACAATGATCGAGATAAAAGTAATAACCCATTAAAGTCACAACCTATTTCATTCTGTTATATAACATATAGAATGAGGATAACGTCACAGACATTGGGGTAAAAGAGAAAGCTACTCTTCCATCATTGTATAGGTACTTTCAAACACACTCTAGCAGATATGGAAGTTTTAAATGATCAGCATATGAAAGCGACATCAGCAACTCTTCCACCAGCACCCTTGCAGTCAAATTAATCGTGTACGCTATTTCTATGTGTACCAAGATAATCTTTACTGTGCAAAATCATACTACAGAACAATTAAAAAACCGCATCTCACAATCTGTACTGTTTGCAAGAACAATCTGTACAGGTGATTGGCTAAACAAACGTTCATGAGTGTCATTTGGAGTTTCCAGGAGTCACAACGGCGACCCATGAAGTCAGCCTTTCTACCCTTGTGGTTTCCCTTGCTTCCCTTATATATAAAAACTGTTTTTTTTTTTTTAATTGAGGCTCATGGGCTGTGGCCAGCAGCATGAGGCTCTTTGTTTCTGGAGTGGCTGGTTTTCTGATAGCTATAGCCAGTAAGATATCTCAATGGGTTGAGCGCTGGCTGCTGCAATGTGTGTGTGTGATCTGCAAGTGGCAGGTTTGACTCCCAGCAAGTTCAACTCAGCCTTTCATCCTACTGAGGTTGATAAATGAGCACCAACATAGGTTGGGTGACATTGCATCTATATTTGTTCTATATGAATCGCTTAAGCGTAAGTGCTATATAATAGCACCACATTATCGTTTGGCCTTGGACGTCCGCTTGCATTCACAGTGATTTGGTAATATGGGCATTTATACACTGATGCTAATGATACATATGGTGATCCATTCTTGTATGAAATGTATATCACTTTACAGTGATATCCTAACCATATATTTTGTAATGTACTTAGAAACAATGCTATGCGATGCCACTTCCAGAAACAATGCTATGTGATGCCACTTCCTGTTTTGTCGAGGGGTGAAATGTTGTGTTCCATTGCTTCCCGGGATGTCACTTCGGGGTGGGGTCAAATGACATCACTTCCTGTGATATCATCAGAGGTCAAGGGTCGTGTGATGTCACTTACGCTACCCTTGGAATTTGGTGAAATGACGACCCTGCCAACTTTGTGTATGTATGAATCCAGAATATGGGTATGTCAGCACTCACACCAGCAACATATCTCAAACCACCCACAGTTCACATTGCCACTCCAAAAACATTTCTGCTCTGACTTAGGTCTGATGACTTCGTTCTGGTGACTGCAACAGTATAACATCCCATAATGGCCTACTTTATATTATTCAGTCCGGCAGTCAGTGCCTCTGACAATGTATTTGTTTTTTCTTGTTAGACAAGAGTTGAACACATGACAGTTTTTTGGCCAAACACAATCATTTTCAGGGCTGTTCCCGTTAAACGAAAATAAACTGTAAAAATAGCAATTGTTTAGACTCTCTTTAAAAAAAATAAAAAAGACCCTGTTGAACCGCAGCATAAACATAACTACTGCATGGTATGCCTGCTATACGAGCGCTGCTTCCACGAAAGTTATTACTGGGGCTTTCACTGCTAGAAGGGAGAGCTGCACACATTGGACAGGCAGAAACACGTCGGTGCATTACCCACCCAATTTCCCCAGCACTGACGCACTGAGTTTTACGTGGAACAGCATCCACATGTTCAATCACAAGATTATTCAGGCATGTATTCTGCGGATAAACATACCTACATGTATATTGTAGTGAGCTACAACTGCACACATTTGATGCTGAGGTGCATTTTCATAGAGGAAGGATCTTCCTGTAATGAGAAAAACATGCATCTCAGTCTACCACCATCATTCTTTCACTTTCTCGCAAGGGGTCGCTGGCATGGCATAAACAGTGCCAACAATGGCAATCCCAAGAACTATCTGCACAACATAAACCCATCAAAAGTGTGTATTAAAAGCAGCACCAAGACAATCGAAGGAACTAGAGCACAACCCTGCCTGTCCACTGAAAAAACAAAAAAGCACACAGGGGCGTTGCTAGGGGGAGGCTAACGGGGCTATAGCCCCTGATCTTTTGGTTGTAGCCTGGGATAGAATCTCAGGAGGCACAGCCAAAAGGCTAGCTAGTCCCCAGTCCCAACAGTTCCGACATCAGCTTAGCCCCGGGTCTTTTCCAGACCTAGCAACTCCCCTGCGCACACCTTCTCCTAAAACTGAAACAAAAAAAGTGTACCACAAAAAACAGGGGTGAATTGCGGAATGTGTAAAACATGTTCGTCCTCGATAAGAGTTTGTTGATAATGTGGCGGAAAATTCGCTGAATTACTGCCAAACTCATTTAAAGACCACCACGCGGCCTCTGAGGTGTTGGACCCCATTTTGGGCAGGTTGGACTCAATGGGAATCATGGCGGCATTACTCTGAGCAGTCATCCTGCTGATTGCTTTACCTTTAAGTGGCAGATTTACCTTACGTGTGGGGCTGTGGACACAATCACCATTGCAAGTTCAATTTCGGCACTGGGCACCTAAGGCAGTATGTCCGTCACCACTTACAAAGTGGTACAGCTAAACTTGTAATTATGTCCGTTTTGTTGGCTTTTTGTGTTTTTTGGAGCACCATATAGGTGTGAGAAACTTATTTTGGGCATTTTTAAAAGGAGGCATAAATGGTGAAATGCAAAAGAGGAAAAGGGAACCTTTGTTTCTTTTTTCATATTGGCAAATTAGCACAAACTAAAATAAAGAGGCCAGAAAATTCGCTTCACATAGACACAAAACTGCAAGAAAGTGCACAAAAAACAAAAGCAAACAGATGCAACGTCTCCACCCTCCTCAATACCATAATCCAATGCTCTAATATCCTGCCAACACCTTTCAAGCATGAGCCTCCCCTGTACAAAAACTGCCCTCACTGCCTAGAAAAACCTGCAAAGGAACAGGAATTAACCATGAGCCTGTTAGCTCTGATTGGCTGTAAAAACTCAACAAGATTCAATAGATTATCCAATTTGGCTCTTATTGCCTAGGCGAACATAACACATAAACGTGTTAAGCGTCATAATCCTGGAGCCCCTCCTGCCTGGGTGATGAACCATTGCGCAAGACCAGTAAGGTTGCTTCAAATTCATCTGGGATTCCTTTGCACCAAACACCTGTCCTTTTCTCATGGTAGGGATGAATCTTTACTAAACATTTCATATGCTGATGAATGTCCAGTTTTGTGTAGTTCACGTAGACCTACTCTTACAGTTCACTACTATTGTTTTAAATTGGTTTATTTTGTACCAAATGTGCCAATTCGTTGATTTTATGTTTACTAGTCATTACAAGTACTTTGGCACACACACGTAAAGCTACTGAATGTATTTCACGGGCCCAAAAACGAATCATATTTGGTCTGATCACAAAAGGAAGTCACAGTCAATTGTACTCACTGAATGGATTCACCTTCCTAGAAACCATTGCATGAGTTTTTATAGTCGCTGTTAGATTTATGCAGCATAAAAACATGCAACACTCATTTACAGCCACTGAATCTATATAACTGCTGACAAACAGTTCCTTGATGTTTTTGTCTTTGCTGTTTATATTTTATGTCATCACAAATAAATAGCACAGACAGGTACAGCCATTCAATGCATCTAGTGCTTCCATATAATTCGGTGGTTGTCATTTCAAACGAAGAATTGTGTATTCCAAAGAGAAAGGCACACACAGTTAGAGACACTCAATATATGCCACTATTTCCAAACAATTGTGTCCCGATCAATTTGATGATTGACTTTTCACAACTACTGCTATGCCACAGAAACAGGATTGTGCTCACAGTTATGACTATTGAATCACCGTTATCCAAATTATATCATAGACCTCATTACGGGTCTGGCGGTAAGCCTGCCGGTGATACCCATGGCTTACCGCCAGACCCATAAAAAATTACTGCCACCTGACTTCCCTGTAGCGAACGCGGCTGGCGCAGAGAGGGAGTGTGTGCCAGCTTGCTCCAGCCGCATGCGCCAAAACCCATTTTGACTCACCGCGTATTCATGGATTTAAACATCCATAACCAGCAATGGCACAGCATGGCGTAGCGACCCTGTAGCAGTGCCAGTTACGCCCCCAACCCCGCCCTGTGCACCAAAAACATTGCACAAATCCCCTACATGCCACTCAGGCCAGTGGACCAGCATACAGCCCCCCAACCACGAAAATGCGCTAAAAATGCCACTCAGCCCTCACGCGACAACCCAATTGCTTGTAAAACTCCCCGCGCACCCCTTGGAATATGCGTACCCCACTTGAGCCAGCAAAATCGCATGTAAAACTCCCCGTGCACCTCTCAGAATACACGTACCCTGCTTGTGCCAGCGAAATTGTGTGTAAAACTCCCCATGCACCCCTCGGAATATGCGTACCCCGATCACACCAGCAAAATAACATGTAAAACTCCCAGCGCACCCCTCGGAATACGCGTACCCCACTTTCGCCAGGACAATCACATTTAAAACTCTCTGCGCACCCCTCAGAATATGCGTACCCGCTTGCGCCCGCGAAATCATGTGTAAAACTTCCTGTGCACCCCTCGGAATATGTGTACCCCACTCGTGCTAGCAAAATCGGATGTTATTCTCACTCCCGTACCCCCAGATTCACGCAGCAGTGTGTTGAGGAGCCACATGCACCCCCTGCAGCCAAGCCACGCCACAAGGGTCCCCCCTACTACCCTCCCCATGCCCCGCAGGCCACCGATCACTCCTCCCCATGCTCCGCAGGCAGCCCATACACCCTGACCATGTCCCACAGGCAGCCCATCCACCCTCCCTATGCCCTGCAGGCAGGCCACATGGCACCATGCACTTGGGAGCCCTGACTCATGCCCCCCAATTGACGGGCACCTGCCAGCAGGCCCCGACTCATGTCCCCCTGCCCCACCCCATTGATGGGCACCTGCCAGCAGGCCCTGACTCATGTCCCCCCACCCCACCCCATTGACGGGCACCTACCCAAGTGGCATTGGGTATCAATCTTGGATGGTTATCCGATTGAGACCTTGGTAATCTATACAGGGTCTCACTTCGGACAAATCCTTCTTTGGTATAAAAAACAGCGAAGCACCACAGGAAGACCTAGATCCTTGGATGAGACCATTATGTAGATTGGCATCTAGGTATTCCCTTAATGCCCTTCTTTCTGATAAGGGCAAGGGGTACATTCGTCCAAAAGGAACAATCGCTTCTGGGGTCAGATCAATGGCATAGTCTTCCGCTCGGTGTGGAGGTAGGTGCCTTGGTAAGGTGTCCTTAAAGACTTCGGCATACTCTTGGTACTGCAGAGGAATTGAGGAGACTGTCTTGGTTTTGGAAACATTAGTCTTCTCCACTTCAGTTTTACTACAGATAGTGTCCATACAGTGAGATTTACAGAACAATGAGTGGAAGCTCGCTCGATTACACACCTAGTCTATGAGGGGGTTCTGTTTCCTCAACCAAGGAATACCAATGACAAGACGGAAATGTGCAGCTCTGATGATGTCGGACACCATGAGTTCCTTGTGTTGTCCCAACATCATCCTTAATGGTAGAGCTTCCTTGATGATGGGTCCAGAGGAAAGAGGAGTACCGTCCACTCCTTTAACTGGAATGGACGTCTGTTTGAGCTGTGCTGGCACTTGATTCTCTCTGGCCCAGTCAACATTTATGAAATTGCCAGCAGCTCCGCAGTCCAACATTGCCAAAACTTCAAGGGGTTCAGGACCAGACAGCCATAATCGTTCTCTAAATACCATAAGACGGTTATCTTTATTCTCTTCTATTGGTCTAGTGTAGTAGCAAGGGTTGCAGGTTGTTCCCCCAACACTTCCCTTGCATAAGACCGGGGGCTGACGTTTTCCGCCCTACGAGGGGGGACATTAGGATAATTCCTGAGTAGATGCTTGGAGGAGCGACAGTACATGCAAAGACCAGAATCTCTGCGTCTCTTGCGCTCCTCTGGGGTCAAAGGTCCATGTGTTGTTCCAATTTGCATTGGTGCTTCGGTGGCTGGAGCTTCTTTGGGAGGCTGGAGGGATGGGCTCAAAGGAGGGTAAGAACAAGGTCTTCTCTTCTCCTGGCATCGTTCTAGTAGTCGAAATTCAATCTGTAAAGACAGTGTTATCAGTTCCTGAAAAGATGCAGAGGAGCTATGCAGGCCAACTCACCTTTTATATCTTCGTGTAATCCTCACCTGAATATGGTCTGTTTGGTCAGTCCGACCAATCTGCCTTAGCTGCCAATCTCAGAAAACGAGATATATAAGTCTACACATCAGTGGTTCCTTGCCGGACATCCAGAATAGCTTCTAAAGAGGTGTAAAGCACTTCTGGGCGATCAAACTGCTCCCGGAATAGTCCTAGAAAACTGTCAAAATCGTTAAGTGCCTGATCATTGTTGGTCACTAACGGGGTAGCCCAGGCTAAAACGTTTCCAATTAAGTTTGCAATTATGAACCCTACACAGAATCGGGCTGTTTCATATGTATGTGGTCTAAAGGTGAAGTAAACTTGACAAGCATCTAAGAAATCCTTCAGACCTCCTGAGTGACCATAATACTGCCCAACAGACAAGGAAGAAAGGTAAACAAATGAAGTGGTAAGAAGGTACGACGTCCTTTCATCGCCTGCTTTTTCATCCCCAGGCTTTTAAACCTGCCCATAGGACAAATTTATAAGTGGTAGGTCACCTTGATCTGTTCTATGCACTACAACGTGTTGATGGAGTGCAACGTTTTCTGCCTTTAGGGCTTGTACCTCAACTGTGAGGTTCTGCATCGCTGCTACTAGTTCTTGGTATTGTTCCAAGGATGCCATGGGGACTTGTGGGCGTTGTATTTTGTCAGGCTTCCGGGTGTCTTGCATCTGCCTTTCCTTCTATTGTCTATTCTTCTCATTGTGCAAGTAGGGTCTGGATTCCTCGGAGGCTACCTTGACAGGAAGTGGTACCTGCTTTCGGGGAACCCTGAGGAGCCAAACCCCAAAGACCAGGGAAAAAAACAGTTGGCAACAAAAAACCCTGGTGGTCCTAGTGTTTATCAGTTGGTAGATCTCCTTATGTAAGTATGCAGGATAGTAGGACTCTTGAAGGTACAGAATTCCACAGTCTGTATAGACTCAGAACAGGAAGAGGAGCAGTAGTCACCAGATGACGCTTCTTCGTAGAGGCGGTCTTTATGAAGAAAGTCTGAAGAGAAAAGGCTGCAGGCAGGTTCCAAGTTTGACTTGAGTAATTCAGAAGGGGAATAGGAAGTAAGACTGCACAGACTGGAAGAGGAAAGAATAGCCAGATAGCGAAATAAACTGAGGCGGAACAGAAGGAATAATCTATGAAGACTTGTGGAAGGCTCGCAAAGAAAGCCCGGTTATGTTGTGCAAGACGGGCAAAGAGAAAAGTACAGTAGGAGTTAACAGAAAGAATCGCGGTAGAGCCCGCAAAGTACAGGCAAGTTCTGCAGCGCGAGTCTGGCTATATAAGGAAAACAACAGTAGGGGATATGAGGAAGGAATCGCGGTAGAGCCTGCGAAATACAGCCCTGTTCCCCCGAGCAAGCTGGACAAAGAGAGAACAGCTGAGAGGAGCCGACAGACAAGGAAGAAAGGTAAACAAATGAAGTGGTAAGAAGGTACGACGTCCTTTCATCGCCTGCTTTTTCATCCCCAGGCTTTTAAAGCTGCTCATTACATCGAATGTGCTCATCGAATTTTTTAGGGGGGGTGGGAAAGGGCAAATAAGGGTTTGCGCGGGTGGGCAATAGCAAAAAATAAGTGTGGGTGGGGGATTTTGGGGGGCCACCAAAAAAATAAATAAATAAATAAATAAGCACATTTGATGGAATGTGCACGTTTTAAAGCCTGGGGATAAAAAAGCAGACGATGAAATGACATGGGACCGGTAAGAAGACCAGAGGGGGAAAAATGCACCCCAACAGTTGGAACGGCTAAAAGCCCAGAGAAGAGGAAGACAGAAATGGTAGAATGGCTGAAATGTACCGACAGACTGAGAACAAACAAGGGTCAATTACAGGGGCAGATTCAAGAGAGGAAAATACACGGCAAAGTACGAAACCACAGCACTGGAGTCACAGGGACAGATACAATGCGCTGAGCTGTGGGCGTGGCTTGTATATATACCCACGGCAGCCATCTTGGATGAGGACTAGACTTTAACTCAGCCTTCCCCTGAAGGAACTAATGTTTCCAAGCATGCCATACTTTCCAAGGACGAATTGTGACAAATACTCAAAATTCCTACGTAACATCATGAAATCCCATGAGATTTTTCATGTCACACTCGTGGCTAAGATCTACATTGTTTTCTGTTTGTAATCACCTTACCACTGCTCTGCATGCTTCATCAGTCAGTATATTTTCCCTTGGACTGCCATCTTCTTCAGGGACATTTTCCAGCACAGAGCAGGAAGTTGTAAATTCAGTATCCCACGGAGTCTGCAAGAAAGTGAGAGAGAGACATGGTTCATAATACATGTCTGCAATCCAAAACACAGTGCATCCTGACAACTGCATTCATGCATCCACCTTTGTAAAACACTTTTAGAGACTAACCTGCAAGAACCAAGCTGCAGGTAAAGGAAAACAAAGATTGTTAAGAAAACAGCAGATAATGTTAAGCACAGTGAAGGAAACATGCCACAGCTTTACAATAGATGTGTGAGCACTAATATGTTTAAAGCAGTATTGCTCCTGAATGTTGCAAGAGAGTACACTTGTTTTAGATTTCAACTAACAGATAGTGAATTGTTATTGCTTCTACCGATTGAAAATAACAACACAACCAAATGATCAGAACTGAAACTTCATGTTTCTTCCAATATGCTCAAAACGATGAAAATACCAGGTTCGATTGTTTTCCCAGAACCAGCTCCACCACCAACAACTCCAAGAAAGTAACAGTTCTCATTACATTTCTGCAGAAACAAGTGGCCTTCTTTTATCAAACTCACAAACCAGAATCAAGCATTGGCACACATGATCAAGGTCTAACCACAGCAATCCCCAAGAACTGAAGGAAATTCTACATCTACCATTCCAAACTCCCCCCCCCCCGCTTCACATTCTGAAGAACTGTCCATTGGGAAATGGGCTACTAGGAGTGCTGAGGGGTCGAGGGGCATGTGGTTGAAAGCAGATATCATTCTATTGAATTCTTCCATTTATCCATTTAAAGTTTTAGAGGTTTTAGTAGTTTGTCTCTTTGCAAAAATATGCACTCTCAGATACAGCCACTGAACATAATCTTGTGCCAGCATCTGGGCCAATATTGGGATGTTCTCCTCACCGCACCGACTCACACATGCATTTTTCTTTTCTCTTAATATTCATAAAACAGGGACTATCCTTTTTCACTAGTTTATATTTGAATCACTGTATTTGTTGATCCTTTGTGTAACTTGTTCTACTGCTCACTCAACTCTTCAGTTAAGTCTGGCTGCTCAGCTACTGCTACCACATAACTGTGTAGTACAGGCTTGTACCAAAGGTGAAATTATACTGACACTTGTAGTCTTAATTGCATGTAGTGTTCCCATGCTGCATGTGATACTGCCTAACACTGGTGGCAGCAGGGGATAAAAGTATAATTGTTTCATTTAGAGTGCTACTCTTACCTTTGTTCAAATAACCCTCACAAGGCTAAGCAACACTAGAGAAGCAAGTGTGTTTTCATGGCTGATATGGAAAGCTATAGACAGGAGACCCTAGTCACTTCAACAGTTGATCAATATAGAGGTATGTGTAAAGCTAGGAATCTCAATGTAAAAAGCAAGAAGGTTGAATTGATAGAAAAGTTGTTAGAAAACCAAAGTCTGAGGAGTGGGTCTGAAACCCCCACCCCTGCAGCAAATGTGTAAAATGTTGACGAGGATGATAATGTGTCAGAACCCAGCTCTAACGTTATGGATGAGTTAGATGAGGCAGAAGAGCCTCACAATGAAGGCCCTATTTTACCTCTACCTGCTCATAGGCCTCAACCTTTGACCACAGGGACCCCATCGGGTCCACACCTAAGTCCTGAATTTGTCGCTTTGGAAAGAATGAGACTTGAGTTAGAATTTAAAAGAATCCAAGCTCAAACTGAAAGCAAACACCAAGAACTTAAACTCAGAGAAATGGAGTTGAATCATGGACTTGAAAAGAAAAAGTTGTCTCTAGAAACTGGTTCTCTCCCGGAGTCCTCTAGGTCTTACAGTCCTAAAAGGCCTCACATGCCCAAAGATGCAGTAAGTATGTATGAGTTTAATCTTGATATTTTGGATTGGTTGGCTGCTTTTGAATATTACCATGGTATTCAAGACATTACAGGGAATCAGCTGATTCCTTGGCTTTTTTCTAGGCTACCGCCTTTTGCAACTGATGTAGTAATGGAGTTGGGGGATATAGACAGAAAAGAGTATGAAACTGTGAAGCTAGCTTTGATAGCTAGATTTGGGAAGACCCCTTCTCAGTATTTTAAGAGGTTTAGAACCCTCAAAAAGCATGATGGTACCCCTTGGGCTACCTGGGTGACTGAATGTTTGAAAAACATAGATGGATGGGTTAAGGGTTACAGAGTTAACACTTAGGAAGGTATGACAAATCTGGTTATGTTGGAATCTATTTATAATGCCTGCTCTCCTGAGCTGAGACAGCACTTGGCTGACTCTAAGGAATTAGATCCAAAAAAGTTAGCTAGAGCAGCTGACTCATGGATAGCCAACATGGCCACTTATAAGATTCTAAGGCAACTCCCAAAAAGATGGGGGGAGCAGCACTAAGGTGAGAACACAGATAAATCTAATTCTATCCAACCAGAAAGAGGTCCCCAAACATAACTAGGATAAGCCACATGGGAAACCAAATAGGGCTAGTGAATCCTCTGGTGCCCAACCAGAGGGAGATTAGCAGAAACACCCATTCCAGAGAGCATTTGGTAAATACTATGGCCCTCATTACAACCCGGGCGGTAAGTGAATAACGATGCCGGTAAAGGATTACCAGCATCGCTTACCGCTCCGCATGATTAGGAAAGGACAACCCGCTATTAGCGGCACCATACTTTACGGTGCCGCAAATAGCGACATGAGTGCGGGCACGCAACCCCTCATGCGGAAATAGCGCCATGGCGCAAACAGGGGAACATAACGACTCATGCGGACATGCAATTAACGCCCTAGTGAAGGCCGTAAAGTACCTTACCGCCATGGTGCAAATACCGGCATCGCGTACCACCCGTAAACAGCCATGTGCAGTGTTCCTAACTGCCACTGGTGCACACAATCAGCACAGGTGGAGGCAATACAGACTGGGCAAACACAAAAGGAGCACACCCCACCCCTTCCCACACCCAGTCACACTCCACAATGATTCCAATACTACTACCAATGCTGTGGCTGGAGGACCTGATTGCAGTGGAAGTGCTACAACAACAACAACAACAACAACAACATACAGCACAGAGGAGACAGAGGAGGAGAAGGAGGGCAAGGCAGCCAGCATGCCCCACCAGTGCATCCAGTTGCACCACGCAGGCATCCCCCAATCCCACGCATCAGAGCCAGTCCATTCAACCTAACCGCTGAGCAGATCCACACCCTGTACCGTCTGGACCGGGACACCATCACCACCATTGTGGACATGATACATGATGACATTGTCAGCCTGATTGAAACACGCACCGCCATCCCACCCCTACTGAAGGTAGTGTCTGCGCTCCACTTCCTGGCCACAGGCACCTACCAGCACACAGTGGGGCACATGCATGGCATTTCACAACCATTATTCTCACGTACACTGAACCAAGTGCTTGATGCCCTCTTCAAGCACACAGACAACCACATTTCCTTACCACGGTCTGCCCAGGAGATCTCAAACACCAAAGTATGTTTCCATTCACTGGCCGGCATCCCTGGTTGCATTGGTGCCATCGACTGCACCCATGTGGAATTGGTGGTCCCGTCCCACATGCCATGGAGCAAGCGTACCGCAACCGTGAGCTATACCACTCAATCAACGTGCAAATGGTATGTGACTCGAACAGGATCATCACACATTGCTGTGCCCGATTCCCCGGATCAACACATGATTCAATGGTCCTGCGGAACTCCACGATACCATTCTACATGGAGCGACATGCAGGGCAGAGTCGGTGAGTCGCATGTTATGCCCATGGAAATGTGATGTGGGCAGGTGATTGAGGTATAGATACATACTTCACCTGGCTGAGATGGGGGAAGGGTGCATACTTCACCCGGCTGAGATTGGGGGTAGAGATGCATACTTCACCTGGCTGAGATGGGGGGAGATGCATACTTCACCTGGCTGAGATGGGGGGGAGATGCATACTTCACCTGGCTGAGATGGGGGGGACATGCATACTTTACCTGGCCGAGATGGGGGGGTGCATACTTCACCTGGCTGAGATGGGGGGGGAGAGATGCATACTTCACCTGGCAGAGATGGGGGGGATGCATACTTCACCTGGCTGAGATGGGGGGGAGATGCATACCTCACCTGGCTGCGAGAGAGGGAATGGAGCATGCTCATACCCCAAAGCAGCCCAGACTGGACCTGACACCTGACCACATAATGCAAGATGTAAGCAGCCCTACCATGTAAATGAAGCAGTGTCACAACCATTCCACAGCCATCTGCATGTGCACTGTACCAAATCAGACCAAATCCCCCTCAACACAATGCAGCTACAAGCAATGACTATAGCCAATACACAGCACCAAACACCATCAACTAAAAGGACAGTCCCCCATTACTGCGTACAAAGGAGTCACATGAGGGTCAAATACATCAAATGCCACTTCACTGACACAGAGGCATGAGTACTCACAAGGAACTGGACCCCCCTGCGCCCACTAGTTGATGGCATGCACACCAGTCCATAAGAGGAATACACACATAGCAGTCACATCGTGTGTCTCCATTCATGCATGGAAATGGGGTTGAATTGAAGAAATAAATGCATGCCATGGTGTCACTTAATGAGGTCCCATATGATTTGATGACTTACACATACATTGTTGCCCACATGCAGATGATGCAGGCTATCCCTTGAAGAGGTGGCTCCTTACCCCAGTCCGGAGCCCACAGAACAGGCACGAGGAGGACTATAATCGTGCCCATACACGAACCCGTATGGTGATTGAGCAGACATTTTGCCTCTTGAAGGCACGGTTTCGCTGCCTCAGCAGGTCTGGTGGGGCACTCCTGTACCGCCATGAGAAGGTGGCAAAGATCATCATGGCATGTGTCATGCTACACAATATGTGCATGAGATGGAATGTGCCCCTGCCCCCTGACGCTGAACTGCAACCACCTGACGAAGAGGATGAGGAGGGTGGGGGATGGGGCAGCACCTCAGGGAGGCAGCAATGCACAAGAGGGATGTGCCATGCGTCAGACTCTGATCAACCAATGTTTCTAGCACACATGGACGGGGGGGTGTTACATGGAGATGGCACTCGGGGCACTGGGTGTGTCAGGGACATGGACACTGTAGACTGTTAACCAATAAAGCACACGTACGCAATAACAAGCAATGTCCACACATGTGAATTATGAGTAACCAAAATGTGTATTGAAGAAGCATAACTAAGTGAACAAGCCCCCCACCCCACACACCCTTTCCCCCCTCATGCCTCAACTCCCCCACACACCCTCTCTCCCCTCTGCCCTCAACTCCCCCACACACCCTCTCCCCCCTCCCCCCCAACTCCCCAACACACTCTCTCCCCCCTCCCCCTTCAACTCCCCAACACACCCTCTACCCACTCCCCCCTTAACTCCCCAACACATGGTGTGCAGTACTGTGGACCACATGGCACCAGTATGCAAGGTTGTGCCTACTGGCATCCCCCTCTTCCAGCACCAGGTGCCCCCCTGCCTGATCGGCGCAGGTTCCTGCCAGACCTGCGCATGGGGCTGGTCCTGGTGGAACTAGCAGCTGAAGATGTACTTGGTTGCTCGGATAACTGTGGTGGACGCATGTCCTGCATTGCTGCCACCATCTCAGACAGTACGTGCTGCACTGTGGCCAGTTCTGCACATATGTCCTTTGAGGATGACTCTATTGCTGACTTCAAGGATGCATCACATTCCCGGATGTCGTCCCTTACACTCCCACATTCAGTTATGTGCTGCGTCAAGAGGCCAGTGAGCTGCTGCTGGTGCCTTAGAATGTCCTGGATCCCCTCTTGGGTGTTTGGGGCCGCAGTGGATGTTTGAGGGGTTCCCGAAATACTGTGTTTCTCAGGCACAGTTGGGGTGGGGCTGGGAGTTGCTGGCCATGAGTTATCCGGAGACAGGCCGTGCATGCTGGTGTCAGGCAGGCTGCATGGGGACGGGAGTGGAGAATGCAGGGGGCCAGTGGGGGGAGTTGAACATGTAGCACATCCCCATCCTCGTCATCAGAGATTGCTGCTCTGGCAGCTGTTTTGCCAACTGTGCTGCTTGCAGCCCATGCAGTCCCTTCTGCCACCAACACTTGGGTGATGGTGGCTGTTGTGGGCGCCATAGTGGGGGATGTAGAGCACATTGGTGCTGTGGCCTGTGGTGTGGTCTTGGCCTTCCGATGTTGTGCCGGTTGGCCTTTGCCCCTTGAAGTGGAGGGGCAGTGTTGTCCCTCCTCGGCCCTGGCCTTCTTCCATGGTGTGGCACCGGTGTCCTCATCAGCACTGTCAGAATGTGTGCCTGTCGGGGACCAAAGGAGGGAGAGGGTTAGTGATGGGTATACGGACATTGAGCATGCATTGGGGTGGCTGCATTGATATGGATTGGTAGATGAGTCACATTGGGGGGATTGACATACAGGTTGCCTCACTCTTGGGTGGGTGATGCATGGAGGCATTTGGGTTGCAACACAAATGGGGTGCATCGTGCTTGTGGACAAGGTGATGCTCTGCACTGCCTGTAGGCAGTCTTGTGCTCATGTGTCTGGTGGACCCTGATATACATCATTGCACTATCAGTTCAGGTGGACACCATCGTGGTGGTATTGGCATTGTTTGATTGGAGACACCTACCTGCATCGGCTGATGACAGGGCTCCTCTCTCCATGTCCCCGACTCCCTCTATTGACTCGGTGCCTATGGTGGAGGCACATATCTCCTCCCATGGTTGGAGTTTTATGGGCGGCTCTGCACCTCCACCCATCCCAAGGTTTCGGTTGGCCGACAGTATACTTCGCACACGTAGATGTAGGTCGTCCCATCGCTTGTGGCATTGTTTTGGTGTGCAGGGTGTGGTGGCGACAGCACTGACTCTCTGGGTGTCCAATGCCCAAATCTGCTTTTTACGCTGCAACGCTGGTCAGGACATGTCATTTGCAAACACCACGTCTGCATGCTCCTGCAGTGTCCCTGCCAACATGGTGAGAAGCGCTCCTGGCGCAGCCGATCTCCAGTATTTTTGACAGCTTTTGGCATCCTAAATTCAAACAGGTGGTGGTTGAGGTGTGTGGGAGTTCCGGGGGTCAGATGGCTCCTGGTTGTGTTGGATGGCAATGGATTGTGTTTTTAAAGATGGCCGCCGTGCTTGTTCCCGTTCCTGTGCGATGACGCTACTTCCGATTCTGCTTATTTACGGTCACCGCTAATAGTGGTTACCGCTATTTGAGGTGACCGCTATTAGCGGTGACCGCTAATGCCGAGGAAAGGATGCCGGAGGTGCTATTTCCACTGCAGATGATGCCAGAAAGGGGGATTTTTCCGGCTTTAGCGGCATGGCAGTGAGTGCATTACCGGCATGGCGCAAAGCTTGTGCCCGCAAACTCATAATGGGCCACTTTTAGTGGCCTATTGCCAGCACGGACACGGTAATTGCGCCATGCCGGTAATGACCGGTACTTACCGCCCGGCTCGTAATGAGGGCCTATGTCTGTGGATCAATTGACCATGTGAAAGGAGATCCCAGATGCAAGGGTAAACCTGCAGGGATCGGCACTGCCTCCATAGCCTTCTCCCCAGAGGAAGAAGTACAAATGGCTAGTGCCCACTTTCAACTATTTGCTGAAACACCCTTGGGTCTTCAGGCCACCGTATCCCTAGAGTCCATGGGTCTGGGTAAGACACAGAATATGGATGTGTACAACTCCATTCCAGAGAACTCTTCAGGGTATTATATGGACAGTATTCTTGTAAATGGCCAGGATACTCCTGCCAGGAGAGACACTGGGGCCAGCAGAACAGTAGTGGATGAAAGCTTTTTCAACCCTGAGGATGTTGCTAAGGCACCCAAAGGCCCCACTAAATTCTCTGGTGTTCTGTCCAGTTAGTTACAATTCTACCAGCTCTCATTCAGTGTAATAATATGACAGTGAGAATTCCTGACGTTAGAGCAAAAGGCGATTAGGTTAGCAGCCCTTCAAAATAGAATGGTGTTAGACGTAATTCTAGCTGAGAGTGTGGGCTATGCAAAATGGTAGGATCTGCATGCTGTGTTTTTGAACCTGACTCCCCCCCTATCGTATTCAAGGCAATTCAAAATCTACATACCTTCAGTGCTGAAGTACATGTTCCAGAGGGAAACTGGAATTTTAGTACTTGGTTCTGGGATGTGTTACGATCATGGGGTTGGACGATCTTTGCAGTCTTAATGGTGATTCTTGGTATTCTCCTGTTCTGTTGTTGTTGCGTACAATGCCTCCCTGTCATATGTTCCCTGATAGGAGGATGTTGTGCACAAGCAATAGGTACACTAGGACGTGCCTGAAAAAGCAACCAATGTCTTAGTAATGCAGGAAATAACTATTAAAGAGTTAATGGCGATTGATGTTTTTGAATCCAGCAACTCAGAGTGTTCTGATTATGATACATGGTCATCGTATGGTCAGAATGTTTGAATCATGCTCTTGGCTTAGGCCAAAAGGAGGGTTTGTTAAACCATATTCCTATACATACTGCCTGATTATAAACATTGGCCTAAGCCATTTCGCATTTGTAGTAAAAACCTATACTTAGATCTAGACAGAATTGACTTTGCTGCCATTTTGGAAAACATCTGCCATTTTGATTCTGACTCTTTGTCATGATTCCTGCCCCTCATGTCCCCAGCCCTCCAAGATGTCAGACTGGAGCCAGGCCACGATCACCTACATGTCCCTCAAGGGCCTCTCCATCCCTCCAAAGACCCACTTGGAGTCAGACTTGGCGCTTGTGTCACCAGACTCACTCACTCCCATAGGATAACATTGGGGATTGGACTTATAGTGCGTTGATGGGGACAAGATGGATGCCCCCATATATTTTGGTTCCCAGAACTGCATGTGCAGTCTAGTCTTTTGGGTGTGGTTCAGCCCAGAGACACCTTGGATACCCAGAGACTATTTAAGCCACGCCCAGGCTGAGAAACATGCTTTGTGTTTCTGCACCTGCAGCATGACACTCGGTCTACAATAGGCCTGCATCTTTCTTCTGCGCTCAGCTCCTGCAAGAACAAGAACACTGTTAGTAACAGCCTTACCTTGTGGTGCTTCTGCCCATCATTCATCGCTTCTTCTGTTCTGCGGGCACCTTCGGCGGTTTCATTCCCATCCCGGCATGCCGCTTCCTAAGGAAAAGGGAAAAGAACAGAAAAAGGCATTAGTAAGCATTCAGCAAATCTTTGCTTATTTTTAAAGACTGTACGAGCTTCAAACGCTTACCTGAATCGTAGCCGCTCTGGAGGAACTCTGTCTCCGGAACTTCTCATCCATCTGCAAGAGGGAAAAGACACTCCAGTTTAGCGTGGAAACATCTAGAGGTGCCGCATACCACGCTTATACTGCATTTCTTCTTCATACCCGGCATCCACGCTGAAAACGTTGCAACACCTAAAAGACACAGAAAAAGAACATAGTTCAATACAAATAAGAAAGGGTCGCATTGCGCATCACGCTCTCACTCACCTTCAGCGCTACTCATCTCAGCAGCACGTCGCCATCCCCGGACGCCGGCCATCATCTAAGGAAGGAAAGGAACAAAGATAGAGAACTTTTCGAAAGACTCATTATACTTACCTGTCGGACTCTTGCCAGTGAAGTAACTAGGCAGCAACGAGCCTGCATCAATCAACTCATCCAAGCGCTGAAAGCAGGATGAAGAAAACAAGGTGAGCTGTGGATCAAAGGGAAGGGTTGGACCCAGGGGAAGAAGAGGTTCAAGCACACAGAGAACAATAGGGAGTTAAACTCTACCAATCCTGTTTTTCAGGGCCAGTCTCCAGTTGAGTAGACTACAGGGAAGGGTTTGAGGTGGTCAGAGATCAGAATAGGCTGAGTGACATCCCTGTGGATACCAAGTGAGCGTTACACTTTTGCTCTCTGTTCAGAAATGATTAACCATGTTTTCAGCTGCCAGATCAGACTGACCTTTGAGGCTATTTCAACACTAGAGCTGCCAAGAGCAGACTATTTGTTCTGTGCAAAGATAACTTGTAGTCAGAATGAACTCTGATCCAAAGTGATATCTATTTCTACAGACTCATCCTCGCTCAAACAGTGACATACAATGCAAAATAACTAATACTGTGAGTTTTGTCAGAAATCCTTTGTGCATTTCTTGGAACAGGACTTAATCTAAAGCTCAAGAAACAAGGAAGCTCTACACAGCTGAGTACAACAAAGTTTGTCAGTAACTTTAAGGAGCCTTATTGCTACAGTGAACCTCAATTCAAAGTGTTGTCTGCATCAATAGCATCAGCCATATACAAACATCAGACCTGAATGGTAGACAAACTAAACTATCTGCCTTAGCAATAAACTATTGAAATTGTTTCTTGAAACTAGGATCAACCTAAGCTGGAGAACCAACATCTCCATTGAATCTTCAAGGATAGGCCAACATGTCAAAAGTGTATAATAATATTGTTATATTTGTTATAGGAACTGGGCATGAACCCAAATGTGTAAGGAGAAGGGATGTGCCATGACCAGCACTGTGCATAAATACTGCATGCTTTGTGATGACCAGTACTCACTCCCCTCACAGTGTCTTCTTGTACACACTGTGAGGCACTTGGGAGCCAGATATCTATATGCTTTGATGTCTGAAGCTGTACAGAATAAAGTTATATTCATAACTTTGACGTTGTCACTGGCGGATTCAATGTTTGGTGGTACTAAGCCTCGATATTCCTTGCTGATCTTTCAAGTTGACCTCTAAACCAGGCAAATCTGAGGCTAGTATAGTAGGGAAATGGGAGCCCCAACCAAGCTCCATCATTGCCCATTCAATTGTAAAGTCCTTGACCCCACTGCTTCTGAGGAAGAGGTGGAGAGACAAATTGGACCCCTCCCTAGGCCTGTGAGAACTGGCAATTTTCAAAGCTGGTGGAAAAAACAATTGTTCTAAGGCTAAACCCCTTAAGACTGTTGGATCTTCTACTGAAGGCTCCAGGGTAAATCCAAGTGTTGGGAGGGAAACTCCTAAACCAGGTAAAACCAGATGTCAGAGGAAGTGGAAGCACGTACCTTGCTTGACCACAACCCCTCCAACCAAGATACCTGAGACCCAACCTGCTGTGAAAGAGGTGGTGAGGAACCATGGAGGCCCCTCGAGATCTAAGGGGTTCCTTTTTAAGGATCCCTTGAACAAGCCTATTGTAGGTTCAGAGGTTGGTACAACTTCTGAGGGACGGTTAGATCAGATCCCCTATACCTTAAGAAAGATGTTTGTAGGTCATATAGCTTGCAAATGAAAACACCTAATAAAATGTGTCATAGCAAGGGTTACAAAAGGTTGCTGGTGTACTCAGCAGGCCATTTAACCAACTTGCAGCAGGAGATCCATCCTGGTGGGGATTAGATCCCCCTACCCCTTAGTCTGCGGGTGACAAGTGTTAGGGAGATTCCAAGTGCTAAATTCCCTCTACCTTATAGCCCTCCAGCTGTTTTGCTATATTTTGGGGATTTGAACATTTCATTTTCAGTGTTTTACTTTTGTGTTCTTTGGTTATGGAATTTTAAAACAACTCCATAGGCACCATCTTTTTCTGTGTGTCACACAGCACCGTCAGTGCCGTGACAAAGGGACGTCTTTCAGACTTCCCAAGGTTTAAATGCCTTCTCTGGGACTGACTACAGTCTCTTTAAGTTTACAGACCCAGCACACCCTATCTTACTATAGAGTGCTGGAGGGGTTGCCTATCTTCCTCTGAGTCAAAACACTAATGTAACAGTCAAATGTTACCCTTTCCTACTTTAAATGGCTGGTCGCAGTGGTTTAGATCAAACTACCATGATTTTTCCAGACCGCGGACAACGGTAGCTAAAAATCAGGTCAGCCATGTTTTCCAATATGGCGCCCAGGACCTATCTGGAAAAACAGACTCCGGTCAACTTTTTTCACCATTTCTTTTAGGAAAGGTCCTTCATGTGTTTGTCTATGTGCGCCAAACCAGGTTTGGTCCCTTTGTTCGTTGTCCTTTGGCGGGCTTCAGTGCTGAAGCACTCCTCTGGCGCCAGGGTGTCTGGGGTGGAAAGGATGTGAGGGAGGTGCCTGAAACTCCCTGTGCTTAGTCTCCTAGGAGACCTGAATGCACTCTGCCATTATTGACTGGCTGGCTGTCCAGCAAGGACAGCCATCCTGCTGTGTGAGTGACAGCCAGGCTGGAATGAATGCGGGAAAACTGTTTAAAAGCAGGTCTCTGGGACTTGGAAAGCAGAGTCGATCACTGGAACGAAATAACCAAAGACGAGCTGAAGGAAGAGGATTGCTGCAACTCCTGGATGACCAGTTGAACCCTGCTGCAGGTCTGAATTGCCTGAAACTCAATCGACAGAAAAGCCCTTCAAGGTTAACTTCTTCCCTTGAGTTTGGTGGGAACAACCAACTCGTAAGCCACCTGGACACCGTCCCCACCTGGTCGAATTTTCTGAGGAGTGCAGTGGAAAACTGGATAGCTAGTGCGAAGGATACCAGTTTCTGGTCTTTAAGGCACTCACACCTTAAACCAATGTTTTGCTAAGCTTGTGGCCTCATCCCTGGGCACTGCAGGAACCTCTCCTTCTTGTCCCCACAACTGAAGCACAGGAACAGCGAGATCGGTTTGAACTGCCAGGAACAAATGCCGCAGCTACAGCTCTTCTTCACTTACAAGCTACTGTGCAAACACGGTCCGGAAATCTTGTCGGCCTTCGCAAAATTTCGTGGAACTTTCCCTACTTCGAAGGCTTGTCCTTCCCTAAACATTTGTCTAACTTTTCGACTAGCCAAATTATTCTAAACTCTGTGGCAAATACTTAACCGTTTACTACCAGAACTGTGCTATCCTATACAAAGACTCTGAACCATTGACTTTGGCCCAGGCTTATGAACTGAATTGATGGTTGTAGTTTACCGAAACCCTTTGCCCTGCCTATGCAAGTATGTGTGCTATTGATTCTTATAACCTTGTCTTTTTCCCCCCTTTTAAAAGTATCTGAAGTGCCATTTTGCTCTCATTTGAGGGGAGCTGAGCTTGTTCAGTAACTTATTGGTTGTGTATTTATAGTATATTAGTGTGTGATATTGAGCTGATCTTGCTAGTGTAATGTTTTCAAACTGATTTTGTAAATAAATATATATTCTTTTTACCAAGAAACTTTGAGTAAGATTATATTTTGAATCACTGTATTTATTGGTCCTTTGTGTAACTTGTTCTACTACTCACTCAACTCTTGAGATACGTCTGGCTACTCAGACACTGCTACCACAGAACTGTGTAGTACAGGCTTGTACCAAAGATGAAATTGTACTGACACTTATAATCTTAATTGCATGTAGTGTTCCCAAAGTGTACTGCATGTGATTCTGCCTAACATCTACCTCAACTAAATTATCTTTTAATGTTCTACTACTCAATTAAATTGTATTTTATTCTTAGCTTCACCCTTAATCTTATTTAAATTGACTTCTCGTCCATCAAAACACTATTCTAATTTTATATCCCTGCCTTAACTCAATCCAATTTCAATGTGCTTCTTCTCCATCAACAGCGATAGGAACATTGTGCCTCTGACTACATTTCTGATCATTAACATTCACCATACATCCTTTAATTATGACATTTGCGTTGAAAAATGCACAAACCATTTTGCCCAAATCTCAAAGGAGGTTCAATGAGGCTTGGATTGGTTCAAAAGCCCTAATTTATATTATTTGGGATTAGGGATGAATACCTTTCCCCTGGCCTAATAATAGCTCACATCATGGCTCTTACATTGATGCATTCTCAGCAGTGGTGCTCTATTTGCATGACTCTCAATGTGGTCTCTAAGAGAGGAGTCTGACAGCAGAATAGCTGCCGCATCATTGAATCTTCTCTATGGCTCTCAGACTGGTCATTTCAGCAGCAACATTCATTGAGCAGAATGTCTTTTGCAGCATGGACTATCAGCATATGTCCCACACAATAGCTCTCTCAGCATAACTGCTAATCAATCTCAGCATGGATTCCACATTATGGCCCTAGCAACTCAATGGCACTTCCTGAACCATGTATGTTTAAGCATTGCACTCACAGTATGGCTCTCACAACCTGATACTCACAATCTGGCTTTATTGGCAGCTTGATCTTCTCCGCGGTAGATGGCTCTCTCAGTATGACTGTCTGCACAGCATTTCTCTCAGAAAGGACTGTTATGTATTCTTGGCATTTTCTGTTAGTTCAGCTCCAAACAAGGTATCCATTGAGAAAACCCTATATGATGTAACCACAGAGAAATGACAGTCTTCTAAAGGAGTGAAAATGAATGAAAGAGAAGACTAATGATGTCATATTATGCAGAAAAGCCACTCCCAGAGGAGATACCCCTGAAGAGAGTATATAGACCCTATTGAATTTGATGGCAAGGTGGAGAATTGAGTAACATTTAATGTGCGGGAATGAAGAATGCACGTGCGGAGAGCACTGAAGAAAATGCAAGCCATTTTACAATTGTACGGATGCTGTAATGCTAGCAGACTAAGTAATCATAAGGCTGGCTATACGTAGTCTATAGAGTGCCGCCAACATATATATATATATATATATATATATATATGTATATATATATATATTACATGGCCACGGTAGTGGCCATGTAGTTATGGTTAAGCTGCTGTTTCCATAGGAAGAGCACTTTTTGGGCGGTTTATAACTTTGCTCTCCGTGGACGGATCCTCACCAAACTTTGCAAAACATGTAGTTGGGTCACTCTGAATTTCTTTGCAAAGATTGGTGAGGATTCGTCCAGGGGGGGGCAAAGTTATAGGGGGGGTCCCAAAACTTTTTTTTTTCCCATAGACTGAATGGGAAAAAACTTTGCACACAGCTACAGCCCGAACCGGTGGACGGATTTACACGAAATTTGCGGCAGGAGCGGCAGCCTGGTCCCAAAAGCGTGCTTTTGTAAATTTGGTGTAAATCCGTCCAGTAGTTTTTTAAAAAATGACCAAAATGTAAGGCAAAAAAATGTGTGATATCTGCGTTCGCTTCGCGGACGGACTTCCCTGTTTGCTCCGCGGACAGCACCCCGATTGGCCCATGGCCTTGCGTCATGTCCGCGGACATGCGACGTGTTCGCTGATTGGACGGCGAGGGGCGTGGAGCGCGTCAGATTTTCTGTGGTACCCGCCATCTTGTATTCGCAGTCGACCTCGTACAGCGCAGTGAAACGTGGATAAAAAATTGTATTTAGTGCCGTGTGTTGGTGTGTAAGAGTGTTTGGGGAGCGTGGGGGAGTACGAGATAGGTTCAATGTTTTGTTTTTTTATGTGCTAGACCATTTTGTTGCGTTCGATTTGTCCGCGGAGAACACGGCTGTTCTGACATTTTGTACATAAACTAAATGGTGGGGTGTTTAGAGGACGGAGTATGTGTCATTTTTGTTCGCAAGGAAGGTAAAAATGAGCTATGAACACTCACGGTGTACTTAATTGTTCGTAAATACACAAACTGGGGGTGTCATCAGGACGCTGCCCGTATTGTAATCTGTCTAGTTGAATGTGTCAGGGTGAAAGTGTTTTAAGAGCACTCCTTTTGTCCGCTAATAGTATAATTTCCTAGGGGCGTCAACCGACTTTTTGTCCACTAAAGAAACGATAAATCCGGCTGGTGTGCGCCGACATTATGTGATAATCCTATGACTGGCGCTATTGACCTGGCTGACTTGCTTTTGCGACACTAAATCATATCTCCCGCCCCTAAGCCTGATATTATCAAAGCATTCATATTCCCCGCCTCTCGCCGTGACGTTACAGGGTGCGTAATGAAACGCACCCAGTCGTCTCCAGTACTACGCAACTTTACACAGAACCCGGAAGACAACACACATTATGTCACAACACAGCGCGCCACAATTCGGAATATGAAACTGTGATTTAAAAGCAAAGAGCAAGATTGTAAATGTTGTAAAGTACATTTATTTGACATCAAATGTTTAGAGAATATTCAGCAATTTGCATTTGTCTTTGTTGTCGATCCGCAAAAGTTCATGTTGAGACACGCGATGTTCCTTTGTGGTACAGAGAGTGTTAGATCAGCTTACAACTAAGTGCGCCACAATTCGGAATATGAAACTGTGGTTTAAAAGTAAACAGCAGGATTGTACATTTGGTAAAGTACATTTATTTCACATGAAATGTTTAGTGAATATTCAGCGATTTGCTATTGTCTCTGTTGTCGATCAGCAAAAGTTTATTTGGAGCCACGCGTTGTTCCTTTGCGGTAGATAGGCTGTTGGTTTATGATAAAAGCAGTAAATGGTCGCTCTGATAATCGGAAAGTTGCTCCAACAACGAGCCATTAGACCACGCTATTGGTTGGTATGTTGTTTGTAGCCGCTAGTACTGCGTAAGGGCATATTGGTCCTTGGCGATTGTCCCATAAAATGGTGAGGGTCATGAAGTTGCATATTTGGACCAGCACCTGGCTGTTGAAGACCCCATCCGCTGGAGTCTGTAAATCGTGACATAGGCAAAATGGAGCCACATACCTGTTTTAAAAAACATAAATTTGTCTCACCAGCCGATCTTCATTAAAAATCATCATTTTATTTATTAGGTCGTGAAAATATTTGCTATTGAAGATAGTGCAACAGAGTATGTTAATAATAAAATAATAATATTTTCCCATTCATATAGCGCTAAGAACCGTGAGGTATCTAAGCGGTGCTTATTATTAACCACGGTGTGTGGTGCTCATTTATCGACCACGGAAGGATGAAAGGCTGAGTTTGGCCTTGCCGGGATTCAAACTTGCGTTAGCAAGGTGTGCACGGATGTCAAAGCGAGCGCTGTACTCACTGTGCCACTTGGCAGGCTACAGTGAAGTGGCACAGCGAGTAGAGCGCTTGACCGCCTATAGACCGGTTAAATTATTTCTATTAACCCACCCTGTGTCGTCTGCCTTTTTCAGAGCCCTCTGAACACCAGGGGATCAATTCGGTGGTGATAGTGCGTGGTAGAAAACATTATGCCATTTTCAACGAACAAGTTCAACTTGAGCGGTCTTTAATGCTACGCTATTGTAATTATATTTGGTATAAAGTAATCTAAAGGGTTACTTACAGTACAATTGCAATTTCCATTGTCTTTGAGTGGTGCAGTCCCAAAATACGACTCTGCGTGTGGCAACGATCTTTCTTATAGTGATATAATATGTAAAAGTGGTTTCGTTTCAGAAATTTCATCTTTATCTTCTCTTATGTTTTAGCAACACTCCTTCAAGAGAAGTCTTTCATCACAATCTCTGTCAGTCAAGGTCAAAACACAATACAACCTTATAGTCTGCTTCGTGAGCCTCTCCGGGGCCCGAGAAAAAAATGGAAGCAGCTGACCTTCACTGTGAACGAGCATAAATTCTTACTTTGCAACATTGTGCGTAAAGCCATCTGTAGAAGTTGTGGAAGCAGCTGACCTTCACTGTGAACGAGCATAAATTCTTACTTTGCAACATTCTGTGTAAAGCCATGTGAAGAAGTTGGTTTTTGCACGCCATGTTTGTATATTGTTTGCGTGATATTACAAAAAGTTTGTTTAAAGGACGTTATGGTTCTAAGTACAGCCGAAAGACCACTGAAAATCGCAAGTTATGGTAAGCTTCGAAAAATAACTGGCGCCACCACCGTGCACTGCTAAGACTAACACCCAGGACATGAAAGATGACATCGCAAATGTCATTGATGAAATCACTGATGACATCACGTGTGTATGTACTTTTTTTGGAATTTGTGTACTAGGGATTTTTATTATAATGTTGCGAAAAAAGTGTCAAGGATATTGCAATAAATATCATACCATTATTAGTGCTTTGAACGATGCATTGATATAAATAGCATTGTATAATGGGATTCTATCTAGTATACTGAGCTACTAATGGAGAAACATAGCATTGTGTGCAGAGTACAAGATGAAAGTATAATATGTGTAATGTTAATATGTTGAATAATGAAATAATAATTGTCCTGAAATGTTCGAAAAATCACAAAATGGGGTTGTTCGAGGACGTTATTCGTATTGTGTGATTGCTTAGCTGTATGCAATGAGGGAATGGCACAGAGAGTAAAGTGGACGCCGTCCGCGGACACCGCGGCTGTTCGTGGACAGGGCGTGCTACATCCGGGTTATTCCAGGAAATCCAAAATGGAAAGAAGACTGTACGGATCAGCCAATCAGATGTCGAGGTTGTGGATTTGTGTTGAAAGAGACTGTGTGTGGTGAAGATGGCAGAAGTGGAGAAAGTCAGGATGTTGGTGCTCGGAGATATGTTTGTGCATGGTTTACAGCAGTACTCTGAATGCAGACATGTTGCAAAGAACTTTGATGTGAAAGGAGTGGAGATGGTGTGGAGCAGTGTGCCTGATTGCAATGTACAGGGAATTGTACAAGTTTGTGAGGATATGGCCACGATGAACAGTCCGCATGTGGTAGTTTTGCACTATGGTGCTTTCCATTTGGGCAACGTCAGTGCCCCTACTTTGTTGGCTGATTTGGAACACTTGGTTCAAGCAGTAATGAAGATCCTTCCAAATGCAAAAGTAATTTTTTCTGGATTACTACCTAGGGCAATATGGGACAATAGTTCAGTTTTTTGTCCTCAGCAAAATATTGCTAGGTGTGTCATCAACCGAGGCATGTGTGCCTTCATGCTTAGAGCTGGTATGTTCTTCTGTAACAATGAGAATATTGATGCCAGTAATGCTGTTAATTTTAAAGAAGATGGCATTTCTTTATCTTTTACGGGAAATGCCTTTCTATTTTGGAATGTAAGGGTTGCTTTGGAGAAGGTTATGTGAAGATTTTAGGAGTAAAGTAAGAAAAAAAACAAGAAAAAAATACAAAATAACAGGTGTCTGTCAAGCATCTGTAAAAAAAAAACGGCTCTTTTCAGAGCCAACTTCAAAGGGGAAATGGGTCACACTATTTAAATTTACATTCACCACGCTCAGATTTTCGATGTGTCTGCGGACATGGCGGTAGTCTGCGGACATGAAAATCACTACGAGGGGGTTAGTATGTTCTATGTTACATGGATATGAAGTCAGGGATATAATGGTTAAGTTGTGCACTAAAAACCTATGAAATTCAGTGAAATAACTTTGTTAAAGGGACATTATGGTTAAGTTGCGCTACTAAAAACCTATGAAATTCAGTGAAAAAACTTTGTTAAAGGGACGTTATGGCTCAAAGTAAAACCGAAAACCCCCTGAAATTCGGCAGTTATGGTAACATAAGCAACCATAACTCGCGCCACCGTGCACTGCTAACACTAACACCCAGGACATCAAAGATGACATCACAAATGTCATTGATGACATCCCTGATGACATCACATGGCTGGCTCTCCCTTTTTATCCTTTACTGACATATCGAAGCCACATAGTTTTCTTCAGTAACAGTTAACAAATTGAAAAGGTACTATATTTGTAGACTTAGGGTCCAGTCACATCATATGAAACATATACATAGCGGAAGATACAGGCTTGAAAGAGAGCAATCCTTTCTGTGCATGAAGATAATCATTATGGTTATCAGCACTTTCTCATAGTTTTATTTTTATTACTCTACCTTCCCTCTATATGCTGATATTTGTATACATTATACTCACTCTCCATAGAGTGAATAGGAAAAAAATGTTGCTTGCGCCTACAGCCCAAACCGCTGGACGGATTTCCACCAAATTTGGACCAGGAGCAGCGGATTGGTCGAGAAAGCGTGCTTTTGCAAATTTGGTGAAAATCTGTCCAGTATTTTTTTTTTAAAATGACCAAAAAGTAGGTAAAAAAAAATTAGTGATATCTGTGTTCGGTTTGCGGACACACTTCCCTGTTCGCTCCGCGGAAAGTGTCCTGATTGGCCAATCGGCTTGCGTTATGTTCGCGGACATGCAAAGTGTTCGCTGATTGGACGGCATGGAGCGTGAAGCGCGTCAGATTTTTTGGTAGCGCCCGCCATCTTGGATTCGCGGACGTCCCCGGACAGCGCGGTGAAACTTTGTTCAAAATGTGTATTTTGTAGAGTGTGTTGGTGTGTAGGAGTGTTTGGGGAGGGTGTGAGTGTATGAGATAGGATGAAAGTTGTGTTTTTTATGTGTTAGACTTTCTTTTTGTGTTCGATTTGTTTGCGGCTATCACGGGTGTTCTGAAATGTTCTAAATAAACTGACTAGGGGGTGTTCTAAGGAGTCAATATGTGTCAGTTTTGTTCGCAAGCAAAGTGAAACTGTTCTAAGAACACTCGCGGTGTCCGGGGAGTGTTCATACAGGGTGTCCTGAGGCCGCTGTCCGTATTGTTCTCTGTCAAGTTGAATGTGTTCTAAGAACACGCGCGGTGTCCTGAAATGCTCGCAAATAAACAAAATGGGGGTGTTCTGAAGATGTTTTTGAGAACACTCCCGGTGTCCTGAAATCTTTGTAGGGGGTGTTCTGAGGACGCTCTCCGTATTGTTCTCTGTCAAGTTGAATGTGTCCTAAGAACACTCGCGGTGTACTGAAATGTTCGGAAATAAACAAGATGGTGGTGTTCTGAAGATGCTTCTAAGAACATTCGCGGTGTCCGGGGAGTATTCGTAGGGGGTGTCCTGAGGACGCTGTCCGTATTGTTCTTTGTCTAGTTGAATGTGTCCTAAGAACACTCGCGGTGTCATGAAATGTTCGCAAATAAACAAAATTGTGGTGTTCTGAAGACGCTTCTAAGAACACTCGCGATGTCCGGGGAGTGTTCGTAGGGGGTGTCCTGAGGACACTGTCCGTATTGTTCTTTGTCAAGTTGAATGTGTCCTAAGAACACTTGCGGTGTCCTGAAATGTTCGCAAATAAACACGATGGAGGTGTTCTGAAGACGCTTCTGAGAACACTCCCGGTGTCCTGGAATGTTCGTAGGGGGTGTCCTTAGGACGCTGTCCGTATTGTTCGTTGTTAAGTTGAAAGTGTTCTAAGAACTATCGCGTTGTTTTGAAATGTTTGTAGGGGGTGTCCTGAAAACAGTGTACGTATTGTTCGCTGGCAAGTTCAAGAACACTCACATTGTTCGCGGACATTAAAAGTTTCCCATAGATCATAGTTGAAATGTTTCACTCTATGGATGTGATATGCTGCGGTGGTTGTTGCCAGGGCATAGAGTCTTGGGTGCATAGCCATTTGGCCATGCACCCAAGACTCTATGCCCTGGCAACAACCACCGCAGCATATCACATTCATATTTCCTTATAACTTTGGGTGAATAAGGAACAAAGGTATTAGAAACTATGGATGTGTTATGCTGCTGTGGTTGTCCTTATTATTGTATACTTACTGTTTGGTCTAGTAATGGGAGTCCATGTTTTTCTTCTTCATTTCTGTGATAAAAGAAAATAGCATGTTAGTATCAGTATTTTGTAATGACTTATTACATTGTATAAGCAATATACTTTTATTTTTTTTCGACCCTCATATTTAGTAGAGTACAAATCAGAGTACTGTGCAATTTGCTCAGTTTCTGTATTTGTTTCTAAAATCATTGGGTCTGTGGGAGAAAACAAAATCCATGTTGGATTAAAAAAACCCTTTTTCTGTTATGCTACAGTTTATTTGTTTGTTTGGTTTCAGTGTCCACTTGTTGTTTCTGGCTAATGCTTTATACTTTGCTTTGTTGTAATTTTTTTGGAGCATAACAGATTCTTCATTTGTTTTGATATTATAAAATTTTGGAGCAGTTAGATACCAATTGGCGTATTCTAACTGTCTATTTTTTTAATATATTTGAGTGGTTTTGATTTATCTATTTGGATATTGTTAAATTTTGGGACAGTTAGATACCAATTGGCGTATTCTAACTGTGTATTCTTTGGCCTAATTTAGTGGTATTCATTTATCTGATTAGTTGTTGTAGAATCTTTGAGCTGTTAGATAGCTTTTGGAGTATACTAACAGTTTATATTATTTTAACACACATTTATAATTTTGGGACAGTTAGATACCAATTGGCGTATTCTAACTGTGTATTTTTTGATCTAATTTAGTGGTATTCATTTATCTGATTAGTTGTAGAATCTTTGAGCAGTTAGATAGCTTTTGGAGTATTCTAACAGTTTATATTTTTGTAACACAAATTTACTTAAAATTTTAAATACAGTTTATTTATCAATTTTTGGTTTTAAGAACATCAAATACGCTTTTGTAAGATTTGCTGGTAATCTCTGCTTTAGAGTAATGGTACTATCATTACATTCAAACCATCCGCATTTCTTTTTTATATATGCAGTGTAGTGCCATGAATTGGTTGTGGCTCCTGCGTGGTAGATTATACCTATTGTTGTGAAGGTTTTCTTACCAAGTGATATTTGACCATGTGTGAATCCAGTCAGCTTGCAGTTGTTTTTGGTACCATCTGCATTGTAACGTAGAAGCATTAGTAATACATATTTACTATGTGTTTGTATTACTAACGTGGAGCGATTATCTGAATTGCAGGTAGAGCATAATCTACCATGGTTTACATTTTGTACAAGTTGCTGAAATGGAATGGATTCACAATTTGGTATTGATATATATATGAAGCGTTCATTGGGGATTTCTTCTTGTGTCACATTGTTGCAGAGAGTGCATGTATTTTTCCACATGTATGAAATCTGAAAGATTTCATTTATAGGTATGTTTTTGTATTCCAGTACTTGTAGTAAGTACATTAGAAATTCTTGTGGATCTTCCTGTGAGTTTATAGTGAATTTCACCATTCCAGCAAAGTAGTCCAATTGTCGTCTTATTCCAAAAACACTAGCAAGCTGATTCATGGAATTATTAGCGCGGCGCAAGTGGCCAAAAACGTGCGAATCGCAGTGGAATAGCGAAAATCGCAGTGCAAGTGCGAAAATCGCACGAAAAGCAGCGCACATCGATTCATGGAAGGCCGTGCGCGAGAAAACCATCGGATGTGCGATAAAAAAGTGCACGGCGCACGTTGGCGCACAGGCCATCTAACGGCGTGCGCCAGGTTACAGCGAAAATCGCACAGGCCACACCGAAAATCGCACATAGCGCGGCGCACGCAACAAAAGTAGGCGGAACACGGGGCGTAACACTCGGAATGGGGAACAACTTGCCAAAATGCGGGCGTCACGGGGGAAGCACAGGGTACAAGTGCGCGGAACGCCCACACGCTCGCCTACAACACGTATTCATGGAATAGAATAGGGCAAAAAAGCGCACGCTCAAACCAGCGCACAGGCACAAACATGACCGCCACAAGAAAGCAGGCGGTAGCGTCTCTGCGCCTGTAAGAAATGTGCGCCAAAAGGTGCGCCAACAAATAGCACCTATATACAGCCATGATGAATGCCCAATACTTTGGCCCTCCAGGACAAATGACGTGCAAAGGGGTACCCACAAACACAGACACGCGCTGACAGAAAAAAACATGTGCGTGTATACCGGGGTGCGCGGGAAGTCTCACACGCGAATTGGCCGGGTACGTGGATTACAGGGATGCACGGGAAGTACCACACGCGATTTGTCAGGATACATGGATTTCAGGGGTGCGCGGGAAGTTCCACACGCGATATGGCCGGGTACGTGGATTTCAGGGGTGCGCGGGAAGTCCCACACGCGATTAGGCAGGGTACGTGGATTTCAGGGGTGTGCGGGAAGTTCCACACGCGATTTGGCCGGGTACGTGGATTTCAGGGGTGCGCGGGAAGTCCCACATGCGATTAGTCAGTGTACGTGGATTGCAGGGGTGCGTGGGAAGTTACACACGCGATTTGGCCGTGTACGTGGATTTCAGGGGTGCTCGGGAAGTACCACACGCGATTTGTCAGGGTACGTGGATTTCAGGGGTGCGCGGGAAGTTACACACGCGATTTGGCCGGGTACGTGGATTTCAGGGGTGCGCGGGAAGTTCCACACGCGATTTGGCCGGGTACGTGGATTTCAGGGGTGCGTTGGAAGTACCACACACGATTAGTCAGGGTACGTGGATTGCAGGGGTGCGCGGGAAGTTCCACACGCGATTTGGCTGTGTACGTGGATTTCAGGGGTGCGCGGGAATTTACACACGCGATTTGGCCGGGTACGTGGATTTCAGGGGTGCGCAGGAAGTTCCACACGCGATTTGGCCGGGTACGTGGATTTCAGGGGTGCGTGGGAATTTACACACGCGATTAGGCGGGTACGTGGATTTCAGGGGTGCGCGGGAAGTTCCACACGCGATTTGGCCGTGTACGTGGATTTCAGGGGTGCGCGGGAAGTACCACACGCGATTTGTCAGGGTACGTGGATTGCAGGGGTGCGCGGGAAGTTCCACACGCAATTTGGCTGTGTGCTCCCAGGTATTACCTGTACACCCTCCACGGCCCCTGCAGGCAGCACACACCACAGGGGACTACCCTGCACACCTGCTCATGTCACCCACCACCCCCACCCCCCAGCCACCAGGGGCACCCTCCACCAGGCCCCCACCCATGTCACCCACCACCCCCACCCCCCAGCAGTGCAGGGGCATCCTCCACCAGGCCCCCACCCATGTCTCCCACCGCCCCCACCCCCAGCACTGTGGGGCACCTGCCAGCAGGCCCCCACCCATGTCCAACCCATGTCTCCCACCACCCCCACCCCCCAGCAGTGCAGGGGCATCCTCCACCAGGCCCCCACCCATGTCTCCCACCACCCCCACCCCCCAGCACTGTGGGGCACCTGCCAGCAGGCCCCCACCCATGTCTCCCACCACCCCCACCCCCCAGCACTGTGGGGCACCTGCCAGCAGGCCCCCACCCATGTCTCCCACCACCCCCGCCCTCCAGCACTGTGGAGCACCTGCCAGCAGGCCCCCACCCATGTCTCCCACCACCCCCACCCCCCAGCACTGTGGGGCACCTGCCAGCAGGCCCCCACCCATGTCTCCCACCACCACACCCCCCAGCCACCAGGGGCACCCTCCGCCAGGCCCCCACCCATGTCACCCACCACCCCCACCCCCCAGCCACCAGGGGCACCCTCCACCAGGTGCCCCACCCATGTCACCCACCACCCCCACCCCCCAGCAGTGCAGGGGCACCCTCCACCAGGCCCCCACCCATGTCTCCCACCACCCCCACCCCCCAGCACTGTGGGGCACCTGCCAGCAGGCCCCCACCCATGTCCAACCCATGTCTCCCACCACCCCCACCCCCCAGCACTGTGGGGCACCTGCCAGCAGGCCCCCACCCATGTCTCCCACCACCCCCACCCCCCAGCCACCAGGGGCACCCTCCACCAGGCCCCCACCCATGCCACCCACCACCCCCACCCCCCAGCAGTGCAGGGTCATCCTCCAACAGGCCCCCACCCATGTCTCCCACCACCCCACCACCCAGCAGTGCAGGGGCATCCTCCACCAGGCCCCCACCCATGTCTCCCACCACCCGCACCCCCCAGCCACCAGGGGCACCCTCCACCAGGCCCCCACCCATGTCACCCACCACCCCCACCCCCAGCAGTGCAGGGGCATCCTCCACCAGGCCCCCACCCATGTCTCCCACCACCCCCACCCCCCAGCACTGTGGGGCACCTGCCAGCAGGCCCCCACCCATGTCCAACCCATGTCTCCCACCACCCCCACCCCCCAGCACTGTGGGGCACCTGCCAGCAGGCCCCCACCCATGTCCAACCCATGTCTCCCACCACCCCCACCCCCCAGCACTGTGGGGCACCTGCCAGCAGGCCCCCACCCATGTCTCCCACCACCCCCACCCCCAGCCACCAGGGGCACCCTCCACCAGGCCCCCACCCATGTCACCCACCACCCCACCCCCCAGCAGTGCAGGGGCATCCTCCACCAGGCCCCCACCCATGTCTCCCACCACCCCCACCCCCCAGCAGTGCAGGGGCATCCTCCACCAGGCCCCCACCCATGTCTCCCACCACCCCCACCCCCAGCCACCAGGGGCACCCTCCACCAGGCACCCACCCATGTCACCCACCACCCCACCCCCCAGCACTGTGGGGCACCTGCCAGCAGGCCCCCACCCATGTCTCCCACCACCCCCACCCCCCAGCCACCAGGTGCATCCTCCACCAGGCCCCCACCCATGTCTCCCACCATCCCCACGCCCCAGCACTGTGGGGCACCTGCCAGCAGGCCCCCACCCATGTCTCCCACCACCCCCACCCCCCAGCCACCAGAGGCACCCTCCACCAGGCCCCCACCCATGTCACCCACCACCCCCCAGCAGTGCAGGGGCATCCTCCACCAGGCCCCCACCCATGTCTCCCACCACCCCCACCCCCCAGCACTGTGGGGCACCTGCCAGCAGGCCCCCACCCATGTCTCCCACCACCCCCACCCCCCAGCAGTGCAGGGGCATCCTCCACCAGGCCCCCACCCATGTCTCCCACCACCCCTACCCCCCAGCAGTGCAGGGGCATCCTCCACCAGGCCCCCATCGATGTCTCCCACCACCCCCACCCCCCCCCAGCAGTGCATGGGCAGCCTCCACCAGGCACCCACACATGTCCCCCTGCCCCCAGGTCCTGACGATACTCAATCATGGCAGTAATGTGCAGCATACCCAGCACAAACACCCAGGCAAGGATTGCATCCACCCACATAGTGAATGCAATTACATGATACAACCCCAATGGCAAGTATGTAAATGAACACATGTCCGTCACACACACATACACAATGGGTGCAAGTGAATGTCAAAACCCATATCATGACATGTATGAAACCAATGAGAAAATACCACAAGTGAAAGTTAAAAAAACATGTATTAAAGATGAAAAATAAGTAAACAAATCAAACATACAACAATGGGGATAACAAAATAAATGGTCCATGTCCGAGAACAAATGTAAAAAAAAAAAAAACAAAGTAATCCAAAAACAAATGTTGTCCAAAGCAATATCATGTGGAAGGAAAATATTGAAAAACCATTTCCTCATGGTGAACACAATAATTAATAAAAAAAATGTTTCTTCAAAAAGCAAACTATATACACGAATATTCCAGGGTCCATGAGCCCAACACCATAAATGAAACCTACTACTACCTAATGAAAAAAATATATACAAAAAAGTGGCCAAAAAAATAAAAATGAATAAAGGAAACCTAACACTAACTAACTAAATAACTATATACAAAGGCAGCGGGCAAGTCCTGCGGCTCACTCGGTGATGTTGCTGGCCAGGGCATCATCGAACTCCATGTCGATGTCCTGGAGGCGGGACTCTGTCCTGGCCCCGAGGTCTCGCAGGGATAACCCCATGTTCAGCTCAAACTCCCTGTGAGCTTCCTCGAGGCACTCAGCCCGCCTCAACGCCCGACGCATGGAGAACTCCGCCCTGACCATGGTGAGCCGCTCCTCTTCCGCCCGCTGCCGCTCCGCACCTATCCGCTGGACCAACTGCTCCCACACGGAAGACACCACCATCCCAGGGTTGCCCTGCCCTCCGGCCAATGCCTGCCCCTCTGATCTTGATGGCCCCGAGCCATGATGCCTCCCACGTCGAGCCTGCTGCTGCCTCCGACGCCACTGCCTCTGCCAGCACGACGGCATCCAGGCTGATGGAAACCACCGACGCCGTCGTGCACGTGCCCTGCCTGATGATGCTGTCACATCTTCCATCTGCTGGGGTCCAGTTGCTGTGTTGTCCACCCCTGCTGGACCTCTGACTCCCAACTGTGGCAGGGATGGGATCCCCACCGAGCTGGCTGCATTGTTCGGGGCAGGTCCACAGGGGGCCCTGGTGGCATCTGGGCCGGAAGACGGCAAGGAGAACGACTGGTGTATAGCCTGCACAGAGGAGGAGAGGGCCACCAGATTGGCCAACACATGCAGCAAACCCCCGAACATGGCCGATCCCAATTGGGCCACGTCGGCACGGTGCACTTCGTGATGACGTGCGTGATCCTCCCGGGAAGCATGCACGGCATCACGAATCACAGCCGTGCACATCGCGACCCCAATCAGGACCTTCTCCACACGGCCAGGGGTTCCCACGTCCGCAGGTGGAGGGGAGTCAGGTGACATGGACATCCCCTCTACCTGCGGACGGGCCTGGGACGGGGCATCCCTGCTGGTGCATGGTGGTGCACTCACAGGGTCAGGGACAGCGACATGCACAGGCCCCTCCACGGTGACCTGTGCTGCCTCCTCCCCCTGGCCCTGGACTGCACCACTTGCACCAGCAGGGATGCCCCCACCAGGCCCCATGTGTGCCCCAGTGGCGGCCTCCTCCTCCTCTGTGCAAACCACCAACCTGGATGGCTCCTCACCGTCTCCCACCGTAGCAGGCCCCTGTGGGGGCTCACCCACCCCTTCCGCTGCAGCCGTGGGGGCATCCCCGCCGCCTTGCTCCACAGCGCCGTCTCCGCCCTCTTCTTCACTAGCCGCTGCGTAGAGGGAGACAAAGAACACAAGCATCAGGGTACTGTACAATGGTCCCCTAGACAGGAAGCAATAGCAGATGAGCACCACTGTCAAAGTACACTTCCATCATGTCCCTCCACAACACATGGGTCAGTCCAGGCAAAACACACACAGTAACAGGCATGGTGCATGCCATGGACATTTCCATGCATGTCCAATGGACTCTTGAAACATTCAATGATATGTAACTCACATGCATCATGGCTCATGCCTATCACATGCACACACTTCACCTCAGTCACATCCATCTGGCCCCAAACACACCAAACACAGCGGATACAAGGGTAATTTGGCTGCTTCACTGAATCTGTGCATTGTCACACACATGTGTCATGCATCCATGGCATGCACAAGTCACAGACACGCAGGTCAGGCACACAGACATGGCTACCATATATGTACCTGGCATCAGCACCCATCCCTCACCCCCACCCATGTCCAGGTACAGAGACTGGCATGCTCTCATGTTCAGAATCTGCATAGGGCTCCCCCTGCGGCATTTGAACACATGCAACTATGATGTCCCTGCACACATACATGCATACATGGCCTATGGCACACATACAGGCAAGTATCATAGAACCAGCACACCGCAACATGCCCTGTCTCACACAGTAATGCTTGGACACTTACCGCTCAACTCCAGACGGGCCTCCCTCTCAAGGATCTGGGCGTGGAGCGCTGGGCGTACGCGTTCCAGGACCCTCATCTGGATGGAACTCATGCGGCCCCGGCCCCCCTCCACGAGGCGCCGGGCCTTCACAAGGGTCCTGGACCTCAAGTCCTCCCAGCGCTTCTTGATCTTCTGGACGTTGCGGGTTGCCACCCCCTCCGCGTTGATGGCAACCACACAGTCGGCCCAGATCCTCTCCCGTCCTTCCTTGCTGGCACGGGATGATCCAAAGAGGGCATCATACTGCCCCAGGACATGCTCCACCAGGACACCAACTTCGGTGGCAGTGAAGCTGGTGCCCCTCTGCCCCTCTGGCCTGGGGTTGCCACTGGTGCCAGATGTGGAAGTGCCCGACATGGCAACCCCAGCGGCAGGTGTGGGTGGGCAACTGGGTCCTGGGGCTGGGCTGTGGAGCGATGTAATCCCAGTCGGGAGTCTTCAGTTCCAGCAGGGGTGGACACAGCTGCAGATGGCTGATGTGCAGGCACCAAATGGCAGGGCACGGTGGCAGCAGGCAGGCAGGCAGGCAGGCAGCAGCAGATGGCACGTGGGAGGCTGCTCGGGGCACTGGGGGGCAGTAACTCAGCCTTCTGGGCACGAGCGTGGTCTTCCGTGTGTTTTCGCGTGGCCAGCTTGATACGGAGTGATTTGGCACGTGAAAATCCTGCACGTCAGCGTGAAATCCGAGGAAAGGCCCTTAGCGCGTAAGTGCGTCAGCACGCATACGCGATTCTATTGGACCAGAGTCCCTCAGCGCGTATGCGCGTCTGTGACGTGACCCGCACGGGTGTTCCCCACTCAGCACGTGATGACGGAGCACACGTGGAAATACTGCACGTCAGAGTGTCATCACGTGTAATTGGACAAAAGTGCGCGTACACGCGATTGGCCTATGTACGTGTATTTCAGGGGTGTGCGGGCACTTACACACGCAAGTACATCAGCGCACCTGTATCCCGTGGTGCGTGGGAATTTCCACACGCTATTGGACTGGATTCCAGGGGTGCGCGGGTCACACGCTCGCCTAGAACACGCGCAAAGCATAAATTTGTGCACTTTAACAATAACAAGCTCAGACGCCAGGATGAACATACCGTTCCTAGCAGCAGTGGCAGTGGGCTACCAAAGGAGGAGGAGGAGGATAGTCAGGGCCAGAATATTCACACCCAGAACCAGCCTTTTCAGGATGCCTGATCACCAGGTGTATGGGAGGTACAGGTTTCCACCACACATAATGCTGGACCTGGTGAGTGAGTGGGAGGATGACCTCACATCACCCACCCTGTGCTCCCAAGCACTCAGCCCCCTGGAGAAGGTCCTCAATGTACTGCACTTCTTAGCCACTGGATCATTTCAGCGGACAAGTGCCATAGTGGGTGGGGTGTCACAGGCCACCCAGTCACGCTGCCTACACCAGGTCTTGAACATCATCACTGCACGCCCATCTGTCCACAGGCACATATACCTGCCCAGAACACCTGCAGAAAGGCATGCTGCCGTCCTGGATTTTTACGGTGTGGCACGATTCCCCAAAGTGCTAGGTGCCATCGACTGCACCCATGTGGCTCTACGTCCCCCCAGGGCATCTGAGCACATCTATAGGAACCGCAAGCACTGGCATTCCATCAACATGCAGGTAGCATGTAATGCCAAGGGAATCATCAACTCAGTATATGCCAACTATCCCGGGTCCACCCACGACAGCTTCATTTACCGAATGTCCACCCTAAGCCGGGACCTAGAAGCTGGGCGGCATGGCGATACATGGCTGCTTGGTGAGTATGTATGCCACTGCACATGCATGCATGTTGGATACTGAGCAAGGTCACAACCCCACCAATGATACCAATCACCACCTCCACAGGGGACAGTGCCTACCCTCTCAGCCCCCACATGATGACGCCAATTCGGAACCCCACCACGCCACCCGAGGTAAGATATAACACAGCCCACATTACGACCCGGGGCATAGTGGAGCGCACATTCGGAGTGCTAAAGTCACGCTTTCACTCCCTTGACCGTTCTGGCGGGCAGCTGTTATACGCTCCCCCAGTAGTGTGCAGGATCATAGTGGCAGCATGTGTCCTGCACAACGTTGCAACACGCCGGGGCCTGGCCGTGGACATGGTGGTGGCCCCACATCCCCAACCACATGCACAGCCGCTGCGCATGGGAGGGGAAAGGGCACGGGGGGAGGCAGCCCGTACACAGCTAGTGGCTAATTACTTCACATAGTGATCACACCCCTGTGGAGTGCACACTGGCCTGGCACATTCCATCTGACAATCAATGATGACTCAACCTGACACTGATCCTGAATGTCTGGAGATTCAACCGTGAAAAGCATATCAGCCTGAGATTGTTCACCTGGAAGTGTTACAATGTGTGCATCCCTACCCACACACACCACCAATGCAGTTTTGTGAAGAAACACATTCAAGCAGCTAAAATGAATACCCACTTGCTAAATGCAACAAGAGGACAGTGCCATGTCACCCAACCCATCCCCAGCACCGCCACACAACACACCGTGCCATGTCATGCTATGTGCAGGTAAACAAAGTAATCCCCACAACATGACAAGTGTCACGATGTACAGTGTCCCCAATTGAAACTTGCTACACCTGAAATCCTCACTGTAATGCAGGACCAACAACAAACTTGAGCAGGTACTACCATTAACATGACTTCACTAATGTAATAAATCAGTAGTCTCACCACCTGGAAATACCTGCACTCCCACCACTTCCAACTGTACAGTGTTGGCGCCATGTAGAGTTGTAGGTGCACTGCTGCCAACAAGGACCCCATCTCCAGACTAGAGGGCCTTGTGTAGACATGAGGAAGGGACCTGCAAATTGGGAGGCAGACACAGATGATGAGTTACACATCAATGCAACATGCAGTGTACAACAGAACAGCAATATGCACTAGGAATGTATACACAGTATTGACTAGACTACCCACACATGTAGTGGGAGTCCAATGTCACCATGTACTTCAATGTCACTTGGGCACACCCTTTGCAAGCCCATGGAAACGGGAAGCAGGAGGGGTGTGTGTGACTCAAACCCAGGCATCTGAACCAAATACATGACAAGCCTGCATGTGCCCAGCCACAATGCAGCGTATGCCCACAGGAACCACGGAAGCCAACAAATTGTCCCAAAAAAATTGGGAAAAATATAAAAATAAAAATAAAAATAAAAATAAAAAAAAATCAAAAATGGCCATTAATGGGCCCGGGGGGTTGGGGAGGCCACCCAGGAGGTCCGAGGACAGGGTGCACACCAAAACCCACCTGTGTGGATCCTGGGAAAAAAAAACACCTCCATGGGCTCATGGCCCACACGGCTACCCTGTTGTGGGAGTATCACTGCTGTCGCTATTATCACCCTGTGCAGCTGCATCCGGAGGTGGTTGCACTATGGGAGGCAGCCCATGCAAGGCCCTACTCTGTTCCTCCATGGCTGCAAGCATGCGGGTGTGGTAGGTCTCGTTCTGGAGGATGAGGGTGCGGAGGTCCCCATGCAACAACTCACGGGATGCCCGGACCTCCGCCCTTGTTGCTTGCATCTCAGCTGAGAGTGTACGGGTGAGACGCTCCAGCTGCTGTTCTGTCCTTTGGTGTGTTGAAGCCTCAAGCTCAACAAGAGTCGTCCTGAGTTGATGGAGCTCCTGCCTCAGGGCTTCCCTGTGGCCCTGGGACTCTATGGAGATGGCCTCCTGCAGAGTCGCCAGTGCCGCCCGCCTGTCCCTGTTGGACGCCAACATGTCCTCCCTGTGTGACTGGCAGATGGAGTCGGTTGCCTGCTCTAGTCGCTCCATCAGCCTTTCAGGGGGGACAATGGAAGTGGCCACCCTATCCATGGCCTGAGCCATCATCTCGGATGATGCTGCCTGTTGGGTAGCCATATCGTAAATGGATTGCTCCCATGCGGTATTGCCAGGTGGCGTACGGCCACCACGTCGGCGGGCACCACACCTGTCTGGGGCAAGGCGGACTGCGCCTTGCTGTGCCGGCACTGCCTGAGGCTGCAGGACTGCATTCCCCCTCTGATCTGCTGGCCCAGGAACAGGATCAGATGTCGCGGAGTGTGACCCTGCATCCGTAACCACCAAAGGCCTAGCTGCCAACACTGACATCCCCATTGAGGGTTCTGACCCTGGTGCAGGTGGGTGGGACAGAACAGAATCCCTCCCTGGAACACTCACCTGTGACGGCACGTAGGTCTCATCATCTGAATCAACAGCTGAGTACAGCTCGGGGGAGGTGCAGCCAGAGACACCCCTTGAGAGCACGACTTGCAGCACTTGTGGGTTCTCACCCACCAGCACACCACGTCCCTCACTGGTGGTTGGTCGGCCCTCGGACCCCTCCTGGCTCTGCACCATCTCCACAACCCCAGCAGTATCAGGTGCGTCTTCCCCTGCAAAGACATAATAACAAAGAAATGGAAACAGGCATTAGCACCATGGCACACAATGAGGGCTGAGAAGCAAGAGAACCAGTACTTGATTGACACATGTCCCACATGACTAAGACCCTCCCATGCATGCACCCTCACTGCGTATGAAGGGCAGGCAAATGGCATACACTGATGACACAAAGATGGAAGATGAACACATTTCCTGCATGCTGCCTGGCAGTGGCATCACACATTGGCCTGTGATTGCCAGGTGACACACACATGCCATCACACAGATGGCATGTACCATTGCTATTGAGGCAAGATGGAGAGGAGGGCAGCACTTATTCATTCAGTCCAGTTTCCGCATGTAATAGCTTTTCTAAATCAAACAGGTCTGATTTTCACCTGGAGCTGGCAGTCCCAAATGGTCCAATTGCACAGGGACATGTGTGAACATATGATATCCAGGTAACAAAGTCACTCCACTTTACCATAGCCATGCCAGACATGTGACTAGAGGACTGAGAAATGCCTAGTATAAGTGGTGGAATGCAAACAATCTGTCTGAATGAACAGAGAAAAATAAGCAGCAATGTTGTGGCAAGGTGACACTTCAAGGGCAACTGGCATGCTGTTGGGCTAGATGTCTACTGTTGGCAGAAGGGATACTGCAATGGCCAAATGCAGCTGCGCAGGATGTATTGCATTAAGCACATGGCTGACCCATTCGACTCAGGCGCACACACTCTCACCTGGCACACAAACAGAAGCCCTCACACACACACCATGCACATGGATGACACACACATGCATGTGCACTCACCGGACAATGCCTCGTAATCAGGCAGATCTCCCACGCCTTGGATCTGTTCCTCCGTGACGTAGGTCCCAGCGACTGACTCATGTGGAGTGAGTTCCATGTCTACTACTGGAGACCCACCTCCAGTCACTAGAGTTGCGGCATGACTTGAGGCCAGCTTCTTCTTTGCCCTGCGCTTTAGGTCATTCCAGCGCTTATAGCAATCATTGGCTGTGCGCCTCACGATTCCAAGTGCACTTACGATGTCCGCAACGGTCTGCCAGTGTGCCTGGCGTTGTGCAGGTGTGGTCTTGGATCCTGCAACAATGACCATCTCGTTATCATGTCCGGACACATACTCGACAAGTGCATTCAGTTCGTCACCCGTGAAGCTGGGCTTCCTCGACGGGCCGGACTGTGTAGCCGTGTCTGGGGCATCAGCCTGTGCCGGACGAGCACTCTTCCTCTTCCGTTTGGAAGGTGGTGGTGATCCCGAGTGTCCTCCGCCGCTATGGACACTAGGGGCAGGAGCCCTGGTGGGCTCTGTATCAGGTGTGTGGGATTGCACACTCAGCATGGGAGTTGGTGCAGGCATTGGCTCAAGTGTAATGGTGTCAGGGGGAATGTCAGCAGGATGGACTAGGACCGACACTGTCCAGGCTGGGTGTGTGAGAGCTGGGGTGGATGGAGCCGCAGCTGCCCCTGAAGCCTCTCCGCCCTGCCTACTTGGGGCAGCAGATGACCTTGCTGCCCCAGATCCACGTGGCATGATGGCATCAACGTGCACCAGCGCACGTGTCGTAGCCCTGCTGACCTGGAAGTCAGCCATGGAGTCAGCCAGGTCTGGTGCCACAATGGGCTGGTCCAACAAGGGCTGAGCATGGATGGTGTCAGCCACATCAGCCTCAACGGGAGGGGGGAGGGGGGGATTATGGGTGCCCTTGACTGGTCCTTCACACATGGGGGGACAGGCTCACCCTGCAAGTTACGACCACGTCCCCTACCGGATCCACCACGGCCACCACTTGTGGCTCTTCCACCTTTGCCACCCTTACGGAATCCTCGCCTCCCAGCCATGGCACTGATGTTAATGTGCGTATGGGAGTGGATGTAGACTATTGTCCTGGGCAATTGGGGGTCAAAGGGGTTGGGTACCAGATGGTAATTGTACCCTAGTGCTCTAGCAAGGCTGAATGTAACCCCTGGGTAAAGATGACGGGTCACGCAACGCACAGGAGGCCCAAAAAAGGGAGATGACGTGCACGCAACCCCTCCTAGACCACGTGTGCAGAAAGAAAAACCTGCACTACGCTGTGGCACCCAGTAACACAAAAATGAACGTATGCGTGTCACACGCAGCCTAGAATGACCTCTGAAGGGGTAGGCTACACACGGGGCAAGCACAGATGTTAGATACGTGCGTGACTCACCGTCTGCCAGGTAAAAGAGCGTGAAAAATCAGCGCGTTTGGTTGGCAACACCCCCGCCAAAAGAAGATATGTACGCTGTCTGAGGAGACAGGACAACAGTAGAAGGGAACACTGTTTGAGGGAACAGGCCCAGGTAAACCAGTACAAGAGAAAAAATAGAAAAAGCTGTCAGAGGTAACAGGGAGTACGAACTTGAAACGCCGTGAAGTAAATCGCGTGTGAAACGACAAGAAGTACAGAATTCAACCACTCGCTCTCCACGAAAAGCACGTACAAGGAATTGGTGTTCTACACGTACCTTATATGCAGGCCCACACGTACAGCGTCACTTACGCGGCGTGTACGTGCTAGGTCCATTTGCACAAATTACACGCTTTGTCACTTCTGCGTGTAGGTCCATTTGCACCAATTACACGCTTTGACACTTCTGCGTGTAGGTCCATTTGCACCAATTACACGCTTTGTAACTTCTGCGTGTAGGGCTATTTCCACCAATAACACGCTTTGACACTCGGACGTGTCACGCAACTTTTTCCTACGCGTGCACGTGACTTCATAGACGCGCATACGCTAGTGACGCGTTTACGCGCTAAGGGCCTTTCATCGATTTACACGCAGACGTGTGGGATTTTCACGTGCAAAATCACTCCGTATCAAGCTGTCCATGCGTTCACACACGAAAGACCACGCTCCTGCCCAGGAGGCCAAATTACTGCCCCCCAGAGCCCTGAGCACGCTCCCACCTGACATCTGCTGCTGCCTGACTGCCTGCTGCCCACGTGCCCTGCCATTTGCTGCCTGCACATCAGCCAGGGGTGCTGTTGCTGTGACCACCCCTGCTGGAACCAAAGGCTCCCGACTGCTTTTCCGTCGCCCCACAGCCCAGCCCCAGGACCCAGTTGCCCACCCACTCCTGCCTCTGGGGTTGCCATGTCGGGCACTACAACATCTGGCACCAGTGGCAACCCCCGGCCAAGGAGGCAGAGGGGCACCAGCTTCAGTGCCAGGGAAGTTGGTGTCCTGGTGGAGCATGTCCTGGGGCAGTATGATGCCCTCTTCGGAAGGTTGCGCGCCGACAAGGAAGGACGGACTCGGATCTGGATGGACATCGTGACTGCCATCAACGCGGAGGAGGTGGCAGTCCGCGACTACGAACGTGTCAGGAAGCGCTGGGAGGACTTCAGGTCCAGGACCCTCAACAAGGCCCGGCGCCTCATGATGGCAGCAGATGCTAAGGGGCTGGCGGGGCCACTTGTCGGACGATCAGATGAGTGTCCTGGAACGCATATCCCCAGCGCTCCACATCCAGGTCCTTGAGAAGCAGACTCGTCTGGAGTCGAGCGGTAAGTGTACATGCATACTGATTGTAAGCTGTGCGTGTGGTGGTGTGCCAGGAGTGTGCAGGTTGAACATGTATTTTTATGTGGCCAAGTAGGGGGGTTGTACAGGGCTGTGAGGGTGACACATGCGAGGGGTCTCATGTGTGACACATGGATGGTGCTTGTGTGTGTGGGCTTGCATGGCACAGGATGTGGAGGAATGATTGTCAGGTGTGACATGGATGTCGATCGAGACACTGCGACAGTTGGCGGAGGTGTACACATGCATGCAGGTTTGGTGTTGTGTGTGCATGTGTAGTGTACTCCCTATGTTGCATGTGATGTGTGGATGACCTTTGGCTGCCCATGCTGTTGTATGTGAATGGATGGTGCTGGCTGTTGCATTATGGCTGTGGTATGGCTCATGTGTGCAAGTTGAAATGACATGTGTGTTGGGGATTGTGATGCCATGTGTGAGGTTTACCAATGCCACTCATGTATAACTGTCATGTGTGTATGAGTCCATTTTACAGTGCCCTGATGCCTGTGTTTTCTTTCTCCCTGTCTGCAGCGTCAACTGATGAAGAGGGCGGAGAAGGTGCTGTGGAGCACAGCGGCAGGGGTCGCACCAATAGCCGAAGACGCAAGGCCCGGATCCCATCCCAAGTTGTGATCTCGTCGGGGAGTGAGGAGTCTGGTGCGGCGTCCCAGGCCGCAGCTGGCGAGGGGAGGTCCAAGAGGCGGAGGTCGGAGTTGGACTCCTCAGCAGCAGAAGGGGCAGCTGGGACCCCACAGGGCCCAACGGGGGAAGATGGCACAGAGTCATCCAGGTTGGTGGGGTGTTTGGTGTAGGGTGCCCCTGCACTGCTGGGGGGTGGGGGTGGTGGGAGACATGGGTGGGGGCCTGGTGGAGGATGCCCCTGCACTGCTGGGGGGGTGGGGGTGGTGGGAGACATGGGTGGGGGCCTGGTGGAGGATGCCCCTGCACTGCTGGGGGGTGGGGGTGGTGGGTGACATGGGTGGGGGCCTGGTGGAGGGTGCCCCTGGTGGCTGGGGGGTGGGGGTGGTGGGAGACATGGGTGGGGGCCTGCTGGCAGGTGCCCCACAGTGCTGGGGGGGGTGGTGGTAGGAGACATGGGTGGGGGCCTGGTGGAGGGTGCCCCTGGTGGCTGGGGGGTGGGGGTGGTGGGAGACATGGGTGGGGGCCTGGTGGTGGGTGCCCCTGGTGGCTGGTGGGTGGGGGTGGTGGCAGACATGGGTTGGACATGGGTGGGGGCCTGTTGGCAGGTGCCCCACAGTGCTGGGGGGTGGGGGTGGTGGGAGACATGGGTGGGGGCCTGGTGGAGGATGCCCCTGCACTGCTGGGGGGTGGGGGTGGTGGGAGACATGGGTTGGACATGGGTGGGGGCCTGCTGGCAGGTGCCCCACAGCGCTGGGGGGTGGGGGTGGTAGGAGACATGGGTGGGGGCCTGGTGGTGGGTGCCCCTGGTGGCTGGTGGGTGGGGGTGGTGGGAGACATGAGTTGGGCATGAGTGGGGGCCTGGTGGAGGCTGCCCCTGGTGGCTGGGGCGTGGGGGTGGTGGGAGACATGAGTCGGGCATGAGTGGGGGCCTGGTGGAGGCTGCCCCTGCACTGCTGGGGGGTGGGGGTGGTGGGAGACATGGGTTGGACATGGGTGGGGGCCTGCTGGCAGGTGCCCCACAGCGCTGGGGGGTGGTGGTGGTAGGAGACATGGGTGGGGGCCTGGTGGAGGGTGCCCCTGGTGGCTGGGGGGTGGGGGTGGTGGGAGACATGGGTGGGGGCCTGGTGGTGGGTGCCCCTGGTGGCTGGTGGGTGGGGGTGGTGGGAGACATGGGTTGGACATGGGTGGGGGCCTGCTGGCAGGTGCCCCACAGTGCTGGGGGGTGGTGGTGGTAGGAGACATGGGTGGGGGCCTGGTGGAGGGTGCCCCTGGTGGCTGGGGGGTGGGGGTGGTGGGAGACATGGGTGGGGGCCTGGTGGTGGGTGCCCCTGGTGGCTGGTGGGTGGGGGTGGTGGGAGACATGGGTTGGACATGGGTGGGGGCCTGCTGATAGGTGCCCCACAGCGCTGGGGGGTGGGGGTGGTAGGAGACATGGGTGGGGGCCTGGTGGTGGGTGCCCCTGGTGGCTGGGGGGTGGGGGTGGTGGGTGACATGGGTGGGGGCCTGGTGGAGGGTGCCCCACAGTGCTGGGGGGTGGGGGTGGTGGGAGACATGGGTGGGGGCCTGGTGGAGGGTGCCCCACAGTGCTTGGGGGTGGTAGGAGACATGGGTGGGGGCCTGGTGGAGGATGCCCCTGGTGGCTGGGGGTGGTGGGAGACATGAGTCGGGCATGAGTGGGGGCCTGGTGGAGGGTGCCCCTGGTGGCTGGGGTGGTGGGGGTGGTGGGAGACATGAGTTGGGCATGAGTGGGGGCCTGGTGGAGGCTGCCCCTGCACTGCTGGGGGGTGGGGGTGGTAGGAGACATGGGTGGGGGCCTGGTGGTGGTTGCCCCTGGTGGCTGGGGGGTGGGGGTGCAGGGGGACATGAGCAGGTGTGCAGGGTAGTCTCCTGTTTTGTGGGCTGCCTGCAGGGGCCGTGGAGGGTGTACAGGGAACACCTGTGAGGACCCACCCAGCCTAATCGCGTGTGATAATTCCCACGCACCCCTGTAATACACGTACCCAGCAAAATGGCGTGTGATAATTCCCACGCACCCCTGTAATTCACGTACCCTGCCAAATCGCGTGTGATAATTCCCGCCTACCCCTGTATTACACGTGCCCTGGCTAATCGCATGTAAGACTTCACGCGTACCCCTGTAATACACGTTCCCTGGACAATCGCGTGTTGAACTTCCCGCGTACCCCTGTAATACACGTACCCTGGCTAATCGCGTGTAAAACTTCCCGCGTACTCCTGATATGAAGGTTGCCCGCTTTGCGTTGCTTGTTTGGCAGCCCTGTAAACTGGTCCAGGGTTAGCGCAGCCCTTTGCGATGATTTAGCGATGTTGATGGCTTTTCCTTGCGCGAGGGCGTTCTTGGGGCGTTACTGGCGCTGCTGCAGGCTCGCTGCGATACTCTGCGCCACGGCTGGTTTGGGAGCATGAAATCCATGAATACGCTGTGCGCGGAAATCAGTTTTAGCGCACGTGCCTGGCGCACACAATCGCACGTGGACACTCTGCGCCAGCCGCTTGCGACACTTTTCTGCGAAATTCTATGAATTACCCTGTATATGTGTTGTCAGGATTGTTTGCTGCATTTCTGTGAAGTACTAACATTTGCAAACACAATGGGTCTGTACTGTGTGAGTAAATGTCAACAATTGGTGGTAATTGAAATAGAATATTCATTGCTACATTTGCATAGAAACTTACACCAACTATATTTGAGAATTTAAATGGTCCAGGTAGTTCTGTATCTAACTGCTTTTTTTGGAGTTTGTCTTCCTTCTTTAAAGAAGTACCTGGTTTACTTTCTCTAATTGATTCTTTTTTGTTTGTGGTACTTGATGAAGTATTAGTTTCTTTTACTCTCTTTGGAGGATTTGCAGTGACGTCCTGTTGCATTTCTGTTTGATTTAGTTTTCTTTTACAACGTTTTAGTTTTTGTGGAACAGAATATGTGTTTAGATGGGGAGTGTATAGTGAGGGAAGTCTATTATATTCTAAAATGCAAGGAATATCAGCGTTTACTTTACTTGCATCAAAGTTGATTAGAAATAGACCGTCAAGTGTACGCAAGCGTGATAGTGCTACGTAGCTCATGCCTTCTTTAAAGACTGTGTTACCAATATCTATCATTGCTTTGTCTAGGGTAAGACCTTGTGATTTATGAATCGTGACTGCGTATGCAAGAGTTAGAGAAAATTGTTCTCTGCGTACATACATATCTTTGAAGAGAAGGAATCTAGCTGTTGAGCGTCCTATCCATTTTACTTCTGAAAGTTTGTCAAAGAGTATATTGACAAACTGAATTTTGTTGTGACGTGGGTATGTTTGAAAGCCAACAACTGTACCCAGTGCTCCATTAACTAGTCCTTGGTCCACGTCAAGGTTACGTTTAAGCATTACTCTGCAATTTAAGGATAATTTTAACATCTTTTCTAAGCCTGCTGTGTTAGAGATTGATTTTTCTAAATTATTTAGTCTTGTTGTGGCTTGGTCACACATGGGTAGTGTCATACCATGTACATCTAGTTTGTCTGTGGTGCTAATTTCCATTATTGGTTGCATTTCTTTACTTAGCATGATTTCATTGAATTTGAAACAGCTTGCAAGAGTTGGCATTAAGGCCATACAATTGACATTTTTGGGGGCTAATTGTTCCATAACATCTGTAGCACATGCATTATCGCCATAAAGTGCATTAATGTGCCGGGTTTTCAATGTTGCTTCTGCTTCTTTAGAAAGTATACCAACTCTCAAACTTTTTAAAATGTTGGCATAAGTTAGATCTGCAGATTGGCGCATGTTTTCTGTTAACTCTCTGTATTGGAAATGTTGCCAAAGGTTGACATTTCCAATGCTGCCAACAGTTTTACGGCAGAGTTTGTGCCCTAATGTTTTAAAAATAGGTTCACCTTTTACTGGTGTTAATTGAAGCAGATCTCCAAAAACAATAATGTGTTTTCCTGCAAAGAGCTCTTCATAATCTGTTTTGAGTACTTCTTGTAATCTGAGGTGAATCAAAGCTAACATGAGGTTGGAGACCATGCTCACTTCATCTATTAGTAGCATTTTCATTTGTTTCAATACTCTGCGTAATTCCATTGCAGCTTCTGCAGAAAGTTTGTAATAGTCTAATTTGTTCTGGTGTCCTACTGGTAATAGTAGTAATCGGTGTAATGTAACACGACCTATGTTGTAGGCAGCTAAACCTGTGGGGGCAGTGACAACAGCTGACAGTTTGTTGTTTGTCAATTGTTGAAGGAACTTACTAATGATTTTGATTAGAATGTTTTGCCAGAACCAGCTTCACAACTGACGTACAGTAGTATAGGTTTATAATTATGGCAGGAACATTCTTTATTTTCATGTTTTACACCATGTGCTATTTGTTTTGTTACTTCTTGAAAAATGCTACTTTGCTCATTGTTTAGTTTTGATTGTAGTATAGTTAAGTCTTCCTTATCTTCATACTGACACATGGTGTTTTCTACTTCTATCATAGCTAATTCTGCCTCATTTGTTATTAGTGGTTCTCCCAGTGGTTCTTGGCTTCCTGCTACAGAAGGTTGACTACTGTCAGGAGTATCTTTATCTAGTTGGGCTTGGAGTTCTTCTTCATGTTGCTGTTCATTGTGCAACATTGTTTTGTACTGTGTAAAGTTTACATCAGTTATAGTGCTTTCATTTGCTTTGAAAGCATCCTCATATGAGTCATAGTTATCTAGTAATTGTTCTTCTTTTCTCCATGGTTTGAAGAGTTGTAGCAGGGACATGTAATATACTTCTTTATGTTGAGGAGTCTTCAATGACAATTTGATATGATTAATTAAATTTGGTTTAGTGAGTTTAACTAAGCTGCCTTCACAGTCTGTCACTCTATATTTACCTTTTTTTTCACCAGGTTTCATATTATTTTTGTATGTGTAGTTTTGGGCTATTTGGTATAGACACATGTTTTCCAAAGTATTACTTCTGTTTGGGTAGTATGTGTCCAATAAATTGTTTTTTAAAATGTCTTGGCTGTTGGGATCATGTTTGGCTATTGTTTCTATATCTTCATATGATTTTAGAACTCTTTTTCTAGATTTAGCTGGACCAAGACTTAGCCATACTATATTTTCAGATTTACCATACAATGAAGTACCAGTTATACGATCAGCTGCTTCATAAGATCCACATTCTCTATGGGTGAGCATTTTCATGCCCAAGCTGTATAATTTCTGAGATACTGTTTTATCTGATGACAGGTCATTCCAGAGGTCTTGGAGCTCTGTCTTTTCTGCTTTAGTTATGTATGCTGTGACATATTGTGCAACTGCAGTAGAATTGTCTGCAATGTACTGCACATCTATGTTTGCATTCCATAAGTGGGCAAAAATTGCATTATAATCATTGATATATTTTTCTTCTTCTTTTCTTTTTATGTAATATGTACTTTTAGGTGACTTACCTTTAACACTATGTCTAACTGAAGACATGAGGTGGTCTAGCGAAACCAAATCGGCATTTGGTGTAGTATTTGCCTTTGTTTTTGTATTTGCGACGACAATATTTTCCACATTTGTGTCTTTGAAATTGTAAAATGTGTGCACGAAGATCACTATTTGTGGATTCTGATGGAATTTCACAAGTAAAAACAAAGAGGTGATGGCTGGAAGGTTTAGAGTTAATCTTAACCACTGGCAATGCTCTGGGCAACCCTCCAGACCACCGTTCTTCGCCTGCCAAGCCATTACAGAAGGGAAAGACCATATGCAAATCAGGCTTGGCCCCACCCCAAAAGAGGCAGTCCAGCCCGAACTGCTAGGCCACATCCCTTCTGCACGAGACCACAAGCATCCCCAAACATGTTTCGCCCTTGTTGGGGCTCATCAGTGAGGAGTAGCTTGGGTCTCTAGGCCCAGCAGGCACGGGACCCACGTCTGGGCATACCCGTCCCACTCGGGGTGACATAGCAAAAACAAAGAGGTGATGGCTGGAAGGTTTAGAGTTAATCTTAACCACTGGCAATGCTCTGGGCAACCCTCCAGACCACCGTTCTTCGCCTGCCAAGCCATTACAGAAGGGAAAGACCATATGCAAATCAGGCTTGGCCCCACCCCAAAAGAGGCAGTCCAGCCCGAACTGCTAGGCCACATCCCTTCTGCACGAGACCACAAGCATCCCCAAACATGTTTCGCCCTTGTTGGGGCTCATCAGTGAGGAGTAGCTTGGGTCTCTAGGCCCAGCAGGCACGGGACCCACGTCTGGGCATACCCGTCCCACTCGGGGTGACATAGCAAAAACAAAGAGGTGATGGCTGGAAGGTTTAGAGTTAATCTTAACAACTGGCAATGCTCTGGGCAACCCTGCAGACCACCGTTCTTCGCCTGCCAAGCCATTACAGAAGGGAAAGACCATATGCAAATCAGGCTTGGCCCCACCCCAAAAGAGGCAGTCCAGCCCGAACTGCTAGGCCACATCCCTTCTGCACGAGACCACAAGCATCCCCAAACATGTTTCGCCCTTGTTGGGGCTCATCAGTGAGGAGTAGCTTGGGTCTCTAGGCCCAGCAGGCACGGGACCCACGTCTGGGCATACCCGTCCCACTCGGGGTGACATAGCAAAAACAAAGAGGTGATGGCTGGAAGGTTTAGAGTTAATCTTAACCACTGGCAATGCTCTGGGCAACCCTCCAGACCACCGTTCTTCGCCTGCCAAGCCATTACAGAAGGGAAAGACCATATGCAAATCAGGCTTGGCCCCACCCCAAAAGAGGCAGTCCAGCCCGAACTGCTAGGCCACATCCCTTCTGCACGAGACCACAAGCATCCCCAAACATGTTTTGCCCTTGTTGGGGCTCATCAGTGAGGAGTAGCTTGGGTCTCTAGGCCCAGCAGGCACGGGACCCACGTCTGGGCATAACCGTCCCACTCGGGGTGACATAGCAAAAACAAAGAGGTGATGGCTGGAAGGTTTAGAGTTAATCTTAACCACTGGCAATGCTCTGGGCAACCCTCCAGACCACCGTTCTTCGCCTGCCAAGCCATTACAGAAGGGAAAGACCATATGCAAATCAGGCTTGGCCCCACCCCAAAAGAGGCAGTCCAGCCCGAACTGCTAGGCCACATCCCTTCTGCACGAGACCACAAGCATCCCCAAACATGTTTCGCCCTTGTTGGGGCTCATCAGTGAGGAGTAGCTTGGGTCTCTAGGCCCAGCAGGCACGGGACCCACGTCTGGGCATACCCGTCCCACTCGGGGTGACATAGCAAAAACAAAGAGGTGATGGCTGGAAGGTTTAGAGTTAATCTTAACCACTGGCAATGCTCTGGGCAACCCTCCAGACCACCGTTCTTCGCCTGCCAAGCCATTACAGAAGGGAAAGACCATATGCAAATCAGGCTTGGCCCCACCCCAAAAGAGGCAGTCCAGCCCGAACTGCTAGGCCACATCCCTTCTGCACGAGACCACAAGCATCCCCAAACATGTTTCGCCCTTGTTGGGGCTCATCAGTGAGGAGTAGCTTGGGTCTCTAGGCCCAGCAGGAATTTCACAAGTGACATATTTTTCAATAAACTGTAAAACAGTGGCATCACTGTCTTGACCAAATTTAGGAGCATCTTTAATCCATAAAAGCATGTGGATATGTGGTGATCCTCTGGCTTGGTATTCTTTTCTCCAAAAGAAGTGTTGCACTTCTCCAAGGGGAGGAACAGTTTTATTACAAATAAAATGTAGCATAGCAATGAAGTGATGGTGAAAATATCTTGAAACATTAACAGGATCCAAAGAACAAAGTTCTCCAGGTGTTAGAATATCTATGTTTTTTTTGTTTTTATTTGTTATGCGTAGGAAATCATGTAAATCTTCCCATGCATATTATGCACAACTTATTGTAACAAACCAAGTGGGTGGGCCAAGGTTTCTGATCATACAACGTACATCTCCATGACGTCGAAACCAGTACTCTTTAGTACCACGCATATTTGCTAATAGATTTTTAATATTTGATTGTAAAACCTCATCCTTTTGTTGCACTTTCTCTAATAATTGTGTAGCTGTCATATTTTGAAAGTGTGATCCTGATTTTAATATGTGTGCAACTCCGTAACATAAAGTTGCTAGTTCACTTTCAAAGAGTAGGTGGAATATGTATTCCACATTTTGTCTAAATCTGGGATCTTCAGAATACATCCGTAATGAGCGGTATTCTAAAGCTGATATTTGAATAGGTCTATCATCATACCTTCCTCCTTTGCCAGTAGGAAAGAGTAGAGGAAAAACACGTGCTTCTATACTTTTTCCCCATATACTGATTGCCGATCCTTTTGTTTGACGCATTTGGTAAGTTTCTAGTACATCTTGTACGGTGTCATTACAGTGCAAAGGATGAATTGTATAATGGTCTAAAGTATTTGATATTGTAGCAGGAGCTAGTAGCTCAAATTGACCAGCTTCTTGTGTTTCTTGAATTATTTCAGTTGTATCTTTCAAGTTTTCTTCAATATTAATTTCTTTGTAATATTCATTATTCTCTTTAAGATATTGGAAGGCTTGTCTAACTTTATATAAATCTACCAGCTGTTGCCATATTTTTTTGTCTTTTGTAAGTACTCCATTTACTAATTTAATTAAAGATTGCTGCATTGGACGTTGCACTCCTAGAGTATGCACATTTTCTTTTAGATTTAATGGTAAATAAACTACTTTTCCACAAATGCCTTTTACCAATTCAGAGGGAGGTAATTTTGCTCTTTTTGGTTGAAGCCGTATTATTGCTTGAAATGGGTGTACTGTTTGAATTATGATGCTCTCATATAAATTAAGTTGTTGTAGAGGTTTTGGTACTGGGTATAATTCCAAATTATTTGTGATAGAACGTGAAGGAGTTTGGTTGTTGTCAAGTTTTGTAGTGCAATAACTGCAAAGTATTAAGGGATCAGTTATTTCATATTTGTTTTCTGCTACAAAGTAGAGAGCTAATTCAAACCATTTAGAATCTTCATTGTCTTCTATTTTGTATGATAGGTCCACAGTTTTTGTGTTACTTTTATAAAAAATTCTACGGCAACATACACATACATGGTTTGGTACTTCAGCTGATGTACTTTTAAATTTTAGTATTTCTTTTTTGTATGTGTTTAGCAAAAGGTTGCCATGTGTAGAATTGTTGCTTAATTGGTTTAAAGCTATTTCATTCTGTAATTGGCTTTCACTTCCAAAATATTTTTTCTGGATATAGTGAATTTCTTCAAGTAGGTCTTTTGCTGTACCATGTAGAATGATGTTATTTAACTTTGCTAGTGCTAAAACAGGACTTTTAGCATAGTACAGTTTATAGACTAGATTTCTTATAGTTGAATGATGTGTTGATATCCTTTTGATATCATGGAAAGTGGTTTTACAAGTAGGTCCTGTAATGCAGGCCAATGGATGTCCTTGTAGTCCTGTGTTCTTGCGCACTGGACAGGTATCTATATTTTGCAGTAATTTAATTATGATTTTGTCTTTGCTTTTTACATATTTATTGAGGAATTGGCGTAAAGATTTGAAACATTGTTTGGGAATGTTACACATTGACGTGCATGGCCATTTGTACACTAGACGTTCTGATTCAGTTGAATGGAGGGGTAATTCTAAGTTTTCAGGGCATATTTTTGTAAGGAGTACTTCTTGTTCCATTATGGTATTATTCACTTTTTCATAACCTCGACCACTGCTATTTATGGCAATTGTATTCGTTTGCTTTTGTTTGTACGCTTCTTCATTAAAATATGGTTCTGTTGTCGTAGTGTGATTCCATTCACCTCCGCAGATACTTAAGTAGTTCTTTCTGTTGACATTTCACTTATTGAGAAGTCTTTTTTGTAATTTAGTTATTAGTTTTGTTAGTGGTTTCATTTTGTTTAACAGTAAAATAAATACATTTCTTTTGAGAAGAATTGCACTGTCCATCAATGCTTCTATGATTGATTTCCTACGATAGGTTTTAAGCTTTGAACCTGATTTCTCTCCTGTTTTTATAAGATTTTGAAGGACTTTGTGAAGGTATATTTTGGCTAAAATACTTTTCTTGGTATGCTTACTTTGCACTATATTAAAATTTGAAGAAGTAGTTTTATCTGTACTGATAGCTGATTTTCTGTTAATTGTTTTTTGGTTTGTTTTACATTTTGATAGAGGAAGCGAAGTTGTTGTACTTGAAACTTCTTGTGTTTCACTAAATGATTGTATTAGCTGTTTTGTTCAACTTTTTTTACAAATTCTGCTAGAGATGGATGCTTATGTAGGACACCTTTATTTTCATTTGCTCTACTTTTGCGTTGCTTTCTACGGAGTTGTCTTTTGGTAGGCATTCTTTAGGGTCTGTTGAAAAAAATAAAGAAGATATGGGTTGGGGTGTTCTGGAATGTATGTGTGCTATGTGCATGAGTGTTTGAGTAAGATGATAAAGATGTATGTAATGGTGTGTGATTGTGCACTAAAACTAGTAGGGATAGGTGTTCTTGAATTTATGTGTTACTAAACTGGGGTTCAGATGACAAAAAAAAAAGTAAGCTAGTGGTGTGGAAAAGTACAAATAGTAAATCTAATGTATACAATTAAAACAGATGTTTGTTCTATAATATGAAAATTGTAGTGGTTCAGTTAGCTAATTTGTGTGTCCAAAAATAGAAATTTGTGAGCCATTCTGGCTGTAAATCGCTGTTTAAGACATGGCAAATGTTGGACAAAATGGTACAAAATATCTATTTTAAGAAACCGAAATAGATCGTATTAATGTTATAGTATATTTGATTAATAATACAAATATTATGGTGATATTTTACTTACTTTTTTTTAAATGAAAAGGTAACTTCTTAGTTTTTCTTTCTTCTTCGAATTCGGCTGCTTCTTTTCAGGAAACTGGTCTTCACTGCAATTGTAAAAGCTTCAAATTAGTAACTTTGTTTGTATATAGCACTGTTTTTAATTTAGATATTGATGTTTTTAATTGAAATCCTCAGTGCCTTCTGTAAAACCATTAGACTAATGTATTTACATAAGATACATTGCATCAGTTCAGTACATATGATATGTTATTAATGAACAAATTGTATTGAATGACTAACTGCAGCAAAAAAAAATATCTTTACTATGTCTTGTGAAATTTATAATATATTAGTGAATACCACTATTTCTGTAAGTGAACTGTTCTAGGTAATAGCGCCTCAATGTCATGTCTAATTTAAAGTAATTAAGTAAATAAATAAATAAAAACAAAAAATATGAAATTGTATAAGTATTTTTATAAAGGTTTAAACATAGATTGTGTTTGCATGCAATTTTGTTTGAATATATGTAGTCTATATATTTCATTTAAAAAATGTTAGTTTAACATGATTTGAGTGTGTGTGTATAAAGAAAGTAAAAAGTATAAAGGTTTATAAGTGATAGTTGATTTTAGGAAATTGAAAAAAGTACAGTAAATTAATTTTACAGATTTTACAAGGTAAAAGTCTGTTTCAAAATGTGTTCATCTACCATAGCTCTCAAGTCACACGCTTTTGGCGGGTGTCACACGCCTTGTAAAGGGCAGACTCACCTGCCAGGCCTCCTGCACGCCCATTCATTCCAATGGGCATCTCACCCGCCAAAAACAAAATCGGGTGATTTCCCCCTCCTGTAAAACAAAAATGGTTGAGAGCTATGTCATCTACTATACAGAAAATATGCATACCTGAAGTTTGTGTTCATGCATATGGGTATGCATGGAGCTGCAAGTAGAAATCTTGAAGACTTGTACAGTATTTCTGGTAGATGCTGCTTGCCAATGATATGACACTTGTACTCAGAGAGATTCAGAGTACATTTGCAGTGCTGATCTATGATGATGCAGTTAGATGTAGAGGTCTTGAATGTGATTGGTGCATGGTCATGTGATTTTTGAGGTACATCGAATGAGGGAATGGCAGAGAGAGTGTAGTGGAAATGGTAGAAGGGCTGTTCATGTTACGATATGTCCGCGGACATGACGGTAGTTCGCGGACATCAGGATTTACATCCGGGGATTTTTGGGTTCAGAAGTTATGCAAATGAGAATAAGTACTGAAAGGGATTGGTCAGGAAAGTTTGGTGGGTGTGTTGTGCCAGGAGAGATTTTCTCAGATACTCTTTTTGCTGAGAGAACAAAAGATAGCTATGGCTGTGTGTTTCAGAAAACAGATTGTTTGGATTTTAGGAGATTTGTGGATACATTGATTGAAGGTGCATGCAGAAAGCTGTGGAGTAGCTGTAGATCTTGGATTCCCACATGTGGAAGTACACTGGCATGGAGTACGTGGAATGAAGTGGTTGGACTTGCTACCTCTCTGTGCTACTTTGGAGACAGAGCAACATCCAGACATAATTGTAATTCATTGTGGAGGGAACAGTTTAGGACATGTGACTGGATATTTTTTGCAATTTGCTATGAAAGAAGGACTGACAAAGGTTATGGACATGTTTCCTAATTCTCAAGTGATATTTTCACGGATTGCGCAGAGACAAATGTGGATTCGTTCTTCTTCATTTGGTCCACAAATGGAAAAAGCAAGGCGCAATGTTAATAAGGCTGTTTGTGGCTTTCTAAGAGATTTTGGCATGCCTTCTTTTCACAATGAAAATATTATGTTTTGTAGTACATACATTTTTCGCAGAGATGGAGTCCATCTTACTTATGCTGGCAATCAGATTTTTCTGAGAAATGTACAAAATGCATTGCGACCTTTTTTGGAATTACAACGATTTTGAAGTAGATGTTAAGCATTTACAATTTTTGACTTTCAAACACCACCCAAAGGCTCTTTTCAGAGCCACCACTTCTTTCCAGAGAAAATTACAATGTTTGTGATGGAGTAGCAACCCAATTTTTTTAATGTTCGCGAACTGTCCGCGGACTTCTAAAAAAATACAAAGAGCCCTGCTTCATTTATTTTCACTTCTATTTTTTAACTGGGAAAGGCGGCTCTGAAAAGAGCCTTATTTTTTTTTTATTTTTGTAATTTTGTATTTTTTTTGGTTTTTCAGACACGACACACTAGGAGAGGAGGGTAAAGGAGGGTAAAGGGGGGACACCAAACACAGGGATAAGAAAGGGCGAGCTGAGAGAGGAAGATTTAGAGTGGGTTTTATTTGGGTAGTGAGCAGGTCTTCTCGTGCTCTGAGACGATAGTCTCAAAAGCACTCCAAAGTCGCTCCCCCCTGCAGAGTACTGTGTCACAGTACATACATACAACTGTGACCCTCGAAAGGTAAGGGTCATCAGCATTCTGTATGGCCTGTGAGGCAGGTTGAGAAAGACGCTGTCCACAGAGGTGGTCCTTGTGGTGACAGGATTAGAAACAGAGGATGAAGTAGAGGAAATCAACCTGCTACGTTCTTCGCAAGGTACAACCCTGCGAATAGCCCCAGAGTGAAATGACCTCAGGTGTCGCTTCATAGTAGTGATCCCAAAGCTGTAGTTACCATGCTTCCCGCGACTGAGTATCATTTTGCACTCATTGCAGGTAACATGGTTCGCACAAGCCTTAGGACCATTCCCATGAATGTAAATAACCGCCACACCCAAGACTCACGCCTAGTGCGGGTAGTAGGGATTTCCTCTACCTCATTTTCATCATCCTCTTCTTCCTCCTCCGCATCCTCAGTCCTGTTCACCTCTTCAGGCCCTTGGGGAGGTGGTGGTGGTGGAGGGGGTGGTGTTGAAGCAGGTGCAGCACCAAGTGGCAGTTCAGCAGCCAAGGATGCCATCTCGATGATGGTGTAGTCTGCAGGTGGCAGCAAAAATCACTGTGTTCTGACGAATAGCCAGAAACACAATGGGAATAAGCTCTTGGGCGTGGTCTTTTATAGGGGTGCTTGTGCGCGGTCCGCAGACATGCGCACTGTGTGCGGACAGATCGAACACAAAAAAAGGATCGGAAAGTTTCAAAAGGTATATAGAAACTCAAGATTGCTATGTGGGACTTGTAGCATGGTGGGATTTTATTGAAAAATATTATGGATTAACTGAAAATGTACTTTTAAATTGTTCAGGGACACGAACAGTGTCCGCATTTCAGGACACACGATGAGCGTGGGCGCGGTCATATGATCTGTTTGCGAACTAGTCTGCGAAGGAAGCGCCCTTCCGCAGGACACCAAGTGCACGGATATTGGTTAGCGCATGCGCATTGATGTCCTACGGACACTGTTCGGGTTCTGAAGTAATTAAAAGTGCTTCACACGTGAAACGAACATTTCAGGACCCCGCGTGTGTTCTTAGAACAGTTTAAACTTGGTAGCGAACAGTAAGGACAGATATAGTGTTCTTCAGGACACGTGTAATTTAGTTTATGTACAAACTTTTCAGGACACCAATTGTGTTCTTAGAACACTTTCAATTGGGTAGCGAACACTACGCACAGGTATAGTGTTCTTCAGGACACATCATTTTCGTTTATTTACGAACATTTCAGGACACCAATTGTGTTCTTAGGACAGTTTTAAGTTGATAGCGAACATTACGGACAGATATAGTGTTCTTTAGAATACTTTAATTTTTGTTTCTTTACGAACATTTCAGGACACCATGTGTGTTCTTAGAACAGTTTCAACTTGCTAGCGAACAGTACGAACAGGTGTGTTGTTGTTCAGGACACCTCCATTTTCATTTATGTACGAACATTTCAGAACACTCGCACTGTCCGTGGACACTTTTATTGTTTTTAAAAAAAAAACGGAAACTATTCACAATACAACATAAAAATTAAACTTTATTTAACGTATATTAATAATTTATGACAGAGAAGGTGAGGCAGAAACAGAAACAAAAACAGGAGAATTTGGGGTTTGAACATGATTGGTATTAGGTGAAGAAGGGATGGAAATCTCATCAAAACGTTTTAGATTATGGAGAGGGTTTGGGGATGATTGACTGGGATATGGTGAGGAGGGACAAGTACATGTCGGGCAATGGTATTTTTGTTTTAAAATGATCTTCAACAAAAGTTTTCAAATTATTAAAATTGGTCAACAGTAAATCAATTTTTTCTTTTATGTTGTCAAGCGTGTTTTCCATAACAGCTTCTTCAGAGGTAGTTTCTATTTTGTTATGCTGTGTACAAAAAATATATATATATGTTAAATGTATACAAAATAATATTATTTAAATGATTTATATTATAAAGTGTTTACCATTAGTTTCACTATCCTGTGACATTTCTTCATGTGGGAAATTGTCCTCTAGCCATTCCAGAGTAATAGACATTTCTGTGAGAAAAAAAAAAAAAAAAGATAATATATTTTTTAATCTAATACAGAAAGTTTATAAATATATGAGTAAAATGAAGTACACTTACTATTTCTGGTAAGATAAGTCCTATGTATTCAGTGGGTCGGGTCTTGTTCTCAGTTCTCTTGTGTCTGTGAGGTAATTATGTTGGAAGCCAATGTATGTTCTTGTGGTATATTCCATTTCAGAACATATTGCATTTACATTAATGGTTAGTGTGTTACATATATGGGCTACATTTCTTATGTATTACTATATATAATGTGTTTGTGTGCTGGTTTTTGAATTTGTTAAATGTTCCTATATTATGATATAACAATCAAACATACCTCACCACCCCCCGCCCCCTCACAGTTTTTAGGTAGTGGTACTGTTCTCCGAACATGTCCGCGAACATTAAATAAGTTTGCGGACATCACGTTCATAAGAAGAGATCTAGTCAGTTCCATATGACATGTATATAAAGTCAAAGTCATTATTGTTAAGTTGTGCTACTAAAAAACTATGAAATTCAGTGAACAAACTTTGTTAAAGCGACGTTATGGTTAAGTTGCGCTACTAAAAACCTATAAAATTCAGTAAAAAAAACTGTGTTAAAGGGACGTTATGGTTAAGTTGCGCTACTAAAAACCTATGAAATTCAGTGAAAAAACTTTGTTAAAGGGACGTTATGGTTCCAAGTAAAACCGAAAAACCCTTGAAATTCGCCAGTTATGGTAAGCTAAGCAACCATAACTCGCGCCACCACCGTGCACTGCTAAGACTAACACCCAGGACATCAAAGATGACATCACAAATGTCAGTAATGACATCACTGATGACATCACATGTGTATGTACTTCTCATGGAATATGTGTAGAAGGGATTCTTATTATGTTGCGAAAAAAGTGTCAAGAATCATTGCAAGAAATATACCCTAATAAGTGCATTGAACGATGCATTGATATAAATAGCATCCTATTATGGGGTTCTATCTAGTATACTAAGCTACTCATACAGAAACATAACATTGTGTGCAGCGTACAAGATGAAGGTATGATATTCGTAATGTTAATATGTTGAATAATGAAATGATAATTGTGTTTTTAATAGATTTTTGTGTACTGTGAAATATGTAATAAGTAGCTAATAAAACCCATGTATTACATAATTGCATTACTAGAGACAAAACACAAAGACACAAGAACACATACCAATATGGGTATATACAGGGAAAGTGAAGTTAGCAAAAAAGCACAAGTAGTAGCAGAAACAATTCATAACTTAACTGATTAGTTTCATGCAAATAAATGATTGCTCTGTTTCAAAGCTGCTATTTACCCTATGTATATGTATCACTTGATGTGATTGGACCGTAAGGAAAGTAGTGTGAGTACAATGTATACAAATATGACCATATACAGGGAAAGTACAGCCATAAAAAAAAACAACAGAACTATCAGAAAGTGCTCATAAGTCTAGTGATTATCTTTATGCACAAAAAGGATTGCTGTCTTTCAAGCTTGTGTTTTCCCATATGTATATGTTTCATATGATGTGACTGTACTCTAAGGGAATTACTGTAAGAACCTACTAGAAGGATATGTCTACAAATAAAATAAAATTCTTAGTTTCTGACTGTTACTGAAGAAAACCATGTGGCCTAGATATGTCAGCAAAAGAAAAAATAGTGAGCCAGACATCTGATGTCATCAGTGATGTCATCAATGACATTTGTGATGTCAACTTTGATGTCCTGGGTGTTAGTCTTAGCAGTGCACGGTGGTGGCGCAAGTTATGGTTGCTTAGCTTACCATAACTGGCGGATTTCAAGGGTTTTTCGGTTTTACTTGGAACCATAACGTCCCTTTAACAAAGTTTTTTCACTGAATTTCATAGGTTTTTAGTAGCGCAACTTAACCATAACGTCCCTTTAACAAAGTTTTTTTCACTGAATATATATATATATATATATATATATATATATATATATATATATATATATATATATATATATATATACATATTTATATATATATATATATATATATATATATATATATATATATATATATATATATATATATATATATATATATATGTACAGAATCTGGATGTTCTACGACACATTTTAGAAATTTAGGACCTCATGAACAGAAAAGGGCTGAAAGTGTGGTGCAGCAAAGAAAAACGACTGATAACAAGGGAAGATTTGAGAAGGCTTTTCTGGACCAGTGTCAAGGGTTGAGGCAGCCAAGAAACTGGGTATCTATTCGTGAAGATAAAATGAACATGATCAAGTCAACCCACAAGCACCCGGGGTACCAGGTTGTGTGCTGCTAGTGAGTGGAATATTCCAGAAGGGTACACATGTGCCAACCAATCATGGAGGGCCACATAGCACATAGCCCTATAGTTTGAGACCCAATGAAATGTTGTGTATTTTATGACAGCGAAAGATGGGGTGGGCATATCTGTCCACTTGACCTTAGAGATCCAATCACAATCCTATCCCCCATAGAAAGTAAGCTTAGAAGTTTCCCTTAAGCCTATCTTGACTCCAAGTAGGTTTTGTTATTTTGCCACGTAGTATGACGTCATGTATGATTTGTATTTGATATAAATGTTATGTTTTTTGTGAAATGCTTTGAGAACACTTGAGAGAGATTATGCTGTGGGTGGTCTGCTGACACCAGTTGTACCCCCTGTTTTAGATAATTGCAATTAAAAACAGTAATGTTTTTGTCAACTTCCTAAATCAGTCTGATTATTGGTGCAAGAGTAAGATCTGCATCCCCATCCATCGCATAGAGCACTACCTCGCTCAAATGGCCTAAAGTTTCAAAGTCAATGTGACACAGGGGGTCATTTGCAGGGGAATGGGAGAGCGAAGAAAAAAGGAGGGCATTGAGAAGCTTCAAGGATTTAAGGAGTTCCGGCTAAAGCCTGAGAGGGACAGGGAGGACATTCCAGTGGGAGGCGCTTGCCAAGAAAAGAGATCTACCCCCACCCCCATTCTCTTGCTTTGAAAAACGTCTGATCTGCAGAGAGTTTGAGCTTGAAGAACCCAGGGCTCTAGCAAGGGGGTATTTATGGAGAGAGAGTGGGATGTAGTGGGACCCCTGGCCTCAGAAAGCCTTGTGGATGATGCAAAAGGTCTTGAACTTGATCCACGCAGCCACCGTGAGCCAGTGCAGAGATTTTAGGGCTGGTGAGATGCGGTCCCTTGGCTTGAGGCCAAGGATAAGACTTTCAGCCTTGTTCTGGAATAGTTGAGGGGGACAAAGGGAGGAATAAGGCAGATTGAGGAAGAGGCTTTTGCAGTTGTCCAGCCTGGAGAGGACCAGAGCTCTGGAGACATTGGGGTCATTACAAGTCTGCTGGTAACCCGCCGGTGTTAACAGCAGGCTTGCCGCTGGACTGAGAAACTGCTTCCGCCTCCTAAGATCCCGGTGCCACAGGGACATTACAAGTCCCGGCGGACTGGGATATCAGGTGGCGGTAAATGTTAGTCCCCATTCTCGGAGTCATATAGGACACCACAGGAATGGGCACTCAGAATCACTGGCACTGTTAGTAAGAGTGCCAGTGTTTCTGTGACAACTGTGCCTACCGGGCCGTTGTGCCCAGCAGGTCATGCCCGCCATGTGCAACGGCACCGGCAAGCACAGTTGTAGTCTGCCGGTCCAGAAAGGGTGCTGGTATGCTGCTACTGGCACCCTTATTTCCAGGCCGGCAGACTTCTAATGACCCCCATTTAGTTTCTGGGTGAAGGTGAGGAAAGGGAGAATGCCTCTGATTTGTGAGGCAAGAAGGAGAGAGGAGTTCATTTGTGAAAGAGCCCAAAATAAGCATACTAGACTGTCCATCTAGGAAGGATAAACTTCTATCAGAAAATAATGCATATGATTATTCAGGCATTGATAAAGTAGGTTGCTTAGTAAGAAAAGAGTAAAATTGTTACCATTAAAACGTACATAAAAAAAAAAAACATTAGACATAAAATATTGCACAATTTTAAACAGAGCTATTCTAATATTTCAATTTAATTATGGACTGTGCTTTTTTATTAGCTATTTTTGCAGCAAAAAAAAGAAAAACTGTCTCCAGTCCCCAAAGACGTATGTGTTTTTTCTCTGGCTACGAAATTGTTAGCAATGGCAAGATAGAGAAATAGAATGAGAGGGTGAGAGACAGAAAGAGAAAGAGAGTGCAGACCGAGAGAGCTATGTTGGTGTATGATACAAAGAGTACATCTTGCAAAATCTAATAGGGATTGCCACCCATCTAGTATGGCCACTGCTGAGAAAAACATCGATGCATTGTTTAGCATATTGGTGGACATTTTGCAAATAAAAACAGTAATGTTTTTGTCAACTTCCTGAGTCAGTCTGATTATTGGTGCAAGAGTAAAATCTGCATCCCCATCCATCGCATAGAGCATTACCTCGCTCAAATGGCCTAAGGTTTCACAGTCAATGTGACACAGGGGGTCATTAGCAGGGGAATGGGAGAGGGAAGAAAAAAGGAGGGCATTGAGAAGATTCAAGGACTTAAGGAGTTCCGGCTAAAGCCTGAGAGGGACAGGGAGGACATTCCAGGGGGAGGCTCCTGCCAAGAAAAGAGATCTACCCCCACCCCCATTCTCTTGCTTTGAAAAACGTCTGATATGCAGAGAGTTTGAGCTTGAAGACCCCAGGGCTCTAGCAAGGGGGTATTTATGGAGAGAGAGTGGGATGTAGTGGGACCCCTGGCCTCAGAAAGCCTTGTGGATGATGCAAAAGGTCTTGAACTTGATCCACACAGCCACCGTGAGCCAATACAGAGATTTCGGGCTGGTGAGATGCGGTCCCTTGGCTTTACGCCAAGGATAAGACTTTCAGCCTTGTTCTGGAATAGTTGAGGGGGACAAAGGGAGGAATAAGGCAGATTGAGGAAGAGGCTTTTGCAGTTGTCCAGCCTCGAGAGGACCAGAGCTCTGGAGACATTGGGGTCATTACAAGTCCGCTGGTATCCCGCCGGTGTTAACAGCAGGCTTACCGCTGGACTGAGAAACTGCTTCCGCCGCCTAAGATCCCGGTGCCACAGGGACATTACAAGTCCCGGCGGACTGGGATATCAGGTGGCTGTAAATGTTAGTCCCCATTCTCGGAGTCATATAGGACACCACAGGAATGGGCACTCAGAATCACTGGCACTGTTAGTAAGAGTGCCAGTGTTTCTGTGACAACTGTGCCTACCAGGCCGTTGTGCCCAGCAGGTCATGCCTGCCATGCGCAACGGCACCGGCAAGCACAGTTGTAGTTTGACAGTCCAGAAAGGGTGCTGGTATGCTGCTACTGGCACCCTTATTTCCAGACCGGCAGACTTCTAATGACCCCCATTTAGTTTCTGGGTGAAGGTGAGGAAAGGGAGAATGCCTCTGATTTGTGAGGCAAGAAGGAGAGAGGAGTTAATTTGTGAAAGAGACCAAAATAAGCATACTAGACTGTCCATCTAGGAAGGATAAACTTCTATCAGAAAATAATGCATATCATTATTCAGGCATTGATAAAGTAGGTTGCTTAGTAAGAAAAGGGTAAAATTGTTACCAATAAAACGTACATCAATAAAATCATTAGACATAAAATATTGCACAATTGTAAACAGAGCTATTCTAATATTTCAATTTAATTATGGACTGTGCTTTTGTAGTAGCTATTTTTGCAGCATAAAAAAAAAAAGAAAAACTGTCTCCAGTCCCCAAAGACGTATGTGTTTTTTCTCTGGCTGCGAAAATGTTAGCAATGGCAAGATAGAGAAATAGAATGAGAGGGTGAGAGACAGAAAGAGAAAGAGAGTGCAGACAGAGAGAGCTATGTTGGTGTATGATACAAAGAGTACATCTTGCAAAATCTAATAAGGATTCCCACCCATCTAGTCTGGCCACTGGTGACAATAAGATCTATGCATTGTTTAGCATATTGGTGGACATTATAGAACTAACTCACAGTTCAAGTCTTCGTAATTTAAGCGTTCTTGTCAGTCAATGCTGACCTGCATTACATTATAGAGGCTTTGAGAGGTTGCACATCAGAGATGCATACCGTCTCTCCTGACTCTAAATCTCCAGGTCAAATGTTTTTTGCATGTAAGGAAGGGACGCAATTGGGTTTCATTTAGTTAAAAAAATTAATCAATTTGTATCCAGCCTTTGTCAATGTTGTCCTTATCCCATGTGGAAGAGGTACATATTTATTTATGTTCAGGTTGTAAATACACCTTGAAATAGAGAGGTGTTTTTTTCTTAGGGTATAAACCACTGACGCTGTAATGGGGAGGGAGATAAAACCAATGATATACCAATACAGATGAGACTGCAATGATCCCATAGTTAGATTCATAGTCCTGATTTCTTTTCTCCCACCACCAATGGGAGTGCGCGATAATCAATGCCTTCTGGAATGCAGTTGTGGTCTGTGTTAAGACAATTATGCTCATTTTAGCATCAACATCTCTGATGGTTTGTCTTCTGGGTGTTGATGATCCCTTCCTTAGAGCTCTGTGCTGGTTCAGTACTTTGGAACGTTTGATTGCACTACACAGAGCATACATGATGTTTCATTTATTTTATTGTTTAAAGCGCAGACCAAGCTTGAGAGCAGTGGAGCGCTGCACAGAGTGTGGGTAGCCAGCATTTGGACTGGCAACACAGTAGAGCAGTACTGCGATTTGAGGTCTGTGCATCAGTAGGTGCATCCATTGGGATTAGTCCTTGGTCAGATGTTGTTGCATTTGATATGTAATATCCCACCCAAAGTATCAGAATGAATTAAGGATAAAGCCTGCAGGAATTGGAGGAAAGGCACACACGAGAGTCGTTTCATTAGTTAATCCTCTGGTGCTCATAATTAGTTTGGCCACAGATTGTAATTGCTTGGCCTTTAAGGCAACGTATCACTATATCTCAATCGTTGATTGGTATTCTCACTATATCTCAATCGTTGATTGGTATTATCACTATATCTCAATAGTTGATTGGTATTCTCACTATATCTCAATCGTTGATTGGTATTCTCACTATATCTCAATAGTTGATTGGTATTCTCACTATATCTCAATCGTTGATTGGTATTCTCAATGGAGACATGCAGCAGTATAAAGTATGGATGACTGCATTTCTGACACCCTAGATCATCTGCTTAGTCTGTGTTTAATTAATTGGTATTTCTGATTATGTTTTTCTTTTTTGTCTGAATGTCTGGTACTGTATAATCATTGTAATTAGTCATAAACATGTATTGGAATCAAGTGCTAATAGTTGTGTAAAGTTAAAACAGATCCTCCAGGATGTTATGGCATGAAACCGAGCATTGTGCAGCACACAAATAAAAGCCCCTGTGATCGAACGCTGCCCTGAATGTCTCCCCTTTGTGAGGGTGCATTGTCTAATGAGCGCTCTTCGATTGTGTGTCTGCTTAGACAATGATAATCAATGTAACGTGTTTGTGCAACATACATATGTTGCATTGTTTACTGTTTTTCATATATTTAATTATCCTGCATGTGGATATTAATTTGTAAATCAATTCACGCTCCACACCATTTTGAGCTCATAAAAACTGTGACGATATAAAACAAACTCCAATATTATGTGTCTTTGACACAAGTAGGTACTTAGCAAACGTGCCATGCAATAGGACATCACCCCTGTTAAGTTCTGATTGCCCTTGCACTGTAGAAATGGTGGCAGGCGAGGTCGGGGTTGCATTGCATCATTCTTAAATGGTCACGACTTGTGCACATTTTCAATGTATACAACATTAATTTCTATTAAATTACTTTGTATGCTGGAATGTGTTGTTTGACAGATAGCCCGAGAGATCACTGATTGCCAGGCCCCAGGGGGCACAGGAGAAATAAATTCCTCGTTCAGTGGGTCACTTCAGATAGATTAGGTCGTGGCAGATAGTTCTTTATTAGGCACACACTACTCACTGGACCACTTACTGCAGAAAAGCAATAAGTATGTATTAGCTTCCCACAGGATCCTTACAATTGATTAGTATAATGTGTCATTTTGCAATTTCAAGCCTCCCATGAGTGCTACAATATTGATTTGATCTGCTGTTCCATAATTCACTTCAGGGTTGCACAGACACAAACGAGACTTGAGGTCCTGCATTACAACTAAGCGCATTAGCATCGTGTTGTATGGTATCGTTCAGGTAAATTAAAATAATAGTAATTCAAGCTCTTGGTAAAAAGAGGAGAATGTTCAGTAAATGTCACGCACTTTAAGGTAAACACTTCTCGAACCAAAATTGCACTCCTCTGTGTGAAAAACAGACAATAACAACATGGATTTTGTCATTAAATAGCATTCCACACCCCATTCCCCATTCAAATGCATAAAACTCGCAAACATCCTCACATATGCCAAGCCCAGGCAACCCTATTCAGCCGTTGCGACCGTGCGAAATTATCCGAAACGTACTTCTTTCAAGTTTTAGGAAAAGTGATTTAGTCGTTTTAAAGTTCAAATGCATAACTAGTCTATGCACAGTTTGTGTGTATAATCAGTTGTGACTCGTGTAGGCAGTGGCCAATGTTTATGGAGCAGTTGATAAAAAGGTATGATGGTTGTGGTGTCACGTGCCCTGTTACGGCAAGGTCACGTGACACGCTGTAAAATAAAGGAATCACCGGAACTGGCGGAATGACGCCAGTCCGGGTTTAAGCACCACCCGAAGAAGTCGTGTCCTTTCTGTGCTGCGGCCCGCCCCTGCGCAGCGTCTTCGGGCAGGCCTGCCCAAGCTCCAGCGCCAGGAGGGGAACCTCCGCAACACAACATCACAATGTTGAAATTGGGTTTAGTTGAGTGGTATTTTGAAAAGTACAATTGTGTTTAGTGGCAGGAGAGGTGGAAACAGAATTTAGTTGATGGAGAGGAGTGGTAAACTATTTTACTTAGGAGAGGCAGAAATACAAATTAGGATTTAAAAGAGGGAGAGGAAGAACATTTGTTTCAAAGTTGAGGTTCATACAGAGGGATAACAATGAAAAGGACAGACCATCCTTTTAGGACTATTAGAGGACAGAATCCCTCCTGCGACCACCTTTCATGTCTTAAAGGCATATGATATTGCCTGTCAGAAATGTGGCAGATCATTACCATTAGTGGGCTTGGACTTTCTTCCAGCCCCAAATCTAGATAACAGAAGGGCTCCATCCTGCACTTATTCCGCAGAGCCATGTTGGAGCAAAGACTCCTATGATGACGAGGACGACTCATGCAGATGACCAGCATCGACTCCATAATTGACCCCATAAAGCCCAGATCCACTTACTGATCACAGAAGATGCTTGTTGGTGCTTTGACCCTTGGACTAGTAAAACCAACTACTCTCAAACCCTGCTTGAGGATCTGTACCCGGAGAGCGTTTGGAAGTGTCCCTGGACTGCCGAGTGGACTGACCTTCTCCCTCTTGGGCTACCTCATTGTAGCCATCGCCATTCTGAGTTGAGCTTCGGAACTTGGTGTGTCCTTAGGTTGTGTCATAGTCACCTTCTCCCTGTCTTCAAAGGCACTAAAGCCGCTTTTGTTTCTGTGACTGAATGATTGCCTGTCACTGTCTGATCACAATGATCATTGCTGGAGCCCATCTGCATCTGTCCTGTTAGGTGTCCCTAAGGGGTCTGTCCTGCAACGGTCTTCATTTTTCATTGTTTTGGGCCGTCACCTGGAGGCTGTACTGGCGCCGGAAATAACCCTTGCATCCTCGACCCCTGGGCCTCTCTTACCCAAACAAAGACAGTAGATCATGTCCCCAGTGAATTCTGGATGTCCCACAGTCTATTATTCAGAGTCAGAGGGATAAGTAAAAATAGTTGTTCCTGTCCTCCATTGGGTGCATAGCCTCTTCTGTTAGGGAATTGAACTTTCAAAAGCATGATTGGAGCACTTGATGAACCACAAAAAAGGAAGAGGGATCTTCTTCTGCCATGTGTATTATTTGTCTAAAGAGAGGTACCTCAAGGGGTAGTTGGCATTAGCCCATTTGAACTCCTGTTTGGGCAGCCGATCAGGGGACACCGAGATATAGTTAAGGAATGATGGGAGTCTCTCACTCCTTTTACCATAAATGCCATAGACTATTTGTTTGGGTTAAGGACAAGGGTAGCCCTTTTGATGGCTCAGGTCAATGACAAGTTGAAGGCTGGGCACACACTGGTGAAAAAACATTGACCAGAAAGCTTCACTTGTTGATTTTTCCCCAGGCCAAGACATCCTGATCATGAACCCTATAAGACCTGTCACTTTACAGGACAAATGGTCCGGTCCATACCAGATAGTTGAAGAATTGGTGAGGCCAACTATTTAGTGGACCTTGAAAGACATAATGGCCTTCATTACGACCCAGGCGGTAAGGGGTTTACGGCAGCGAAAACAGCGCCGACCCTTACCGCCTGAGTACGAGGTCCCTTAGCGCCATGGAGCTTTTAACACCTGCTTTTAAATCCATGGCGCTAAGGGACCATGGAGTTAATTACGCCACCGTAATTTACGGTGGTGTAATTAACGCCTTCCCCACTCCCATTATGCCCTATGGGGCAAAAATGGGAATGGGGAAGGGTAAAATGGGAAATGGGGACTTACCGCCCCGCCGACCTCGGAATGGGACGGTAAGTCCGCCTACCACCATGGCGGAATTGCAACCTTAGCGGCATGGACCATGGTGCTAATAGCACCATGGTCCTCCGCCAAGGTCGTAATGAGGGCCAATCTGTCTCTCAAAGTGTTTCATGTGAATAGACTGAAGGCATTCATTCCTAGGTTTGAAATGGGATTACTGCTCCTAGCTTCAGATAGGGAAGACGTGGAATCTGAAAATCTCCCTGATCTGTTCCAGAGCAGCCCTTCAGATCGCACTATTGAGACTTTCAAATGGCCCCTCAACTGACACTGCAATGACAATGTGAGGTGAAATCTTTGCTTAGGCAATTTCCCCCAACCAAGGCTTGACACCTTATTTATTAATGTATTCATTTATTTATTTCACTTATAAAGTGTGCAGCAGTCCGAAGGCATTGAGGCACTGTTACAACCAGTTACTCAAGAATCCATAACAACATCAATGATAGGATGGTGCAGTGTTTACAGTATTGTCAGAAGAAATTATTCAAACAAAAAGGTTTTCAAGGCTTTGCGGAACAACCAATAGAGTGGTTTGGCTCTTACGGCAGGAGCCAGTGCATTCCAATGTTTAGCTGCCATGTAAGGGAAACTTGAACCACCTGCCCTCGTGAGTCTGAATGTAGGTTGGATGATGAAGTGTGCATAGCAAGTTCTTGTCGGTCTGGCAGAGTGGGCTCTGGAAATATTCTGGAAACTGTACGGGGTGCAGAGTTGGAAAGGCATGTATGTGTGATGGATATGGCTTTAATGACAATTCGTTTCTTTATTGGTAGCCAGTGTACCACTCTCCTTGCAGCAGAGATATGGTCTCTCTTAAAGATGCAGTGTGCTGCTTGAACCGCATTATTTTGAATGACTTGGAGCTTTGTGATGTTTTTTGCAGAGGTGTCTACGAAAAGGGCATTTCAATAGTCCAACTTCGTACCAGTGACTGCCCGGTCGATGGTGAGGCAATTCTCTGTGGTGAGGAAAGTTTTGGCAGCATTAAGTAATTTTTTGCCTAATCCACCGAGGATGCTAAGCAGTTTACTTGATGCAACGTCGAGAGTGTGGATTATAGATAGACTTGGAGCATCTCCCTGTCTCTACTCTTCCTATCTATCTCTCTGATCATGCCTTACTCTCTTTCTCCCTTAGACCTTTCCCACACTCTACTGCTCCTAACCCTTCCCCTCCAACCTACTCACGGTATGATTTGCGCAATGTTGACCCCTCCCTCTTTATTGACACTTGCTCTTCTTTCCTTCCAGCTCTCCAAGACTTCTCCTTATTACCTGCAAATGATGCTCTATCCTCCCTCTCCTCTGCTATCTCGTCCTCCCTTGACCGACTCTACCCCCTTTCTCTTTTCCGCCCAACCCGGAAACCCTCTCAACCTTGGCTTACTCCCCAACTCCTCTCTATGCAACGCTTTCTCTGTCGTCTCGAGAGACTCTCGCTCAAAACTCCCTCGCTTTCTAACAAAACCTATTACTTCTCTTACCACGCACTCTATGACTCTTGTCTTGCCTCTGCTACATCCACTTACTTCTCTAACCTACTCCAATCTCAAGCCACTCACCCTCATCCCTCCTCCAATTCTACACTCTCCACTTCTGATTTTGCCAACTTCTTTTCCTCTAAGGTTCTTACCCTTCGTCAAAAAATCCACACCCCCTCTGATTTCACTTCTACTCCTCATCCCTCCCTCATCCTGCATGTCCATCTTCTCTCCTGTCTCCCCTTCTGAAGTCTCCACCCTACTATCCAAAGCCCACCCCTCGTTCGCCCCATCTGACCTTCTCCTTTCCCTTCTCATCCCTAAGATTTACCCTCTTCTTATCCCCTACCTCACCTCCTTCCTCAACATATTTCTCTCCTTACCTACTTTTCCCTCTGCTTTCAAGCATGCTACAATTATCCCTATCCTGAAGAAACCTTCTTTTGATCCTCTTCTCACCTCTAACTTCAGACTCATCTCACTTATCCCATTCCTCTCCAAGCTTCTCAAGCTCATTGCCTACTCTCAGGTCTCATCTTTGTCACTAACTCCTCTCTCCTACCACCCTACCAATCAGGCTTCCATCCCAAACATTCCACAGAAACTGCTCTCACCTCTATTCTCAACTCCCTTCTCTCTGCTCGCCACGCCAAACAATCCTCTATCCTTATTCTCCTCGACCTCTCTGCAGCCTTTGACACTGTCGATCATCCCCTCCTCATTCACACTCTTTCTTCCTTTGGCTTCAAAGGCTCTGTCCTCAACTGGCTATCCTCTTGCCTCTCTTCCTGCTCCTTTACTATCTCCTGGGGTGGCCGGTCCTCTCCTACCTATCCTCTTGAATATAGCATACCCCAAGGGTCGGTACTTGGTCCTTTCCTCTTCTCTCTTTACACTTCCCTCATTGCCCCTGTTATCCCCTCGTTTGGCATCTCCCACTACTCCTATGCCGACGACACTCAACTGTTTCTCTCTTTCTCCTCCTTCTCATCTGACCTTCACCAAAAACTCTCCTCCTGCCTTACTGCCATTAAGAACTGGATGTCTTCCCGATTTCTCTCTCTTAACACTGACAAAACCGAAGTTGTATTCTTTCCCTCTAACTCTGTTCCCCCTCCCTCTCCTCACCCATTAATTCACTTTCCTCCCTCCAATCTTCCTATCTCTCTTCAAGCTCGTAACCTAGGGGTTCTCTTTGACTCCTCTCTCTCATCTCCCAACATATTTCCCTCACTTCCCGCATCTGTCGCTACCACCTCTTCAATATTCGCAAAATCCGTTCTTCTCTCACTTTCCACGCTACTAAACTCTTAATCTCCTGCCTCATCTTCTCCCGCCTCTTCTACTGCTCCTCCCTACTCTTCGGTCTTCCTACTTCTCATCTTGCCCCTCTTAAATCCGTCTTCCACTCTGCTGTTCGTACCCTCTGTCTACTAACCACCCGTGACTCCATCTCTACCTCTCTCTCTTCCTTTAGCTGGCTTCCTTTTCACTCCCAACTTAAATTTCAATTTCTCTGCCTTGTCTTCAAATCTCTCCATGGTCTTGCTTCCCCTTATCTCTCCTCCCTTCTCTCCTTCTATGCTCCCTCCCGTTCCCTTCGGTCTGCTGACCATTTCCTTCTCACTGTACCTGTCACAAATAGAATTAAGGGAGAAGGATATCAATCCCCTCTCCCGAACCACAGAAGCCGAATGGATCGACCCTCCCACCGTGGTTGGCACGGGCGTCTGGATTTTTGAAGTACAGGTAGCCACTTGGCAGCCAATGGGGGAAGAAGGAGCTAGGGAAAAGGGATGGACTAATAAAGTTAAGGAAGGGAAGACAACTAGACATAAAACAGCAAATTCACATACAATTCTTGACTTGATACTGTAATACCCTGGAAAACTAACCTGACTCCCCCTTCATGAACTAGTAGGACATAACATAAGTTTCACAAAACACATGGAGCAGTATACATGACCTTTCGAATGTTAGTGACCATGACTTACAAAACATGACTTAAAGCTACATCAAACATATAGTAAACAATGACACAGACAACAGCATGCCCCAGTTATGGGTTCACACAAACCCCTGTACATAGAATGATGCTTTCTCCTTGTGGAGAAAACAATGTGAATGAGAAATGCAGACTTAGCAGACTTTTGGTCGTTTCTGGTTAGCAATCATGGCCATGCTGTAGTTCAGACCAAACATATGGTTCATAGTAGCAAGTAACACAGAATATACTATTAAGAGGGCCCACTTCAAGAAAGCACACTTAACTAATGGTCCGTACGTTTCCTCATAACGTCCGGACAACAACGAGTTGAAGCGTTGCTCAATACATGTCATTGCGGCTGCCGTGGCCTAGGAGGACGCAGAACACACATAAACACTTAACTGAGTGTCCGGGCGCCTCATGCGGCTGCCCCAGACCTGACGGAAGAGAGCAGATCACACATTAGCCAGCATTCACCGCCGCAGCTCGGGAGATGCGAGTGCTGCCACACATGGTCAGCGATAGTCCTTCAGCTGCCTCGAATTATCCATCTCCGCCTCTCACTTTGCTGCTCTGCTGCTGCTGCTGCCGCCGCCCGTGCTCTCCAACATCAATCATCAGCACCTGAGCATGGGCGGGCGGCCGTTAAGTGCCTGCAGCTGGTTGCCGGCGCTCTTCAGAAAACTACACCCATTCCCCATGCCTGCTGGGAATTGTAGTGTTTTCCCCTATCTAGGCAATACACGTCTTCTCCTGCACCACAACCCCTGATTCCTGACAGTACCTTCCTCCCCTTGTGCCTCCTCCCGTTTCCGCTCCTTCCAACTCCTAGCACCTCTACACTGGAACTAATTTCCTCTTGCTATCCACTCTACCCCCACCTTCACCTCATTCCGCACTTCCCATAAATCTCTCCTCCTCCATTCTCCTCCCTGAAACACCTCCCCCCTCCTGCCCCCCTTATTCTTTCCCCTAACTATCTTCCCCCCTCTCCTGCCTCCCCCTTTCACCCTCCCCCTTCCCTCCCTCCACCATTCTTCACCATTCCCCTCCTATCCACTCCCTCTCCCCTTCCCTACCTATCCCCTTCAGTTAATTGCTATTTTCACTGTTTTGTTGATTGAGTCATAATGTATTTGCTTCAACTGTTATATTGTTTGTTTATGTATTATGTTGTTCAATTGTATAGCGCTTTGGCGTAAGGTGCTTAATAAATCAATAAATACAAATACAAATACAAATCTTGACTGATGTCAAGACTGGGATTTCGATGTTGTCAATGACGTAGGCAGAGTATTGGTCGCTGAGTTACTCGAGCACCACTGGGTCGCCTAACAGAAGGATTTCAGTCTTATCCCCATTTAAGCACAGATGGTTAGTCACCACCCAGTCATGGATGGTTGCGTATGTGGATTTGAGTGTGCTGGAATCATCTAAGTTATTCCCTGTGAGTGGGAGTAGGATCTGCGTATCGTCAGCATAGTTGGTGTACGCTATGCCGCTGGCATTAAGGATGTCGAACAAAGGCCTTGTGAATACGTTGTATAAAGTGGGATTATGTGCAGGTACCTTGAGGCTGATGGGGGTAGGAGCAGAAGTAGCAGGCTCCGCAAATACTTTCATGACTCTACGCTGTAAGAAGGAGGTAATCCAAGTTATGGTTTATGGCGGGAAGTTGGCTGCAGTCCTTAGATGGTGGCACAGGATTTTGTTGGTCTGCCAAGTCTACTAGGAGGAGGAGGGTGGGCTTGCTGGTCTACCTGATCTCATCGAGTTATTTTTTTAGATCCAATAGTGGGGATTCAGTACTGTGGCCGGGACAGAAGCCTGATTGCCTCATTCCCAGTATATGGTTGGTTTCGAGGAAATGCTGGACTTACAGGTATGCAGCTCTGTCAAGTATTTTCAGAAGGAAAGGCACAGTGGTGATGGGCTTGTAATTGTTGGGGTTTGTGGGGTCCAGAGTAGATATTTTTAGTAGCTGCAGAACCCATGCTTCCTTCTGGCTAGCGGGGATTAGGCCTGATGAGAGGGAGGCATTTATGAATGCAGAGATAATAGGCGAGAGGGCTTCCGCAGATTCCTTGGCGATGGTGGCTGGGCAGATATCGCCTTTGCACTTTGATGGTTTTAAACTTTTGAGGATAGTTTTGACTGGTGTTAATGTCGTCATTTTGAAGAGAAACTGTGGGAACACTTTCAACTGGGGGTCCCGCATAGTGTCTGGATTATGGTCAGTAGGTTGTGGATGGGGCAACCTCTGTGGGTCTGCGTTCTATGGTTTAGCAGATCAATTTTGTTCAGCATAGCTGCCTGAATGCCATTGCCCCAGTCTTCATTCTTGGTGACTAGAAGTATAGGGGAAGAGGGACTTTCCAGTCCCCTAAAGATAGCATGATGATTTTGCTGCCATTATGGCTAGTTTATAGGATTTGGAAGTTTAATTGAACTCCGCTCTAGTATCGTTAGAGGAGTTTGTCTGCCATGTTACTTCAGCACAGCATTTACTGTTTCTAAGTTGTAGCAAGTCTGGGGTAAACCATGCTTTGGAATGTCTAACAGATTTAGCTCTATGGGCTGTAAGCTGGGCAATGGTAGCCACAATTGTAGTTAAGGTCTTGGTATATAGGTTGGCAAGTGTGGAAGGGTCATTGGAGAAAGGCGGTTTGAGGAACGGCGTGTCCAGCAGTGGTAGGACGTTCACCTTATTGGGCTTTTTTAGGCGATGGGTACATGCTGGTGGCAGGGGCAGAAACAGAATACTTTGTTTTGGGTGATGTGTGTTGGAGAAAAGTATGATATGGTGATCCGACCAGGGGCAAGGTAAGTTGGCAATGATGGTGAACCTGCAATTAAGGTCAGCAATCCAATCCAGGATGCAGCCTTTTGAGTGGGTAGGGCTGCTGATGCTCTGATTGAAGCCTTTTGTTTCAAAGGCATTTGCTAGGGTCGTTGCATGTAGGTCCTCCGGATCATTGGGGCCTAGGTTCATGTCCCCTAGCAGGATTATTTTTAAGAGGTTTTAATGTTGTTTCCAAGATGTGAAGGAGTTCTGCCTTGAAGTTATGGTTTGGGCCCCCGGAGGTGGCAGACAATATGAAATGTTATGGTGCAGGTGTCAGAGGGGGACAACTTCAGGGATAAGATGTCTGGTAGTGAGGTAGTCACTTGTCTAAATGGGAAGTCAGTTTTGGCTATAATGCCAGACCACCACCTCTGTCATTTGGCCTATCCTCTGATAATTTGTGTAGCCTGTGGGGAGGACCAGGGTAACCATGACCTTGATTTCAGAATGACATTGACACTAGAGATGGGGTGCCTACCGAAAGTTGGAGTTAGATGATGTCAAATCACACATCAAGCTTGTAGTCAACAAGATGTTTCTTGTGACTAGACTGACAGCATGAATTTTTATGGATGAAATTGGAGCCCTGATCCAAGGTTCAGATAGGGATGAAGTGGAATCTCAAAATCTCCCTGATCTGGTCCAGGGCATCCCTTCAGATGGCCCTATTAAGGGTGTCACATTTCCCCCTCAACTGGCACTGCAACAACAAGGTGAGATGAAAACCTTTCTTAGGAAATTTGCCCCATTGTTTCCTCTAAGTACAGGCTTGACACCTCGGTGTCAGCATGACATTGATGCTGGAGATAGTGTAACTATCAAAGGTATAAGTAGCAGGATGTGTCATGAATCACTCTCCCCCCCTGATCCCTTTGGTGCAGATGAAGAGAACGCGAGTAGGGAGTATATATTTTTCTTCCAAGATGCTGCTACCCTGTTATCTTTTTATGACGTGCAATCCACAGACTTTTCCAATATGGCGACCATCCCGTTCTGAGCAAGTCAGAAACACCCAATCAATTGCATAAAACAGACAGTAGCAGGCAGCTCTGTGTAATGCTTCTTCCTTGATTCACAACACTCCTGTACGTTTTCTGTGACTTCACTTGCTTTCCTAGTTCTTTTCTAATAAACTGCTTTGCCCCTTCACATCTCCTGTTGCCGCTTCATATTACCCTCTGTTTCTTCTTCTTGCCTCCTTTTCTGACACAGGACATCAGGAGCTTTCCAGCATTCTAATATCCTTGCAATTTACAACACATTCACCATTCTCCTCTTTGGCTCTCCTCTACTTGGAATGAGAAGTGTGAAAATCCTGGCCAAGACCTGATTAACAGAGACCTTTTATAGGGTGGACAGACACCACGACAATGAGGTAGGAGCAGTCCTCTCTCAGCTAGATGACAAAGGCAGGGAACATCCTATGTGTTTTTATCAGTTATCAGCTTAAGAACAGTGAATTAAGGTAGGTCACTGTGGAAACGGCTGTTTCTTCATTGTATGGGTCTCTTAGGAAGCTGAAACCCTACCTCTTTGGAACACACTTCACAGTTAAGACTGACCATAAGGCCATACCATTAAAAGCACAATTCGGTCTGCAAAATTACTACCTTATGCTGTTGAAACTAAGTGAAAGAGGAAGCTCTCTTACCTAAAACACTAGACAACATATATATATATATATATATATATATATATATATATATTTATATATTGGAAACACATGGAGGATGGAAGAAACCAGCACTCCATGCACGAGGTCTTTAAGTCCCAAAAAGATGAAAAAAAAACTCGAATCCAAGTAGGAAAAAACGAGTTTAATGGAAGGTAAAAAAAATATATATACACGGCAACAACACACAGCAGACAAAACAGGACGCCTAGGCAGTGTCCTTAACGACGCGTTTCGCGCTTCCCTGAGCGCTTGTTCACGTTAGGAGGACGTGTAGAAAATGAAAATAGATATTTACAAGTTAGTCCTTTTTCCATGTTGCCAACAGGCTTAAGCTCATAACCTTGCACGCCACCATGGCGGCCATTTTAGAGTATGGTAAAAAGCTGCATGAGTCATAGAGAAAGCATGTTAGACCCAGCAAGAAAATGCAAAGCACATTGAAAACCAACATTTAAATATTCGAAATATACATTGAATAAATGTAGAAGGCAGGCAATATAATAAATGGCAATAACATTTGTTGTACAGGAATAAATACACATAAGCAAGAGATGTAAATTCATACAAAGTCCGCAACTAGTGCGCAGCTGTGGTATAAAATGCAAATAAGTTCCTATAAAAGCTAGAAAGCTAGTCGTGCCAAAAGCTAACAATTATAAATACAATACTGTATATATATAAAGTGCAAGTGCAAGTCTTCGCTAGCCATGGCAGTATATAATATGCGACACATAATAAGAACACAGCTCGGACAGACCTGTATACAGCCTTCAAGATGAAAACATATAGTAAACTACCGTATAAAGTGCAAGTGCATGAGACTATAAACATAAGACTCTAGCCAGGTGGCCTAGTCAGTATGGTTCACGTAAGTGTAACATAGAGCATAAAGAATGATCTGTGGACACAACCTCAGTAGTAAGACTTGTGATAAGCTACAATGGAAAGAGCACGTGTAATAGATTGTGAACCTGTCACTCAGACAACATGGCCTAATTGGAAAGGTTGTATAGTCATGAAGTGCAAGTGCATTATTCAAAGAGAGTTTACTGCTGGATAAAGTGCAAAGGCATAAGGTCATGGACTAATCACTCTAGCAGCATAACCAAATTAAAAAAGGTCAGGTGATCATAAAGTGCAAGTGTATGGCACAATATTGGAGCTTATTATGGAAAAGGTACAAGCAACTGTACAGTGGAGGAGCAATATCAACCACTAAACTTTCAAGGTACAGACACAATAATGTACTCGTAAACTTCAGACTTTAGACCCCCTAGACACAAAAGAGAGACTAGGACAAAACAGCCAAAGTTCACTAACTGAATAAAGAAAGTTGGATAACATAAACAATAAGAGTAAGAATAAAATAAATGAGCGATTCCAGGCCAAATCAATAAAGATTTTTACAAATAAGTAAAGATGAAAAGGAAAACAAGAAACAGTATACAGATGATGGAAGGCCAAGATCAAATAACATGTGACATGAGAGAAGCAGGAAGTATGAGGAGGTGCATTAAATAATCTAAGTAGTTACGTTCCCACAAAAGTATATAACTCCTCGTCCACATTATGCCCATTGGGGTATTTAGAGTCAAAATCCAGGATAAACCTGGTTTCAAGCTGTCTCAGTTTTAAAGTGCGATCACCTCCCCTTGGGTCAATCGGTACATGAGCGACAGCAAAAAATGTAAGTAAAAGGACATCACTGTCATGTTCCTGTCTGAAATGTTTGGCCATGGGATACGTGGGATCAAAGTTCTTAATAGCTCTGAGATGCTGTAAAATGCGGAGCTTAAGAGCGCATGTCGTTGATCCCACGTACCATTTGCGGCAGGGACAGTCTAAAACATAAACCACAAACGGGGTTTCACAATTGATAAAATGTTTCAGCTTAAATTCCATACCCGTGACGGGATGTTCAAAAGATTTACAAATAGTTGCATGAGGGCAGGCTTTGCATTTTTGGCACTTAGTAAAACCCCTAGATATGACAGGTAATCAACTGGTCCTGATAGAATTTTTCTGGACAGGGGGCAAAAAACTGGAAACCAGTCTATCCTTTAAGGAGGGTGCCTGTTTGTAAGTTAACGTGGGGCATTTGGGAAGTAATGGACCAAGATCTTTATCTAGCCTAAGGATATGCCAGTGTTTTGCAACAATCTTGCGGACATCACATGAGGCTTTATTGAATGTGATGATAAGGCGAAGTTCATCCTGATCCTTATTTTTACTCCTACTGGCGGAACCATGTAGTAACATTTCTCTAGAGAGTGACCGTGCTTTTAAAAAGGCCATCTCAATGATCTTTTTTTGGTATCCCTGAAGTAAAAAATCTGCTGCAGCCACCCTGCAACAGTGATCAAAATCCTCAATATCTGTACAGTTGCGCCGAAAGCGAATAAATTCGCCATAGGGGATGCTGTTTTTACAAGAGAGCGGATGACAGCTCGTTGCATGGAGTGGCAGTCCAGTGTTGGTGGGTTTTTTGTGAAGGGAGGTGTGGATGCCTGAATTGTCCAATCTTACATTAACATCCAAATACACAATATGGGTAAAACTGTGACATTCAGTGAATCTCAAATTCACAGCATTGGTGTTAATACTGTTCACAAAACATGCCCACTCGTTCTCATTGCCCTTCCAAATGATAAAAATATCATCGATATACCGCCACCAACCAATGACTTGTGTGGAAAAACTAGCTAAGAGTAGCTCGGACAAGAAGGTAGCCTCCCACCACCCCATAGTCAGGTTAGCATATGATGGCGCAAAGGTACTGCCCATATATATATATATTACAGGGCCAGTGGTAGCAGTCCAGTAGTTATAGTTTAGTTGCTCAACCCATAGGAAGAGCAAATTTTGGGTGTGTTATAATGTTGCCCCTCCTAGATGTATACTCAAAATCTTTGCAAAATAGGTCAGTGGCCCTGTCAGATTGATTTGGCGAAGTTTGGTGAGGTTTTGTGCAGAGGGCGCAAAGTTATAGGGGGAATCCCATAATGGTTGTTCCCATAGAGGCATTGGAAAAGAAATGTGCTCTTGAAAATTTGGTGTAAAACCGTCCAGTCTAGTTTTTTTTTTCTTTTTTTTTACACAACCAAAAAGTAGGTAAAAAAAATAGTGATATCTGGGTTTGGTCAATGGACTCACTTTCCTATTCAGTCCAGCGGGTGATGTGATGTCCGCGGACATCGGATGCGCCTGTTGATGGGATGGTGAAAAGCGTGAGGCGCGTCATAATTTCCGAAACGCCTGCCATGTTGAATTAGCAGACAGAGCCAGTTGTCCATGGACATCATGGTGAAAACATATTAAAACATATTAAACAACACAACATTTTGCTTGTCAAAGTAATAGACTAATAAACTAATACATCAATCTCTGGAGAGGTGAGCGGTGATGAGGATGGGATGGGATATGGCCTTAAAAAGACTCAAAAACACGTTGCTTTTCAACCCTGATGTCCATGAACAATCCAGATGTCTGGTGCAGTCCTGTGATGTTCGCGAACATCTGAGATGTTAGGGGGCATCTATGCCTATTTCTGCATTACGGGGTTGGCGAAAAAACAGTTTTTGAATGGCTTAAGTTAGGTGCCACTCAATGAAACTGCATGACATTTTGGATTTTGTTATTTATTTTTATTTTTTTTTATTTTGTTATTGTGTTTTAGATCTACCTCTGAATGGTTATGCAAAGAGAGTTGCTGTTTTGTCAAGAAGGAACACGACTAGAGGGGGGATCTGGCTACGGTCCATGACCACGAGGGACCAGCAATGGCGTTAAAGTGGGCATAGCCACCAGGGGCCGGCTATGTGGTAAAGTTTTTCTAAATTAGGATCGGTTTGAATGGGAAAAAAACAATTCTGATTGTGGGTACAGGTTGAACTGCTGGATGTGAATGCAGCAAATATGCACAAGGAGGGTCAGCAAGAACTTCCAAGCCTGGTTTTGCAAATATGTTCTGTGTCTTATTTTTTTGAAAGTGCAAAAATGTAAATACACAACACAGTGAGATAACATTGTTGTCTGGGCAATGGTCCTGGCTGTCAGCAAGAAGAAACATGTACTGTAACTTTCTTTTTGGGGAATGCGTCATGGCCGAAGTGATAGGTTTGAATGGGAATAAATATTGTGCTTGCGGTTACAGCCTGAAGTGGTGGACTAGATTACAACAAACATGCACAATGAGCATTAGCGATGACCTGAAAGCATGTTTTCGGAAATATGTCTTGTGTTTTATTTTTGTAAAGTGTAAGAATGTAAGTAGAAAAACTAGTCATTTACATTTGGTGTCTGGGTAGTGGACCTGACTCTCGGCAAACACAAATCTGTCCTCTGATTTGCTTATTGATAAATTTGCCATGGCCTAAGCCTATGCCCCATGGATTTGGAGACTGTGCATGGCTGCAAGCCGTGATCACTGGCCATTGGTTACATTATTAGGGTATAGTGGATACTGACCTAGGATGCAGGGTAGGTGCATTGAATAATAACGGTAAACCATTCCATCCTCATACAAAGGCTCCATGATACACTTGGTATACTGGAATGAGCACTAGACTGGCTATCCTCTTTCCTCACTAACCGCTCCTCCCAAGTCATCCTTGACCCCTTCTATTCTCCTACTTCCATCTCCACCTGTAGTGTACCCCAGGGCTCTATACTCTTTCCCTGGCTCTTAAACATCTACCTTGCTCTTCTTGCATGCCTCATCTCCTCCTTCTCCTCCACTTCCGGTGTTATGCTGACAACACACATCTCTTCTTCAGACTCTCTGCTGACCCTCTTGCAACATCCATTATCCCTGACTGCCTATCAGCCATCCAGTCCTGGTACGCCTCCAATGACCTCTGCCTCAATGTCTGTAAAAACTGAGATCCTTCCCATTGGGACCTCTGCTCCATCCTTCTTCCCATCACTACGGCCGTCCTCCTTGGGCTCTCCCCCTTCACCTTTCACTGAATCTAGAAAACTTAGAGTCATCTTCGACTCATCTCTCTCCTTCCTCCCTCACATTCAGGACATTACCAAGAAGTCAAACTATGAGCTCTTCCTTCTCAAAGGAATCTCACCATGTTTTCACTTTCCCCCAGAGGTTCAATGCGCTCAAGCCGTGGTTCTCTCTAGACTTGACTGCTGTAACAGCCTCCTCCTGAACCTTCCCTCTTCAACACTGCGATCCCCCCAGCTTATCCAGAATAGGGCAGCAAGGCTTATCCTTGGCCTGAAGCCCAGGGACTGTATTTCTCATGCACTAAAAAGTTGTTGCTTGCTCCCGGTTTCTCCTCAGATTAAATTCAAATCCCTCTACATCATTCACAAGGCTCTCTGGGCCCGGGGACCATCCTATCTTCAACTTTACCTCAGTAAATACTCTCCCTCTAGACCATTTTGTTCCTCTGGCACCAACTCTCTGTGTGTAAAGCATTTTGCTAAATGAGGGAAGGTGATTGCTCTCTCTCCTCTGCAGGCTCCAGCCTCTGGAATAGTCTCCCATTCTCCTGCGCCTCGAGCAGGATCTTCTCAAATTCCGGAAGCTCCTTAAAACCTTCCTCTTTTCCTCCTCTTTCCGCCCTTTACTCCTCTGTTAATCCTACAGTTGCTGAATCAGTGTACTTGGCCCTTATGTATCCTCGGGGCCTTGACTGCCCACCAATTCTTCCCAGCTCCTGTCTATCCACAGCACTTAGAAACTGCACACCCTCTGCCCTGGAGGTTGGAACTTTCACCTGTCATCGACCAGGCCTTGTAGAACTCAACATTCCTATCACTTCGTCTATGTCTCTCCCCCAAGCTTGGACCCCCGCACTCTCCACCTCTTCCCTCTTCCTTTCTGCACTTGCATGTTCTGACTACTCACAAGGCATAGTAGTTTCACTGCCCCCTGTTCTTACTTATTGTGTAGTTGTAATGTATTTCCCTCTGCTGTCCCCTCCCTGCTCTGTAGGCACTTTGCAACAGTATGTTCTTATTGTATAAGCACCTAATAAGCAAACAATAAATAAATAAATACAAATACATAGGGATGGGTTGGTTGTGCTGGGGTCTTGGTTGAGTCTTATGCCGTAGGCAAATGGACGATAATTTGCATCCTCAGCATGCGCTGCTCATAATGACAGACATAAGTATGTGTTGCAAAATGATGTTTCTTAAACGAGGTTTATACTTCTTTCATATGAAAAGTGGAATTATTAATAATTTATATAACTTATATCAGTGGTTCATAAATGACATTTGTGATGTCATCTTTCATGTCCTGAGTGTTAGTTTTAGCAGTGTGTAGAGGAGGAGCCAAGTGCCTCTACCAGAAGTCCTGCCCCCATTTTGAATATATGTTGGAAGCCGTAAATTTCGACATACACAACCCCAGTAACGATGCATCTACCATGAAGAATCCTTGAAACAAGGTATCCATTGAGAAAACCATATATGATGTATCTACAGAGAGATGACAGTCTCTTAGGGGAGGTCCCTGAAGAAGTGTGATGATGTATTAAAGAGAAGACTGGTGACGTCACATGAAGCAGAGATGACGCACCAAGAAGAGATACCAAAGAAGAAGGTGAATAGACCTCATCAAATCTGATGGCGAAGTGAAGAATTGAGCAACATTTCATGTGTGGAATGAAGATTGCACTGAAGAAAATGCAAGCCATTTCATAATTATACAGATGCTGAAGCGCAAGTAGACTAAGTATTCATGAAGTTTGGCTATACATAGTGAATAGACTGCAGGCAGTGCCGTAAATATTACATGGCCCGCTGTAGCGGGCGTGTAGTTATGGGTAAATTGCTGAATCCATAGAAAGACCTCTTTTTGGGAAGCTTATAACTTTGTTCCCCCTGGATGAATCCTCACCAAAATTTGCAAAAATGTTTATGACCCGCTCTGCAAAAGTTTGGTGAGGTTTTGTCAAGGGCGGGCAAAGTTATAGGGGGGATTGCAATTCTTTTTTTTCCACAGACTGAATGGAGAAAAACTTTGCTCATGCCTACAGCCCAAAACTACTGGATGGATTTTCACAAAATTTGTGCCAGGAGCAGCAGCTTGGTTTCAAAAGCATGCTTTGGTAAATTTGGTGTAAATCCATCCAAACTTTTTTTTTTAAAACAACCAAAAAGTGGTTCCAAAAATATTAGTGATATATGGGTTTGGTTCACGGACCCATTTCCCTGTTCGGGTTGCGGACAGGGCTCTGATTGTCTTAAAAGGCAACGTGGTGTCCGCAGACATGGATGCACCCACTGATTGGATGGTGAAAAGCATGAAGTGTGTCAGATTTTTGGAAATGCCTGCCATCTTGGATTTGCGGACAGCGGCCGGTGTCAGCAGACATAGCAGTAAAAACATATTGAAAAACACAACATTGCACTTGTCAAACTTATCAAATAATCTTTGTTGGGGAGAGGAGTGATGAGGATGGGATGGGATATGGCTGCAAGAAGCAAAACAACTGGTGTTTTGTTCACGAACAGTCCTGTGAAGTTCGCAGACACCTCTGCATTACAGGGTTGGTGAAAAGCAGTTCTTGGATGGCTTATAACTTTGGCGCCACTTAATGAAACAGGATGACATTTTGCAATTATATTCTTGACCTGACTGCAGTTTGGTGGGATTGTGTCAAGAGGGGGCAAAATAAGAGGGGGGTCCCAAAATAATGTAAAGGCTTATAAATGAGGTACCACTTGACAAATCTACACTTAGGTTGGCAAACTGATAGTAGATCTAGATATACATGTTTTTGCGCAGTTTGGTGGGATTTTGTCAAGAGGAGGCAAAATTAGAGGGGGCTTCCCAAAATATTGTAAAGGCTTATAAATGTGGTGCAATTTGACGAATCTACACAAAAGTTTGCAAACAGATTTTAGATCTAGATATACATGTTTTTGTTAAGTCTAAATGGATTTTTTCAAGTGGGGGCTAAGTTATATGACTATTGTATTTGCATACATTTGACACCTTTGAAAAAATAAAACATGGGTGAATATCCAGCAAACTTGTGTAAGGAGCATTGGCAAGGATCTTAAAGAATGGTTTTGCAAATGTGTCCGTGTTTTATTTTTTGACATGTGTCATAATGTAGGTACAAACAATTGTGATATACCTTTGGTGACTGAGGTGTAGCCTGTGGCCATGGGCAATGGCCGCATTGTCTGGGTCATGGAATAAGGTGATGATCCATACAATCTGGCTACTGGCCATGACCACGAGGGACAACACATGGGGTTAAAGTGGCCATGTCCACCTGGGACTGGCTTTGTGGTAAAGATATTTGAAAGTGGGATAGCTTTGAAAGGGAAGAAAAATGTGCTTGTAGTAATATGGTCATAGGGTTCTCTCGTTGCCTTCTGCGGGCTGCCATGGAAAGCGAAGAGGAGTCCTGTATGTAACCCTGACTTCCCTTTCCATGGTGGCCATCTTGGAAAAGGATTTTCCTTCCTACGTTGTAGGAAGAAAAATCAATGTTTTTTTTAGCACCCAGGTTCCCGCTTTGGGAAGCTGAGCAGCAAATAGCTTTCATCCCCCATTACAGGGGCTGGATTGGGGGATAATGGTCCGGGGACCTTGTTATCCACCCTTGCTTCTCTTGGACTGATAACGTGGGCTGCCAGGCTGGAATCTACTGTTCCACTCCCTGGAATGGGGGATGAATGCCACAATATTCCCATTAGCATAACATAACATGCTAATGGAAATGTTGGAAAATATTATTGAGTCTATGTACTTTACAGAGAAATGTAATGTAGATGGAGTCTACTATGAAAGGTGGTTCCTAAAGGAACATTTCTTTGTTTGTTTTTTGAAGTATTTATTTTTTTGGCAGGAGAGCTTAGAACGAAAGGTAGGGAGGGAAAAGAGGGAAGAGGCACCAAACACTAATATGGAGGGGCGGGTGGACAGTGGAAGATGTTGCACATGTGTTACTTATAAGCTATGGGGCATTGTTTCTCATGCTCTGTAATTACAGCTTCAAAAGCACTTTGAAATTGCTTACCTTTGCAGAATGATGTTTTTTAGTATATACAGAGGACTTTTGTCTTAAAAAAATATGCATCAACAGCATCTTTTATTGCTTGCAAGGTAGCTGGTGAGATTTGGTGTCCCACAGAAGTAGGCTGTGTGGTTACAGTATTGGTGAAGGAAGATGAGGTGGAAGAAGATAGCCTCCTACTTGCTAGGAAAGGAACAACCTTTCTGAGAGCATTGTGGTCATTGTATTTGGTGTGGCAGCACATGGAAGTGGTCCCATAGGAGTACTGTCCAGGGAGTCGGCAACTGAGTGCAAAGTTGCACCCAGTGCATTTCACTTTGGCAGCTTTAGCATTTGGAACATTCACAACAGTGGTAAAGAACTGACACACCCATGATTCTCTCTGGGTGCTAGAGGTAGGCACTTCCTATACCTCATCGTCTTGGTCCTCTTCATTGTCTTTGGAAGTACTGTGTTTTTTGTTGTTGTGAAGGTCCTCCAGCTGATGGTGGTGGTATCTCTTGGGGAGGAGGGATGGCAAAAGGGGTTGCCATTTTTAAGAAAAATAACAGTTTTGCTAAAATTCTTCCATGAATACACTGTGTACTAGGTTCTTAATGGCATTGGTGATGTCATCTTTGATGTCCTGGTTGTTAGTCTTAGCAGTGCATGGTGGTGAGGCGAGTTATGGTTGTTTAGATTACCATAACTGGTGAATTTCTGTTTTTTTTCGATCTTACTTGAAACCATAACGTCCCTTTAACAAAGTTTTTTCTTTGAATTTCATAGGTTTGTATTAGTCAAACATAACCATAACGTCCCTTTAACAAAGTTTTTTCAGTGAATTTCAACGATTTTTATCAGTGCAACTTAACCATAACGTCTCCTTAACAAAGTTTTTTCATTGAATTTCATAGGTTTTTATTAGTGCAACTTAACCATAACGCCCCTTTAACAACGTTTTTTCAATGAATTTCATAGGTTTTTAGCAGTGCATGCTATTTCCCTACAATTTACTAATATCATACTTAACAAATATAGCAATGTTTGTGTCCAATTTAAAAAGTGTCACCTTAAAACTCTGCCATTTCCCACCTTCTGGAATCATTTTTAATACTTCCATACACTTTTTGCAACTATTTCAACTAGTTTTCCATCCGTAGACATCTACGAACATATGACTTCATAGCGGACCTTCCGGATAGTGCCACATGACCATACGCTGGTGCGCGGCATGATGACGTATCCGAGAACCTGTCTGCACTTCATGATAAGATCTCTGCTTCGACAGTTCAGAACTGCATTTTCTACTGATCTAGGAACGTTCAACTTCAAAATGTTCCTTGCACCGCTCCAACACCTATTCCTACTCATTATCCATTAACAATCTAGTACACAGTACATACTTTTAGCAAAACTACTATTTATCTGAAAATGGCATCAGCTAATGCCATCCATCCTCCCCAAGAGCCAACACCACTGCTGTAATCAAGGAGCATGAGAACCACTGCCCCCTACCTTAAAAATAACACATATTCAACATCTTCCCTTGTCCATCTACCCCTCCATATTAGTGTTTGATTCCTCTTCCCTCATTTCCCTCCCCACCTTTCGTTCTCAACTCTCCTGCCAAAAAAACCCATCCAAAAACAACAGAAGACATAGGGCCTCATCACGACTTTGGCGGTAACCCTTAAATCCGGCAGTAGCGCTATTACCGCCGGATTTAAGGGTTCGCCAAATCAGGACTTCGGTGGATTTCCCCCCAGCCCTTAGCTGGGGGGAAATCCGCCGAAGATTCGCGCTATTACCGCCGGCGGGAAATCCGCTGGCGGTAAGAGCGCGAATTTTCCCCATTGAGCCCAATGGGGAATGGGGCATTCCCGAATGGGCTCAATGGGGAATGGGGACTCCCAAGTCCGCCAAAGTCGTGATCCCGCGCTATTAGCACCTGGGGCTATGGCGGTCGCGCTAATAGCCCCCGCGCTAATAGCGTTACCGTTACCGCCCAAGTCGTCATGAGGCCCATATTCCTTTAGGAACCACCTTTCACAGTTAAAAAACAGAACTACAAAAAAATTGTATAGACTCCATCTACTTTATATTTCTCAGTAAAGCACATAGACTCAATAAGATTTTACAGCATTTCCATTTGCATTTTGTGTTATGCTAATGGGAATATTGTGGCGTTCATCCTCCGTTCCAGGGACTGGAATGGTGGATACCAACCCAGCAGCCCCATCAGCCCAAGAGAAGCGAGAGTGGATAACGCGGTCTCTGGACCATTATCCCCTCCATTCCAGTCCCTGAAATCCCCAAAGCGGGAACCAAGGGTGCTAAAAAAAGAGGTTTTTTCTTCCTACACCGGGACGCCGTAGGTGTCCCGGTGTAGGAAGGAAAATCCTTTTCCAAGATGGCCACCATGGAAAGGGAAGGCGAGGGTTCCATACAGGGTCCCTCTTCGCTTTCCATGGCAGCCTGCAGAAGGCAAAAAGAGAACCCTATGACCATATTATCATGAGCACATTTTTCTTCCCTTTCAGATCTATCCTAATTTGGAATAACTTTACCACAAAGCCAGTCCCAGGTGGACATGGCCACTTTAATCCTATGTTTTGTCCCTTGTGGTCATGGCCAGTAGCCTGATTGTCCGGATCATGACCTTATTCCATGACCCAGACAATCTTGCCACTGCCCATGGCCACAGGCTACCCCTCAGTCACTAAAGTTATACCACTATTTGTTGTAGCTACATTATGACACTTGTCACATAATAAAACATTTGCACATTTGCAAAACCATGGTTGTACATCCCTGCCAATGCTCCCAACGCAAGTTTTCTGGAAATCCACCCATGTTTTATTTTTTCAAAAGTGTCAAATGTATGCACATACAATCGTCATATAACCTAGCCCCCACTTGACAAAATCCATTCAGAATTTACGAAAACATTACACAGCCACGGTAGTGGCTGTATAGTTATGGTGAAGTTGCTGTTTCCATAGGAAGAGCACTTTTTAGGCGGCTTATAACTTTGCTCCCCCTGGACGAATCCTCACCAAACTTTGCATATGGGCCACTCTTATTTTTTTGCAAAGTTTGGTGAGGATTCGTCCAGGGGGAGAAAAGTTATAAGGGGGGTACCAAAACGTCTTTTTTTCCCATAGGCTGAATGGGTGAAAAACTTTGCGCACTGCTACAGGCCAAACCGCTGGACAGATTTTCACCAAATTTGCGGCAGGGCCAGGGGCTTGGTCCCGAAAGCTTGCTTTTGTAAATTTGGTGACAATCCGTGCAGAACCTTTCTTTAAAATGACCAAAAAGTAGGTCTAAAAAAATTACTGATATCTATGTCCGCTCCGCGGTCACACTTCCCTGTTCGCTCCGCAGACAACATACCGATTGGCTAAGGGGCTGGCGTCATGACCGTGGACATGCAACGTCTCTACCGATTGGCTGCAGTGAGCCGTGTTCTGCGTCAGATTGTTTGGAAGCGCCCAACATTTGTGATCCACCGACAGCGCAGCTGCGACCAGCAGCAAAATGCTATTTGGAAAACTGTTTTGCTGTGTCAGAGTGCTTGGGGAGGTTCAGACAGTAAGAGATGAGTGAAAACATTTATTTGTTCAGGCAATAGGTGTTAATGATGTATTCCCTATGCCCGCCTTGTTCGGGATGTTTGTAAGTACAGAAAATGAGGGGTCTCATAAGGGTAGTATTTCAGTCCGTGCTGTGCGCAGGCAACTTGATACTGTTCTACGGGCACGCGTGGTGTTAGCAGACATTGAAATTGAGTACATGCTGTAATTAAATGATTTTTTTCTAATGGTGTGCTATTGATTTGTACCCCGCCATGGGTGTGACATGCTGCAGTGGTTGTGGCCAGGGCCTAGAGTCTTGGATGCATGGCCGTAGGCAGTAGGCCGAAGGCCATACTTCCAAGACTCTAGGCCCTGGCCACAACCACCGCAGCATGTCACAGCAATGGGTACACCTGTAGTATTGCTTATCGATCAGACGGTTGTGGGGAGTGTGTAGAGCCTTGGGTGGATGGCCAAAGGCCATGCACACAAGAACAAAGTTATAAGCACTGGAGGTGTAAGCCACTGTACACCCATACATTGTAATATGTATAGACATACAGCTAGGAGTCTAGCCTGTGGCACAACCACTGAAGCATACCACACCTATAGATACACCCTTACTACCGCACATCACTCAAGTGGTTGTGGGGAGGGCCTGCAGTCTTGGATGAATGGCCGAAGGCCTTGCACCCAAGAACAAACTTATAAGCTCTAAAGTTATAAGCCAACATGGGTTTTATATAGTGCAGTGGTTGTGGGCAGGACATAGACCTTTGGGTGCATGACTGCAAGCTGTAGGCCATACACCCAAGAGTGTAGTCCCTGCCAACAAGCACTGCAGGATATCATATTCATACATCACACCCATACATTCGATTATGTATCTGGTAGGTGTGCACAGGGGATAGAGTCCTGAGTACAAATTGAGTACATGCTACAGTTATAATGTTTTATTCTATGGGTGTGCTAATGATTTATAAGCGACCATGGGTGTAATATGCTGCAGTGGTTGTGGCCAGGGCCTAGAGTTTTGGGTGCATGGCCGTAGGCCTTAGGCCATACTTCCAAGCCTCTAGGCCCTGGCCAAAACCACCGCAGCATGTCACAGCAATGGATACACCTGTAGTATTGCTTATGGATCAGATGGTTGTGGAGAGTGTGTAGAGACTTGGTGCATGGCCATGCACCCAAGATCAAAGTTATAAGCACTACAGTTATAAGCTACTAGACACCCATACATTGCAATATCTATGGACATACAGCTAAGAGTCTAGACTCTGGCCACATCCACTGCAGTATACCACACCTATAGATACACCCGTAGTATCACACATCACTCAGGTGGTTGTGGTGGAGGGCCTGCACTCTTGGGTGCATGGCCAAAGGCCATGCATCCAATAACAAAGTTATAACCTCTTAACTTATAAGCCAACATGGGTTTTATATAGTGCAATGGTTGTGGGCAGGACGTAGACTTTTGGGTGCATGGCTGCAGGCTGTATGCCATACACCCAAGCGTGTACACCCTGCCCACAACCACTGCAGCATATCAGATTCATACATCACACCTATACAATCGATTATGTATCTGGTAGGTGTGGGCAGGGCCTAGAGTGCTTGGTAGAAATTGAGTACATGCTACAGTTACAATGTTTCATTGGGCCTTCCAAGACTCTAGGCCCTGGGCACAACCACCGCAGCATGTCACAGCAATGGCTAAAACAGTAGTATTCATTATCGATCAGATGGTTGTGGGGAATGTGTAGAGTCTTGGCTGCATGGCCTTCGGCCATGCACCCAAGAACAAAGTTATAAGCACTGGAGTTATAAGCCACTTCACACCCATACATTGAAATATGTATGGACATACACCTAAGACTTTAGGGCCTGGTCACAACCACTGCAGCATATCACAGCTATAGATACACCCGTAGTATTGAACATCACTCAGGTGGCTGTGGGGAGGGCCTGCAGTCATGGGTGCATGGCCAAAGGCCATGCACCCAACAGCACATTTAAGCGTAGTGTATTTACAAGCCACAATGGGTGTGATATGGTGTGGTAGTTGTGGCCAGGACATAGAGTCTTTGGTGCATGGCCAAAGGCCATGCACCCAACAACAAAGTTATAAGCACTGCAGTTATAAGCCACTATGGATTTTATATACTGCATATCCAAACATTGAAAAATCTATGGCCGTACACTCAAGACTGTAGCCTGTGGCCACAACTACTGCAGCATATTACAGGTATAGGTACACTCGTACTATCAAACATCCTTCAGGTGGTTATGGGGAGGGCGTAGCGTTTTGGGTGCATGGCCGAATGCCATGCTCCCAAAAGCAACTTCATACGTAGTGAAATTAAAAGCCACAATGGGTGCGATATGCTTTGGTGTGTCTGGCCAGGACCCAGAGTCTTGGGTGCATAGCCAAAGGCCATGCACCCAAGATTGAAGTCATAAGCAGTGAGGTTATAAGTGAACATGGGTGTGCTGTGGTGCAGTGGTTGTGTGCACGACCTAGGGTCTTGGGTGCATGGCTGCAGACCATGCACCCAAGAGGAAACTTATAAGTAGTGAAATTACAAGCACCATGGTTTTTATATGCTGCGATGGTTGTGGGTAGGACCTATAGTCTTGGTTGCTTGGCCGTAGGGTGTAGGTGGTAGGTTATACATCGAAGACGCTAGGCCCAGCCTATAGCCACTGCACCATATTACTGCCATAGATTAGATGTGTACATTGGAATATGTATGACATGATTGTAATCATACTTACTGTTAACTTTGTTCAGAATCCATATATGCCTTACATGACTTTAGTACTTGGCGGAAATATCATTTTTTTATTTCTGTGATAAAAGAAAAAAGCATGTTAGTGTTTGCATTTTATGAAAACTTATTACATTGTTTAATAGAAGGTTTAGCTTTTTTTTACAATTATATTTAGCTTACAAACCAGTGTACTGTGCATTTTGCTCAGTTTCTGTGTTTGTTTTTCAAATCCTTCTTCAAATCTGGGGAAAAAAAGTCCTTGTTGGATTAAAAAATACCTTTATTTACTATGCTACAAACTATTTCTTTGTTTTGTTTGAGTGTTTCCTTGTTCTTTCTGATTAATGTTATGTCTGTTGCCTTGTTGGAGATTTTTAACAACAGTTAGATACCTGTTGGCGTATTCTAACTCTGCATTTGTTGTTACGGATCTGTGGTATTCATTTATCTGTTTCGTTGTTATACACTCTTGGGCAGTTAGATACATGTTGGCGTATTCTAACTGTTTATAGTCTTTTACTTGATTTTTTGGTAATGTTGAAGTACACATTAGTTATTAAATTTTGGCTTTAAGAAGATTAAATACGCATTTGTAAAATTAGCTGGTAATCTCTGCTTTAGATTAATAGTGCTATCATTACATTCCAACCATCCACATTTCTTTTTAATGTATGCAGTGTAGTGACCTGCATTGGTTGTAGCTCCTGCGTGGTAGATTATACCTATTGTTGTAAAGGTTTTCTTTCCAAGTGACACTTGACCGTGTGTGAATCCAGTCAGCTTGCAGTTGTTTTTGGTACCATCTGCATAAAAACGTAGAAGCATAAGTATTATGTAGTTACTATGTGTTTGAATCAGTAAGGTGGAGCGATTGTCTGAATTGCACATAGTACATAATCTGCCATGGTTTGCATTCTGTACAAGTTGCAGAAATGGAATGGATTCACAATTTGGTATGGATATTTACACAAATCGCTCATTTGGGATTTGTTCCTGTATCACATTGTTACAGAGAGCACATGTATGTTTCCACATGTATGAAATCTGGAAGATTTCATTTATAGGTATGCTTTTGTTTTCCAGTACTTGTAGTAAGTACATTAGAAATTCTTGTGGATCTTCTTGTGAGTTTATAGTGAATCTCACCATTCCATCACAGTAGTCCAATTCTTGTCTTATTCCGCGAACACTGTACATGTTGTCAGGAATGTTTGTTGCATTTTTATGAAGTACTAACATCTTCAAACACAATTGGTCTGTAATGTGTAAGTAAATATTGTTAACAATTGGTGGCAATTGAAATAGAATATTCATTGCTACATTTGCATTGCAACTTACACCACTTTCATTTGAAAATTTGAATGGACCAGATAGTTCTGTATCTGAGTGCTTTTTTTGGGGTTTCTGTTCCTTCTTTGAAGAAGTACCTGGTTTACTTTCCCTAATAGGTTCTTCTCTGCTTGTGGTAATTGATGACGTTTTAGCTTCTTTTGTTTTCTTTGAAGGATTTGCCATCAGATTCTGTTGCATTTCTGTTTGAATTAGTTTTCTTTTACCACGTTTTACTTTTTCTGGAACAGGATATTGTTTCAGATGGGGGTGTACAGTGAACGCAGTCTATTGTATTCTACAATGCAAGGAATATCAGTGTTCAGTTTACTTCCATCAAAGTTGATTAAAAATAGACTGTGAAGTGTACATAAGTGTGATAGTGCTAGTAGCTCATGCCTTCTTTAAAGATTGCGTTTGCTATATCTATAAATGCTTTGTCTATGGTAAGACCTTGTGATATATGAATGGTGACTGCATATGCAAGAGTTACAGAAAATTGTTCTCTACGTACATACATGTCTTTGAAGAGAAGGAATCGAGCAGGGAGCGCCCTATCCTTTTCAATTCTGAAAGTTTGTCAAAGCGAATATTGACATACTGGATGTTGTTGTCACGTGGGTATGTTTGAAAGCCGTAACTGTACCCAGTGCCCTATTAAATAGCCCTTGTTCCATGTCAAGGTTACATTTAAGCATTACTCTACAATTTAAGGATAATTTTAATATTTTTTCCAACCCAGCTGCGTTGGAGATTGTATTTTCTAAGCTATTTAGTCTTGTTGTGGCTTGCTCACACATGGTAGTGTCATACCATGTACGTCTAGTTTGTCTGTGGTGCAAATTTCCATTATTGGTTGCATTTCTTTATTTAACATTGTTTCATTGAATTTGAAACAGCTTGCTAGAGTTGGCATTAAGGCCATGCAATTGACATTTTTGTGCGCTAATTGTTCCATAACATCAGTAGCACGTGCATTATCGCCATAAAGTGCATGAATGTGCCGGTTTTTTAATATTGCTTGTGCTTCTTGATATAGTACACCAACTCTAATACTTTTTAAAATGTTGGCATAAGTGAGATCTGCAGATTGCTGCATGTTTTCTGTTAATTCTCTGTATTGGAAATGTTGCCAAAGGTTGACATTTCCTATGCTGCCAACAGTTTTACGGCAGAGTTGTGTCCTAAGGTTTTAAAAATAGGTTCACCTTTCACTGGTGTCAATTGTAGAAGATCTCCGAAAACGATAATGTGTTTCCCTGCAAAGAGTTCTTCGTAGTTTGTTTTAAGTACTTCTTGCAATCTGAGGTGAATCAAAGCCAACATTAGGTTGGAGACCATGCTCACTTCATCTATTAGTAGCATTTTCATTTGTTTTAATACTCTGCGTAGTTCCATTGCAGCTTCTGCAGAAAGTTTGTAATACTCTGATTAATTTTGGTGTTCTAATGGAAGGAGTAGTAATCGGTGTAAATTAACACCGCCTATGTTGCAGGCAGCTAAACCTGTGGGGGCAGTTACAACAGCTGACAGTTTGTTGTTTGTCAATTGTTGAAGGAACTTGCTGATGATTTTGATTAAGAATGTTTTTTCCTGACCCAGCTTCACCACTCACGTATAGCCGTATAGGTTTGTAATTTTGGCAGGTACATTCTATATTTTCGTGCTGTACACCATGTGCAATTTGTTTTGTTACGTATTCAAAAATGGTGCACTGATGTTTGTTAAGTTTTGCGTGTTGAACAGTTAAGTCTTCTATATCTTCTTGATAGTGACACATGGTGTTTTCCACTTCTGTCATAGCTAATTCTGCCTCATTCGCTATTAGTGGCTGTCCTAGTGGTTCTTGGTTTCCTGTTACAGATGGTTGACTACTGTCGGAAGAGTCCTTATTTAGTTGGGCCTGAAATTCCTCTTCATGTTGCTGTTCATTGTGCAACATTGTTTTGTACTGCGTGAAGTTCACATCAGTGATAGCGCTTTCATTTGCTTGAAAGCATCTTCATAGCAGTCATAGTTATCTAGTATTTCTTCCTCTTTTCTCCATGGTTTAAAAAGTTGTAGCAGAGACATGTAATATAGTTCTTTCTGTTGAGCAGTTTTTAATGATAATTTGACATGATTAATTAAGCTTCATTTGGTAAGTTTCACTAAGCTTCCTTCACAATCTGTCACTCCATATCTACATTTGCTTTCATTGGGTTTTATATTATTTTTGTATGCAAAGTTTTGAACTATGTGGTATAGACACATGCTTTCCAAAGTGCTACTCCTATTCGGATAGTATGTGTCCAGTAAATTGTTTTTTAAAATGTCTTGGTTGTTGGGATAATTTCTGGCAATTGTTTCTATGTCCTCATATGATTTGAGAACACTTTTTCTAGATTTAGCAGGACCAAGACTTAGCCATACTCTATGTTGTCTGATTTTCCATACAAAGCACTAACAGTTAAACGATCTGCCGCTTCATTGGTGCTGTAACATATCGTGCAACAGCAGTGGAATTGTCTGCAATGTACTGCACATCCATGTTTGCATTCCATAAGAGGGCAATGATTGCATTGTAATCATTGATATATTTTGATTCTTCTGTTCTTTTTATGTAATACGTGTTCTTAGGTGATTTACCTTTAACACTATGTCGAACTGAAGACATGAAGTTGTTCACTTCGCCTGTTTCTGTAACTGGTCTAGGGAAACCAAAGCAGCATTTGGTGTAGTATTTCCCTTTGTTTTTGTATTTGTGACGACAATATTTGCCACATTTGTGTCTTTGAAATTGTAAAATCTGCCCATGCAGGTCACTATGTGTCCGCTGTGAAGGGATTTCACAAGTGACATATTTTTGGATGAACTGCAAAACAGTGGCATCACTGTTGTGACCAAATTTAGGTGCACCTTTGATCCATAAATGCATGTGAATATGTGGTGCTCCTCTCGCTTGGTATTCTTTTCTCCAAAAGAAGTGTTGCACTTCTCCGAGGGGAGGAACAGTTTTATTGCAAATAAAGTGTAACCTAGCAATGAAACGATGATCGAAATATCTTGACACATTAAATGAATCTAGAGAGCAAAGTTCTCCAGGTGTTAATATATCTATGTTGGTTTTGTTGTTGTTTGATATGCGTAGGAACTCATGTAAATGTTCCCATGCATATTCTGCACAACTTAGTGTGACAACCCAAGTCGGTGGTCCAAGGTTTCTGATCATACAACGTATGTCTCTGTGCCATCGGAACCAGTATTCTTTTGTACCATGCATGTTTGCAAACAGATTTGTTATACTTGATTGTAAAACCTCATCTTTTTCTTGTGCTTTTTGTATTAATTGCGTAGCTGACATATTTTGAAAGTGGGCTCCAGATTTCAAAATGTGTGCAACTCCGTGACATAGGGTTGCTAGTTCACTTTCAAAGAGTAGGTGGAATATGTATTCCACATTTTGTCTAAATCTGGGATCTTGCGAATACATTCGTAATGAGCGGTATTCTGATGCCGTAATCTGAGTGGGTCTATCATCGTATATTCCACCTTTGCCCGTATGAAATAGCAATGGAAAAGCATGTGCTTCTATACTTTTTTCCCATATGCTCATTGATGACCCTTTGGTTTGTCGCATTTGGTACGTTTCTAATGCATCATCTATGCTTTCATTGGAATGCAATGGATGAATTGTGTAATGGTCCAAAAGAGTGGATACTGCAGCAGGATCCAGAAGTTCAAATTGTCCAGTTTGTGATGACTGTAGAATTATTTCAGTTGTTTCCCTTAAGCTTTCGTCAATATTTATACTCTTGTAGTATTCGTTATTGTCTTTTAGATATTGCAAGGCTTGTCTAACTTTATGTAAGTCCACCAGTTGTTGCCAAATAGTTTTGTCTTTTTGTTGGTACACCAATTACCAAGACAATTAATTGAACGTTGTACTCCTAGAGTGTGTACATTTTCTATTAGATCTAAGGGCAAATAAACTACTTTGCCACAAATGTCTTTCACCAATTCGGAGGGAGGGAATTTTGCTGTTTTTGGTTGAAGGCGTATTATGGCTTGAAATGGGTGAACTGTTTGAATTATGATGCTCTCATACAAATTGAGTTGTTGCAGGGTTTTTGGTAGTGGGAACAATTCCAAATTATTTGTGATAGCACGTGAAGGAGTTTGGTTGTTGTCCAGTTTTGTACTGCAGTAACTGCAACATATTAGGGGTTCACTTATTTGGTATTTGTTTTCTGCTAAAAGGTAGAGAGCTAATTCAAACCATTTGGAATCTTCATTGTCTTCTATTTTGTATGCTATGTCTATATTTTTTGTGTATCTTTTGTAAAACATTTTGCGGCAACACACACACATGGTTTGGTACTTCAGCCGATGCACTTTTAAATTTTAGTATTTCTTTTTTGTATGTGTGTAATAGAAGGTTGCTATGTGCAGAATTGTTGCTAGTCTGTTCAAAAACTATTGCATATTGTAAGTGGCTTTCACTTCCAAAATATTTTCTCTGGATAAGGTCGATTGCTTCTTGTAGGTATTTGGGTGTACCATGCATAAGAGTGTTATTTAAATTGGCTAAATCTGAAGCTGGACTTTTAGCATAGTATATTTTAAACACTAGATTTCTTACATTTGAATGATGTATTGATATCCTTTTGATATCATGGAAGGTGCTTTTGCAAATAGGTCCTGAAATGCAGGGTAATGAATGTCCTTGTAGTCCTGTGTATTTGCGCACTGGACAGATATCCATATTTTGCAGCACTAACATTTTAATTTTGTCTTTACCTTTCACATACTGATTGAGGAACTGACGTAAAGATTTGAAAGATTTGTTAGGAATGGCACACATTGACGTGCATGGCCATTTGTATACTGGATGGTCTGGTTCAGTGAAATCGAGAGGTAATTCAGAGTTTTCAGTGGATACTTTTCTAAGCAGTGTTTCTTGTTCCATGATAGTATTATTGATTTTTTCATACCCTCGTCCACTGCTATAGATGGCAACTGTGTTTGTTTGATTTTGTTTGTATGTTTCTTCATTAAAATATGGTTCTGTGGTTGTTGTGTGGCTCCATTCACCTCCACAAATATGTAAGAAGTTATTTTTGTTGACATTCCGTTTATTGATAAGTTTCTTTTGTAGTTTGGTACTTAGTTTTGTTAGTGGTTTCATTCTATTTAACACTAATATAAACAACTTCCTTTTGAGAAGGATTGCACTGTCCACGAGAGCTTGCAGAATTCATTTTCTACGGTAGGTTTTAAGGGTTTTGGATGGTTTTGGTCCTATTCTTATTAGATTTTGAAGGACTCTGTGGTGAAACATTTTTCCTAAAATACTTTTTTTACTTGGGTTCTTGTTACTATATCAGGATTAATAGGTGCATTGTTAGCAGTACTGGTAGCCAATTTTTTGTGAAGAGTTTTTTGTTTCGTGCCACATTTTTATGGAGGAGGTAAAGTTTTGGTAGTTGAAGCTCCCTTTGTTTCGCTAAATGACTGCATTAGCTGTTTTGTTCCAACGTTCTCTACAAACTCTGCTACAGATGGATGCTTAGTTTGGACACTTTTATTTTTATTTGCTCTATTTCTGAGTTTCTTTCCACAGACTTGCTTTTTGGTAGGCATTCTTTGGGGTCTGTTGAAAAAAGAAGGCATGGTTTGGTCTGTTGTACAATGTATGTGTGCTGTGTGCATGCATGCATGAGTTTGATGGGGAAGCTCTTTGTGGTGGTGTGTGAATTTGCATTGGTCTCTTACAATGATTTGGGAAGGCTATTTTTCTGTTTATATACTACTACAATGTGCTTCAGATGAGAGTACAAAGTGAAGCTAGTGGTGAGGAGAAGCATTAATAGTGAACGTAATGGTATAAAATTGAAACAGCTATTTGTTTTCTAGTAATAACATTCTAAGGCTTCTGTATGTTATTTGAGTTCCAAAAACACAGGGATTTGTGAGCCATTCTGCCTGTTATTCTTTGTTTAATAAATGGGGATTTGTGGATAGAATGGTTCAGAAATCAATGTTTGTTTTGGTGCGCAAATTAAATAAATAACCCACACAGTCTCTTTGAGGAATAAAGCACATGCGAACAAGGTCACCAGCAAACAGTGCAAAATGGTGCTGAGTCGTGGGAGACTTGGTTCGTACATCTTTGGTACGACATCCATGAAGCGACACCTAACGTCATTCCACAGTGCGGACATTCGCAAGGTTGTACATTGTGATAAACGTAGTAGGTTGAGTTCCTCTACAGCATCCTCTGTTTCCGCTCCACTCACCACAAGAGACACTCCTGTGGGAGAGCACATCCCTCCAGCTGCTTCACAGGCCATTCACGATGCTGTTGACCCTTACCTTTTGAGGGTCACAATATTGTGTATGTACTGTGAAATAGTACTCTGCAGGGGAAAGAGTCTTCAAAATGCTTTTGAGACTACGGTCAAGCAGCACCAGAAGACCTGCTACCTACCTAAGTAAGGCCCACCCTACATCTTCCTCTCTCCACCTGCCCTTTCTTATCCCCGTGGTTGGTGCCCCCTCCTTACCCTCCTTTCCAGTCCTCTCCTAGTGTTTTGTGTGTAAAAAAAACCCCAACAAATAAAACAACAAAAATCCCAAAAAAAGGCTAATTTCAAAGCCGCCTTTCACAGTTTAAAAATTTAAATGGCAAATAAACAATGCAGGGCTCTGTGCATTTTTGGAATTCTGCGGACAGTCCTAGGACATATAAAATTTTAGGGTGCTGCCCTAGCAAAAGCAATGCACTTTTTGTGGCTCTGGAAAGAGCCTTTTGGTGGTGTTTTTGTGTGCTTGAAAAGCTTGAAATCATCAACATCTACTGCAAAATAGATGACTCTAATTCCAAAAAATGTTGCAATGCATTTTGTACATTTCTCAGAAAAATCTGATTGCAAACATAAGATGGACTCCATCTCTGTGAAAAATGTATGTGCTACGAAACATAATATTTTCATTGTGAAAAGAGGACATGCCAACATCTCTTAGAAAGGCACAAACATCCTTATTGACATTGTGCCTCGCTTTCTCCATTTGTGGACCAAATGAAGAAGAACGCAGCCACATTTGTCTTTGCACAATACGAGAAAAAATTACTTGGGAATTTGGAAACATGTCCATGACCTTCTCAAGTCCTTCTTTCATTCATTGCAAAATTCCAGACACATGTACTATACTGTTCCCTCCACAATGAATTATAATTATGTCTGGATGATGCTCTGTCTCTAAAGTAGCACAGAGAGGTACCAGGTCCAGCCACTTCATTCCACGCACTCCATGCCAGTGCACTTCCACATGAGGGAATACAAGATCTGCAGCTACTCCACAGCGTTCTGCATGCACCTCCAACCAATGTATTCATGAGTCTCCCAAAATCCAGATGATCTGTTTTCGGAAATACACAGTCATAGCTATCTGTTCTTCTCTCAGGGAAAAGTCGTTCTGACAAAATCTCTCCTTACACAACACGTCCAGTAAACTTTACTGGCCAATCCCTAGCTCCGCTCATTCTCATTTGCATGCCTCTCCACCCCAGAATCCCCATATGTAATAAGCCCTGTCCGCAGAATACCGCCATGTCTGCGGACATATCGAAAATCTGAGCGTGGGGAATGTAAATTTAAATAGTGTGCCCCATTTCCCCTTTGAGGTAGGTTCTGAAAAGAGCTGTTTTTTTGTTTTTTGCAGATGCCTGACAGACAACTGTTATTTTTTGTTTTTTTTTTCTTCTTACTTTACTACTAAAATCTTCACATAACCTTCTCCAAAGCATCCATTACATTCCAAAACAGCAAGGCATTTCCCAAAATAGATAAGGAAATACCATCTTCTTCAAAATAAACAGCATTACTCGAATCAATATTCTCATTTTTTACAGCAAAAACATACCAGCTCTAAGCATGAAAGCACACAGGCACACATACAAAAAAGAAATACTAACATTTAAAAGTTCATCCACTAAAGTACCAAACCATGTGTGTGTGTGTTGCCGCAGAACTTTATATAAAAGTAACACAAAAACTATACACATAACATACAAAATAGAAGACAATGAAAATTCCAAGTGGTTTGAATTAGCCCTCTACCTTATAGCAGAAAAGAAATACAAAATAACTGACCCTTTAATACTTTGCAGTTACTGCACTACAAAACTTGACAACAACCAAACTCCTTCACGTGCTACCACAAATAACTTGGAATTATTCCCACTACCAAAACCCCTACAACAACTCAATTTAAATGAGAGCATCATAATTCAAACACCCATTTCAAGCATTAATACGCCTTCTACCAAAAACAGCAAAATCACCTCCCTCTGAATTGGTCAACGGCATTTGTGGCAAAGTAGTTTATTTACCATTAGATCTGAAAGAAAATGTGCAACATCCAATAGAGCATTCTTTAATTGTCTTAGTAAATGGTGTACCAACAAAAGACAAAAAAAATTGGCAACAACACGTAGACTTACATAAAGTTAGACAGGCCTTGCAATATCTAAAAGACAAGAATGAATACTACAAAGAAATACATATTGAAGAAAACTTAAGGGAAACAACTGAAATAATTCAATAGTCACAAGAAACTGACCAATGTGAACTTCTAAATCCTGTTACAGTATCCAATATTTTAGACCATTATACAATTCATCCATTACACTCTAATGACACCATAGATGATGCATTAGAAACATACCAAATGCGCCAAACCAAAGGATCACCAATCAGCATATGGGAAAAAAGTATAGAAGCACATGCTTTTCCTCTACTCTTTCCTACTGGCAAAGGAGGAAGGTACGATGATAGACCCACTCAGATAACAGCATCAGAATACCGCTCGTTATGAGTGTATTCTGAAGATCCCAGATTTGGACAAAATGTGGAATACATATTCCATCTACTATTTGAAAGTGAACTACCAACCCTATGTTACGGAGTTGCACACATTGAAATCAGGAACCCACTTTCAAAACATGTCAGCTACGCAATTCATACAAAAAGTGCTAGAAAAAGATGAGGTTTTACAATCAAGCATTACAAATCTGTTAGCAAACATGCATGGTACAAAAGAGTACTGGTTACGACGTCACGGAGATGTATGTTGTATGATAAGAAACCTTGGCCCACCCACTTGGTTTGTTACATTATGTTGTGCAGAATATGCATGGGAAGATTTACATGATTTCCTACGCATATCAAACAAAAACAAAACAAACATAGATAAGACCTGGAGAACTTTGCTCTCTAGATCCTGTTAATGTTTCAAGATATTTCCATCATTTTCTCATTGGTATGCTACACTTTATTTGTAATACATCTGTTCCTCCCCTCGGAGAAGTGCAACACTTCTTTTGGAGAAAAGAATACCAAGCCAGAGTAGCACCACATATCCACATGCTTTTATGGATTAAAGATGCTCCTAAATTTGGTCAAGACCGTGATTCGACTGTTTTACAGTTTATCAAAAAGTATGTCACTTGTGAAATTCCATCGAAAGCAACAAATAGTGATCTTCATTTACAAATTGTACAATTTCAAAGACACACATGTGGCAAATTTTGTCATCGCAAATAAAAAAGCAAAGGGTAATACTACACCAAATGCTGCTTTGGTTTCCCTAGACCAGTTACAGAAACAGGTGAAGTGAACAACATCATGTCTTCAGTTCGACATAGTGTTAAAGGTACACCACCTAAGAACACGTATTACATAAAAAGAACAGAACAATCAAAATATATCAATGATTACAATGCAATAATTTCCCTCTTATGGAATGCAAACATAGATGTGCAGTACATTGCAGACAATTCCACTGCAGTTGCACGATATGTTACAGCCCACTTAACAAAAGCAGAAAAGCAGAGCTTCAAGACTCTGGAATGACCTATCATCGGACAAAACACTATCTCATAAATGTTACAGCTTAGGCATAAAAATGCTCTCTCATAGAGTATGTGGCTCCTATGAATCTGATGATTGTTTAACCTGTACTGCTTTGTATGGAAAATCTGAAAATATAGTATGGCTAAGTCTTGGTCCTGCTAAATCTAGAAAAAGAGATCTCAAATCATATGAGGACATAGAAACAATAGCCAAAAATGATCCCAACAGCCAAAACTTTTTGAAAGACAATTTACTAGACACATACTACCCGAACAGGAGTACCACTTTGGAAACCATGTGGCTATACCACATAGCCCAAAACGTCACATACAAAAATAATGTAAAACCTGATGACAAAAAAGGTAGATATAGAGTGACAGATTGTGAAGGCAGCTTAGTGAAACTTACCAAACTTACCAAACCTATAGCTTAATTAATCATATCAAATTTTCATTAAAAACTCCTCAACAGAAAGAACTGTATTACATGTCCTTGCTACAACTTTTTAAACCATGGAGAAAAGAAGAAGATATACTAGAAAACTATGACCCCTATGAAGATGCTTTCAAAGCAAATGAATGCACTTGAACCGATATAAACTTTACGCAGTACAAAACAATGTTACTCCACAGACAAACTGGACGTACATGGTATGACACTAACCATGTGTCAAAACGCCAAAACAAGACTAAATACCTTAGAAAATTCTATCTCCAATATAGCTGGTTTGGAGAAAATATTAAAATTATCCTTAAACTGTAGAGTAATGCTTGAACGTAACCTTGACGTGGAGCAAGGACTAGTTAATGGAGCACTGGGTACAGTTGTTGGCTTTCAAACATACCCACGAGACAACAACATTCAGTTTGTCAATATTCTCTTTGACAAACTTTCAGAAGTAAAAAGGATAGGGCGCTCAACAGCTCATTTCCTTCTCTTCAAAGACATGTATGTACACAGAGAACAATTTTCTCTAACTCTAGCATACGCAGTCACCATTCATAAATCACAAGGTCTTACCCTAGACAAAGCATTGATAGATATTGGCAACACAGTCTTTAAAGAAGGCATGAGCTACGTAGCACTATCACGCTTACGTACACTTGACAGTCTATTTCTAATCAACTTTGATGCAAGTAAAGCTAACGCTTATATTCCAAGGATTTTAGAATACAATGGACTACGTTCACTATACACCCCCATCTAAAAACATATCCTGTTCCACAAAAAGGAAAACATTGTAAAAGAAAACTAATTCAAACAGAAATGCAACAGGATCTGACTGCAAATCCTCCAAAGAGAGTAAAAGAAGCTAATACTTCATCAATTACCACAACCAAAGAAGAACCTATCACTCAATGAACTCAGGTACTTCTTCAAAGAAGCAACACACACTCTGAAAAAATGACTTGGACACAGAACTATCAGGTCCATTCAAATTTTCAAATATAACTGGTGTAAGTTGCTACGCAAATGTAGCAATGAATATTCTATCTCAATTGCCACCTATTGTTGACAACATTTACTTACAGAGTACAGACCAATTGTGTTTGCAAATGTTAGTACTTCATAGAAACACAACAAACAATCCTGACAACCCATATAGTGTTCATGGAATCAGACAAAAATTGGACTACTGTGCTGGAATGGTAAAATTCACTATAAACTCACAAGAAGATCCACACGAATTTCTAGTGTACTTACTACAAGTACTGGAAAACAAAAACATACCTATAAATGAAATCTTCCACATTTCATACATGTGGAAATATACATGCACTCTCTGCAACAATGTGACACAGGAACAAATCCCTAATGAGCGCTTTGTGTATGTATCCATACCTAATTGTGAATCCGTTCCATTTCAGCAACTTGTACAAAATGCAAACCATGGTAGAATATGTACTGCCTGCAATTCAGATAATCACACCACCTTACTAATACAAACACATAGTAAATATGTAATACTAATGCTTCTATGTTACAATGCAGATGGTACCAAAAACAACTATAAACTGACTGAATTCACACATGGTCAAGTAACACTTGGTAAGAAAACCTTCACAATAATAGGTATAATCTACCACGCAGGAGCTACAACCAATGCAGCTCACTACACTGCATATATAAAAAAGAAAAGTGGATGGTTTGAATGTAATGGTAATACCATTACTCTAAAACAGTGATTACCAACAAATCCTACAAACGCTTATTTAATCTTCGTAAAACCAAAATTTTATAACTAATCTGTACTTAAACATGAACAAAACTTCAATTAAAAAACTATAAACTGTTAAAATACGCCAACAGGTATCTAACTGCCCCAAGATTTTGCAACAACCAAACAGATAAATCAATACCACTTAATTATGAAAAAAATAGACAGAATACGCCAACAGGTATCTAACTGCTCCAAAAACCAACAGATAGAACATTAGCCAGAAACAACAAGTCAACACTGAAAACAAACAAACAATAGACTGTAGCATAACAAAAAAAGTTTTGTTTTTTTTATCCGACAAGGATTTTTTTTCCCCAGGCCCAATAATTTGAAAAACAAACTCAGAAACTGAGCAAACTGCACAGTATACTGGTTTGTAAACTACTAAATATGAGGGTCGAAAAAAAGCTTAAGGGGGTAATTCATAGAATTCAGCGCACAAGTGGCGCACGCGGCTGGCGCACAGTGTGCGCGTGCGAATCCCTGCGCCAGCCGCGTGCGCTAAAATCCATTTCCGCGCACAGCGTATTCATGGATTCCAGCCACCAAAACCAGCCGTGGCGCACAGTGGCGCAGCGACCCTGCAGCAGCCCCAGTTATGCCCCCAAGAACGCCTCTCGAGCAGGGAAAAGCCATCAATATACCCAATCCAGCGCAAAGGGCTGCGCTAACCCTCTACCAGCACGGCAAGCGCGCTACGTGTATCACTGTGGTGCGCGGGAAGTACCTCACGTGATTGACCCGTGCAAGCAGGGTACGCGTATTTCAGGGGTGCGCGGGAAGTTCCACCCGCAATTTCCGCAGGGTACGGGTATCTCAGGGGTGCGCGGGAAGTGGCACACGCGATTTCAGCATGGTACGTGTATTTCGGGGTGCGGGGCAAGTTTCACACGCGATCTCAGCAGGGTATGTGTATTTCAGGGGTGCGTGGGAATTTCCACACGCGATTGGGCCCGTGCGAGCAGGGTACACGTATCTCAGGGGTGCGCGGGAAGTGCCACACGCGATTGCAGCAGGGTACGTGTATTTCAGGGGTGCGCGGGAATTTCCACACGCGATTGGGCCCGTGCGAGCAGGGTACGCGTATCTCAGGGGTGCGTGGGAAGTGCCACACGTGATTTGGCCCGTGCGAGCAGGGTACGCGTATCTCAGGGGTGCGCGGGAATTTCCACACGCGATTTCATCATGGTACGTGTATTTTGGGGTGCGGGGGAAGTTTCACATGCAACATCAGCAGGGCACGTGTATTTCAGGGGTGTGCGGGAAGTTCCACACGTGATCTCATCAGGGTACGTGTATTTTGTGGTGCGGGGGAAGTTTCACACGCGACATCAGCAGGGTACGTGTATTCCAGGGGTGCGCGGGAAGTTCCACACGCAATTCCATCAGGGTACGTGTATTACAGGGGTGCGCGGGGAGCACCACACGTGAATTGCACGTGTGGGTCCTCCCAGGTGTTCCCTCTACACCCTCCACGGCCCCTGCAGGTGGCTCACACCAGAGGGGCCTACCCTGCACATGTCCTGCAGGCACACCATCCACCATGGCCATGACCCCCAGCCAACCCACATGTCAACTTGCACTACTGCCCACCAACGCATGTCCCCCTGCACCCCCAGCCACCAGGGGCACCCTCCACAAGGCCCCCACCCATGTCTCCCACCACCCCCACCCCCCAGCAGTGCATGGGCAGCCTCCACCAGGCCCCCACCCATGTCTCCCACCACCCCCACCCCCCAGCCACCAGGTGCAGCCTCCACCAGGCCCCCACCCATGTCTCCCACCACCCCCACCCCCCAGCCACCAGGGGCAGCCTCCACCAGCCCCCCACCCATGTCTCACACCACCCCCACACCCCCAGCAGTGCAGGGGCACCCTCCACCAGGCCCCCACCCATGTCTCCCAGCACCCCCACCCCCAGCTACCAGGGGCAGTCTCCACCAGGCCCCCACCCATGTCTCCCAGCACCCCCACCCCCCAGCAGTGCAGGGGCACCCTCCACCAGGCCCCCACCCATGTCTCCCAGGACCCCCACCCCCCAGCCACCAGGGGCAGCCTCCACCAGGCCCCCACCCATGTCTCCCACCACCCCCACCCCCCAGCCACCAGGGGCAGCCTCCCCCAGGCCCCCACCCATGTCTCCCAGCACCCCCACCCCCCAGCCACCAGGGGCAGCCTCCACCAGGCCCCGACCCATGTCTCCCACCACCCCCACCCCCCAGCACTGTGGTGCACCTGCCAGCAAGCCCCCACCCATGTCCAACTCATGTTCCCCACCACCCCCACCCCCCCAGCACTGTGGGGCACCTGCCAGCAGGCCCCCACCCATGTCTGACTCATGTTCCCCACCACCCCCACCCCCCAGCACTGTGGGGCACCTGCCAGCAGGCCCCCACCCATGTCCAACTCATGTTCCCCACCACCCCCACCCCCCAGCACTGTGGGGCACCTGCCAGCAGGCCCACACCCATGTGTTAGGGAGAATTCTCTGTTTAGGCTGAATTTCCTAACCTAGTGAGTCCCCCAGCAGCTTTGCTGGATTTCTGGAGTTTGTTTTTCCCATCCTGCCAAGAGTGTGACCCTTTTCCTCTCACTCTTGGACATGTTAGTGTGTAATTCCTTTGAGATGTCAATGTGTTCGATGGGCTATGGGGTCTTTTACTCCATAGGGTCTCATAAGTTTTTCTATGTGTGTCACTCTGCACCCTACGTGTCGTGACACGGGGGCGCCCTAGCGGGTCCCCCCACCATAGACTCCATACCCGGGGACTGACTACTGTCTCCCCGGGCATGTAAAGTCACCATTGGCTTTACTAGACCTAAATTTACTAACAGAACTAGTACCAACCATCTTATTGTGGACGTGCTAGTAGGGGTAATACGATTACTCCTGGATCTGTTACTCGAGGGGGCACTGTCCCGTCCCTCCTCGTCGAGTTTTGGCTGGTGGCAGTGGAAACTACTTGTTATGTTCGACCCCGAGCATAACCTTATGGGATTCGTCCCATTGTTGAAGATTGATACTGTTTTTCGTTAATCTCCAACGTACCACCGATCTACTTATCTTAAATAGGTTTATCGAGTGGTATTTTCTGCCAGAACTCGGGTTGTAAAATGGCGTCTGTGTTTTTCTCTGTGACTCCTAAACCAAAGGTTGAGCCCTTTGTTCCACTTTTGGCGGGCCTCTGGACAGAGACCCGCGAAGGTGGCGCCATTCTGTCTGGGTTACCTCAGGGGTGTGGGAGGGGGTTTAGACACCCTGGACCGAATTGCCTTGCCAACTCAGGTCGCACTCTGAAGTGATTGGCCCAGGTGGTGAGCCTTCCCGCTCACCACTTAGCATGTGTTGATTGACAAGCTAGGCTGAATGAATGGGGGACGTCTGCATAAAAGCAGGGCCTTTGGGACTGGATCTTCAGGAAGTCGCCACTGGACCTAAAGAATCCGACGAGGGTAACGTTGACTCGACCTGCACGACGACACCTCCGGTGGAGCCCTGCGGAATCGTCTCACAATCTCCCGACGACAGAAGAGATCTCCCTGCCGGAGAGGCCCTTTCCCTGGCTGGTGGGAACAACCAGTCTTCTTCTTCTTTGTGCTTTTTGGTCGCCCAGGACGCAGTGGTCGAATTGCCCGTGCAGAGCACCCGGCAACCGGATAGCCACTACTCCTGCACCGTGATCGAAAGGTGGTGCCTTGTGACGAAGCACTCCGCGGCTGGTTTCTTCCCTGGTGGTGCACCGGACATCTTCTCTTCGACGACGAGAGCATCTCTTCTCTTGGCCAAGACCCGTCGTGCACCCACCACCAGGAACAACTGCCCCCGTCGGAGCTGTCTTCCACAACAAGGTACCTTAACCGCCTGGCTTCCCTTTTCGATCGGTTCGTGTGAGGTATCTGATTCCTCTCCGTTCCGTTGGGTTGCCTCCAAGCTTTATTCACTCTTTGTTCTGAACTGGTTCCACCTGTCGCTAACCAATTTGCTAAACGAGACTTGAATGCATCACCCGTAGAGACTTTCCAGGACATCGTGCCTTGCCTCTCACCGAGTGGGCCTGGCCGCCGAACTGTATGATCTAGTGTGATTAATGCTTTCTTGCCGTGCATTTTTACCCACTTCAGTGCGAACCGTGTTGACTTCGTTACCTGCCTTTCTCTTCTCTCCCTTCCTCACTAAATATTCGAGTGTCATCTGGGTTGAGGTATACACCTCTGTCTGAAAATAAGTGGTGCCATAGAACCTAGAGTTGTCGATAGTGTGTTTCGGGGGATTGAGCTTATTCCATTCTGCAGAGTAATTGTATTTTGAATTATTTGCCGTGGTTTGCTTTAGTATTTTTCATAGACGTGCTGTTATCAATAAATAACTTACTATCTTTATACTAAAGCCTGGTTGCGTGTTTACTCGTTTTGCTGCAGAGAATTACCCTATCTTGTATGCTCCCTATACTGACCAACTTTTCTTGAGAGAAGTCTGACTGCTCAGCCACAGCTACCAATTGAATCTGTGTGGTACAGACTGCTACCAAGTGGGTTCATCGCAACACCTGTAGTCCTAAATCTTTTGCAGTGGTCCCAGAGGGAACTGCACAGGTTTCCGCCTAACACTGGTGTACAGCGGTGGGATTAGTATCGAGTATACATATACAGTTTAGAGTGTTTTTCGAAGCTGTAGAACGACTAACCACAAAAGGTTACAAAAGCAACTTTCAAAAAACATGTCTACAATGGAAATTTACAGCCAAGAGTCTTTGTCGGATAAAAATACTGAGAGTCTGCGAGCTCTCTGTAGACAAGAGAATCTTCCTGTAAAAAGCAAGAAGTTAGAACTGATAGAGAGATTGCTGGCGAACCAAAGTCTGGGTACTGGTTCAGAGGAACCAAACTCTCCAGCAACTGTAGATAACAGTAATGGTGTTGATCTGAATCGTAATTCTGATGATAGCGATGAAGAGGCTGTCGAGGACGGCGAGGCTAACAAAACTGTCTCACCTGTTCCTCTACCTGCCTTACCAACTGTGCCTACGGGGCCAATACCAGGTCCCACGAGTAATTCTGCTTATTTTGAACTTGAAAAAATGAAGCTCGAATTAGAATATAAACGGTTCTTGGCTCAAGCTGAACGAAACCAAGAGCTCGAGTTCAGACGAATGAATGCCCAGGCTGAGCAGAAACAAGCTGAGTTAAGACTCAGAGAAATAGAGCTTAATCATGAGTTACAAATGAAAAAGTTGTCTATGGAAAATGCTTCTCTCTCCTCTGGTTCCTCTAGGAGCTCCAGTCCCAAAAGACCCCGGATGCCGAAGGAATTAGTGGGTATGTACGAACCGAGATTGGATGTGTTGGATTGGTTGAAACTGTTTGAATACAATCATGGGCTCCAGGACATCACCGGGAATGCGTTGCTTCCCTGGTTGTTCTCTAGGCTTCCTCCTGTTGCGACTGATGTGGTAATGGAATTGGGGGAGGTGGATAAGACGGATTACGAAAGTGTGAAACTAGCTTTGATAGCTAGATTCGGGAAGACCCCTTCCCAGTATCTTAAGAGGTTTAGAACCCTCAAAAAGCATGATGGTACCCCTTGGGCTACCTGGGTGAGTGAAGGGTTGAAAAACTTAGAGGGATGGATTAAGGGTTACAAAGTTGACACTTACGAGGGTATGCGAAATCTTTTTATGTTGGAGTCGATTTATGATGCCTGTTCTCCTGAGCTCAGACAGCACTTGGCTGATTCGAAGGAATTAGATTCCAGGGCTCTATCTAAGGCTGCTGACTTGTGGGTTGCCAACAGGGCTACTCACAAGGATTCTGGGGCAACTCAGAAAAAGGACGAGGGAAAACAGCCTAAAAGAGGGCCCCAAACAAAACCAGAAGGGTAAGCCACCGGGAAAACCACAGCAGAATAGTGTGTCTTCTGGTGCCAAACCGGAAGAATGTCAGAACAAGCCACCATTCCAGAAAGCATTCGGGAAATGCTTTGTTTGTGGCTCGACTGATCACGTGAAAGGAGATCCCAGATGTAAGGGTAAACCTTCAGGGGTCCAGCTTGTCTCCTTAGCCTTCGCTCCAGAGGAGGAAGTCCAAATGGCAAGTGGAAACTTTCTACTGCTAGCTGACGAACCCATTGGAGTCTCAGCCAGCGTTTCTTTAGTATCTCTGGGGTTGTGGGAACAACAGAATTTAGATGTCTATAATTCTATCCCCGATAATACTAAAGAGTATTATAAGGACAGTGTCCAGGTGAATGGTCAGGAGACGCCTGCCATTAGGGACACTGGGGCCAGCATAACTGTGGTGGATAAATCGTTTTTTCAGGCTGAGGATGTTGCTAAGGCACCCACACGCCTCACCAAGTTAGCTGGAGGGCCTGTGCAGATGCTTCCCCAATTACCAGTTCTCATCCAGTGTAACAACATGACTGTAAAGATACCTGTAAGCATACAGAGTGAGGTACCAGGACGCGTACTGTTGGGTAACGATTTGAAAACTCTCGGAGTTGTATCGCATACTCCCAGACCTCCTAGTAAACGGTTACAGGAGCTAACCAGACCTGCAAGAGAGAGGACCCTGCGCGGTACTCTCGGGGAGATGATGAAGAAAGAAATCACTCCTACTCCATTGGAAATGGCGGCCGCTGTCTCTAGGAACACAGAAGTAAAAGGGAAACCTAAAACTTCCAGACCGAAACCAACAGCCCACATTCCGATGCAGCCGACACGGACTTCCCCGCGGTTGTCCAACGTCACACCCGTAATTCCACCTCCAGCTGCGGCTGAGGGGGAAGTACAACCCTGTATGGTAGAATTAGACTCTGAAGAAGAGCTAATGGAAGGCCAGGAACTCATTGGAGATCTGGATCCTGTTGACCATCCTGAGCTGCAGTCGTTACTGGCAGAAGGTGGACCCAGCAGGGCAGACTTCAGTAAGGGACAGAGAGAATGTCCAACTCTGGAAGGTCTTCGCCGTCAGGCAAAAACTCAGGCTGAAGGGCAAGAGCCTGGGAAACATAGGTTACACTGGGAAGATGGCCTCTTCTATAGTGAACCAACCGAGTCTGCACCTGGAGACTACAAACGCCTTGTAGTACCCCAAGAGAACAGACCACAGTTCTTGCAGTTAGCCCACGAGATTGCTTTGGCTGGTCACTTGAGTTTCAAGAAGACTAAGGAAAGGCTCTCACTCTACTTCTATTGGCCAAAAATGGGGGCCGAAGTAGAAAAACACTGCAGAAGCTGCCATACCTGCCAAATCTCTGGTAAGGTTGGGTCCAAGAATGTGGCACCGTTAGTGCCTCTTCCCGTTGTGGGAGTCCCATTTGAGAGAGTAGGGATTGATATCGTTGGTCCCCTTGATCCTCCAACCTCCTCAGTCAACAGGTTTATACTTGTTGTAGTAGACCATGCTACTAGGTATCCTGAGGCAATTCCTATGAGGACTGTTACAGCTCCGGCTGTGGCTAAGGCCCTCCTTGGTATTTTTACTAGGGTCGGATTTCTGAAGGAAGTTATCTCTGACAGGGGGTCAAATTTTATGTCCCACTACATGAAAGCCATGTGGAAAACCTGCGGAGTAACTTACAAGTTCTCAACGGCTTACCACCCACAAACCAATGGGTTGGTAGAACGGTTCAACCGAACCATGAAGAGCATGATAGGTGCTCTAGAAGAACCCCTTAAGCGTAAGTGGGACCTTCTATTGCCATGCCTTCTTTTTGCTTATAGAGAAGTCCCTCAGGAGGGAGTAGGCTACTCTCCCTTCGAACTACTCTATGGTCATCCCGTCAGAGGTCCGTTGGCCCTGATTAAGGAGGGGTTGGAGAGTGCTCCTTCCCCCAAGCCAGTCAGAGTGACTGACTACATGATAGGTCTCCGGAGGAGAATGTCGCACCTGATGACAGAAGCAAGCGATAACTTGAAAGCTGGACAAGCATTGGTCAAGCACTGGCACGATCAAAAGGCTAACATGGTTGAGTTCGCTCAAAACCAGCTTGTTCTTGTTATGATCCCCACAAGGCAGAGGGCCTTGCAAGATAAATGGATGGGACCCTACCGAGTAGTGGGTAAGCTCGGCGAGGTGAACTATCTGGTGGACTTGGGTAACCCCAAGGAGGCTCCGACAGTCTTTCACACCAACCGACTTAAAGCGTATGTCTCACGACCTGATGTAGGAGCGTTGCTTCTAGCATCGGCCGAGGAAGAAGAAGAGAGTGAAGCTCTTCCGGATCTCCTCAGAGGCTTACCTTTAGATGAAAACATTGAAGGAGTAAATCTCTCCTCCAATCTGACACCCGAGCAACAAGAAGAATGCAAGTCTATGTTGAATCAGTTTGCCTCTCTGTTCTCGCTCTCACCAGGCTTGACCCCTTGGGGCCAGCACGAGATACTCACTGGTGACTGTCTGCCTGTCAAAAGCAGAGGATATCGCATGTCAGAAAACGTAAGAACCCACATCAAAGGTGAGGTCAGCAAGATGCTTGATCTCGGGGTAATAGAGCCCTCTACTAGTCCATGGTCTAGCCCAGTTGTGTTAGTACCAAAGGCCGGATCTAAAGAACTTAGATTCTGCGTGGATTATAGAGCTCTTAACGCAGTCACCACGACTGATGCCCACCCTTTGCCAAGAACAGATGAGTTGGTGGATAAACTTGGCGCCGCCAAGTTCCTCAGCACATTTGACTTGAAGTCAGGCTATTGGCAAATAGCCCTGACCAACCATGCCAAGGAGAAAACTGCATTTTCTACCCCCGTTGGTTTATACCAATTTACGGTAATGCCTTTCGGACTAAAAAATGCACCTGCTACGTTTCAACGGATGGTAAACCAAGTTCTAACCGGGATGGAGGACTTCTGCATGGCATACTTGGATGACATAGCAGTGTTCAGCAATTCCTGGGACGAACATGTAACCCACCTGAGAGATGTTTTGCAGGCTCTTAGACGAGCCAATCTGACCATAAAGGCGAGTAAATGCCAAATTGGACAGAGTAAGGTAGTCTACCTTGGGCATGAGGTAGGCGGTGGCGAAATAAGGCCTTTGCTCAGTAAGATTGAAGCTGTGCAAAATTGGACAACACCGACTACTCAGACTCAGGTGAGAGCCTTCCTAGGCCTCACCGGGTATTACAGGAATTTCATAGAGAACTATGGGACCATAGCTTCTCCACTGAATGTCATCTCCTCGCCCAAATTCCCTAAAAAGGTTAAATGGAACGAGGAGTGCAATCAGGCTTTTGAAAACCTGAAAAAAGCTCTTTGCCAAACCCCAGTACTCAGAGCTCCTGATTACCGCCAACACTTCATTGTGCAGACAGACGCTTCCAATGTAGGGATAGGTGCCGTACTCAGTCAACTGGATGGGAAAGGAAGGGAGCACCCCGTTTGCTACATTAGCCGCAAACTGAAGGATCCTGAAACAAGGTGGGCAACAATCGAAAGAGAATGCTTTGCTATCGTGTGGGCTCTGAAGAAGTTTAGGCCGTACTTGTATGGTTCTACTTTTGTTATTCAGACGGACCACCAACCCTTGAGATGGTTAATGCAAATGAAAGGGGAAAACCCAAAACTACTGAGATGGTCGATCTGCCTGCAAGGGTTCGATTTCACCATTGAGCACAGGTCAGGATGTCACCACCAAAATGCTGATGGTCTCTCTAGGATGTATATCATCGACTAGAGGTATGAGATTCATCCAGGAGTGGATTAAATCCTCCTGTCCCTTAGTCTGGGGGGGGGCGAGTGTTAGGGAGAATTCTCTGTTTAGGCTGAATTTCCTAACCTAGTGAGTCCCCCAGCAGCTTTGCTGGATTTCTGGAGTTTGTTTTTCCCATCCTGCCAAGAGTGTGACCCTTTTCCTCTCACTCTTGGACATGTATGTGTGTAATTCCTTTGAGATGTCAATGTGTTCGATGGGCTATGGGGTCTTTTACTCCATAGGGTCTCATAAGTTTTTCTATGTGTGTCACTCTGCACCCTACGTGTCGTGACACGGGGGCGCCCTAGCGGGTCCCCCCACCATAGACTCCATACCCGGGGACTGACTACTGTCTCCCCGGGCATGTAAAGTCACCATTGGCTTTACTAGACCTAAATTTACTAACAGAACTAGTACCAACCATCTTATTGTGGACGTGCTAGTAGGGGTAATACGATTACTCCTGGATCTGTTACTCGAGGGGGCACTGTCCCGTCCCTCCTCGTCGAGTTTTGGCTGGTGGCAGTGGAAACTACTTGTTATGTTCGACCCTGAGCATAACCTTATGGGATTTGTCCCATTGTTGAAGATTGATACTGTTTTTCGTTAATCTCCAACGTACCACCGATCTACTTATCTTAAATAGGTTTATCGAGTGGTATTTTCTGCCAGAACTCGGGTTGTAAAATGGCGTCTGTGTTTTTCTCTGTGACTCCTAAACCAAAGGTTGAGCCCTTTGTTCCACTTTTGGCGGGTCTCTGGACAGAGACCCGCGAAGGTGGCGCCATTCTGTCTGGTTTACCTCAGGGGTGTGGGAGGGGGTTTAGACACCCTGGACCGAGTTGCCTTGCCAACTCAGGTCGCACTCTGAAGTGATTGGCCCAGGTGGTGAGCCTTCCCGCTCACCACTTAGCATGTGTTGATTGACAAGCTAGGCTGAATGAATGGGGGACGTCTGCATAAAAGCAGGGCCTTTGGGACTGGATCTTCAGGAAGTCGCCACTGGACCTAAAGAATCCGACGAGGGTAACGTTGACTCGACCTGCACGATGACACCTCCGGTGGAGCCCTGCGGAATCGTCTCACAATCTCCCGACGACAGAAGAGATCTCCCTGCCGGAGAGGCTCTTTCCCTGGCTGGTGGGAACAACCAGTCTTCTTCTTCTTTGTGCTTTTTGGTCGCCCAGGACGCAGTGGTCGAATTGCCCGTGCAGAGCACCCGGCAACCGGATAGCCACTACTCCTGCACCGTGATCGAAAGGTGGTGCCTTGTGACGAAGCACTCCGCGGCTGGTTTCTTCCCTGGTGGTGCACCGGACATCTTCTCTTCGACGACGAGAGCATCTCTTCTCTTGGCCAAGACCCGTCGTGCACCCACCACCAGGAACAACTGCCCCCGTCGGCGCTGTCTTCCACAACAAGGTACCGTAACTGCCTGGCTTCCCTTTTCGATCGGTTCGTGTGAGGTATCTGATTCCTCTCCGTTCCGTTGGGTTGCCTCCAAGCTTTATTCACTCTTTGTTCTGAACTGGTTCCACCTGTCGCTAACCAATTTGCTAAACGAGACTTGAATGCATCACCCGTAGAGACTTTCCAGGACATCGTGCCTTGCCTCTCACCGAGTGGGCCTGGCCGCCGAACTGTATGATCTAGTGTGATTAATGCTTTCTTGCCGTGCATTTTTACCCGCTTCAGTGCGAACCGTGTTGACTTCGTTACCTGCCTTTCTCTTCTCTCCCTTCCTCACTAAATATTCGAGTGTCATCTGGGTTGAGGTATACACCTCTGTCTGAAAATAAGTGGTGCCATAGAACCTAGAGTTGTCGATAGTGTGTTTCGGGGGATTGAGCTTATTCCATTCTGCAGAGTAATTGTATTTTGAATTATTTGCCGTGGTTTGCTTTAGTATTTTTCATAGACGTGCTGTTATCAATAAATAACTTACTATCTTTATACTAAAGCCTGGTTGCGTGTTTACTCGTTTTGCTGCAGAGAATTACCCTATCTTGTATGCTCCCTATACTGACCAACTTTTCTTGAGAGAAGTCTGACTGCTCAGCCACAGCTACCAATTGAATCTGTGTGATACAGACTGCTACCAAGTGGGCTCATCGCAACACCTGTAGTCCTAAATCTTTTGCAGTGGTCCCAGAGGGAACTGCACAGGTTTCCGCCTAACACCATGTCCAACGCATGTTCCCCACCATCCCCACCACCCCCACCCCCCAGCACTGTGGGGCACCTGCCAGCAGGCCCACACCCATGTCCAACTCATGTTCCCCACCACCCCCACCCCCCAGACACCAGGGGCACCCTCCACCAGGCCCCCACCCATGTCTCCCAGCATCCCCACCCCCCAGCCACCAGGGGCAGCCTCCACCAGGCCCCCACCCATGTCTCCCACCACCCCCACCCCCCAGCAGTGCAGGGGCAGCCTCCACCAGGCCCCCACCCTTGTCTCCCACCACCCCCACCCCCCAGCCACCAGGGGCAGCCTCCACCAGGCCCCCACCCATGTCTCCCACCACCCCCACCCCCCAGCACTGTGGGGCACCTGCCAGCAGGCCCCCACCCATGTCCAACACATGTTCCCCACCACCCCCACCGCCCAGCACTGTGGGGCACCTGCCAGCAGGCCCAAACCCATGGCCAACTCATGTCCCCACCACCCCCACCCCCCAGCACTGTGGGGCACCTGCTAGCAGGCCCCCACCCATGTCCAACTCATGTTCCCCACCACCCCACCCCCCAGCACTGTGGGGCACCTGCCAGCAGGCCCACACCCATGTCCAACTCATGTTCCCCACCACCCCCACCCCCCAGACACCAGGGGCACCCTCCACCAGGCCCCCACCCATGTCTCCCAGCATCCCCACCCCCCAGCCACCAGGGGCAGCCTCCACCAGGCCCTCACCCATGTCTCCAACCACCCCCACCCCCCAGCAGTGCAGGGGCAGCCTCCACCAGGCCCCCACCCTTGTCTCCCACCACCCCCACCCCCCAGCCACCAGGTGCAGCCTCCACCAGGACCCCACCCATGTCTCCCACCACCCCCACCCCCCAGCCACCAGGGGCAGCCTCCACCAGGCCCCCACCCATGTCTCCCACAACCCCCACCCCCCAGCAGTGCAGGGGCAGCCTCCACCAGGCCCCCACCCATGTCTCCCAGCACCCCCACCCCCCAGCCACCAGGGTCAGCCTCCACCAGGCCCCCACCCATGTCTCCCACCACCCCCACCCCCCAGCAGTGCAGGGGCAGCCTCCACCAGGCCCCCACCCATGTCTCCCAGCACCCCCACCCCCCAGCCACCAGGGGCAGCCTCCACCAGGCCCCCTCCCATGTCTCACACCACCCCCACCCCCCAGCACTGTGGGGCACCTGCCAGCAGGCCCCCACCCATGTCCAACTCATGTTCCCCACCACCCCCAACCCCCAGCACTGTGGGGCACCTGCCAGCAGGCCCACACCCATGGCCAACTCATGTTCCCCACCACCCCCACCCCCCAGCACTGTGAGGCACCTGCTAGCAGGCCCCCACCCATGTCCAACTCATGTTCCCCACCACCCCCACCCCCCAGCACTGTGGGGCATCTGCCAGCAGGCCCACACCCATGTCCAACTCATGTTCCCCACCACCCCCACCCCCGAGCACTGTGGGGCACCTGCCAGCAGGCCCACACCCATGTCCAACTCATGTTCCCCACCACCCCCACCCCCCAGCACTGTGGGGCACCGGCCAGCAGGCCCACACCCATGTCCAACTCATGTTCCCCACCACCCCCACCCCCCAGCACTGTGGGGCACCCTCCACCAGGCCCCCACCCATGTCTCCCACCACCCCCACCCCCCAGCCACCATGGGCAGCCTCCACCAGGCCCCCACCCATGTCTCCCACCACCCCCACCCCCCAGCAGTGCAGGGGCAGCCTCCACCAGGCCCCCACCCATGTCTCCCAGCACCCCCACCCCCCAGCCACCAGGGGCAGCCTCCACCAGGCCCCCACCCATGTCTCCCACCACCCCCACCCCCCCAGCAGTGCAGGGGCAGCCTCCACCAGGACCCCACCCATGTCTCCCAGCACCCCCACCCCCCAGCCACCAGGGGCAGCCTCCACCAGGCCCCCACCCATGTCTCCCACCACCCCCACCCCCCAGCAGTGCAGGGGCAGCCTCCACCAGGCCCCCACCCATGTCTCCCAGCACCCCCACCCCCCAGCCACCAGGGTCAGCCTCCACCAGGCCCCCACCCATGTCTCCCACCACCCCCACCCCCCAGCAGTGCAGGGGCAGCCTCCACCAGGCCCCCACCCATGTCTCCCAGCACCCCCACCCCCCAGCCACCAGGGGCAGCCTCCACCAGGCCCCCACCCATGTCTCACACCACCCCCACCCCCCAGCACTGTGGGGCACCTGCCAGCAGGCCCCCACCCATGTCCAACTCATGTTCCCCACCACCCCCACCCCCCAGCACTGTGGGGCACCTGCCAGCAGGCCCACACCCATGGCCAACTCATGTTCCCCACCACCCCCACCCCCCAGCACTGTGGGGCACCTGCTAGCAGGCCCCCACCCATGTCCAACTCATGTTCCCCACCACCCCCACCCCCCAGCACTGTGGGGCATCTGCCAGCAGGCCCACACCCATGTCCAACTCATGTTCCCCACCACCCCCACCCCCCAGCACTGTGGGGCACCTGCCAGCAGGCCCACACCCATGTCCAACTCATGTTCCCCACCACCCCCACCCCCCAGCACTGTGGGGCACCTGCCAGCAGGCCCACACCCATGTCCAACTCATGTTCCCCACCACCCCCACCCCCCAGCACTGTGGGGCACCCTCCACCAGGCCCCCACCCATGTCTCCCACCACCCCCACCCCCCAGCCACCATGGGCAGCCTCCACCAGGCCCCCACCCATGTCTCCCACCACCCCCACCCCCCAGCAGTGCAGGGGCAGCCTCCACCAGGCCCCCACCCATGTCTCCCAGCACCCCCACCCCCCAGCCACCAGGGGCAGCCTCCACCAGGCCCCCACCCATGTCTCCCACCACCCCCACCCCCCCTGCAGTGCAGGGGCAGCCTCCACCAGGACCCCACCCATGTCTCCCAGCACCCCCACCCCCCAGCCACCAGGGGCAGCCTCCACCAGGCCCCCACCCATGTCTCCCACCACCCCCACCCCCCAGCAGTGCAGGGGCAGCCTCCACCAGGCCCCCACCCATGTCTCCCAGCACCCCCACCCCCCAGCCACCAGGGGCAGCCTCCACCAGGCCCCCACCCATGTCTCACACCACCCCCACCCCCCAGCACTGTGGGGAACCTGCCAGCAGGCCCCCACCCATGTCCAACTCATGTTCCCCACCACCCCCACCCCCCAGCACTGTGGGGCACCTGCCAACAGGCCCACACCCATGGCCAACTCATGTTCCCCACCACCCCCACCCCCCAGCACTGTGGGGCACCTGCTAGCAGGCCCCCACCCATGTCCAACTCATGTTCCCCACCACTCCCACCCCCCAGCACTGTGGGGCATCTGCCAGCAGGCCCACACCCATGTCCAACTCATGTTCCCCACCCCCCCCCCCCCACCCCCCAGCACTGTGGGGCACCTGCCAGCAGGCCCACACCCATGTCCAACTCATGTTCCCCACCACCCCCACCCCCCAGCACTGTGGGGCTCCTGCCAGCAGGCCCCCACCCATGTCCAACTCATGTTCCCCACCACCCCACCCCCCAGCACTGTGGGGCACCTGCCAGCAGGCCCACACCCATGTCCAACTCATGATCCCCACCACCCCCACCCCCCAGCACTGTGGGGCACCTGCCAGCAGGCCCACACCCATGTCCAACTCATGTTCCCCACCACCCCCTCCCCCCAGCACTGTGGGGCACCCTCCACCAGGCCCCCACCCATGTCTCCCACCACCCCCACCCCCCAGCCACCAGGGGCAGCCTCCACCAGGCCCCCACCCATGTCTCCCAGCACCCCCACCCCCAGCCACCAGGGGCAGCCTCCACCAGGCCCCCACCCATGTCTCCCACCACCCCCACCCCCCAGCTGTGCAGGGGCAGCCTCCACCAGGCCCCCACCCATGTCTCCCACCACCCCCACCCCCCAGCCACCAGGTGCAGCCTCCACCAGGCCCCCACCCATGTCTCCCACCACCCCCACCCCCCAGCCACCAGGGGCAGCCTCCACCAGGCCCCCACCCATGTCTCCCACCACCCCCACCCCCCAGCCACCAGGGGCAGCCTCCACCAGGCCCCCACCCATGTCTCCCACCACCCCCACCCCCCCCAGCAGTGCAGGGGCAGCCTCCACCAGGCCCCCACCCATGTCTCCCAGCACCCCCACCCCCCAGCACTGCAGGGGCATCTGCCAGCAGGCCCCCCCCATGTCCAACTCATGTTCCCCACCACCCACACCCCCCAGCACTTTGGGGCACCTGCCAGCAGGCCCCCGCCCATGTCCAACGCATGTTCCCCAGCCAACATGTCATCACAATCTAGATCCCTGGTCCCTATGGTCAGCCTGCAAATGCCAAACACCCACCCGAGTATTGCATCCACCCACTCATAATTTGCAATTACATCACAGAACACCAATTGCAAGTTCCGAAACAAACACATTTCCCTCACATGCACCCAATGGGTGTCAGTGAATCTCAAAACCCATATCATGAAATGCATGAAACCAATGAGATACCACACATTGAAGTTCACCAAAAAAAATATGTATTAAAGGAAACATAAATACAATCAAAAATGAAGAAACAGAAATGTGAATGTACCCAAATTAAAAGAAGAATGTCCGTGAAAAAAAGCAAAAACAAAAATAAAATTCCAAAGTAATGTTGTCCAAAGTCAATGTCCACAAAACAAAATCCAATGGGAAATAAAAAAGAAAGCCATTGCTCCATGGTTAAAATAAAAAAAAAAAAATACAATCCAACAGTGAACTATGTACATGGGAACAAGCCAGGGTCCATTATCCCAACAAAAGAAAGGAAACCTATCTAACTACACTAACTAATAAAATAAACTATATACAAAAATGTGTCCGAAAGGTCCAAATAAAATCAAAACAAAAATGAAACCTAACACTACCTACATAACTATGTACAAGGGCAGCGGGCTAGTTTCACGGCTCACTTGTGGATGTCCCGGGCCAGGGCATCATCAAACTCCTCCTCAATGTCCCGGAGGCGGTCCTCCTCCATGGCCCCGAGGGTCTGCAGGGCCGTCGACGTGTCCACCTCCGAACCCCTGCGGATTGCCTCGAGGCACTCGGCCCGCCTCAGGGCCCTCCGCATGGAGTTCTCCGACCTGACCATTGTGAGCCGTGCCTCTTCCGGCCGCTGCCGCTCCGCATCTATGGCGTGGCCCAACCGCTGCCACACGGAAGACACTCTCTGTCCTGGGTCCTCCTGCCCTCCGGCCGATGCCTGCCCCTCCGATGTCGAAGGCCCCGAGCCTTCATGACTCCCACCAGGTTGCTGCTGCTGCTGTGCCTCTGCCCGTGCACTGCCTCCTGCTGCCTGCACATCCTCCGCCGGCTGGGGTGCAGTCGTAGATGTGGCCACCCCTGCTGGACGTCCGACTCCCGACTGTGGCAGGGATGCCTCCTCCACCAGCCTGGCCGTACCGTCAGAGGCAGCTCCACAGGGCACCCAGGTGACTGATGGGTGGGAAGATGGCACGGAGGACGACTGGGGCGAAGGGGTCCAGTTGAGGAGGGGGTCGTAGCAAGCCCCATCAGACGGAGGAATCCGGCCTGGGTGACCTGTCCCAGCAGGCTGACGTGTTCAACGAGCCATTCGAGATGACGTGCAGTCTCCTCATGAAAAGACTGCAGGTCACCTCGCATGGCCCGTTGACGCAACGCCACACCAGCCAGGACAGGCTCAACCTGGACCCGGATAGCCACGTCCGCAGGCAGAGGAAGGCCAGTTGACGTTAGCTCATCCCATGCCTGAAAACGGGTCTGGACGTAGGCATCCCTGCTGGTGCAAGATGATGCAGGGACAGGATCAGGGACAGGATTGCACACAGGCACCTCCGCGGCGGCCTGTGCTGCCTCCTGTCCATGGTCCTGCACTACACCACTAGCACCAGTGGGATCCCTACCTCCAGACCCCGTCTCTGGTGCTTGCACGGCCTCCTCCTCCACCAAACCCCCCACCAACATGGATGACTCTGTGCCATCTTCCCCTGTTGGGCCCTGTGGGGTCCCAGCTGCCCCTTCTGCTGCCGAGGAGTCCAACTCCAACCTCCGCCTCTTGGACCTCCTCCCGGCAGCTGCGGCCTGGGACGCGGCACCAGACTCCTCACTCCCCGACGAGATCAAAACATGGGAGGGGAGCCGGGCCTTGCGTCTCCGGCTGGCGGTGGGATACCCGCCGCTGTGCTCCACAGCACCTTTTCCGCCCTCTTCATCAGTTGACGCTACAGACAGGGAGAAACAAAACACAGGCATCAGGGCACTGTACAATGGACACATACACACATGACAGTTGTACATGAGTGGCATTGGCAAACCTCAGGCATGTCATCACAATCCCAAACACACATGTCAGTTCAACTCGCACACATGAGCCATACCACAGCCATATCGCAACTGCCAGCACCATCCATACACATACAACAGCATGAGCAGCCAAAGTGAGCCAGACATCACATGCAACACAGGAAGTGCACCACACATGTACACACACCACCACACTTGCATGCATGTGTACACCTCTGCCAAGTGTCGCAGTGTTCAGACGGGCATCCATGTCACATCTGCCAATCAGGCTTCCACATACCGCTGTCACATGCATCCATGTTGCATCACTGTTGTACCCTTGTCAAATACACACACATGCACATGTACACAGTGCTGATACATGCAGCCGAAAACAACATACATGCGTGACATCACGGACATGTCTACTTACATACACATTCATCCAAACATGTGTGCCCACACAACTGCATTTGGCATGCAAGCCTACACACACAAGCACCATCCATGTCTCACACATTCCAGCCCTCGCATGTGTTAGCCCCACGGCCCTGTACACCCCCACCCATACTCAACCCCATACAAACAGATGTGCAACCTGCACACTACTGAAAAATCACCACACGCACTGCTCACAATCAGGATGCATGTACACTTACCGCTCGACTCCAGACGGGTCTGCCTCTCAAGGACCTGGACGTGGAGCGCTGGGGATATGTGTTCCAGGAACCTCAGCTGTTCTTCCGACAAGTGGCCCCGGCGCCCTTTGGCATCCGCTGCCTTCAAGAGGCGCCGGGCCTTGTTCAGGGTCCTGGACCTGAAGTCCTCCCAGCGCTTCTTGACATGTCGTAAGTCGCGGACTGCCACCCCCTCCGCGTTGATGGCAGTCACGATGTCAGTCCAGATCCGAGTCCGTCCTTCCTTGTCGGCGCGGGAACTTCCGAAGAGGGCATCATACTGCCCCAGGACTTGCTCCACCAGGACACCAACTTCGGTGGCACTGAAGCTGGTGCCCCTCTGCCTCTCTGGCCGGGGGTTGTCAGTGGTCTCAGATGGTGTTTGCCCCGACATGACAACCCCAGAGGCAGGAGTGGGTGGGCAACTGGGTCCTGGGGCTGGGCTGTGGAGCGATGGAATCCCAGTCGGGAGTCTTCGGTTCCAGCAGGGGCGGTCACAGCAACAGCACCCCTGGCTGATGTGCAGGCAGCAAATGGCAGGGCACGTGGGAAGCAGGCAGTCAGGCAGCAGCAGATGGCAGGTGGGAGCGTGCTTGGGACTCTGGGGGGCAGTAGTTCGGCCTTCTGGGCAGGAGCGTGGTCTTCCGTGTGCTTACGCGTGGCCAGCTTGATACGGAGTGTTTTGGCACGTGAAAACTCTGCACGTCAGCGTGTAATTCGAGGAAAGGCCCTTAGCGCGTATGCACGGCAGCATGCATATGCGATTTCATTGGACCAAAGGCCCTTAGCACGTGAGCGCGTCTGTGACGTGACGCGCGCGGGTGTTTCCCTCATTGCACGTGATGACAGAACACACGTGGATTTCCACCAATCGCGTGTGAAAGTTCCCGGCACCCCGGAACACACGTACCCAGCCTAATCGCGTGTGGAACTTCCCGTGTACCCCGAAACACACGTACCCAGGACAATCGCGTGTACGCTCACTCCGATCACACGCGATGACACTCAGACTTACAGTCTTACCACGTATCCGAATACGGAAAACCCGCGCACGGGAAAAGACGTGCACAGGCGTCAACGCGTCCGCCCACACGAAGGCAGGCGGAGGCGTCCCCACGCACAGCATAAAAGTGCACGCAAACAACAAACGCAGCTACGATGAATGCCCCATTTGTCTCTGCACTGATCGTGGGACACCGGAGGAGGAGGAGAATAGCCAGGGCACGCATTTTCGCACCACGGACAAGCCTTTTTGGAATGCCTGACGACCAGGTCTACGGCAGGTATAGGTTTCCACCCCATATCATCCTAGACCTGGTCAGGGAGTGGGAAGATGACCTCACATCCCCCACACTTTGCTCCCAAGCATTGAGTCCCTTGGAGAAGCTGCTCAATGTCCTGCATTTTTTGGCCACTGGGTCATTTCAGCGGACCACTGCCATAGTGGGGGGGGTCTCACAGGCCACGCAGTCACGCTGCCTACACCAGGTACTGGCAATCATGACAGCGCGCCCCTCAGTCCGCAGGCACATATACATGCCCAGAACACCCGCAGAAAGGCAGGCCGTTGTCCTGGATTTTTTCAGGGTGGCACACTTCCCCAAAGTGCTCGGTGCCATAGGTTGCACCCATGTGGCCCTACGTCCACCTAGGGCCACTGAGCATATCTTCCGAAACCGCAAGCACTGGCATTCCATCAATGTACAGGTGGTATGTGATGCAAAGGGAATCATCACCTCTGTCTATGCAAACTACCCTGGCTCCACCCATGACAGTTTCATATACAGAATGTCCGCCCTGAGCCGGGCCCTGGAAGCTGGGCAGCATGGCGACACATGGCTCCTAGGTCAGTACAAATGCCCTTGCACATGCATGCAAGTCCCACACAGACAAATATCCAAACCCTAATAATCTCAACTATTATCACCTCCCCAGAGGACAGTGCCTACCCTCTGAGCAACCACATGATGACGCCAATCCGGAACCCCACCACACCACCCCAGGTAAGATACAACGCCGCCCATATTGCAACCAGGGGCATAGTGGAGCGCACATTCGGAGTGCTCAAGTCACGTTTCCGCTCCCTTGACCGCTCTGGCGGGCAACTACTCTATGCACCACCAGTAGTGTGCAGGATCATTGTGGCAGCATGTGTCCTGCACAATGTTGCAACACGGCAGGGCGTCAAGGTGGACATGGCGGTGCCCCCACATCCACAACCACAGGCACAGGCGCTGCCCATGGGAGGGGACAGGGCACGTGGCGAGGAAGCCCGGACCCAGCTTGTGGCCCCATTTTTTACCTAAACTCCCACACCTGCAGAGTGCACACAGGCCTGGCACATACCAGGTGACAATCGATGATGACAAAGAGACAGTCAACTGTCACAACCCTACCACCCTGAGATAGTTGCCATGGAAGTGCCACATCATCTGCATCCCTAGCTACTTAAACACAAGCTATCCTGTGTGACCAAAAGGCACACATATGACATATGACATGATATGGGCCATACACAAGTATTTCAAGGCGCAATGAGGCAGGGAGGGGGGAACTAGGGAAGACAGACAACGGTACTACTAGGCCAGGTGTCATTGAGATCGTGCAAGTGCAGGGGTAGGGGGGAGAGAAAAGTGCAAGGGGAAGGGTGGGGGGGAGTCCAGTACAGGGGAAGTAGCCCAAAAAAATAATACATAGGTCGGCTGGTGGCAACTGCAAAGGTAAGTGCAGACAAGTGCTGGGAAGGGAGGGCTGTAGGGATAGAGAGGCAGTACTGCAGTGCAGGGATTGCCAGGGAGGCAGTGCAAGTGGAGAGTGGCTGGGCCAGGGACCGAGGTCGTTGAGAGTGGACCAGTTGCAGCTCCTGTGCAGTTCCAGTGAAGAATTCTGCAAGGGAGAGGCAGAGAGTAAGCAGAAGCAAAGAGGAAGGTCTTGAGGTGCTTCCAGAACTGGAGATGGTTCCCCTCAAGTTCAAGTCAGGCCGGAAGTCTGTTCCAGGGGGAGGGCCCTGCTGCGGAGAGAAATCTACCCCCAGCTAGTTGCTCTGAGAAGCGGATGACCCTGACATGCAAGGTGTGCATCACACACACCTGCAAAAATGGCCATGACCATCACTGTCATGTCACTGAAACCCTCCCAAACATCAACATGACAATGCAAGCAATACCCATACACCAACACAGTAACGATAAGGTACACATTGCCATGTCCTAAATGTACAGTGGCATCGGACAATGATGCCTGACCCGGAATCAGATGAAATGACAGACCAACCAAATCTCCCACCCAAAATAAGTCTTTTCCAAATGCATTACAACAGTCGTAGACGTAACATAACAATGGACATAACAATGGAGCGATGGAATCCCAGTCGGGAGTCGTCGGTTCCAGCAGGGGTGGTCACAGCAACAGCACCCCTGGCTGATGTGCAGGCAGCAAATGGCAGTGCACGTGGGCAGCAGGCAGTCAGGCAGCAGCAGATGGCAGGTGGGAGCGTGCTCGGGGCACTGGGGGGCAGTAGTTCGGCCTTCTGGGCAGGAGCGTGGTCTTCCGTGTGCTTACGCTTTGCCAACTTGATACGGAGTGATTTGGCACGTGAAAAATCTGCACGTCAGCATGTAATTCGAGGAAAGGCCCTTAGCGCGTAAGCGCGTCTGCACGCATACGCATTTTCATTGGACAGAAGGCCCCTCAAGCGCAAGCGCCCCTGTGACGTGACGCGTACAGACGTGCATGGCCATCTCAGCGCGCGTGAAAAACTGCACGTCTGCATGTAATACGAGGAAAGGGCCCATGCGCGTAAGCGCGCGTGGAAAACTGCACGTCCGCGTGTAATACGAGGAAAGGGCCCATGCGCGTAAGTGACGTGACACGTGCGTGCGTTTCCCTCAGCACGGGTTAAAGGTGAGCGGGCCCAGCAGTTCGCTGTACGTGCCTTTCGTGGAGACCGACGTGTGTTGCTGCTTCCTGTTGTTTCGCGCGCCATCACAACTTCACAGCTATCAAGGACGTAACTCTTCTTTTGGTGGGGGTATTGGCTACGCGTGTTTTTCTGCATCGCGCTAGTCAGATGGTGAGTCACACACACTCTTTTTCCCACTGCGGGTGCCCCTGTGTATCGCACCCATTTTCGATGTCATAGTAGCCTGCGTGTCCCACTTGTACGCGTTATTCGTGTTACTGGGTGCCACCGCGTACTGCGGGAGGTTGAATCCACGCACGTAGGCTGCAGGGTTGCGTGCACGGTTTTACTGCAGTTTTGGGGTGCCTGAGCGTTGCGTGACCCGTCACCACATCACCGGGGTCACATACAGCCTTGCAGGTGCAGGGGGGCTGTTAACATCTTGCTTCCCACCCCCTTCACCCCAATTGCCCAGGTCAATTGTGGTGTACACCTCCCATTGGCATCACTCCACCTGTGCCGGCACTACTACATCTGTGCCATGGTTGGGAGGCCACCGAAGGTGAGGGGCGCCTCAGCTGGGCATCCTCCTCGTGCGGGCGTGGTCGGGGATGTGGTCGTGGTAAACAGGGAGTAGGGGGACTCCATGGTGTCCAGGGCGGCCACAGAGGGGGAAGAGGCAGGGGTCCGCCACTTGAGCACAATGTTGGACATGGGTGGGGGCCTGGTGGTGGGTGCCCCTGCACTGCTGGGGGGTGGGGGTGGTGGGAGACATGGGTGGGGGCCTGGTGGAGGATGCCCCTGCACTGCTGGGGGGTGGGGGTGGTGGGAGACATGGGTGGGGGCCTGGTGGAGGCTGCCCCTGGTGGCTGGGGGGTGGGGGTGGTGGGAGACATGGGTGGGGGCCTGGTGGAGGCTGCCCCTGGTGGCTGGGGGGGGTGCTGGGAGACATGGGTGGGGGCCCAAAAAATGTAAGCAAATGAACATCACTGTCGTGAAATGTTTGGCCATAGGATACGTGGGGTCAAAGTTCTTAATCGCTCTGAGATGCTGTAAAATACGGATCGTAAGTACACATGTAGTGGATCCCACGTACCATTTCCGGCAGGCGCATGTTAAAACATACACTACAAACGGAGTCTCACAATTGATAAAATATTTTAACCTGAATTCCATACCCGTGATTGGATGTACAAAAGATTTACAATTAGTGGCATGAGGGCAGGCTTTACACTTTTGACACTTGGTAAAACCCTTGGGTAAGGCGGGTAGTCAATTGGTCCTAGTGGAATTTTTCTGGCCAGGAGACAAATAACTGGAAACCAGTCTATCCTTCAACGAAGGTGCCTGTTTGTAGGTTACTGTGGGACACTTGGAGAGTAGTGGGCCAAGATCTTTGTCCAGCCTGAGAATATGCCAATGTTTAGCAACAATCTTACGAACATCATAAGAGGCTTTGTTAAATGTAACAATAAGGCGCGGTTCATCCTGATCCTTATCTTTCCTCCTACTGGCAGAACCATGTAGTAACACTTCCCTTGAAAGTGACCGTGCTTTGGAGAAAGCCATTTCAATAATCTTTTTTCGGTACCCCTGCAGTAGAAAATCAGTGGCAGCACACTTGTAACAGCGATCAAACTCTTCAATGTCTGTGCAGTTGCGCCGAAAGCGAATACATTCGCCATAAGGGATACTGTTCTTGCAGGAGAGCGGATGGCTACTCGTTGCATGTAGGGGAAGGCCAGTGTTGGTGGGTTTTATGTGTAGGGAAGTATGAATGCCTTCGTTGTCCAATCTTACATTAACATCCAAATAAACAATTTGAGTATAGCTGTGGCATTCAGTGAATCTCAAATTCACAACATTGTTGTTAATGCTGTCCACAAAAGATCCCCACTCATTCTCATTTACTTTCCAAATGATAAAAATATCGTCGATGTACCGCCACCAACCAATAACTTGTGTAGAAAAACTAAGTGAAAGTAACTCAGACAAGAAAGTAGCCTCCCACCACCCCATGGTGAGGTTAGCGTAGGATGGCGCAAAGGTACTGCCCATAGCAGTACCTCTGACCTGGTGATAAAAGGAACCCTCGAAAAGAAATACATTGTTAGTTAAACAGAACAGAAGCATATCCAAAATCATACCACTGTGCCCCAAATAGTTCAAAGAACGAGTGTACAAAAAATGTTTGCAGGCTACCAATCCAGTCGTGTGATCTATAGATGTGTAAAGGGAAACAACATCTAAGGTAGCTAACATTAAGCCCTCCTCCCAGGGTATATCTGAAATGTGACTCAAGAAGTCCTTGGTATCGCGTAGATACGAGGGCAGGACTGACATCAACGGGGACAGGGTCTCATCTATGAATTGGGCCATATGTTCAAGGAGAAAACCACACAAAATTACAATAGGCCTGCCTGGTGGATGGATCAAGGACTTATGAGTCTTGGGCAGAAAATATATAGTGGGTATAGTATGACTCACAGGCACAAGAAACTTAGCAAGCTCATCCTCTATAAGGCCTTTCTCGGCCCATTTGGTACATAAGGCGGTGAGCTCCCACTGTATTTCGACAAAAGGATTCTTTGGAAGCCTGGAATAACAGCACCGATCACGTAACTGACGATTAGACTCAGCCACATAACATTCCCTGTCCTGAATAACGATATTAGAACCCTTATCGGCAGGTTTTATCACAATGTTAGACAAATTCTGCAATTCATTAAAGGCCGATCGTTGTGGGATGTTAAGATTCTGTTTGTTGTTAAAAGGTTTTTTGCGAAGTTTGCGAAAATCATTAACACATAAATCATGAAATGCCTCAATACATCCCCCCACCGAAAATTGAGGGTTGAAGCTGGACTTAGTTTTCAATTTAGTACGTATATCCCAGTTGGGATCAATGTCAAAGTCAACTGGATCAAAAGGAGAGGGATCAAACAATTCATTCTGAAGACAGGCCAAGTCAGTCAAGGTAGAGATGTCAGAAATGCGAATGTCAGTTCGGCCAGCCCGTGGCACAGGTGGTTTAACTTGCGGGGGATCGATGGAGAAGAATTTCTTTAGTCTGATTTTCCGTAGAAATTTGTCAAAGTCCAGACGTGACTGGACATAGTCAAACTGAGTGGTAGGACAAAAATTCAAGCCCAATGAAAGCAATGATGCTTGTGAGCCGTGAGGGTGTGGGAAGACATATTGACAATTTTAATGAGAATTCATATTGTCTGTTGTTACTACTTCGCTCCAGAGCGCGTCAGCCTGCCTTGTTGATGTACATCTGAGCCGCTTCACACGACGGCCTCGACGGGTTTTTTTCCCTTTGACAATTTCTGTTCCTTTCCTCTCCCTCTTCCTCCTCCTCTGTTCTTTCCACGGCCTCTGCCCCTCTTTTGGTTTTTTCCATCTTGACATAAAAGTCTCATTTCCTCTAAAAAATTTAGTTTGATAGGCATTTCATCATTTTCTGAAACAGAGACATCAGATTCTGAAGAAACGGTTTCTGCCTCCCCCAATTGTTTAGGAAATGATTGTGTAGTAGAGCTTTTGCGCAAAGAGTCAAACCGCTTGGCAAAAGTGAAAATACGACCTGATTCATAGTCAATTTTATCTCTAATACATTTTCTGTGTTTACGCTGTTTGATCTCCTCTTCGTAGACAATAAGATCTTCAATTTTACTTCGTAGTTTCTTACCCTCCTCAGTGCTGGGAATATCACGTAATTCAGACTCTAATTTGTCAGGATGTAAAAGTACAGCATTGCGGTCGGAATTGGCATACTTGACTAGAATTTTCAAGAACTGCACAGAACAGTGACTGCTGGCACCTCCCCACTCTTCCAACATGTTAGGATCCTGATCCTCGAAAGATGGTGTTATCATAATTCGTAATCCACGGGGGACACGGCCCACATCAAGATAATTTTGCAGGGAGTGCTCCTCCCACCACTTAGATATCTCCTTTTTGCGAGATTTTTCTATTTCACGAAGAAGTGTAACTTCAGTAGAGGTGCTGGTGGTAGTTTTCTTAACCCCACTAGTAGGTGCCACTGTGGGTAGATCCTGCTTCTCATTAAATAAATCCCTGGCCTGGAGCAGCCGGGCTGCCACCCTGGCATCCTGCATGTCTGCGTGTGTAATTGCCAATCAACCGAAGGAAAAATCCTCGGTTTATACCATCAAAAATATATATACTTTATAAATATGAAAGGGAAACGACCTCAGCAAAGCATAGTAGTCCACAGACAGGCTAGTGTGGGTCAATATGCAGGAAATGTAGAAACCGGCGTGGAGTGAGTGTAAGAAGCACTATACCAGAATGTAAGCCATAGGAAGATGGAAAAAAACTGAATAGACACCTACCTGCGAGCCATTGTTCGTGCGTCCTCCAGCACACATCACATCAGCTAGCAACTGAGGGCTATCAGTTTTAGCTCCCTAGAGGGTGCCACACTCGAACTCCAGTAAACAGTCACTCCGCCGTCAGCTGCAGCGTTAGAGCCCACATATGCTACTCCATCACAAACATTGTAATTTTCTCTGGAAAGAAGTGGTGGCTCTGAAAAGAGCCTTTGGGTGGTGTTTGTAAGTCAAAAATTGTAAATGCTTAACATCTACTTCAAAATCGTTGTTGTAATTCCAAAAAACGTTGCAATGCATTTTGTACATTTCGCAGAAAAATCTGATTGCCAGCATAAGTAAGATGGACTCCATCTCTGCGAAAAATGTATGTACTACAAAACATAATATTTTCATTGTGAAAAGAAGACATGCCAAAATCTCTTAGAAATAATAATAATAATAATAATTTGGCACTTATATAGCGCTACGAACCCTCAGGTATCTGAGCGCTGCTTATTATTACCCACGGTATGTGGTGCTCATTTATCGACCTCGGAAGGATGAAAGGCTGAGTTTGGCCCCGCCGGGATTCGAACCTGCGTTTGCAGGCTCTGCACAGATGTCAAAGCGAGCGCTCTACTCGCTGTGCCACTTGACCGGCTTGCCACAAACAGCCTTATTAACATTGCGCCTTGCTTTTTTCCATTTGTGGACCAAATTTCGAAGAACGAAGCCACATTTGTCTCTGCGCAATCCGTGAAAATATCACTTGAGAATTAGGAAACATGTCCATAACCTTCCTCAGTCCTTCTTTCATAGCAAATTGCAAAAAAATTCCAGTCACATGTCCTAAACTGTTCCCTCCACAATGAATTACAATTATGTCTGGATGTTGCTCTGTCTCCAAAGTAGCACAGAGAGGTAGCAAGTCCAACCACTTCATTCCACGTACTCCATGCCAGTGTACTTCCACATGTGGGAATCCAAGATCTACAGCTACTCCACAGCTTTCTGCATGCACCTTCAACCAATGTATCCACGAATCTCCTAAAATCCAAACAATCTGTTTTCTGAAACACACAGCCATAGCTATCTTTTGTTCTCTCAGCAAAAAGAGTATCTGAGAAAATCTCTCCTGGCTCAACACACCCACCAAACTTTCCTGACCAATCCCTTTCAGTACTTATTCTCATTTGCATGACTTCTGAACCCAAAAATCCCCAGATGTAACTCCCGATGTCCGCGAACTACCGCCATGTCCGTGGACATATCGTAACATGAACAGCCCTTCTACCATTTCCACTACACTCTCTCTGCCATTCCCTCATTCGATATACCTCAAAAATCACATGACCATGCACCAATCACATTCAAGACCTCTACATCTAACTGCATCATCATAGATCAGCACTGCAAATGTACTCTGAATCTCTCTGAGTACAAGTGTCATATCATTGGCAAGCAGCATCTACCAGAAATACTGTACAAGTCTTCAAGATTTCTACTTGCAGCTCCATGCATATCCATATGCATGAACACAAACTTCAGGTATGCATATTTTCTGTATAGTAGATGACATAGCTCTCAACCATTTTTGTTTTACAGGCGGGTGAAATCACCCGATTTTGTTTTTGGCGGGTGAGACGCCCATTGGAATGAATGGGCGTGCAGGAGGCTTGGCGGGTGAGTCTGCCCTTTACAAGGCGTGTGACACCCGCCAAAAGCGTGTGAGTTGAGAGCTATGGTAGATGAACACATTTTCAAACAGACTTTTACCATGTAAAATCTGTAAAATGAATTTACTGTACTTTTTTCAATTTCCTAAAATCAACTATCACTTATAAACCTTTATACTTTTTACTTTCTTTATACACACACACTCAAATCATGTTAAACTAACATTTTTTAAATGAAATATATAGACTACATATATTCAAACAAAATTGCATGCAAACACAATCTATGTTTAAACCTTTATAAAAATAGTTATACAATTTCATATTTTTGTTTTTATTTATTTATTTACTTAATTACTTTAAAGTAGACATGACATTGAGGCGCTATTACCTAGAACAGTTTACTTACAGAAATAGTGATATTCACTAATATATTATAAATTTCACAAGACATAGTAAAGATATTTTTTTTTTGCTACAGTTAGTCATTCAATACAATTTGTTCATTAAGAACATATCATATGTACTGAACTGATGCAATGTATCTTATGTAAATACATTAGTTTAATGGTTTTACAGAAGGCACTGAGGATTTCAATTAAAAAAATCAATATCTAAATTAAAAACAGTGCTATATACAAACAAAGTTACTAATTTGAAGCTTTTACAATTACAGTGAAGACCAGTTTCCTGAAAAGAAGCAGCCAAATTCGAAGAAGAAAGAAAAACTAAGAAGTTACCTGTTAATTTTAAAAAAAAGTAAGTAAAATATCACCATAATATTTATATTATTAATCAAATATACTATAACATTAATACAAGCTATTTTGGTTTCTTAAAATAGAGATTTTGTACCATTTTGTCCAAAAATGTCCATGTCTTAAACAGCGATTTACAGCCAGAATGGCCCACAAATTTCTATTTTTGGACACACAAATTAGCCAACTGAACCACTACAATTTTCATATTATAGAACAAACAACTGTTTTAATTTGTATACATTAGATTTACTATTTGTACTTTTCCACACGACTAGCTTACTTTTTTTTTTGTCATCTGAACCCCAGTTTAGTAACACATAAATTCAAGAATACCTATCCCTACTAGTTTTAGTTCCCAATGCACAATCACACACCATTACATACATCTTTATCATCTTACTCAAACACTCATGCACACAGCACACATACATTCCAGAACACCTCAACCCATATCTTCTTTATTTTTTTCAACAGACCCTAAAGAATGCCTACCAAAAGACAACTCCGTAGAAAGCAACGCAAAATTAGAGCAAATGAAAATAAAGGTGTCCAACATAAGCATCCATCTCTAGCAGAATGTATAAAAAAAGTTGAAACAAAACAGCTAATACAATCATTTAGTGAAACACAAGAAGTTTCAAGTACAACAACTTCGCTTCCTCTATCAAAATGTAAAACAAACCAAAAAACAATTAACAGAAAATCAGCTATCAGTACAGATAAAACTACTTCTTCAAATTTTAATATAGTGCAAAGTAAGCATACCAAGAAAAGTATTTTAGCCAAAATATACCATCACAAAGTCCTTCAAAATCTTATAAAAACAGGAGAGAAATCAGGTTCAAAGCTTAAAACCTATCGTAGGAAATTATTTTTAGAAGCATTGATGGACAGTGCAATTCTTCTCAAAAGAAATGTATTTATTTTACTGTTAAACAAAATGAAACCACTACCAAAACTAATAACTAAATTACAAAAAAAACTTATCAATAAGCGAAATGTCAACAGAAAGAACTTCTTAAGTATCTGCGGAGGTGAATGGAATCACACTACGAGCACAGAACCATATTTTAATGAAGAAGCGTACAAACAAAAGCAAATGAATACAATTGCCATAAATAGCAGTGGTCGAGGTTATGAAAAAGTGAATAATACCATAATGGAACAAGAAGTACTCCTTACAAAAATATGCCCTGAAAACTTAGAATTACCCCTCCATTCAACTGAATCAGAACGTCTAGTGTACAAATGGCCATGCACGTCAATGTGTAACATTCCCAAACAATGTTTCAAATCTTTACACCAATTCCTCAATAAATATGTAAAAAGCAAAGACAAAATCAAAATTAAATTACTGCAAAATATAGATACCTGTCCAGTGCGCAAGTACACAGGACTACAAGGACATTCATTGGCCTGCATTACAGGACCTACTTCTAAAACCACTTTCCATGATATCAAAAGGATATCAACACATCATTCAACTATAAGAAATCTAGTCTATAAACTGTACTATGCTAAAAGTCCTGCTTTAGCACTAGCAAAGTTAAATAACATCATTCTACATGGTACAGCAAAAGACCTACTTGAAGATATTCACTATATCCAGAAAAAATATGTTGGAAGTGAAAGCCATTTACAGAATGAAATAGCTTTAAACCAATTAAGCAACAATTCTACACATGGCAACCTTTTGCTAAACACATACAAAAAAGAAATACTAAAATTTAAAAGTACATCAGCTGAAGTACCAAACCATGTATGTGTATGTTGCCGTAGAATTTTTTATAAAAGTAACACAAAAACTGTGGACCTATCATACAAAATAGAAGACAATGAAGATTCTAAATGGTTTGAATTAGCTCTCTACCTTCTAGCAGAAAACAAATATGAAATAACTGAGCCCTTAATACTTTGCAGTTATTGCACTACAAAACTTGACAACAACCAAACTCCTTCACGTTCTATCACAAATAATTTGGAATTATACCCAGTACCAAAACCTCTACAACAACTTAATTTATATGAGAGCATCATAATTCAAACAGTACACCCATTTCAAGCAATAATATGCCTTCAACCAAAAACAGCAAAATTACCTCCCTCTGAATTGGTAAACGGCATTCGTGGAAAAGTAGTTTATTTACCATTAAATCTAAAAGAAAATGTGCATACTCTAGGAGTACAACGTGCAATGCAGCAATCTTTAATTATATTGGTAAATGGAGTACCTACAAAAGACAAAAAAATATTGCAACAGCTGGTAGATTTATATAAAGTTAGACAAGCCTTCCAATATCTTAAAGAGAATAATGAATATTACAAAGAAATTAATATTGAAGAAAACTTGAAAGATACAACTGAAATAATTCAAGAAACACAAGAAGCTGGTCAATTTGAGCTACCAGATCCTGCTACAATATCAAATACTTTAGACCATTATACAATTCATCCTTTGCACTGTAATGACACCGTACAAGATGTACTGGAAACTTACTAAATGCGTCAAACAAAAGGATCGCCAATCAGTATATGGGAGAAAAGTATAGAAGCACGTGCTTTTCCTCTACTCTTTCCTACTGGCAAAGGAGGAAGGTATGATGATAGACCTATTCAAATATCAGCTTCAGAATACCGCTCATTACGGATGTATTCTGAAGATCCCAGATTTAGACAAAATGTGGAATACATATTCCACCTACTCTTTGAAAGTGAACTAGCAACTTTATTTTACCGAGTTGCACACATATTAAAATCAGGATCACACTTTCAAAATATGACAGCTACACAATTATTAGAGAAAGTGCAACAAAAGGATGAGGTTTTACAATCAAATATTACAAATCTATTAGCAAATATGCGTGGTATTAAAGAGTACTGGTTTTGACGTCATGGAGATGTACGTTGTATGATCAGAAACCTTGGCCCACCCACTTGGTTTGTTACATTAAGTTGTGCAGAATATGCATGGGAAGATTTACATGATTTCCTACGCATATCAAATAAAAACAAAACAAACATAGATATTCTAACACCTGGAGAACTTTGTTCTTTGGATCCTGTTAATGTTTCAAGATATTTTCACCATCGCTTCATTGCTATGCTACATTTTATTTGTAATAAAACTGTTCCTCCCCTTGGAGAAGTGCAACACTTCTTTTGGAGAAAAGAATACCAAGCCAGAGGAGCACCACATATCCACATGCTTTTATGGATTAAAGATGCTCCTAAATTTGGTCAAGACAGTGATGCCACTGTTTTACAGTTTATTGAAAAATATGTCACTTGTGAAATTCCATCAGAAGCCACAAATAGTGATCTTCGTGCACAAATTTTACAATTTCAAAGACACAAATGTGGAAAATATTGTCGTCGCAAATACAAAAACAAAGGCAAATACTACACCAAATGCCTATTTGGTTTCCCTAGACCAGTTACAAATACAGGTCAAGTAAACAACCTCATGTCTTCAGTTAGACATAGTGTTAAATGTAAGTCACCTAAAAATACATATTACATAAAAAGAAAAGAAGAAGAAAAATATATCAATGATTGTAATGCAATCATTGCCCACTTATGGAATGCAAACATAGATGTGCAGTCCATTGCAGACAATTCTACTGCAGTTGCACGATATGTCACAGCATACTTAACTAAAGCAGAAAAGACAGAGCTCCAAGACCTCTGGAATGACCTGTCATCGGATAAAACAGTATCTCAGAAATTATACAGCTTGGGCATAAAAATGCTCACCCATAGAGAATGTGGATCTTATGAAGCAGCTGATCGTTTAACTGGTACTTCATTGTATGGTAAATCTGAAAATATAGTATGGCTAAGTCTTGGTCCAGCTAAATCTAGAAAAAGAGTTCTAAAATCATATGAAGATATAGAAACAATAGCCAAACATGATCCCAACAGCCAAGACATTTTAAAAAACAATGTATTGAACACATACTACCCAAACAGAAGTAATACTTTGGAAAGCATGTGTCTATACCAAATAGCCCAAAACTACACATAAAAAAATAATATGAAACCTGATGAAAAAAAAGGTAAATATAGAGTGACAGACTGTGAAGGCAGCTTAGTTAAACTCACTAAACCAAATTTAATTAATCATATCAAATTGTCATTGAAGACTCCTCAACATAAAGAAGTATATTACATGTCCCTGCTACAACTCTTCAAACCATGGAGAAAAGAAGAACAATTACTAGATAACTATGACTTATATGAGGATGCTTTCAAAGCAAATGAAAGCACTATAACTGATGTAAACTTTACACAGTACAAAACAATGTTGCACAATGAACAGCAACATGAAGAAGAACTCCAAGCCCAACTAGATAAGGATACTCCTGACAGTAGTCAACCTTCTGTAACAGGAAGCCAAGAACCACTGGGAGAACCACTAATAACAAATGAGGCAGAATTAGCTATGATAGAAGTAGAAAACACCAAATGTCAGTATGAAGATAAGGAAGACTTAACTATACTACAATCAAAACTAAACAATGAGCAAAGTAGCATTTTTCAAGAAGTAACAAAACAAATTGCACATGGTGTAAAACATGAAAATAAAGAATGTTCCTGCCATAATTATAAACCTATACTACTGTACGTCAGTGGTGAAGCTGGTTCTGGCAAAACATTCCTAATCAAAATCATTAGTAAGTTCCTTCAACAATTGACAAACAACAAACTGTCAGCTGTTGTCACTGCCCCCACAGGTTTAGCTGCCTACAACATAGGTGGTGTTACATTACACCAATTACTACTATTACCAGTAGAACACCAGAACAAATTAGACTATTACTAACTTTCTGCAGAAGCTGCAATGGAATTACGCAGAGTATTGAAACAAATGAAAATGCTACTAATAGATGAAGTGAGCATGGTCTCCAACCTGATGTTAGCTTTGATTCACCTCAGATTACAAGAAGTACTCAAAACAGACTATGAAGAGCTCTTTGCAGGAAAACACATTATTGTTTTTGGAGATCTGCTTCAATTAACACCAGTAAAAGGTGAACCTATTTTTAAAACATTAGGGCACAAACTCTGCCGTAAAACTGTTGGCAGCATTGGAAATGTCAACCTTTGGCAACATTTCCAATACAGAGAATTAACAGAAAACATGCGCCAATCTGCAGATCTAACTTATGCCAACATTTTAAAAAGTTTGAGAGTTGGTATACTTTCTAAAGAAGCAGAAGCAACATTGAAAACCCGGCACATTAATGCACTTTATGGCGATAATGCATGTGCTACAGATGTTATGGAACAATTAGCCCACAAAAATGTCAATTGTATGGCCTTAATGCCAACTCTTGCAAGCTGTCTCAAATTCAATGAAATAATGTTAAGTAAAGAAATGCAACCAATAATGGAAATTAGCACCACAGTAAAACTAGATGTACATGGTATGACACTACCCATGTGTGACCAAGCCACAACAAGACTAAATAATTTAGAAAAATCAATCTCAAACACAGCAGGCTTAGAAAAGATGTTAAAATTATCCTTAAATTGCAGAGTAATGCTTAAACGTAACCTTGACGTGGACCAAGAACTAGTTAATGGAGCACTGGGTACAGTTGTTGGCTTTCAAACATACCCACGTGACAACAAAATTCAGTTTGTCAATATACTCTTTGACAAACTTTCAGAAGTAAAACGGATAGGACGCTCAACAGCTAGATTCCTTCTCTTCAAAGATATGTATGTACGCAGAGAACAATTTTCTCTAACTCTTGCATACGCAGTCACGATTCATAAATCACAAGGTCTTACCCTAGACCAAGCAATGATAGATATTGGTAACACAGTCTTTAAAGAAGGCATGAGCTACGTAGCACTATCACGCTTACGTACACTTGACGGTCTATTTCTAATCAACTTTGATGCAAGTAAAGTAAACTCTGATATTCCTTGCATTTTAGAATATAATAGACTTCGCTCACTATACACTCCCCATCTAAACACATATTCTGTTCCACAAAAACTAAAACGTTGTAAAAGAAAACTAAATCAAACAGAAATGCAACAGGACGTCACTGCAAATCCTCCAAAGAGAGTAAAAGAAACTAATACTTCATCAAGTACCACAAACAAAAAATAATCAATTAGAGAAAGTAAACCAGGTACTTCTTTACAGAAGGAAGACAAACTCCAAAAAAAGCAGTTAGATACAGAACTACCTGGACCATTTAAATTCTCAAATATAGTTGGTGTAAGTTGCTATGCAAATGTAGCAATGAATATTCTATTTCAATTACCACCAATTGTTGACAACATTTACTTACACAGTACAGACCCATTGTGTTTGCAAATGTTAATACTTCACAGAAATGCAGCAAACAATCCTGACAACACATATTGGCCCTCATTAGGGGTTGGCGGGGCGGTAAGTCCCCAATCCCCATTTACCCTTCCCCATTCCCATTTCTGGCCCCATAGGGCATAATGGGAGTGGGGAAGCCGTTAATTACGCCACCGTAATTTACGGTGGCGTAATTAACAACAAGGTCCCTTAGCGCCATGGAAGCAGGCGTTAAAATCACCATGGCGCTAAGGGAACTCGTACTCAGGCGGTAAGGGGCGCCATGGTTTACGCCGGCGTAAACCCCTTACCGCCTGGGTCCTAATGAGGCCCATAGTGTTTTTGGAATAAGACGACAATTGGACTACTGTGCTGGAATGGTGAAATTCACTATAAACTCACAGGAAGATCCACAAGAATTTCTAATGTACTTACTACAAGTACTGGAAAACAAAAACATACCTATAAATGAAATCTTTCAGATTTCATACATGTGGAAACATACATGCACTCTCTGCAACAATGTGACACAAGAAGAAATCCCCAATGAACGCTTCATATATATATATATATCAATACCAAATTGTGAATCCATTCCATTTCAGCAACTTGTACAAAATGCAAACCATGGAAGATGATGCTCTACCTGCAATTCAGATAATCGCTCCACGTTAGTAATACAAACACATAGGAAATACGTAATACTAATGCTTCTACGTTACAATGCAGATGGTACCAAAAACAACTGAGAGCTGACTGGATTCACACATGGTCAAATATCACTTGGTAAGAAAACCTTCACAACAATAGGTATAATCTACCACGCAGGAGCCACAACCAATTCAGGGCACTACACTGCATATATAAAAAAGAAATGTGGATGGTTTGAATGTAATGATAGTACCATTACTCTAAAGCAGAGATTACCAGCAAATCTTACAAACGCTTATTTGATGTTCTTAAAACCAAAATTTGATAAATAAACTGTATTTAAACCTTTAAGTAAATTTGTGTTAAAAAAATATAAACTGTTAGAATACTCCAAAAGCTATCTAACTGCTCAAAGATTCTACAACAACTAATCAGATAAATGAATACCACTAAATTAGACCAAAAAATACACAGTTAGAATACGCCAATTGGTATCTTACTGTCCCAAAATTATAAATTTGTGTTAAAATAATATAAACTGTTAGAATACTCCAAAAGCTATCTAACAGCTCAAAGATTCTACAACAACTAATCAGATAAATGAATACCACTAAATTAGGCCAAAAAATACACAGTTAGAATACGCCAATTGGTATCTAACTGTCCCAAAATTTAACAATATCCAAATAGATAAATCAAAACCACTAAAATATATTAAAAAAATAGACAGTTAGAATACGCCAATTGGTATCTAACTGCTCCAAAATTTTATAATATCAAAACAAATGAAGAATCTGTTACTGCTCCAAAAAAATACAACAAAGCAAAGTATAAAGCATTAGCCAGAAACAACAAGTGAACACTGAAAACAAACAAACAAATAAACTGTAGCATAACAGAAAAAGGTTTTTTTTTTAATCCAACATGGATTTTCTTTTCTCCCACAGACCCAATGATTTTAGCAACAAATACAGAAACTGAGCAAATTGCACAGTACTCTGATTTGTACTCTACTAAATATGAGGGTCGAAAAAAAATAAAAGTATATTGCCTATACCATGTAATAAGTCATTACAAAATACTAATACTAACATGCTATTTTCTTTTATCACAGAAATGAAGAAGAAAAACATGGACTCCCATTACTAGACCAAATAGTAAGTATACAATAATAAGGACAACCATAGCAGCATATCACATCCATAGTATCTAATACCTTTGTTCCTTATACATTTGTTTTTCACCCAAAGTTATAAGCAAATATGAATGTGATATGCTGCGGTGGTTGTTGCCAGGGCATAGAGTCTTGGGTGCATGGCCATTTGGAGGAAGGAAAAAAACGCACTCCAAGCATGAGGTCTGCAGGTCCCAGTGAAAAAAGTAGCAATCTCGAATCCAAGTAACAGAAAAACGAGTTTAATGGATGGTAAAAAATAGTAGGCAAAGAACACACAGCAAACAGAACAGAACACCAGGGCAGTGTCCTCAACGACGCGTTTCGCGCTTCTCCGAGCTTCACTGAATTTCATAGGTTTTTAGTAGCGCAACTTAACAATAATAACTTTGACTTTATGTACATGTAATATGGAACATACTGAACCTCTTCTACTGAACTTGATGTCCGCGAACTCTTTTAATGTCCGTGGACATGTTCGGAGAACAGTACCACTACCTAAAAACTCTGGGGGGTATGTTTGATTGTTATATCATAACATAGGAACATTTAACAAATTCAAAAAGCAACACACATACACATTATATGTAGTAATACATAACAAATATAACCCATATATGTAACACACTAGCCATTCATTTAAATACAGTATGTTCTAAAATGGAATATACCAGAAGAAGATAAATTGGCTAACAACATAATTACCTCACAGACACTACGGAACTAATAACAACACCAGACCTACACAGTACTTAGAACATATATTACCTGAAATAGTAAATGTACTTCATTTTACTCATATATTTATAAACTTTCTGTATTAGATAATAAAATATAATATCTTTTTTTTTCTCACAGAAATGTCTAGTACTCTGGAAGGCCACATGAGGAAATGTCACAAGATAGTGAAATTAATGGTAAACACGTTACAATATAAACCATTTAATTATTATTATTTTATATACATTTAACATATATATATATATATTTTTTGTACAGAGCATACCAAAACAGAAAACACCTCTGAAGAAGCTGTTATGGAAAACACGCTTGACAGCATAAAAGAAAAAATGCATTTATTGTTGACCAATTTTAATAATTTGAAAACTTTTGTTGAAGATCACTTTAAAACAAAAACGTCATAGCATTGCCCCACATGTACTTGTCCCCCTCACCATATCCCAGTCAATCACCAAACCCTCTCCATAACCCAAAACATTTTGATGAGACTTTCATCCCTTCTTCACCTGATACCAATCATGTTGAAACCCCTAATTCTCCTGTTTTTGTTTCTGTTTCTGCCTCACCTTCTCTGTCATAAATTATTAATATATGTTAAATAAAGTTAAATGTTTATATTGAGTTGTAATTAGTTTCTGTTTTTTTTTTTTTTAAAACAATGTAGGTGTCCGCGGACAGCGTGGCTGTTCTGAAATGTTCGTAAATAAACGAAAATGGAGCTGTCCTGAAGAACACTATACCTGTCCTTACTATTCGCTAGCAAGTTGAAACTGTTCTAAGAACACACTTGGTGTCTGGAAATGTTCGTAAATAAACGAAAATGGAGGTGTCCTGAAGAACACTATACCTGTCTGTACTGTTCGTTAGCAAGTTGAAACTGTTCTAAGAACACAATTGGTGTTCTGAAATGTTCGTAAATAAACGAAAATGGAGGTTTCCTGAAGAACACTACACATGTCCGTACTGTTCGTTAGCAAGTTGAAACTGTTCTAAGAACACAATTGGTGTTCTGAAATGTTCGTAAATAAACAAAAATGGAGGTGTCCTGAAGAACACTATACCTGTCTGTACTGTTTGTTAGCAAGTTGAAACTGTTCTAAGAACACACATGGTGTCCTGAAATGTTCGTAAAGAAACGAAAATGGAGGTGTTCTGAGGACGCTATTTCTGTCCGTATTGTTCGCAAGCAAGTTCACACAGTTCTAAGAACAAACGCCTGTCCGTAACTGTTTGTTTGACGTCTGACGCACTTTTAATTACTTCGGGATCCGAACAGTGTCCGTAGAACATCAACGGGCATGCGCAAACCAATGCCCCTGCATTTGGTGTCCTGCGGACAGCCGCTTCCTTCGCGAACATGTTCGCGAAGCGACCATGTGACCGCGCCCACGCTGATCGCGTGTTCTGAATGAGGACACTGTTCGTGTCCCCGAACAATTTAAAAGTACATTTTCAAGTAATCCACAATATTTTCCAATAAAAACTCACCATAGCACAAGTCCAACATACTAATTATAAGTTTATACATACTTTTTGAAACCTTTTGAACTTTTTTTTGTGTTCGATCTGTCCGTGGACAGCGCGCATGTCCAGGGACTGTGCACAAACACCCCTATAAGAGACTACACCCTAGAGCTTATTCTCATTGTGTTTCTGGCTATTCTACAGAGCACAGAGATTTTTGCTGCAACCTGCAGATTTCCATCCTCAACCTGATGGCTTCTGTGGCTCCACTGCTGCCACCTGGTGCTGTGTCTGCCTCAGCACCACCCCCACCCCCTCCACCACCACCACCTCCCCAAGGGCCTGAACAGGGGAACAGGAGTGAGGATGCAAAGGAGGAAGAAGAGGATGAGGAGAATGAGGTAGAGGAAATCCCTACTACCCACACTAGGCGTGAGTCTTGGGTGTGGCGGTTGTTTAACATTCATGGGAATGGTCCTAAGGCTTGTGCAAACTGTGTCTCCTGCAATGAGTGCAAAATTATACTCAGTCGGGGGAGGCACAGTTCGTACAGCTTTGGGACCACTACCATGAAGCAATACCTGAGGTCATTTCACTCTGGGGCTATTCGCAAGGTTGTACCTTTGCGAAGAACGTAGTAGGTTGATTTCCTCTACTTCATCCTCTGTTTCTGATCCTGTCACCACAAGGACCACCTCTGTGGGACAGCGTGTTCCTCAAGCTGCCTCACAAGCCATACAGAATTCTGATGACCCTTACCTTTTGAGGGTCACAGTTGTATGTATGTACTGTGATACAGTACTCTGCAGGGGGGAGCGACTTCGCAGTGCTTTTGAGACTATCGTCTCAGAGCATGAGAAGACCTGCTCACTACCCAAATAAAACCCACTCTACATCTTCCTCTTTCAGCTCGCCCTTTCTTATCCCTGTGGCTGGTGTCCCCCCTTTACCCTCCTTTCCCCTCCTCTCCCAGTGTGTCATGTATAAAAAACCAAAAAAATTACAAAATTACAAAAATCAAAAAAATAAGGCTCTTTTCAGAGCCGCCTTTGACAGTTAAAAAATAGAAGTGAAAATAAATGAAGCAGGGCCCTTTGTATTTTTTAGAAGTCCGCGGACACTCTGCGGACATCTAAAAAATTGGGTTGCTACCCTATCATAACCATTGCAATTTTCTCTGGTAGGAAGTGGTCGCTCTGAAAAGAGCCTTTGGGAGGTGTTTGTATGTCAAAAATTATAAATACTTAACACCTACTTCAAAATGGATGCTGTAATTCTAAAAAAGGTTGTAATGCATTTTGTATATTTCTCAAAAAAATCTGATTGCCAGCATAAGTAAGATGGACTCCATCTCTGCAAAAAATGTATGTACTACGAAACATAATATTTTCATTGTGAAAAGAGGACATGCCAAAATCTCTTAGAAAGGCACACACAGCCTTATTAACATTGCACCTTGCTTTTTCCATTTGTGGACCAAATGAAGAAGAACAAAGCCACATTTGTCTCTGTACAATCCATGAAAATAATACTTGAGAATAAGTGAACATGTCCATGACCTTCCCAAGTCCTTCTTTCATAGAAAATTGCAAAGAAATTCCAGACACATGTCCTAAACTGTTCCCTCCACAATTAATTACAAGTATGTCTTGATGTTGCTCTGTCTCCAAACTAGCACAAAGAGGTAGCAAGTCCAACCACTTCATTCCATGTACTCCAAGCCAGTGTACTTCTACATGTGGAAATCCAAGATCTACAGCTACTCCACAGTTTTCTGCATGCACCTTCAACCAATGTATCCATGAATCTCCCAGAATCCAAACAATCTGTTTTCTGAAACACACAGCCATAGCTATCTGTTGTTCTCTCAGCAAAAAGAGTATCTGAGAAACTCTCTCCTGGCACAACACACCCACTAAACTTTCCTGACCAATCCCTTTCAGTGCTCATTCTCATGTGCATGACTTCTGAACCCAAAAATCCCCGGATGTAACAGCCAATGTCCGTGAACTACCGCCATGTCTGCGGACATATCGTAACATGAACAGCCTTCTACTATTTCCACTTCACTTTCTGTGCCATTCCCTCATTGGATGTAGCTAAGAAGTCACATGACCATCCACCAATCACATTCAAGACCTCTACATCTAATTGCATCATCATAGATCAGCACTGCAAATGTACTGTGAATCTCTCTGATTACAAGTGTCATATCATTGGCAAGCACCATCTACAAGAAATACTGTACACGTCTCCAAGATTTTTACTTTCAGCTCCATGAATATCCAAATGCATGAACACAAACTACAGGTATGCATATTTTCTGTACAATACATGAACACATTTTCAAACTGACTTAATATTTTTGTTTTATTTCTTTATTTATTCAATTACTTTAATTTAAGAATGACATTTAAACACTATTACCTGGAAGACCTTAGTTACAGAAATAGTGGTATTCAGTGGTACATTATGAATTTCACAAACATAGTAAAGATATTTTGTTTGCTAAAGTTAGTCATTACAATACAATTTGTTCATTAAGAACATATCATGTGTATTGAACTTGTGCGATGTATCTTATGTAAATAAGATAGTTTTAATGGTTTTGAGGAAGGCGCTGAGGATTTCAATTAAAACATTCAGGGGGTAATTCATAGAATTCAGCGCACAAGTGGCGCACGCGGCTGGCGCACAGTGTGCGCGTGCGAATCCCTGCGCCAGCCGCGTGCGCCAAAACCCATTTCCGCGCACAGCGTATTCATGGATTCCAGCCACCAAAACCAGCCGTGGCGCACAGTGGCGCAGCGACCTTCCAGCAGCGCCAGTTACGCCCCCAAGAACGCCTTCCGCGCAGGGAAAAGCCATCAAAATCCCCAATCCAGCGCAAAGGGCTGCGCTAACCCTGTACCAGCACGGCAAGCGGGCTATGTGTATTTCAGGTGGTTCACGTGAAGTTCCTCACGCGATCGGGCCTGGGGGAGCGTGCTACGTGTATTTCAGGAGTTCGCGTGAACTTTTTCACGCGATCGGGCCTGGGGGAGCGTGCTACGTGTATTTCAGGAGTTCGCGTGAACTTTTTCACGCGATCGGTCCTGGGGGAGCGGGCTACGTGTATTTCAGGGGTTCGCGTGAAGTTTCTCACGCGAATAGCCTGGGCGCGTGTATTTCAGGGGTGCGCGGGAAGTTCCACACGCGAATAGCCTGGGCGCGTGTATTTCAGGGGTGCGCGGGAAGTTCCACACGTGAATAGCCCGATCGCGTGTAAAACTTCCCGCGCACCCCTGAAATACACGCGCCCAGGCTATTCGCGTGTAAAACTTCACGCGCACCCCTGAAATACACGCGCCCAGGCTATTCGCGTGTAAAACTTCACGCGCACCCCTGAAATACACGTAGCACGCTCCCCCAGGCCCGATCGCGTGAAGAAGTTCACGCGAACCCCCGAAATACACATGCCCCGCTCGCACAATTGCTGTATGTTGCCACTTTTGTAATGCGGAGGGACGCTACCGCCTGCCTTCGTGTGGCGGACGTGTATCGGCTTGTGCGTGTCTTTCGCTGTGCGTGGCTTTGCCCTATTCGGTTCCATGAATACGTGTGGTTCGGGTGCGTGTGGGCGTTCCCTCTGCTTCCCTGCAGTACATCCCCAGTTACGCCCTTGTTTTCACAAGTTGTTCCCCATTCCGCGCGTTCCGCCCCGTGTTCCGCCCACTTTCTAGTGTATGCGCAGAGGTTGTGCGCTCTCACTGTGCGCGTCGCGCACGTCTTTCAGGATGTTGCAGTGACGTGTGCGCCATGCACGGGTTTGGCGCACATCCCGAGGAAGACACGCGCAGGGACTTCCATGTATCGCACGCGTGCGCGTGCGCCTGTTTTTTTCCGCTTGCGCCTGCTTGCGCCTGCTTGCGCCGGCTTGCGCGAAGATTTTCGGCGCACGTTTGTTCCATGAATCGGCCCCTCAATGTCTAAATTAAAAACAGTTCTATATACAAACAAAATTACTAATTTGTTTCTTTTACAATTAGAGTGAAGACCATTCTCCTGAAAAGAAGCAACCGAATTTGAAGAACAAAGAAGAACTAAGAATTAACCTGTTCATTTTAAAAAAAAAGTAAGTAGAATATCACAATAATATTTGTATTATTACTGAAACACACTGTAAAGTTAATTCATGCTATTTCTGTGCCTAAAAATAGAGATTGTGCTCCATTCTATCCAAAAATCCTGATGTCTTAAACAGCGATTTACAGACAGAATGGCCCAAAAATTCCTATTTTTTGGACACACAAATTACCCAACTCAACCGCTACTATTTGGATATTATAGAACAAACAACTGTTTTAATTGTATACATTAGATTTACTATTTGTACTTCTCCACACCACTAGCTTACTTTTTTCTGTTATCTGAACCCCAGTTTAGTAGCATATAAATTCAAGAATACCCATCCCTACTAGTTGTAGTTCCCAATGCACAATCACACACCATTACATACATCTTTATCATCTTACTCAAACACTCATGCACACAGCACACATACATTGCAGAACACCCCAACCCATACCTCCTTTATTTTTTTCAACAGACCCTAAAGAATGCCTACCAAAAGTCAAGTCTGTAGAAAGTAGAGCAAATGAAAATAAAAGTGTCCAACATAAGCATCCATATCTAGCAGAATTTGTAAAAGAAGTTGAAACAAAACAGCTAATGCAGTCATTTAGTGAAACAAAAGAAGTTTCAAGTGGAAAAACTTTGCCTCCTCTATCAAAATGTAAAACAAACCAGAGAACAATTAACAAAAAAATCAGCTATCACTACAGATAAAACTGCTTCTATAAATCTTGATAAAGTTCAAAGTACGCATACCAAGAAAAGTATTTTAGCCAAAATGTTCCATCACAGAGTCCTTCAAAATCTTATAAAAACAGGAGAGAAACCAGGTTCAACCCTTAAAACCTATCGTAGGAAATTAATCTTAGAAGCGTTGATAGACAGTGCAATTCTTCTCAAAAGAAAGTTTTTTATTTTAGTGTTAAACAAAATGAAACCACTAACAAAACTAATAACTAAATTACAAAAAAGACTTCTCAATAAACGAAATATCAACAGAAAGAACTTCTTAAGTATATGCGGAGGTGAATGGAATCACACTACGAGCACAGATCCATACTTTAATGAAGACGCTTACAAACAAAAGCAAACAAATACAATTGCCATACATAGCAGTGGTCCAGGTTATGAAAAAGTGAATAATACCATAATGGAACAAGAAGTACTCCTTTCAAAAATATGCCCTGAAAACTTAGAATTACCCCTCAATTCAATTGAATCAGAACATCTAGTGTACAAATGGCCATGCATGTCAATGTGTAACATTCCCAAACAATTTTTTACGCCAATTCCTCAATCAATATGTAAAAAGCAAAGACAAAATCAAAATTAAACTACTGCAAAATATGGATACCTGTCCAGTGCGCAAGTACACAGGACCCCAAGGACATTCATTGGCCCGCATTACAGGACCTACTTGTACAACCACCTTCCATGATATCAAAAGGATATCAACACATCATTCAACTATAAGAAATCTAGTCTATAAACTGTACTATGCTAAAAGTCCTGCTTTAGCACTAGCAAATTCAAATAACATTCTTCTACATGGTACAGCAAAAAACCTACTTGAAGAAATTGACTATATCCAGAAAAAATATTTTGGAAGTGAAAGCCACTTACAGAATGAAATAGCTTTAAACCAAATTAGCAACAATTCTACACATGGCACCTTTTACTAAACACATACAAAAAAGAAATAATAACATTTAAAAGTACATCAGCTGAAGTATCAAACTAAGTGTGTGTATGTTGCCGCAGACATTTTTATGAAAGTAACACAAAAACTGTAGACCTATCATACAAAATAGAAGACAATGAAAATTCTAAATGGTTTGAATTAGCTCTCTACCTTGTAGCAGAAAACAAATACGAAATAACTGACCCCTTAATACTTTGCATTTACTGCACTACAAAACTTGACAACAACCAAACTCCTTCACGTGCTATCACAAATAATTTGGAATTATACCCACTACCGAAACCCCTACAACAACTTAATTTATATGAGAGCATCATAATTCAAACAGTGCACCCATTTCAAGCAATAATACGCCTTCAACCAAAAACAGCAAAATTACCTCCCTCTGAATTGGTAAAAGGCATTTGTGGAAAAGTAGTTTATTTACCATTAAATCTAAAAGAAAATGTGCATACTCTACGTCCAATGCAGCAATCTTTAATTATCTTAGTAAATGAGGTACCTACAAAAGACAAAAAAATATGGCAAAAGCTGGTAGATTTACATACAGTTAGGCAGGCCTTGCAATATCTGAAAGAGAATAATGAATATTACAAAGAAATTAATATTGAAGAAAACTTGAAGAATACAACTGAAATAATTCAAAAAACACAAGAAACTGGTCAATTTGAGCTCCTAGATCCTGCTACAATATCAAATACTTTAGACTATTATACAATTCATCCTTTGCACTCTAATGACACCTGGAAACGTACCAAATGCGTCAAACAAAAGGATCATCAATCAGCATATGGGAAAAAAGTATAGAAGCACGTGCTTTTCCTCTACTCTTTCCTACTGGCAAAGGAGGAAGGTACGATGATAGACCTATTCAAATATCAGCATCAGAATACCGCTCATTACGGATGTATTCTAAAGATCCCAGATTTAGACAAAATGTGGAATACATATTCCACCTACTCTTTGAAAGTGAACTAGCAATTTTATGTTACAGAGTTGCACACATATCAAAATCAGGATCACACTTTCAAAATATGACAGCTACACAATTATTATAAAAAGTGCAACAAAAGGATGATGTTTTACAATCAAATATTACAAATCTATTAGCAAATATGCGTGGTACTAAAGAGTACTGGTTTCGACGTCATGGAGATGTACGTTGTATGATCAGAAACCTTGGCCCACCCACTTGGTTTGTTACGTTAAGTTGTACAGAATATGCATGGGAAGATTTACATGATTTCCTGTGCATATCAAACAAAAACAAAACAAACATAGATCTACTAACACCTGGAGAACTTTGTTCTTTGGATCCTGTTAATGTTTCAAGATATTTTCACCATCGCTTCATTGCTATGCTACATTTTATTTGTAATAAAACTGTTACTCCTCTTGGAGAAGTGCAACACTTCTTTTGGAGAAAAGAATGCCAAGCCAGAGGAGCATCACATATCCACATGGTTTTATGGATTAAAGATGCTCCTAAATTTGGTCAAGACAGTGATGCCACTGTTTTACAGTTTATTGAAAAATATGTCACTTGTGAAATTCCATCAGAAGCCACAAATAGTGATCTTCATGTACACATTTTACAATTTCAAAGACACAAATGTGGAAAATAATGTCGTTGCAAATACAAAAACAAAGGGAAATACTACACCAAATGCCGATTTGGTTTCCCTAGACCAGTTACAAATACAGGTGAAGTGAACAACCTCATGTCTTCAGTTAGACATAGTGTTAAAGGTAAGTCACCTAAAAATACATATTACATAAAAAGAAAAGAAGAAGAAAAATATATCAATGCTTATAATGCAATCATTGCCCACTTATGGAATGCAAACATAGATGTGCAGTACATTGCAGACAATTCTACTGCAGTTGCACGATATGTCCCAGCATACTTAACCAAAGCAGAAAAGACAGAGCTCCAAGACCTCTGGAATGACCTGTCATCAGATAAAACAGTGTCTCAGAAATTGTACAGCTTGGGCATAAAAATGCTCTCCCATAGAGAATGTGGATCATATGAAGCAGCTGATTGTTTAACTGGTACTGCATTGTATGGTTATTCTGAAAATATAGTATGGCTAAGTCTTGGTCCAGCTAAATCTAGAAAAGAGTTCTAAAATCATACGAAGATATAGAAACAATCGCCAAACGTGATCCCAACAGCCAAGACATTTTAAAAAACAATGTATTGGACACATACTACCCAAACAGAAGTAATACTTTGGAAACGATGTGTCTATACCACATAGCCCAAAACTACACATACAAAAATAATATAAAACCTGATTAAAGAAAAGGTAAATACAGAGTGACAAACTGTGAATGCATCTTAGTTAAACTCACTAAACCAAATTTAATTAATCATATCAAATTGTCATTAAAGACTCCTCAACATAAAGAAGTATATCACTTGTCCCTGCTACAACTCTTTAAACCATGGAGAAAAGAAGAAGAAATACTAAATAACTATGACTCATATGAAGATGCTTTCAAAGCAAATGAAAGCACTATAACTGATGTAAACTTTACACAATACAAAACAATGTTTCACAATGAACAGCAACACGAAGAAGAACTCCAGGCCCGACTAGATAAGGACACTCCTGACAGTAGTCAACCTTCTGTAACAGGAAGCCAAGAACCACTGGTAGAACCACTAATAATAAATGTGACAGAATTAGCTATGATAGAAGTAGAAAACACCATGTGTCAGTATGAAGATAAAGAAGACTTAACTATACTACAATCAAAACTAAACAATGAACAACGTAGCATTTTTCAAGAAGTAACAAAAAAAATTGAACATGGTGTACAACATGAAAATAAAGAATGCTCCTGCTATATTTATAAACCTATACTACTGTACGTCAGTGGTGAAGCTGGTTCTGGAAAAAACATTCCTAATCAAAATCATCAATAAGTTCCTTCAACAATTGACAAACAACAAACTGTCAGCTGTTGTCACTGCCCCCACAGGTTTAGCTGCCTACAACATAGGTGGTGTCACTTTACACCGATTACTACTATTGCCAGTAGAACACCAGAACAATTTAGACTATTACAAACTTTCTGCAGAAGCTGCAATGGAACTACGCAGAGTATTGAAACAAATGCAAATGCTACTAATAGATGAAGTGAGCATGGTCTCCAACCTAATGTTGGCTTTGATTCACCTCAGATTACAAGAAGTACTCAAAACAAACTATGAAGAGCTCTTTGCAGGAAAACACGTTTTTGTTTTCGGAGATCTTCTTCAATTGACACCAGTAAAAGGGGAGCCTATTTTTAAAACATTAGGACACGAACTCTGCCGTAAAACTGTTGGCAGCATTGGCAATGTCAACCTTTGGGAACATTTCCAATACAGAAAATTAACAGAAAATATGCAGCAATCTGCAGATCTCACTTATGCCAACATCTTAAAAAGTATCAGAGTTGGTATACTTTCTAAAGAAGCAGAAGCAATATTGAAAACCTGGCAAACTAATGAATTTTATCCCGATAATGCATGTGCTACAAATGTTATGGAACAATTAGCCCACAAAAATGTCAATTGTATGGCCTTAATGCCAACTCTTGCAAGCTGTTTCAAATTCAATTAAATAATTAAGTAAAGAAATACAACCAATAATGGAAATTACCGCCACAGACAAACTAGATGTACATGGTATGACACTACCCATGTGTGACCAAGCCACAACAAGACTAAGGGGGTAATTCATAGAATTCAGCGCACAAGTGGCGCATGCGGCTGGCGCACAGTGTGCACGTGCGAATCCCTGCGCCAGCCGTGTGCGCTGAAATCCATTTCCGCGCACAGCCTATTCATGGATTCCAGCCACCAAAACCAGCCGTGGCGCACAGTGGCGCAGCGACCCTGCAGCAGCGCCAGTTACGCCCCCAAGAAAGGCTCTCGCGCAGGGAAAAGCCATCAAAATTCACAATCCAGCGCAAAGGGCTGCGCTAACCCTGTACCAGCATGGCAAGCGGGCTGCGTGTATCACTGGGGTGTGCGGGAAGTACCTCACGCGATTGGCCCCGTGCGAGCAGGGTACGAGTATTTCAGGGGTGCGCGGGAAGTTCCACACGCGATTTCCGCAGGGTACGTGTATTTCAGGGGTGCGCAGGAAGTTCCACATGCGATTTCAGCAGGGTACGTGTATTTCAGGGGTGCGCGGGAAGTTCCACATGCGATTGGCCCCGTGCGAGCAGGGTACGCGTATTTCAGGGGTGCGCGGGAAGTTCCACACGTGATTTCCGCAGGGTACGTGTATTTCATGGGTGCGCGGGAAGTTCCACACGCGATTTCAGCAGGGTACGTGTATTTCAGGGGTGCGCGGGAAGTTCCACACGCGATTGGCCCCGTGCGAGCAGAGTACGCATATTTCAGGGGTGCGCGGGAAGTTCCACACGCGATTTCTGCAGGGTACGTGTATTTCAGGGGTGCGCGGGAAGTTCCACACGCGATTGGCCCCGTGCGAGCAGGGTACGCATATTTCAGGGGTGCTCGGGAAGTACCACACGCGATTTCCGCAGGGTACGTGTATTTCAGGGGTGCGCAGGAAGTTCCACACACAATTGGCCCCGTGCGAGCAGGGTACGCGTATTTCAGGGGTGCGCGGGAAGTTCCACACGCGATTTCCGCAGGGTACGTGTATTTCAGGGGTGCGCGGGAAGTTCCACACGCGACATCAGCAGGGTACGTGTATTCCAGGGGTGCGCGGGAAGATCCACACGCGATTTCCGCAGGGTACGTGTATTTCAGGGGTGCGCGGGAAGTTCCACACGCGATTGGCCCCGTGCGAGCAGTGTACGCGTATTTCAGGGGTGCGCGGGAAGTTCCACACGCGATTTCCACAGGGTACGTGTATTTCAGGGGTGCACGGGAAGTTCCACACGCGATTTCAGCAGGGTACGTGTATTTCAGGGGTGCGCGGGAAGTTCCACACGCAATTTCAGCAGGGCACGTGTATTTCAGGGTGCGGGGGAAGTTTCACACGCGACATCAGCAGGGTACGTGTATTCCAGGGGTGCGCGGGAATTTCCACATGTGATTTCCGCAGGGTACGTGTATTTCAGGGGTGCGCGGGAAGTTCCACACGCGATTTCAGCAGGGTACGTGTATTTCAGGGGTGCGCGGGAAGTTCCACACGCGATTTCAGCAGGGTACGTGTATTTCGGGGTGCGGGGGAAGTTTCACACGCGACATCAGCAGGGTACGTGTATTTCAGGGGTGCGCGGGAAGTTCCACACACGATTTCAGCAGGATACGTGTATTCCAGGGGTGTGCGGGAAGTTCCACACGTGATTCCATCAGGGTACGTGTATTACAGGGGGGCGCGGGGAGCACCACACGTGAATTGCACGTGTGGGTCCTCCCAGGTGTTCCCTCTACACCCTCCACATCCCCTGCAGGTGGCTCACACCACAGGGGCCTACCCTGCACATGTCCTGCAGGCACCCCATCCACCATGGCCATGCCCCCCAGCCAACCCACATGTCAACTTGCACTACTGCCCACCAACGCATGTCTCCCACCCCCCCACCCCCCAGCAGTGCAGGGTCACCCTCCACCAGGCCCCACCCATGTCTCCCAACCCCCCACACCCCAGCACTGTGGGGCACCTGCCAGCAGGCCCCCACCCATGTCCAACTCATGATCCCCACCACCCCCACCCCCCAGCACTGTGGGGCACCTGCCAGCAGGCCCCCACCCATGTCTCCCACCCCCCACCCCCCAGCAGTGCAGGGTCACCCTCCATCAGGCCCCCACCCATGTCTCCCACCATCCCCACCCCCCAGCAGTGCAGGGTCACCCTCCACCAGGCCCCCACCCATGTCTCCCACCACCCCACCCCCCAGCAGTGCAGGGTCACCCTCCACCAGGCCCCCACCCATGTCCAACTCATGTTCCCCACCACCCCCACCACCCAGCACTGTGGGGCACCTGCCAGCAGGCCCCCACCCATGTCCAACTCATGTTCCCCACCACCCCCACCCCCCAGCACTGTGGGGCACCTGCCAGCAGGCCCCCACCCATGTCTCCCACCACCCCCACCCCCCAGCAGTGCAGGGTCACCCTCCACCAGGCCTCCACCCATGTCTCCCCCCCACCCCCCAGCACTGTGGGGCACATGCCAGCAGGCCCCCACCCATGTCTCCCACCACCCCCACCCCCCAGAAGTGCAGGGTCACCCTCCACCAGGCCCCCACCCATGTCTCCCACCCCCCCACCCCCCAGCAGTGCAGGGTCACCCTCCACCAGGCCCCCACCCATGTCTCCCACCCCCACCCCCCAGCACTGTGGGGCACCTGCCAGCAGGCCCCCACCCATGTCCAACTCATGTTCCCCAACCACCCCCACCCCCCTGCACTGTGGGGCACCTGCCAGCAGGCCCCCATCCATGTCCAACTCATGTTCCCCACCACCCCCACCCCCCAGCACTGTGGGGCACCTGCCAGCAGGCCCCCAACCATGTCCAACTCATGTTCCCCACCACCCCCACCCCCCAGCACTGTGGGGCACCTGCCAGCAGGCCCCCACCCATGTCCAACTCATGTTCCCCAGCCAACATGTCATCACAATCTAGATCCCTGGTCCCTATGGTCAGCCTCCAAATGCAAAACACCCACCCGAGTATTGCATCCACCCACTCATAATTGGCAATTACATGACAGAACACCAATTGCAAGTTCCGAAACAAACACATTTCCCTCACATACACCCAATGGGTGTCAGTGAATCTCAAAACCCATATCATGATATGCATGAAACCAATGAGATGATACTACACATTGAACTTCGAAGAAAAAATATGTATTAAAGGAAACATAAATAGAATCAAAAATAAAGAAACAGAAATGGGAATGTACAAAAATGAAAAGAAGCATGTCCGTGAAAAAAAGCAAAACCAAAAATCATAATCCAAAGTAATGGTGTCCAAAGTCACTGTCCACAAAACAAAATCCAATGGGAAATAAAATTGAAAGCCATTGCTCCATGGTTAAAATGTGAAAGAAAAATACACTCCAACAGTAAACTATGTACATACGAACAAGCCAGGGTCCATTATCCCAACAAAAGAAATGAAACCTATCCAACTACACTAACTAATAAAATAACCTATATACAAAAATGTGGCCAATGTCCAAAAGGTCCAAAATAAATCCCAAAAAAAAGGAAACCTAACACTACCTACATAACTATGTACAAGGGCAGCGGGCTAGTTTGACGGCTCACTTTTGGATGTCCTGGGCCAGGGCATCATCGAACTCCTGCTCAATGTCCCGGAGGCGGTCTCCTCCATGGCCCCGAGGGTCCGCAGGGCCGTCGACGTGTCCACCTCCAAACCCCCTCGAGGCACTCGGCCCGCCTCAGGGCCCTCCGCATGGAGTTCTCCACCCTGACCATTGTGAGCCATGCCTCTTCCGCTCGCTGCCGCTCCGCATCTATGGCGTGGCCCAACCGCTGCCACACGGAAGACACTCTCTGTCCTGGGTCCTCCTGCCCTCCAGCCGATGCCTGCCACCACGTTGCTGCTGCTGCTGTGCCTCTGCCCGTGCACTGCCTCCTGCTGCCTGCACATCCTCCGCCGGCTGGGGTGCAGTCGTTGATGTGGCCACGCCTGCTGGACGTCCGACTCCCGACTGTGGCAGGGATGCCTCCTCCACCAGCCTGGCCGCATCGTCAGAGGCAGCTCCACAGGGCACCCAGGTGACTGATGGGTAGGAAGATGGCACAGAGGACGACTGGCGTGTAGGGGGTTCAGTTGAGGAGGGGGTCGTAGCAAGCCCCATCATACGGAGGAATCCGGCCTGGGTGACCTGTCCCAGCAGGCTGACGTGGTCAACGAGCCATTCGAGATGACGTGCAGTCTCCTCATGAAAAGACTGCAGGTCACCTCGCATGGCCCGTTGACGCAACGCCACACCAGTCAGAACAGGCTCAACCCGGACCCGGATAGCCACGTCCGCAGGCAGAGGAAGGCCAGTTGTCGTGAGCTCATCCAATACCTGAAAACGAGTCTGGACGTAGGCATCCCTGCTGGTGCAAGATGATGCAGGGACAGGATAAGGGACAGGATTGCACACAGGCACCTCCGCGGCGGCCTGTGCTGCCTCCTGTCCCTGGTCCTGCACTGCACCACTAGCACCAGTGGGATCCCCACCTCCAGACCCCGTCTCTGTTGCTTGCATGGCCTCCTCCTCCACCAAACCCCCCACCAACCTGAATGACTCCGTGCCATCTTCCCCCGTTGGGCCCTGTGGGGTCCCAGCTGCCCCTTCTGCTGCCGAGGAGTCCAACTCCAACCTCTGCCTCTTGGACCTCCCCCCGGCCTGGGACGCGGCACCGGACTCCTCACTCCCCGACGAGATGACAACATGGGAGGGGAGCCGGGCGTTGCGTCTCCGGCTGGCGGTGGGATCCCCGCCACTGTGCTCCACAGAACCTTCTCCGCCCTCTTCATCAGTTGACGCTGCAGACAGGGAGAAATAAAACACAGGCATCAGGGCACTGTACAATGGACACATACACACATGACAGTTGTACATGAGTGGCATTGGCAAACCTCAGACATGCCATCACAATCCCCAACACACATGTCATTTCAACTCGCACACATGAGCCATACCACAGCCATATCGCAACTGCCAGCACCATCCATACACATACAACAGCATGAGCAGGCAAAGGTGAGCCAGACATCACATGCAACACAGGAAGTGCACCACACATGCACACACACCACCACACTTACATGCATGTGTACAACTCTGCCAAGTGTCGCAGTGTTCAGATGGGTATCCATGTCACATCTGCCAATCAGGCTTCCACATACCGCTGTCACATGCATCCATGTTGCATCACTGTTGCACCCTTGTCAAATACACACAGATGCACATGTACACAGTGCTGATACATGCAGCTGAAAACAACATACATGCGTGACATCATGGACATGTCTACTTACATACACATTCATCCAAACATGTGTGCCCACACAACTGCATTTGGCATGCAAGCCTACACACACAAGCACCATCCATGTCTCACACATTGCAGCCCTTGCATGTGTTAGCCCCACGGCCCTGTACACCCCCACCCATACTCGACCCCATACAAACAGATGTGCAACCTGCACACTACTGAAAAATCACCACACGCACAGCTCACAATCAGGATGCATGTACACTTACCCCTCGACTCCAGACAGGTCTGCCTCTCAAAGACCTGGACGTGGAGCACTGGGGATATGCGTTCCAGGACCCTCATCTGTTCTTTCGACAAGTGGCCCCGGCGCCCCTTGGCATCCGCTGCCTTCAAGAGGCGCCGGGCCTTGTTCAGGGTCCTAGACCTGAAGTCCTCCCAGCGCTTCTTGACATGTTGGAAGTCGCAGACTGCCACCCCCTCCGCGTTGATGGCAGTCACGATGTCAGTCCAGATCCGAGTCCGTCCTTCCTTGTCGGCGCGGGAACTTCCGAAGAGGGCATCATGCTGCCCCAGGACTTGCTCCACCAGGACACCAACTTCGGTGGCACTGAAGCTGGTGCCCCTCTGCCTCTCTGGCTGGGGGTTGTCAGTGGTCTCAGATGGTGTTTGCCCCGACATAACAACCCCAGAGGCAGGAGTGGGTGGGCAACTGGGTCCTGGGGCTGGGCTGTGGAGCGATGGAATCCCAGTCGGGAGTCTTCGGTTCCAGCAGGGGTGGTCACAGCAACAGCACCCCTGGCTGATGTGCAGGCAGCAAATGGCAGGGCACGTGGGCAGCAGGCAGTCAGGCAGCAGCAGATGGCAGGTGGGAGCGTGCTCGGGGCTCTGGGGGGCAGTAGTTCGGCCTTCTGGGCAGGAGCGTGGTCTTCCGTGTGCTTACGCGTGGCCAGCGTGATACGGAGTGATTTGGCACGTGAAAAATCTGCACGTCAGCGTGTAATTCGAGGAAAGGCCCTTAGCGCGTAATCGCGTCTGCACGCATACACATTTTCATTGGACAGAAGGCCCCTCAAGCGCAAGCGCCCCTGTGACGTGACGCGTACAGACGTGCATGGCCATCTCAGCGCGCCTGAAAAACTGCACGTCCGCATGTAATACGAGGAAAGGGCCCATGCGCGTAAGTGACGTGACGCGCGCGTGCGTTTCCCTCAGCACGGGTTAAAGGTGAGCGGGCCCAGCAGTTCACTGTACGTGCCTTTCGTGGAGACCGACATGTGTTGCTGCTTCCTGTTGTTTCGCGCGCCATCACAACTTCACAGCTATCAAGGACGTATCTCTTCTTTTGGCGGGGGTATTGGCTACGCGTGTTTTTCTGCATCGCGCTAGTCAGACGGTGAGTCGCACACGCTCTTTTTCCCACTGCGGGTGCCCCTGTGTATCGCACCCATTTTCGATGTCATCTTAGCCTGCGTGTCCCACGCGTACGCATTATTCGTGTTACTGGGTGCCACCGCATACTGCGGGAGGTTGAATCCACGCACGTAGGCTGCAGGGTTGCGTGCAGGGTTTTAGTGCAGTTTTGGGGTGCCTGAGCGTTGCGTGACCCGTCACCACATCACCGTGGTCACATACAGCCTTGCAGGTGCAGGGGGGCTGTTAACATCTTGCTTCCCACCCCCTTCACCCCAATTGCCCAGGTCAATTGTGGTGTACACCTCCCATTGGCACCACTCCATCTGTGCCAGCACTACTACATCAGTGCCATGGTTGGGAGGCCACCGAAGGTGAGGGGCGCCTCAGCTGGGCGCCCCCCTCGTTGCGGGCGTGGTCGGGGACGTGGCCGTGGTGACCAGGGAGTAGGGGAACTCCAGGGTGTCGAGGGCGGCCACAGAGGGGGAAGAGGCAGGGGTGCGCCACTTGAGCACAATGTTGTGCCATGTGTCAGTGCAGTCATGCCACCACCCCCTGTGGTTCCGGGGGATGCAGCTCCTGCATCTGGCACTGGCACCCGTTTGACCCGGCAGTCCGTTCCGTCGACTGCCACGGGCCCAAGGGTAGTGGTAGCTGCAGGTGCAGCTGTGGACACCGCCACCCAGGCTCATGGTCTGCCAGCGCAGGCTGCGTTGGCACTTGAAGAGCCCTTGGTAGATCTCCAACAGGCCAGGGGTGAAACCATAGGGGCAGGCCGGGCTGCTCAGACCAAGACACGTGTCCCTGGGGCAGTCATGTCATCTGCTGCCCCGAACAGCTGGGTGTTGGCAAGTGCAGGGGCAGATGCACCCAACAGCACCCCGGTTGTGAGTCTGCCAACCAAGACCGTTGCGGTCAATGACCCTGCCACAGCTGATGTTGCTGCGCAGGGTCCATTAGTGGGCACCCAGCTGCCACTGACACAAGTCAGGCCTTAGGTCATCCCTCCACCTTCCACTCCCTTGGCTCAATCCACCGAACCCACTGGCCATACTGGTCAGGGCGGCATTAGGCAGCCAGGGTCTGCGCCACAGTCCAAGAGGAGGAAGGTTGCACCTGCAGCACAGGCTGGGACCCCACACACAGCCACGACCTCCTGCACGTCGAGGAAGAAGCCTTTCTGTAAGCAGGAACTGGACTTCCTCGTGGACTATGTGCGGGGCCACAGCCGTGACATGCTAGTGGGTGCCAATAGTCAGACTACGGCTGCCCAACATGACACCCACTGGAAGCATGTTGCGGAACATGTCAGTTCATTTGGCCATGAGGTGCGCACGGCGCAAGAGTGCAAAAAGCGTTGGAATGACATCAAGCGCAGCACTAAGGCTAAGCGTGCCTCTAATTACAACTTGACTCTGGTGACTGGCGGTGGGCCTGCACCAGAGGAGGAAGAGCTCACTCCGCATGAGACTCTCGTTGCGGAGTTCATACCACCTGAATTGGTCGAAGGAGTGGGAGAGATGCTGGACTTTGATGCGCAGTCCAGTGAGTGTTGATGCATGTTTGTTGAAGACGTGTGTGTTTCACTTGTGGGATGTGTTGTGCATGATTGCTGCTACATGTGACGTGTACATGGTTCTGATGTGTAAGTAATGCAATGTTTCCGTCATGCATGTCTCCTCTGCCTGCATGCGGGACTCCATGTAGGCATGCTCCCTTGCCCCTCCTCCGCCACTCTGCACCCCAGTTCCACTTTTGCACTGGTCTGCTTCAATCTTGCCAATGTGTACTTTCTTGTTCATGTGTCCTGTGTAGATGCTAACTTCCAGCGTAGAATCTGCCAGGCATATGCCGTGTGGTACAGCCTTAGTACTCGATGCAGGGTATCTCACTTGTACTGTGCATGGGTCAGATGTCCCGCAGGGACATGAGTGCCCATTCATGCTCCATGTGCATTGCACGCATGCCCCTATGTGTCCTTGACTGGATGATCACTGTAATACAAGTCCTTGGTTACATACATTGCCTGCATTCTCATCAGCCTTACCATGTCAACTGTGGCTCAGTCCTGCGTTGCACACATGTTTAGGCTCTGACAATCTGTGTGGCTCACATGCCTCAGCCTGTTCAATGGCCAATGACTCTGTCCAACTCTTGTTGTGTCTTCTTCACACGTGGGCGGCCTCCAGAGTTTTCATCATGTGTCCTGCCTACTGTCCCAGCATCATTTGCAGTGTTGTCACTTGAATCACATTAAGCTGTTGATGCCAGTCAACACTGCCTGTCAATACACAGGTGTATGGTCAGCCTTTTGATACCATGCTAGGCATCCCTGCTTTGGTACTGGGGTGGAGGGGTGCTTGGCTTCTAGATATGGTACACATTGAATGCACAATGCATGTGATGTCTGAATTTGACATTGCACTGCCTTCACATTTCCTGGCACACACCATGGAGTCCTTGTACATGTAGGTAGTGAGTGGCGTACACATTTTCTGCACTGCATAGACCCATTTCCATGGAAACTGCCACCTTTCAACAGGTCTGATCACAGAAGCTATTCAAAGTTGACCCAGCATGCATGCCAGGTTATATGTTGTGTGTCACATGTCTGCCGGATGCGTTTGCTGTCGGTGTGTGTGTGTGTTGTGTGCTTCTGACATGTGTAGTGACCTTTTTTCTCTCTATTTTTCAGGTGATGACGCAATGGAGGTGGAGGATGGTGTTGTCATGCCAGACACAGGGTTGGTAACACCACATCAACCCGGCACTAGTGGGGGTCGTGGGGTGGCAGACCACGAAAACCCCCAAGTGCTGCAGTCCATCTTGTCTCTGGCTGCCTATGAGTCCAGCCTTGATGACGACTCTGACGTCCATGTTGAGTTGGATGAGCATCAAGTCCATGTGTCAGGGGTGAGTGATTCTGATGTGGACACTACTCTGTCTGCGACCCCTGCACTGAGGGATCAGACAGTCTTGGTTCCTCCGCCAGTGGTGGATCGGGACGCAGGGTCACCCTCCACACCAGTCACTGATGTGCCTGGGACATCACGTCGATGGGGGCATGTAGTCGTGCAGCCGCGGGCGGTGCCAACACAGCGAGGACCCCCGGTCCTTGGGTCCCGCAGGGGTCAAGCCCAGCAACGCGGTTGGCGCGCGCAACCGAAGTATACTGAGTGGGAGCAAGACATGACTGCCAATTCTGAACGGCAGGGGGCAGAAATGGAGAACATCGCTGAGAGCATGGAGCGTGTGGCCCGATCTGTGCTCCCCCCTGCTAGGCAGGTGCTTCTCCAGCAGCAGGTGGCACGGTCCACGGCCCGCTCGCTCAGGCTGGGCATGGCGGCCTCAGACAGGGCACGCCAGGCTGAAATGTTGTCTCTGCGTCAAGAAATTGCTGCTCACGCAGAGGCGCAAATGGATGCCCTGAGGGAGGAGTATGCTTCCCTCAGATCCACTCTGGGTGTCCTTATGATGTCCCAGAGGCAGCAGGCAGAGGAGAGGTTTGCACAGCTTGAGCGTACCATCTCGGCTGAGCTACAGGCTTGCCGGGAGGTGCAACGGTTGTCCAGCCAGGCCTTGCAGGAGGAACTCTGTGTTACACGTGCTACCTTGCAAGAGGAAGCACGTTTATCACGTGAGGTTCTGCATGCAGACCTATGTCACATCGCCACACAGAACCAGGCTCACCCGTCCGGCAGACTTGCTGCTGACGAGGGGCAAGCTGTGGCTAGGCGTGGCCTGGCTACTGTGCCACGTCCTCCTTTCCGGGATGAGCCAGACTCGGACGACCATCTATCTCCCACATAGGTCGGGCTGTGCAGGCGTTGAGCCCATGGAGGTTTTTTTTTTGGCTCAGCATCATCGCATGTGGATGTTGAGCATCAACCTGTACCTCCCCCCTCCTGGGTGCCTCCCCTCCCCCCCGGGTCGTATGTGGCCATTTTTGATTTTTCTTTTAGTTTAGTTAGTTAAGTTTGTGTTTGATAGTTAGTTTAATTAGGTAATGTAGGTTTTCCATTGTTAGTGTAATTAGTTAATAGTTGATTTAGTTTAAAATTGCTAGTCTATTGTGCTTTCATGTGACGGTGCGGTGCTTTGTGGCTTTTAAAGGCATCCACTGTCTGTTCCAGCTGGGCCCTTCAGGCTTGTCTTGTGTATGTGTTTGCTGCTTGGGGTCCTTGACTCACATATGCCACTCCTGCCTCCCTTATCCATGGGCTCGCAAGGATGCTTCGGTGTTACAGAATTGTCCACAAGGGCTTTGGACTGTCATATCTGTGGCATGTCTGGTGCTGTGTGACTTGAGTTGACACCCCTAGTGGGGATGATTGTGGTGTTATTGTCCACTTTTCTGCTTTTGCTAGATGGGGTGTGTCATGATTAATGTGTACATTAATTGCTATGCATTGTGTAGTATGTTTCATATCTTTACTGTACACGTGCTTGTTGCAATGCATGCTGTGGATAGTGTTCCACACTTTGGATGTGAAAGATGGACTGATGGTGTGATTTGTGATGTGACTCTCTGACATGGTCAAGTAATGAGATGCCTGATGAGACACACACAGATGACTTTGAAGCATTGATCATGTGTTTCATGCCCTTTCTGCAGGGGGATGAGCCTCCAGAGCACCTTTGCCAGCAGACATGGCCCATTGGACGACGGAATTCTGGACACATTTGTTGGTGCCCACATGCACATGTGTGCACAAGCAGAGGCACAGGGATTGCAGACCCACATCCTAGAACTGCTGACATGTTCCAAGGAACTCCAGGCAAGGTGAGCAGCACAGGGGGGCCACAACACAGCAAAGCTTGCACCAGGCGAATTGCACATGCAGGCTTAGTCACAGCACTGAGGGTGAGTTTAGACGAATATTGGTGTTGAAGCACACAATGCAGCTCAGATGTGTTGGTGGACTGATGGCTGTTGATTGTAAGGTTGTCTGGGACACATGCAGGGGCAGTTGCACATACACTCCGGTACACCAAGGTCCATTGAGGCACTTGTATCAACCATGTAGCCTTCCGAGACATGGAAAGGGGCAGCTCACAGGGACATACAGCAAGGGACATACTCGGGTGCAGTGCATGTCTTTTCCATGTACTTTATGATAAATGCACTGCCAACTTTGTTTCGGTCATGGTGGTACGCAACTTGCTCAGAAGTCATGGCTTGCTATATGGGTCTGTCTGCTTACCCAGGGAACATTGCATGTTGTGTGAATTGTGACACATTGGTGTTCCATTTGCCACGCACCCACCGGCGGCTGACTTACTGCATTGACTGTGTATGACCCGTCACAGGGGTGATGTTCTATATGGGTACGAAGCATCTACACCAGATTGTCTGTTTGTAGAGTAGTTTGTTGCTATAGGGCATGTTTGGTGTTGTGTTTTTGTGTAATTGGCACGTACAGGTTGTTGACTGTGGCTCTCTTTGCAGCATTGCAGTGCTCCTGTAACCGGACCTGAGAGTGCGCAGGCAGGAGGCCAGCACTCAAAACCAGGGCTAAGTGTCTTGTTGTTTTTCTTTCAAACTGCTCTGCATAGGCTTGCTGGGGAGTGTACTAATGCATGGATGTATGTGTGGTTCAGTTTGGTATGTTTTTCCCCCTAATCACCCGTAATCCTATGCAATTTTGAACCCTGTACCCTCTACCCTGTGTTCCTGCTTCCCGTACCTATCCAAGCAACGTTCCCTGACCCTCTTTCCCCGCTGGGGTTGCGGATGCCTGTGTAAGCCCCGAACTTGCAGGCGCCAAAACCCTAGAGGGGGTGGTTGGTTCGTACCACTCCTGAGCCTGGACTACAGAAGGCCATGACAATGATGTCCAAGTTTGTTTGGATTGTGTATGTGTTCATGCAGGTAGTACATTTTCGTGCATTCCCTAGTTTCATGTGTCATTCCTCCTCCCCTCTCCTGCCACTCATTCCAGTCCTCCAGTGTGTCAACACCTGTCCCGACTGCATATCCCTGAACCTCCTTCCCCACCAGGGTCTCAGGGGCCTGTGTGAGTTTGACCTTGCAGGCACCCGGGACATGGTGGGGGTGGTTGTTTCGTGACACTCCCGCGCCTGTACAGGGGACCTGTGACAGTACACATCCGTTCATGGTGTATCATCCTATGTCATGTACCACACATGTTTCACATCCTGTTGTGACATTGTTTTACTGTGCTACCTTGGTTGTTGCATCATTGTGGTAGTACTTGGCCTTTGTGAGGTACTGCTACGTCAAGTCATCTACTGGAGGGTGTTCTGGTTCGTTTTTCTGGCTTGGATTTTGTGATTTTGGATATGAGTGTGGATTATGAGGGTGCAGGCACCTTTTTACACACAAGGTGGGAGATGGTGACGAAGGGTAAAGGTGATCCTGTGGCCAGGTGGAATTGAGGTTTGAAGGCTCCATGACCCAGGTGCAGTTGTTCAGTGGGTCATGGTCATTTGTGAGGGAGAGGGGGGTTGTTGTTGATAGTTGCCTTGCCCTGCAGTGTGATGGGAACTCTGACATTGTAATGGTGGTATCCTATGTACATGTTGTGTTCTGCTGATCAATGCCTGTTCATGTGTTGTGTTTACCTTTCAGGTGCGAGGGGATAGTTGTGGTTTGACATGCTGGGGTGTACACATGGTGAATGTTCACATGTGATGTGTAGAGAACACTAATGGTCACTTGAGTGCACATGCATATGTGGAGTGCATGTCCTTGCAGAACCACACACTTGCACTCTGATGCACTACATGTACTCCCACCCTTGCATATCCATGTGTACACTGTTTGCCTTCTGGTGCCCACTGTGTCCCTGCAGCACATGTTCTGTGACCGATTATGGATCCTGTACATGCCTAATTTGCTGTTTGATGTGGTCTGTCACTTAGATGTGATGCTCAGGGTGTGCATCACACACAATGGCTGTTCACTGTGCTGTGCGCTAAGCAGTGTGTTGCAGGAGTAGGACACAGCACACATGAGCTGCAGTGTTGATTTTGCAATGCACAATGTGCATGTAGACAAGCATTCATTGTTATGTTACGTCTACAACTCTTGTAATGCATTTGGAAATGACTTATTTTGGGTGGGAGATTTTGTTGGTCTGTCATTTCATCTGATTCCGGGTCAGGCATCATTGTCTGATGCCACTGTACATTTAGGACATGGCAATGTGTACCTTATCATTACTGTGTTGGTGTATGGGTATTGCTTGCCATGTCATGTTGTGGTTTGGGAGGGTTTGAGTGACATGAGAGTGATGGCAATGGCCTGTTTTGCAGGTGTGTGTGATGCACACCTTGCATGTCAGGGTCATCCGCTTCTCAGAGCAACTAGCTGGGGGTAGATCTCTCTCCGCGGCAGGGCCCTCCCTCTGGAACAGCCTTCCTGCCTCACTTGAACTTGAGGGGAACCATCTCCAGTTCTGGAAGCACCTCAAGACCTTCCTCTTTGCTTCTGCTTTCTCTCTGCCTCTCCCTTGCGGAATTCTTCACTGGAACTGCACTGGAGCTGCAACTGGGCCACTCTCACCGACCTCGGTCCCTGGCCCAGCCACTCTCCACTTGCACTGCCTCCCTGGCAACCCCTGCACTGCGGTACTGTCTCTCTATCCCTACAGCCCACCCTTCCCAGCACTTGTCTGCACTTACCTTTGCAGTTGCCACCAGCCGACCTATGTATTTGTTTTTTGGTCTACTTCCCCTGTACTGCACTCCCCCCCCCTTCCCCTTGCACTTTTCCCTTCCCCCTACCCCTGCACTTGCACAATGTAAATGACACCTGGCCTAGAAGTACCGTTGTCTGTCTTCCCTTGTTCCCCCCTCCCTGCCTCATCGCACCTTGAAATACTTGTGTATAGGCCATATCATGTCATATGTCATATGTGTGCCTTTTGGTCACACGGGATAGCTTGTGTTTAAGTAGCTAGGTATGCAGACGATGTGGCACTTCTATGGCAACTATCTCAGGGTGGCAGGGTTGTGACAGTTGACTGTCTCTTTGTCATCATCGATTGTCACCTGGTATGTGCCAGGCCTGTGTGCACTCCGCAGGGGTGGGAGTTTAGGTGAAAAATGTGGCCACAAGCTGGGTCCGGGCTTCCTCGCCACGTGCCCTGTCCCCTCCCATGGGCAACGCCTGTGCCTGTGGTTGGGGATGTGGGGGCACCACCATGTCCACCGGGACGCCCTGCCGTGTTGCAACATTGTGCAGGACACATGCTGCCACAATGATCCTGCACACTACTGGTGGTGCATAGAGTAGTTGCCCGCCAGAGCGGTCAAGGGAGCGGAAACGTGACTTGAGCACTCCGAATGTGCGCTCCACTATGGCCCTGGTTGCAATATGGGCGGCGTTGTATCTTACCTGGGTTGGTGTGGTGGGGTTCCGGATTGGCGTCATCATGTGGTTGCTCAGAGGGTAGGCACAATCCCCTGGGGAGGTGATAATAGTTGAGATTATTAGGGTTTGTGTATTTGTCTGTGTGTGACTTGCATGCATGTGCAAGGGCATTTGTACTGACCTAGGAGCCATGTGTCGCCATGTTGCCCAGCTTCCAGGGCCCGGCTCAGGGCGGACATTCTGTATATGAAACTGTCATGGGTGGAGCCAGGGTAGTTTGCATAGACAGAGGTGATGATTCCAGTTGCATCGCATACCACCTGTACATTGATGGAATGCCAGTGCTTGCGGTTTCGGTAGATGTGCTCAGTGGCCCTAGGTGGACGTAGGGCCACATGGGTGCAATCTATGGCACCGAGCACTTTGGGGAAGTGTGCCACCCTGAAAAAATCCAGGACAACGGCCTGCCTTTCTGCGGGTGTTCTGGGCATGTATTTTTGCCTGCGGACTGAGGGGCGCGCTTTCATGATTGCCAGTACCTGTGTAGGCAGCGTGACTGCGTGGCCTGTGAGACCCCCCCCCACTATGGCAGTAGTCCGCTGAAATGACCCAGTGGCCAAAAAATGCAGGACATTGAGCAGCTTCTCCAAGGGGCTCAATGCTTGGGAGCAAAGGGTGGGGGATGTAAGGTCATCTTCCCACTCCCTGACCAGGTCTAGGATGATATGGGGTGGAAACCTATACCTGCCATAGACCTGGTCGTCAGGCATCCCAAAAAGGCTTGTCCGTGGTGCGAAAATGCGTGCCCTGGCTATTCTCCTCCTCCTGCGGTGTCCCACGATCAGTGCTGCGACAAATGGGGCATTCATCGTAGCTGTATATATGCGTTTGTTGTTTGCGTGCACTTTTATACTGTGTGCGGGGACGCTTCCGCCTGCCTTCGTGTGGCGGACGCGTTGACGCCTGTGCGCGTCTTTTGCCGTGCGCGGGTTTCCCGTATTCGGATCCATGAATACGGGTTGTTCGCGTGCGTGTGGGCGTTCCGTGTAGTTCCCTGCAGTACTTCCCCAGTTACGCCTATTTCACGCGTTGTTCCCCATTCCGCGTGTTACGCGCACTGTTCTGCCCACTTTGGTTGAGTGCGCCGCTCTATGTGCGCTTTTGCTGTGCGCGTAGCGCACGCCGTGTATGCCTGCATGCGCAATGGCTGGATTGGGCGCACGAACAGCGGGAAACACGCGCAGCGTCTTCCTTGAATCGCACGCGCTGCGTTTCTCACGCTTGCGCTCCCTTGCGCCTGCTTGCGCATGGATTTTCGGCGCACGTTTGTTCCATGAATCGGCCCCTAAATAGTTTAGAAAAATGAATCTCAAACACAGCAGGCTTAGAAAAGATATTAAAATTATCCTTAAATTGCAGTGTAATGCTTAAACGTAACCTTGACATGGACCAAGGACTAGTTAATGGAGCAATGGGTAGAGTTGTTGGCTTTCAAACATACCCACGGGACAACAAAATTCAGTTTGTCAATATACTCTTTGACAAACTTTCAGAAGTAAAAAGGATAGGACGCTCAACAGCTCGATTCCTTCTCTTCAAAGACATGTATGTACGCAGAGAACAATTTTCTCTAACTCTTGCATACACAGTCACGATTCATAAATCACAAGGTCTTACCCTAGACAAAGCAATGATAGATATTGGTAACACAGTCTTTAAAGAAGGCATGAGCTACGTAGCACTATCACGCTTACGTACACTTGACGGTCTATTTCTAATCAACTTTGATGCAAGTAAAATAAACGCTGATATTCCTTGCATTTTAGAATACAATAGACTTTGCTCACTATACACTCCCCATCTAAACACATATTCTGTTCCACAAAAAGTAAAACGTTATAAAAGAAAAATAAATCAAACAGAAATGCAACAGGATGTCACTGCAAATCCTGCAAAGAGAGTAAAAAAAAGTAATACTTCATCAAGTACCACAAGCAAAAAGAATCAATTAGGGAAAGTAAACCAGGTACTTCTTCAAAGAAGGAAGATAAACTCCAAAAAAAAGCAGTCAGATACAAAACTACCTGGTCCATTTAAACTCTCAAATATAGTTGGTGTAAGTTGCTACGCAAATGTAGCAATTAATATTCTATTTCAATTACCACCAATTGTTGACAACATTTACTTACACAGTACAGACCCATTGTGTATGCAGATGTTAGTACTTCACAGAAATGCAGCAAACAATCCTGACAACACGTATAGTGTTTATGGAATAAGACAACAATTGGACTACTGTGCTGGAATTCGTGAAATTCACTATAAACTCACAGGGAGATCCACAAGAATTTCTAATGTGCTTACTACAAGTACTGGAAAACAAAAACATACCTATAAATGAAATCTTCCGGATTTCATACATGTGGAAACATACATGCACTCTCTGCAACAATGTGACACAAGAAGAAATCCCCAATGAACGCTTCATATATATATCAATACCTAATTGTGAATCCATTCCATTTCAGCAACTTGTACAAAATGCAAAACCATGGTAGATTATGTTCAACCTGCAATTCAGATAATCGCTCCACGTTAGTAATACAAACACATAGTAAATAGTTAATACTAATGCTTCTACATTACAATGCAGATGGTACCAAAAACAACTGCAAGCTGACTGGATTCAAACATGGTCAAATATCACTTAGTAAGAAAACCTTCACAACAATAGGTATAATCTACCACGCAGGAGCCACAACCAATTCAGGGCACTACACTGCATATATAAAAAAGAAATGTGGATGGTTTGAATGTAATGATAGTACCATTACTCTAAAGCAGAGATTACCAGCAAATCTTACAAACGCTTAATTAATGTTCTTAAAACCAAAATTTGATAACTAAACTGTACTTAAACCTTAAGTAAACTTGTAGTAAAAAAATATAAACTGTTGCATAACAGAAAAAGGTTTTTTTTTATAATCCAACATGGATTTGTTTTTTCTCCCACAGACCCAATGATTTTAGCAACGAATACAGAAACTGAGCAAATTGCACAGTACTCTGATTTGTAATCTACTAAATATGAGGGTCCAAAAAAAAAATGTTGATTATACAATGTAATAAGTCATTACAAAATACTAATACTAACATGCTATTTTCTTTTATCATAGAAATTAACAAGAAATACATGTACTCCCGAAACTAAACCAAACAGTAAGTATATTATACACTCTATACCATGGCCACAACCATCGCAGCATATCACACCCATAATATCTTATAACTTTGTTCCTTATGAATTTGTTTTTGACCCAAAGTTATAAGCAACTATAAGTGTGATATGCTGCGGTGGTTGTGGCCAAGGCATAGAGTGTTGGGTGCATGACCAATAGGCCATGCACCCAACACTCTATGCCCTGGCCGCAACCACCGCAGCATATCATACCCATAGAGTCAAACATTTCAACTATGGCCTATGGAAACTTTTAATGTCTCCGCGGACATTACCAGTGTTCTTAGAACACTTTCAACTTACAGCGAGCAATACGGACAGCATCTTCAGGACACCCACTACGAACATTTCAGGACACCGCAAGATTTCTTAGAACACTTTCAACTTGACAACGAACAATACGGACACCGTCCTCAGAACACCCCCATTTGGTTTATTTGCGAACATTTCAGGACACCGCGAGTGTTCTTAGAACACATTCAACTTGCCATCGAACAATATGGACAGCGTCTTCAGGACACCCCCTACGAACATTTCAGGACACCACAAGTGTTCTTAGAACACGTTCAACTTGACAACAAACAATACGGACAGCGTCCTCAGAACACCCCCATTTTGTTTATTTGCGAACATTTCAGGACACCATGAGTGTTCTTAGAACACATTCAACTTGACAAAGAACAATACGGACACCGCGTGTGTTCTTAGAACACTTTCAACTTGACAAATAACAATATAGACAGCGTCCTCAGAACACCCCCATTTTGTTTGTTTGCGAATATTTCAGGACACCGCCAGTGTTCTGAGAACACATTCAACTTGCCAGTGAACAATACGAACAACGTCTTCAGGACACCCCCTACGAACATTTCAGGACACCGCGAGAGTTCTTAGAACATTTTCAACTTGACAACGAACAATACGGACAGCGTCTTCAGGACACCCCAACGAACAATTTAGGACACCACGAGTGTTCTTAGAACACAATCAACTTGACAAAGAACAATACAGACAGCGTCTTCAGGACACCCCCTACAAACATTTCAGGACAACGCGAGAGTTCTTAGAACACTTTCAACTTGACAACGAACAATACGGACAGCGTCTTCAGAACACCCCCTTTTTGTTTATTTGCGAACATTTCAGGACACCGCGAGTGTTCTTAGAACACATTCAGCTTGCCACAGAACAATACGGACAGCGTCCTCAGAACACCCCCATTTTGTTTATTTGCGAACATTTCAGGACACCACGAGTGTTCTTAGAACACATTCAACTTGCCATTGAACAATATGGACAGCGTCTTCTGGACACCTCCCTACGAACATTTCAGGACAACGCGTGAGTTCTTATAACACACCACAATTTTGTTTATTTGCGAACATTGCACGACACCGCAAGAGTTCTTAGAACATTTTCAACTTGTCAATGAACAATACGGACATCGTCTTCAGGACACCCCCTACGAACATTTCAGGACACCACGAGTGCTCTTAGAACACATTCAACTTGACAAAGAACAATACGGACAGCGTACTCAGAACACCCCCATTTTGTTTATTTACGAACATTTTAGGACAACGCAAGTGTTCTTAGAACACATTCAACTTGACAAAGAACAATACGGACAACGCGTGTGTTCTTAGAACACTTTCAACTTGACAATGAACAATACGGACAGCGTCCTCAGAACACCCCCATTTTGTTTGTTTGCAAATATTTCAGGACACCACGAGTGTTCTGAGAACTCATTCAACTTGCCAGCGAACAATACAAACAGCGTCTTCAGGACACCCCCTACGAACATTTTAGGACACCGCGAGAGTTCTTAGAACATTTTCAACTTGACAACGAACAATATGGACAGCGTCTTCAGGACACCTCCTACGTACATTTTAGGACACCACTAGTGTTCTTAGAACACAATCAACTTGACAAAGAACAATACGGACAGCGTCTTCAGGACACCCCCCTACGAACATTTCGGGACAACGCGAGAGTTCTTAGAACACTTTCAACTTGACAACGAACAATACGAACAGCGTCCTCAGAACACCCCCATTCTGTTTATTTGCGAACATTTCAGGACACCGCGAGTGTTCTTAGAACACATTCAGCTTGCCACAGAACAATACGGACAGAGTCCTCAGAACACCCCATTTTGTTTATTTGTGAACATTTCAGGACACCGCGAGTGTTCTTAGAACAGTTTCAGCTTGCTTGCGAACAAAACAGACACATGTTGAGTCCTCAGAACACCCCCATTCAGTTTATTTAGAACATTTCAGAACACCCGTGATGTCTGCAGACAAATCGAACGTCTACCACATAAAAAAGCACAACATTTAACCTATCTCATACTGTCCCACCCTCCCCAAACACTCCTACACACCCACACACTCTACTAAATACACATTTTGAACAAACTTTCACCGCGTTGTCCGCGGACGTCCGTGAATCCAAAATGGCGGGCGCTACCGAAAATCTGACGCGATTCACGCTTCACACCGTCCAATCAGCGAACACGCTGCATGTCACCGGACATGACGTAAGCCGCTCGGCCAATCAGGACACTGTCCGCGGAGCTAACAGGGAAGTGTGTCCGCGGACCAAACACAGATATCACTAATTTTTTTTGACCTACTTTTTGGTCATTTTAAAAAAAAAACTACTGGACGGATTTTTACCAAATTTGCAAAATAATTCAGAGTGGGCCATATACTTTTTTTGCAAAGTTTGGTGAGGATTCGTCCATTGGGAGCGAAGTTATAAGCCGCCCAAAAAGTGCTCTTCCTATGGAAACACCAACTTAACCATAACTTCTATTGCCCATAATGCACCCAAGTGCTTCTTCCACTGCAATGCCCGATGCTGGTCGGGGCTCAATGATAACGTGTGCTTCCATAGCTTTAAGATTCCCTGCAACCATTGGAACTGTTATCCATGTTGCTGGTGCCATTATCAATGACATCCGTCTTATAGATGTGGTCTTTGCCCCTGCCAGGGGCTTGTTTGGAATTTCCTCCCGTGGACTCCAGGACTCTGTCATCTCTCGTGTCCTCCGGTCCTGCGACCTCCGACCTCAAAGATCATCAATTAGTTGTTCTAAATGAAATAGAAAGGAGACAGAATAAGTACATAGCACAATACCAATATCACCCTTTCTACCATAAGACAATAGTCCAAAACAATCCGCTTCAATCTGAAACTAAGCACATGTTAAAGAGAAAACAAACATATACAAGGCACCATTATACATCAAAATATTTCAACATTGTACCATACTAATTCAATCTGCTTCAGCCCCTTATGTCAATGTTTATCACCCATGATATTTTCATTTACATTTATCTCTACAATAAGGAACACAACTATTTTTATCTCTATGATATGGCATACTATGAATACAGCCACTGTGTCTTCCCTTCCATATCTTCAGGGCACTTAAGCTGTTTCTACTTGCTCAAGTCTCCTGATTTCATGTTTGGGATGACAAGGCTTTATTTGGTTAACATGAACAAATTGCTCTGTCACCGTTTCACCCTTTGTCTTCAATATTTTGTAAACTACAGGGGACACCTTATCCACAATTTCAAATGGCCCTTGCCAAGCCGCAAGAAATTTGGAATTTTCTGTTTACCTTTTCCAAAATTAAACTTATATACCTGATCTCTTGCATTATACTCTTTCACAGACGTCTTTCTATCATAATATGACTTTGTACTTTTTTTTTTATACTTTATTTGTGTTTAGTTTTTTACAAACTTTTACAAAAAGATTTTTTTTTAAAAGAAAAATAGAAAATACAATTCATACATTTAAAATCTTATAGATCCAACATTTTCAATTGTAAATTGTTTCAGCTTTACAAGTACTATTTCACAATTTATTATTATACAATACATAGCAATTTTTTTTTTCTATTATTATTTTTTTTTACAGTATTAGTTCCTTAGACCTATCCTAACAAATTAATAAGGTTTAATCTATTTTACACACATGTTCTATAAATGATAAAACTCTGATTCTCAGTGACATTGATTTTCCATGTACCATTTTCAACCATAAAAGGTCCCTTAATAACCACACATTGTAGACAAAATCTTTAAAATACATTTCCCTTTCGACAGCTAATTAACGACATTCGGACAAAAGATGGCGTAAGGTTTCCAGGTCACCCTTATCTTTGCAAAATCTGCATGAACCATCAACAGGAAATTGTCTAGACCTTATACTTATTATTTCACTAAACAGCAGCACATTCATGCGGAATCTCATAAAACCCACTTTCATTTTTTTACTCGGGAATTTCTTGAGATAATGCTCCATTTCATTTAGTCCTTTACCTGCTGATAAAATTTGGGTATATAGCTTTGTATCACTGATTTTCAACCGAGTTTTTTCCCAGTCATATAGTCTGAGTCTTCTCTTAACCAAATTAGGATTTTTACCCAGTTCTTCCACAGTAGAACCTATTACTTGAAGTAGGGCTACACATTCTAGTCTAAGCTGAAGTATAAATCCCTCAGTATCATTCTCATTGAGAAGGTAGTACAAAGTTCTTTCCTTAGAATGTTCACATTTGTTCAAGAGACAAAGTTTCTTCCACTGAATCAGGCTAACCAGTGATTGTAGCCCCAGTTCATACCTAGTGACTTCTATGGGAATACATTTTGAGAGGAAGTATAGGATGGATCTCCAGATTTTATTTTCACCCAGCAAGTCCCCAGAAGTCCCGCTTTGCCGCGGGAGACTCTGCTTCACTGCCGCTTTGGAAAACTTTTTGGGAAGCACTACGACGTCCAGAAGGCTCTGCAGCCCAGATTTAGAGGCGGAGCTATTTAAGAGAAGCTGCGCGCGCACCGCGCGCGCGCACCCAGCAAGTCCCCAGAAGTCCCGCTTTGCCACGGGAGACTCTGCTTCACTGCCGCTTTGGAAAACTTTTTGGGAAGCACTACGACGTCCAGAAGGTGATTACCTTTGTTGACACTTTCATCTGCACATACAGTGCCAACGAACTTTCTAATATGACGTTTCTCTCTTCATATAGGCTCTGCAGCCCAGATTTAGAGGCGGAGCTATTTAAGAGAAGCTGCGCGCGCACCGCACGCGCGCACCCAGCAAGTCCCCAGAAGTCCCGCTTTGCCGCTTCGCCGCAGCGCTGTGGGGCCCGTGGATAATTGCTGGGTCATTATTATTAATTTTCCTTTGTATTCTTTTTTTTTCCTTTTCCTTTTTCTTTTAAGTCATTTGCAGTATGTTTCCCACCCTCAAAACCGGTATGCCCAAGGGTTTATTTATTGATCCAGGGGCAATCACTTCGAAGGACTCCCAGAAATTGCTTGCAAATTCCACTTCAACCCCAAAAACCTTGCGCTTTAAACGCGCTGTTAATCTCACTCTGAAGAAACCGAGCTCTCCGGACATACGTAAGTTTTGCAAAAAATTTCAACCTCGTATTCTTGAGGCCTCCGTAGTCGATTGTCATACGCTAGCGTCTGATGCCATTTCTCGCGAGGCACTATTGCAAAAAATGAAAATGTTGTCCCGTCAAGCCCTTGCACATCCTGTGAGTCATACATCCATTCCACAAGTCCAAATCTCTGCAGCCATGGATCATGACCTGCATCTCCCTCTTGGTGCCTCGGCAGCTAATTGTCGGGCTGATCTGAATGCCATCACTGACTGTAGCAGAAAACGTGCCTCCCACTGCCGAGCTTCTCCATAACCTCTCGCCCACAGCGCCACATACATCTGATGTTGCAATAATTGATCTTAATCCGTCCAACTCTGCATTTTCTCCTCAACTCCTGTCTGATAATCTATCCAAATCTCCCATCATGTTCTCGACCTGTGGCTCTTCCATCTCAAAGATTTCCTTTTGTGCCCCCACTCCTCGAAGAACAGCAGCTCCTACTGAAATCGCTAACGCTGTTCCGAGCACATCGCCTGCCTTCAGTTGTATTCAACTCCCACCTCCAGAATGTTCATGTAAAAAACAATCCCCCAAAATTGTACCCCCGCTAGCGAACCACATTGAATGCAATTCGGCTCTCTCACAGTTTGCCTTAAATGCTCTCCATGTCACTCTTACAACTTTAACCAAGTTGTATGATACTTTGGAAGCAAAGTTGCAAACCCACACGGTGTTGCTGGAAAAAATAAATTCATGGCAAACCGAGTGGTCTCTTGAGCATCCAAAACCAGTCTTGCTCACTTCTCTGAACACATTTCCACCTGGTCCACATTCATTAAATTCAAACTTTGTGGCCCTTCGACCTGACCATGTTCGTTCTGACCCACACCCCAAACCTGATGATTGCCCACCAGATGTCGAATGCTTATTAATTTCTTCTGTCCCTATCCTCCGAGTCCTAGAGGAACTACCGGATCAGGCATTGCCCTTTATTGAACAGATTATCCGCCCTTTTGAAACGTCAGTTGAGTTTGTGTGTCCTGCTACGGGTCTGAACATCAACCCAAACGCAATCTCTCCTCCCAATAAATGCTTGAAAAAAGACCAGATCTCTTCCTGTCTTTCTAAACAAAAGCAAAAATATCCTCCAGCAAAAATCGATTTGACATCCGGCCCGTCACCAAATGTGTTGCAAAAGAACCAAAGCCTGCTTAAACCTCAAGTGCAGCAGACCTCCCCCATGAAAGAAACGTACACTATTTTCCCTAAAAATAAGAAAAATCACCACAGTGCTGTCAAACTTCAGAAAAACGTCTCTGGTAAGAACAAAATTAATACTGCCAAATCTAAAACTTTCATAAAAAACTTAAACTTGCCCAAACAAACCTTACGCAATGCTGCACGATCTGTTACAAATAAATATCATGCATTGAAACAAGCAAAAGCGCTAAGCACTGAGTCTGCTTTGCCTCAACCCCCTACAATTTATGCTCCTCTAGATCAACTAGTGGAGATTGCCAATCAGCAACTTGAGCCCACATTCAACAAATCCTCCACTGCAAAAGTTGTAATGATTGAGGCCCCAAGTGACAGAGTCAGTTCTGACTCAAATTTAAACCATGATGCAGCTTATCGAGACGAGATTAAGAAAGCAGTTGACGTCTATATGTCCTCTATTTCATATGGGCCAATCGTTCCCAAATCTGCTAGTAGTTCTACACATTCGAATATACCTGAAACGATGCATAATAATCTCTCTGACGCCTCATCCCAAAGACCCACAAATACTGTGTCCCATCCCCTTGTTGGTCATTCTGAACCGGCTGTTACTCCAGACCCATATGCGCAACTGGTAAAAATGGCCCCGGAAATGATCGGCATGCTTCAGTCACTTACCAAATCGAGACAAACAACTGTTGTTTCTCGTGTGAATCCAACAAATTTCCCCCCTTCCCACTCAAATCCTTTACCTCGAAAATCCGTAGGAAAACCCCCAGCCAATTATTCGCTATTACTAGCATGCAAACCCAGTCGTTCCCCACAATACATTCTGAACCGAAGGTCTCTCCTGGCCATTTTTTCAGACCTTCGTTCAATTGAAGACATTGGCTCATCCGACATCACATTGGTAGAATTGGCACCTCAGCAAAACACCAACTCTGTCAGAATGTGTATTCATTCACGAGCCATCCAGAATTTAATCTGGATGGCCAGAGATGAATTATTTTCCTTGGGTTTTGTCCTCTCAATCGATACCCTCAACACGTTAGCTCTGAACCAAACCAATCACTCTTCAGCCCATCTTCAGCACGCCCCGCATGGGCTTCCCACTAATCAGGCCTCAACTCCAAGTGCATCTCATCATTCCTTAGGCCTGTAATCACATTAGCTAGCCTCTGAGACCAATGACCAGATTATATCGCTTGTTAGTTGGAATACTAGAGGCTTTTCACACTTGATCAACAACAACAACAATAACCTCATGTCTCATCATATTCTTCTACTTCAAGAAACGTGGATGACTTCAGTGCCACTGTGGGACAATCATCACGTTTTCTTAAATCCAGCTCAACGAGGGATTTCTGGAAGACCAACTTCTGGCCTTCTAACAGTAATCAAGACGGGATGTGAAAGCTCAAGAATGGTGCTGCCCAAATCAGAATCTTCAAATGATTAGACTTTCCTGTTATACAAACCAATATGCTTTGATCAATTTATATTGGAATGTAGCTGGTGTATCGGATGGGTGTTTTTTCAAGGCCTTCATAGATCTTCTTAATTTGGTGGCCCTCGATGCCCTAGTATCTAACATAATTGTTGCAGGGGATCTAAATTTAGATTGCTTCACCCCGCGTGGCTCCAGTAAAGTTAGATTATCCAAATGGATGGCTCTGGTGGATAATTATGATCTAATTATGCTCAATGGAGCTTTTCCAACCGATACACCTCCTAGGTTCACTTGGAAGAGAGGATGCAGTATGTCCATAATTGACTACATTTTTGTGAACGCTTCAATGTTTTCCAGTATGGACCACTTTCAAGTGATCCCAAATCAGAATAGTGATCATAACCAATTAGTTGTAAAATGGACGATTCAATCCCCATGTACCAAACTCGTTGAAAATCACGCTCATCGAAATTTAACACTCAATAATGGAGGCAATCACCTCTGATGGTCCCCCAGTTCCTTGTGTGAGCTAAATGGAGTCCTGGAAACTAGGAACAAGTCTGATGTTATTCACTATTCAAATTTGTTACAATATTTCCAGCAACCCAAAACGTTCAAACTCCAGGGGGCTCCAATGACCTCAGGCCCTAGACTTCACATCTTCAATTCCCAAGTACAATTATTAAAAGCTCATACGAGGGCCTTGAAACGTCAGGCCATGTACGCTCCCGCAGCTGACCGTGCATCCACCCTAAGATCCATTAAGACGAAGCACAAAAATGCCATTAAAGCTTTGAAAATCCAAATGTACCAACAGGACGGGGAAGCCATGCTTTCCTCCTTTCAAACTAAATCTGCTATGGGTGTGTGGTCCCTACTAAATAAATCTACTCATCTTCCACAAGTTGTTTTGCAATCCAATCCAGTATCTGAATTAGAGTGGATTAAGCATTTCACAGCGTTGTATGCTTGTCCATTTCTCCCTCCTAGCTTGATAGCATCTGATACACGGAGTGCTTTCCATCTAATCTTTGACCTAGATGACATTATATTTTTTATTTCAAAAATCAGTAACTCCGGTGCTTGTGGCCCAGACGGTCTTTCAAATATATGCTCAAAATGTATCCTGAACGATGGGCCATAATTCTTCACAAGATCTTTACCACCATTAACACCACACAGTCGTTACCTCTCTCCTGGACACACTCAATAATAGTCCCCATTTACAAAAAAGGGGACCATTCTGTTCCGGCCAGCTATAGGCCCATAGCGTTATTAGACGCACCCGGTAAAATCTTTGCCAGAATTGTTCTTAGGGACTTTAATTCTTGGACCCGTTGTAACAATCTAAGGGACCCTTTTCAGGCGGGATTGTTGCCGGCCTTGGAACTTGTCCCAATCTTCTAACTCTTAACACTCTTAGATCTAAATACGCGAATAAGAACCAAGCATTATATTTAGCATACATAGACTTTAAAGCAGCATTTGATTCCATCGATAGAGCAATTTTACAACAAAAACTTATTTTTCACAAGTGTCCCATCTCACTTTTCACTCTAGTAATGCTGCTCCATACCAACACAACAGTACAGATCAGATTATCCATGACAGGAAAACTCTCTCCCATTATTTCGACCGAGAGAGGTCTTAAGCAGGGATGCATTCTTGCGTCCTCCATATTCAACTTTTTTCTGTTCGATCTTGGAATTAGTCTACAAGCTACTAAAAGTGACTCCCCCAAACTCGGGTCCCACACCATAACTCATTTGGTCTATGCGGATGATCTGATCCTCATTTCACAGATGCCCTCTGGGCTACAAAAGTTACTGGATTGCTTGGCTATTTATGTTTCTAGCAACAATCTCATAATTAACACCCATAAAACACAAACTATGACATGTAAGCCCCATGGTAAATCAAAGGTAAAGCGCCATTGTTGGCATCTACACAACGCCCCTCTGTCCCAAGTCTCCTCCTACAAATATCTTGGGGTCATCATCCAGGCCTCTGTTTCCTCACAGGAGTGGGAAGAGGACATACAATTAAAACTCTGTATGTTAATTACCCAGGCAAAAGTTTTAAAGAAGAAATATGGTAAATTCACGCTTAAACATATTCTTCTTTTTTACCAACAAAAGGTAATTCCCGCCTTGTGTTATGGCTCGGAAACCAAGCTGCTCATGAAATCCAGCTGGTGGCAAGCTCTAGAGTCACGCTTTTGGAAACAGATTCTCCAGCTACCAAAGTGTACGCCTCTACCGCTGATACGGCATGAATTAGGAATTCCCTCCCTGAAATCACATAATGAATGGAGGATGTGTGCTCTATTTAGAAAATGGATATTAGGTCTCACATCTGACGGACTCCTCGGCATTCTAGCACAACATCTTTTAGCTCAGAATCAGGCGTTTACTAAGAGTTGGTGTAATAGCGTATTCCATATCCTAGCCGATGCCTCCATTACTCTAGATTTAATCATACACAATCCAAGCCGAGCTAAAAAGAAATTCTATCTATATGACTGGACAAAAACGCGCAGTCTATGTTTGAAGTACAAAGATTTTGACACTCGGGTCTTTGCCACCAAAGCTTTGTACACAACAGAACTTTATCTTTTCAAATGCCCGAGCTCACACATTAGACAACAATTTCTTAGATTCCGTTTACATTTGTGGCCAACTGCGGATTTGTTGGCAAAAAGAAATCTAATTCCAAAAGATCAGGCTCACTAGCCATAGGATAACCTATTTCACAAAATGCAGCTTAAGCAAATATAAATTTATGTCACTGGACACCATTTGGTCCTATATAACCAATAACCCAGACTTGGGAATGAGAGTGGCGATTGTTCATTACTTAGAGACCATCTTTCCCAGCACTTACTTTGAAGGCTAAATTTGGGTATCTTAAGCTGTCTTCCTCTCAGTGTATTTCTAATTGTGATCTCATTTATCTGCTTTTGAGTTATTATCAATCTCTTATTAATCTTTTATCAATCTTGTTCCAACTTGCCCAATGAAATATGTAGTCCAATTATTTTTTTATTCGTAAATTGCATTGTTGTGTAAATTGTAAACAATTTTGTATTGTTTCACTTGTATATAATGAAAGGAAAAGAAATTTGAAAGGATGATGATATTATCCATATCAAATATAAAAAAATAAAATAAAAAAAAAATAGCTTTGTATTCTATGTCCATATTATTTGGCCAGAATTCTGTACCATATATAATTGTAGGCAGAAGTTTAGTTTTGTAGAATTCTCGGCATGGTTTAAGAGAGAATTTACCATACTTATTATCAATTCTCTTGATTTGAGTTAGCATACCATTGACTTTTGAGTTGAGATGGTTTTTCAGGAAAATTTTACTGTGTTTAGCTACAACAGGATAACCCAAAAATTGAAAGTTATCTTTGACTGTTAGTTTGTTGCTATGCCAATGCCACCCAAACTTGGTCTTGTAACATTTTGCCACTCCTTTTGAGAGCTTGATGACAACGGATTTAGCTGAGTTGATTTGTAGATCCATTCCAGACATGTAGTTGCCGAAAGTTGTAATGAGTCTTTGTAGCCCAGCCGGCGTAGAATCAATAAGCAGAAAATCGTCGGCATAGCTTACCCAGTTAATTTTCAACTTCCCAATCTTAGGAGAGACTAAAGCTGAGGCATCTAAAGCCATTCCTACCCCTGTGACATAGAGGTTATACAAGGTAGGTCCCAGAATACATCCCTGTCTAATGCCCTTATCGATAGAGCACTCTCTAGAAAGAAGTCCCTCTGAATCCAACCTAATCTGAGTTTTCGATTCACTATGCAATGATATAATAATACTTAAGAGCCCCTGCGGAATTCCATAGCTATCAAGCCTCTGCCATAAAAGATTTCTATTCACGCAATCAAACGCTTTGCTTAAATACATGGATGCAACATAAATTGGTGCATCCATGGATTTCCAGGTGATCGTCTGAAGACATTTTATCAAAAGACCTCCACAGTCCATGCCCATATTTCTGCGGAATCCTATAATTCTAGGATCAAGTATATTCTTCTCTCGAATCCATTCGTTGATTTTTTCCAAAATGATGGCACTAAAAATTTTGGAATCCGCATCCATAATGCTAAGGGTACGGTAATTCTGTGGATCTAGCCTTGATCCCCTTTTAAAGATTGGCACCATGTAGGATAGCTTCCAGGACTCTGGAATAGTTTGAGACTCGATTATATCCTGGAATTGAATGTAAAGTATCTTGGCCCAAAGATGCGAGGACTGTCGCAGGACATTATTAGTTAGCTTATTAGGTCCAGGAGCTCTAGAGGGGTTTGCTTTCTTTATCTTCTCCTCAATAGTATCCATGACTATATCTAAAACCCATTTCTCAGTTTTAGGCATATGCTCTGCAGCATTTTCAATTGTGTACATGTCCTTGGTGTACTTAATCCAAACATCTTCGGAGATAGGATTTGACGTCTTATTCAGGGACAGTTCTACTTTATAATTTATAAGTTGCCAAAAGGCCCTGGAGTTTTTATTCTGCAGACTTTCTAACATATTTTCCCCATCTATCTGGGTTATACGGATATGTTCTAATTTTAACCAATTAGTATACCTCTGCTTTAACTTCCTAATTTTTCGCATGTCATTAGAACAGAAAGAAGGGCTCTTAGTGATTTTCCTTATATCCCTTTGAAGCTCATTTTTTCATTCTGATTTCTATGTAAAATGCATGCTTGTGTTTTTTATTATGATTTGTCATGGGTGTGGAGTATAATTCTAAAGCAGTATTCAGGTATTCGGGAAAGCGCTTTACTGAATATCTTTCAACCTTTTCTTCTAGTTCACAGTTATTAAATTCAGTCTGCATACACATATTAAAATCATTCATTTTTTTTTCAGACCAGCGGACTCGGTTTCCTCTAAATGTCACTGTGACATTACCCAGATTAGTATCAGTCCTGTTGGAGTTGTTAGGAGACCATTTTAATTCTAGCATTAGCATCGAATGGTCACTCGTACTAGTTTCTTTCACCTGAAAGTTTTTTACTTTTTCAGAAATGTTGGAAGAAAGAAAAATAAAATCAATGTCTGAGCTAATGCCCCTTGCAGCCCATGTAGCATTTTCATTTTCCAACCTTAAAAGCCCCCCCCTAAGGCCCAATTCAGCCACATACCACCTTCCACTTTTTTCCTTTTACCCTTTTCCACGTTTAGGAGGTCGGTTAGGAAACAGTCCAATGATTCCACATCATTTAGGTTACAGCATGCATTAAAATCACCAGCAAGTATAATACTTGCTTCACAATATTTACCAAACCATTCATAAAGATGTTAATCAAGTTTAGCCAAAATTAACGAGAGATTGGAATCCCTAGTTCTATAAACATTCAACAGGAAAAAAAATTCTTTGAACTCCCCCACTGTTCTAGCCCATACTGTTCCAAGAATTTCACCTAATATGTCGAACTCTTCTTTTAGCTTTATTAAACCACTTGATTTTTTAACAAGAATACTTAGTCCACCCTTAGGCCTCCCCAGAGGGCCTTTTATAGCCGGAATAAAAGCAGTTACAAATCCATCCCAGAAAAGTATGTCGGTAAGCCAAGTTTCTTGGATAAAGAGAAGTTCTGACAATTTCAGGGATACACACAATTCACTATTCCCTGTTAGATGTTTATTGCCCCTGGAATTCCAACTCAGAATTTTTAACAGGCTGTCCGGTCTAAAGGGGTTGGGTTAGGGCTCTCAATTTCGCAATTGAGTCTTCGAGGACCTCTGCCACTCTCCTGAGTTTCAAAGTTTCATTTTTTTCTGTATGGTTAACATCCTGTTTTACAGAGTTGTCCCGACTCCACTGAGAAGCATTTTTTTCTTCACTCGATTCCTTGTCATTTTCCCAAATCCCTACATCATAACCATATTTGTGGAGGCTATCTGACTCCTTCATTATGATGTTTCTAACCAAAGGAGAATAGATGACCAAACTAACGTAGTTGTATCTCCAACCATGTATGAAATCAACAAGTTGTATGTCTTTGGATGTAATTAATCTTAATTCAGGGATTTCCTCAAAAAGTTCCAAATTTTACTTCTATTTAGCGAAGCTGGACCTCCTTCCTCAAACAAATATTGTAGTATGAGCCCAGGTGCATTGGGATACTTGGGTTTACGGAGTTTCCAGGCTCTCAGGCCATAGTTATCTTCGCCACCCCATTCATTTGTTCCTTTGGGTTATAATGATTACCGTTATTAAAATATTCTTGATTCTCTTCCTTCCTGTCTCTTGCCCCTTCAGCCTCTCCTCCTACTTGTGTGGTCCTTATCCTAGGTTCATCACTTGAGATTCCTATACTAGGTTGTGGTTCAATCCAGTTCTTTTCTTTCAATATCTCCCTTACTATATTCCTAACACTTTCTTCAACAGTCAATTTTCCCACTTCTTTTGAACTTTCTACATTTCCATCCTTTTCTTTTCCATTGCTATTTTCGTACATCTGACTTTCTCTAACTTTAGGATATCTGTATTCTTCTTCTTTATCCATATCACCACTTATTTCCCATATACTCTCCCTCCCATCACTGTGAGGAGTCAAATCCATGTTTTTCGGGGGCACCTGTATTGGGGGTTTGAAGATTTCATACACAGCTTTTACTTCCTTTACTTGTGAGGGGGATTCATTTGACCTATTTGTTATTTTCCCAAATTTTTTGTCTTAACCACGTCTTCAGTTGTTATTAAGTGGTTTTTGAACCCACTTCTGCCAACATTTATTTTTTCCGGCTTTTTCCCCTTAAGTGCCTCCTTCAGACTTATTTCTGAATTAACATACTGAGGATCATTTTCATTAGCATCCCCCTCCTTCTGATCTTCTTTATTTACCACTTCAGCAATGTCCCCAATTACTTGTTCACCTGATTGCCCCTTTCCTAAATCACGTAGGAATTTTAGTGATGTGGCTTTTCCAGTTTTTAAAGCTGCTGCTTTAAGAACTCTCTGTTTTTCTTTTTTCCTTTGTTTTACATTTTTAGATAAGACAAGCTTTAAGTCTCTATATTCTGACTCTTCATTATTACCTATTTCACCCAAATCCTCTAATGGGTGTAGAGAAGGCCCTATATCAGGGTTAGGCCTCTCATTCTGATTAGATGTTCTGTTTGCAACCTTATTCATTTCGACTCCTTTTAAGCCATTCAGTTCACTTGGGGGCGCTACAATGTTATGATCCCTGTTCCTGTTTCCACTTTGAAGTTCAATGGATTTTATTCTGTCATACATTTTCTCCAAGCACACCGTTTGTTTCGAAATTTCTGTCTGGAGCCACTCTTTTAATTCACAGAGTGTAACTATGATAAAGGTCCTTTCCCTACTAGCATTATTAAGGTTACTGTCTTTATGAAAGAGTTTCCCCAAATGATCACCCTGGGGACTATCCATTTCTTCGCCCATAGCGAGCTGACTGATTCTACCCTTAGTAAATATTAGTGGGGTATCTGCCATCAGACTATTTTGTGTGTCTATACTCTCGGAACTAACCCCTCGATCTTCAAAGGAATCCTTCCGATGTCCTACCCCCTCTACTTCATCTTCGAGGAGGAGCTGTGATTGGGGAGGCACTAATTCATCCCATTTGCTCTTCACCCCCTCCATTTCGTCTGCCATTTTTGCTAGTTCTACATCAGTACTTTGTGGAGGTTCACTGTCTCCACCGTCAACCTGAGGGTTTATGCAGGGGTTAGGGGATGGTGGAAGTGGCATTGCCAAAGCCTTTAAAAAGGTGCTTCTCCGTGTATTAAAAACAATAGGACCCAAGGCAGATTCTTTTTTTAGAGCATATTGTTTTTTTTTTCATTTCTTCTATTATCTTGGTTAAAATATACTGTTCAACTTAAGTAGTTGTAGAACAATTCGTAATCAAGATCAAACTCAAGGTCAAAAATTATTAGGGTCTCTACTCAACAGAGTACTCCGTTGACCTTATGATAAGTTAGAGACTTTCTTTAAGTATGAACGAAATGCCAACTCTGTTATTTAGTAAAACATGCTACAAAAGGTTACCTATGCAACAAGCACGGACATTTAACCAAACGCTTTGAAGTTCAAAACGGACATTTGGACATTGTTTGAGTACTCCAGATTACCCCAATTACCCAAATAGGGATATAACTGTTCTGCCCAAAACAGACAACCTAGTACAAGTTGTAACCAAAGTAACTCTGAGTACTTTGGACGTTCAAATTCATAAATCAGCACTATTTCAAGTAAGTTTAGATACAGTTTCTTAAATTTAGCATAATGTGCCAATATTTACCATGCAGGCGCTTAAAATTTTGTACCTCACCTGCCACCCTTCCAAACAGTCCCAACAGTCGTGCACTTTCAATGCACTTCCAGGATGCGCGCGCAGGATGCGCGTGCACCTGGATTAAGTAGTGAAAGAGAGGCTTGGTGAGGGGGCGTGACCAAACTCGCGAACTAATGCTCCTAAGGAAGAGAAAGAGCACGTCCTGGTAAGATTCTGTGCTGCCAATATTAGACACAAACACAATTCCCAACACAAGTTCAGTCCCATATGTTTACTTGGAAGCGTTTACTCGTATGGCTGCACGTTTCAACTGCAATTATACTTCTTCTTGGCGACGGCACCTCAGGCGGGGAGACAGGAGCTGAGAAGAGAGCAGCCAGTCCCAACAGTCGTGCACTTTCAATGCACTTCCAGGATTCCAATATGACTTTGTACTGTCAGCAGCTCTCTCCAAATTTTGCTGCACAAAAGCAAATGCATGTTGTAAATGCCTCCTCAGTTGTTCCACATATTTGTGAACTGTAGATGCACTCACAAGTGTTTGCTCATGTGTCCTGTATAATAAATGTTGTGGCAATACCATTTTCCTTCCTGTTAATACCTCATGAGGGCTGATACCTCTTGCTTTGGCAAGAGTCGATCTGATTGCCATCAAAACCAGGGGTAATCGTAAATCCCAGCTGGAACATGCCTCTGCTACATACTTCTTTAATATCTCCACAACAGACCTGTTGCAACGTTCGATATTCCCAGAAGAGGCAGGTCAGTACGCAATATGCAGTTTCCTTTTCACCCCCAGTATCTGCCACACTTTACTCATTAAAGCGCTTGTAAAATGACTTCCTCTGTCTGACTCTATTCTTTGTTGTAACCCAAATCTTGAAAATATATGATTTACCAGTAATGTAGCTGCGGTTTGCGCACTACAATCTGGTGCAGGAATACACTCTATCCATTTCGACATCAAACAAACCACGCTCAAAATATAACGGTACCCCCTACTCGACCTTTTTACAGGCCCTACATAGTCCATTTGCAAATCTGCCAATGGAAGGGTTAAGCCTCTTTTCATCAGAGAACTCTATGCAATGGTGAAGTGGGTTTAAATTGGGCACAAACTAGGCACCCCCTAGTATATAATTCCACAACCTGGGACATATGTGGCCAGTAAGCATAATCTTTCAGTATCTCTAAAGTCTTTTGTGAACCTCTGTGAAAGGGGTACCACCTACTGTATTTGTCCTGTTATGGATTCCCTGATCATGAGTTTATCCTGTAGTCTAATTTGTTTTTTATTCTTTAATAATACCCTCAACTCCTCTGTTCCTGTACAATCATTCTCAGTTGAAGGATTTTGTTCGGGATCCATCAAATGATCAAATCCCCAATATTGGATCATCTTTTTGCACCTTAATCAAATCTTGATTTGGTGTATCATAACTCCAAACTCCATTGCACTACTGGTTTTTCTACCTCATTTGGAGCCTTAGAGCGTGTAACTGCATCTATCATACTGGATCAAGCTATTATACTTGCCAAAAAGACACCTATAACAAAAGGATCGAACAAGCGGAATCTAACACAAAATAACTTTTTAATATTCTAAAAGAATTAGAATCCCCGATTGCCCCTATTGATAAATGTGTCACAGATGCACTATGGTGCAGCAACATCCAGAAGGCACTTCTAGATAAAATAGCCCGTTTACAATCTAAAATCAAAAATCGAAAAAAGACCTGTTACTCGCTGACCCTGATCACAAACCACTTCCTAACAAGTCACCTACCTTTGAGCCAACCAGTAAACCATAGTTTCTCACCCCTCTCAATTTGGGAAGTAGAAAACATCATTAGGAAACTTAAACCATCGAATTGCCAAGGCGACGCTTGTCCTGCTCCGATTATCAAAGCAGTAGCTCATGAACTGGCACCATTCATTACTAACCTTATCAACGCCTCCTTCCAAACAGGAGTAGTGCCTGATAACCTAAAAGACGCCTGGGTCATCCCACTAATCAAAAAACCCACTCTTGACCCAGCCAACCCGTCTAACTATAGGCCGATAACAACTGTACCCTTCTTACTAAAGATACTAGATAGAGCAGCGTACCTGCAAATACAGGCTTATTTAGAAACAAACACTCTTCTGGGACTAAGGCAATCCGGCTTCCGACCTAGACATGGCACGGAAACTGCCCTAATAGATCTCACTACTCAGATTCAAATTTTAAAAGACAATGGCAAACCAGCACTGCTCTTATTGCTTGATCTGTCAGCAGCTTTCGACTTGGTCAACCACCAAACGCTTTGCCACCACCTGAAATCTGCAGCTCACTTTTCTGACGCAGCCACTGCCTGGATGAGCTCCTTCTTGGCTAACAGAACCATGAGGGTCTTTTCTCCTACTGCCTCGGCTGAACCCTCGCGTGTCCCCAACGCTCTATAATGTATTTACAAAGCCCCTTTTTGATATCCTTGACTATCTGGGTGTCACGTTTACTAATTATGTGGATGACACCCAGATACTCATTCCTATCTCTGGCGACTATGAAACTGATAGCAAAACCCTCAATGAAATATACGCAGTAATACAAGCATGGATGGCACACCATGGACTTTGTCTCAATGCCGAAAAAACTGAGTTGACTATTCTTGGTACTCACGCTAAACTAAAAAAAATGAAATACTGCTTTCAAATCGTTCACTATTGATGGTAACCCCATCCCTGTCTCTAATAATACTAAAACCCTTGGTATCTACCTCGATGCCATATTATCCTTCACTAAACAAACCAATGCAGTAGCGTCTTCAGCCGCCTACACATGTAAACTTATTACCGCATGTAGGCGTTTATCTCCACTCCCAACTGCATTACTCTTGCTAGAACGTTAGTCTTGTCCAAAGTAGATTATTGTAATGCCCTCTACTTAGGCACTAGCCGCAAAAATATTCACAAACTACAAGTAACTCAAAATAACGCCATTAAGGCAGCCCTCAACATCCCTAAGAAGTTGCATATCTCTGAGACTAGACGTAATCTGCATTGGCTCCCTATAGAGCACAGAATATCCCTCAAAGCTCTTACCCTTACCCACAAAGCCAGGGCTAACCTCGCACCATCCTACATCTCTAACCAACTTACCCCACACACATCTACAAGACCACTTAGAACAGCTCAAGTTAACACTATGTCTATACCAAGATTCAAACTCCATAAATCGGGAGGAGTTAGTTTCCCTGTACAAGCCTCAAAGCTATGGAACACTCTACCTGTTCCAATCAGGTCTGTAACCTCCTTCAGCCTATTTAAACGCAACACCAAACGTTGGCTTCATGACCTGGACACATTGACAGCTTAACATCTTAGAACTTAGATTTACTGCCTACCCACTGTACATATTGTAAATAATATTAGTATCTGTCTCACCTTCGGCCCAGAGCCTTAATTGCAACATGTATGCTTGTACCTGTAATACCAATGTATGTATTTATTTGTAACCACAACTATTGTAACTGTTGCCAAATGCTTGCTAATGTAACAGTAATCTTATGTAACATGATCAAAAAACGTACGCGCCCGTATGCCCCTGGGCCTGGTTGCGCTTTATAAATAAACCAAATACAAATATAAAAATCTGTATTCCACCAATTAAGTCTTCAATGGGTAACAACTCTCCCATCACAGCCCCAATTTTGTCTAAATGATCTGCTTTATCATTTCCCTCCTTATCTTCTCCTGGAGTTTTTAAATGTCCACAAATTTTCCTCCAGTATATTGTTAAATCATTCTCTGACACTAATTTGTCTATAGCCTGTATCAGTTTTCCATGTTTGAGGGGCTTTTTATTATATGTAAGCATGCCGCTTATTTTCCAGCCAGGCAAATACTCTACAAAACAATTTCGTACATAATCAAAATCAGTCACCAGGACAATTTCAGTGTATTTATTATCAATTGCAGTAGTAATTGCTTTATAAATGGCTGCTAATTCCGCTATCTGACTACTCCTAGCCCCAATTCTCATCCCTATACTAGGAATGCCTTCACATTTCAACCAGACATTTCCTATTCCTGATACCAATTGTTTATTATTGTCATTTTCAATATGAAAAGCACAACCGTCAACATATACAGCTGGTAAATTCTTGCATGTCTTTTCATCAAAAGCTTTATGTGGTGATTGTTCAAACTCCTGGAAAGTAGATTCCACCTTCGTCTGATAAACATTCAGCTGCACAGTCATGTAACTCTGCTAATCCTTGAGCAACTGGGCTCTTTTTATTTTGGCCATACCACACTTCTACAGGAAAGCCTTGCAAGGCCAATGTCCATGAAGTAATTCTGGACTGTGCTAGGTTGCCTGACCTAATCCTTTTACTCTGTAAAAACTGCAATGGCCAATGATTTGTCTCAATGATTACCTTTTCTCCTTGAACAATGGGCCGAAATGCTGCAACGCCCACACAGTGGTCAAATGGGCCTTTTCACATTCACAGAATTTAATTTCAACTTGAGAAAATGCCTTACTTGCATAGGCAATGGTTTTGTGGTTCAAATCATGTTTTTGAGATAACACTGCTGACATACAATGTTCAGTGAACCCTATTTCTATAAAGAAATCTCTGTTTTTTATGGGATATGCTAAACATGATGCCTTTATGAGACATTCCTTTAATTTATCAACTGCCTCAGATTGTTCCTTTTCCCATTTCCAGGGTGTATTCAGCTTCAATAGTTTAGTTAATTGTTGAGTAATTTCAGCATCATTTTCAATAAATTTCCTGTTATATCCCGTCATTCCTAATACACTTTTTAAACGTTTCAAATTTCTAGGATCTTTCAATTTCTGTATGGCCTCCACCTTTTTCTTTTGTGGATTCAGTCCATGTTCAGTTACTTCATGGCCTAGGAAATTCACCTTTTTCTTATACCATTGTGCTTTCTGTAAATATACTTTGGCACCCGCCTTTTGCAATTGGCCAAGTACATGCCTAATTTCATCAAAATGGCTTTTTAAGTTTTCATTTTTTATCAGGACATCATCCACATAAACTATAGTTCCTCTTTCCACTGCATCAGGCATAGCCTTTCTCAAAAATATGTCAAATTTGCTCCCACCATTGACTTACCCGAATGGTGTTCTAGCCCATGCGTAAATGAAAATGAAAACAAATTCTGAATATCCTCTGCCAGTGGCACACACCAATATCCAGATGTGAGAGCTAAGGTAGTAAATACCTTTGAAACATGCACCTGAGCAAGGCCTTGATCAATGAATGGCAGTGGCCATCTGGACACTGGCATTCTTTTATTTAACTCTCTAAAATCTGCACACAGACGCCTTTGACCATTTGGCTTTAACACACCAAAAATAGGAGTGTTGGAGGTGCTATGAATGGGCCTTATAATTCCCAGAGACTCCAAGTCTTTAATTATCTCTGCCAATGACTCTAAACATGCCACTGGTAGCCGATATTGGCACACAAATACTGGATTTCTACCACATCCTTCCGGTAATGTGGCAACATGTAAAATAGTTAGGCCACAATCTTATGCATCTTTGGCAAAATTGTCTTTAAATCCCATAAATATTTTTCTCAATTCATTCTTATATCACATGCATATGCTAACAACATCTGTTCCTCTTTCATTTTTGAAAATTCTGGGAATTCCTCTAGGTGAGGAATCTCTGTGCTTTCTTCCTGCTGTGTAGCTGTGTCTCTCTGTAAAGCTGCATAAGGGTTCACAGATTAAATTTTAAAGATCACTTTGGGTTGAGAATCCAGATATTCTGGCAACATACCCTGTGCATCTACATATCTCTCAGGATTATTTCCAATCACCATGTTATTGAAATCTGCAGTATAATGTGATTTTTGTATGGCCATTCCTACTGAATTATTCTCTTCTAAATGAATATCCTGACACCCTTTTTTGTTCACCATAATTTTGGCAGATCCTTCTCCAACATCTATCAATGGGGTGTATTCATAATCCAGCCCCTGCTGTTTCATAGATTAAATTCAGGCACACAAATGCATCAGCATCTTTCATTTGTTGTCTATTCTTGCACTTTAGTGTTATAGCAACCTGCTTGGTGAATGCAGGAATAGTAATTAGACGCACTGCACGTTTACGCATACTGTCTCAACCCTCATGTTCCAAACAATGAGCGTTTCAGGACAGAATTATTGTATCTCTTTGGTTTCCTGCTCCCTCTTCCCTCTGCTCTGTACAAATAACACAGAAGAAAAAGAAGAAAAACTAATTACACAGTGCCACCAAAACATGTATTTTTACCTCATTTTGCATAGATTCCTGCATTTTAGTGTTAGAACAGTTAGAGTTAGTATTTTAGTAATTAAGTTCATCAGTTATGTATATTCTAATGTAGTTTCCATGCATGAGGGATCCAAAAATGAAATGGTGCACTTCATTATTTGATCTGGCAGCACTAAGCTTTTCTATGCGTGCATTTCTCCCTGCAGTTTGAAGTTGGGCTTGTCTGTGTTGTAAATTATGTACTTTGCATGCCACCAACAACACCTTTACATGTCATACTGGCTAGAAAAAGAATATATATATATATATCTATATATCTATATATATTACATGGCCACAGTAGTGGCCATGTAGTTATGGTTAACTTATTGTTTCCATAGGGAGAGCACTTTTTGGGTGGCTTATAACTTCGCTCCCCCTGGACGAATCCTCACCAAACTTTGCAAGTATATGGCCCACTCTGAATTTTTTGGGAAAGTTTGGTGAGGTTTGGTCAAGGGGGGGCAAAGTTATAGGAGGGGTCCGAAAACAATTTTTTTCCCATAGGCATAATGGGGAAAAACTATGCTCACGCCTACAGCCCAAACCGCTGGATGGATTTACACCAAATTTGCAGCAGGAGGAGCGGCTTGGACCCGAAAGTGTGTTTTTTTTTATTTGTTGTAAATCCGTCCAGTAGTTTTTTTAAAAATGACAAAAATGTAAGTGAAAAAAATTAGTGATATCTGTGTCCGCTTCGCAGACACACTTCCCTGTTCGCTCCGCGGACAGGACGGGGATTGGGCAAGCGGCTTGCGTGATGTCCGCGGACATCTGATGTGCTCTCCCATTGGCTGCAGTGAAGCGTGCAGTGCGTCTATTTTCAGAGACGCCCACCATCTTAGTTTATCTTTGCATCAGGCCTGCGGAGGGCCAAAGAGCGGGATCTGCGGCCTGCACAGTAAGACACCAGCAGCCTTGCATGTCTCCCTCCTGTCCCCCCACCCCTGCCCATGCCCCTTGTTGTGCTCGTGTCCTCCCCCACTCCCTGCTCATGCCCTGTGTTGTGCCCGTGTCCTCCCCTACCCCCCCGCTCATACCCCGTGTTGTGCTTGGGTCCTCCCGCACCCCCCGCTCATGCCCGTGTTGTGCCCATGTCCTCCCCCACCACCCGCTCATGCCCCGTGTTGTGCCTGTGTCCTCCCCCACCCCCCGCTCATGCCCCTTGTTGTGCTCATGTCCTCCCCCATCCCCCGCTCATGCCCCGTGTTGTTGTCATGTCCTCCCCCACCCCCCGCTCATGCCCCGTGTTGTGCCCGTGTCCCCCCACCCCCCGCTCATGCCCCGTGTTGTGCCCATGTCCCCCTCACCCCCCGCTCATGCCCTGTGTTGTGCTCGATACCCCCACCCCCTGCTCATGCCCCTTGTTGTGCCCGTGTCCCCCCAACCCCCGCTCATGCCCCTTGTTGGGCTTGTGTCCCCCCACCCCCCGCTCATGCCCCTTGTTGTGCCTGTGTCCTCCCCCACCCCCCGCTCATGCCCTGTGTTGTGCCCGTGTCCTCCCATCCCCCGCTCATGCCCCATGTTATGCTTGTGTCCCCTCCCACTACCCGCTCATGCCCCGTGTTGTGCTCATGTCCTCCCCCACCCCCGCTCACGCCCCATTGTGCTTGTGTCCCCCCACCCCCGCTCATGCCCCGTGTTGTGCTTGTGTCCTCCCCAACCCCCGCTCATGCCCTGTGTTGTGCTCGTGTCCCCCCCACCTCCCGCTAATGCCCCTTGTTGTGCCCGTGTCCTCCCCCACCCCCCGATCATGCCCCATTTTTGCTCGTGTCCTCCCCACCCCCCGCTCATGCCCCTAGTTGTGCTCGTGTCCTCCCCCACCCCCCGCTCATGCCCCTTGTTGTGCCCGTGTCCTCCCCCACCCCCGATCATGCCCAGTTTCTGCTTGTGTCCTCCCCACCCCCCGCTCATGCCCCTAATTGTGCTTGTGTCCCCCCCACCCCCCGCTCATGCCCCGTGTTGTGCTCGTGTCCTCCCCCACACCCCTCTCATGCCCCGTGTTGTGCCCGGGTCCCTCCCACCCCTCGCTCATGCCCTGTGGTGTGCTCCTGTCCTCCCACACCCCCTCTGCTTGTGTCCCCCCGCTCATGCCCCTTGTTGTGCTTGTGTCCCCCCCTGCTCATGCCCCGTGTTTTGCTCATGTCCTCCTCCACCCCCCACTCATGCCCTGTGTTCTGCCCGTGTTCCCATCCCCCGTTCATGCCCCGTGTTGTGCCCGTGTCCCCCCACCCCCCGCTCATGCCCCATGTTGTGCTTGTGTCTCCCCCACCCCCCGCTCATGCCCTGTGTCTTCCTGCCCTTCCACCCCACCCCCTCTCATGCCCCGTGTCTCCCTCCTGTCCCTCCCACCCCCTGTTCATGCCCCGTGTCTCCCTCCTATCCGTCCCACCCCCTGCTCATGCCCCGTGTCTCCCTCCTGTCCTTCCCACCCCCTGCTCATGCCCCGTGTCTTTCGCCCGTCCTCCCCACCCCCCGCTCATGCCCCGTGTCTCCCTCCTGTACCCCCCTGCTCATGCCCCGTGTCTTCCTCCCATCCCCACCACCCCCCACTCATGCCCCATGTCTCCCTCCTGTACCCCCCCTCATGCCCGTGTCTTCCTCCTGTCCCCCCCACCCCCCGCTCATGCCCTGTGTCTCCCTCCTGTATCCCCCCACCCCCCTCTCATGCCCTGTGTCTTTCTCCCATTCTCCCAACCCCCGCTCATGCCCCATGTCTACCTCTTGTTCCCCCAACCCCCGCTCATGCCCCATGTCTCTTTCCTGTCCCCCCACCCCCCACGTCTCCCTCCTGTCCCCCCACCCCCGCTCATGCCCCGTGTCTCCCTCCTGTCCCCCCACCCCCTGCTCATTCCCAGTGTCTCCCTCCTGTCCCCCCACCCCCTGCTCATGCCTCGTGTGTCACTCCTGTCCCTCCCACCCCCGCTCATGCCCCGTGACTCCCTCCTGTACTCCCCTACCCCCCGCTCATGCCCCGTGTCTCCCTCCTGTACCCCCCCACCCCTGCATATGCCCAGTGTCTTCCTCGTGTTCCCCCCACCCCCCGCTCATGCCCCGTGTCTCTCTCCTGTTCCCCCCAACTCCCGCTCATGCCCCGTGTCTCTCGCCTGGTCACTCCCACCCCCCGCCAATGCCCTGTTGTGTTCTCTTTATACACCCCGCCTTCCCTTTCCATGGTGTCCATCTTGGTAAAAGATTTTCCTTCCTACACCAGTACGCCGCAGGCGTACCAGTTTGGGAGGAAACATCTTTTTTTTACCACCCGGGTTCCCACTTTGAGAACCTAGGATGCTAGTGGTCTTCATCCATTGAAAAAGACCTTATGGTTATGTTGCACTAATAAACACCTTTGAAATTCAGTAAAAAACAAATGTGTTAAAGGGACGTTATGGTTAAGTTGCACTAATAAAAACCTATGAAATTCAATGAAAAAACTTTGTTAAGGGGACGTTATGGTTGTGTCCTGAGGATGGTATGCCTGTCCGTTTTGTTCGCAGGCAAGTTGAAGCTGTTCTAAGAACACATCATGTGTCCTGAAATGTTCATAAATAAACAAAATGGGGGTTTCCTGAGGACGCTATGCTTGTCCGTACTGTTCATAAGTAAGTTGAAACTGTTCTAAGAACATTCAGCGGACATTAAAAGTGCTCATATGGCTTAGTTAAAATGTTTGAGTCTATGGGTGTGATATGCTGCAGTGGTTGTGGCTAGGGCATATAGTCTTGGGAGCATGACCATGAAAGATGTCATCTCAAATGTCAATGCTGACATCAATGATGACATCACTTGTTTAGCCCATTTCTTTTCTTTCCCTTACATACATTTATATGTACAATCAGTGAAAGAATTTCACTAAAGGAATGTTATACTTCACAGTGCAACCAAACACCACTGCATATTCCCCCATTATAGTAAGCTAAGGAACCATAACTCGCACCATCTACGTGCATTGCTAAGACTAACACCCAGGACATCAAAGATGACATCACAACTGTCATTGATGACATCACTGTGGGGGAGCGCCTCCCTCCAGCTGCTTCACAAGCCATTTGCAATGCTGTGGACATTTACCTTTCAAAGGTGACAGTAGTGTGCACGTATTGTGACGCAGTACTCTGCAGAGGGGAGAGTTTTCAAAGTGCTTTTGAGGCTGCAGTAACCGAAAACCAGAAGATTTGCTCCTTAGCTAAATAAAGATCACCCTTAATATTTCTCTGTTCAGTTGCCCTTTCTTATCCCCGTGGCTGGTGTCGAGTGCTGTTAATCAATAAATGTAAAAACAACAAAAATGACACAAAAGGCTCTTTTCAGAGCCGCCTTTCTCAGTGTAACAATAGAACTATGAAGTGAAGGCCGTAGACCCCTGCGGAGTTCAGCAAAATTTTGCGGACAGTCGTAGAGGGAAAAAGGGAGGGTTTACGTTGGGAGTAAGTGGCGGCTCTGAAAAGAGCCTTTTGGTGGTGTGTTATGTGGGCCAAAACAGTGGATTGGGTAAAACGGATTGTCAGATAGGTTCCTATGCGGAAAATGAAACTGCTACGAAACGAAATGTTTTCATTGTGGAAAGAGGACATACCAACATCTCTTAAAAAGGCATACACAGCCTTATTCACATTGTGTCTCGCTTTTTCCATTTGTGGACCAAATGCAGAAGAACGCAACCATATTTGTCTTTGGGAAAAAAAGTATTTGACAATTTGGAAACATACTCATGAGCTTCGCGAGTCCTTCTTTCATGGCAAATTGTAAAGAAATTCCAGATACATGGCCTAAACTGTTTCCTCCACAATGAATGATGAGTATATCTGGAGGATGCTCTGTCTGTAAAGTAACACAAAGAGGTACCAAGTCCAGCCATCTCATGCCATGCATGCCACGCCATTGCACTTCCGCATGTGGAAATCTGAGATTTCTAGATAAACTGCAGCTTTCTGCATGCACCTTCAACCAATGTGTCAATGAGTCTCCCACAATCCAGATAATCTATTTTCGAGCATGCAAAGCCATGGCTGTGTGGTGTCCTGTGAGGGTGAAGACGGTCTTACTAAAGTATGTCGGTCAGAACACACCTACTGAACTTTATGGACCAATCCCTAGCTCCGCTCATTTTCATTTAAATGCGGCTCCACCCTTCAATCCCCGGTGGTGATATGTGCTGGCTGCTAACTACCGCCATGTTCGCGGACATGTACAGGATCAGAGCATGACGACGGTACATTAAAGTACTATTCCCCTTTTTCCCCTTTAAGGTAGGCTCTGAAAATAGCCATTTTTTCTTTATTTTTGCAACATATCATACAGACATGTGGTATTTTATGTATTTTTTTGTATTTTTTGTCCTTGCTTTACTCTTGCAAACATTACAGAACCTTCTCTAAAGCAAGCCTTATGTTCCAAAAGAACATTGCATTTCCCAAAGAGGATAGCGCAACACCATCTCCTTCAAAGTAATGCGCGTTGCTTGGAGCAATGTTATCGTGGCTACAAAAAAAATACCAACTCGTGGCATGAATGCACGCATGCTGCGATTGATGATGCAACTCCCGATGCTTTGATCTGGACAGAAAACAGAAGTGTTGTTCCATTGTAGTCTTAGGAGTAAAGCAGAAAAAATAACTTTTGATGTTGGGAAGATGGTCATGAGTGCTTCAACCAACTGTGTCAAATTTGCCAACAAAGTACGTGAAGTCAGGTATCCCAAGTGGCAAGCACCGTAGTGCAAAATTATCACATGAGGAGTGGTCATTCTACGCATGTCTCTGCAAACTTGCAGAATTGCTGCAGCAGTGGCATCAGTGTCAGCGCTCCACACCACCTCCACTCCTCGCACATCGAAATGGTGTGCCACATGCCTACTCTCGGCATAGTGTTGTAAGCCCTGCACAAAAATGTCTCCACACATCAAAACCCTGACCCTCTGCACCTCTGCCATTTTCAGTGTGCGCACCGTCTTTCGACACAAAAGAGTAATGTGAACATCTGATTGGCTGATGCCTACAGTTGTCTTTCCATGCAGGGTTTGCTGTAGAAACCCGTATGTGACACGCCCTACCAGCGTTGCCTACATGCGGCACATAACTCTTACCCAGTCCTTCCACCCTTTCTACAGCGGTACCAAAGCGAATCCCTTATTGGACACAACTAAGCGGGCGCACAATCATCCACCAATCACATAGAACATCGCTAATTTTAACTCCGTCATCAACAATGCGCACTTCAAAATTACTGCCGATGATTCTTAATGGAAACCGCATACCATTGCAAAGCACCTACTTCACAAGCTACTGTGCAAGGATTGAACATTTCTACGTACAGCTCCATGCATGTCCATATGCATCAGTATAGAGTACAGGTATGTACATTTTAATCAGAGTACATGTGGAAGCCTTATGATTTAAAATAGACAAAATAATGCCGGTAAATTTCCATAGGGAACACATAACAATGCTCCCCCTTTTAAAGTGCAAGATTGCTGATTTGTCTTTAACAAATTGCATGCCTGCTTACTGTCTTCTGCATAACCTGTACATATGTTGCAAGCATGCCTATTTAGGCATAGATCTCAACCATTTTTGTGTGAAAGGTGGGTGAAATCAGCCGATTTTGTTTTTGGCTGGTGAGACGCCCATTGGAATGAATGGCCGTGCAGGAGGCTTGGCGGGTGAGTCTGCCCTTTACATGGCGGCTGACACCCGCCAAAAGCGTGTGAGTTGAGAAGTATAATTTAGGGCAGACCTCAAATTTGTATGTGAACATGTCAGAGTTCTGTACTCTGTACTGCCAACCGTAATGCTACTTGCAATGTGATCGTATGAGAATAGCAATCGCTCCTGATTGTGGTGCTGACATGTCCTTCGGAGGGTCTCCCGATTTTTTGGACATCGTTCTTTTCATTAACAAGTACAAAATGTTTGCCCACCTACTACTTTGCCCTATCGCTTACAAACCTCTCTCCTATGCATACTACACTTTGTAAAGAACAAGGCATTTGCAAACCCTTCAAAAATGTGTTATTTTGAAGGACTTTCAAGTACCATATTGAAAGGAGTATGCAAAGACTGCACAGAGAGAAGTGGAATGTGCACGTGGACTGGGTTGAAATATGAAAGTTGAATCATCTGACGGAAGAAGTACAAGTAAAGGCTGCAGTATCATGACGGCTGCAAACACACAAAGTAATTGATATTGTTTTTTTAATTCACAGTGAAGACTACTCTCCTGAGAATCAACAGCATCTACACTGCAGATGACATATCTGAAGAAACCTGATCATCTTGCACAAAGAAGTAAGTACAGTACAACCTTCATATTGTAACTACTCCTTAAAGAGGCTGCGTGGGTTATTTGTTTATTTTGAGCACCAAAGGAAGCATTCATTTGTAAACCATTCTACCTACAAATATCCATTTATTGAACAAACAATAACAGGTGGAATGGCTGACAAATCCCTGTGTGTTTGGTACTGAAATAACATAGGAAATCCTTAGAAGGTTAGATTGTGAAAATAAGTTGCGGTAGCACATTTTTGGCATTTCGGTTCTCGACACAAGTAGGGCACTTTGTATTCTCATCTAGAGCACATTGTACTAGTATACAAACAGTAAAGTAGCCTTAGAAAATGATAGTTAGAGGTCACAGTGTGTTGACACACCATGCCAAAGTGCTTCCCCATCACACTTATGCACACATGCACACAGCACACATACATTGGACAACAGACCAAAGTATACTTTTTTTTCTCAACAGACACCAAAGAATGCCTATCAAAAAGCAGCTCTGTAAAAAGGAACGCATAATTAGAGCAAATAAAAATAAAGGTGCCCAATGTAAGCATCCACCTGTTGTAGAGTTAGTGGAAAATCCTGGTACAACCACCTAATGCAGTTGGGTAACATAATAAAAGAAGTCTCAACTACCAAAACTGTATCTCCTCCATCTAAAAGTGTCACAAAACACAGAAATGTTGACAAGAAAACGGCTGCCAGTACAGCTAACAATGTTCCTAATAATCCGGATAGTGTAAGAAGAACCCATAGTAAAAAAGTATTTTCGCAAAAATGTTTTGTCACAGAGTCTCAAAATCTACTAAGAAGAGGACCAAAATCATCCTCACCCCTTAAAACTTACAATAGAAAGTTAATTCTACAAGCACTCATGGACAGTGCAATCCTTCTCAAAAGGAAGTTGTTCATATTAGTGTTAAAAAGGATGAATGCACTAACAAAACTAAGTACCAAACTACAAATGAAACTCAGCAATAAACGGAATGTGAACAAAATAATTGTTTGCATGTTTGTGGTGGTGAATGGAGTCACACACCAACCACAGAGCCATATTTTAATGAAGAAGCATACAAACAAAATCAAACAAACACAATTGCCATCAGGATCAGAGCATGACGACGGTACATTAAAGTACTATTCCCCTTTTTCCCCTTTAAGGTAGGCTCTGAAAATAGCCATTTTTTCTTTATTTTTGCAACATATCATACAGACATGTGGTATTTTATGTATTTTTTTGTATTTTTTGTCCTTGCTTTACTCTTGCAAACATTACAGAACCTTCTCTAAAGCAAGCCTTATGTTCCAAAAGAACATTGCATTTCCCAAAGAGGATAGCGCAACACCATCTCCTTCAAAGTAATGCGCGTTGCTTGGAGCAATGTTATCGTGGCTACAAAAAAAATACCAACTCGTGGCATGAATGCACGCATGCTGCGATTGATGATGCAACTCCCGATGCTTTGATCTGGACAGAAAACAGAAGTGTTGTTCCATTGTAGTCTTAGGAGTAAAGCAGAAAAAATAACTTTTGATGTTGGGAAGATGGTCATGAGTGCTTCAACCAACTGTGTCAAATTTGCCAACAAAGTACGTGAAGTCAGGTATCCCAAGTGGCAAGCACCGTAGTGCAAAATTATCACATGAGGAGTGGTCATTCTACGCATGTCTCTGCAAACTTGCAGAATTGCTGCAGCAGTGGCATCAGTGTCAGCGCTCCACACCACCTCCACTCCTCGCACATCGAAATGGTGTGCCACATGCCTACTCTCGGCATAGTGTTGTAAGCCCTGCACAAAAATGTCTCCACACAGCAAAACCCTGACCCTCTGCACCTCTGCCATTTTCAGTGTGCGCACCGTCTTTCGACACAAAAGAGTAATGTGAACATCTGATTGGCTGATGCCTACAGTTGTCTTTCCATGCAGGGTTTGCTGTAGAAACCCGTATGTGACACGCCCTACCAGCGTTGCCTACATGCGGCACATAACTCTTACCCAGTCCTTCCACCCTTTCTACAGCGGTACCAAAGCGAATCCCTTATTGGACACAACTAAGCGGGCGCACAATCATCCACCAATCACATAGAACATCGCTAATTTTAACTCCGTCATCAACAATGCGCACTTCAAAATTACTGCCGATGATTCTTAATGGAAACCGCATACCATTGCAAAGCACCTACTTCACAAGCTACTGTGCAAGGATTGAAAATTTCTACGTACAGCTCCATGCATGTCCATATGCATCAGTATAGAGTACAGGTATGTACATTTTAATCAGAGTACATGTGGAAGCCTTATGATTTAAAATAGACAAAATAATGCCGGTAAATTTCCATAGGGAACACATAACAATGCTCCCCCTTTTAAAGTGCAAGATTGCTGATTTGTCTTTAACAAATTGCATGCCTGCTTACTGTCTTCTGCATAACCTGTACATATGTTGCAAGCATGCCTATTTAGGCATAGATCTCAACCATTTTTGTGTGAAAGGTGGGTGAAATCAGCCGATTTTGTTTTTGGCTGGTGAGACGCCCATTGGAATGAATGGCCGTGCAGGAGGCTTGGCGGGTGAGTCTGCCCTTTACATGGCGGCTGACACCCGCCAAAAGCGTGTGAGTTGAGAAGTATAATTTAGGGCAGACCTCAAATTTGTATGTGAACATGTCAGAGTTCTGTACTCTGTACTGCCAACCGTAATGCTACTTGCAATGTGATCGTATGAGAATAGCAATCGCTCCTGATTGTGGTGCTGACATGTCCTTCGGAGGGTCTCCCGATTTTTTGGACATCGTTCTTTTCATTAACAAGTACAAAATGTTTGCCCACCTACTACTTTGCCCTATCGCTTACAAACCTCTCTCCTATGCATACTACACTTTGTAAAGAACAAGGCATTTGCAAACCCTTCAAAAATGTGTTATTTTGAAGGACTTTCAAGTACCATATTGAAAGGAGTATGCAAAGACTGCACAGAGAGAAGTGGAATGTGCACGTGGACTGGGTTGAAATATGAAAGTTGAATCATCTGACGGAAGAAGTACAAGTAAAGGCTGCAGTATCATGACGGCTGCAAACACACAAAGTAATTGATATTGTTTTTTTAATTCACAGTGAAGACTACTCTCCTGAGAATCAACAGCATCTACACTGCAGACGACATATCTGAAGAAACCTGATCATCTTGCACAAAGAAGTAAGTACAGTACAACCTTCATATTGTAACTACTCCTTAAAGAGGCTGCATGGGTTATTTGTTTATTTTGAGCACCAAAGGAAGCATTCATTTGTAAACCATTCTACCTACAAATATCCATTTATTGAACAAACAATAACAGGTGGAATGGCTGACAAATCCCTGTGTGTTTGGTACTGAAATAACATAGGAAATCCTTAGAAGGTTAGATTGTGAAAATAAGTTGCGGTAGCACATTTTTGGCATTTCGGTTCTCGACACAAGTAGGGCACTTTGTATTCTCATCTAGAGCACATTGTACTAGTATACAAACAGTAAAGTAGCCTTAGAAAATGATAGTTAGAGGTCACAGTGTGTTGACACACCATGCCAAAGTGCTTCCCCATCACACTTATGCACACATGCACACAGCACACATACATTGGACAACAGACCAAAGTATACTTTTTTTTCTCAACAGACACCAAAGAATGCCTATCAAAAAGCAGCTCTGTAAAAAGGAACGCATAATTAGAGCAAATAAAAATAAAGGTGCCCAATGTAAGCATCCACCTGTTGTAGAGTTAGTGGAAAATCCTGGTACAACCACCTAATGCAGTTGGGTAACATAATAAAAGAAGTCTCAACTACCAAAACTGTATCTCCTCCATCTAAAAGTGTCACAAAACACAGAAATGTTGACAAGAAAACGGCTGCCAGTACAGCTAACAATGTTCCTAATAATCCGGATAGTGTAAGAAGAACCCATAGTAAAAAAGTATTTTCGCAAAAATGTTTTGTCACAGAGTCTCAAAATCTACTAAGAAGAGGACCAAAATCATCCTCACCCCTTAAAACTTACAATAGAAAGTTAATTCTACAAGCACTCATGGACAGTGCAATCCTTCTCAAAAGGAAGTTGTTCATATTAGTGTTAAAAAGGATGAATGCACTAACAAAACTAAGTACCAAACTACAAATGAAACTCAGCAATAAACGGAATGTGAACAAAATAATTGTTTGCATGTTTGTGGTGGTGAATGGAGTCACACACCAACCACAGAGCCATATTTTAATGAAGAAGCATACAAACAAAATCAAACAAACACAATTGCCATCCATAGCAGTGGACAAGGGTATGAGAAAATCAATACTACCATCATGGAACAAGAAACACTGCTTACAAAACTATCTTCTGAAAACTCAGAATTACCTCTCGATTCAGCAGAACCACACTGTCCAGTAAACAAATGGCCGTGCACGTCAATGTGTGCCATTCCAAACAAAGCTTTCAAATCTTTATGTCTGTTCCTCAATCAATATGTAAAAGGTAAAGACAAAAGTAAAATGAAAGTGCTGCAAAATATGGATATTTGTGTAGTGCGGAAACACACAGGACTAAAAGAACAATCATTAGCCTGCATTTCTGGGCCTATTTGCAAAAGTACCTTCCATGATATCAAAAGAATATCAGTACATCATTCCAAAGTAAGAAATTTAGTGTATAAAATATACTGTGCAAAAAGTCCAGCTTCAGAATTAGGCAATTTAAATACCACTTTTCTGCATGGTACACCCAAATACTTACAAGAAGAAATGGCCCGTATTCAGAAAAAGTATTTGGAAGTGAGAGCCACGTAGAAAATGCAACAGTTTTAGAGCATAATAGCGACAATTCTGCACATAGCAACCTTCTATTACACACATACAGAAAAGAAATACTAAAATGTAAAAGGTCATCGGCTGAAGTACCAAACCATGTGTGTGTATGTTGCCGCAAAATATTTTACAAAAGGAACACAAACAATGTGGACATAGCATACAAAATAGAAAACAATGAAGACTCTAAGGGGGTAATTCATAGAATTCAGCGCACAAGTGGCGCACGCGGCTGGCGCACAGTGTGTGCGTGCGAATCCCTGCGCCAGCCGCGTGCGCTAAAATCCAATTCCGCGCACAGCGTATTCATGGATTCCGGCCACCAAAACCAGCCGTGGCGCACAGTGGCGCAGCGACCCTGCAGCAGCGCTAGTTACGCCCCCAAGAACGCCTCTTGTGCAGGGAAAAGCCATCAATATACCCAATCCAGCGCAAAGGGCTGCGCTAACCCTGTACCAGCACAGCAAGCGGGCTATGTGTATCACTGGGGTGCGCGGGAAGTACCTCATGCGATTGGCCCCGTGCGAGCAGGGTACGCGTATTTCAGGGGTGCGCTGGAAGTTCCACACGCGATTTCATCATGGTACGTGTATTTCAGGGGTGCGTGGGAATTTCCACACGCGATTGGGCCCGTGCGAGCAGGGTACGCGTATCTCAGGGGTGCGCGGGAAGTTCCACACGCGATATCAGCAGGGTACGTGTATTTCAGGGTTCAGGGGAAGTTACACACGCGATTTCCGCAGGGTACATGTATTTTAGGGGTGCGCGTGAAGTTCCACAAGCGATATCAGCAGGGTACGTGTATTTCAGGGTGCAGGGGAAGTTACACACGCGATTCCAGCAGGCTACGTGTATTTCAGGGGTGCGTGGGAATTTCCACACGCGATTGGGCCCGTGCGAGCAGGGCACGCGTATCTCAGGGGTGGGCGGGAAGTTCCACACGCGATTCCATCAGGGTACGTGTATTTCGGGGTGCGGGGGAAGTTTCACACGCGAAATCAGCAGGGTACGTGTATTCCAGGTGTGCAGGAAGTTCCACACGCGATTCCATCAGGGTACGTGTATTTCAGGGGTGCGCGTGAAGTTCCACACGCGATATCAGCAGGGTACGTGTATTTCAGGGTGCAGGGGAAGTTACACACGCGATTCCAGCAGGCTACGTGTATTTCAGGGGTGCGCGGGAAGTTCCACACGCGATTCCATCAGGGTACGTGTATTTTGGGGTGCGCGTGAAGTTCCACACGCGATATCAGCAGGGTACTTGTATTCCAGGGTTCAGGGGAAGTTACACAGGTGACTTCCGCAGGGTACGTGTATTTCAGGGGTGCGCGAGAATTTCCACACGCGATTGGGCCCGTGCGAGCAGGGTACGCGTATCTCAGGGGTGCGTGGGAAGTTCCACGCACAATTCCATCAGGGTACGTGTATTTCGGGGTGCGCGTGAAGTTCCACACGCGATATCAGCAGGGTACGTGTATTTCAGGGTGCAGGGGAAGTTACACACGCAAAATCAGCAGGGTACGTGTATTCCAGGGGTGCGCGGGAAGTTCCACACACGATTCCATCAGGGTACGTGTATTACAGGGGTGCGCGGGGAGCACCACACGTGAATTGCATGGGTGGGCCCTCCCAGGTGTTCCCTCTACACCCTCCACGGCCCCTGCAGGTGGCTCACACCACAGGGGCCTACCCTGCACATGTCCTGCAAGCACCCCATCCACCATGGCCATGCACCCCAGCCAACCCACATGTCAACTTGCACAACTGCCCACCAACGCATGTCCCCCTGCACCCCCAGCCACCAGGGGCACCCTCCACAGGCCCCCACCCATGTCTCCCACCCCCCACCCCCCAGCAGTGCAGGGGCACCCACCACCAGGCCCCCACCCATGTCTCCCACCACCCCCACACCCCAGCCACCAGGGGCAGCCTCCACCAGGCCCCCACCCATGTCTCCCAGCACCCCCACCCCCCAGCAGTGCAGGGGCACCCTCCACCAGGCCCCCACCCATGTCTCCCACCACCCCCACCCCCCAGCACTGTGGGGCACCTGCCACCAGGCCCCCACCCATGTCTCCCACCACCCCCACCCCCCAGCCACCAGGGGCACCCACCACCAGGCCCCCACCCATGTCTCACACCACCCCCAACCGCCAGCCACCAGGGGCAGCCTCCACCAGGCCCCCACCCATGTCTCCCACCCCCCACCCCCCAGCAGTGCAGGGGCACACACCACCAGGCCCCCACCCATGTCTCCCACCACCCCCATCCCCCAGCCACCAGGGGCAGCCTCCACCAGGCCCCCACCCATGTCTCACACCACCACCACCCCCCAGTCACCAGGGGCACCTGCCAGCAGGCCCCCACCCATGTCCAACTCATGTTCCCCACCACCCCCACCCCCCAGCACTGTGGGGCACCTGCCACCAGGCCTCCACCCATGTGCAACTCATGTTCCCCACCACCCCCACCACCCAGCACTGTGGGGCACCTGCCACCAGGCCCCCACCCATGTGCAACTCATGTTCCCCACCACCCCCACCCCCCAGCACTGTGGGGCACCTGCCACCAGGCCCCCACCCATGTCTCCCACCACCCCCACCCCCCAGCAGTGCAGGGGCACTCTCCACCAGGCCCCCACCCATGTCTCCCACCACCCCCACCCCCCAGCCACCAGGGGCAGCCTCCACCAGGCCCCCACCCATGTCTCCCACCCCCCACCCCCCAGCAGTGCAGGGGCACCCACCACCAGGCCCCCACCCATGTCTCCCACCACCCCCACCCCCCAGCCACCAGGGGCAGCCTCCACCAGGCCCCCACCCAAGTCTCACACCACCCCCCCCAGTCACCAGGGGCACCTGCCAGCAGGCCCCCACCCATGTCCAACTCATGTTCCCCACCACCCCCACCACCCAGCACTGTGGGGCACCTGCCACCAGGCCCCACCCATGTGCAACTCATGTTCCCCACCACCCCCACCCCCCAGCACTGTGGGGCACCTGCCACCAGGCCCCCACCCATGTGCAACTCATGTTCCCCACCACCCCCACCCCCGAGCATTGTGGGGCACCTGCCACCAGGCCCCCACCCATGTGCAACTCATGTTCCCCACCACCCCCACCCCCCAGCACTGTGGGGCACCTGCCACCAGGCCCCCACCCATGTCTCCCACCACCCCCACCCCCCAGCCACCAGGGGCAGCCTCCACCAAGCCCCCACCCATGTCTAAAACCCCCCCTCCCCCAGAAGTGCAGGGGCACCCACCACCAGGCCCCCACCCATGTCTCCCACCACCCCCACCCCCCAGCCACCAGGGGCAGCCTCCACCAGGCCCCCACCCCTGTCTCACACCACCCCCACCCCCCAGTCACCAGGGGCACCTGCCAGCAGGCCCCCACCCATGTCCAACTCATGTACCCCTGCACCCACACCCCCAGCACTGTGGGGCACCTGCCACCAGGCCCCCACCCATGTGCAACTCATGTTCCCCACCACCCCCACCCCCCAGCACTGTGGGGCACCTGCCACCAGGCCCCCACCTATGTCTCCCAGCACCCCCACCCCCCAGCAGTGCAGGGGCAGCCTCCACCAGGCCCCCACCCATGTCTCCCACCACCCCCACCCCCCAGCCACCAGGGGCAGCCTCCACCAGGCCCCCACCCATGTCTCCCACCCCCCCACTCCCCAGCAGTGCAGGGGCACCCACCACCAGGCCCCCACCCATGTCTCCCTCCACCCCCACCCCCCAGCCACCAGGGGCAGCCTCCACCAGGCCCCCACCCATGTCTCACACCAGCCCCACCCCCCAGTCACCAGGGGCACCTGCCAGCAGGCCCCCACCCATGTCCAACTCATGTTCCCCACCACCCCCACCCCCCAGCACTGTGGGGCATCTGCCACCTGGGCCCCCACCCATGTGCAACTCATGTTCCCCACCACCCCCACCCCCCAGCACTGTGGGGCACCTGCCACCAGGCCCCCACCCATGTGCAACTCATGTTCCCCACCACCCCGACCCCCCAGCACTGTGGGGCACCTGCCACCAGGCCCCCACCCATGTGCAACTCATGTCGCCCACCACCCCCACCCCCCAGCACTGTGGGGCACCTGCCACCAGGCCCCCACCCATGTCTCCCACCACCCCCACCCCCCAGCCACCAGGGGCAGCCTCCACCAGGCCCCCACCCATGTCTCCCACCACCCCCACCCCCCAGCCACCAGGGGCAGCCTCCACCAGGCCCCCACCCATGTCTCCCACCCCCCACCCCCCAGCAGTGCAGGGGCACTCTCCACCAGGCCCCCACCCATGTCTCCCACCACCCCCACCCCCCAGCCACCAGGGGCAGCCTCCACCAGGCCCCCACCCATGTCTCCCACCCCCCACCCCCCAGCAGTGCAGGGGCACCCACCACCAGGCCCCCACCCATGTCTCCCACCACGCCCACCCCCCAGCCACCAGGGGCAGCCTCCACCAGGCCCCCACCCAAGTCTCACACCACCCCCCCCAGTCACCAGGGGCACCTGCCAGCAGGCCCCCACCCATGTCCAACTCATGTTCCCCACCACCCCCACCACCCAGCACTGTGGGGCACCTACCACCAGGCCCCCACCCATGTGCAACTCATGTTCCCCACCACCCCCACCCCCTAGCACTGTGGGGCACCTGCCACCAGGCCCCCACCCATGTGCAACTCATGTTCCCCACCATCCCCACCCCCGAGCATTGTGGGGCACCTGCCACCAGGCCCCCACCCATGTGCAACTCATGTTCCCCACCACCCCCACCCCCCAGCACTGTGGGGCACCTGCCACCAGGCCCCCACCCATGTCTCCCACCACCCCCACCCCCCAGCCACCAGGGGCAGCCTCCACCAGGCCCCCACCCATGTCTAAAACCCCCCCACCCCCCAGAAGTGCAGGGGCACCCACCACCAGGCCCCCACCCATGTCTCCCACCACCCCCACCCTCCAGCCACCAGGGGCAGCCTCCACCAGGCCCCCACCCCTGTCTCACACCACCCCCACCCCCCAGTCACCAGGGGCACCTGCCAGCAGACCCCCACCCATGTCCAACTCATGTACCCCTGCACCCACACCCCCAGCACTGTGGGGCACCTGCCACCAGGCCCCCACCCATGTGCAACTCATGTTCCCCACCACCCCCACCCCCCAGCACTGTGGGGCACCTGCCACCAGGACCCCACCCATGTCTCCCAGCACCCCCACCCCCCAGCAGTGCAGGGGCAGCCTCCACCAGGCCCCCACCCATGTCTCCCACCACCCCCACCCCCCAGCCACCAGGGGCAGCCTCCACCAGGCCCCCACCCATGTCTCCCACCCCCCCACTCCCCAGCAGTGCAGGGGCACCCACCACCAGGCCCCCACCCATGTCTCCCACCACCCCCACCCCCCAGCCACCAGGGGCAGCCTCCACCAGGCCCCCACCCATGTCCAACTCATGTTCCCCACCACCCCCACCCCCCAGCACTGTGGGGCACCTGCCACCAGGGCCCCCACCCATGTGCAACTCATGTTCCCCACCACCCCCACCCCCCAGCACTGTGGGGCACCTGCCACCAGGCCCCCACCCATGTGCAACTCATGTTCCCCACCACCCCCACCCCCCAGCACTGTGGGGCACCTGCCACCAGGCCCCCACCCATGTGCAACTCATGTCCCCCACCACCCCCACCCCCCAGCACTGTGGGGCACCTGCCACCAGGCCCCCACCCATGTCTCCCACCACCCCCACCCCCAGCCACCAGGGGCAGCCTCCACCAGGCCCCCACCCATGTCTCCCACCCCCCCACCCCCCAGCAGTGCAGGGGCACCCACCACCAGGCCCCCACCCATGTCTCCCACCACCCCCACCCCCCAGCCACCAGGGGCAGCCTCCACCAGGCCCCCACCCCTGTCTCACACCACCCCCACCCCCCAGTCACCAGGGGCACCTGCCAGCAGGCCCCCACCCATGTCCAACTCATGTACCCCTGCACCCACACCCCCAGCACGGTGGGGCACCTGCCACCAGGCCCCCACCCATGTGCAACTCATGTTCCCCACCACCCCCACCCCCCAGCACTGTGGGGCACCTGCCACCAGGCCCCCACCCATGTCTCCCAGCACCCCCACCCCCCAGCAGTGCAGGGGCAGCCTCCACCAGGCCCCCACCCATGTCTCCCACCACCCCCACCCCCCAGCCACCAGGGGCAGCCTCCACCAGGCCCCCACCCATGTCTCCCACCCCCCCCACTCCCCAGCAGTGCAGGGGCACCCACCACCAGGCCCCCACCCATGTCTCCGACCACCCCCACCCCCCAGCCACCAGGGGCATCCTCCACCAGGCCCCCACCCATGTCTCACACCAGCCCCACCCCCCAGTCACCAGGGGCACCTGCCAGCAGGCCCCCACCCATGTCCAACTCATGTTCCCTACCACCCCCACCCCCCAGCACTGTGGGGCACCTGCCACCAGGGCCCCCACCCATGTGCAACTCATGTTCCCCACCCCCCCCACCCCCCAGCACTGAGGGGCACCTGCCACCAGGCCCCCACCCATGTGCAACTCATGTTCCCCACCACCCCCACCCCCCAGCACTGTGGGGCACGTGCCACCAGGCCCCCACCCATGTGCAACTCATGTCCCCCACCACCCCCACCCCCCAGCACTGTGGGGCACCTGCCACCAGGCCCCCACCCATGTCTCCCACCACCCCCACCCCCCAGCCACCAGGGGCAGCCTCCACCAGGCCCCCACCCATGTCTCCCACCCCCCCACCCCCCAGCAGTGCAGGGGCACCCACCACCAGGCCCCCACCCATGTCTCCCACCACCCCCACCCCCCAGCCACCAGGGGCAGCCTCCACCAGGCCCCCACCCATGTCTCACACCACCCCCACCCCCCAGTCACCAGGGGCACCTGCCAGCAGGCCCCCACCCATGTCCAACTCATGTACCCCTGCACCCACACCCCCCAGCACTGTGGGGCACATGCCACCAGGCCCCCACCCATGTGCAACTCATGTTTCCCACCACCCCCATCCCCCAGCACTGTGGGGCACCTGCCACCAGGCCCCCACCCATGTCTCCCACCACCCCCACCCCCCAGCAGTGCAGGGGCACCCTCCACCAGGCCCCACCCATGTCTCACACCACCCCCACCCCCCAGTCACCAGGGGCACATGCCAGCAGGCCCCCACCCATGTCCAACTCATGTACCCCACCACCCCCATCCCCCAGCACTGTGGGGCACCTGCCACCAGGCCCCCACCCATGTCTCCCACCACCCCCACCCCCCAGCAGTGCAGGGGCACCCTCCACCAGGCCCCCACCCATGTCTCCCAGCACCCCCACCCCCCAGCAGTGCAGGGGCAACATCCACCAGGCTCTCACCCATGCCTCGCAGCACCCCCAACCCCCAGCAGTGCATGGGCACCCTCCACCAGGCCCTCGCCCATGTCCCATCCATGCCCCCCTGCACCTGGGTCCCACCAATCCCCAATCATGTCCGTAATGGCCATCCTCCCCTGCCAAAAGACCCAATAAACTATCACATCCACCCACATATCAAAGGCAATTACATGTTACACACCCAATGTAAATAATGCAAATGAACACATGTCTGTCACACACAATGGCTGCAAGTGAATGTCAAAACACCCAACATGACATGCATGAAAGCAATGAGATGATACGACACATTGAAGGATGAAAATATAAATGTATTAAAAATCAACTAGAATGGAAATGAAATGAGAAAAACCACAAAGCAAAACAACCAAAAGAAGATGAATGTCCATGAAAAAATTCAAAAACACACACCACAATCAAAATAAATGGTGTCCAAAGTCACAGTCAGAAAAGAAATCCAAGGGTAAATGATAAACAAAAACCATTGCTCCATGGCGATGAAAAAACTCCATGAAAAAGAAAAATCCATTGAAGAACTATTTACAAGATAATCCCGGGTCCATGAGCCCAACCAAATGAAACCTAACTATGACAACTAACTAAAAACTGAACTACATACAAAAACGTGGCGCATTGTCAATCGCAACCAAATAAAAACAAAAATAAAGGAAACCTAACGCTAACTATATAACTATATACAAAGGTGCCGCGTGTGCAGGCAAGTCCAGCGGCTCACCCCGTGGTGTTCTGGGCCAGGGCATCATCGAACTCCTGTTCGATGTCCCAGAGGCGGTCCTGTTCCATGGCCCCGAGGGTCCGCAGGGACGACGCCGTCTCCTCCTCCAACCCCCTGCGGATTGCCTCGAGGCACTCGGCCCGCCTCAGGGCCCTCCGCATAGAGTTCTCCGCCCTGACCATTGTGAGCCGCGCCTCTTCCGCCCGATGCCGCTCCGCACCTATCTGCTGGCCCAACCGCTGCCACACAGAAGGCACACCCTGTCCTGGGTCCACCTGCCCTCCGGCCGATGCCTGCCTCTCCGATGTTGAAGGCCCTGAGCCTTCATGGCTCCCACTACGTTGCTGCTGCTGCTGTGCCTCTGCCCGTGCACTGCCTCCTGCTACCTGCACATCCTCCGCCGGCTGGGGTGCAGTTGTTGATGTGGCCACCCCTGCTGGACGTCCGACTCCCGACTGTGGCAGGGATGGCTCCTCCACCAGCCTGGCCGCACCGTCAGAGGCAGCTCCACAGGGCACCCAGGTGACTGATGGGTGGGAAGATGGCACAGAGGACGACTGGCGCGTAGGGGGTCCAGTTGAGGAGGGGGTCGGAGCAAGCCCCATCAGACGGAGGAATCCGGCCTCGGTGACCTGTCCCAGCAGGCTGACGTGGTCAACGAGCCATTCGAGATGACGTACAGTCTCTCCATGAAAAGACTGCAGGTCACCTCGCATGGCCCGTTGACGCAACGCCACACCAGCCAGGACAGGCTCAACCCGGACCTGGATAGCCACGTCCGCAGGCAGAGGAAGGCCAGTTGACGTGAGCTCATCCCCTGCCTGAAAACGGGTCTGGACGTAAGCATCCCTGCTGGTGCAAGATGAAGCAGGGACAGGATCGGGGACAGGATTGCACACAGGCACCTCCGTGGCGGCCTGTGCTGCCTCCTGTCCCTGGTCCTGCACTGCACCACTAGCACCAGTGGGATCCCCACCTCCAGACCCCGTCTGTGGTGCTTGCACGGCCTCCTCCTCCACCAAACCCCCCACCAACCTGGATGACTCCGTGCCATCTTCCCCTGTTGGGCCCTGTGGGGTCCCAACTGCCCCTTCTGCTGCCGAGGAGTCCAACTCCAACCTCCGCCTCTTGGACCTCCCCCCGGCAGCTGCGGCCTGGGATGCGGCACCGGACTCCTCACTCCCCGACGAGATCACAACCTGGGAGGGGAGCCGGGCCTTGCGTCTCCGGCTGGCGGTGGGATCCCCGCCGCTGTGCTCCACAGCACCTTCTCCGCCCTCTTCATCAGTTGACGCTGCAGACAGGGAGAAACAAAACACAGGCATCAGGGCACTGTACAATGGACACATACACACATGACAGTTGTACATGAGTGGCATTGGCAAACCTCAGACATGTCATCACAATCCCCAACACACATGTCATTACAACTCGCACACATGAGCCATACCACAGCCATATCGCAACTGCCACCACCATCCATACACATACAACAGCATGAGCAGCCAAAGGTGAGCCAGACATCATATGCAACACAGGAAGTGCACCACACATGTACACACACCACCACACTTGCATGCATGTGTACACCTCTGCCAAGTGTCGCACTGTTCAGACGGGCATCCATGTCACATCTGCCAATCAGGCTTCCACATACCGCTGTCACATGCATCCATGTTGCATCACTGTTGCACCCTTGTCAAATACTCACACATGCACATGTACACAGTGCTGATACATGCAGCCGAAAACAACATACATGCGTGACATCACGGGCATGTCTACTTACATACACATTCATCCAAACATGTGTGCCCACACAACTGCATTTGGCATGCAAGCCTACACACACAAGCACCATCCATGTCTCACACATTACAGCCCTCGCATGTGTCAGCCCCACGGCCCTGTACACCCCCACCCATACTCGACCCCATACAAACAGATGTGCAACCTGCACAATACTGAATAATCACCACACGCACTGCTCACAATCAGGATGCATGTACACTCACCGCTCGACTCCAGACGGGTCTGCTTCTCTAGGACCTGGACGTGGAGCGCTGGGGATATGCGTTCCAGGACCCTCATCTGTTCTTCCGACAAGTGGCCCCGGCGCCCCTTGGCATCCGCTGCCTTAACGAGGCGTCGGGCCTTGTTCAGGGTCCTGGACCTGAAGTCCTCCCAGCGCTTCCGACATGTTGTAAGTCGCGGACTGCCACCCCCTCCGCGTTGATGGCAGTCACGATGTCAGTCCAGATCTGAGTCTGTCCTTCCTTGTCGGCGCGGGAACTTCCGAAGAGGGCATCATACTGCCCCAGGACTTGCTCCACCAGGACACCAACTTCGGTGGCACTGAAGCTGGTGCCCCTCTGCCTCTCTGGCCGGGGGTTGTCAGTGGTCACAGATGGTGTTTGCCCCACATGACAACCCCAGAGGCAGGAGTGGGTGGGCAACTGGGTCCTGGGGCTGGGCTGTGGAGCGATGGAATCCCAGTCGGGAGTCTTCGGTTCCAGCAGGGGTGGTCACAGCAACAGCACCCCTGGCTGATGTGCAGGCAGCAAATGGCAGTGCACGTGGGTAGCAGGCAGTCAGGCAGCAGCAGATGGCAGGTGGGAGCGTGCTCAGGGCACTGGGGGGCAGTAGTTCGGCCTTCTGGGCAGGAGCGTGGTCTTCCGTGTGCTTACGCGTGGCCAGCTTGATACGGAGTGATTTGGCACGTGAAAAATCTACACGTCAGCGTGTAATTCGAGGAAAGGCCCTTAGCGCGTAAGCGCGTCTGCACGCATACGCATTTTCATTGGACAGAAGGCCCCTCAAGCGCAAGCGCCCCTGTGACGTGACGCGTACAGACGTGCATGGGCATTTCAGCGCGCGTGAAAAACTGCACGTCCGCGTGTAATACAAGGAAAGGGCCATGCGCGTAACGCGCACGTGAAAAACTGCACGTCCGCGTGTAATACGAGGAAAGGCCCATGCGCGTAACGCGCGCATGAAAAACTGCACGTCCGCGTGTAATACAAGGAAAGGGCCATGCGCGTAACGCGCGCGTGGAAACTGCACGTCCGCGTGTAATACGAGGAAAGGGCCTATGCGCGTAAGTGACGTGATGCGCGCGTGCGTTTCCCTCAGCACGGGTTAAAGGTGAGCGGGCCCAGCAGTTCGCTGTACGTGCCTTTCGTGGAGACCGAAGTGTGTTGCTGCTTCCTGTTGTTTCGCGCGCCATCACAACTTAACAGCTATCAAGGACGTATCTCTTCTTTTGGCGGGGGTATTGGCTACGCGTGTTTTTCTGCATCGCGCTAGTCAGACGGTGAGTCACACACGCTCTTTTTCACACTGCGGGTGCCCCTGTGTATCGCACCCATTTTCGATGTCATAGTAGCCTGCGTGTCCCACGCGTACGCGTTATTCGTGTTACTGGGTGCCACCGCGTACTGTGGGAGGTTGAATCCACGCACGTAGGCTGCAGGGTTGCGTGCACGGTTTTACTGCAGTTTTGGGGTGCCTGAGCGTTGCGTGACCCGTCACCACATCACCGGGGTCACATACAGCCTTGCAGGTGCAGGGGGGCTGTTAACATCTTGCTTCCCACCCCCTTCACCCCAATTGCCCAGGTCAATTGTGGTGTACACCTCCCATTGGCACCACTCCATCTGTGCCAGCACTACTACATCTGTGCCATGGTTGGGAGGCCACCAAAGGTGAGGGGCGCCTCAGCTGGGCGTACTCCTCGTGGCGGGCGTGGTCGGGGACGTGGCCGTGGTGACCAGGGAGTAGGGGGACTCCAGGGTGTCCAGGGCAGCCACAGAGGGGTAAGAGGCAGGGGTGCACCATTTGAGCACAATGTTGTGCCATGTGTCGGTGCAGCCATGCCACCACCCCCTGTGGTTCCGGGGGATGCAGCTCCTGCATCTGGCACTGGCACCCATATGACCCGGCAGTCCGCTCCATCGACTGCCACGGGCCCAAGGGTAGTGTTAGCTGCAGGTGCAGCTGTGGACACCGCCACCCAGGCTCAGGGTCTGCCAGCACAGGCTGCGTTGGCACTTGAAGAGCCCTTGGTAGATCTCCAACAGGCCAGGGGGGAAACCATAGGGGCAGGCTGGGCTGCTCAGGACAAGACACGTGTCACTGGGGCGGTCATGTCATCTGCTGCCCCGAACAGCCGGGTGTTGGCAAGTGCAGGGGCAGATGCACCCAACAGCACCCCGGTTGTGAGTCTGCCAACCAGGACCGTTGCGGCCAACGACCCTGCCACAGCTGATGTTGCTGCGCACGGTCCATTAGTGGGCACCCAGCTGCCACTGACACAAGTCAGGCCTCTGGTCATCCCTCCACCTGCCACTCCCTTGGCTCAATCCACCGAACCCACTGGCCATACTGGTCAGGGCGGCATTAGCCAGCCAGGGTCTGCGCCACAGTCCAAGAGGAGGAAGGTTGCACCTGCAGCAGAGGCTGGGACCCCACACACAGCCACGACCTCCTGCACGTCGAGGAAGAAGCCTTTCTGTAAGCAGGAACTGGACTTCCTCATGGACTGCGTGCGGGGCCACAGCCATGACATGCTAGTGGGTGCCAATAGTCAGACCACGGCTGCCCAACGTGACACCCACTGGAAGCATGTTGCGGAACATGTCAGTTCATTCGGCCATGAGGTGCGCGCGGCGCAGGAGTGCAAAAAGCGTTGGAATGACATCAAGCGCAGCACTAAGGCCAAGCGTGCCTCAAATTACAACTTGACTCTGGTGACTGGTGGTGGGCCTGCACCACAGGAGGAAGAACTCACTCCGCATGAGGCTCTCGTTGCGAAGTTCATACCACCTGAATTGGTCGAAGGAGTGGGAGAGAAGATGGACTTTAATGCCCAGTCCAGTGAGTGTTGATGCGTGTTTGTTGAGGACGTGTGTGTTTCACTTGTGGGATGTGTTGTGCATGATTGCTGCTACATGTGACGTGTACATGGTTCTGATGTGTAAGTAATGCAATGCTACCGTCATGCATGTCTCCTCTGCCTGCATGCGGGACTCCATGTAGGCATGCTCCCTTGCCCCTCCTCCGCCACTCTGCACCCCAGTTCCACCTTTGCACTGGTCTGCTTCAATCTTGCCAATGTGTACTTTCTTGTTCATGTGTCCTGTGTAGATGCTAACTTCCAGCGTAGAATCTGCCAGACATATGCCGTGTGGTACAGCCTTAGTACTCGATGCAGGGTCAGATGTCCCGCAGGGACATGAGTGCCCATTCATGCTCCATGTGCATTGCACGCATGCCCCTATGTGTCCTTGACTGGATGATCACTGTAATATAAGTCCTTGGTTACATACATTGCCTGCCATCTCATCAGCCTTCCCATGTCAACTGTGCCTCAGTCCTGCGTTGCACACATGTTTAGGCTCTGACAATCTGTGTGGCTCACAGGCCTCAGCCTGTTCAATGGCCAATGACTCTGTCCAACTCTTGTTGTGTCTTCTTCACACGTGGGCGGCCTCCGGAGTTTCCATCATGTGTCCTGCCCACTGTCCCAGCATCATTTGCAGTGTTGTAATTTGAATCACATTAAGCTGTTGATGCCAGTCAACACTGCCTGTCAATACACAGGTGTATGGTCAGCCTTTTGATACCATGCTAGGCATCCCTGCTTTGGTACTGGGGTGGATGGGTGCTTGGCTTCTAGACATGGTACACATTGAATGCACAATGCACGTGATGTCTGAATTTGACATTGCACTGCCTTCACATTTCCTGGCACACACCATGTAGTGCTTGTACATGTAGGTAGTGAGTGGCGTACACATTTTCTGCACTGCATAGACCCACTTCCATGGAAACTGCCACCTTTCAACAGGTCTGATCACAGAAGCTATTCAAAGTAGACCCAGCATGCATGCCATGTCATATGTTGTGTGTCACATGTCTGCCTGATGCCTTTGTTGTCGGTGTGTGTGTGTGTCGTGTGCTTCTGACATTTGTATTGATCTTTTCCTCTCTATTTTTCAGGTGATGACGCAATGGAGGCAGAGGATGGTGTTGTCATGCCAGACACAGGGTTGGTAACGCCACATCAACCCGGCACTAGTGGGGGTCGTGGGGTGGTAGGCCACGAAAAACCCCAAGTGCTGCAGTCCATCTTGTCTCTGGCTGCCTATGAGTCCAGCCTTGATGACGACTCTGACGTCCATGTTGAGTTGGATGACCATCAAGTCCATGTGTCAGGGGTGAGTGATTCTGATGTGGACACTCCTCTGTCTGCGACCCCTGCACTGAGGGATCAGACAGTCTTGGTTCCTCCGCCCGTGGTGGATCGGGACGCAGGGTCACCCTCCACACCAGTCACTGATGTGCCTGGGACATCACGTCGACGGGGGCATGTAGTCGTGCAGCTGCAGGCGGTGCCAACACAGCGAGGACCCCCGGTCCTTGGGTCCCGCAGGGGTCAAGCCCGGCAACACGGTCGCCGCGCGCAACCGCTGTATACTGAGTGGGAGCAAGACATGACTGCCAATTCCGAACGGTAGGGGGTAGCAATGGAGAACATCGCTGAGAGCATGGAGCGTGTGGCCCGATCTGTGCTCCCCACTGCTAGGCAGGTGCTTCTCCAGCAGCAGGCGGCACGGTCCACGGCCGCTCGCTCAGGCTGGGCATGGCGGCCTCAGACAAGGCACGCCAGGCTGAAATGTCGTCTCTGCGTCAAGCAATTGCTGCTCACGCAGAGGCGCACATGGATGCCCTGAGGGAGGAGTATGCTTCCCTCAGATCCACTCTGGGTGTCCTTATGATGTCCCAGAGGCAGCAGGCAGAGGAGAGGTTTGCACAGCTTGAGTGTACCATCTCGGCTGAGCTACAGGCTTGCCGGGAGGTGCAGCGGTTGTCCAGCCAGGCCTTGCAGGAGGAACTCCGTGTTACACGTGCTACCTTGCACGAGGAAGCACGAGTATCACGGGAGGTTCTGCATGCAGACCTACGTCACATCGCCACACAGAACCAGGCTCACCCGTCCGGCAGACTTGCTGCCGACGAGGGGCAAGCTGCGGCTAGGCGTGGCCAGGCTACTGTGCCACGTCCTCCTTTCCAGGATGAGCCAGACTCGGACGATCAACTATCTCCCACATAGGTCGTGCTGTGCAGGCGTTGAGCCCATGGAGGATTTTTTTTTGGCTCAGCATCATCGCATGTGGATGTTTAGCAGCACCCTGTACCTCCCCCCTCCTGGGTGCCTCCCCTCCCCCCCGGGTCGTATGTGGCCATTTTTGATTTTTCTTTTAGTTTAGTTAGTTAAGTTTCTGTTTGATAGTTAGTTTAAATAGGTAATGTAGGTTTTCCATAGTTAGTGTAATTAGTTAATAGTTGATTTAGTTTAAAATTGCTAGTCTATTGTGCTTTCATGTGACGGTGCGGTGCTTTGTGGCTTTTGAAGGCATCCACTGTCTGTTCCAGCTGGGCCCTTCATGGTTGTCTTGTGTATGTGTTTGCTGCTTGGGTTCCTTGACTCACATATGCCACTCCTGCCTCCCTTATCCATGGGCTCGCAAGGATGGTTCGGTGTTACAGCATTTTACACACGGGCTTTGGACTGTCATATCTGTGGCATGTCTGGTGCTGTGTGACTTGTGTTCACACCCCTAGTGGGGATGATTTAGGTGTCATTGTCCACTGTTCAGCTTTTGCTAGATGGGGTGTGTCATGATTAATGTGGACATTGATTGCTATGCATTGTGTAGTATGTTTCATATCTTTCCTGTACATGTGCTTGTTGCAATTCATGCTGTAGATAGTGTTCCACACTTTGGAGGTGAAAGACGGACTGATGGTGTGATTTGTGATGTGACTCTCTGACATTGTCAAGTAATGAGATGCCTGATGAAACACACACAGATGACTTTGAAGCATTAATCATGTGTTTCATGCCCTTTCTGCAGGGGGATGAGCCTCCAGAGCACCTTTGCCAGCAGACATGTCCCATTGGACGACGGAATTCTGGACCCGTTTGTTGGTGCCCACATGCACATGTGTGCACAAGCAGAGGCACAGTGATTGCAGACCCACATCCTAGAACTGCTGACATGTTCCAAGGAACTCCAGGCAAGGTGAGCATCACAGGGGGGCCACGACACAGCAAAGCTTGCACCAGGCGAGTTGCACATGCAGGCTTAGTCACATCACTGAGGGTGAGCTTAGACGAATATTGGTGTTGAAGCACACAATGCAGCTCAGATGTGTTTGTGGACTGATGGCTGCTGATAGTAGGGTTGTCTGGGACACATGCAGGGGCAGTGGCACATACCCTCCGGTACACCAAGGTCCATTGAGCCACTTGTATCAACCATGTAGCCTTCCGAGACATGGAAAGGGGCAGCTCACAGGGACATACAGCAAGGGACATACTCGGGTGCAGTGCATGTCTTTTCCACGTACTTCATGATAAATGCACTGCCAACTTTGTTTCGGTCATGGTGGTATGCAACTTGCTCTGTAGTCATGGCTTGCTATATGGGTCTGTCTGCTTACCCTGGGAACATTGCATGTTGTGTGAATTGTGACACATTTGTGTTCCATTTGCCACGCACCCAGCAGCGGCTGCCTTACTGCATTGACTGTGTATGACCCGTCACAGGGGTGATGTTATATATGGGTACGAAGCATCAACCACAGATTGTCTGTTTGTAGAGTAGTCTGTTGCTATGGGGCATGTTTGGTGTTGTGTTTTTGTGCAATTGGCACATACAGGTTGTTGACTGTGTCTCTCTTTGCAGCATTGCAGTGCTCCTGTAACCGGACCTGAGAGTGCGCAGGCAGAAGGCCAGCACTCAAAACCAGAGCTAAGTGTCTTGTTGTTTTTCTTACGAACTGCTCTGCATAGGCTTGCTTGGGAGTGTACTGATGCATGGATGGATGTGTGGTTCAATTTGGTTGTTTTTTTCTCCCTAATCACCCGTGACCCTATGCAATTTTGAAACCTGTACCCTCTACCCGGTGTTCCTGCTTCCCGTGCCTATCCAAGCAACGTTCCCTGACCCTCTTTCCCCACTGGGGTTGCGGATGCCTGTGTATTCCCCGAACTTGCAGGCGCCAAAACCCTAGAGGGAGTGGTTGGTTCGTACCACTCTTGAGCCTGGACTGCAGAAGGCCATGACAATGATGTCCAAGTCTGTTTGGATTGTGTATGTGTTCATGCAGGTTGTACCTTTTCGTGCATTCCCTAGTTTCATGTGTCATTCCTCCTCCCCTCTCCTGCCGCTCATTCCAGTCATCCAGTGTGTCAACACCTGTCCCGACTGCATATCCCTGAACCTCCTTCCCCACCAGGGTCTCAGGGGCCTGTGTGAGTTTGACCTTGCAGGCACCCGGAACATGGTCGGGGTGGTTGTTTCGTGACACTCCCGCGCCTGTACAGGGGACCTCTGACAGTACACATCCATTCATGGTACATCATCCTATGTCATGTACCACACATGTCTCACATCCTGTCGTGACATTGTTTTGCTGTGCTACCTTGGTTGTTGCATCATTGTGGTAGTACTTGGCCTTTGTGAGGTACTGCTACGTCAAGTCATCTACTGGAGGGTGTTCGGGTTCGTTTTTATGCCTTCGATTTTGTGATTTTGGAAATGAGTGTGGATTCTGAGGGTTCAGGCATCTTTTTACACACAAGGTGGGAGATGGTGACGAAGGGTAAAGGTGATCCTGTGGCCAGGTGGAATTGAGGTTTGGAGGCTCCATGACCCAGGTGCAGTTGTTCAGTGGGTCATGGTCATTTGTGAGGGAGGGGGGGGTTGTTGTTGATAGTTGCCTTGCCCTGCAGTGTGATGGGAACTCTGACATAGTAATGGTGGTATCCTATGTACATGTTGTGTTCTGCTGATTAATGCTTGTTCATGTGTTGTGTTTTCCTTTCAGGTGCGAGGGGATAGTTGTGGTTTGACATGCTGGGGTGTACACATGGTGGATGTTCACATGTGATGTGTAGGGAACACTGATGGTTACTTGAGTGCACATGCATATGTGGAGTGCATGTCCTTGCAGAACCACACACTTGCACTCTGATGCACTACATGTACTCCCACCCTTGCATATCCACGTGTACACTGTTTGCCTTCTGGTGCCCACTGTGTCCCGGCAGCACATGTTCTGTGACCGATCATGGATCCAGTACATGCCTAATTTTATGTTTGACGTGGTCTGTCACTTAGATGTGATGCTCAGGGTGTGCATCACACACAATGGCTGTTCACTGTGCTGTGCGCTGAGCAGTGTGATGCAGGAGTAGGACACTGCACACATGAGCTGCAGTGTTGATTTTGCAATGCATAATGTGCATGTAGACAGGCATTCATTGTGATGTTACGTCTACGACTGTTGTAATGCATTTGGAAATGACTTATTTTGGGTGGGAGGTTGTTGGTCTGTCATTTCATCTGATTCCGGGTCAGGCAGCAGTGTCCGATGCCACTGTGCATTTAGGACATGGCAATGTGTACCTTATTGTTACTGCATTGGTGTATGGGTATTGTTTGCCATGTCATGTTGATGTTTGGGAGGGTTTGAGTGACATGACAGTGATGGCCATGGCCTGGTTTGCAGGTGTGTGTGATGCACACCTTGCATGTCCGGGTCATCCGCTTCTCAGAGCAACTAGCTGGGGGTAGATTTCTCTCCGCAGCAGGGCCCTCCCCCTGGAACAGACATCCGGTCTGACTTGAACTTGAGGGGAATCATCTCCAGTTCTGGAAGCACCTCAAGACCTTCCTCTTTGCTTCTGCTTACTGTCTGCCTCTCCCTTGCAGAATTATCCACTGGAACTGCACAGGAGCTGCAACTGGGCCACTCTCACCGACCTCGGTCCCTGGCCCAGCCACTCTCCACTTGCACTGCCTCCCTGGCAACCCCTGCACTGCAGTACTGTCTCTCTATCCCTACAGCCCTCCCTTCCCAGCACTTGTCTGCACTTACCTATGTAGTTGCCACCAGGTGACCTATGTATTATTTTTTGGGCTACTTCCCCTGTACTGGACTCCCCCCACCCTTCCCCTTGCACTTTTCCCATTCCCCCTACCCCTGCACTTGCACGATCCCAATGACACCTGGCCTAGTAGTAGCGTTCTCTGTGTTCCCTTGTTCCCCCCTCCCTGCCTCATTGCGCCTTGGAATACTTGTGTATGGCCCATATCATGTCATATGTCATATGTGTGCCTTTTGGTCACTCAGGATAGCTTGTGTTTAAGTAGCTAGGGATGCAGACGATGTGGCACTTCCATGGCAACTTTCTCAGGGTGGTAGGGTTGTGACAGTTAACTGTCTCTTTGTCATCATCGATTGTCACCTGGTATGTGCCAGGCCTGTGTGCACTCCTCAGGGGTGGGAGTTTAGGTGAAAAATGTGGCCACAAGCTGGGTCCGGGCTTCCTCGCCACGTGCCCTGACTCCTCCCATGGGCAGCGCCTGTGCCTGTGGTTGGGGATGTGGGGGCACCACCATATCCACCGGGACGCCCTGCCGTGTTGCAACATTGTGCAGGACACATGCTGCCACAATGATCCTGCACACTACTGGTGGTGCATAGAGTAGTTGCCCACTAGAGCGGTCAAGGGAGCGGAAACGTGACTTGAGCACTCCGAATGTGCGCTCCACTATGCCCCTGGTTGCAATATGGGTGGCGTTGTATCTTACCTGGGGTGGTGTGGTGGGGTTCCGGATTGGTGTAATCATGTGGTTGCTCAGAGGGTAGGCACTGTCCCCTGTGGAGGTGATAATAGTTGAGATTATTAGGGTTTGGATATTTGTCTGTGTGTGACTTGCATGCATGTGCAAGGGAATTTGTACTGACCTAGGAGCCATGTGTCGCCATGCTGCCCAGCTTCCAGGGCCCGGCTCAGGGCGGACATTCTGTATATGAAACTGTCATGGGTGGAGCCAGGGTAGTTTTCATAGACAGAGGTGATGATTCCCTTTACATCACATACCACCTGTACATTGATGGAATGCCAGTGCTTGCGGTTTCGGTAGATGTGCTCAATGGCCCTAGGTGGACGTAGGGCCACATGGGTGCAATCTATGGCACCAAGCACTTTGGGGAAGTGTGCCACCCTGAAAAAATCCAGGACAACGGCCTGCCTTTCTGCGGGTGTTCTGGGCATGTATATGTGCCTGCGGACTGAGGGGCGCGCTGTCATGATTGCCAGTACCTGGTGTAGGCAGCGTGACTGCGTGGCCTGTGAGACCCCCCCCACTATGGCAGTGGTCCGCTGAAATGACCCAGTGGCCAAAAAATGCAGGACATTGAGCAGCTTCTCCAAGGGGCTCAATGCTTGGGAGCAAAGGGTGGGGGATGTGAGGTCATCTTCCCACTCCCTGACCAGGTCTAGGATGATATGGGGTGGAAACCTATACCTGCCATAGACCTGGTCGTCAGGCATCCCAAAAAGGCTTGTCCGTGGTGCGAAAATGCGTGCCCTGGCTATTCTCCTCCTCCTGCGGTGTCCCACGATCAGTGCAGCAACAAATGGGGCATGCATCGTAGCTGTATATACGCGTTTGTTGTTTGCGCGCACTTTTATGCTGTGCGCGGGGACGCTTCTGTCTGCCTTCGTGTGGCAGACGCGTTGAAGCCTGTGCACGTCTTTTGCCGTGCGCGGGTTTCCCGTATTCGGATACGGTCCGAGTGTCATCACGTGTGATCGGAGGGGAGTGAGCGTACACGCAACTGGCCTGGGTACGTGTGTTTCGGGGTGCGCGGGAAGTTCCACACGCGATTAGCCTGGGTACGTGTGTTCCGGGGTGCCTGGAACTTTCACACGCGATTGGTGGAAATCCACGTGTGTTCTGTCATCACGTGCAATGAGGGAAACTCCTGCGCGCGTCATGTCACAGACGCGCTCACGCGCTAAGGGCCTTTCCTCGAATTACACGCTGACGTGCAGATTTTTCACGTGCCAAATCACTCCGTATCAAGCTGGCCACGCGTAAGCACACGGAAGACCACGCTCCTGCCCAGAAGGCCGAACTACTGCCCCCCAGAGCCCCGAGCACGCTCCCACCTGCCATCTGCTGCTGCCTGTCTGCCTGCTGCCCACGTGCACTGCCATTTGCTGCCTGCACATCAGCCAGGGGTGCTGTTGCTGTGACCACCCCTGCTGGAACCGAAGACTCCCGACTGGGATTCCATCGCTCCACAGCCCAGCCCCAGGACCCAGTTGCCCACCCACTCCTGCCTCTGGGGTTGTCATGTCGGGGCAAACACCATCTGTGACCACTGACAACCCCCGGCCAGAGAGGCAGAGGGGCACCAGCTTCAGTGCCACCGAAGTTGGTGTCCTGGTGGAGCAAGTCCTGGGGCAGTATGATGCCCTCTTCGGAAGTTCCCGCGCCGACAAGGAAGGACGGACTTGGATCTGGACTGACATCGTGACTGCCATCAATGCGGAGGGGGTGGCAGTCCGCGACTTACAACATGTCAGGAAGCGCTGGGAGGACTTCAGGTCCAGGACCCTGAACAAGGCCCGGCGCCTCTTGAAGGCAGCGGATGCCAAGGGGCGCCGGGGCCACTTGTCGGAAGAACAGATGAGGGTCCTGGAACGCATATCCCCAGCGCTGCACGTCCATGTCCTAGTGAAGCAGACCCGTCTGGAGTCGAGCGGTGAGTGTACATGCATCCTGATTGTGAGCAGTGCGTGTGGTGATTATTCAGTATTGTGCAGGTTGCACATCTTTTTGTATGGGGTCGAGTATGGGTGGGGGTGTACAGAGCCGTGGGGCTGACACATGCGAGGGCTGTAATGTGTGAGACATGGATGGTGCTTGTGTGTGTAGGCTTGCATGCCAAATGCAGTTGTGTGGGCACACATGTTTGGATGAATGTGTATGTGAGTAGACATGTCCGTGATGTCACGCATGTATGTTGTTTTCGGCTGCATGTATCAGCACTGTGTACATGTGCATGTGTGTGTATTTGACAAGGGTGCAACAGTGATGCAACATGGATGCATGTGACAGCGGTATGTGGAAGCCTGCTTGGCAGATGTGACATGGATGCCCGTCTGAACAGTGCGACACTTGGCAGAGGTGTACACATGCATGCAAGTGTGGTGGTGTGTGTACATGTGTGGTGCACTTCCTGTGTTGCATGTGATGTCTGGCTCACCTTTGGCTGCTCATGCTGTTGTATGTGTATGGATGGTGGTGGCAGTTGCGATATGGCTGTGGTATGGCTCATGTGTGCGAGTTGTAATGACATGTGTGTTGGGGATTGTGATGACATGTCTGAGGTTTGCCAATGCCACTCATGTACAACTGTCATGTGTGTATGTGTCCATTGTACAGTGCCCTGATGCCTGTGTTTTGTTTCTCCCTGTCTGCAGCGTCAACTGATGAAGAGGGCGGAGAAGGTGCTGTGGAGCACAGCGGCGCGGATCCCACTGCCAGCCAGAGACGCAAGGCCCGGCTCCCCTCCCAGGTTGTGATCTCGTCGGGGAGTGAGGAGTCCGGTGCCGCGTCCCAGGCCGCAGCTGCCGGGGGGAGGTCCAAGAGGCGGAGGTTGGAGTTGGACTCCTCGGCAGCAGAAGGGGCAGCTGGGACCCCACAGGGCCCAACAGGGGAAGTTGGCACGGAGTCATCCAGGTTGGTGGGGGGTTTGGTGGAGGAGGAGGCCGTGCAAGCACCACAGATGGGGTCTGGAGGTGGGGATCCCACTGGTGCTAGTGGTGCAGTGCAGGACCAGGGACAGGAGGCAGAACAGGCTGCCGCGGAGGTGCCTGTGTGCAATCCTGTCCCCGATCCTGTCCCTGCATCATCTTGCACCAGCAGGGATGCTTACGTCCAGACCCGTTTTCAGGCAGGGGATGAGCTCACGTCAACTGGCCTTCCTCTGCCTGCGGACGTGGCTATCCAGGTCCGGGTTGAGCCTGTCCTGGCTGGTGTGGCGTTGCGTCAACGGGCCATGCGAGGTGACCTGGAGTCTTTTCATGGAGAGACTGCACGTCATCTTGAATGGCTCATTGACCAAGTCAGCCTGCTGGGACAGGTCACCCAGGCCCGATTCCTCCGTCTGATGGGGCTTGCTCCGACCCCCTCCTCAACTGGACCCCCTACGCGCCAGTCGTCCTCTGTGCCATCTTCCCACCCATCAGTCACCTGGGTGCCCTGTGGAGCTGCCTCTGACGGTGCGGCCAGGCTGGTGGAGGAGGCATCCCTGCCACAGTCGGGAGTCGGACGTCCAGCAGGGGTGGCCACTGTTAGGGAGAATTCTCTGTTTAGGCTGAATTTCCTAACCTAGTGAGTCCCCCAGCAGCTTTGCTGGATTTCTGGAGTTTGTTTTTTCCATCCTGCCAAGAGTGTGACCCTTTTCCTCTCACTCTTGGACATGTATGTGTGGAATTCCTTTGAATTGTCAATGTGTTCGATGAGCCATGGGGTCTTTTACTCCATAGGGTCTCATAAGTTTTTCTATGTGTGTCACCCCGCACCTTACGTGTCGTGACACGGGGGCACCCTAGCTGGTCCCCCCACCATAGACTCCATACCCGGGGACTGACTACCGTCTCCCCAGGCATGTAAAGTCACCATTGGCTTTACTAGACCTAAATTTGCTAACGGGACTAGTACCAACCATCTTATTGTGGACGTGCTAGTAGGGGTAATTCGATTACTCCTGGATCTGTTACTCGAGGGGGCACTGTCCCGTCCCTCCTCGTCGAGTTTTGGCTGGTGGCAGTGGAAACTACTTGTTATGTTCGATCCCGAGCATAACCCTATGGGATCCGTCCCATTGTTGAAGATTAATACTGTTTTTCGTTAATCTCCAACGTACCACCGATCTACTTATCTTAAATAGGTTTATCGAGTGGTATTTTCTGCCAGAACTCGGGTTGTAAAATGGCGTCTGTGTTTTTCTCTGTGACTCCTAAACCAAAGGTTGAGCCCTTTGTTCCACTTTTGGCGGGCCTCTGGACAGAGACCCTCCAAAGTGGTGCCATTCTGTCTGGGTTACCTCAGGGGTGTGGGAGGGGGTTTAGACACCCTGGACCGAGTTGCCTTGCCAACTCAGGTCGCACTCTGAAGTGATTGGCCCAGGTGGTGAGCCTTCCCGCTCACCACTTAGCATGTGTTGATTGACAAGCTAGGCTGAATGAATGGGGGACGTCTGCATAAAAGCAGGGCTTTGGGACTGGATCTTCAGGAAGTCGCCACTGGACCTAAAGAATCCGACGAGGGTAACGCTGAGTCGACCTGCACGACAACACCTCCGGTGAAGCCCTGCGGAATCATCTCACAATCTCCCGACGACAGAAGAGATCTCCCTGCCGGAGAGTCTCTTTCCCTGGCTGGTGGGGACAACCAGTCTTCTTCTTCTTTGTGCTTTTTGGTCGCCCAGGACGCAGTGGTCGAATTGCCCGTGCAGAGCACCCGGCAACCGGATAGCCACTACTCCTGCACCGTGATCGAAAGGTGGTGCCTTGTGACGAAGCACTCCGCGGCTGGTTTCTTCCCTGGTGGTGCACCGGACATCTTCTCTTCGACGACGAGAGCATCTCTTCTCTTGGCCAAGACCCGTCGTGCATCCACCACCAGGAACAACTGCCCCCGTCGGAGCTGTCTTCCACAACAAGGTACCGTAACCGCCTGGCTTCCCTTTTCGATCGGTTCGTGTGAGGTATCTGATTCCTCTCCGTTCCGTTGGGTTGCCTCCAAGCTTTATTCACTCTTTGTTCTGAACTGGTTCAACCTGTCGCTAACCAATTTGCTAAACAAGACTTGAGTTCATCATCCGTAGAGACTTTCCAGGACATCGTGCCTTGCCTCTCACCGAGTGGGCCTGGCCGCCGAACTGTATGATCTAGTGTGATTAATGCCTTCTTGCCTTGCATTTTTACTCGCTTCAGTACGAACCGTGTTGACTTCATTACCTGCCTTTCTCTTCTCTCCCTTCCTCACTAAATATTCGAGTGTCATCTGGGTTGAGGTATACACCTCTGTCTGAAAATAAGTGGTGCCGTAGAACCTAGAGTTGTCGATATTGTGTTTCGGGGGATTGAGCTTTATTCCATTCTGCAGAGTAATTGTATTTTGATTTGTTTGCCGTGGTTCACTTTAGTATTTTTCGTAGACGTTCTGTTATTAATAAATAACTTACTATCTTTATACTAAAGCCTGGTTGCGTGTTTACTCGTTTTGCTGCGAAGGATTACCCTATCTTGTATACTCCCTATACTGACCAACTTTTCTTGAGAGAAGTCTGACTGCTCAGCCACAGCTACCAATTGAATCTGTGTGGTACAGACTGCTACCAAGTGGGTTCATCGCAACACCTGTAGTCCTAAATCTTTTGCAGTGGCCCCAGAGGGAACTGCACAGGTTTCCGCCTAACAGCCACATCTACGACTGCACCCCAGCCGGCGGAGGATGTGCAGGCAGCAGGAGGCAGTGCACAGGCAGAGGCACAGCAGCAGCAGCAACGTGGTGGGAGCCATGAAGGCTCGGGGCCTTCGACATCGGAGGGGCAGGCATCGGCCAGAGGGCAGGAGGACCCAGGACAGAGAGTGTCTTCCGTGTGGCAGCGGTTGGGCCACGCCATAGATGCGGAGCGGCAGCGGGCGGAAGAGGCACGGCTCACAATGGTCAGGGCGGAGAACTCCATGCGGAGGGCCCTGAGGCGGGCCGAGTGCCTCGAGGCAATCCGCAGGGGTTTGGAGGTGGACACGTCGACGGCCCTGCGGACCCTCGGGCCATGGAGGAGGACCGCCTCCGGGACATTGAGGAGGAGTTCGATGATGCCCTGGCCCGTAACATCCACAAATGAGCCGTGAAACTAGCCCGCTGCCCTTGTACATAGTTTCTAGGTAGTGTTAGGTTTCATTTTTGTTTTTATTTTATTTGGACCTTTCGGACATTGGCCACATTTTTGTATATAGTTTATTTTATTAGTTAGTGTAGTTAGATAGGTTTCCTTTATTTTGTTGGGATAATGGACCCTGGATTGTTCCCATGTACATAGTTGACAGTTGGATTGTATTTTTTTTTCTATTTTTGACCATGGAGCAATGGCTTTCTTTTTCATTTCCCATTGGATTTTGTTTTGTGGACATCGACTTTGGACATTACTTTGGATTTTTATTTTTGGTTTTGCTTTTTTTGACGGACATGCTTCTTTTCATTTTTGTACATTCACGTTTCTGTTTCTTCTTTTTTTATTCTATTGATGTTTCCTTTAATACATATTATTTTTGGTGAACTTCAATGTGTGGTATCTCATTGGTTTCATGCATTTCATGATATGTGTTTTGAGATTCACTGACACCCATTGGGTGTATGTGAGGGAAATGTGTTTGTTTCGGAACTTGCAATTGGTGTTCTGTGATGTAATTGCAAATTATGAGTGGGTGGATGCAATACTCGGGTGGGTGTTTTGCATTTGGAGGCTGACCATATGGACCAGGGATCTAGATTGTGATGACATGTTGGCTGGGGAACATGAGTTGCACATGGGTGGGGGCCTGCTGGCAGGTGCCCCACAGTGCTGGGGGGTGGGGGTGGTGGGGAACATGAGTTGGACATGGGTGGGGGCCTGCTGGCAGGTGCCCCTGGTGGCTGGGGGTGGGGGTGGGGGGAGACATGAGTGGGGGCCTGGTGGAGGCTGCCCCTGGTGGCTGGGGGATGGGGGTGGTGGGAGACATGGGTGGGGGCCTGGTGGAGGCTGCCCCTGGTGGCTGGGGGGTGGGGGTGGTGGGGAACATGAGTTGGACATGGGTGGGGGCCTGCTGGCAGGTGCCCCACAGTGCTGGGGGGTGGGGGTGGTGGGGAACATGAGTTGGACATGGGTGGGGGCCTGCTGGCAGGTGCCCCTGGTGACTGGGGGTGGGGGTGGTGGGAGACATGAGTGGGGGCCTGGTGGAGGCTGCCCCTGGTGGCTGGGGGATGGGGGTGGTGGTAGACATGGGTGGGGGCCTGGTGGCAGGTGCCCCACAGTGCTGGGGGGTGGGGGTGGTGTGAGACATGGGTGGGGGCCTGGTGGAGGCTGCCCCTGGTGGCTGGGGGTTGGGGGTGGTGGGGAACACGAGTTGGACATGGGTGGGGGCCTGCTGGCAGGTGCCCCTGGTGACTGGGGGGTGGGGGTGGTGGGAGACATGAGTGGGGGCCTGGTGGAGGCTGCCCCTGGTGGCTGGGGGATGGGGGTGGTGGGAGACATGGGTGGGGGCCTGGTGGTGGCTGCCCCTGCACTGCTGGGGGGGTGGGGGGTGTGAGACATGGGTGGGGCCCTGGTGGAGGCTGCCCCTGGTGGCTGGGGGGTGGGGGTGGTGGGGAACATGAGTTGGACATGGGTGGGGGCCTGCTGGCAGGTGCCCCACAGTGCTGGGGGGTGGGGGTGGTGGGGAACATGAGTTGGACATGGGTGGGGGCCTGCTGGCAGGTGCCCCTGGTGACTGGGGGTGGGGGTGGTGGGAGACATGAGTGGGGGCCTGGTGGAGGCTGCCCCTGGTGGCTGGGGGACGGGGGTGGTGGTAGACATGGGTGGGGGCCTGGTGGCAGGTGCCCCACAGTGCTGGGGGGTGGGGGTGGTGTGAGACATGGGTGGGGGCCTGGTGGAGGCTGCCCCTGGTGGCTGGGGGTTGGGGGTGGTGGGGAACACGAGTTGGACATGGGTGGGGGCCTGCTGGCAGGTGCCCCTGGTGACTGGGGGGTGGGGGTGGTGGGAGACATGAGTGGGGGCCTGGTGGAGGCTGCCCCTGGTGGCTGGGGGATGGGGGTGGTGGGAGACATGGGTGGGGGCCTGGTGGTGGCTGCCCCTGCACTGCTGGGGGGGTGGGGGTGTGAGACATGGGTGGGGCCCTGGTGGAGGCTGCCCCTGGTGGCTGGGGGGTGGGGGTGGTGGGGAACATGAGTTGGACATGGGTGGGGGCCTGCTGGCAGGTGCCCCACAGTGCTGGGGGGTGGGGGTGGTGGGGAACATGAGTTGGACATGGGTGGGGGCCTGCTGGCAGGTGCCCCTGGTGACTGGGGGGTGGGGGTGGTGGGAGACATGAGTGGGGGTCTGGTGGAGGCTGCCCCTGGTGGCTGGGGTATGGGGGTGGTGGGAGACATGGGTGGGGGCCTGTTGGTGGGTGCCCCTGCACTGCTAGGGGGGTGGGGGTGGTGGGAAACATGAGTGGGGGCCTGGTGGAGGCTGCCCCTGGTGGCTGGGGGATGGGGGTGGTGGGAGACATGGGTGGGGGCCTGGTGGTGGGTGCCCCTGGTGACTGGGGGGTGGGGGTGGTGGGAGACATGAGTGGGGGCCTGGTGGAGGCTGCCCCTGGTGGCTGGGGGATGGGGGTGGTGGGAGACATGGGTGGGGGCCTGGTGGAGGCTGCCCCTGGTGGCTGGGGGGTGGGGGTGGTGGGAGACATGGGTGGGGGCCTGGTGGAGGCTGCCCCTGGTGGCTGGGGGGTGGGGTGGTGGGGAACATGAGTTGGACATGGGTGGGGGCCTGCTGGCAGGTTCCCCACAGTGCTGGGGGGTGGGGGTGGTGGGGAACATGAGTTGGACATGGGTGGGGGCCTGCTGGCAGGTGCCCCTGGTGACTGGGTGGTGGGGGTGGTGGGAGACATGGGTGGGGCCCTGGTGGAGGCTGCCCCTGCACTGCTGGGGGGTGGGGGGTGGTGTGAGACATGGGTGGGGGCCTGGTGGAGGGTGCCCCTGCACTGCTGGGGGGTGGGGGTGCTGGGAGACATGGGTGGGGGCCTGGTGGAGGGTGCCCCTTGTGGCTGGGGGGTGGGGGTGGTGGGAGACATGGGTGGGGGCCTGGTGGAGGCTGCCCCTGGTGGCTGGGGGGTGGGGGTGGTGGGAGACATGGGTGGGGGCCTGGTGGCAGGTGCCCCACAGTGCTGGGGGGTGGGGGTGGTGTGAGACATGGGTGGGGGCCTGGTGGAGGCTGCCCCTGGTGGCTGGGGGGTGGGGGTGGTGGCGAACATGAGTTGGACATGGGTGGGGGAATGCTGGCAGGTGCCCCTGGTGACTGGGGGTGGGGGTGGTGGGAGACATGAGTGGGGGCCTGGTGGAGGCTGCCCCTGGTGGCTGGGGGATGGGGGTGGTGGGAGACATGGGTGGGGGCCTGGTGGCAGGTGCCCCACAGTGCTGGGGGGTGGGGGTGGTGTGAGACATGGGTGGGGGCCTGGTGGAGGCTGCCCCTGGTGGCTGGGGGGTGGGGGTGGTGGGGAACATGAGTTGGACATGGGTGGGGGCCTGCTGGCAGGTGCCCCACAGTGCTGGGGGGTGGGGGTGGTGGGGAACATGAGTTGGGCATGGGTGGGGGCCTGCTGGCAGGTGCCCCACAGTGCTGGGGGTGGGGGTGGTGGGGAACATGAGTTGGACTGGGTGGGGGCCTGCTGGCAGGTGCCCCTGGTGACTGGGGGGTGTGGGTGGTGGGAGACATGAGTGGGGGCCTGGTGGAGGCTGCCCCTGGTGGCTGGGGGTTGGGGGTGGTTGGATACATGGGTGGGGGCCTGGTGGTGGGTGCCCCTGTACTGCTGGGGGGGTGGGGGGGTGTGAGACATGGGTGGGGGCCTGGTGGAGGCTGCCCCTGGTGGCTGGGGGGTGGGGGTGGTGGGCAACATGAGTTGGACATGGGTGGGGGCCTGCTGGCAGGTGCCCCTGGTGACTGGGGGGTGGGGGTGGTGGGAGACATGAGAGGGGGCCTGGCGGAGGCTGCCCCCGGTGGCTGGGGGATGGGGGTGGTGGGAGACATGGGTGGGGGCCTGGTGGTGGCTGCCCCTGCACTGCTGGGGGGTGGGGGGTGTGTGAGACATGGGTGGGGGCCTGGTGGAGGCTGCCCCTGGTGGCTGGGGGTGGGGGTGGTGGGAAACATGAGTTGGACATGGGTGGGGGACTGCTGGCAGGTGCCCCACAGTGCTGGGGGGTGGGGGTGGTGGGGAACATGAGTTGGACATGGGTGGGGGCCTGCTGGCAGGTGCCCCTGGTGACTGGGGGTGGGGGTGGTGGGAGACATGAGTGGGGGCCTGGTGGAGGCTGCCCCTGGTGGCTGGGGGATGGGGGTGGTGGGAGACATGGGTGGGGGCCTGGTGGTGGGTGCCCCTGCACTGCTGGGGGTGTGGGGGGCGGGTGTGAGACATGGGTGGGGGCCTGGTGGAGGGTGCCCCTGGTGGCTGGGGGGTGGGGGTGGTGGGAGACATGGGTGGGGGCCTGGTGGAGGCTGCCCCTGGTGGCTGGGGGGTGGGGGTGGTGGGAGACATGGGTGGGGGCCTGCTGGCAGGTGCCCCTGGTGACTGGGGGGTGGGGGTGGTGGCAGACATGGGTGGGGGCCTGGTGGAGGCTGCCCCTGCACTGCTGGGGGGTGGGGGTGGTGTGAGACATGGGTGGGGGCCTGGTGGAGGGTGCCCCTGCACTGCTGGGGGGTGGGGGTGCTGGGAGACATGGGTGGGGGCCTGGTGGAGGCTGCCCCTGGTGGCTGGGGGATGGGGGTGGTGGGAGACATGGGTGGGGGCCTGGTGGCAGGTGCCCCACAGTGCTGGGGGGTGGGGGTGGTGTGAGACATGGGTGGGGGCCTGGTGGAGGCTGCCCCTGGTGGCTGGGGGGTGGGGGTGGTGGGGAACATGAGTTGGACATGGGTGGGGGCCTGCTGGCAGGTGCCCCTGGTAACTGGGGGGTGGGGGTGGTGGGAGACATGAGTGGGGGCCTGGTGGAGGCTGCCCCTGGTGGCTGGGGGATGGGGGTGGTGGGAGACATGGGTGGGAGCCTGGTGGTGGCTGCCCCTGCACTGCTGGGGGGGTGGGGGGTGTGAGACATGGGTGGGAGCCTGGTGGAGGCTGCCCCTGGTGGCTGGGGGGTGGGGGTGGTGGGGAACATGAGTTGGACATGGGTGGGGCCTGCTGGCAGGTGCCTCTGGTGACTGGGGGGTGGGGGTGGTGGGAGACATGAGTGGGGGCCTGGTGGAGGCTGCCCCTGGTGGCTGGGGGATGGGGGTGGTGGGAGACATGGGTGGGGGCCTGGTGGTGGGTGCCCCTGCACTGCTGGGGGGGTGGGGGTGGTGTGAGACATGGGTGGGGGCCTGGTGGAGGCTGCCCCTGGTGGCTGGGGGATGGGGGTGGTGGGAGACATGAGTGGGGGCCTGGTGGAGGCTGCCCCTGGTGGCTGGGGGATGGGGGTGGTGGGAGACATGGGTGGGGGCCTGGTGGTGGCTGCCCCTGGTGGCTGGGGGATGGGGGTGGTGGGAGACATGGGTGGGGGCCTGGTGGCAGGTGCCCCACAGTGCTGGGGGGTGGGGGTGGTGTGAGACATGGGTGGGGGCCTGGTGGAGGCTGCCCCTGGTGGCTGGGGGGTGGGAGTGGTGGGGAACATGAGTTGGACATGGGTGGGGGCCTGCTGGCAGGTGCCCCTGGTGACTGGGGGGTGGGGGTGGTGGGAGACATGAGTGGGGGCCTGGTGGAGGCTGCCCCTGGTGGCTGGGGGATGGGGGTGGTGGGAGACATGGGTGGGGGCCTGGTGGCAGGTGCCCCACAGTGCTGGGGGGTGGGGGTGGTGTGAGACATGGGTGGGGGCCTGGTGGAGGCTGCCCCTGGTGGCTGAGGGGTGGGGGTGGTGGGGAACATGAGTTTGACATGGGTGGGGGCCTGCTGGCAGGTGCCCCTGGTGACTGGGGGGTGGGGTGGTGAGAGACATGAGTGGGGGCCTGGTGGAGGCTGCCCCTGGTGGCTGGGGGTGGTGGGAGACAAGGGTGGGGGCCTGGTGGCAGGTGCCCCACAGTGCTGGGGGGTGGGGGTGGTGGGGAACATGAGTTGGACATGGGTGGGGGCCTGCTGGCAGGTGCCCCTGGTGACTGGGGGGTGGGGGTGGTGGGAGACATGGGTGGGAGCCTGGTGGAGGCTGCCCCTGCACTGCTGGGGGGTGGGGGGTGGTGTGAGACATGGGTGGGGGCCTGGTAGAGGGTGCCCCTGCACTGCTGGGGGGTGGGGGTGCTGGGAGACATGGGTGGGGCCTAGTGGAGGCTGCCCCTGGTGGCTGGGGGATGGGGGTGGTGGGAGACATAGGTGGGGGCATGGTGGCAGGTGCCCCACAGTGCGGGGGGGTGGGGGTGGTGTGAGACATGGGTGGGGGCCTGGTGGAGGCTGCCCCTGGTGGCTGGGGGGTGGGGGTGGTGGGGAACATGAGTTGGACATGGGTGGGGGCCTTCTGGCAGGTGCCCCTGGTGACTGGGGGGTGGGGGTGGTGGGAGACATGAGTGCGGGCCTGGTGGAGGCTGCCCCTGGTGGCTGGGAGATGGGGGTGGTGGGAGACATGGGTGGGAGCCTGGTGGTGGCTGCCCCTGCACTGCTGGGGGGGTGGGGGGGTGAGACATGGGTGGGGGACTGGTGGAGGCTGCCCCTGGTGGCTGGGGGGTGGGGGTGGTGGGGAACATGAGTTGGACATGGGTGGGGGCCTGCTGGCAGGTGCCCCACAGTGCTGGGGGGTGGGGGTGGTGGGTTACATGAGTTGGACATGGGTGGGGGCCTGCTGGCAGGTGCCCCTGGTGACTGGGGGGTGGGGGTGGTGGGGGACATGAGTGGGGGCCTGGTGGAGGCTGCCCCTGGTGGCTGGGGGATGGGGGTGGTGGGAGACATGGGTGGGGGCCTGGTGGTGGGTGCCCCTGCACTGCTGGGGGGGTGGGGGTGGTGTGAGACATGGGTGGGGGCCTGGTGGAGGCTGCCCCTGGTGGCTGGGGGATGGGGTGGTGGGAGACATGAGTGGGGGCCTGGTTTAGGCTGCCCCTGGTGGCTGGGGGATGGGGGTGGTGGGAGACATGGGTGGGGGCCTGGTGGTGGCTGCCCCTGCACTGCTGGGGGGTGGGGGGTGTGTGAGACATGGGTGGGGGCCTGGTGGAGGCTGCCCCTGGTGGCTGGGGGGTGGGGGTGGTGCGGAACATGAGTTGGACATGGGTGGGGGCCTGCTGGCAGGTGCCCCTGGTGACCTGGGGGTGGGGGTGGTGGGAGACATGAGTGGGGGCCTGGAGGAGGCTGCCCCTGGTGGCTGGGGGATGGGGGTGGTGGGAGACATGGGTGGGGGCCTGGTGGTGGCTGCCCCTGCACTGCTGGGGGGGTGGGGGGTGTGTGAGACATGGGTGGGGGCCTGGTGGAGGCTGCCCCTGGTGGCTGGGTGGTGGGGGTGGTGGGGAACATGAGTTGGACATGGGTGGGGGCCTGCTGGCAGGTGCCCCACAGTGCTGGGGGGTGGGGGTGGTGGGGAACATGAGTTGGACATGGGTGGGGGCCTGCTGGCAGGTGCCCCTGGTGACTGGGGGGTTGGGGTGGTGGGAGACATGAGTGGGGGCCTGGTGGAGGCTGCCCCTGGTGGCTGGGGGATGGGGGTGGTGGGATACATGGGTGGGGGCCTGGTGGTGGGTGCCCCTGCACTGCTGGGGGGGTTGGGGGGGTGTGAGACATGGGTGGGGGCCTGGTGGAGGGTGCCCCTGGTGGCTGGGGGTGGGGGTGGTGGGAGACATGGGTGGGGGCCTGGTGGAGGCTGCCCCTGGTGGCTGGGGGGTGGGGGTGGTGTGAGACATGGGTGGGAGCCTGGTGGAGGCTGACCCTGGTGGCTGGGGGTGGGGGTGGTGGGGAACATGAGTTGGACATGGGTGGGGGCCTGCTGGCAGGTGCCCCTGGTGACTGGGGGGTGGGGGTGGTGGGAGACATGAGTGGGGGCCTGGTGGTGGCTGCCCCTGGTGGCTGGGGGATGGGGGTGGTGGGAGACATGGGTGGGGGCCTGGTCGCAAGTGCCCCACAGTGCTGGGGGGTGGGGGTGGTGTGAGACATGGGTGGGGGCCTGGTGGAGGCTGCCCCTGGTGGCTGGGGGTTGGGGGTGGTGGGGAACATGAGTTGGACATGGGTGGGGGCCTGCTGGCAGGTGCCCCTGGTGACTGGGGGGTGGGGGTGGTGGGAGACATGAGTGGGGGCCTGGTGGAGGCTGCCCCTGGTGGCTGGGGGATGGGGGTGGTGGGAGACATGGGTGGGGGCCTGGTGGTGGCTGCCCCTGCACTGCTGGGGGGGTGGGGGGTTTGTGAGACATGGTTGGGGGCCTGGTGGAGGCTGCCCCTGGTGGCTGGGGGGTGGGGGTGGTGGGGAACATGAGTTGGACATGGGTGGGGGCCTGCTGGCAGGTACCCCACAGTGCTGGGGGGTGGGGGTGGTGGGGAACATGAGTTGGACATGGGTGGGGGCCTGCTGGCAGGTGCCCCTGGTGACTGGGGGGTGGGGGTGGTGGGAGACATGAGTGGGGGCCTGGTGGAGGCTGCCCCTGGTGGCTGTGGGATGGGGGTGGTGGGAGACATGGGTGGGGGCCTGGTGGTGGGTGCCCCTGCACTGCTGGGGGGTGGGGGGGTGTGAGACATGGGTGGGGGCTTGGTGGAGGGTGCCCCTGGTGGCTGGGGGGTGGGGTGGGTGGGAGACATGAGTGGGGGCCTGGTGGAGGCTGCCCCTGGTGGCTGGGGGATGGGGGTGGTGGGAGACATGGGTGGGGGCCTGCTGGCAGGTGCCCCTGGTGACTGGGGGGTGGGGGTGGTGGGAGACATAAGTGGGGGCCTGGTGGAGGCTGCCCCTGGTGGCTGGGGGATGGGGGTGGTGTGAGACATGGGTGGGGGCCTGGTGGAGGCTGCCCCTGGTGGCTGGGGGGTGGGGTGGTGGGGAACATGAGTTGGACATGGGTGGGGGCCTGCTGGCAGGTGCCCCTGGTGACTGGGGGGTGGGGGTGGTGGGAGACATGAGTGGGGGCCTGGTGGAGGCTGCCCCTGGTGGCTGGGGGATGGGGTGGTGGGAGACATGGGTGGGGGCCTGGTGGCAGGTGCCCCACAGTTCTGGGGGGTGGGGGTGGTGGGGAACATGAGTTGGACATGGGTGGGGGCCTGCTGGCAGGTGCCCCTGGTGACTGGGGGGTGGGGGTGGTGGGGGACATGGGTGGGGGCCTGGTGGAGGCTGCCCCTGCATTGCTGGGGGTGGGGGTTGTGTGAGACATGGGTGGGGGCCTGGTGGAGGGTTCCCTGCACTGCTGGGGGGTGGGGGTGCTGGGAGACATGGGTGGGGGCCTGGTGGAGGCTGCCCCTGGTGGCTGGGGGATGGGGGTGGTGGGAGACATGGGTGGGTGCCTGGTGGCAGGTGCCCCACAGTGCTGGGGGGTGGGGGTGGTGTGAGACATGGGTGGGGGCCTGGTGGAGGCTGCCCCTGGTGGCTGTGGGATGGGGGTGGTGGGAGACATGGGTGGGGGCCTGGTGGTGGGTGCCCCTGCACTGCTGGGGGGGTGGGGGGGTGTGAGACATGGGTGGGGGCCTGGTGGAGGGTGCCCCTGGTGGCTGGGGGGTGGGGGTGGTGGGAGACATGGGTGGGGGCCTGGTGGAGGCTGCCCCTGGTGGCTGGGGGGTGTGGGTGGTGAGAGACATGGGTGGGGGCCTGGTGGCAGGTCCCCCACAGTGCTGGGGGGTGGGGGTGGTGTGAGACATGGGTGGGGGCCTGGTGGAGGCTGCCCCTGGTGGCTGGGGGGTGGGGGTGGTGGGGAACATGAGTTGGACATGGGTGGGGGCCTGCTGGCAGGTGCCCCTGGTGACTGGGGGGTGGGGGTGGTGTGAGACATGAGTGGGGGCCTGGTGGAGGCTGCCCCTGGTGGCTGGGGGATGGGGGTGGTGGGAGACATGGGTGGGGGCCTGGTGGCAGGTGCCCCACAGTGCTGGGGGTGGGGGTGGTGTGAGACATGGGTGGGGGCCTGGTGGAGGCTGCCCCTGGTGGCTGGGGGGTGGGGGTGGTGGGGAACATGAGTTGGACATGGGTGGGGGCCTGCTGGCAGGTGCCCCTGGTGACTGGGGGGTGGGGGTGGTGGGAGACATGAGTGGGGGCCTGGTGGAGGCTGCCCCTGGTGGCTGGGGGATGGGGGTGCTGGGAGACATGGGTGGGGGCCTGGTGGCAGGTGCCCCACAGTGCTGGGGGGTGGGGGTGGTGGGGAACATGAGTTGGACATGGGTGGGGGCCTGCTGGCAGGTGCCCCTGGTGACTGGGGGGTGGGGATGGTGGGAGACATGGGTGGGGGCCTGGTGGAGGCTGCCCCTGCATTGCTGGGGGTGGGGGTGGTGTGAGACATGGGTGGGGGCCTGGTGGAGGGTTCCCTGCACTGCTGGGGGGTGGGGGTGCTGGGAGACATGGGTGGGGGCCTGGTGGAGGCTGCCCCTGGTGGCTGGGGGATGGGGGTGGTGTGAGACATGGGTGGGGGCCTGGTGGAGGGTTCCCTGCACTGCTGGGGGGTGGGGGTGGTGGGAGACATGGGTGGGGGCCTGGTGGAGGCTGCCCCTGGTGACTGGGGGGGTGGGGGTGGTGGGTGGCATGGGTGGGGGCCTGGTGGAGGGTGCCCCTGGTGGCTGGGGGTGCAGGGGGACATGCGTTGGTGGGCAGTAGTGCAAGTTGACATGTGGGTTGGCTGGTGGGCATGGCCATGGTGGATGGGGTGCCTGCATGACATGTGCTGGGTAGGCCCCTGTGGTGTGAGCCACCTGCAGGGGCCATGGAGGGTGTAGAGGGAACACCTGGGAGGACCCACACGTGCAATTCACGTGTGCTGCTCCCCGCGCACCCCTGTAATACACGTACCCTGTTGATATCGCGCACCCCTGTAATACACGTACCCTGATGGAATTGCGTGGGATACTTCCCCCGCACCCCTGTAATACACGTACCCTGATGAGATCGCGTGTGTGACTTCCCGCACACCCCAGAAATACACATACCCCGCTCAATCGCGTGTGTAACTTCCCGCGCAACCCCGAAATACACGTACCACGCTCAATCGCGTGTGTAACTACCCGCGCACCCCCGATATACACGTACCCCGCTCAATCGCGTGTGTAACTTCCCGCGCAGCCCCAAAATACACGTACCCCGCTCAATCGCGTGTGTCACTTCCCACGCGCCCCCGAAATACTCGTACCCCGCTCCCCCAGGCCCGATCGCGTGAAAATGTTCATGCGAACCCCTGAAATACACGTAGCCCACTCCCCCAGGCCCGATCGCGTGAAAATGTTCACGCGAACCCCTGAAATACACGTAGCCCGCTCCCCCAGGCACGATCGCGTGTAAATGTTCACACGAACCCCTGAAATACACGTAGCCTGCTCCCCCAGGCACGATCGCGTGTAGATGTTCACGCGAACCCCTGAAATACACGTAGCCTGCTCCCCCAGGCCAGATCGCGTGTGCGACTTCCCGCGAACCCCCGGAATACACGTACCCCGCTCAATCGCGTGTGTAACTTCCCGCGCAACCCTGAAATACACGTGCCCCGTTCGCACAATTGCTGTACGTTGCCACTTTTGTAATGCGCAGGGACGCTACCGCCTGCCTTCGTGTGGCGGACGTGTTTCGGCTTGTGCGTGTCTTTCGTGTGCGTTGCTTTGCCCTATTCGATTCCATGAATACGTGTGGTTCGGGTGCGTGTGGGCGTTCCGTCTGCTTCCCTGCAGTACATCCCCAGTTACGCCCTTGTTTTCGCGAGTTGTTCCCCATTCCGCGCGTTACGCCCCGTGTTCCGCCCACTTTCTAGTGTATGCGCCGAGGTTGTGCGCTTTCACTGTGCGCGTCGTCTTTCGGGATGTTGCAGTGACGTGTGCGCCATGCACGGGTTTGGCGCACATCCCGAGGACAACATGCACAGGGACTTCCATGAATCGCACGCGTTCGCGTGCGCCTGTTTTTTTGCACTTGCGCCTGCTTGCGCCTGCTTGCGCGAAGATTTTCGGCGCACGTTTGTTCCATGAATCGGCCCCTAAATGGTTTGAATTAGCTTTGTACCGTATAGCGGAAAGCAAATATGAAATAACTGAACGCCTAATATGTTGCAGTTACTGTACTGCAAAATTAGACAACAACCACACTCCTTCACATGCAATTACAAATAAATTGGAATTGTTTCCGTTATGAAAAATCCTGCAACAGCTCAACTTGTATGAGAGCATAATAATTCAAACAGTTCACCCATTTCAAGCAATTATACGCCTTCATCCAAAAACAGCAAATTTACCTTCCTCTGAATTGGTGAAAGGCATTTGTGGCAAAGTAGCTTACTTGCCATTAAATCTAATGAAAAATGTGCACACTCTAGGAGTGGAACATTCAATAGAGCATTTTTTAATAGTCTTGGTAAATGGAGTACCAACAAAGGAAAAAAAAATTGGCAACAATTAGTAGACTTACACAAAGTTACACAAGCTTTGCAATATCTAAAAGACAAGAATGAGTACTACAAGGAAATAAATATTGATGAAAGCTTAAGGCACACAACTGAAATAATTCAAGAGCCATCAGAAACTGGACAATTCGAACTTCTGGATCCAGCTACAGTATCCACTCTTTTGGACCATTACACAATTCATCCATTGCATTCCAATGAAAGTATAGTTGATGCATTAGAAATGTAACAAATGCGACAAACTAAAGGATCACCAATGAGTATTTGGGAAAAAAGTATAGAAGCATGTGCTTTTCCACTGCTATTTCCTACTGGCAAAGGTGGGAGATACGATGATAGACCCACTTAGATTGGGGCATCAGAATACCGCTCATTACGAATGTATTCGCAAGATCCGAGATTTAGACAAAATGTGGAATACATATTCCACCTACTCTATGAAAGTGAATTAGGAACACTATGTTATGGAGTTGCACACATTCTTAAATTTAGAACACACTTTCAAAATATGTCAGCTACGCAGTTAATACAAAAAGTACAAGAAAAAGATGAGGTTTTACAATCAAGTATAACAAAGTTGTTTGCAAACATGCGTGGTACAAAGGAATACTGGTTTAGACGGCACGGAGATGTGCGTTGCAAGATCAGAAACCCTGGACCACCAACTTGGTTTGTTACACTAAGTTGTGCAGAATATGCATGGGAAGATTTACATGAGTTCCTACGCATAGCAAACAGCAACAAAAACAACATAGATATATTAACACCTGGAGAACTTTGCTCTCTATATCCAAAGATATTTCCATCATCGTTTCATTGCAATTCTACACTTTATTTGCAATAAAACTGTTCCTCCCCTTGGAGAAGTGCAATACTTCTTTAGGAGAAAAGAATATCAAGCGAGAGGAGCACCACATATTCACATGCTGTTATGGTTCAAAGGTGCACCGAAATTTGGGCACAACAGTGATAGCACTGTTTTGCAGTTTATCCAAAAATATGTCACATGTGAAATCCCTTCACAAAAGACACATAGTGAGCTGCATGGGCAGATTCTACAATTTCATAGACACAAATGTGGCAAATATTGTCGCCGTAATTACAAAAACAAAGACAAATACTACACCAAATGCCACTTTGGTTTCCCTAGACCAGTTACAGAAATAGGTGAAGTAAACAACTTCATGTCTTCGGTTCGACGTAGTGTTAAAGGTAAATCACCTAAAAAACACGTATTAGATAAAAAGAAGGGAAGAATCAAAATATAATGATTACAATGCAATCATTGCCCTATTATGGAATGCAAACATAGATGTGCAGTACATTGCAGACAATTCAACTGCTGTTGCACGATATGATACAGCCTACTTAACAAAAGCAGAAAAAACAGAGCTTCAAGACCTCTGGTATGACCTAGCATCAGACAAAACATTATCACAGAAATTGTACAGCCTAGGCATAAAAATGCTCTCTCATAGAGAATGTGGGTGCCTATGAAGCAGCAGATCAATTAACCGGCACTGCTTTGTATGGAAAATCAGACAACATAGCATGGCTCAGTCTTGGTCCTGCAAAATCTAGGAAAAGAGTGCTAAAATCATATGAGGACACAATTGCCAGAAATTTCACAATTTACTGGACACATACTATCCGAACAGGAGTACCACTCTGGAAAGCATGTGTCTATACCACATAGCTCAAAACTTTGCATACAAAAATAATGTAAAACCCGATGAAAGCAAACGTAGATATAGAGTGACCGATAGTGATGGCAGCTTAGTGAAACTTAACAAACAAAGCTTAATTAATCATGTGAATTTGTCATTAAAAAACTCAAGAGAAAGAACTGTATTACATGTCTCTGTTACAACTTTTCAAACCATGAAGAAAAGAGGAAGACATACTAGATAATTATGAGTGCTATGAAGATGCTTTCTAAGCAAATGAAAGCACTGTCACCGATGTTAACTTTACGCAGTACAAAACAATGTTACACAATGAGCAGCAACAGGAAGAAGAAATTCAGGCCCAACTAGATAAAGACTCTTCCGACAGTAGTCAACCTTCTGTAACAGGAAGTCAAGAACCATTAGGACAACCACTAATAGCATACAAAGCTGAAGTTGCTATGGCAGAAGTAGAAAACACCATGTATCAGTATCAAGAAGATACAGAGGACTTAACTGTACAACAAGGAAAACTTAACAACGATCAGCACACCATTTTTGAAGAGGTAACAAAACAAATTGTGCATGGCGTACAACACGAAAATAAAGAATGTACCTGCCAAAATTACAAACCTTTACTGCTGTACGTAAGTGGTGATGCTGGATCAGGGAAAACATTCTTAATCAAAATGATCCGCAAGTTCCTTCAACAATTGACAAACACCAAACTGTCAGCTGTTGTAACAGCCCCCACAGGTTTAGCTGCCTACAACATAGGTGGTGTGACTTTACACCGATTACTTCTGCTTCCAGTAGAGCATAAAAATAAATTAGAACACTGCAAACTTTCTGCAGAAGCTGCAATGAAATTACGTAGAGTATTGAAACAAATGAAAATGCTACTAATAGATGAATTGAGCATGGTCTCCAATCTAATGTTGACTTTGATTCATCTCAGATTGCAAGAAGTACTTAAAAGTAATAACAAAGAACTCTTTGCAGGGAAACACATTATCGTTTTCAGAGATCTTCTACCATTGACACCAGTAAAAGGTGAACCGATTTTTAAAACCTTAGGCCACAAACTCTGCCAGAAAACTGTTGGTAGCATAGGTAATGTTAATCTTTGGCAACATTTCCAATCCAGAGAATTAACTGAGAACATGCAGCAATCTGCAGATCTCACTTATGCCAACATCTTAAAAAGTATTAGAGTTGGTGTATTATTGCAAGAAGCACAAGCTGTATTGAAAAAGCGGCATATACATGCACTTTATGGTGATAATGCATGTGCAACTGATGTTATGGAACAAATAGTGCAGAAAAATGTCAATTGTATGGCCTTAATGCCAACTCTTGCAAGCTGTTTCAAATTCAATGAAACAATGGTGATGAAAGAAATGCAAGCAATAATAGAAATTAGCGCCACAGACAAACTAGACGTACATGGTTTGACAGTACCCATGTGTGAGCAAGCCACAACAAGACTAAATAGTTTAGAAAATTCAATATCCAACACAGCTGGGTTGGAAGAAGTATTGAAATTATCATTAAATTGTAGAGTAATGCTTAAACGTAACCTTGACGTAGAGCAAGGGCTAGTTAATGGAGCACTGGGCACATTTGTTGGCTTTCAATCATACCCACGTGATAGCAGCATTCAGTTTGTAAATATTTGCTTTGATAAAGTTTTCTAAAGTGAAAAGGATAGGGCGCTCAATGGCTCGATTTCTTCTCTTGAAAGACATGTATATACGTAGAGAGCAATTTTCTCTAACTCTTGCATATGCAGTTACCATTCATAAATCCCAAGGTCTTACCCATGAGAAAGCATTGGTAGATATAGGAAAGACAGTGTTTAAGGAAGGCATGAGCTACGTAGCATTATCACGCTTACGTACACTTGACGGTCTATTGCTAATAAACTTTGACTCAAGTAAAGTTAAAGTTGATATTCCTTGCATTCTCAAATACAATAGATTGCATTCACTGTACACCCCTCATCTGAAACAATACCCTGTTCCAGATAAAGTGAAACATTGTAAAAGAAAAGTAAATAAAACAGAAATGCAACAGAATGCAACAGGAAATTTCCGCAAAAAAAGAAAAGAAGCTAAAGTTTCGTCAATTGCCACAAACATAGAAGAACTTATTAGGGAATGTAAACCAGGCATGTCGGCAAAGAAGCAACAGAAAAACTGAAAAATGCACTCAGATACAGAACTTGATGGCCCATTCAAATTTACAAATGAAAGTGGGGTAAGTTGCTAGTGCTGCATAGAAATGCAACAAGCAATCCTGACAACACATACAGTGTTCATGGAGTAAGGCAACAATTGGACGACTGTGCTGGAATGGTGAGATTCACTATGAACTCACAAGAAGATCCACAAGAATGTCTAATGTACATACTATTAGTATTGGAAAACAAAAGCATATCTGTAACTGAAATCTTCCAAATTTCGCACATGTGGAAACATACATGCACTCTCTGTAACAAAGTGATGCAGGAAGAAATCCCAAATGAGCGATTTGTGTATATTTCCATACCAAATTGTGAGAGCATTCCATTTCAGCAACTTGTACAAAATGCGAACCATGGCAGATTATGTAGTATTTGCAATTCAGACAATCACTCTACCTTACTGATACAATCACATAGTGCCTACATAATACTTATGCTTTTATGTTATAATGCAGATGGCACAAAAAACATCTGCAAACTAACTGGATATACACATGGTCAAGTGTCACTTGGAAAGAAAACCTTTACTACAGTGGGAATAATCTACCATGCAGGAGCTACAACCAATGCAGGTCACTACACTGCATACATTAAAGAGAATTCTGGATGGTTTGAATGTAATTATAGCACCATTACACTAAAGCAGAAGTTGCCAGCTAACCTCACAAATGCGTATTTAATGTTCTTGAAGCCAAAATTTACGAAATAATGTGTACTTCAAAATTGTCAACAAAGTAAGTGAAAGACTACAAACAGTTAGAATACGCCCACAGGTATCTAACTACCCAACAGGATGGAAGAATGACACAAATAAATGATTATCACAGATCGTTGGAAACAAATGCACAGGCAGAATACACCTATACTTATCTAACTGTTGTTAAAAATCGGCAGGAAGGCAATAAAGAAAACATTAATGGGAAAGATACAGGAAACAGGATATGTCAACAACACAAATGAATGAGTATAGAAAATCTGTAGGAACAATGCACAGTTAGAATATGCCTACAGGTATCTAACTGTTGTTAAAAATGGGCAGGAAGGCAACAAACATAACATTGATCAGAAAAAATGAAGAAAACACTGAAAGGAAAAAATGAAGTACTTAGTTGCATAAGAAATGAAGGTTTTTTTTTATCCGACAAAGAGTTTTTTTCCCAGACCCAAGGATTAGAAAAGCAAACACAGAAACTGAGCGCAATGCACAGTACAGTGGTTTGTAAGCTTAGTATGAAGGTCTAAAAAAATAAGTTAACTGTCTATTATGCAATGTGGTAAATGTGGAAAAACTGCAAACATTAACACACTGTTTTCTTTCATCACAGAAATGGAAAATGTGATACTTCCGCCAAGTACGAAAACCAAAGTTTATGGATTCTGAACAAAGTAAGGAGTAAGTATATTGGCAGGCATTTTCTACACATGGGAATCTACTCGTCTAATCTATGGTAGTAATATGCTGCAGTGCCTGTAGGATGGCTTTTCGTCTGCGGTTAGTAACCTACCACCTACGCCTTACAACCAAGTTTCAAGGAGTACAGTTCCAATCCACAACCATCGCTGCCTATGTAAAACATGGTCCTTGTAAATTAGCTGCTTATAAATTTACTTTTCGGACCATCGTCTGCAGCCATGAAGTGAAGAAACTAGGGCATCAAAACAACGACCACAATTCACCACACCCATAGTAACTTGTAACTCCACTGCTTATGACTTCAGTCTTGCATGCATGGGCTTTAGCCATGCACCCAAGACTGCAGGGTCTCCCCACAACCACATTGGTGATGTGTGGTAGTGGGGGTTATTCTATAGGTGTGTTATCCTTCAGTACCTCTGGCCAGAGGCTTCCCTCCTAGGTATATGTCTGTAGATCTTACATGGGATTAGTGTGCAGTGTCTTCCAAGTCTAGTACTTAACACTTTGTTCTTGGTTGCATGGCCTTTGCCCATGACCCAAGACTGCACGCACTGCCCACAACTTGCCAATCAAAACACAACACTACGGCTGTGTGCATGGGTGGCACATGTGGTGGTGGTTGTGGCCAGGGCCTACAGTCTTGTAAGTAAGGCCTTCGGCCTTTGGCCGATGGCCATGCATCCAAGACTCTAGGCCCTGGCCACAACCACTGTAGCATGTGCCACCCATGGTGGCGTACTAATGAATATAATGATAACCATTAGAAAAAATAATGCATTCATGGCATGTTGTCAATTTCAATGTTCCCTAACACCACACATGTCCTTACAAATCTAACAACTCCCCCGTGCACGGGCTGAAATACTGGCCTTATTGTACCACTCATTTTCTGTGCGTACAAGGAGGCCACAGGACATACGTCATAAAGTAGGTATAAGTGTACTATTGGGTGCAAGGCCTTTGGTCCTGCACCTAAGAGTGCAGAATCTCCCCACAACCACCTCTTTGTTGCACCCAACACTGCACGCACTCCCCACAACTTGCCAATGAAAATGCAACACAAGGGGTGTGAAGTGGGAGAATGGAAGAACAGGCTCCCGCCCTTCCCCTCTCGCGCTTGGCCTAGAGGATCACGGCCTAGACACCCGCCACGAGAGGAGTTTGCCTATATACCAGACGACCAAATACCCTGGTACAGGAACATACGGATGTGCCCACCTACCTGCCCAGCAGCCCGCCCTGTCCATGCCGACACCTGCGGCATGGATCAACTCGACTAAACCTACACGTCGTTAGAGATGCCATGACGACCTAGCCAACGGTCAGCACACCTGTGCAAACATGCACACCGGACACTCCCACACCAATCCACACGAAGAACATACTCAGTGCTATGACGTAGGCGACAGACATACCCACGGACGTGCATCTTTATTATTTTCCACATAGGCTCTCAAAATGCAGAAACGCAAGACGCATAATGAACTTATCTAAAAAGGCTTGCTCACGCTTCTTCTAAGAACCATGTACCATAATGAAGAATATAACAGAGACACGATACTGAGGATAGAGCAATATGATACCGTAATCTAAAGCGCTCTGCATCAAACGGTTCCACCTATGCACCAGGCCCAAGTAGGCCGCAAGCAAAAGCTTCCATGAACTTTGAATGAGCAAGAGCTCGGTTGCTGACCCTGCAGAATGAGCCCGGCGAAAGCACACCGCCAAGGGCACGATGTTGCAATCTCGCACGCCGCAAGCCGACGCCAAGGTCGCACCTGCAAGATAAACCAGGCACACAGTGGGAAAAACAATATTAATTGTGCTGAATTTTGCCTCAAACACGGTCCCACCTCACGTGACAAAGCCAAACCTGACAGGATGCCAAGCCCAGGAGGAAGGAGACGCCTGAATCCCACGTTTCAAGACACAGGCAGATACAATTAAAAGACTCATTGGACATCTGCAGCAGTGGGAGTAGTTGACCTCCCAACATATGAATAAATCCTCACATTGTTTACACCTACCCATAGTGAAACATTGTTGCAAATGACAGGTGCACCGCGAGCTGGGAACAGCGATGGTCCCTGACTGGGAGGCTCGTGTATGGACCAATCAGAACATGGGGCTCTTATCACTGACGCCATTAACATTGACCAATCCTCAGAGGTCTCCATGTAACAATTTTCATGTATCAATTTGAAGGGACAACCCTAGTATATCACCTGACTAACCCTCAACCACTAACACCGTTCTCTATATGTATGCTATACTAACCCTACCACTCGAGTAACCAATCCAGAGTGGAAATAGGTTTTTTGCTAAACTTTCTAAGGTGACGCAAGTAGCGCGTCATACTAAGGTAAAAAGGGCCTGCGAGCCCCACGAGTGTGTGTGTCAGGACGGACGCGTACGATCCTTGACCCATCCCTGCCGTTTTGTCTAATAAACAGCAGAGTCACCTTGCTTCTTGCGTGTGTCTCATACTCTATCTCTTTTGAGATATACGGGAGGAGTTGAGGCCTCCCTGCCCGGAGGTCTACGGACGGCCCGGCCGACCCCGGCAGAATTTCCCCCCCGACAAGTTGGAGGCACTGCTGAGATCTGTTTAAGATCTGTTTTTTTATTTTTATTTTATCCAGGTACTCCCGTTGCGAGGAGGCCCGGCGGCGCGGCCCCCTCTGCTGTTGCCCCCTTCTGAGGACTACAGAACCATCGCGGAACTGCGAGAAGACCGGACAGCGCAATCCGGATATTGGCCTTCGGGAGCCGGTTGAGAAGTATCCCGCCCGCGGTTGGCGAGTGTCCAGACGTGGTCCAGACGAGGGGAGGTGGCGAGCCGCTTGGAGGGGTGCACGCAGTCGAGCGGCCCCGCATCAAGAGAACTTGGTGAGCATGCCACGCACAACAAGCAATGTGAAATTGTGAGGGAGGGTGGAGGAATTAAATACGGGAGGTGGGAGGTGTTGTACAGGTGCGCGGAGAAGGTTTGACAATTTAGTGTAGGCAATCAAATGAATGGTAGCCGAACGAGTGCGAGAGCAGTCGGCTACGTTACGCGAGAGAGGGAGGTGGAGCACGAAAACATCACGTGCGGCCGCTCGTAGACACTGATTGGCCGAGGTCGCGACTACGTGTAAGTGTGTGTGTGTGTGGTTTCCTACGATTTGGCATTTATTGATCAATGAGTAGATGAGGATCCCTATTGTTCGAGCAAGAAACTCGATAGGTAGATGACGTTTCCCTGTAGGCGGTAGCTAGTTAGTTGCCCAATACGGAAGATAATTGGCTGGTTAAGCCCTCCTGTCGAGGGGCGTATCACACGCAAGGCAACGCAGTGTGCTCAGTCCGATTATATTATTGATTACCTTGTTCCAGGAGTGACAGGAAGACAGCTGTGAGGATTAACGGGGGTAGATTGCAAGTGTATTTTGGACTTAAAGAATATATGAAGAACTTACCAGTAGTTCGAAGAGATCGGTGACGTCACCAGTAGGGCTTTCATAGGATATCCCGAGCACAAGGCATCTTTCTTTCTGAGAGTGGTGGGGAAGAGAACTGTGGTAAGGGAGTGGAAACGGAGATAAACGGTAATGAGTTGATCGGGGAAAGGCGAAACGGGGGACGTGGCTGCGCACGGAGAACGCCGGCCACGGCAAGTGTAGAAGAAGGAGGAGGAGCAAATGAAAATAGGATGACTGTATAAGAACGTCACAAGGGGTACGCAGCCGCAGGGGGCTACGTAAGGGTGTTGTGTAAAGGAAGAAAGAAAGAAGAAAATATACAAATGTAAATACTATATTTTAATAATTTTCCTTAGCGGACTATCGCAAGTCCCCAAACTTACGGGGCCAGGTAAAGGTATAAGGCTGTGTATTGTAAATGTTAGTAAGATAATAGCTACCGAATGGGGGAAGGATAACAAGTGAAGCGCTACTATGTCATACGGGACAGGATCAGGAGGGTGGGGGAGCACCCTCACTACCCCACTACAACACATATGTACAACACTGTCACCCAATAGGGAGAAACTGATCAAGTATAGCATAGAATGGACACAGGGGACGGACAACAAAATGATAACACCATGGCCGCCTAATGGTAGCTTCGATCCATATACCCAACATTCACTATTAAACCATCTGCATAATACATACAAAGGGAAGAAGTTGACACACCACGTGGAGGTGTTTAACTTATGGAGGATGTTCCAGGGGTCCCGACCAGGACCAAATGGAATGTTCACTGTGGGGGAAATACCGGAAGAAAAAGAGATTAAGGAGGAAGGAGAGAATGGGAAAAAGGGGAGTGAAGACCCAAAGAACACGGGGAACGGACAAGAGGGAAGAGAAAAGAATAATAACTCAAAAGAAAATGAAATAAAAAAGGAACAGAGCAACAATATACCCCTAGCAAAGGTAGTGAAAGCAGAGGGAGGGGGGTTGTACCCTTTAAGAGAATTAGGAGAAATAGAAAGAGGACAGTTAAGGGCGGCTGAGGGGTACTCGAACCCGGCATACAGCCCGCCACCATATGTGGCTCATAGGAAGATGCCAGCAGGGGAGGGGAGGACTGGAGAAGAACAAACTGTGGAAATAGGACATGATGAGTGGGTAGCTGCGCAGATACTATTAAAATTACGAGGTTCATTAACAGGAGAAGAGAAGGAGGTAGTAAGAAAAATAGACAAGGATAATACCAGGGAGAGTGGAATGAGAGGGGAAGAGCTGTTACGACAAAAGGAAGAGATTTTGGAGGAACGGCTAGCAGAGTTAAGGGATGAGCAGAATGAACTGATCAAACAGCTCGAGAGGGAGGAAAGAGAGAGAGCGAGGGAAAGGAAAGAAGGTAAGAACGAATTGGAAAAAATAAGGGAACGAACTGAGGAGCAAAGGAGAGAAGCTGAAAGGGTAAAAGCAGCAGCAGAAAGGGTATCAAGAGCAGTGCTACGAGAGAGGAAAAGGGAAGAAGAAGAGAAAGAAAAAGAAATGGCAATGTGGAAGAAGAGATTACTATCAGAAACGACTAAGAAATACGAAGAAGGGAGGGTGATAAAGAGTATATTAGAAAGGGAGAGGGTGAGATGGGAAAGGAAGAAAGAGGATGAAAGGATATTGGAAAAGGTGAGTAGTGAAGTAATGGAGGAATTAAAAAGGAAAAGGGAGGAAATTGGTAGAGAGATGGAGGAGAGAAATGAAGGGGAAAGAGAAGATAGGAGAAGGGAGAGTGAAGTAAGGGGGTATGTATATAGAGACACAGAAGTAGCAACAACATCAGCGCAAAGGGGAGCGGTTGGCAAAGGAGAAAAGGGAGAACCGGACCTAATAGACTTAAAAACAGTAACAATCAAGGGGAAAAAGACAGAGTGGGGGCTGCCGTGTATGAATGACTTTTGTAGTGAGGAAGAAGAAGGAATGGAGAAGGAAGGAAGAAACAGTGAAAGGGAAAGCCTAGATAAGCTATACACCACCCGGACCAATACAGTCTCACCATGGATCTGTAGGAGAAAGGATGAACTGGAGAGAAGTGAGGAGGAAGAGCAAGGAATAGCGGAAAGACAGACACATGAAGCCACACCGTCACCATCACACCCTCTCCCATCCCACCCTACATGCTCAACCACCTCACGCTCATTACGTACAATCAAACTTGCGCCCTTTACAAACGAACTGACACCCTATGCAGGTCGGCTTAGAGACCTCCCTAGACGCAGGCAGGAAGGACGAATACACACGCCCACATTAAATACAGGAAATGATGGAAGAAGGGGAAAAGATGGGGAAGAAAGAGTTACGAGCAGGGGAAATACGGACGAAATTGACGATGTAGGAGAAAGGGAAGAAGAGGAGGGGTGTGAGGACTCGATTTTATGGAACCCAAGGGGTAAAACGAGACACAACTTAATGCCACTTCTGGAGAGGGGAGGGGTTAGACCACAGTATGTCCCTTGGAAGCATACAGACAAAGAGAATATAAAGTGCAGGCTCCCATCATTAAGTGGAGGTGCGGGTAAATGGATATATGAAATGGAAAAACACACCGCAGGACAGAAACTGGCAGTGGGAGATGTAAAGGGCCTTCTAATATCGATATTAGGGGATACAGCGGATGACATTTGGAAGAGAGCGGGATTCCCTGGGGTAACAATAGCAAACACATCGCACGATGGGGCACCATTCGCAAACTGCAGACATGCACTATGGCAGGCACTGAGGGTACAGTACCCAGACACATCAGACATAGGAGCAATTACCTCACGCAAGATGCGTGAGAACGAAGATCCTGTTGATTATATCCAGGAAATCCAAGAGAAGTGGCGCATGGAAACTAGAGAACAATGGGACAAAACACCAGCAATATTTTATCATATACTAGTACAAGGGCTCCCAGAAGGAGTTCAGAAACAACTGAAGAAAGTAGTGGGAATGGAAGCAAAAGCATGGCCAGAAATACAACTGACAATAGTGCATCATTGCAGGACATGGCACGGAAAAATGAAACAAAAGGAAGAGGACAGGAAAACGGAAGAGGCTAAACTAGTACAGAAAAAACTTACTAAATACACAATGGAAGGGGCACTAATAACTACACCTACAACAATGACCCAAAGCCCCACACAAGTAGTGGCTGCACAAGATCCCTCCCAAATACCACCCTCACAGACTATAACACAACAGGTGCCGCCACTCCAACCATACACGACCAACATGGGAGGAGGATACTCAATGCCAGGAGCTGGGTATTATAATTACAACAGGGGAAGAGGAGGAATTATGAGAGGGAGAGGATACGGATATAACACACAACAGCAGGTGGGAGGACTTAGAAATTCCTACCCCACCGGGCAACCAGTATACCAGGACAACACAGGAAGCTTTCCATGGCAGAGTAGGGAACCACCGGTGTGTTGGAGTTGTGGATTAGTAGGGCACATGTCACGCACGTGTAGAGTAAGACCAGGAACACCATCATGGAGCGAACAGGGACAACCAAGGCCCACACAGGAACAGCAAGGCATACAGCAACAGCAGACGTTGCAACAGGGAAATGAACAGCAACAACTAATAACACAACAACAGCCACAGACATATTCACTGCCACAACAACAGGTAGCGATAACACAACAACCCCAAGCACAACAAACACAACTGGGTAGGGTGACAGTCCTGGGACACAACCCTTACACAGGAAATGGTCAATCGTTGTACCCTCAATAGGACAGCCCACAGACGGCCTTGGTGTGTCCCATCCTGTCGGTAACACCTAATAGTGCGGAGGAACCACGCATAGAGGTAACGATAGGTGACAAAAAATTATCATTCCTTGTTGACACCGGGGCGACCCGGTCTTGCATAAGGGAAGGTAAATTTAAGATGTCGGGCGAAGCCATGAACACCCAAGGATTCTCTGGGGCTAGAGGGTTGGTTCCTTTTACTGATAACATTCCCTTATCTATAGGAGATTATGACATGTCAGTACCACTTTTATATTATAGTGCCTCACCAGTAAATATACTGGGGAGAGACATCATGAACAGGTTGAATATGACGATCTCCTTTACGGAGGACGGCATAATTTGCTCTACTCCAGGAATTAACATGCTCACAGCACGACAGATTATGCAAGCATACTGCGGACAGACAGCAATTAGGGCTGAGCCAGTAGATGGCGAACTCTTCCAGTACGGGACAGACATGGCATTTGCATGGATGCCAGGGATAGAGGGAAAGATCTGGAGGAGGCCAGCAGCCTATTTGTTCAGACCAGAAACACCAGTCAATGAACCAGAAGGAAAGGTGGTTCCAGTGGACATTGAGAGCATTATAGCAACTGCTGATTACATTGCTGTACATGCCCAAGACAGAGAAGGAAGAGCATGGAGGGCAGTGATAGCACTAGCAGAAGGATGTAGACTCACCCAGGTGTCAGATGAGGAGCTGTTCTCAGAAGAAAAGGAGGAAGGTGAAATGGTGTTTATGATGAGTGTGGAAATATGGCTAAGAGTGGCGTACAAACAAGTGGCACAGAAAATTGCAATGGCACTTGAGGCACCCACATATACCCCAGTTCCCTTCTTTGAGGAGGACATGACAAAAGTACCCATATCATTATGGACTACTAGCCCCTATGACGTGGGGTGCATAAAAAGTATAGGGGGAGTAAGGATAAAATTGAAAAAAGGTGCAATACTCCCCAGAGTGAAACAGTACCCACTATCAAAAGAGGCAGATGAGGGCATATATGAAACCATAACGGCCCTTATAGATAATGGCATATTGGTCCCCTCAGAATCACCATGTAACACGGCTGTATACCCAGTACGCAAGGCTAGAGGGGGGTCTTGGCGCTTCATACAGGATCTCAGGCCCTTGAACAACATAGTAGAAGCAGAATACCCCATAGCCGCAAACCCGGCCACAATATTGTGTGGCATTCCAGCAGAAGCATCACGATTTACAGTGATCGACCTTAAAAATGCTTTTTTCTCAATACCATTGCACCCAGACTCATAAGATCTGACAAGCTTCACTTACAGAAACACAAAGTGGAAACACACCAGATTGCCACAAGGGTACTGCGAATCACCCTCAATCTTCAACAGAGTAATACAGATGGATTTGGGTAACATTGAAGTGGAAAGCACAGTGTTGCAGTATGTCGACGACATAATAATTTGCAGTACAAACGAAAGAACATGCAGAGAGGACTCATTAAAGATGCTGACAATATTGGCTGAAAAAGGTTACAAGGTAGACATGGAAAAGTTACAGTACTGTCAAGAACAGGTACTTTACATTGGTCAGCTCATATCCCAACATGGAAGAAAGATTGCACCACAAAGAGCACAGGCCATTTCAAAAACGCCAGTGCCACAAACAGTGAGGGAACTGCAGCAGTTCCTGGGTCTGTGCAACTACTGTAGAGCATGGGTATTTGATTACAGCTCATACATAGGACCCCTGCTTGAGGCGTTAAAGGAAGCTAATAAAGGGGAGAAAAAGTTGGGGTGGACAATGGAAATGAAAGAGGCTTTTGATGAACTGAAAGATGCGATATCAACTGCTCCAGTACTGGCAACCCCAGACTATGAGCGACAATTCTTTATATTTTCACATTGCGACTCAGCAGTAATGAAAGCAGTGTTGGCTCAAAAAACAAGCATGGGCTACAAACCAGTAGCATTTTACAGCGGCCACTTAGATCCTGTGATGTTAGGTCATTTCCCTTGCGAACAAGGTCTCGCCGCAGCTGCTTTTGCGGTAGAGAAAGCATCAGCAATCACCATGGGGTGCCCAACTACACTGTTTGTGGAACATGCACTATTTGCAATATTGAATAAACCTAAGTCCACCCTAACCACGCAAAGGGCATCAGGTTATGAGATCATCTTATCCAGAGCTGAACTATCAATTGTTAGATGTAGCACGGTCAACCCCGCAAGGTTCCTAGCAGAAGTAATTGAGGAAGGAGATTATGCCCACGATTGTACGCAAATAACTGAAATGTACTCATGTACTAGAAAGATTGAAGAAAACGCACTAGAGGGAGGTGAGCTCCTGTTCATTGATGGGTCATCAACTATCGACCAAAGGGATGGTATAAGTTGGACTGGGGCAGCAGTGGTAAAAATGATGGAGGTACCGGTGTGTGTGGCAATGAAATGTGTACAACTACCACAGCCTTATTCCGCTCAAGCAGCAGAATTAATTGCACTAATATTAGCGTTGAAGGAAAGCTTTGACAAACGAGTGACCATATATTCCGACAGCGCATATGTTACGTCCACTGTCCACTCAGGGCTGTCGAAATGGAGAAGAAGAGGGTTTAGGAGAGCTGATGGCACTCCAGTGCAACATGCCCTCCTATTGGCTGAACTAATTGAAGCAATAAATGACCCCCAAGAATTAGCTTTGGTCAAATGCACCGCACACACCAATGGTGAAGACCACATTTCAAAAGGGAATGCAGCAGCAGACGCACATGCGAAGTATGCTGCATTTTTTGGTGAGATATGGAACCCCCCAGAGTCAAAGAGAGGGAGAGGGAGGGGAATGGCTAAGGAGATGTTGATAAGAGAAGGGTACACCCATCTCCCAGCCACACAGATAATGGAGCTACAAGCAGCTGCACCAATGGCAGAAAAAGAAATATGGGTAAAACGAGGATGCACAATGTCACCAACTGACACACTATGGTGCCAGGGTGACACTGGAAAGATTGTAATACCACTGGCACTATTGAACACCGCCCTGAGCCAACTACACCACCCAGCCCACACAGGCAAGGAAGTAATTGCAGCACGAATTAGGGAAGACTGGTTCTGCCCCGAGTTAAATTCTCATGTGTCAAATTTTATCAGCAAGTGTCTCACATGTCAACAGTTTACGGCCGGTCACACTCTAAAGGTGATAAGAGGTACTATACCCCAGCCAGAGGGACCCTTCCGACATCTCCATATTGACTATGTTGATATGATCAACGTATGTCAAGGAAATAGGTATATGATTGTAGTAGTATGCCCATTCTGGAGGTGGATTGAAGCAGGGCCCTGTTCACACCCAGATGCATTCAGAGCAGCTAAATTCCTAGTGAGGGAGGTCTTCCCCAGGTGGGGAGTGTGCGAGGTACTGCGGTCAGATAATGGCCCACATTTCGCAAACGAAATGTTCCAGCACATCACATCCTTACTGAACATCAAGCATAAATTTGCATGTGCATACCACCCACAGGCCAACGGTATGTGTGAACGCCTGAATGGCCTATTAAAGGAGGCAATTGCAAAAATACAGCAAACAACAAAGAAGAGTTGGTTGTATTGCCTTCCACTAGCCCTATTTGAGCTAAGGAATAGACCAGGTTCCGACCACCACCTCACCCCTCACGAGGTGGTTACCGGACGTCAAATCCACCTTCCCCTAACGCCAACATCAAGAGCATTTACCGACCACGAGAGTACTGCAAATGTCCTTGGTGATGAAATGTACCAATATGTGTCTTCTTTGATTACTAGTGTAGTGTTTGTGTCTCAACAGCTCGAGCGCACGCGGGGCGGGTCTAACAGCGATCAACAAGAAGACGCGGATAAAGAATTGGAAAAGGAAAGACTGTGCAAAGTTGCTAAAGGTGACCACGTACTACTTCGCAATTTCAACAGAAAGTGGAACAGCCCACGCTTCACTGGCCCCCATCTGGTAGAGGAGGTATCAACGAGAGCAGTAAAGCTACATGACAAACGTGCCTGGAACCACCTACACGACGTAAAGATCTACAAACTCCAGACCCGCCCCAGCGCCACCGACAGGGCCACTGGAAGAACAACAACAGCGTCACCAACGGAGGAAGAAACTTCTACCACAACTAACGGCCTAAGTGTCCCCATACCCTGCCACCCCTCAGATTCCCCAGAGACAACTACTAGAAAAGAAAAGGGTGGTCCCCATACCGCCCACCCCATGGTTACACGATTAAAGAATAAAGAGACTTCCGCCAGTTGAGCCCCAAACCCTCTGCCCATTGACCCCCTACCCACTGTAGTAATAACTGAACTGAAGGACATTGTCTTGCACATATACACATGTAAACACCTGAATGTTCTCTTTCTTTTCTCTCGCACATGCAGGTACAGCGTATTATTGTACTACTAAGAAAGTAGATAACTAACCAATTCACTGCCCAGGAGTAGATGGTACCCTCAGACGATAATTACCTGGAAGAATTGTCACACCAATTTGTATATGAAATAAAAAGGCCAACGTACCTGAAAAAAGGAGGGTACATGTCTACTACACAGTATTCCTCTTGGCCATAGAACATTCAATGCCCCACCTCCAACCATACTTGCCTGCCTTAAGAGATAGATCGCTTAGATTGGCGTGGGAACAGCTCTTCGCCTGGGCACTGAATGACTACTTGATAGGGAGAGCTTAAAAACGACAACTAACACTAATAACAAGCATATTAAGAATTTTCAGGCGGGCAACTGTAACGTCGCAAGAATAAGCTGCCGGACTGCAGCAAGGTAAGAGCAAAATGCCGGTGAAATTAGCATCTGTAATAAAATTGATAGGGATTTTAATGATCACCGGGTTCTTGGCTGCCTCTGTATGGCAGTACAGCTATGCTATCAATATTATTGCTGTACCCAAACCTAATACACCCCCACCCCCAGCTGCAACAGGTGTTACGTCAGGTGATACTAGCAAAATCCCACACAAGGAAAATAGAGTTAAACGCAGAACATACTCAGATAATAAAGGTATTGACAACTACATACAAGATTCAGCACACATCTCAAACAATATATGGTACCAACACATGACCCACATAGGTAAACAGACAACAGAAGACAGCTGCTACGTTTGCTCATTAATCCCATACGCCATGAGCGCTTCTCGAACATTCGTTGCCACGGAAATAGATGAAAAAATAGCATGATGTATAATATACCTGGCACTGTTCCAGACGAAAGGAAGATTTCAAGGGACAGTGGTGCAACTGGTGTGGAAAACACGAGATACATATCCATATGAAAACAACTTCCTCAAGACTTATTTGAGTTACCACAAGAGCAGTTTACATGCTGAAGGATTCAGATACATAACAAGTGGTCCTGAAAAAGGAGAAACAAAGAAAGTAACACTACAGTATCTACCATGTGATTGGTACGCCACTGAAGTCCCTGGTAAAAACGGATGTTGGGAAAGACCACTGGTGATAATAACAGGGAAGGTGTACATGAACAACAAATGGGACATAGGAGTGGTTGGCAGCAACATGGTAACAAGAGAAAGTATTTCAACTATTGATGGACACAACCATAGATGTTGGATGACTTGGGTCAAGTACGTACCCATGCTCACGTGGATGGAGAAGGATGAAGACCCAATAACAATACTGCCGCTAACTGCGCCTAAGGTGTGCTACCAACATAAAGGGGAGGTGGACGTAGGATACAACACCAACTGTGAAAGCGTGATGGAGTTACCTGAGGGGGAAGCAGGAACAGCAGTAGTAATGGACCATTACTGGGCCTGTGGAAAAAAGGCATACCACACACTGCCCCCTCTGTGGAATGGTATATGCACAATTGTGCACTTTAATGTACCATCACTAGTAGTACCCCAGAAACATGTCAATATGGCGAACTTCCCCAAAATGGATGAAGGGAACAAAAGGAAGAAGAGATCTGTACAACCTCAGAACTGGCCAGAGAGCAAAACCGACGGCAATAATACTGTCCTGAATAGAAAGAAAAGACAAGGAGAACCTCTGACAGGAAATTACCTATGGGGAAGGTCGGAAACAGCACTAACTTCAATTCCACCAGAGCACAGACTATTCAGCAGAGCAGCAATGTTCTTCTCCTCGATAATACATCCAGGACTACAGGCTTACGCAAACGCAAAATGGCTCCAGATAACTCGATGGGAACTAATGATGACTATTAATTCTACGGTAAATGGATTCAATGCAATAAAAGAGGAACTGCGAGCTGTGAGGATGGTAGCACTTCAGAACAGATATGTACTGGATCTCCTCACAGCAATGGAAGGAGGAGTTTGCGCTAACATAGGACAATCATGCTGCTCATTCATCCCTGCCAACGATGCTGACAATGGTACACTGACAGAAGCAGTTTTACAATTGGCCCAGATGCACTCAAAAATGATGGATGAAAGTAAAGGTGTGAAAAAGGATGAGAGCTGGTTTTCAATATTATGGTCATGGATGCCATCTTGGTTGTCAGATGGACTGAAGATTATAGTTGGATGTACTATTTTGGCTGGAGCTACACTGATCATAATAAGATTTTGGAAGGCCCGGAAGGCACGCACCACAGACGAGATGATCGAAATGGTTGGTATGCACCTCTTGATGCCAACAGATGACGGCAAACACACAGGCACAATCATAAAAGAGAGAGAGAAGTTGCGCAACCAGATCATCACCAACCACCTGGACCCACCATCTGTGAAGCTCGAAAACCCAAGAAACCCAAGGAGCTACATAGGGAAATGGGTATACTGCACTCCTGGAGGAACCTGTGCATATATGTATTGGTCATTTGAAGACCATGTTAACCACTATGGACATTTGGGAGGAATAACTAAAATATGGAGAGTAAGAGGAGATAAAGAAAAGGATATGTTTGTGGTCGACAAGTCGACCAGAGGGGGGACTGAAGTGGGAGAATGGAAGAACAGGCTCCCGCCCTTCCCCTCTCGCGCTTGGCCTAGAGGATCACGGCCTAGACACCCGCCACGAGAGGAGTTTGCCTATCTACCAGACGACCAAATACCCTGGTACAGGAACATACGGATGTGCCCACCTACCTGCCCAGCAGCCCGCCCTGTCCATGCCGACACCTGCGGCATGGATCAACTCGACTAAACCTACACGTCGTTAGAGATGCCATGACGACCTAGCCAACGGTCAGCACACCTGTGCAAACATGCACACCGGACACTCCCACACCAATCCACACGAAGAACATACTCAGTGCTATGACGTAGGCGACAGACATACCCACGGACGTGCATCTTTATTATTTTCCACATAGGCTCTCAAAATGCAGAAACGCAAGACGCATAATGAACTTATCTAAAAAGGCGTGCTCACGCTTCTTCTAAGAACCATGTACCATAATGAAGAATATAACGGAGACACGATACTGAGGATAGAGCAATATGATACCGTAATCTAAATCGCTCTGCATCAAACGGTTCCACCTATGCACCAGGCCCAAGTAGGCCGCAAGCAAAAGCTTCCATGAACATTGAATGAGCAAGAGCTCGGTTGCTGACCCTGCAGAATGAGCCCGGCGAAAGCACACCGCCAAGGGCACGATGTTGCAATCTCGCACGCCGCAAGCCGACGCCAAGGTCGCACCTGCAAGATAAACCAGGCACACAGTGGGAAAAACAATATTAATTGTGCTGAATTTTGCCTCAAACACGGTCCCACCTCACGTGACAAAGCCAAACCTGACAGGATGCCAAGCCCAGGAGGAAGGGGACGCCTCAATCCCACGTTTCAAGACACAGGCAGATACAATTTAAAGACTCATTGGACATCTGCAGCAGTGGGAGTAGTTGACCTCCCAACATATGAATAAATCCTCACATTGTTTACACCTACCCATAGTGAAACATTGTTGCAAATGACAGGTGCACCGCGAGCTGGGAACAGCGATGGTCCCTGACTGGGAGGCTCGTGTATGGACCAATCAGAACATGGGGCTCTTATCACTGACGCCATTAACATTGACCAATCCTCAGAGGTCTCCATGTAACAATTTTCATGTATCAATTTGAAGGGACAACCCAAGTATATCACCTGACTAACCCTCAACCACTAACACCGTTCTCTATATGTATGCTATACTAACCCTACCACTCGAGTAACCAATCCAGAGTGGAAATAGGTTTTTTGCTAAACTTTCTAAGGTGACGCAAGTAGCGCGTCATACTAAGGTAAAAAGGGCCTGCGAGCCCCACGAGTGTGTGTGTCAGGACGGACGCGTACGATCCTTGACCCATCCCTGCCGTTTTGTCTAATAAACAGCAGAGTCACCTTGCTTCTTGCGTGTGTCTCATACTCTATCTCTTTTGGGATATACGGGAGGAGTTGGGGCCTCCCTGCCCGGAGGTTTACGGACGGCCCGGCCGACCCCGGCAGAATTTCCCCCCCGACAGGTGTATGCATGGGTGCCACATGCGGCAGTGGTTGTGGCCAGGGCCTACAGTCTTGGAAGTAAGGCTTTCAGCCGACGGCCATGCATCCAAGACTATATACCCTCGCCACAACCACCGTAGCATATGCCTACCATGGCAGCGTACTAATGAATATAATAATAGCCATTGGAAACAGTAATGTACTTGTCCTTACCTTTCAGTCCGTGCTGTGCGCAGTCAACTTGAAACTGTTCTAAGGACACACGTGGCGTTAGCGAACATTGAAATTGAGTATTTTTTCCCTATGAGTGTGCTAATCATTTGTACGCCGCCATGGGTGTGACATGCTGCAGTGTTTGTGGCCCGGGCATAGAGCCATGGGTGTGACATGCTGCGGTGGTTGTGGCCAGGGCGTAGAGTCTTGGATGCATGGCCGTAGGCCGTATATAGGCCGAAGGCCATACTTCCAAGACTGTACGCCCTGGCCACTACCACCGCAGCATGTCACACCCATGGATACACCTGTAGTATTGTTTATCGATCAGATGGTTGTGGGGAGTGTGTACAGTCTTGGGCACTGGAGGTATAAGCCACTGCACACCCATACATTGTAATAAATTGAGTACATGATGTAATGAAATTATTTTTTCCCTATGAGTGTGCTAATCACTTGTACGCCACCATGGGTGTGACATGCTGTGGTGGTTGTGGCCAGGGCATAGAGCCATGGGTGTGACATACTGCGGTGGTTGTGGCCAGGGCGTAGAGTCTTGGATGCATGGCCGTAGGCTGTAGGTAGGCCGAAGGCCATACTTCCAAGACTGTACACCCTGGCCACTACCACCGCAGCATGTCACACCCATGGATACACCTGTAGAATTGCTTATCGATCAGATGATTGTGGGGAGTGTGTAGAGTCTTGGGCACTGGAGGTATAAGCCACTGCACACCCATACATTGTAATATCTGGGGACATACAGCTAGGAATGTAGCCTCTGACCACAACCACTGAAGCATACCACACTTATAGATACACCCATACTACCGCACATCACTCAAGTGGTTGTGGCGAGGGCATGCAGTCTTGGATGCATGTTGGTTGTGGGCAGGTTTCCTGCCACCAAATTCATACGGTAAAGTGTACGGCGAGCAATGCCTGCGTCTGTGTTGTAATGGTTTCAGATTAATATTGAAGTCGGACTGGTGTCCTATGTTTTGAAATCTGAGGCGGCCTCCTGGAGTCTTTGATGGGGATTTTCATATGTTGTTGCAAAGTGAGAATGTATGTGCTTTCTGAGTGAAGGTCAGTTCTTTTGCTTTTTTAGTTGCAAGCTCAGTAAGCCCACGCATTCAAGTGAATTCATAAGGGGCTATTGGTTTTTTCACCTTGAGCGATATTGAAACTTTAAAAGCTATGCAAGGAATCAAAGTTTGAAAAAAAAATACTATTTGATAAGGTTATAGTTTAAAAACGCTTGTAAGGATCATGAACTATCAGTTCACAAATATTCTTTGATGCAAACAGTTTGCTGTGTGACTTTCCCAAAAATAATGGAGGCTGTGAAGATGATGTAAGTTTAATGTTGACGAATGTACACTAATTGTGAGAATGTAACTGAAGTATTATATTTTTGCGGAGTTGTAATTTTCCTCCAATACCAGAGAGTGTACATTGTTTGCGTTTGCAAGCTAAGACTAGAGTCACCGTTGGTGAGCGTTACTTCTTTTTCTTTGAAATGTTATGCTTGCCCACATAGCTTTATGTATCAGTTTGCATGTTCTTTTGGTCTTGTGTAACATTACGACATGTAATTTTTTCTTGCTTGTCCATTAATGCTGCATCCATAACTGAATTACCATGTCACTGTGTAGTTGTCCTTTTTTAACCCTTACGGAGAGTGCTGTTTATCTGCGTTTGTATGGTGTCATTATATGTCCCCATGGTGAACTCTTAAATTTGTGTAGTATTTTCCACAATCTTTGTGTCTGTTTTGGAAATTTTACCTAAAGGTTGGTTATTGACACAGATTTTCTTTTACGTTTTCCCCCTAGCCACATGTTGCCGTACTGTGCATGCCACGGTTTTCAGATGACGAGTGACAGCTTCTTTCCATGTCAGATGCAACTGCTGGTGACAGGGTGCCTGTCCATTATAATATTATGAGATGACAGGCCAGGGCCGCTCTGTCCCTACGCTGAACCATCGACAAGGAGCGACTTATTATCATTTATGGTGGTGTAAAGCAACGGTGATGCCGCCGTGTTGGAAATACCTGTGCAAACAAATGGAGTGCTTCAACAGAAACGCATCCTTTTGTATGTGAAATTAACTGCATGTGTCTCTCCATGAACATTTTCAATGTTGGCCCTTGGAGTCATTGCTACAAATTATTTGCAAATGCCATTAGTCCGTTCATCTCTGACAGTTGTTTGTTAAATAAAAGTACTTTCCAAATTCTAAAATGTAACCGTTTTCCTTTCAAATCAAGTGTATCATTTTGAAATGTAAAGTACCACGTTATGCGTCACTGTTCGTTTTTTTACAGGTTCTGCGTCACGGTACATACTGTTGCTTTTTCTTTGCTGTCATGGAAAGCGAAGAGGGGCTATGTATAGAACAACCGCCTTTCCTTTCGATGGTGGCCATCTTGAAAAAGGATTTTGTTTATCCAGAAATCCTATTTTTCCATAGCGAACGTTAATACTTTGCAAATCTATACTCTTCCGTATTCTAAAATGTTACCGTTTTCTTTTAAAACCACGTGTATCATTTCGAAATGTAATGTACCACGTTATACATCGCTGTATGTTTATTTACAGGTTCTGCGTCTTGGCACATACTGTTGCTTTTTCCTTGCTGTCATGGAAAGCGAAGAGGGGCTATGTATGGAGCAACCTCCTTTCCTTTCGATGGTGGCCACATTGAAAAAGGATTTTGTTTATCCAGAAATCCCATTTTTCCGTAGCACACGCTAATGCTTTGCACATCTATACTATTATTGTCAAATCCTATTGCGTCTCTGTCCTGTAATGTGAAAGGTGGTTATTAACGCAACATTTACTTTGTTAACGGATGGCTTTCTTTTTTGGTAGGACAGCTAATAAGGCCATTTGAAAACGGAAATTAGGAAAGACGTATCAAACAGTGATTTGGGGGAGTGGGTGGCCAGTGCAAAAATATTGTGCGTTTGTTATTTCTAAGGTTGGGGCAGTGTTTGTCATGCTCCTTCATTACAGTAGTGCTGTTGTTTCTTGGGGAGGATGGATGGCCTTAGCTGATGTCATTTTCAGATAAGTAAAACTTTTGCTGAAAGTATGCAATGTGCACTACACTGTTAATGTATAATGACCAATACGTGTTGGTGCTGTGCAAGGCACATGTTGCAGGTGGACGTTCCTATATCAATATGAAATCTGTTTCCACATTGTCCACGACACAAACATCTTACTGTTAAGTGTTTACGGATTGTGGGACATGTTACTGTGCTGTACACCAGCATATTTTCAAGTGGTATTCTCCGCAAGGTGTTTAAATAAGTCAGAAATTGTTTTACATTATGGTTACGTGGCACTACTGTAAACCGATCATCTTTAGAAAAAAAACTTTGCAAGATGGTCGGTATGGTTAAGTTGCTCTGCTGAAAACCTGTGAAATTCAGTAAAAAAAGACTTTGTTAAAGGGACGTTATGGTTAAGTTGCCCTACTAAAATCCCATAAAATTCACACAAAAAAAATGTGTTAAGGGGACGTTATGGTTAAGTTGCCCTACCAAAAACCTGTGCACTTCACTAAAAAAACTTTTCAAACGTGCCATTATGGTTCAAAGTAAAACCGAAAAACCCCTGAAATTCACCAGTTATGGTAGGCTAAGCAACCATAACTGCCCGCACCACTGTCCTCTGCTAACACCCAGGACATGAAAGATGGCATCACAAATGTCATTAATGACATCACTGATGACATCATATGTTATGGTAATCTCAGCAACCATAACTTGCGCCACCACCGTGCACTGCTAAGACTAACACCCAGGAAATCAAAGATGACATCGCAAATGTCATTGATGACATTGATGACGCTGGTCAGGGCACCTTGTGAATGACTGGTTTTGTCTGCATGTATTTTGGATGAACTATATGGCCTATGCATCTCACCCGGCCTCAATACTCCACAGAGGTGGACATCCAGCACTACTAGGGGGAAGCTGCTCTCCTCTTCTGATCACTCACTGCTATGCTGTTACCTCCTCACACTCACAAACGTGGGGGGATTTTTGATTTTTCAAGCATTAAGTTCAGCTCCCTCTTACTGTCCATCCTGAAGGAGGAATAAAATATCCTAAAAGGAGACTGGAGCTTATCCTACAACAACCTACATATAAGTCTCTCCTCTGCTAAATGAATTGTATAATGAATCTTATATAAACCTCACTGTGCACTTAATGCAAGGGTTAAGAACAGGTGGCTTTTCAGCAATGTGTTAAGGCCTTGGGACGCACCTCCGAGATGCCACGTCTAGCAATTTTCCTCCTCTGATTGCAGGGGAAGGCCTCAATTGTAAGTAGCTCTGATGTATCACCGGCATTCACGTTGTTACGTTTGTATGGTTTCTTACGGATCCCACAACAGGAGTGGAGGGGAAGTCACACTGTATCCGAGGAAATCTGCTTTAGGTTTGGTAGGGAAGAAGATGTCTGTTTCGCAGAGTGAAGGAGAGGCTAAGTCATGTGACCATCTGTGTCTCTGCCCTAAGTGTTCTCCCAGTTGCATGTATTTCAAACAGACTTTCAAGTGGTCAACACAACAAACAAATTGTTATGTGGTATTATTTAAATCATATGATTTGTAGGACTATTGAGCATTGATACTTGTTCAAGTGGGTTCGGTGAGTGTGGTGTTATGACATAATGTAGGGATATATGTCATTATGTTTGCCTTTAAGCATATGTGTAGTAAAATATGGTATGTTTAGCTAAGGACTCATTTTGTTATTTCCTTGTGCAAAAATGTTTTTGATAACACTCTCTTTTTAATGTGGATTTTGAAAATGGCCATTAGATGCTTGCTTACATCAAGACCCCAGTCCCAAAGAGAAAAAATATGTTCTGGAGTTACCCATCTTGTTGAAAGAAGGTCACTCACCAACCATGCTACATCAGCATCACCTGCCATGGCACAAATAATGGACTTGTTGGTTTGCTTGCACTCAAGGAGTTACACCAGAAGAAGAACCTCACTCATGGATGCATTGTGTTAGCTAGCCCAATTGGTGCCTCTTACAAAGGCTGCATCACAGAGGAGAAATTAGACAACAGCTGCAAGTGTTAAAATGCTCCATGTGCTTTCCTGTGAGTGTTGCACTAATATGTGATGGCACTGCACTGCTTATGTAGCCTGCACAATGTAGAGTTCCAAAAGGTGGTTGCTGAAGTCTTCAGGTTGTGCAGTGACAACTTGCGGCACACAAAGCTGGCTCAGTATATTTGTGTCATGGAAGCCCAGCTGAAATGGTAGCTGATCTTCTGAACAACATCAATAATTTCTGTGAAAAGGCTCACACTTGCTGATAACATATGTGACTAAGGGGTGTAGCTCATGGGCAAAGCAGGGAAATGCATTCTGAGTCATTGTCTGTTCAACAAAGTCTGAAAATGCCAGATTTGAGGTCTTAGTCACTGTGCTCATATGTAAATTACCTCCTCAAATATTTCATCTCCCAAGTGACTTCTTCACTAGATCACTTACATATACATGATTGCATTGTCCTTAAATGCATACACCTGCTGCCCTGGGACTCCTCTTGCCTTTTGGTTGAAGGAAAGGCCACTCATTACGCTATGATGATCATGTTTGTAATGCTCTGATCACTAGTACACATGTACCTGGCGAGCGCACTTTTTGTCCCATGGACTGCTGTAGTACCAGCTCCACATTAGCCATAATCTAATTATAGAATTCTTGAAATGCTTTTAGAGAAAATAAAACATTAGCTGGCAACATCCCAGTGGTGATTGAATTTTCCCTTAAGACTCGGAACCCATCATTTTTCACAAATGAGTATTGCAAGATGACAGTTGCCAATGTTATGGCCAGGTTAACATTGAGTTGGCACTGTCTGTCATGAGGCTTGTGCTATTTCAGGTTGTACTCAAACACTTCCATAACACTGCCCTAATGCAATGGGGGGACATTGCTATGCTCAGGAGGATAGCTCAGGGGAAACGCGCTCGCTGTGGAAACAAGACAATGTGGAGCAACACAGGTTTGATCTCCTGGTCTGCTCTTAGAAACAGCTGGGTATTAAGCGTGTTATAAATAACCAATTACAATTACAAAAAAGTGCAGATGGAACAGCTTGGTGTCCAATTTTAAGTGCCAACTTAAACTGACACAGCTGGGGTAAATGTGTATACTGGTGCAGTTAAACCATGTTTTCAGTGCTTCTATTGCAATTGTTTCTGACAACACGAGAAGTGTCTGTACCCCATGTAAAACAATTGACATTCATGAAAAGGAATGAGCACCAGACAATCGATAGATAACAGTGCTTTTACAAGGAGAGCTGCAGTGACCGTAAAGACTGCACGTGATCATTCCCAAGTCAGAGACTGACCTCTGTCCCTTTGGAAGGCAGGTATGCCAGTCCAATAGAGTGGGGCTGGAGGCTACTATTGTCTTGGATAGTTTTACCTCGGGTCTGAAGATTAAATTATGTATTTTATATAATTCCACATAGTTAAAAATGAACTTTTGCAATCAATATTACTCAATGCACAAAACACACATTAACCTTTAGTATCATAATACTTTAGAATCTATACAATCTACTTACTTACAATAGAATAAAATTTCAATTACAGTCATTTTTATTTTCCTCTATAAAGTTGTTACTGAGGACCTATTTCTTCCTTTCCATATCACATCTCATTGAAGGGTCATTCAATATACAATACAAAATACATAGTTATACAAATATGCATACAAAGTACAAAGTACAAAAATACAATTACAAATATTAAAAAATGATGAAACTACATTTTACAAAAATTATAAAAATGTTGATCTGCGAGAACCACATTTCCCTTAATTGCATTTAGGCGTGCAATGATGATTACAACCATAAAACATGGTTTGCTTACACGGGATTGCATATATCAAGGTAGGAGAAAACCCTTCTACAAACCCTACAAAGGGCTAGAAGGGCCTTCAAAGATTCTGTGTTTAAACAGAATACCCCAAATTCGGGCTTCTTTAGTTTTCAAAGACATCAGGCCTAGTTGAAACCGCACATACTACCATCGAGGTAGATTTAGATAACCCCAAAACAGTTCTCGAGAAACGGAACTCCACCCCATCCAGCCATTTTAGTTTTCTCATGGCTAATACATACAACCCGTATAAAATCGTCCGGCATGGCCACTGCCTATATAAATCCAACATGCCTTTTAAACAGAAGCCAATGTGCTCAAGCATGAATCTCCTGGACAGATAGGTGATTTGCTTAGCCCTTCTAACCTTTCCTTCTATAATGTCCATGTATCCTGGTGCCACATGCATTTCAAGCCCTAGGTATTTGTAGGCATCAGTGTACTCAACTGTTCCCCCAGTTGTCACAAGTTTGGTTCTATTGATTTATTTTGTAGACCCCAGCATTACCTTGGTTTTGCTTAGATTTATTATTAGTCGGTTGTCTTTTGCCTACACACCCAACTCATTCAGCATAGCCTTTAGCCATGACAACAAGTGGTCAAACATTTCTAAATCGTCTGCATACAGCATACCACTAATGGAAGAAAGCACGATCTTTGGGATGCATCCCCCCTTTTTCATCAGCCTGCCCAACAAATCCGACACATAGATGTTAAAAAGCAGGGGGGGCATCATACTACTTTGTTTCACCCCCTGTTTATTCACATCTACTTGGACAAGCTGCCATTGTCACCTATATGCATCCATGCTGAGGTATCTGCATGTAGGGCCATAATCACTTTCAGTAGCCAACTTGGGCATCCCCAGCTTCTCATTTTCCTCCAAAAGATGTTTCGATCTACCTGATCAAAAGCAGAACTAAAATCCAGGAAAGCAATGTATACTGAACTAATGGAGGAAGTCCTTGTTTGAGATATTATTGTATCCATTGCTCTGATATTATGAACTGTACCTGACCCAGCACGGAAACTTGTCTGGAAAGGGTGGAGAATGTCACTGGCTTTGACCCAAGCCTGTAGATGTTCTAAGACATAGGAGGCAAAAACCTTTCCAGTCATGTCCTGCACTGACAGCAGATGATAATGTTCTGGAGACATACGATCGACATTTTTTAAAAATTGTACTAATACCAATCTCTTCCAAGAATCTGGAATAGTCCTAGTTGTACATACCTTTACAAACAGGTGACACAACACATCTGCCCATAATGGGACATCTCCTTCAGAGTTGCTGCTGATAGCCCATTTGGGCCCAGTGCCTTAGAGCTTTTAAGCTTCCTCAGGTGTTCACAGATATTTCAGAAGTTGCACTCAATGGGGCAATATGTTGTTGTCAGTCTACTAAACTCAGACTCATAATTTACTACACCATTTTATTTTCTATAAAATGTCCCTTCTGGCTTTTTCCATTTTGTCCCTCTTTTTTCCTCGTTCCTACCCAAATTCTCTATTGGCATTTCAGTCAGGTAGTTTTACGCTTTACAATGAAGGTGGATGAGCCAGATTTAACTAGTGTCCGCAGTTTTTTCCTAAGTGCACTTTTGGCTATTTTCATTTCTGGATCATGGCAATAGATAGATGGTTTGCTCGACCCTATTATAACCTTGCCCCTCTTTGCCCCAGGACTGTAGGTGAGAACTGACAAGCAATGTTCTATTTCATTAGCAGAGATGGTCAGTAGTTCAAACTTCGCTTTATACTTCATATGCTGCACCATTTTACATGCTCCGGCAATATTTGCTTCTGAACATTACAGTCTGTTGTCTGCTTGCGAGGCCATCAAATCAGCTGTCCCTCCCAAAGTTTGTCCCTGAAAATTCATGGACCATTCAGCACTCAATCCGGCAGGATCACTCGTTTTGTATTAGAACTTCTTCATGGATCCTGCCACACAGTTTGAGAAGTATTTTAACAGAAACATTTTTTTTTAAAAAGAGCCCCCCCACCCCCGCCTCCGGTTGATCCATTTGGTACACCACTATTGTTTCATTTTTCTTGGCTGAGTTTGCTAGTTCCCCATCAGATGAGTGTATAATACCCCCTCCCCCGTTCACTCCATCTGATTCAAAAGTTGGTGGGCTAGGTTGGCAAAATAATTTTGGGGAAGCAGACAACAGCTGTGAGGTTAAATGGTCCTCAATTTCAAAGGGAGGGGTGCTAGCCTCAGTCAAGTGAGCAGTGTTAGTAGCAAGAGCAACTGGGGAAGTAGGAGTAAGCAAACCCCCAGCCCCATGCAAAAGGTCAACTGTGGTGGATTTCAAATTGCTTGATAGTATATCACCTCCAGCCTCCGACAGGTGATTTCCAGAACATAATTGTAACAAAGTTTTAAACGCGAGTTATTGTCAATATCACCAAATGTAGTGTTTGATTCTGCTCGCAGTGATAAAGCTCCTGTTGACATATTCAAGCCCTCCTCCACAACTACAAGCTCAACCAGTAGTATTTGCACTTTTAGAACGGAAGTATTTTGTAATTTGAGCTGGCGCACAAATAGGAGTCGTTTCCACATAATTTGAGGCCTTTGTTTTCCCCCTCAGTCCTCCTTCACATTCGTCAGAATGCCTTAATGGCGACGCTGTGGGAGCCGCTCTTTTATGCCCATTTGACTTGCCAGCATGTTTATTTTGAGCTTTCCGTAGATTATATGTGTTTTGTTTACCCTGCGCCGTAGACGGCATGGCTCTTGGCCATGCGGTATGAGATACAAGTCACTTTTCTTAAAAAGATACTGCTTCACTACACTATTACTGTTGCGAGAGCTCAAAGGCAAAGCCCACAGTCACTCTCATGGGATAGGGCTAATTTCAAAGTCGCGATTGTGCACAGGTAGGCTCAAAGAATTTAGATGGAAAAGACAGCAATGGCAGCTGTTCAGTATAGCCTAATGCGTCCTAGCTTGTGCCCTCTTGATCTTCTTGATCTACGCAGACTGTGCAGACTGCAGGACAACTCAGCCGCACCTCCTCCGGAGATTAAATTATACTCTAGTGATGGTGATGGGGACTGTGACTGGCAATGTTGTTGATTCCTCAAAGTGTGAAGTAACTAGTCTGCTGCATTCTGTACGTCTATGATCAGAACAAAGCACGGGGGTATGTGAGAAATGTTCCTGCTCGAATTTACCAGCATGTTGAGTGAACTGAATCACTCGCATTGAATGTTTGCCACACGTCCTGCTATGGTTGTAAATGGAAATATTATATTGCAAGTGATATAGGCCCTCATTCCGAGTATGGAGGTAATCATGGCGCTATTAGCGCCATGACTACCTCCAATGCCGGTACCAAGTACGCCCTGGTTCAATGGGGACTTACCGGTCTATTCCGACCTATGCCGGACCGGTAATTCCCCATTGAAAAAGCCTTTCCCCATTCCCATTTGAGCTCCCATAGGGCTCAATGGGAAGGCGCTAATAACGGTACCGCAAATTGTGGTACTGTTATTAGCTCTAAAGTCCCTTAACGGGTCCCGTCCATATCGCCTGGTAAAACCAGGCGTTAAGGACGGAAAACGCTAAGGGAACTTGGAATAGGGCGCAAATGGATTACCAGCAGTGGTGTCCTTACCGGTGCCCGGTATCCCTTTGCGCCCAACTCGTAATGAGGGACATAGTCTTTAAGACTCATCAGTGCAAACCCAAACCACATTTACAGATGGATGGATCACAGGCTTCTAGACGTCAAGCCATGTTAGTGCTGCAGCCAAATGGATATGTGAGTGTTCAGGTTTACTACCTGTGGTCCTTTGCATCTGTAGCAAGTCCCCTTCGCTGTGGTGTTTCCTATTGAATTAAGAGACGTGTACATCGAACATGTGGGAGGAGACTGTGAGCAGCATCTCCAGATTTGTATTTTGCTTCTTCATTTTGTTTGTTATGTTGGTTCAATATCTTTTCCAAAGACGAGAAATGCGTTGCTGTTAAATGGAAGATCTAGCAAAGGAATAGTACTGTGCGTTACCATACAGTCATTGGAGGACAGGTGATAATGTTTATACATACATCTTACATAGGTCACTTGCAAAGCCTGTGTGTATTTTCTATGTCATTCTGACTATCTTTCCTAGTATTGTTCCTTCGAATGCAAAACCTACGCTAAATTGAACCAAAACTGAAGCAAGAAACTTATTATGATGTTTAGCAAGTGATAGGTATAGGCAGAAGCTCGGTCGCAGAAGATAGTGAAAGAAGTGAACACATTGATAAAGGTGGGTCATGCAGTAATGATTTTTTGTGTTCATTTGGGTTTGAAAGTCGTAAGTGGTGTTGTAATACACATGACAATATTGCACACGTTGGTGTTGTAGGGCGGAAGCCCAACTCATTATACTTTAATGCACAAGATAGATTAACGCCAATAAGAGAACATAATGAATTGCCTCTGGTAAGGAGACAGTACATGAGATAGCTAAAGCTGTAATGGTCATTTTTCCATCAAACGTATACCCAAGTGTCATACACCTTCTGGGAAGGTTCCACAGCATACTTGGAAGGAAACTGAAAGACTGAGAACCCATCTAGGAATGTAACCAATAGAACCTAGCAGAACCTTATACAGCCCTCATGAATTAGAACGTAATGTCATGAATCGGAGAAAAAGAAAACAAATATGCACATGTGAAGTTCGACACAGCAGTTGCAGCTCTTTCAATCTCGATTCGTATGTCATCTCTCACTGTTCACTTTTCTACAACAATCCCCTTCTCACTGACATTTGAGTTAGGAAACACTTTTTTTGTGGCTTGTGGGCAGTGACCGCTGCTGACTTTTTTTCATTGTAGGAGGGTAATTATTGTGAAGGAATATGTATGCGTGACTAAGCAGTAGGAGACATGAACAATCAAAACCAGTTAGGGTGGGGAGAGGGCGGCAAAGGAATAGTTTAAAAGGGAACTTTTTTACAACACCATTTTTGTTGCAAAATTTGTTATAATGCCATAAGAATTACAATTGGTTTTGGATGGTAACATGACAAAAAAATAGAAGGCAGGTTATCAAGAGTTCTTAAAGCCTTTGTTGTTGTAAGAAACCATTTTCATTCTAGCTGTGGAACTATATTGCAGTAATGCCATGTAAGAAGCTGCTCATGGCACTATTAATGTGACTGTAAGAAACCATTTAAATGTTGAATGGCAGTGAAACGAAAAAATCATGTAAATGATGGCTGAGTTAGTACATATATATATTTTTTTTATTTGTGTATATAGCTCAATCAAACCTTTACATAACAATCAATCAAGTCATTTCTTTACAGCTCATAAAACTTTTTAATTTAAAATAAAAATATTATCAACATCAAAAAAGAGGTTAGACAACAATATGAATTACAATAAGAAATGGATATAGGTTAGGAACACAATCACAATCACATTCACATATCACACTGGCTATATCTACAAATGAACCAGCAGTTTCACATCATCTTCAAACCTCAATGTGTGTATTCTGGCACATTTCCAGACCTGCGTTATTGCAATTGTGAGTCCACAACTCTATATGCAGATATGTAGACGTCATGTTGATTACTATAGACTTTTACTGAAACACAAAAGGGTTTGGAAAATGTCTCACTGTCCCTAGTGTCTGTAAACCTTTCCTAACCCTCACATTCTATAACTAAGTGTAAAGTGTGAAGTAACAATGTATGTTCCTCCAAAAGAATGTGCACACATGTTCAAGTTCAATCAAAAAAAGTATAATTCCAGCAAAAAAGTGTCAGTGATCAATGTTCACATTTCCAAAAGGGGACAACACCCTTCCCCAGGATGCTATCCACCAAATAAATGTTCACAAAATATCCAAGTTGCAATGTTCAAGAGGATACTTCTTCCCTCTTGTATTGCAGTTAAACCTCGGGAAAATCACTCCCTTCCCCAGGACTCCACATTTGGTAAAGTTCAATTATTAAGGGCAAGTCCTTAGAATTCTCCTTTCTATAGAAACATATTCTGGGTATTAGTCACAGACACTCAGACCACCTGGTGCACTCCCCTCCCCAGTTCTCTTCTAGTACTTATTATGGGTGTAAATACCAGATCTGCTCTTCACCTGGTGTACTCTCCTGCCAGGACGTCATAATACAATCTCTCTCATTCAGTAGAAGGGGGCTTGGTTTTCTCCAAGTTACTTTGACAATTATGTCTAGGTGTGAATCCCAGATTCACTATTCACCGGGCATACTCTCCTGCCTGGAGTTTATAATGCAATGTCTCTATTTCTTTCTCTCTCATTCAGCACGAGGGGTATGAACCTTCCCTTAGTTACTTTATGGCCAAGTACTGGGACGATGAAGATGACAGTGTTTCCAATGAGGATTACATGTTTCCCTGAACTTTGGCAGCAAATTCACACTTTCAGGGTCTCTTCAGCGTTTCCATCTCCCTTTCGAATTTTCCAACATCTTCTGCGCTCTTTCCAACCATTCAGACTTGTTGGGGTACTTGCCTTGATATCCGCTGTTGTTGTGCAGCTTTCTCCTGTTGTTGGTACTGAGTGTTCTTGCGCCCGGTGCTGGAATGAAGAATGCCCTGGATTCCGGTTCCTGCCATGACTTCTCTCTCTTCTGGCTGCTTCTCGAGTGGACCGGCACTACTGTACTACTCTGATGATTTGCAGGTCACCTCTTCACTTCGTCTCCCGCTGCTGACAGGGTGTGCCAGCTATGGTTCTCGGTTCTGCTGGCTCCTTGGTCTCCCCGCCTGGCACAGGGTCCTGAAGATGGCTCCCTTTCTTGCCACCTCCTTCCACCTGCTCTCGGGGTTCACCTCTAGGTCGGGACATCGTCTGCTCTGTTCTGTACGCTGCTTCTCTTGTCTGCTTCCAAGGTGATGCTTAGAAAAGGAAGCTTGCTCCATTTTCCTATGGCAGCTGATGTAAACTCCCATCACCAATGTGGAAGTTGTTTTGGACCAAATACATTCTTCCAAACACTAGACTGAATAATGTGCTTCACAGTGTTGTTCATTGCAGTCTTCTTCATCATCTCAGAACATGTTATTTCAAAAAGTGAAAAATGTTCATGAGTACTGTTATCAGCTTTGACAGGGTATTGAAGGGACTTATCACCATATGCCAGTAAGGCATGGAAATGGAAGGGGGTATCCCTAAATGGAAAGGGTGGATGCTATGATCGTCTGTTGATGTGGAGTCCCCTCTGAGGGTCACCTACCTCATGTGAACCTACCACATATATCCACCCCCAAGGTCAGGATCGGGTAGAGCAGGGGTGCACAACTAGTTTTGCCGGAGGGCCGAATGTACCTTACAAGCTGTCTACAGAGGGCTAGATTGCCATGCGGGGCATGTGGTGAATTTACGACCCCCTTGAGGCATTTTTAGTAAGCATGTGGGGAAAAGAACAGGCATTTTGAGGTGTACTTCTTGTCTTTCCATTATTACCAAGCCAGAAGAAAAAACTGATTTGCCCCTGGGCTTCAACATGTTATCAATAGTGGGAGAACAAAATCATCCATGCACCCCAGCAGCAATAACCTAACATAACTGGCTGTCCTACAGGTGAAAAAGAGCTGTGCAGATGTGGCTGATGAGTGATCTGTCCACATTAATGACTACATGAGGAAGCTTTGCCTCTTTATCTTAATAGAGAATGCAGCCTCAACCCTTTGCACTTTACAAAATTGCAGTATGGGCAAACTGGGAGGCCACCGGCATCATAGAACACCATCACATTTAAAGAAACCTTTACATTTTCATCCTCCACACGCCACCACAAAACACTTTTGCATTCAGAAGTAGTGCCACAAAAAACTCCAATGCCTGCTGTCAACATTGCTTTGTCACCAGGGGAATTAATGAATGTTCTATTTCCAATACTTTGCTCTGATGCATCATACAGAGGTGTACAGGCCATGGAAAGAAAATATAACCAATATAGTTTGTTTTCTATACTGCTTATAACCACACTTTACAGCACTGGTGTTGGTAAAATTGTGTACTAAATTGGAGGAGCATAAATATTTGCCCCAAATATGCCAGTGTGATGGAGTGTAGCAAGGGAGCCTGAACAAATCAAAAGGTGTTGGGGGCTGGGGGGCTTCCTCCCCACCTCCCTGAGTACAGTTTTAAAACGCAAGCATACACACCGACAGACACATATTTAAATTAAAGTACCTTCTGCCCTGGTCCTGAGGTTTCCTCCCAGTGCTACAGCTCCCGCCTAGCACGAACAGGAAGCAAAGAGCACTTACTGGTTCATGCACATGCGTGCAAGAGCTGGATCGCTGATAGTGAAGAGCCCCACTCTGTTTGTATGTGGGAGGAGGCGCAGGAGCCCCTCCCTCGCATATACAAACATGCAGTTCCTCAGCCAGAATCCCCAATGGGCCAGGCAAGGTTAGAGAAGCAAAATGCCCCCGGTTTTGCATGACTCATTGGATATGGAAGGCTAAGGGACAGAACTGTCAAATGGAAACAGTGTTTCCCTTGGACAGTTCAAGCCAACCGAGGAGCGCGCCTCAGCCGCATAAAGCAGCTGAGTGAGTGCTCAGTGTTTACAATGGGCTGATTCCTCCATTATGGGCGAGGGTGCCCGTGGGTCAGCGCAACCTTGCCCATTATGGAGAAGCGCCACTGGAACACCATCAAAGAATGTATGCACAGGGTCGGTGTAGCTGGAAATGAAATACTGTTGACTTTGAAGTCATGTACATAAACTGCACTGTTGGTAATACAGTGATTTTGAACACATGAATGGGCTCATAGACATGCCCTACAATAGAAAGCTACCAGGGTAGCTCAGCAGGTTGAGTGGTGACTGTTGCTAAGATGTTATATATTTGAAACTGGCTGCAAATTGTATGACTTTTTCCAATTCCTTATAAAAACAAGTGCTATAAAATGTGTTTGGCCAGGGGATGTGTTGGGCTGGCAGCTTCCTTATATTCAGGGTGAGGGTGGGGGAATGCCTGCCCCCATAGCGAAAATCAAAGGTTGGCACCCATGAACCCAAAGTTTAATTTTCTGATAACTGCTGTCAGCGCAATAGAAGCATGTATTTACAATGAAGCAGTTTGACAAGCATATAAGAGCTTTAGAAATATATCCTGTCAAAAAACACAAAGGAAGGGACACAGAAATCACTGGGTATTTGTGTGGCAGTCCGAGAAAAAGAAAAACACACATCAAAGAAAATAAATTAATTTAAGCTAAAGAAGCATGTTTGTTTGGAAATGTCTTTTGTTTTTCTTTTAGACAAGCTTAAGCTGCACATTTGGAAAACAAAAGTGTGACCACCATGTAGGTAGCCTGCTTACATCAGTGATGGGCCCCAGGGATATTCATGGTCCATTGCTTCCCGGGGTGTCCCTTTCAGGCCAGAAAAAAAGAACACAGGCTGTGCAAATAGGTGCAAATAGAGCCTGCTAATGTGTGAATGACGGCTGGGCTGATTAGTGCCTTTAGGTCCCCAGCAAATAATTCCTTGCCAGAGGCGGGGGTGGGGGGACAGGCATCAATTAGGGGTGCAATTACCCACTTCTACGGACACCTGTGCCAGCAATGTGCAGGCTTCAAAGACTTTCGTAATGAAGTGCGGCCCGCTTTGTTTTCTTTTGCTTGAAGTGGGCCGCACTTCATTATGAAAGTTCTGTGCATAGGGGGCCGCAAAGCACGGTAGCGCGGGCCGCATATGGCCCGCGGGCCGTATGTTGTGCACCCCAGGGGTAGAGGCTTCCGTCCACTGGCCACATGAGGACAGGCTACCTCAGGGAAAGGAGTGATGACATCATCAGATTCATCACAGTCCCCTTTATTAAAAGGTAAAAGCTCCCAGGTGATTGGACTAAAGCCAGCCTGGTTAGCTTTAGGTGTCCAATCCCTGCTCTTGAAATAAGTGTACCTTGCCCTTCTGTATTGCTCGCCCAGAGTGCACGGACAGTCATTAATCACCAGTGCAATTACGAAGCCAATACTTTAAACGCAGGTAGACGCAATTGGCCTCATTAGGACCCAGGCGGTAAGGGGTTTACGGCGGCGTAAACAGCGCCGACCCTTACCGCCTGATTCCGAGGTCCCTTAGCGCCATGGAGGACTTAACACCTGCTTTTAGCAGGTGTTAAAATCCATGGCGCTAAGGGACCTTGATGTTAATTACGCCACCTTAATTTACGGTGGCGTAATTAACGCCTTCCCCACTCCCATTATGCCCTATGGGGCAAAAATGGGAATGGGGAAGGGTAAATGGGGATTGGGGACTTACCGCCCCGCCAAGGTCGGAATGGGGCGGTAAGTCCGCCAACCACCATGGCGTAAACGTAGTTTACGCCATGGTGGTAAAGTCACGGCCCAGGCGGTAACTTACCGCCTGGGTCGTAATGAGGCCCAATGACTTGCAACCACACACACTCTTAGAAAATAATGAGCACTTGTACGGCTATTTATTCAAAGCTTGGAAGCAACAAGTGATAACATAGAAATAAATCACAGAAGAAACAGAGAATTCAAAAGAAAATACTTCACCGTGGGCGTAACTGAATCCCTCATCTCGCCAGAAGCGGTTGGAAGACCCCGATGACAGCCAGGCCGAGAGCACAACAGCCCACAGGTATGTCGGACAGAAGCGCCCCCCCTCCGACTGAGGTCCCGTCTGACCGTTAAGGGGTATCACATATATGCACTCCTCAAAAAGGGGTGGTAATTTCTCGAACCTTCTGGCAACGCACTTGTGCATTGATGGGCAGCCGTTGGTTGCTAGCGGGGTCAACCGACAGTAACCTCACGGAGCAAAGTGCTTCCCTCCTCTAAAAACAAGCGCCACGGAAAACAGTCCCATAACTCATAACAAGACATAACAAAGCCAGCTTTCCCAGCAGAATGTCCTTGACTGCATACCAGGTTTGGAAAGCATGTTTTCTTCAGCATAGTAAATCTAGCTCTCAGCAAAATTAGTACAGCTTTTCACTGTGTGAGGGAGAATTCTCTGTTAAGGCTAATTTCCCAAACCTAGTGAGTCTCCCAGAAGCTTTGCTGGATTTTTGGGGTTTATTTTTTTCTCCTGCTAAGGGTGAGACTCTTTTTCTCACACTCTTGGACATGATTTGAGATATCCTTTGACTTTGTAATGTGTTTTATGGGCTATGGGGTCTTTTACTCCATAGGGTTTCATGTGTTTTTTGGTAAGTGTGTTACACAGCACCCTCAGTGCAGTAACACAGGGGTGTCATAGTGACCCCCAAACATAGACTCCATACCCTGGGACTGACTACTGTCTCCCAGGGCATGTAAAGTCACCATTGACTTTACTAGTCTTAAATTGGGAACAGAACCAGAACAAACCATCATATTGTGGAAGTACTGGTAGGGGTTATTAGATTACCACTGGGTCTGTTTTTCGAGGGGGCACTGTGCTGTCCCCCCTCATCGAGTTTCTGGCTGGTGGCAGTGGTTACCATGCAAAATATCCCTTAAGAATATTTACTATGGGATTTTCCCATTCATTTTAAACGCACCACTTTTTGGTGCAATGTAAAAGATACCACCGGGTTATTTATTTAATATTTATTCCCCAGTTGGGTCTTTTTGACAGAACTCAGTTTTAAAATGGCGTTTGTGTTCGCCTCTGTAACTCCAACCCAAGTCGAGCCCTTTGTTCCACTTTTTGGCGGGCTTCTACGCAGAAGCCTCCAAAAGTGACGCCACTTTGTCTGGGTCTACAGGATGTGTGGGAGGGGGGTTTAGGCACCCTGGACTGAGTTGCTTCAGCAACTCAAGTCGCGCTCTTTTGTGATTGGCCCAGTGGTGAGCCGCCCGGCTCACCACTTAGCATGTTTGAGTGACAGCTAGGACTGATGAATGGGGGTTTTCTACATAAAAGCAGGGCTTTGGGGACTGGAACTTCAGACGTAGCTACAGGACCTAAAGAATCCAAGGTGGGAGAAGCTGAGCTGACCTACAGCGACGACACCACCAGTGGAGCCCTGCTGAACTGTCTCACCACATTTACCGACGACAGAGAAGATCTTCATCCGAGGAGTCTTCTTTCTTTGACTGGTGGGGATAACCAGTTTGCCCGTCTTTTCACCTTGCCGGATCATCTCGTGGCCGCCTTGCCTGTGCCAAGCACCCCGGCAACCGGGACACCATGATTTACCACTACTGCGAATAAAAGGGTAGTACCTTTTAACCGGAGAACTCCGCGGCTGGTTTCTTCCCTGGCAGTGCAACAACCTTCAGCTTTCCTCCACGTCGAGACCTCCTCTTCCTCTGGACGACGCTGTGACTTGCACCCGCTGCCAGGAACAACTGCCCCCGCTGGAGGATCCTCTCCATTTTAAAAGGTACTGTGTCCGCCTAGCCTCCCTTGCAACGGTCTGTACGGGGTGACTACTAAATCCTCGACTTACTACCTGGGCTGACCCTAGGCTGGCTAACTGAACTTTTCTGAGCTGAACTAATTCCTTTTTGAACTCTCTGCAAGACTTTTTCAAAGCCTCTTAAACTGTGTGATCTTGGGCGCATTGGTGTTCTGTTCTCTCCAAGAGGGAGCCTGGCCTCTGAACTTTTTGCTCACTAGTGGACTTTGACTTTCCTGCCTTGCAGGGTGCTTTTAAAGTATTAGTGTTGTGTGCTTTTCTAATTTCTGCTTTTTCCCTCCTTTTTTCTAATAACTTATTGGAGGGCCATCTTTAGTTAAGCGCTCACCTCTGTGTGAATATAAGTGGTGTTAACTACGACTTGTCTAATGAGGAATAAGGGATGTATATATATTAATAGTGCCTGTTTTAAACTTGCTTACAATAATAGTGCTGGAGTGTTTCTATAAGTGTATCTTTAAATAAATAATTATATACTTTAATACCAAAGCTCTGGTCAGTGTTTACTTGTGCTACTGTATTTTGGTACCTATCTTGTATACTCTATATACTGTCTAACTCTTCTTGAGAGAAGTCTGGCTGCTCAGCCACAGGTACCAGGTAAATCTGGGTGGTACAGACTACCAATTGGGTTTACTGCCAACACCTGTAGTCTTAAGCCTTTTGCAATGGTCCCTAAGGGAACTGCACAGGTTTCTGCCTAACACACTGCGGCATGAAGTAAATATCCATTATGGCTCTGAGTGCTCCCAGAATACACTGCGCACCAGCGCCATGTTTTAGCTCAAGCTATTTATCTTCCATAGCCCAGTGGCAGAGGAGCCGGTCTCTGAAAACGACAAAATATTAAAACTAAGTTGGGAAAGCATTAAATACAACAACAACAAGCTATTATGATAGCTAATATAATGCAAATACAAGCAAAAGCGTAACGCAGTGTATCCCCAATATCAGGAATCCATGAAAATAACCAATCCCACCAATTCCCATTATGATCTTGGGACACTTGAGAAATGAGATCCCTCAAACCTCGAATATGACTTTCAATGGATTGTGAATGGTTACTTAGATTGAAACAACACATACCTTCAACTGCGTTACAACCTAAATTATGCTTTAGCAATAGATAATCAACAGCAGCTCTGTTTTGCAAAGTTGCTTTTCTAATAACTTTGCTATCAAGGAGTAACTCTTCTAATGCCTGAGAAGTATGATTGAGTCCTTTGACTACTAAACATGCTAATTTGATCAACGATTTGTAACCCCCAGCAGCTAATCCCCAAACTCCCACTAATGAAAGGGTTAATGCTAGAACCTCAGCTTCTGATAGCAAATGCACACGTGAATCACAATCCGGGGATAAAACCACAGACTCAAAAGTTGACCTTTTGCCTCGAGATATCGCTGGGTGTAAAGGGAACATCATTAGTCCTAATCGAGTTAAGGCACATGGACCTCCGGAAATGTTAGCTGGAATATAAGTGTATGTGATGTTGCCACATGAAAAGAGCCATCCTGTTGGAAGTTTCACATGATTCAAATGACTGGCAGCTATCACTGTATGATTACAATAGTGTTATTCACACTGGTACATGTGCGTGGAACTCGCGAACACAATTGTTGCTCGAACACAGTTTGATTTTGCTGTTTGGTTAAATTAAGCTGCTGGCATTTGCCAATTTCTTTTGCATTGCATGTCATAAGGTAACACACATCACCTTGAGTTATATTATAGGTTATAATATGTGTCAAATTTCTCCATTTGCGATCTGTTTCCTGGCAAAACCTGCACTACTCATAGATGGAAAAGGATTGCCTGATATCGGAATCTTGAACCAAAGAATCATTGTGCGTGATGCCGAAAATATGCTTTAAAACCGGAACTGGCATCGGCACTGCTACTAAGCACGTAGTCAGTAAGGCTTCAGCATTGGGCACGTCAGTAAGGCAAAAGTGCGTAATGTTGAGCACCTGTTGTGCCAGGTATATCCACATATTCTCCATTTGGGTGATTATGGGAGAATGTTTTTGCCGTCCTGAAGATGCCTCTCGCATGACTGGCATCAATGTTGTTTTCACTTGTGCCTGACGTGTTTGCCGCATTTCACGAATCCGGCATCGGCATAAGGCTGCTTTTGGACATCATTACTCATCATTATCAGTTTCTCCTTGATCGTTGGCACAGATGTGACATTTTTCATTGGTTGCAGCATGCCGTTTAACTCTCCCGAACAGAGTCCATTTAGTCCCACAATTACACCAGCCAGACACAGGATCTACAAGGCAAAACCAGAAAAGAGATGTCAGTGTTGAACATCACTCTCTCAGGTAACATTTGTCTGCGGGCACATATTGCCATTTCTTTCTACCGGGCTCCATTACTAAAACTACTTGGTCTTTGCCTGATGCAATGACATCTGCGGGCAATGGTGGGCCACTTGGCCTTTCCACCCACATCTTCGCACCCGGTACCATACTGTCTGAAGAGCCAAAACCACGATCCCCACGGGTAGTTAACACTGTAGGAGGCTCCCCCTTCTTAATCATGGACAACTTAACGGGGATAATAATCAGTTGGGCCACCCGATCGCCCTTGTGGATCGGTAACAATTGGTCCCCACTATTCATCAGGATGACTTTAATCTCGCTTTGGTAATCAGCATCAATTACCCCTCCCAACACTTGAACTCCCTTCAATGCTAGGCCAGATCTAGGGGAAATCCAACCCATATGCTCTGGGGGAATTTGTACTCCAATCCCTGTTTCAATTACAACAATTCCTCTTGGGTCTAATCTGATTTCCTCATGGGAATGCAAGTCTACCCCTGCTTACTCTGGAGTCACCCGATAGGGAGCTAAAGAACCAGGTAATTTCCCAGTACAATAGGGTTTCTCTGACTGAATTGGGTTGAATCTGTAAAGCAGGAGTCATTAGCCACATCAAAGGAGTTTCATGCTCATTCACAGGCCTATTGTTTAGCACTTGCACCGCATCAAACACACGATCACGCCACACAATTTCCTAAAATCACGCCATCACACTCTTAGAAAATAATGAGCACTTGTACGGCTATTTATTCAAAGCTTGGAAGCAACAAGTGATAAAATAGAAATAAATCACAGAAGAAACAGAGAATTCAAAAGAAAATACATAACCGTGGGCCTAACTGAATCCCTCATCTCGCCAGAAGCGGCTGGTAGACCCCGATGACAGCCAGGCCGAGAGCACAACAGCCCACAGGTATGCCGGACGGAAGCGTCCCCCTTCCGACTGAGGTCCCGTCTGACCGTTAAGGGATTCCCCATATATGCACTCCTCAAAAAGGGGTTGTAATTTCTCGAACCTTATGGCAACGCACTTGCGCATTGATGGGCAGTCGTTGTTTGCCAGCTGGGTCAACCGACAGTAACCTCAAGGAGCAAAGTGCTTCCCTCCTCTAAAAACAAGCACCACGGAAAACAGTCCCATAACTCATAACAAGACATAACAAAGCCAGCTTTCCCAGCAGAATGTCCTTGACTGCATACCAGGTTTGGAAAGCATGTTTTCTTCAGCATAGTAAATCTAGCTCTCAGCAAAATGAGTACAGCTTTTCACTGCGGCATGAAGTAAATATCCATTATGGCTCTGAGTGCTCCGAGAATACACTGCGCACCAGCGCCATGTTTTAGCTCAAGCATAACACCTCCTGATATCACTCCCAAAGTGCTTTGCTCAGGAGAAAGTGGAGGGACAGGATGCAGAGAGAGAGGCAGAGAGAAACAAAATGATAGAAACTTCCCCAAACTGTACAGTTGACTCCCTGGATACACTAACCCCACCACTTCCTTCTCAATATGATCACAAGTCTTTAGAAAGTTGGCACCCTAGAATGAGACCTAGCCCTTTTTGAATGGGTGTCCCGTTTCATTCCTGTTCACAGGACATTCTCTGGTGGACTGGGGGTCTTTGGGGAAAGGGTGTTACCTGCCCTTACAGAGGAACACAAATAGGCAATCACCCCAAGGCTACAGCTCTGCCAGTGGGCAGGGGGAGTCTTGTCTGGAATCAGTACAAATAACCCTTCCACAGCTGAACTGGGCACACAGGGCTGACACATGTGTGGTATTAATTTAACGTGGCTGTGATAACTGAGAGATGCTGGCTAGCATACCCTTAAAAAGGTATGGCTTACATTTAAAGTATATGTGCTACCACAGCTGGGTCCTCAGAGTTATGCTGTTTTGTGGTAACTGGGGTGCATTTCTTAAATGCAATAGGGTTTTTGGTATAGAACTTATAAACGAGGAATCTGATCAGCAGATTTTGCTTTCAGGGATTGAATTACCTGCATCCTTTTATAATTACCAACAATAAAAATAAAAAACAGTGCTTTCCCAACATTGCCAAATGGCAAATCATCACAGCGCATCACTCCCCTCCCATGGCCCACTGCTACAGTCATTGGCCCTCCACTGAAACTTCCCACACACTTACACAGACACATATAGACAGACAGTAGCACAAACCCATACTTCCATTCAGAATCCCACATACTCATAAATACCCTGTACTATTTACATGCACATAATTCATACAATCACATACTCCCACTCGCAGACTCACTGTATTCAGTAATGAGGTGACAGAAAATAGTTGCATGCTACATGTGTTCAGTTGTATTCAGACACTGACAAACGCACACGCACATACATACACGTGTTTCTAAACTTGCCTGGTTGTTCCACCTCAGCTCTCAGCTATAGACTGACTGGTTTATAGTTAAAGATTCGAATACAAAGTTTCCAAATGCAATACTTTTTAAACAAAAGAACCGAGAAAAAAAAAATCACTTTTTTTTGGGGGGGGGGGTGTCCCCCCACACACCACCAATTTTAGCTATACCAAAAACAAAACAAAAACATACATTAAAAAAAAGGCACTCAGTCTTTTTTTTCCGGCCCTTTTCATTCGAATGTATTGCATTCGATCCTTTTGTATTTGAAATGATGACCGGACACCGACTGACCCTGTGTCTCTTTCTTTTGTTGTATCAATTAGCTTACTGCTCCAAAGCTTTTTTTGCATACATCAGAGGTGGCAGGGCTGTGCATTTTATGCCCTACTGGCCACTCAATATTACATTCTGCTGTCCCTACATGGGGCCCTTGGCACTCTCTACTGAAACGGTCAGCAGAAAATATCCTCCATCTGTGTCATGCCTGGCCAGTTGAAATTGTCTGCACTAGTCTCATTAAAAAGTGTTTGTTTATAATTTGAACATAAACTTACATTTTTCATCTAAAACAAGGGGGCAGAACCACTGTGCCCCAACACATCTGCCTCCAATAGTGTCTCCAATTTTCATACCATCAGAGTGGTCGAGAGCGAGTGGTCTGCTGGGTTGCTGGAATCCTCTGGTGAGTTTGTTTCCCTGTCTATCAATGGAAGGAGGAGCTTCAGGAACTCTACATAATCCCATTCTCAGAACAGAGTCATGCACGTCGGGCCTCTCCTCAATCTTCTTCCTTGAATAGGTGTATGTTATTCCAATGGGACAGGGGGTCCTTGAAGACTTGACAAAAGGGAGGATTGCGAGAGGTGGTAGGGTGAGAAGGGGGAAGAGATGTCTCCTTCTTCCCCAAAGCACCAAAGGTTGCACCACAAGGAGTGCCAACCATCATGTAGTGGATGGTGGATGGTGGGGGGAATGTGGGGAGCCTGGGAGACCACTCAACAGTGTCCAAAAATATCCAGCATCCAGGAATTCCCAGCTCCAAGCAAGAAGCGAGGGCTCACCACAACCCACTCAACCCCACAAAGTTCTACACCCAACCTTAATAGCCAATGGAAAAAAAGTCATTTTCCCCCCCAACGCTAAAAGTCCATGACAGTGGCTGGCTGGCTGACCTCAGAGTCCGATCCGGTCCCTCCATCTGGCCAGGCCCCCACAGAGCTGCCAACACCCTGCGGAGTACATAGGGTTGACAGGGTCCTTAATCCTTTTCGAGCTGGGCTGTCTTTGCGCCTCTCACTCCAGGCACAACACCTGCACCCTTGCTCCCTGCGGGCTCCCGGCCCTATGGGTAGATGGAGGAGAATATATAAGAAGGGGCGTGGCCTCCCCTCCACACGTACAGTGGCCCTCCTGGGCTACCAGAATTGCCAAAAACAGACCACAACACCCGCGCCCCTGCTCCCCGAAGGCTTTCGGCCCTGTGGGTAGATGGAGGATAATATGTAAGGAGGGGGCGTGGCCTCCCCTCCACAGGTACGTGGCCCCCCTGGGCTATTAAAATTGACAAAATCGGGCCGCAACACTCACACCCTTGCTCCCTGTGGGCTTCTGGCCCTGAGGGTAGATGGAGGACAGTATGTAAGGAGGGACATGGCCTCCCCTCGACAGGTACGGTGGCCCTCCTGGGTTATTAGAATTGTCAAAAACAGGGTGTAACACCCGCACCCTTGCTCCCCGCGGGCTTTCGGCACTGCAGTTAGATGGAGGACAATATGTAAGGAGGGGACGTGGACTTAAAACCCAAAGCTACATAGATATCTGGTATCAAACCTACCAAATCCATGTATAATGCATGTTTGTCCATGAATACACAAAATGCCATAGACAGGGACCATAATAAAATCATAGCTATATTGTCTTTGAGATCTGTAACCAGATTGAACAGTGACCATACATGCTTGACTGTCAATATTTCTGGAAATACAGAAACTGGAATACAGAAACCTCCAAACCAGTTTGAGCATGCATTCCACTGCACTGCCATACATTTTATAAAGCAGTTAAGCAAAGGAAAAGTCTACCAGACAAGCAATTGTGTGAGTTGAAATTAAGTAACATGGAGGCTGATACATCTAAAAATAGCAAATACCTATTTTGGGCTCTTATAAAAACCAGCATAGCTTTGCCCTACGTCAGGCACATGGGGAGAAAATGCTTACCTAATAGCAAAGAATAGTACATATTTCTGGTCTCTTATCAATAATGTAAATCACCCAGAGGTTTTGCTTTAATCGAATGTAGTTTTAGAAGATTCTTGGAGAGCTCATTGGAACACTATGAATGGTAAAATAGTGGGTGATAGAATGTTTGTTAACACAGGTCGGTGGGTCTTGTCATTTGATAGAGAAGACATTGAACGCTTGATAACGAAAGCCTCTAACTGTGCTGCAGCAGGGCAGAATGGACTCACAAATAAGATTCTAAAATCAAATAGGGAACTGTGGTCCATATTGGTGACAGTCCTCTTTAATAGCATCATCGAGACAGAGTACATGCCTGAACCATGGAAACCCTCAATTATTATTCTGCTATTCAAGAAGGGTGATTGGTCTGACCCAGTGAACTAGCAGCCAATCGCCCAAGTTGATGCGGATACTAAGATCTCCTCTGCCTTGATATTGGAGAGCCCTGAAGCATGGATTGAGGATAAACAAATATTGAGTAAGGCACCGACAGGGTTTCGGAGAGGAATGAGCACAAATCTAAATGGCATAATTCTGACGACCCATAGAGATAGGGGCTGAGCTGAAAAGAATCCTTCCCTTTATGTTGCCTTGATGGATTTCTTCAAAGCTTTTGACACAATCAACCATGCAAAATTATGGGCCAAATTAAGAGCTTGGGGAATTCCACTAACTTTGTCGCCACTTTTGGAACACACACATGATGATACCCGATCCCAAATTCGGCTTGATGAGTAGGAACATTTGACTGATGTGATTAAGGTTACTAGAGGTTTAAGGCAGGGATTTGTATTCACCCCCTGGATAATAATGTATGTATGGCTGATTTAGGAGCTACCCTGGAAAAGGTGTCTTTTGTCAGTTCCAAATTGTGTCATGGTAACGTTTTCTGGATGACCTATACAGACGAGGTTGTTTTGCTCGATCGCACTCCCATCGGCCTCCAAAGATTATTGAAATCTGTGGGGGAATATGCAAACTGAAATGATTAATCAAACAAAGTCAAATGTCCTGCAACTCACCAAGTATACTAAGACAAAATGTTGGTTTAAATGGTCAATAGAGGATGTCCAGATCCATGTAGTGAACAAAACTAAGTATTTATGATTCCTACTGATGGCTAACTCTAGAGTCCGGACTTTTATTGGTAGATTGGGAGCTAAAGCAGATGTATTGTTGTATCAGATGAAAAACATTGAGGGGCAATATTGCAAATTCTCCTTATTAAATTTTATGTTGGTAATCTTGTAATCTTGTGCCAACACTACTCTATGTGAGTGAGGTTGAACCGGTGTGTTTTGAGTTGCAATGGGAAAAACTAGAGGGGAGAATCTGGAAGCGTTTATTACATCTCCTTCCACACCAATGTCTTCTTTGAGGTTTGAATTGGGCCTTCAAGCCCTTCAAGCATGTTTAAATTGCTGTGTGCTAACTCTGTGTGGTAACATTATTTCCCCCCTCAAGGCATCCTGTATGAAGATTTACTAAAGGACTTAAACAGGGAATCTAAAAGCCATGTAAAACAAGTGAAACAAAATACCGAAGCACTCTTACTAAAAAGTGGATGGACCATCTACGATCACAACTCAAATCCCTTGTGGGTGAAAAAATGTACTAAAGAAATGGATTGGATTGAAACTATTGTTAGAACAAGAAGTTACCATCTTCATTCTACATTTTCAAAGGTGGATAAACCTTTGGGCTTATTACCTCAATAACATATTATCACAGCCAATTACCTAGATTTCGATTGAATTTATTACCCACAGGAGAAGTTTTAATGGCGCGCTCTGGCACCCCTGATCTGATCACACATGCCTGTGATTTCTGTAGAGAAGTGGATATAGTCCAGACTCTGAGACATATCTTAGTGGAATATCCCGAGCTAATTGATATTCGAACAAGAGTCTTGGGTCGCTTTTTTAGTGGTAATATTCTTGCCACTTATGTTGATATTTGGAGCAGAATAACCGCTGGGATGGAAGTATTTTTTACCACAGAAACTTTAAGAATGCTGGAAATGTTGGTTTTGTTATATTCTTTTAAAACAAAATTTTAAAAAAATGTAAAAGCAGCCTTGACCTGTACTAAGTGTGTATATTATGCGATTTTTTAGATGTTTTTTCTGTTTTTAATATTATTATTCTACGGTGTTCTCAGGGTAATGAATGATTTTAACACCTTCTGATTCATGAGTGATGCTTTACAATGTGACAACATGTGTTTTATCTGTTTTACGGTTTGGCAGTTTTGCTGATGTGTATTTTACATTTGTATGTTTTGATTTTGATGAAATTGAAAGATCAGATTTTGAACATATAAAATACATACATAAAAAGTAATACCATCTGTACTGACGCATTTTGCTTTTATGTGTGTTTCCCACTGCACATTTAGAGCCCTATTTTTTTTTTCACACATACATGTAGGTTATCCTGTAGAGGGATTTCTGTAAGATGTAGCTGATTTAGAGTTATGTACACATGTGTGTGGAACACCCACTTGGCACGTCTATACTTTTGCTAGTGTCAAATCTCCCTTCTTTGTAATAGATTTAACTTCGCCACTTCGTTAAAGTTACAGTGGATGGGTGTCATAAAAAAACAATTCTTTGAAATGCTTTGCAAGACTAAGTGACTGAAAGTACCAATAGTGTCACCACATTTCTGAATTTGGTTGATCCAGATGCGTTGTTTCATTCGGTACTACCGTGTGTATTATAAACAGTTATTATCACCAGCTTTGCCCTTTTGCTGGAACACTGTTTTACCTATCATTTTCCGATAATGGCAAGATGGAAATGCAAAGGCAGTGCGTTAAGCAGTTGAAACCATTTCATCGTTGTATTTTACAGTGTAATTGTGTATTTCTATTTCAATTCATTATCTAAAAACTGGTTTGACCCTACTCAGGTAATTGTAAAAATTGAATTAGACAAAATTGTAATGCATATTTCTCGATAGCACTCTGATTGTGTTTGTCTGACATATGAACTTGTCTAACATTAAGAACGTCACCATTATATAGTGGTATATAATCATTCAACAGAAATTGGGATTGAATGCAGTGTTCAGGTGGTCTGCAATCAAGAAACAATAATTTGATATTACTCGGTGCCGAATAAAACCCGTGCATTTTCTTTTCTCCTCAAGATCCACATAAACAACGATGTGTGATGAATAAAAGACACAAACCAGGCTGCTAGACTCATTAATTCATCGTTAATCATATTGTTATGTGTGTCTTTTATTGTCATGTTATCAGTGAATACACGAATAATCAAAATGATAGTCCATTATATTGAAACAAATAGATATCTACCAGCCTTTACTCTGCAAATATGCACAGTGGTATAGACTATAGAGTGATATTTAACCATAGAATATAGAGTGATATTTAACCAGTGCTCTTTTTTTATTTCTGTTGGAAACATTTGCCCACCCTGTAACATGTAATACATTTTGATTTGCTTAACAACAGACCAGATTGAAGATACTTTTCACATGAGCAATTTTGCTGTGTATTTGCCCAAAGGTAAATATTATCCCAGTCAAATAAAAGCCATTATTTCAATGTATTATTGCACACATTGTTAGTGACACCTGTTGATTGACAAGGAGGCAGCCTTCACCAACCCTTCTGCTTAAGGTCTGTCAGAAGCATTGCCTGAGACTAGCTACATGTGTGCAAGATGCTGTTTATCATTTTGAAGGCAGGTAGTTCCCTCACATTTAGTGGAAACAGCTGGCTGATTATTTGTTCCTCTACTGTGGCCAGATTGCTTGATGAAATGTGAAAGCATGTGCACCCATGGGTGGTTATGTATATTTTTATGTAATGTGTTAAAAGTTCATTTGTACTGTGGAACACAATAAATAAATAAATACATTATATGACCCTCTCTGGGGTACATCATATGTGTATCTCTGGCTACCAAAATATATACGTTAGGAATATGTGTGGACTAAAAGAAAAAGGCTGCTAAACACAAAACAGAGATCACCCGGCACTCCTTCCCTCCCCAAATTCCTCTATAAAAACTTGCCAAAAAATATAAACCTTTAGAGGAAAGCCAACAAATGGCAATTCGTATGCACACAATTTCAAAATGTCAGCCAATTTCTGTAGATCCCTGAATAAAACTGGATGTGTCCATTAAACTCCAGGATATTAACCACCTAATAGTTGCAGGAGGTTTTAATGCATGTTTAGGTCCCAGGGCAGTGATGGCAAAGATATAATGTAAAGAAGGTGGAGGAACCAGTGATCACAAACTGTCTAATAAAGACACAAAGCTGAGCTATTATTGTTTCTCATCATATGGTTTAGACTCATGTATACAATTCATATAATCCTGCATCTCTGTAATAATACACACATGTATTGTAATAGGAACACCAAATACTTGATTGACAATTTCTTTTCCTGATTATTAATTGATCTCAATGAAGCACACATTGAATGTAGAACTGAGAGGGATCACAATCTCATTACAGTGACAATGACAAATACTCACAGGCCGATTCATGTAATTCCTCCCAAAAGTGTCGCACGCGGCTGGCGCACAGCGTGCCCGTGCGAATGTCTGCACCAGCCGCGTGCGATAAAACCAATTCCCGCGCACAGCGTATTCATGGATTCCCACCTCCAAAAGCAGACGTGGCGCAGAGTGGCGCAGCGACCCTGCAGCAGCGCCAGTTACGCCCCCAAGAACGCCCTCGCGCAAGGAAAAGCCATCAAGATCGCAAAACCATCGCAAAGGGCTGCGCCAACCCTGTACCAGTGCGAGAAGTAACACACGCGACCTGGCCTGGGGGAGCGTGTGCGTGTATTCCAGGGGTGCGCGAGAAGTACCACACGCGATTGGCCTGGGTGCGTGTATTACAGGGGTGCGCGAGAAGTTCCACACATGATTGGCCTGGGCGCGTGTATTTCAGGGGCTCGCGGGTGGTTTCACACGCAATCGGGCCTGGGGGAGCGTGTGCGTGTATTCCAGGGGTGCGTGAGAAGTTCCACACGCGATTTGCCTGGGTGCGTGTATTTCAGGGGTGCGCGAGAAATTCCACATGCGATTGGCCTGGCCGCGTGTATTTCAGGGGCTCGCGGGTGGTTTCACATGCGATCAGGCCTGGGGGAGCGTGTGCGTGTATTCCAGGGGTGCGCGAGAAGTTCCACACGCGATTGGCCTGGGCGCGTGTATTTCAGGGGTGCGCAAGAAGTTCCACACGCAATTGGCCTGGGCGCGTGTATTTCAGGAGCTCGCAGGTGGTTTCACACGCGATCGGGCCTGGGGGAGCGTGTGCGTGTATTCCAGGGTTGCGCGAGAAGTTTCACACGCGATTGGCCTGGGCGCGTGTATTTCAGGGGTGCGCAAGAAGTTCCACACGCGATTGGCCTAGGCGCGTGTATTTCAGGGGCTCGAGGGTGGTTACAGACGCGATTGGCCTGGGGGAGCATGTGCGTGTATACCAGGGGTGCGTGGAAAGTTTTACACGCGATTTCTGCAGGGTACGTGTATTTCATGGGTGCCGGGGAGTCCTACATGTGATTTGCCAGTGTGGGTCGTCCCAGGTGTTCCCTGTACACCCTCCACGGCCCCTGCAGGCAGCCCACACCACAGGGGACTACCCTGCATCCCTGGTCATGTCCCGCAGGCAGCCCAACCAACATGGGCATGCCCCCCAGCAAAGGCACATGTCTCCTTGCACTAATGATCACCAACTCATGTCCCCTTGCACCCCCATCCCCAGCATTGCGGGGCACCTGCCAGCAGGCCCCCACTCATGTCCAACTCATGTTCCCCACCACCCCCACCCCCCAGCACAGTGGGGCACCTGCCAGCAGGCCCCCACCCATGTCCAACTCATGTCCCCTTGCACCCCCACCCCCAGCATTGCGGGGCACCTGCCAGCAGGCCCCCACCCATGTCCAACTCATGTTCCCCACCACCCCCACCCCCAGCATTGCTGGGCACCTGCCAGCAGGCCCCCACCCATGTCTCCCAGCACCCCCACCCCCCCAGCCACCAGGGGCACCCTCCACCAGGCCCTCGCCCATGTCCCATCCATGCCCCCCTGCACCTGGGTCCCAACAATCCCCAATCATGTCCGTAATGGCCATCCTCCCCTGCCAAAAGGCCCAACCAACTATCGCACCCACCCACATATCAAAGGCAATTACATGTAACACCCCCAATGTAAATAATGCAAATGAACACATGTCTGTCACACACAATGGCTGCAAGTGAATATTAAAACACCCAACATGACATGCATGAAAGCAATGAGATGATACGACACATTGATGAAAATAAAAATGTATTGTAAATCAAGATGAATGGAAATGAAAAGAGAAAAACCACAAAGCAAAACAACCAAAAGAAGATGAGTGTCCAAGAAAATAATCCAAAAAAAAAAAAAAGCCATTGAAGAACTATTTACAAGATAATCACGGGTCCATGAGCCCAACCAAATGAAACCTAACTATGACAACTAACTAAAAACTGAACTATATACAAAATTGTGGTGCATTGTCCAATCGCAACCAAATAAAAAAAATAAATGAAAGGAAACCTAACACTAACTATACAACTATATACAAAGGCAGCGGGCTAGTCCGACGGCTCACTGGTTGTTGTCATGGGCCAGGGCATCATCGAACTCCTGGTCAATGGCTTGGAGGCGGGCATGTTCCCTGGCCCCGAGGTCCCGCAGGGATAATGCAGTGTCCAGCTCCAACTCCCTGCGAAGACCCTCGAGGCACTCAGCCCGCCTCAGCGCCCTCCGCATGGATTCCTCCGCCCTGGCCATTGTGAGCCGTTCTTCCTCTGCCCGCTGCCGCTCCGCACCTATCTGCTGGCACAACCGCTCCCACACGGAAGCCACTCCCATCCCAGGGTTCTCCTGCCCTCCGGCCGATGCCTGCACCCCTGATGTTGATGGCCCCGAGCCATGATGCCTCCCACGTTGAGCCTGCTTCTGCCTCCGACGCAACTGCCTGTGCCAGCACGACGGCATCCAGGCTGATGGAAACCACCAACGCCGTCGTGCACGTGCCCTGACCGATGATGTCACATCCTCCATCTGCTGGGGTCCAGTTGCTGTGGTGTCCAGCCCTGCTGGACCTCTGACTCCCAACTGTGGCAGGGATGGGATCCCCACCGAGCTGGCTGCATTGGTCAGGGCAGGTCCACAGGGGGCCCTAGTGGCATCTGGGCCGGAAGACGGCAAGGAGAACGACTGGCGTATAGTCTCCACAGAGGACGAGAGGGCCGCCAGATTGGCTGACACATGCAGGAAACCCCCGAACATGGCCGATCCCAATTGGGCCACGTCGGCACGGTGTTCTTTGTGATGACGTGCGTGCTCCTCCTGGGAAGCACGCACGGCATCACGAATCACAGCTGTGCGCATCGCGACCCCAATCAGGACCTTCTCCATACGGCCAGGGGTACCCTCGTCCGCAGGTGGAGGGGAGTCAGATGACATGGACATCCCCTCTACCTGCGGACGGGCCTGGGACGGGGCATCCCTGCTGGTGCATGGTGGTGCACCCCCAGGGTCAGGGACAGCGACATGCACAGGCCCCTCCACGGTGACCTGTGCTGCCTCCTGCCCCTGCCCCTGGACTGCACCACTTGCACCAGCAGGGATGCCCCCACCAGGCCCCATGTGCGCCTCAGTGGCGGCCTCCTCCTCCTCTGTGGAAACCACCAACCTGGATGGCTCCTCACCGTCTTCCGCCATAGCAGGCCCCTGTGGGGGCTCACCCACCCCTTCCGCTGCAGCCGTGGGGGCATCCCCGCCGCCTTGCTCCACGGCGCCGTCTCCGCCCTCTTCTTCACTAGCCGCTGCGTAGAGGGAGACGTAGAACACAAGCATCAGGGTACTGTACAATGGTCCCCTAGACAGGAAGCAATAGCAGATGAGTGCCACTGTCAAAGTACACTTCCATCATGTCCCTCCACAACACATGTGTCAGTCCAGGCAAAACACACACAGTGACAGTCATGGTGCATGCCATGGACATTTCCATACATGTCCACTGGACTCTCGAAACATACAATGTGATGGAACTCACATGCATCATGGGTCATGCCTATCACATGCACACACTTCACCTCAGTCACATCCATCCTGCCCCGTACCCCCCAATCACAGTGGATACAAGGATGACTAGGCTGCATCAGTGGATCTGTAAATTGTCACAGACATGTGTCATGCATCCATGGCATTCACAAGTCACAGACACGCAGGTCAGGCACACAGACATGGATACCATATATGTACCTGGCATCAGCACCCATCCCTCACCCCTGCCCATGTCCAGGAACAGAGACTGCCATGCTCTCATGTGTACAATCTGCATAGGGTTCCCCATGTCGCATTTAAACACATGCAACAACCGTGTGGCTCACACATTACTGGTCGCACATGCATTACCATGATGTCCCTGCACACAAACATGCGTACATGGCCTATGTCACACATACAGGCAAGTATCAGACAACCAGCACACTGCAACATGCCCTGTCTCACACAGCAATGCTTGGCCACTTACCGCTCAACTCCAGGCGGGTCTCCCTCTCAAGGACCTGGGCGTGGAGCGCTGGGTGTACGCGTTCCAGGACCCTCAACTGGATGGAACTCATGCGGCCCCGGCCCCCCTCCACGAGGCGCCGGGCCTTCATGAGGGTCCTGGACCTCAAGTCCTCCCAGCGCTTCTTGACCTTCTGGATGGTGCGGGTTGCCACCCCCTCCGCGTTGATGGCAACCACACAGTCGGCCCAGATCCTCTCCCGTCCTTCCCTGTTGGCGCGGGACGATCCGAAGAGGGCATCATACTGCCCCAGGACTTGCTCCACCAGGACACCAACTTCGGTGGCAGTGAAGCTGGTGCCCCTTTGGCTGGCCGGGGGTTGCCACTGGTGTCATATGTTGATGTGCCCGACATGGCAACCCCAGGGGCAGGAGTGGGTGGGCAACTGGGTCCTGGGGCTGGGCTGTGGAGTGATGTTATTCGAGTCGGGAGTCTTCTGTTCCAGCAGGGGTGGACACAGCAACTGGACCCCTGCAGATGGCTGATGTGCAGGCACCAAATGGCAGGGTACGGTGGCAGCAGGCAGGCAGGCAGCAGCAGATGGCATGTGGGAGGCTGCTCGGGGCACTGGGGGGCAGTAATATGGCCTTCTGGGCAGGAGCGTGGTCTTCCGTGTGTTTTCGCGTGGCCAGCTTGATACGGAGTGATTTGGCACGTGAAAATCCTGCACGTCAGCGTGATAATCGAGGAAAGGCCCTTAGCGCGTAAGCGCGTCAGCACGCGTTCCCGATTTCATTGGACCAAAGGCCCTTACAGCATAAGCGCGTCTGTGACGTTTCGCGCACGGGCGTTGCCCTGGCAGGGCTTGGAGATCCCGCGTGCCTTTACACTGCTCTGTACGTGCTTTTCGTGCGGTGCGTGTGTTTTCCATCCGTTGGGGTTCACACGCTATTACTTCACAGCGGGTGTTGGCTACGCGTTCTTCTACACGCAAGGCAGATGGTGAGTGGTACCCCACTCCCCCCAGGCCCGATCGCGTGTAAGACTTCATGCGAGCCCCTGAAATACACGTACCCCGCTCCCCCAGGCCCGATCGTGTGTGAAAACACCCACGAGCCCCTGAAATACACGTACCCCGCTCCCCCAGGCCCGATCGCGTGTGAAAACACCGGCGAGCCCCTGAAATACACGTACCCCGCTCCCCCAGGCCCGATTGCGTGTGAAAACACCCGCGAGCCCCTGAAATACAGGTACCCCGCTCCCCCAGGCCCGATCGCATGTAAAAACACCCACGAGCCCCTGAAATACACATACCCCGCTCCCCCAGGCCCGATCGCGTGTAAAAACACCCGTGAGCCCCTGAAATACACGCGCCCTGGCCAATCGCGTGTGGAACTTCACGCGCACTCCTGAAATACACGCACACGCTCCCCCAGGCCCGATCGCGTGTTTAAACACCCGCGAGCCCCTGGAATACACGTACCCGGCGCCCCCAGGCCCGATCGCGTGTGAAAACACACGCGAGCCCCTGAAATACACGCGTCCAGGCCAATCGCGTGTGAGAAACTTCTCACGCACCCCTGAAATACACGCGCCCAGGCCATTCGCGTGTGGAACTTCACACACACCCCTGAAATACACGCACACGCTCCCCCAGGCCCGATCGCGTGTGGGCCTTCTCGCGCGTGTAGGACTTTGGCGCACATTTTTTTCCTGCGCAGGGACGCTACCGCCTGCTTTCTTGTGGCGGACATGTATGGGCCTGTGCGCGTCTTTGGCCGTGCGCTGTTTTTCCCTATTCGATTCCATGAATACGTGTTGTTGGCGAGCGTGTGGGCGTTCTGCGCACTTGCCCCCTGTACTTCCCCTGTGACACCCACATTTTCACGAGTTGTTCCCCATTCTGCGTGTGACGCCCCGTGTTACGCCTATTTTTGTTATGTGCGCCGCGCTATGTGCGAATTCGCTGTGGCCTTATCGCACGGCGTTCGATGACCTGTGCGCCAGCGTGCGCCGCGCACTTTTTCAGCGCACATCCCACATTTCGCGCGTGCTTGGACTTCCATGAATAGATGTGCGATGTTTTCTGTGCGATAATCGCACTTGCGCTGCGATAATCGCACTTGCACTGCGATTTTTGCAATTTCACTGCGAATCGCACGTTTTCGCACGCGTGCGCCGTTTTTTCGGCGCACGTTGATTCCATGAATCGGCCTGTCAATGGGTTCAAACAGAAACCCATGCCCAAGTGCAAACAAAGCTTGCCATGTGTACCAGCCTTGCAACAAAGGGGCGTGAAATCAATAATTAGCATCTGGGATAATGGTTATGCACAGAAGACAAATGGGCTGATTTATAAATGTGTTTTACAATTGTAAAATCCAAAAGAAAAAGACTTTGCAAATCTGGCCCTCGGTCTTGAGCTTCAGAAGAATGCATCCCACTCTGAGCTTCTCAGGATCCTTAGCAGATTTCCTAGGATGAAAGATAACACCATTCTATGGAAACTGGCACAACGGACCTCGAGAATGGCTAGACATGAGTATCAATCCAAAACTGTATCCATTACAAAAAGTTCAAGGACACTCTTGCTTAGATTGGTAAGGTGTGCAAATAAAAATACAAACCAACTGAAATGACACCTCGTGGTACAAACGGGTGCTTTGCAAATCCAAATAGTGAGAAGAGAATTTAAACTATTAGACCCAAAGTACAGGGAAGAAGCTAAAGAAAGATTGTGTCACAGAGAAGTGTTAAAATATGGGTCTCTGAAAATATTGTTCACCTAATCTCATGATGATCAAGAAAAGGAAAACAGAAGAAGGATTTAGAATTACCCAAGGAAAAATTGAAAAATAACAAAGAAATGTTCAGAAATTACAATGTAATTCTTCCACAAGTATTGACCTGGAATTATAGCGCTAGAGATCATCGACAAATGTAATCAAATGAAGACCTTGAAAGTAGTAAGTAGTTTATCATTTTATTCGGCCAAAACCATTAACATGTACAATGAAAACACATGAAATATACAAATCAAAGAGAAGAAACAACACACCCTCACAAACCCTCAATTATAAAACAGTTAAGAAAATACAATATATCACACAAGCAATTTGTAAATGACCTTCTTGTTATATTTCTCACTTTTAGACCTAATAGAAGGAATGCTTGTGGGTATAATTGAGAAGAATGTCATTGAACACACACATAATTAGTATAAAGTATGAAATGTATAATAGATAATTTGCACAAGTGAGGTATAGCTGAAACGATCAAATAACTTAAAATTGTCACTACAACTATAGGCATGAAGCAAAGGTGCCTGTTGATGCCTCTACTTATACATTATCTTCCAGATGTTCCCATGAAAAGAATCAAGAACATTACAAAGACATAACACTGAATTCCCTATCCTCTTTGCTGCTGACTACTTCATTTTGTTGGTGAAAACCATTAGTCCACTTTAAGAGGGACATATTGAAAGCAGTTGCAACCATCAGAGAGGAACGCGTATAAGATTAAATCTTCTTAGATGAATGTTAAGATTTAATTAATAACCCAGTGATCCAAGGCAGGACAAGATGTGTTAAAACCACTTGTGAAAGTGGATCTGCTAGTGTTCTGTGTCCAGTCAAATTACAAGATGATGTAGCTGGGGTCGATGCAGGGGTGATGCGTAGCACCTTAGGGGAAATGGTCACACAAGAGCGCCACTGGCTTCCCTCCTCCCATGAACATCAGGGTATTTCAGAAGCAGTGCTGATAGAGAAAGTAATAAAAACAGATCCAAAATGGCACGAATCCCACAGGCCCTAAGTCCTGAAATGGTAGTAGTAAATCAGCTCGAACAGAGTGCAACACATCAGGCGATAATATCAAAAGTAACACCAACAGCACTAGCAACGGTACTGGTGTCACCATCTGTGGTGTCACTGGACCAGGATAGCAACATGCTAAAACAAATACTGAAGTTGACCAATTAGACTGCTGGAGAAAGAAGAACCTAATTTACACCTATAAGATCTGTTTTACAGCAATAAGAATACATACTGGACAAGTTTAGACAAAGTGCTGAGGGAACATCTGGGCATCATTGGGTACTCTAACCAGATTTTACCCCTATTACGAATTCTGTCAGATTGCATGTACTGTGATGGATGTAGTGTAAGAGTGACATTCACAGATACCAGTGTTCAAAATATATTGTAGAATAAGTGTGACAATTTATCATCGATCGGCATCAAGGTTTGCCTGTATCAGGGAGCTATACACTACCATATTCACGAACACTGGTATCTACCCATTCTTGCCCAAAAGATCAAAGAATGAAATCCTGCAAGATCAGACATCAAATGGGTTTCCCCCCCCCCAAAATGTCGGAAAAAAAGCCAAATGCGGGTTTAATGCGCATTCGGCATTATACAAAAAATCGAATGCCATAATGCCAAACAGGGGAAGCAGGGGTTGCGTGGGTGTACCCCGCTCTCCCTGATCAGCATTACAGGCTTCGGGTGTTGCAGGGGTGTCCCCTGCTTCCATGACACTGGAAGCTGGGGACAATAAAGAAAAAAGGGGTAAAGGCGAGTTGGCGGCACACTTCTGGGTGTGCTGCTGGAAAAAGGTAAATGGAGGGTAGGGATAGGGGGATGCCGGAAGGCAGATCGTGATATACGTGATCACTGCGCAATGGAATTTTGCGATTCAATCTTTTTGTATTCACAATTTCCTGATGCGTAGTAATCACGTGGATCCACATGGAGCATAGGGCCCAGATCAACAACATAAGGCATGTTGAAAAAGCCACAATTATGCATATGGCTCCTATTGCTCTTGAGAGAGCCCTATGTAACCCAGCAAGATTTGAACTGTCTGTCCAGGCTAAGGATCCAGCTTACAATGCAGCACACAGCCATATATGGCAGCTGGCGGTCTAATATTGCTTGTCATTGCAGGAGGGTGTCTCAAAGTGCTATCTTGGAACATAGCTGGTTTGAGATCAAAGCTCAGTGATACCGAATTTGTTGAATACATATCTGATTTTGATGTCTTACTATTTCAGGAGACCTGGGAACTCACATTAACACCTCTATCACATATTCTTGGGTTTTATGTTCCAGCGATTCAGTGCAAAAAAGGGAGAAACAGTGGAGGCCTTGCCACATATGTAAAAGTATGTACTAACATTGAATGCAGATCAGAAACCTAGCCTAACACGGTGCTAAGGGTCAACATTTTGTGAAGGGCATGGAACGAGTGCTATCTGTAATTAAATTCTATAATGCATCGCAGCGTAAGCATATGGGTTCAGATATAGCATCCTTGCTAAACTGTTTGGACAGCCCAAGAATCAATGACTTTTTTGAATGTTTTAAGAACCCCTTTACAATTTTGAGGGGTGATTTCAATGTAAGGTTTGGTGATTGTTTGCCAACATTGGATGTAATCAAAGAAGTTGACTTTGCATTGAATATACCTATGCTGATCATGATAGTTGGATCATCAAACAAAGCAGGAGCTATGCTATTGACACATTTAGCAGACCGTGGTCTGACATGGGTGAATGGAAAGCTACCTGCAGATAGACCTGGGTGCTTTACTTTTACTACCGCAAGGTGCAATTCAACAATTTACTATTTTTTTGTGTGACCACAAACCTATGCCACTGTTCATCTTTTATGGCGATAACTCTAATACCCATAACACCCAGAAAGCTAATGTTCAAGAGATACATATCAGCAGAAGGCATATTAAATGGGCATCAATGGACAGAGATGCCTGCTCCTATTAAGTAATAGTTGTGTGCCTCCCTTTTATTAAGTACTGTTGGTCAAATTATAAGACACATTCACTGTATTCACAAATGTATGATAGAATTGTTAATATCTGTAAATCCCATACGACCAATACACATCGGCTGAGTAACCCAACAACTAGTTACCCATGGTGGTATAGTAAGGACTGTAGAAATACAAAGAGTATGCTATTGAAAATAGCAAAGGGATCTAACAGAAACAGTGTCAATCTAGGACGAGTAAGGATGTTATATAAAATTGCATTGAAAAATGCAAAAGAAGTATGGAACGGCAAGCATTGGCAGCAATTAAACAAAAACAAACAAAAGCTATTTCTGGAAAATAGTCTCCCAGTGTAATTGCTGGCCCAAAGTTAAATTGAGAGATTTCCCTGCTTCCTCTTCCTTGATTGATCACTTTTCAAGAATCTTCAGCTCTGCGGGAGAGGCCGGGTACCGTGGCAGAAATATCCATTGGTGCACTTTAAGTTCCCATCACAACTGACCAACCTTTTCTTGAATTTTGTGTCAATGAGATAAAGGAAGCTCTGTTCGCTTTCCCTATCGGCAAGGCCCCGGGTCACGATTTTGTGGTGATGGACATTTTTAGGCAGAAACATCAAGTATGGTTTCCTGTGTTTAATAACATTCTAACGAGTTTTTTATCAGGAGTGTGTTTCCTGACAGCTGGCAAGAATCCATAATAATTTGGATATTTAAAATAGGAGGCACAATGGACTCCAGCTGTTACCAGCGAATATCTCTGATTGATGCCACCGCAAAATGGCTTGGTGAGCTACACACGTATAGGAAACTATGCAAAAGAAACCAACATTCTCCCAGAGGTGCAATATGGGTTAAGGGCAGGGGTTGGCACAGTAGAGCAGATTCTGAATGTAAGTTTTATTCTGGACAAGTATGTTAAAGGCTGTCACTGCCCAGTCTACTTGGGGTTGGGGTTCATGGACTTCAGCCAAGCATTCAACAGCATAAACTGTGCAAAGCTATGGAATCTCTTACAATCGATGGGCTTACCAGCGCCCTTTTTGAATGTATAAAGGTGGCAGTGAGGTTGAACAATGAAGGGCACTTATTTCCACCTTTTACATCTCACAGGCAAGGGTCAGGCAAGGGTGTGTCCACTCACTATTGTTCAACCTCTACATCTGCAATCTGGCAACTGAATTAAATAAAGTCACTAAAGATCCACCTGGAGTAACAGGTAGAAACATCACTCTGCTGTCTTATGCGGATGATGCAGTGTTGCTGGTTTGTACTCCGTCAGCATTACAGAAACTTGTAAACGCCTGTGTGAAATATACTGGAGGCAGGGGTTTGTCAATCAATACAAGAAAGTCCCAAGGTATGTCCATTGGTAGGCAGCCCAAAAATCGGCCTCTCATCTTTGCATCTGGACTTAAGCTTGCCTGAGTGGACAAATTCACCTTTTTAGGGGTGATCTTTAACAGCAGGGCAAATTGGTCAGACTATATTTTCAAAACAATACAGAAGTGTACACAGGCCTGTGGTGCACTGCATAGGTTTGGACTGGAGATGGGCGGGTTAACTATATTTCCCGGGCTAACTCATCAAATAATGTGCCCATTGTCATGAAGTTTGGAGTCAGTCTCCAGTACAAAACGATTCAGGTCAAGGAAAATGGATTCCACCAAAATGATCTTATAAGCCTGAAACATTTGTTATGTTTCGGAAATATTATGGTCCCAAGTAGAGCATCATCTAACACATGAGATTATACATGATCTCAAACTCTCAGACACCTGCATGAATATTACCCGGTTGAACTCTATGAAAAAACCTTTTGTGAGAATTTATACGTTAGGGCTTTAAGCTGTTCCGGCAAATGCTTCTAAAGCTGATGTTACATTGGTGCAGCAAATATATATGGAGTTTAGAAGGGTCTCTTGTGGCTGTCTCAAGTCCAAATAGCAGTCAGTCCTCAGGTACAATCGCTATGGTTGCAGTGGGCACAACGCTGATTACATGTGCTGGTTTCATTGCAAATGAAAGAGGACTGTTTCTTACACTTGAGGACAAGCTGCTTACTGTAGCTAGCTAAGGGAAATGATGACAATCTAGATGGGCCCCAAATTGAATATCTGATGTCCATGCAATATAATTTTATTTTATCGAGCTGGTCCATCTTTTATTTTTCTGTCCCGCTTTAAAAAAACAAAAAAAAACGTTATTGAAGTACCAGGCAGAATATTTTAATGAAAATTCCATAATATAACAGTCGGATTAGGCTAAAGTGCATTGTTCGGTTTATATTACGCTATCAGTATATATTATACTTATCATCTTATTTTTTCGACTTTGTGAACATGGGTACTTGACAACATTAGTCTGACCATTAATTAGAAATATATATCTATGTTCTTCGACGTCCTGTTGCATATGGGTTAGATATTCATGGAATGGTCCCCATATATCTTTTGGTCTGCACGTTGCTAAAACTGTTGCCACGTATCATTCTCCCTCTCATTAATATATGTTCGTTTTCTCGGACATTCTTGACACATTGGTGACATTCTAGATCTCCATCTTTTCAAAGTACATTGTTTAGCAACAATACAGTATATATTGCTAGAAATCGTCCATATGTCACCAAATAAATATTTAGGGGTGACCGTGAGGGGAATTTCAACCATATAATGTAGTGTACCTGCTACTTCTTGCCAGAACAGCTTAATTCATGGACAATTCAAAAACATGTGTATTGAGTCGACCTCTACTTTGGCACACTTTTTGCATTTTCCAGTCGTATTCTGGAAGAACCTGAAGATCTGTGCTGGCATCTCGTACAGCTGGTTTAATACTTTAAATTGTATGAGCCAAAGGCGTGCATTAAGAGAGACCTCCTTTGTGGGACAACAGTACCTGTGCCACTTTGTCTCATCAATGGTCGCTGTCAGGTCCCTTTCCCACTTTACCCTTGCTGTATTCCGGGATGGTTGGCCAGCCTGTACTATTTTGTAAAGCACAACACCGATTTGTCTCAGGAGGATAGCTCTGGGGCAACGTGCTTGCCTTGGAAGCAAGACATCGCGGAGCACCACAGGTTCGATCCCCGGGTCTGCGCTTTGAAACCTCTGGGTATTAAGCACGTTATATAGACCTTTACATATCATATCAATCTCCTGGGTTCTCTGCCTGACACTATCGCATCAATACAATCATAGGAGTTTTATTCCTGAGGGAACGACGGCCATCTGTGGCCTACCAGTGCCCTCATTCAGAAGTATTGGAACATTTTGACAGGGCTGACCCCCAGCTTTGTCATGACTTCATCTTGAATTACAAACCACCCTCTTGGGTGCAGCTCACCAAGAACCATTACCTTCTCTGAGTCGCAGGATGAATATCTAACTCATATGTAGGGGGAAGTCTGGTGCAATTCCACAGAGGGATCTTACAGCCATTTAAATATTTATTTATTTTCATTTTTAAAGCACTCACACAGCCCGTGGGCATCGAGACACTGTTACAAGAATTATTTTTTTTTTCCTTTGTTTGTTTTTAGTTGGGTAATTGTTTTTTTTTTTTTTTGTCTTAGTTGCGTATTTATAATGCGCTTAAATACCCAGAGGTTTCTAAGCGCAGAACGGGGATCGAACTTATGTTGCTTCGTGTCGTCTTGCTTCCAAGGCAAACACATTGCTGCTGTGCTATCCTCCATGGATATTCACACCCATGCGTTTACAGTTGTACTTGCTGGATCGAATGTACAGGAATCACCATAATGGCTCTCCAAGATGACCATTTTGAGATCTGTTGGCACCGCCCCATATCGTTCCAGAGTTCAATGCAATGGACCTGTGTGCGGCGAGTACCAGTTTCCCATGTATTGTGCCTGTGTTACTACATGGGATAATTAAAAATCAGGAGCGGTCAGTCCCCCCTGATCATAAGACTCTGTTATCTTTTCCCAGCTCATGTGGGATACTCCTTCACCCCACACAAATTCAACAGCCATAGATCACATCTTAGCAAAAAACATGCATCTGAGTCATAATGGGATAGTATCAAAATAATACAACAGCTTGGGGACGACTACCATTTTCAATATTGATAGTCTTCTATAGAGGGACATGGGGGATCTGGCCTATAATGGCCTATAATTTCAATTTTACAGCAAAGTGAGCTAGGGTAAGCGTCATGATTATCCGCATAAAATGTTTTCTTCATTCGGACACAAGGACATCCAGAGATTTTAAACTAGTTGCGACCCACCATAGCCCCATGAGGTCATCCGGTTTTGGCATGTTCGCCATAAGAGGGAATAGCTCTGATTTAGCAATATTCATTTTATAACCAGAGTACTATGTAAACCTACTGGCCTCCTCTATTAGTGGCCCCATATTCACCTCAGGTTGCGTATGTATAACATGGTATTGTCTGCATGTAAAGAGATGATCTGGAGGGACCTGCGATTTGGACTCTTGTGTCCATGTCGTTGCCTTATCACTCAGGTAAGTGGTTCTATTCAGAATGCAAAAAGAAGAGGAGAGAGAGGGCAGCCCTGTTGCATCCTACATCCCAATGTAAAGGTCTAGGATATTACCCCATTAGTATGAACCGTGGTGACTGGATTGGCATATAATAACCATACACATTCGATAAAGCAGTTCCCAAACCTGTATTGTTTAAGTACAAACCTGTAATGTTCCGGCCATGTACCCAAGAGTCTAGTAGCTGGTCACAATCACCACGGCATAATATAGCCATGCACCCAACAATCTATACACTGGCCACAACCCACAGACATACGCCAGCTGCCTGAGGCCCTATACACTTTTGTACACATACTATTGCAGTTCTTGCGACCGGTCAACAGACTCTTGTGTGCAATAAACCAGCCGCCTAAGGCCCTGTGCACTTATCTACACATACTATTACAGTACTTCAACCAGTGGGCAGACTCTTCCGGCCATGCACCCAAGAGTCCAAGAACTTGGCACAACGACCACAGCATAATACAGCCTATACAAACATCCTAATTTCATCTACATTCCACTCCCCTACCCTAATGAAGACTGCCTGCAGTCATCAGATAAGCCGCTCATCTGAGTACCTACCTGCAAACTGTCACGGTGTCCGCAGACACTGTGGATACAACACAGTCTTCTTCCACCTAAACAAATACATCATATGAACCATCTTTCACTCCCCCCTCTTTCTCTGTGAATATCCGCAGGTACAACATGGTGGGTGTTTCAGAAAAATATGACAGACATTGGATGTCCGCGGACATGATGCAGCACTCCGGGCTAATCAGGTAGCGGTCCGTGGAGCGAACCGGGAAATGGGTCAAAGGAGCGGAGCCAGATATCACTATTTTTTTTTACATTAATTTCACCAAATTTACAGAAACACGCTTTCGGGATCAAGCTGCCACTCCTGCCGTAAATTTGTTGAAAGTTCTTCCAGCGGTTTGAGTTGTAGGCATGAGCAACTTTTTTTACCATTCAGTCTATGGAGAGAAAACATTTTTTTGGGACTTCCCATAACTTTTCCCGCCCCTTTGACTAAACCTCACCAAACTTACCATAACATGTAAGAGCGGCCCATACATATTTCTGCAAAGTTTGGTGAGGATTTGTCCAGTGGGAGCAAAATATAAGCCACTCAAAAAATGCTGTTCCGATGAGTTGAGTAACTTAACTATAACTACACGGCCACTACTGCAGGCCGTGTAATACGAAACGTGTGCAATACCAAACTTTAAAACAGTCAAATAAATTAGACAACTTTGTATAATATATTAATATGTTGATCTCTGTGGCACCACATTCCATTTATTCTTCCACACCAACTCAAAATCACATTACAAAGTGCAGAGAAATGCATGGACACATTTTACCATCTCATACAGAGGACCAGAGAAAAATTAAGCCAAGGGATAGCAAAGAGTGTCTGGGGCTTGGTTTTAAAAGCGGCGCAGGGGTGTGAATGCAAAGGATTATAGGGAGTGGGGGGAGATGCTTGGGGCAGGGAACACATTCAAGTAATTTGAAAGAGTGATGGGCGTGCCAGGTACCATTCTAAAGCACTAGCTTTGAGACTGTGCCTACAAAGGTCTGTTCCATTTGCCATTACAGATACATATATATGCCATTTACTATACTGTCACTACTGTGGATGGTGTCACAGTTTAGCTTTTTCAGTTTGGTGAATAAGGGAAGGGCAATGCAAAGTGAGTTTGCATAATGTACAGTGCTCTGGACCCAGACATGTTGGCTTATTAGGCACTAAGTTGCACAAAACATGCTCATCACGATTTATATACAAAACATGTGCAATACCAAACTTTAAACATTCAAATACATTAGGCAACTTTGTACAGCATATTAATATGCTGATCTCTGTGGCGCCACGTAGATGTATGCCTATCATGTAACCAGGAACATGCACAAACATCAACAACAAATTATTACTAACTGCATTAATATTCTGCTGTAGCATGGTTTGCCGCATTTAATGATCTCTGGAGGTCATGCAATATAAGCGCATTCGACATTGTTATTTCACTTCTAGTCAGGTTAATGAAGCTGGATGAATCTTGCTCTCCAGATCGGCGAGCAATAACACTGTTGAGTTTAGACAAATCATGCATATCATTTGAAGGTCGCTGAAAGTGATACGATTGTTGCTGGAAAGCACTTAATATCAATTCTTCTTTAACAACTCTTGTATCTGAGAAGAAATAAAACGAATTCAAAAAGAATTGGAGATGTAGATCACCAACTAATATAGCATATATAGCATATTCGGCTATGCCTAAAAAAATATAACAAGTCATTTTTCACTGTCATTGATGATAGGAAGACTGCAGCTTTTCAGGATCCAAAATTCGACATTTAAAGTGCACGCTTGTTGGAGATTATAACTATAGGTTTCATCATATTTTCCGAATATTTTATGTTTTTATTTTGCGTAATGAGCATACACTTTTGTTAATTTTCAGCACGTCTCACATTTGTCACAGCACTCTTTAGGTACCCATCTTTAAAAAAATAAAATCTGGCACTAGAGAGACGATAGATTTGAGTGGCATTTTATACCAAGTGCTGCATATGCCAGAGTTTGGAAAAAAGTTCTCCCAGCCTTATTACGAGCCCAATTGGATCAAATTAAATGGGAAATTACACTGCCACCACCACTTGTAACCTGACGGAAATTCTGCAAGACCAAGTGGCGGTACCAGTAATTTGTTTGGGCGGTATTCCACTTCCTAATTTGAACAAAGACAAATAATCTTTGGTTCAGTGCCTAGATATTTCATTAAATATACATTTTGAGAAGTTGACACTAAAACAATCATAAATATAATAAAACATTTTTTACTTCAATGTTGTAAAACAACTCAGTAAAAACACAACTAACTGCTACAACAAAATGTATACATATATGTGTGTTAAGTTATGTTACTGGGATGTATACTAAGGAACACTGCCATGTCTACAGTTTCATAGCACTAAATGACTCACAGAAAACATCTGCATTTGAACATAGATTAGGGCAATAATTATAGCAACAAAGGCATGCGCCTTCATACAGCTTCCAGATTGAAAGTTCTTTGGGGGTATTCAGGATTTCAGCATGGAAAAGACCAACCCTCTTTTTCAGAGGCAGGTTTTCCATGATGCTAGTAATTGGCTACCTGAGGAAGCTGGATGAGCTGGAAATGTGAATGTCCTGTTCTGAGTAATGGTTCTCACAGTAATTCACACCCTAGACACATTGAGAGAGAACATAAGGAGTGATTTAGTGTATGGCTCTGTTTCCCACAAACTGTACTCCTCTCGCTCCCCTACACTGCGCATCTCCCCTCACTTCTGTAGTACAAATGTGGACCATGTGCCTCTAATAGTGGGGAATGCGCTCGTGCCCTTACACGATGTCAGCATTGACTGACATCAGCGTAGATGGGACCATCATGCAGGACACAGGGCATCCATCTTTGTGCCCCCTTGATGCCATCTTGGTAACCAGGCCTCGCTTCGATAATATGAAAAGGCTTCTCTCCCCTTTTGCAGTGACACACACACAGCACGCAGCACACATGGTCCCCACCTTTCCTCTCACTGTGTCTGGAAAACTCTCTGACTCCATTCTCATGCTGAAGCTGGAGGTAATTGCAACAAAGAACAAATGTAACAGCCCAGTCTTCCTCTGAGATCACTGCCCCGTGTGTGAACCGGCTTGAGCCAAGCATCCATCTCCACAAACCTGTCCATGCCCCCTCATCCTCGCCATCGGAAAAAGACTGCCAGTGTAACTCTGTGTCCTCGCAAGGTATTCTCTTGATGTACCAAATATGTGACCCCACCACGACGCCTACCAGGCAGACCTCTGACTAACAGTGCACCTCTGTCACCATATATTGTTTCCAATACTAACACATACCAGTGTGTCTTAGATTCTTTATGATTCCTGACCCAAGCTTCAATCGATGCTATCATGATGGTCAAAACCTTTTTAACCGGACGACCCGTATGAGTTAAGATAATTAACTGTGTAAATAAGTACAAGACTTTCAGTGATTTGTAGAAGTTTCAATGAATGTATTTCAAAGTAATCATTTAGTGCATGCGTCATAAAGATGTATTATGATAAGTTAGTTAGTAATTACCCCACTTCACAGCAACCTGACCTTCACCCCTCCTGGACACGGACAATAGAGCCACGTGATGACCACCCTCCCACCAGATAAGCAACCAATCTGGATGGGACAATGTCATCAACATATGTACCTCTACTGAAAGACCAATCCTGTACCACTGTGATACCTTATACTAATTGTGTCATGTATGACAAAATGTGTCTTTATAATATGATGTAATCGCAATATTTGGCAGAGCGTTCTCAGGCAGCAGAGTTCTTTGGATGCCAACTAGATAAAACATTTTTTGAACTCACGCAACCTGTCCTTGTAGCCTTATTCCCTATCTGGGGATTATTCTTTGCACGTCTAAAGACGGGGAGGGTGCCTACATTTTGGTGACCCCTGCAACGTGATTTGGGATGGGTGCCTCGAGGCCTGTGCAGTGCGGCGAGATCCGGGATGCCCCCCAGCAAAACCATCGCCTCTGCGGTTGACCAACCTGTGCGCACAACGAGAAGGGGTCAAGGGTTCCCGGTTAACGAATACCCAACTTTAAAAGCTGCTCGCCGAGACGGGCGACGGCTTGGGTGGGGTGCGGACCAGATTGTGGATGACACATGAACGGTGATTCTCGGACCACCCGACTGAACATGTGAGTACCGGTTGCGTAAGTTCCCAAGAGGTAAGGGAGGTGCTAAGAACAAAGGGGAACAGACAACAAGTACTTAAAAGAAAGTTAGGGTCTGTGTGAATGGCACTAAGGCTTTTTCTGATCTATCCTTTATATGGCCATTAGGTTTTTGGAGATAAAGAAGTAAGAGAAGAGTGAGGAATCCTAGCCGGAACAGGGTAGAAGGTGGCACCGCGCAGCATTATCTCATCCAGTGCAGTTAAATAAGTGAAGATAAAGAGAAAATAGTAAGGGTCTCTTACCCTTACTATTTTCTCTTTATCTTCACTTATTTAACTTATTTTTCTACCTGGAGTAGTAATTTAGAATATTCTTTGTCTGTGTGGGCAGAACTCTTGGTGAGGTAGTAAGGGAAAATAAGAGGTGGGGAGTGTGTGAGAAAGATAGCACAGAGGGAAAAGAAACTGAAAAAACAAAAAAGGGGAGTAAAAGCATGCAGGTAGTACATGTTATGTGTGGTGTGTCTTCATGTTATATGTTCTCGTGCACGTCAAGGTATGACATGTCAATTTGTCAATAACTGTTCATATACCAATACGCAATTAAGGTTGATTAAGAAAATTGAAAATGCAATGTGTACAAAAATGTTTTGAGTAATAATAAGTGACGAATGTTCATGGTTGAAATAATTCATGGTATCGTTAAGCGATGAAAGAGGAAAAATTGTTGAAAAACATTGATATTAAGGGGAAGGAAATAGGTTACACACAACGTTGAACAGAAGCAGAGCGTGAAGAAAGTGTCTGTGAGCCCGTACGTAGGTAATCATGTTATCATGGGGGAGTAACACCCTTAGCGCATATTTGTCAACACCTCCCATTGTATAGTGAGGAGATACAAAAGTACCATGATCAGTGGGTGAGAGATTTAAAGAGAGGTGTAACTCCGATATGGCCAGAGGGAGGATCCTTTGATAAAAGGGTATTAGACTTAGTTTTGACACATTTAATGGCCAGGTATAAGGGAAAACCGTTGCAGAACAGAAGGGAAGTGTTAGATTTGTGGCGGATGTTTAAGGAATTAACGGCAAGTGAGGAAAGTACAACTAAAGAAACCGAGAAGAAGAAAATGGCAGGAGAGGTAGGTGAACCAGCAGGAGGAGAGTGCAAGACACCCGCAAATGAGAGTGACACCACCAAAACATACCCATTGCTGACAAGGCCAGCAGTAGGATACAGCGAGCCCCTATATGTTCCAACAAGCTCTGCTCCAACCACCTCTGCAGAAGCACCAGCCACCGCACCACCACCGTACGTGCCTTGAAACACTTGTGTATAGGCGCGTTGTGTATAGGCGCGTTACAAATACCATATCATATCATATCATATCATACGATAGAGTTGGGCTATATGGGCCATCCAGTGCCCCACCTATAAATCTAGCTGGAATAACTGGGGAATTAGACAGACAACTCGCTCACGCATAGATAGAAATAACACGATTGAGATCATTGTGTGATAAGGGCCAGATGTTGCCAGGGGGAGGGGAAGTGCCACCACTAGCAGCGACTGATCTAACTCCCCCACCAAGTGTAGCGGGAGAATCGACACCGGCAAAACCATAACCGTCACGATCCACACCATCACAGACAGGACAGATACCAAGAGGACAAGAGCAAGAGTGGCAATCAGGAGAGTTTCTGTTCCATCTAAATGGGAAGCCAGTAAGAATAATATGCCCCACGACCCCAGATAGACAGCATGGAGAAGGACAAGGAGAAGAGGGAGCAAGAAGAAGAAATAGACAAAGTATGGAGTGACCTCGATGAATATGAAGAAGGGGTAGCAGCAGTGGGATCCCTGCTGCCATTTTATTTTGATGACCCAAATGAAAGATCGCCACCGAGATGACAGGGGCAGCTAAGACAACGAGTAGGGAATATGCTGGTGAGTAAGACGAAGAAGGGGACGGTAAGTAAGGTGGGAAGAAAACATAAACTACAAATGCCATTGATACACAAAGGAGCAGGAAGGCCGCACTATATTCCATGGCCCCAAATGGATAAAAATAACTTGCTGAAACTGCTTCCCCCACTTTCGGGAGGGGCAGGAAAATGGATACACGCAATCGGAAAGAACACAGCCAGAGTGCCACTAGCGATAGGGGACGTGAAAAGTTTGTTGGTGTCTGCAGTTGGAGATCAAGCAGATGCAGTATGGGTGAATTCAGGATTCCTGGGAGTAACTATGAGTTGCGACCGTCAGGATGGATCGCCATTAAACAACGTTCAAACACGAATATGGGACGCATTGAGGCCCATCTTTCCTGACATACCAGATTTACACCTAGTGACGCAGTGCACGGTGGGAGAGGAGGAGCCTACACAATTCATCCTCTGGGTGAAAGACGTGTGGAGGAGTGAAACGGGTACGGCGTGGAATCAATCCACCGCCCTGTTCTATTTCATAATTAAAAAGGGGCTCCCGAAGGAAGTACAGAAGGCCTTGGACAAAATAGCTGGGATAGAAGCCAAGGGCTGGGCTGAGATTCAAAGCATAATTGTACATCACTGCAGGAGGATCAAAGAAAGAGAAAAGGTTGGCAGACGAAGCAAAGTTAGTGCAGATTGAGCTAGTGAAGGTCGCAGCACTGAACGCAACTACATCAACAGATAGGAGCAGTGAAGGAGACGATGGAACAGGACACGTGCCAGTGAGGATGGCTGCAACATGGGCTATGAGAAAAGAGCAACAACACGGACACCCACATCCAGGTAGCCCCTAAAAGTTACCAATTGGAGGGGGTGGACAATGTGAACAATACTATAGTGAGCCACAAATGCAGCAGAGGCAACAATCCCAGCCACAACCACCACAGCAGAGAGGATAACCGCAACCCATGGCCAGGCAAAACACAGCAGGTAGTACAAATAACAACATTTTTGCAACATCAGCGAATGGTGCGCCGGCACCTTTTCGCGGCACAGCAGTGGTAGGAGATAAATGTTTTCTCTGTGCCAGGAACTGAAACATATGCAGACAAGGAGAGCCCACAGAGAGCACTTGCGTGCCCAGTCCTATTCACTACCCTACGTGCAGAAGAGGAACCACTAGTGGGAGCAGAGATAGGAAACAAGCAGTTTGTCTTCATGGTAGACTCAGGAGCAGAAAAAGTGTGCCTCATGGAAGGTCGGTTTCCGCTTTCAGGAAAACATTTAGTAACGCAGGGGTTCTCTGGGGCTATTTCAAAAGTTCCTTAAACAAAAGATCTGGACATAACGTTGGGGGAAAAAAAGTGCATGCTCCCTTACTGTATCACAAAGACGCGCCAATCAATTTGCTGGGAAGGGCCTTGTTAAGCAAGTTAAACATGACCATCTCCATTAGTGAACTCGGGAAATGTGTGTTCGACTCCAGGAGTGTGCCCCATATGAGCGATGCTAATGATCAGCACAATAACAAATGAGGTGGTGGTAAGAGGGGTACCAATTGACATGGACATGTTCATTTATGGCATCAGATTGCTGGCTCGAGTGGTACCAGAAATAACAAGAAAGGAATTGAGGGTGCCTGCAGATTTCATCTTCCGCCCAATTGTGAATACAGATGTTGTACCAGGAACCATCCTATCTATAGATTTAGAGGGGGTTTAGGTTTCAACTAAACGTATCGCGGTAATAGGACTGAACACGCATGGCTGTGAATGGAGAACAGTACTGTGTATAGACCCAAATATAATGTTGCGCGATTTAACTTATGAAGAACTGTTCACTGACAATGAGAGTGATGGAGAGATAATAATGGAAATAAGCATACCATGTGACATCATGATTCAATATAGAATGACATCATGATTCAATTTAGAGAAGTGCACAATCCCCTCATGGCCAGCGTAAACATCCCACCTACAATCTTTGACGAAGATATGAAAAGAGTACTGCCAGAGGTCTGGACTACAGGCCCACATGATGTAGGGTTATTGCAGGATATAACTCCCATCAAAATAAAATTAAAGCCAAAGCCAGGAGCAATACTCCCAAGGGTTAAACAGTACCCAATATCAAAAGAGGCAGAGGAAGGAATTAAAGAAACAATAAGTGCCCTGTTGAAACAAGGGATAATAGTGCCATCCAACTCCCCATGTAATACAGCGATTTTTCCGATGAAAAAAGCAAAATGAGGGTCATAGAGAATGGTACAAGATCTCCGCCCACTTAATGACGTCATTCAGAAAGAGCTCCCTTTGGTCCCTAATTCAGCCTCAATACTGTGCAGCATTCCCAAAGAAGCTATTTGCTTTACAGTGGTGGATCTGAAAAATGATTTTTTTTTCATACCACTCGACGAAAGCTCCCATTACCTCACAGCGTTCGCACTAGGAGGAAACAGGTATGAACATTGTAGATTGCCACAGGGTTATTGTGAAAGCCCCAGCATTTTCAACAGAATTTTACACAGGATCTTGGAATACTGATTCCCATTGTCCGTATGCAATCAGCTCTTGTATCTTGATTAGCTGGTCATCTTGTGGCATATGTACATCAATGAGAGATATGGATACTACTCCGGATAGCAATGCCTGAGTAACGAAATGTACATATTCCTCAGCCCTGGATGGAACAATCGTTGAGTCAGGAAGTCTCTGTTGTAAAATGGAATCCGTTGGATTGTACTCCTTTCCTGGATATTCTAGGTGACATCTTACAATGGAGTTTACTGTATATTGTGATAAGATACTGGTGATCTGTCTCTATCGTGAACGGTTTGCCAGGAAGAAACATTTGGAAATATTTACAGGCGCTAGCCACAGGCAAACTTTCTTTTTTTCAGTTGTGAATATTGACTCTCTGCCTCAGATAAACTTTTGCTGGCATACGCAGTCACCTTCCCTCTTAGTGTTGCGTGAGGATAACCCCTTGTCCTGCAGGGTTAGCATCCACTGTCAATTATGAGCAAAGAGAAGGGGTAAAACAAGTCATGTGATCTGCTGACGCAATGTCATGATTGATTGTACGTAAGCACCAAAATGCTATACCTTGTTTGGTGACTTCCTTTAACAGGACGCTCATGGTAGCAAAATCGGGGTTCTTTCTGCTACTCTAACTGGCCATCCCCATAGAGGAACAGAGATCTTTATTTTCTTTTGGGGTGGACACCTCAGAAATGGGTTTCAATTTTCCTGGATCCAGCCCCATCCCATTGACTTATGAAATGCACATTTTTCCACATTGAAAATCAAGCCTGATTCTTCATTTGCAGCAGACACTTGTAACAAAGCTCAATCATGTTGCTCCAAATCAGACCCAAAAATCAGAATATCATTGATGTAGTTAAAAACATGTCTTCTGTGATGCATCACCTTGCAAAGGGTTCCCTGGAAAATTTTGGCCACTGCCAGAATACCAAAACTCAGACTTGTGTACCGAAACAGTGATGTATCTGGGCTGTTCATCCAGTTTGGGGTGGTGGTATCCTTAAATTAGGCCAAGCTTGGAAAATATTCAGGTCCCATATAGCAAACTTATCATGTCATCAGGATGCATGCATGGATGTCTTTCGCTGCCAATGTACTTGTTTCTCACGTCTATGCAGATGTGTATGTCATGTGTTGCTCCTTTATTTGGCACTGCCACTATGTGCGACAGCCAGGAAGTGGGACCAGATGCTGGTTCAGTTATGTCACTGTTTAACAATGAATTAAATTATTTTTCCACTTGTGGCTGGAGAAGAATGGACACTCTTCAAAGATGTTGTGCTACTGGTGTCATGGACTAATCAATAGGGAGTGCTACTGGTATATCTTTAAGTCGACCTAAATCTTTAATTAGTGACAGATCCTCTGGACTACTGATTGTGATGATTGCATAGTATATGGCACAGCTGCAATGTTCATGGCTATGACTGTGGTACATCCCGAGAGATTGCTTCTGGGTACATCACCTTGAAGCACACAAACTTTGGATTCAAGTCGGTTTTGTGTACTGCAGAGCATTTCAGAACTTGCCATTATTGATAACAGGACCCTTGGCAACCCACTGAAAGACACACAACTCAGAGTATATCAGTGTAAGAGGATGGACCATTTTTTTCATTCGGCGACACACATGATGTTTAGCATTGCACCCGTGTCTATGACAAAATTGGCTACATGGTTGCACACTAAGACATTGACATCACATGGTCGATAGGGGGATGCTTTCATTGCGTAGGTATCTCTGCAGCACCATGCACCAGGAGGTACTAGTGACTAGCGCATAGAAAAGCTTTTGGTTCCACATTGAGTGTTTATTTTCCCACTATGAGCTTGTCAAGCTTCTAGTGCAAAGCCGTCCGTCAGGCTCTCCTGGAGACCCCTGCCCTGCCTCTCCTCAAGAACATCCTAACAAAAACCTGTGCTGGCAGCATTGCATGTTCATTCCATAACCAGACCCTCTCCTCAGGAATCTTCTCAAAAGCCTTCAAAACCTCCTATATTAAACATCTCCTCAAAAAACCCTTGCTCGACCCACTCCTTCCCCAAAATGACCAGCCTATTCTGAACACCTGCTTCATTGCCATACTCCTGGACCATACAGCATATACACAACTTGGTCTCTTCACACACACAATCCAACAACCTTCTTGACCAATCCCAAACAGGCTTCATATCCCTCCAAGGAACTGAGACCTCCCTTGCATCGGTTTGGGATGACTTAAATAGAACAGCGGATGTGGAAGAATGTGCAGCGCTCATCCTTCTCTACCTCTCTGCCGTCTTCAATACCATGGACCAGGCCATATTCATCGACAGGCTAAACTCCTTAGGAATCCGCCCAAGCATAGATCTCCTCCTTCGTTTCGAATCGCTTGCAAATCATGATTCTCCCCCTTCGTCCTCCATCTCTCGCCCAATGTGGCAAAACAGCTCTCCTTCCCCAACCGATAGTCTTGCCATACTCCCTTGCCCCCCTTCCCCCAACCATAGCAACATCCACTTCTGTGAAAAACCTCAGATGCACACTGCACTCAAATCTATCCCTCTCCCAACACATCAACTCTGTGTCCAGAATCTGCTTCTCCACCTACGCATCCCCAGGCAAATCTTCCTGTATCTCACCTACCCACAACAAATATATGCTATCCTTGCCATCATCCTCTCCTGCATACATTTTGCAAACTGCCTATATCTAGGTGCCCCAGCATTGAAGCTCAGGAAACTCTAAAGAATTCAAAACACTGTTGCATATCTCCTCATTGGCCTCTCACCTAGAGAACATATTAGCCCTGCGTTCAGAGTCCTACACTGGCTCCCTATTGGTTGACGTTCTACCTTTAAAGCCATGGGCATCACTTACCATGCCCTATGAAATTCCAGACCTGAATTCCTCCAGGATAAACTCATATATCATCAACCCACCAGGAACCTCAGATATGGCTCTGCTCTCTCCTTGTGATCCCCAATTACAACTCCACAAGATTGGGAGGATTCTCCTTCTGCATCCAATCCCCTGCCAGCTGAAAATTGCTTCCTCTCCACATCTGCCGCATTGATAACCACCTCTTATTCAGAAAGGCCCTAAAAAGTGGCTATTCACAACTATAACCTGAAATCCTCTTCCCCACCTAATTTCCATAACCATAGCCTTGTTCACAAGCACAAGCCTCACTCTCACCAAAACACCAACAGGTTCACGTTTGCAGCTGATGCTGGCTGTTGTCACGGTGGACCACCCTACACACAGTAACCACCAACAACCTCTCATACACAAACCCACAGGAGAATGCTGGTCGTTGTCGCACTGGCCCTCATAGCTAACTCAACCCTTGACCTCTCTTTGCAAATGTCACACATCGTCCTTCAGGCCTCTTTCACTCTGACTGGTGCACTCAGGCAACCAGTACACAGCAACTGACAGTCCAAAGGTTACTTTGTATGCTACCAATGAAAATGTTCAGGACAGCCAATCAGGACATGAAATATGCACTTGGGTCCTGTCTGAACCCCTTCTCATGTCAAATATCTAAGAGGATTGCCAAAAAGCACTCAGAATGTTCGATTAGCAGATTTGTTGAGGATGGGAAATGTAGTGCAACTAGTAGGAATTTTGGGGGTAGGAATGTGACACACTTATATGGATATTTGGGGGTAGGAATCATGACATACTTAGATAGATTGCTGGGGATAGGAAATATGTCACACCTAGATGTATTTTGGGGGCAGGAAATGTGATACACTAAGATGGAATTTAGGGGTAGGAAATGTGACACACTTAGATAGAGTTTTGGGGGTAGGAAATGTGGTGCACTTTGATGGACCTTGGGGGTTAGGAAATGTGACATGCTCAATGGACTTTAGAGGGGTATGAATGGATTTGCACTCTCTTGCTAGCCTGTCCCATTACACAGATGCTTCATGGTGATATCCCCAGCACTCTGAAGATCATAGGGAGAACAAGCCCAAAGCACCTAAAGTCTTTTGAGAAGAGACTGTTAATTGCACCAAGAAGATGTATTAAAGATCTGTCAGGATAGCTTGCCACTGCTCCGGGGCCTTGGTACTGGACCTGACAGGTTCTTCATATTAGCCTGCTTATACTCTTTAAATACCTGTTAGGGCAGCCATGGGGTTCTACCTAGATATGTGGGTAGTCTTGCATTGCAAATAGGAGAAAGCGCATGCAGGTTAACACATGTGTTACACTTAGAATATTTACACCTTATAATGTTTAGCCCGCCCATGAAGCTCGAAGATATTTGTTGGTAATCCTCCATTGTAAAATTAATTTCTTAGGTTAGCCAATGTAACACACAGTGGTTACATGCAGGTGTCCTTCATATCGCACTTAGTAGACTCCTGTGCTTAGTGTTTGTGGAACTTGGAAGATTTTAGTGAGACTATAGAGATAACCTGTTTATTGTGCTTAGTTTCCATGGTAGCCTGTCGGTCCCACCTAGAAGATGTTCTAGGACAGCCAGTCTATTGGAGTTGGTAGACTGGAGGGTAGTCTGTCCATAGTGCCTAGAAAAGTCTACGAAGGTAAGGTAAAGATAAGCTCCTTCTGATCTTAGTGTATGCATAAACGTGCCACTTCGGTGGACACCTGTCGCAGGCACAGGTATTGATCCACCCACTTTACAATGCAGCAACGACTACATCACATAACTGCTGGTTACATAACTGATTCGCACTGAAACACCAGACTTGCCTCAGCACCGCTGCAATTGGAATACAGTGACAACCGCAAAACTATTTCAGTCTTGCTGGGTACATATTGGGTCTCCTGCACTAGCGCTGACCTCCCTCAGCACCCGTCCAAATGCCTGACCTCTTGGATTGCATACTGGAGCCTATGCATTTCTCCTGATTTCTGATCTTGGCCAAATGCACACACACATCTTAAGCCTCCTCTGAGGAGTTTCCCATACCAGGACTTTGTTCCCCGAGGGCCTTCCTACCATACAGTGCTTTGAGGCCATGCAAATGAGAAAAGTCACCATATAAATGACTACTGCAATAGAATACAATTATTTGTGTTTCTGTGCTAGACTTTGGTACATTCTACTGAGCATGTGATGTTAGTAATTTCCTATTAACTGAAATTTTGGGATTGCAATTGACCTGCATGGGTATTCCAGTTCATCTTAAATCAATTATTGCTCTTAAATCTACAGTTCTTTAGCCACCGGTCTGTTTAACAAAAAAACATGCATTCCTTTAAACGATTAGCATGTGGGTGCTGCCACATGTTAGCGATATAACGTGTGTATATAACAACATTACAATGCCATTTCTGATTTGCTCATCCAGTACGGGTTGTTTCTTGCCATTCTAGGATTTGTGGTTTTGCTTTTTCCTATACAAATTCATTACTACTAATCAACGAATCCAAATAGAAATCAGGGACTGGGTAAGTGTCTTAGAAAAGACTTGAGGCATGTTAGCATGTAGGATAAGTACCCGCAATAACTGCAAATGACTCATTCCAGAATACTTGGCCTCCTGGTGAATGACTGTAACGTTACTGAAATGACCATCACACATGCATAGTTTTATTTAACACATGCATCCTGCAACGCCATCACACTAATACAGCTGGGTAATGTAAGAGGAAATGGCTTTGTCCAATGAAGGGTTTGTAGTTTGAATATAATTGTTTGTTGGGGTTTGATGTCTGAGTTCTGTAATGGACAAAAGAGAAAGACAAGTCCCAGAATGCAAAGAAAAAAACAGGCTTGTATAAGCACTTATATAGTTGAATGGATCAAGTTGAAAACTAGGCATGGGGCATTTTGTCCATTATGAATCTGCAAAACAAGTAAATTGTGCATTGTCTGAAGGTTAAACATCATTCTGTACTGTTAACTCTACTCGAGAACAATGTTAATCCCTCCCGCATAATAGATGGCTAGTATGGTTTATTTTACTTATGTGTCATATTTTCGCATAGTCAATGATTATATGTTGCTCACAAAAGCAGGAAGCCACCCTTCTGTGCATTGACTCATCCACTCATTTATTCACTAATTCAAACATATGCATCCACTCATTCATCTTTGCGCACATCCGAAAGCACATTCAGGCATTATCCCGTACACTCGCCCAGATCTCACCATGATGAGCTCATTGGTGGGTCTGTCCATTTAATCTCCCATCCACCAACCACTCTCTCGAGTATTCCATGCATGTGTTCACCGCCTCACACATGCATTCACGCTCCATCCTTCTTATCAACCAACACCACCCCTCCACTGACCTCTTCTAATCCACCCAAATCTACTCATTCACTCACTCACCCAGTGCTATAACGAACAAACGCGTCCCCCCATCACAAGAGCAGGTACATTCTGTAGCACCATCATTTTTGAAAATCTTAAATTATTCAAATGGTTCAGTACCAGTAATTATGCATAGAGCTGCAGCACATGGAATGGCTGGGTTAAGGTCTTAGTCATACTCTCATGTAGAATGTTGTTAACTACATTTGATTTGCGATGAAATGAGGGTTTGTGAGGCAAATGTTGAGATTCGTCCTATTCAACCCTCCACATAGGCCCGCCCACTCAATACAGGACATTTTAAAATACCGGTATGGCTGAGAAATGTCCCCCATTTTAGGCTTTGGAAATGTTTTGAAACGGTTGTGTGTTTACACACAACAATATATAGCTGCCATGTTCAGAACTGTAAAAGTAGAATTCAGACTGATTAAAAATTCAATAAATGAAACTACTTAATTACTGTACTGCAGTTCTGCATTGCAGGCCTGCAGGAAAATTCTGGTGAAATCCCATTAAACAAAACCATACACATGAATACAAACTCCGTTCTCCCTCCACCAAAAGTACTGCGCTACTTTACAAAAGCCACGTCCAATGCTGCCACCCTCCTGTTGTAAAGCGCGCTGCTGCTCTCAAGCTTGGTTTGCCCCATGAGCAATACAATAAATGGCACTTTGCTACAACTGCAAATTTATCCCTGTATCTAAGAACCTTTTGGGCAGTGGTGTTATCATCTCACACTTCACACCAATATAGATTAATATTGTTTAAGCTGACTGAAACCGTATTGATACATTATGGTCATTCCAAGCTTGTTGTAGCTCATAATAAAATGAGCAACACATCTCTGTAGCCTGATCACGCGGTGAAACACCAATTACATCCTCATCATCAGTGCATATCAGCTTGACATTTTGGCTTTGACATTCATTGTTAAAGATGTTGTCTCCCGTGATCATCTGAAGCTTTGTGAAACAAATCTGGGGGGATCACCTCCAGTATTTGGCATCACCCTAGTAGTCAATCCCACAACACATAAAGGTACATGTATATAAAGGCAATCAACAACTTGTCCTTTGAATGAGGACCTTAACATCCCAGATTCTGCACCCCCTGCTTTGGATCCAGTGCTGAACTACAGTTACACAAAGAAGACAAGGCGTTATTGGCCAGAGTTACTGCTCCGCTTGTGGACAGAGTCTTCCCTGATGATGGACTTCCAGTCCGAAATGCATTGTCCGTGTGTTCTGCCACTCAAACACTTATAATGAAGCACGGCGAGTAAAGAAGAACGCTGTTTTATGAAAAAAGTCAAGATACATCGATCACCTTTATATAAATGAAGCTTTATATAGATGTGCTGTAGTATTGACTTCTAGGGTGATGCCAAATACTGCACGTCGTTCCCCAGTCCTCTTTCACATGGTCATTCCCTGTAAAGTGCCATTCAAGATTTGTGGCTTACATCAAATATTGTGGAAACTAAAGGGCGACAAGCATTTCAATAAAACAAAGGTGTTGCCCGCTGCACTCTACTATGCATCTGGAGCTTTGAACATGGAAATGTTCTCAGCACTGGGCATTTCAGAAACGTTTTTAAGTACGTTTATCATCTGCAAGTACATCCCTTGGTGCTTAAATCTTGTAATTTATCTTTTTTCTCATCTGCATCTGATCTTAACAGGGAGCCATAGTTCGATTACTTCTGCTACATTGGTCAGAGATCATCTCAAAGCATGCTATGTGAGGCAATCAAACCTTTGATTCACTATTTGGCACATATTTGCATAAATATAAATGTGTAAATGAAAACAACTTTGGAATGCAAAAGTCAGTTTCATTTTCAATCAAAGAGCCCATAAAACATGATTTCTTTAACCAGGTGATTTCTTTAACCTGGACATATTCAAGCCTAGGAATCTCTGCCTAGGACCGTAAACACATGCTTTTACACTCCACATGCTGTATATTCCTGTATATTTTGTGTATACTCCTGTATATTTTGTTGTATATTATTCTTGTTGCTCTATTTTTGCTATTTTTGCCATGTGATCTTGTAACAAAGTTTTGAGCTGTCGTATAAAATGTGCCCGGTTACCCTTGGGTCTGGTGCGCAATATAAGTAATAAAACAAACAAACAAACAAACAAACGTTAGAATCTTATAGGCCAGCTTCAACATTGTTCTAAGTAATTCTAAGTCTATCGAGTGAGTTTAAGCAGCAGAATGTTTTACACTGCTCTTACAGTGCATCGTAGACACTTATTCGGACAAGCAATCCAATTACCGCCTATGTTGAGCAGTATTAAAATGGCCATTGCTTTCATGCGTTTAATATTTTGCGTAGTTCAGTAAAGTGAAACCCGCTGGTGACAGCAGCAGACCTTCAAAACCTAAACCCTCGTTTGACATCAATCAGGCAGCAGTGCTTACAAGTATTTTCAAACAGATGCAAGAAATGCCTATTTTCTGATATGTTTAATTTCAGCAATGTCCGACCAGTTTAGCTATCTACGTGAGGAACCTCCAGTCAGCAAGACATGCCTCATTACCACTCAGCAAACATTTTAATTAGGAGAAAACATGAATGTGTATTTGTTTGATATGATTGGTATTGATTTGCATTTAATTAACTTGAAAGGTTGAACACATTAGTTTCTCGAGGCCAACTGGATCTTAGAAGTCAAAATAATGTTTTAACGATTGGGGGTATTTTCAAGAACCAGAGACACATGCACACGTTAATTGAAAAATAAATGTTATAAAGATGCCATCGCTCTATAACTAGCCTTTGTGCACCAGTGCTATATTCTTACCAACTAAGCACTGGTTTGCAAACCCTTCAATGCCAATGCATGACCATGTCGGCTGTGTTTTCACCTCACTGTGGTGGGTTACCAACATGACTATCCATGGTATGTTTTTGATTTTCTTGTGGGTGCGACAAAGACTGATATGCATATGGTTATTCCTCCTTTTTGAAAAGTACAGTGAGCTAAAAGTGATGGCTTTCAAAGTGGGAAAAAACCACAGAACAGGTTATCATGCCATGTTCTTTCTAGAGAGGGATGCCTGCTATCTTTTTGGTATTTTTGTAAGGAGCTTGGGGTTGGTCACCCTAAGTTACCTGGGGAAACCCAAATGTGGACTCCTTGCTCACTGTGCTAAGAGAGGCACAGCGCCACCTCACTGATGAGGCCCAACAAGGCTGAAACACGTGTATGGAATTGCTGTTGGTACTCTTGTTCAAGGAGGTTTGCCTGGCATTTCGGTGCTGGACTGCCCTTGTGGGCGGGACAAAAATGTATATGCAAATGGAGATTCCTCCTTTGTGAAAAGCACACTGTGCTAAAAGCGATGGCTGCAGTCTCTCAAAGTGGGTAAAAACCACAGAACAGGTTATTTGTATTTGTATTTTGTTTATTTGTAAAGCACACCAAGCCCGTAGGCATCTGGGTGCATATCTTAGTTAAATAATTTAATAATAATTAGGCTTTTATATAGCGCTACAAACCCTCAGGTATCTGAGCGCTGCTTATTATTACCCACGGTGTGTGGTGCTCATTTATCGACCTCGGGAGGATGAAAGGCTGAGATTGGCCCCGCCGGGATTCGAACCTGCGTTAGCAGGCTCTGCACGGATGTCAAAGCGAGCGCTCTACTCGCTGTGCCACTTGACCGGCTAGTTCACAAGGCTACATATTTACATTAAAAGCTTGCTTATATTATGCATTAATTACATATTGCACAAGATTTAAAGAGGTCGGTTGAGCAAAGGCAATTTGTCATTAAGCAGTTTTACATTGATTACATATTGAATAGTTTACACAAAAAGGTGTTGAAGCAAGGCAGATAGGCGTTAAGCAGTATTGCAAGGAACCTATGTCCAGAGGTTCACAATGGATTCAGCAAGTACCGTGCAAAAGTGTCTTCGGCAGGTGAGCCAATGTTCTTGATCTCGTAGCCAGATTTTGACATTGTTTCTAAATGAGTGATAGAATGGCTCAGATCTAAGCGAGATCGGTAGTGTATTCCACAGTTTAGCAGCGAGTAGGGGGAAGCTGCTTCCCCCACCCACCGCCCCCCGTCTTGTGAAGTTTAAATCTCAGGATCTTGAGGCAATAAGCTTGTGCATATCTAGTGGGTCGATAAGAGATGTTGCGTGAGAATAGATTGCACAAGTAGCTTGGTGCGAGATTCACAAGGCATTTATGCGTTAAAGGCAGTGATTTAAAGGTGATTCTTTGGTTGACAGATAGCCAGTTGAGACTATGGGCCTAATTACACGGAATGCGGTAAGGGTTTACCAGTACCGTTAAGGGCACCTGTACTGGTAAACCCTTACCGCCTTACTACGAGGTCCCTTTGCGGGACCCGACCTCAACGGCTGGTTTTACCAGCCATTAAGGAACGTGCCCGCAATGGGACCTTGGAGCTAATTACGGTATCGCAATTTGCGGTACCTTAATTAGCTCCTTCCCCATTCCCATTGAGCCCTATGGGGCAAAATGGGAATGGGGAAGTGCCTTGGCGAATTGGGAATTACCGCCCCCGCTCACCTTGGAGTAGGGCGATAATTCCGCCATCCACCAAGGCGGACACTGTAAAAAACCGGCAGCAACCATGGCGCTAATAGCACCATGGTTACCTCATACCGTGTAATGATGCCCTATGTCTAGTTTACAAAATATATTGGGCTCTAGGGATGTTCATAGCTGCACTGATGGCATTGTTTTGTAATACATGTAGCTTGTTGTTATTCTGACAGCTGGTTCCTAGGTAGAGCGTGTTGCAATAGTCGAGTTTCAACAAGACAAGCACTCTAGCAATGGTGGTGCAATTGTTGGTGGTTAGAAATGGTCTACAGGCAGTGATTAGTTTGCACGCTGTAGCAGAAGTGACTGCTTTTGTTTGTCTGGCTAGTGTTTGAGTGGAGTCTAAGTGGATGCCAAGAGTTTTTACATCTTTCAAGACCTTGATGAGCTGGCATCTAGCTTACTGAGATGGTGTTGTGATCCGAGGAGGAGTAGCTCTGTCGTATCGTCGTTAAGAGAGAGCCCATGCTGCGCCATCCAGGCCTGAATGACAAGATACATGTTGATTGCTTTGGAGTCAACTATATGATCGCCGGTGATAGGGATGTGCATTTGGGTGCCATCTGCATAATTTGTGTAGGTGACACCCGAATGGTCCAGGTCATTGAGTAGGGGCTTTCTAAATACATTGTGAAGGGTAGGCGCCACACAAGAGCATTGGGGAACTCCACAAGTGACTGAAGCTGGTTCGGCAGATGCTTATGGTGAGAAGAACGTAATTGTTCTATTCTCCAAAAATGATTGGATCCAGGTGGTGGCTTTGGTTGCGAAGGGTGCTGCTGAGATAAGGTGGTTACATAGGACTTGGTGATTGACCAAGTCAAATGCAGCCGACAAGTCAAGCAATAAGAGGGGGGCGAGTTTACCATTGTCTTTCAGTTCTTCAATTTAGTTTTCAGGTCAATCAGTGCAGTCTCTGTCCGGTGCCTTGATCTAAAGCCTGATTGCCTGAGGCCAAGGATGTTGTTAGTTTCTAGGTGCTCCTGGATTTGCAGGTAGGCTGCTCTATCCAGGATTTTTAGAAGAAAGGGGACCGTGGTAATGGGCCTCTAGTTTGTAACGATACTGGGGTCTAATGATGGTTTCTTGAGTAAAGGTAGAACCCAGACATCTTTTAGATTGTTTGGGACTGTGTTTGCGTTGAAAGAGGCTTTATTATGGAGGTGATGAATGGAACCAGTTCTTTGGTTGCCTCCTTGATGATAGGGGCTGGGCAGGTATCTACCTGACAATTGGAATGTTTCAGTTTGAGTATGATGTTTTCTACACCTTGAGATGAGAGTGGGGAGAAGTTAAAAAAACTTTTTTTTTGTGCTTGGATGAGGTGTGTGTGGTGATTTGTGGTGAGGCAAGGGCAAAACTATTTTTTTGGGATTCAATTTTTTCTTGGAGCATAGTGATTTTGCCTAGGAGTGCTTTTTGAATATTGGAGCATCATGTGACATTCCAGTACTTTAAGTATTTTAAAGAGTTCTTTAGTACTCAACTTAGCTTGGATAATCCGGTTGTTATAGGTGTATTTTCTGGCCTGTACAATAACCTCTTTGTAATTGAGGGATGCCATCAGAAGATGGTCCTTATTAGTTGATGAAGAGAGGCTCCTCCAGAGGGCCTCTGCATTTCTTTTTATTTTGCATAAGGCTCTGAGGTGCGGCGTAAACCATGAGTTGAGATGCACGCAGGGTTTAGGCTTGGGCAGTTTAAGTGGGGCAATAATGTTGATGGCCTTATCAAGGGTTAGGTTATAGGTGTCCACTACCGCAGTGGGGTCTCTAATTTATGTCCCTATTGTTTTGTGCATGTATTGGGGGAGATAGGTTCTGCTTGGGCTGCTGGTTATCGTATTTGATAGGGAATGAGATCAAATGGTGGTCTGATCAGACACAGGGCATATTAGATAGAATGTTGATTGTGCAATTGAGGTCTGACAACCAGTCAAGCGTCCTGACTTTGGTGTGAGTAGGTTCAGATATGCAGGAGAGAAGCCTAGTTCAGTTATGCTATTGGCAATGTCAAGGGCTTTAGTATCCTTGGTGTCTTGGAAGCTGAAGTTGGGGTCACCCAATACAATGATCTGAGAGCTTAACTTGGGTTTAGATGAAAGAAGGGTGGTAATATTTTCTTCGAAAGTAGATACTGGCCCCAGTGGCCTGTAAATAAGGTGCATAGTGAGTGTTTGGGTGGCTGAGACTGGGAGTTTGACAGACAGTAATTCTGCTGATGGGAGGGGTGGGCCATTTAAAGGTCTGAGGCCTAAGGAGGTTTTGGAAATTAATGCAACACCCCCACCTTTAGTTTGGTTAGAATTTCTGTCGCATCTTTGGGGATGACAAGAGAGAGAGGGGGGCCCGGCTGCAGCATGTAGCCAGGTCTCTGTGATGGCTAAGAAGTCTAGGACTTGTGTTGTGATGTTGTCTGCGATATGTAATGTGTGGGCTTGGAGTGACCTGGCATTTAGAGCAGCAAATACAAAGGAGTGGACCAGTGGATGAATGATAACAGGACTTATTAATTCAATACATATATATATGAATGTTTTTCAATCAATACAAAAATGTATGTTATATGAATTCTAATAATAATACATATCAATAACCTAAAATAGGAAATCACTGATTCAATCACAGTTATTCACAATCAAGCTCACAATAATTTTTTCTCCATCATTCATTCACACACACACTCTTAGATCATAAAATGACTTTCCATCTTTTCGTGTACACAAAACTTCATAGTGCATGTTTTTTCTGACAAGTGCTTTTACGTCATTTTTTGAACCTATCCTTTGTATCGTCGACACGTGTTTCGGTCATGGGACTGACAATCATGTCTTTCTCTTTTTTCTAGACCATTATCAGGACGTGAAGCCAAAATCAAATTTCCTGCTTTTCATTGACTGGAGTGAGCCACATCATCTCTCCGTAATTCAAATTCGGAGATGTAGGAGATGTTATGGAATAAATCCCTCACTGCTACCTAGGAGTAGCCTGTTCAGTCAGGTCAGTTCCAATGTAAGAAGCCATGCATGTATCCCATAGTATGTTCTTCTTCGGGTCTGTACACTCCCAAAGAGTAAACAACAGATATGCACCCTCTATTTCCACGTCCACCACAGGGCAAATAGATGAATAAATATTTGCGTTAGGATACGTGCTTCCTCTCCCAATAGTTTTTCAGTATTGGTGATGTTCCTTTATCTTATTGTTTTCCTTTTCTATTTGTAAATCTGCTTCGTCGAATTACAGTGCAATCCTCAGTAGCACGCGCGGTTAGCTACTGAGGTTTGCACTGTAATTCGACAAAGCAGATTTACAAATAGAAAAGGAAAACAATACGAGTGTACTATAGCTTGAAATGGGTGTACTGTTTGTCCCATCTCCCTACAATATTGTATGCTGAGAAAGTTTTCTTGTAATTACCACTTTCATAACAGTTTCAAAACCGATATTTCAATTGCAGTATCACTCTGTGTGACATTTTTGTAGCAAAGAGGAAATGTACATTTCAAACATTTTCACAGCATGTTTAAGTGGCACATCGTATGTGGAAGTGCAATATTTTACAACACCACAACACCCATTCTAATGTGCAAACTGTTATTTTTTTCTTACCTTCTGTCACTTTTAAAACCACTTCTCCCACTAACACACCTGCAGTAAAACTTCCACAATGCACACTGAAAATGAAAACGGAATGTATGTTACCAAAGCATGCCATGTACATAGATTATAAAATGAAAACAATCCACTCTGTTACCATGAAACAGAGATTACCAGCAAATCTAACAAATGCCTACTTAATATTCCTGAAACCTAAATGTACTCACTGACCTGTAAAAGTAGCATACGCTACTGTCTAATAGACACCAACAGGTATGTAAGTGCAAAAGAAAAATACCCTTCTGACCTGTCAAAGTATAACAACTTAGTATACATCAACTGGTACTGTGAGTACATCCATAGAGCTACAATGCTGCTTCTGAAATGGAAAACAGTTTCAATATGGCAACACATGTGCATAATGTACATTTTTTATAATGCTGTACAGTTTTTTTCCCCAATGACGCCCAAGACCTGGTCTATGGACTACTATACACATATTATTTTAATGGTTTTTTCCAATGGCCAAATTCAATTTCTGTACACATATTATTACAATACTTGCAGCCAATGGCCAGATTCTTGGGTGTATGGGTGTATTATGCTGTGGTGGTTTTTGCCAACATTATAATCACAACCCCTTGTAGGGACTTTTCATCAAAATTAAATACACATGTGATGTTATCAGTGATGTTGTCAATTACATTTGTGTTGTCATCTTTGATGCCAGGGGTGTTAGTCTTAGCAGTGGATGGCTGTGGTGTGAGTTATGGTGGTTTTTATTAGTGCAATTTAACCATAACGTCCATTTAGCAATGTTTTTTCACTGAATTTGCTAGGTTTGGATTAGCACAACTTAACCATAATGTCCCTTTAACAATGTTTTTCACTGAATATATATTTTGAAACCAAAAAGCCAAAGGGACACAATTTGGATGAAGAATTGTTCACGTTTTTAGGAACTTAAAATTGACATACAAGTCTGAAGCAAGTGTGGCTGTGTCTAATATCTTTTTTTCCCAACAATTTTCCCAAGTGCGTCAACAATAGAATTATCAAAAAAGTAAACAAAAAAGTGTGTTCCACCCTCAAACAGCAAATAGTTTCACTTCAGAATTTACAAAAATGGCAGGCCCGTATTTTGTTTTTATTGGTGATTAGGTGGTAAAGCACAGTCTTGTATGGGTTCCTTATCTCGAATCCTTTAGTGTTGCTTAAAAAGGGTCATGACATTCATCCATGTGGTTGAGAAATGCAATACTGGTGATAGTTGGGACCCTGAGGATAAATATAAGACCATTATCTAAATCTTAAAACAAGCATAGTCTAATCTATATGATATTTGCTATAGATAGGCACCATCTTAACACAAACCTTTAATACAGTGACAATGATTATGCATGATGCATTGTATGATATATAATTTAAAAGAAGGCACTAAGCACTTTTATATGTAGAAAAGAACAAATATTGGCAGCTATGTTTTTATATTTATGCACTTAGCACTTTAAAATTGTAAGCGGAATATGAATTGTTGCTATGTTTTTGCCAACAAATTAAGCACATTCTTATGCACTATGCACTTTATCAAGGAAATAGCGATTGTTGCTGTTGTGGTTCTGATGCACTAAGTACCTTACAATTTTAATGAAAACAAGAACAGTATTGCTTACCCCCCCCCTTTTTTTAATGCCGTATTCCAGTCATGGCTTTGATGTATTTTAGCAATAGACAAGTAATTGTCCTTTTCTGTAAAACCGTATTTTCTACACAGGAAAATAGCCTCTGAAAATGGCTAATCATATTTGCCAGTGAGAAAAAATATCATAATTAAACTCATACAAGCGCACCACTATTGGTTCGAGAACTGGCTCAAAATGGCTGCTATGGTATTCGTGTGTAGAACGTGGAGAAAAGAGGAAATACATATAGGACAATCAAAGAGTGGAAACCATAGGGACTAACAATGTGAAAGAGTATATGTATCACCCTGGTGTTTGAAACATTTGTATGTGAACAAGAAACGAGCACGCTGCGAAACGCGTCATACACGCGTTCTCCTTTTATAACAATTTTTTAATGGTTTCATAATTAAATACAATGTTGGATATTACCAGAGGAAATCAACCGAGTCAGGCTGGTTCTTGAAGCATCAGCGCAGCACAGACGTGGGGATCGATTGGAGTGCAGATCCTCCTTTGGGGTGCCAGAGGTCCGGCTGTTGTCCCCTTTGTTTAAATATATATATAGGATATGTCAGCAAAAGAAAAAATAGTGAGCCAGACATGTGATGTCATCAGTGATGTCATAAATGACATTTGTGATGTCATCTTTGATGTCCTGGGTGTTAGTCTTAGCAGTGCACGGTGGTGGCGCGAGTTACGGTTGCTTAGCTTACCATAACTGGCGAATTTCAAGGGTTTTTCGGTTTTACTTGGAACCATAACGTCCCTTTAACAAAGTTTTTTCACTGAATTTCATAGGTTTTTAGTAGCGCAACTTAACCATAACGTCCCTTTAACAAAGTTTTTTTCACTGAATTTCATAGGTTTTTAGTAGCGCAACTTAACCATAACGTCCCTTTAACAAAGTTATTTCACTGAATTTCATAGTTTTTTAGTAGCACAACTTAACAATAATGACTTTGACTTTATATACATGTCATATGGAACTGACTAGATCTCTTCTTATGAACTTGATGTCCGCAAACTTATTTAATGTTCGCGGACATGTTCGGACAACAGTACCACTACCTAAAATGTGTGGGGGGGTGGTAGGGTATGTTTGATTGTTATATCATAATATTGGAACATTTAACAAATTCAAAAAGCAGCACACAAACACATTATATATAGTAATACATAAGAAATGTAACCCATATATGTAACACACTAACCATTCATTTAAATACAATATGTTCTGAAATGGAATATACCACAAGAAGATAAATTGGCTTCCAACATAATTACCTCACAGACACAACAGAACTGAGAACAAGACCAGACCCACTGAATACATAGGACTTATCTTACCAGAAATAGTAAGTGTACTTCATTTTACTCATATATTTATAAACTTTCTGTATTAGATTAAAAAATATATTATCTTTTTTTTTTTTCTCACAGAAATGTCTAGTACTCTGGAATGGCTAGAGGACAATTTCCCACATGAAGAAATGTCACAAGATAGTGAAACTAATGGTAAACACTTTATAATATAAACCATTTATTTATTATTTTTTTTATATACATTTAACATATATATTATTTTTTTGTACAGAGCATACCAGAATAGAAAAAACTTCAGAAAACCCTGTTATGGATAACAGTCTTCACAATATAGAAGAAAAAATTGATGTATTGTTGGTTAATTTTAATAATTTAAAAACTTTTGTAGAAAATCATTTCGAACCAAAAACCTCGTACCATTGCCCCACATGTACTTGTCCCTCCTAACCATATCCCAGTGAATTATCCCCAAATCCTCTCCATAATCCCAAAACGTTTTGATGAGATTTCCATCACTTCTTCACCTAATACCAATCATGTTGAAATCCCAAATTCTCCTGTTTTTGTTTCTGTTTCTGCCTCACCTTCTCTGTCATAGATTATTAATATATGATAAATAAAGTTTAATTTTTATATTGTATTGTGAATAGTTTCCATTTTTTTTTTTAAAACAATAAAAGTGTCCGCGGACAGTGCGAGTGTTCTGAAATGTTCGTACATAAACGAAAATGGAGGTGTCCTGAAGAACACCACACCTGTTCGTACTGTTCGCTAGCAAGTTGAAACTGTTCTAAGAACACACGTGGTGTCCCGAAATGTTCATAAAGAAACAAAAATTAAAGTGTTCTAAAGAACACTATATATGTCCGTAATGTTCGCTATCAACTTAAAACTGTCCTAAGAACACAATTGGTGTCCTGAAATGTTCGTAAATAAATGAAAATGATGTGTCCTGAACAGTACAACTGTTCGTAGTGTTCGCTAGCAACATGAAACTGTACTAAGAACACACGCGGTGTCCTGAATTGTTCGTAAACAAACAAAAATTAAAGTGTCCTAAAGAACACTATACCTGTCCGGTACTGTTCGCTAGCAAGGTCAAACTGTTCTAAGAATGCTATTGGTGTCCTGAAATGTTGGTACGTAAACGAAAATGGAGGTGTCCTGCAGAACACTATGGGGCCAATTCATAGAATTCGGCGCACAAGTGGCGCACGCGGCTGGCGCACAGTGTGCGCGTGCGGTAGTCTGCGCCAGCCGCGTGCGCCGAAACACATTTCCGCGCACAGCGTATTCATGGATTCCAGCCACCAAAACCAGCCGTGGCGCACAGTGGCGCAGCGACCTTGCAGCAGCGCCAGTTACGCCCCCAAGAACGCCTTCCGCGCAGGGAAAAGCCATCAAAATCCCCAATCCAGCGCAAAGGGCTGTGCTAACCCTGTACCAGCACGGCAAGCGGGCTACGTGTATTCCAGGGGTTCGCGGGAAGTTTCACACGCGATTTCAGCAGGGTACGTGTATTTCAGGGGTGCGCGGGAAGTTCCACACGCGAATAGCCTGGGCGCGTGTATTTCCGGGGTGCGCGGGAAGTTCCACACGCGAATAGCCTGGGCGCGTGTATTTCAGGGGTGCGCGGGAAGTTCCACACGCGAATAGCCTGGGCGCCTGTATTTCAGGGGTGCGCGGGAAGTTCCACACGCGAATAGCCTGGGCGCGTGTATTTCAGGGGTGCGCGGGAAGTTCCACACGCGAATAGCCTGGGCGCGTGTATTTCAGGGGTGCGCGGGAAGTTCCACACGCGAATAGCCTGGGCGCGTGTATTTCAGGGGTGCGCGGGAAGTTCCACACGCGAATAGCCTGGGCGCGTGTATTTCAGGGGTGCGCGGGAAGTTCCACACGCGAATAGCCTGGGCGCGTGTATTCCAGGGGTTCGCGGGAAGTTTCACACGCGATTTCAGCAGGGTACGTGTATTTCAGGGGTGCGCGGGAAGTTCCACACGCGAATAGCCTGGGCGCGTGTATTTCAGGGGTGCGCGGGAAGTTCCACACGCGAATAGCCTGGGCGCGTGTTTTTCAGGGGTGCGCGGGAAGTTCCACACGCGAATAGCCTGGCCGCGTGTATTTCAGGGGTTCGCGGGAATTTCCACACGCGAATAGCCTGGGCGCGTGTATTCCAGGGGTTCGCGGGAAGTTTCACACGCGATTTCAGCAGGGTACGTGTATTTCAGGGGTGCGCGGGAAGTTCCACACGCGAATAGCCTGGGCGCGTGTATTTCCGGGGTGCGCGGGAAGTTCCACACGCGAATAGCCTGGGCGCGTGTATTTCAGGGGTGCGCGGGAAGTTCCACACGTGAATAGCCTGGGCGCGTGTATTTCCGGGGTGCGCGGGAAGTTCCACACGCGAATAGCCTGGGCGCGTGTATTTCAGGGGTGCGCGGGAAGTTCCACACGCGAATAGCCTGGGCGCGTGTATTTCAGGGGTGCGCGGGAAGTTTTACACGCGATTGCAGCAGGGTACGTGTATGTCAGGGGTGCCGGGGAGTCCTACATGTGATTTGACAGTGTGGGTCCTCCCAGGTGTTCCCTGTACACCCTCCACGGCCCCTGCAGGCAGCCCACACCACAGGGGACTACCCTGCATCCCTGGTCATGTCCCGCAGGCAGCCCACCCAACATGGGCATGCCCCCCAGCAAAGGCACATGTCTCCTTGAACTAATGAACACCAACTCATGTCCCCCACCACCCCCACCCCCCAGCACTGTGGGGCACCTGCCAGCAGGCCCCCACCCATGTCCAACTCATGTCCCACACCCCCCCCACCCCCCAGCACTGTGGGGCACCTGCCAGCAGGCCCCCACCCATGTCCAACTCATGTCCCCCACCCCCCCCACCCCCCAGCACTGTGGGGCACCTGCCACCAGGCCCCCACCCATGTCCAACTCATGTCCCCCACCACCCCCACCCCCCAGCACTGTGGGGCACCTGCCAGCAGGCCCCCACCCATGTCCAACTCATGTCCCCCCCCCCCAGCACTGTGGGGCACCTGCCACCAGGCCCCCACCCATGTCCAACTCATGTCCCCCACCACCCCCACCCCCCAGCACTGTGGGGCACCTGCCAGCAGGCCCCCACCCATGTCCAACTCATGTCCCCCACCCCCCCCACCCCCAGCACTGTGGGGCACCTGCCAGCAGGCCCCCACCCATGTCCAACTCATGGCCCCCACCCCCCCCCCACCCCCCAGCACTGTGGGGCACCTGCCACCAGGCCCCCACCCATGTCCAACTCATGTCCCCCACCACCCCCACCCCCCAGCACTGTGGGGCACCTGCCAGCAGGCCCCCACCCATGTCCAACTCATGTCCCCCCCCCCCCAGCACTGTGGGGCACCTGCCACCAGGCCCCCACCCATGTCCAACTCATGTCCCCCACCACCCCCACCCCCCAGCACTGTGGGGCACCTGCCAGCAGGCCCCCACCCATGTCCAACTCATGTCCCCCACCCCCCCACCCCCCAGCACAGTGGGGCACCTGCCACCAGGCCCCCACCCATGTCCAACTCATGTCCCCCACCACCCCCACCCCCCAGCAGTGCAGGGGCACCCACCACCAGGCCCCCAACCATGTCTCCCACCACCCCCACCCCCCCAGTCACCAGGGGCAGCCTCCACCAGGCCCCCACCCATGTCTCCCACCACCCCCACCCCCCCCAGTCACCATGGCCAGCCTCCACCAGGTCCTCACAATCCCCAACACACATGCACGTCAGCGTGTAATACGAGGAAAGGGCCATGCGCGTAGTGGAAACTGCACGTCCGCGTGTAATACGAGGAAAGGGCCTATGCGCGTAAGTGACGTAACGCACGCAGGTGTTACCCTCATTGCACGTGATGACAGAACACACGTGGATTTCCACCAATCGCGTGTGAAAGTTCCCGGCACCCCGGAACACACGTACCCAGGCCACTTGTGTGTACGCACACTCCCCTCCAATCACACGCGATGACACTCGGACCGTATCCGAACACGGGAAACACGCGCACGGCAAAAGACGTGCACAGGCGTCAACGCGTCTGCCACACGAAGATAGGCGGAAGCGTCCCCGCGCACAGCATAAAAGTGCGCGCAAACAACAAACGCGTATATACAGCTACGATGAATGCCCCATTTGTCGCTGCACTGATCGTGGGACACCGCAGGAGGAGGAGAATAGCCAGGGCACGCATTTTCGCAACACGGACAAGCCTTTTTGGGATGCCTGACGACCAGGTCTATGGCAGGTATAGGTTTCCACCCCATATCATCCTAGACCTGGTCAGGGAGTGGGAAGATGACCTCACATCCCCCACCCTTTGCTCCCAAGCATTGAGCCCCTTGGAGAAGGTGCTCAATGTCCTGCATTTTCTGGCCACTGGGTCATTTCAGCGGACCACTGCCATAGTGGGGGGGGTCTCACAGGCCACGCAGTCACGCTGCCTACACCAGGTACTGGCAATCATGACAGCGCGCCCCTCAGTCCGCAGGCACATATACATGCCCAGAACACCCGCAGAAAGGCAGGCCGTTGTCCTGGATTTTTTCAGGGTGGCACACTTCCTCAAAGTGCTCGGTGCCATAGATTGCACCCATGTGGCCCTACGTCCACCTAGGGCCATTGAGCACATCTACCGAAACCGCAAGCACTGGCATTCCATCAATGTACAGGTGGTATGTGATGCAAAGGGAATCATCACCTCTGTCTATGCAAACTACCCTGGCTCCACCCATGACAGTTTCATATACAGAATGTCCGCCCTGAGCCGGGCCCTGGAAGCTGGGCAGCATGGCGACACATGGCTCCTAGGTCAGTACAAATGCCCTTGCACATGCATGCAAGTCACACACAGACAAATATCCATACCCTAATTATCTCAACTATTATCATCTCCCCAGGGGACAGTGCCTACCCTCTGAGCAACCACATGATGACGCCAATCCGGAACCCCACCACACCACCCCAGGTAAGATACAACGCCGCCCATATTGCAACCAGGGGCATAGTGGAGCGCACATTCGGAGTGCTCAAGTCACGTTTCCGCTCCCTTGACCGCTCTGGCGGGCAACTACTCTATGCACCACCAGTAGTGTGCAGGATCATTGTGGCAGCATGTGTCCTGCACAATGTTGCAACACGGCAGGGCGTCCCGGTGGACATGGTGGTGCCCCCACATCCCCAACCACAGGCGCTGCCCATGGGAGGGGACAGGGCACGTGGCGAGGAAGGCCGGACCCAGCTTGTGGCCACATTTTTCACCTAAACTCCCACCCCTGCGGAGTGCACACAGGCCTGGCACATACCAGGTGACAATCGATGATGACAAAGAGACAGTCAACTGTCACAACCTTACCACCCTGAGATAGTTGCCATGGAAGTGCCACATCGTCTGCATCCCTAGCTACTTAAACACAAGCTATCCTGTGTGACCAAAAGGCACACATATGACATATGACATGATATGGGCCATACACAAGTATTCCAAGGCGCAATGAGGCAGGGAGGGGGGAACAAGGGAACACAGAGAACTGTACTACTAGGCCAGGTGTCATTGGGATCGTGCAAGTGCAGGGGTAGGGGGAATGGGAAAAGTGCAAGGGGAAGGGTGGGGGGGAGTCCAGTACAGGGGAAGTAGCCCGAAAAAATAATACATAGGTCACCTGGTGGCAACTACAAAGGTGAGTGCAGTCAAGTGCTGGGAAGGGAGGGCTGTAGGGATAGAGAGACAGTACTGCAGTGCAGGGGTTGCCAGGGAGGCAGTGCAAGTGGAGAGTGGCTGGGCCAGGGACCAAGGTCGGTGAGAGTGGCCCAGTTGCAGCTCCTGTGCAGTTCCAGTGGAGAATTCTACAAGGGAGAGACAGAGAGTAAGCAGAAGCAAAGAGGAAGGACATGAGGTGCATCCAGAACTGGAGATGATTCCCCTCAAGTTCAAGCCAGGCCGGAAGTCTGTTCCAGGGGGAGGGCCCTGCTGCGGAGAGAAATCTACCCCCAGCTAGTTGCTCTGAGAAGCGGATGACACGGACATGCAAGGTGTGCATCACACACACCTGCACACCAGGCCATGGCCATCACTGTCATGTCACACAAACCCTCCCAAACATCAACATTTCATGGCACGCAATACCCATACACCAATGCAGTAACGATAAGGTACACATTGCCATGTCCTAAATGCACAGTGGCATCGGACACTGCTGCCTGACCCGGAATCAGATGAAATGACAGACCAACAACCTCCCACCCAAAATAAGTCATTTCAAAATGCATTACAACAGTCGTAGACGTAATATCACAATGAATGCCTGTGTACATGCACATCATGCATTGCAAAATCAACACTGCAGCTCATGTGTGCAGTGTCCTACTCCTGCATCACACTGCTCAGCGCACAGCACAGTGAACAGCCATTGTGTGTGATGCACACCCTGAGCATCAAATCTAAGTGACAGACCACGTCAAACATCAAATCAGGCATGTACTGGATCCATGATCGGTCACAGAACATGTGCTGCCGGGACACAGTGGGCACCAGAAGGCAAACAGTGTACATGTGTATATGCAAGGGTGGGAGTACATGTAGTGCAACAGAGTGCAAGTGTGTGGTTCTGCAAGGACATGCACTCCACATATGCATGTGCACTCAAGTGACCATCAGTGTTCCCTACACATCACATGTGAACATCCACCATGTGTACACCCCAGCATGTCAAACCTCAACTATCCCCTCGCACCTGAAAGGAAAACACAACACATGAACAGGCATTGATCAGCAGAACACAACATGTACATGGGATACCACCATTACTATGTCAGAGTTCCCATCACACTGCAGGGCAAGGCAACAATCAACAACAACCCCCCCCCCTCCCTCACAAATGACCATGACCCACTGAACAACTGCACCTGGGTCATGGAGCCCCCAAACCTCAATTCCACCTGGCCACAGGATCACCTTTACCCTTCGCCATCATCTCCCACCTTGTGTGTAAAAAGATGCCTGAACCCCCTGAATACACACTCATTTCCGAAACACAAAATCCAAGGCATAAAAACGAACCCAAACACCCTCCAGTAGATGACTTGACGTAGCAGTACCTCACAAAGGCCAAGTACTACCACAATGATGCAACAACCAAGGTAGCACAGCAAAACAATGTCACGACAGGATGTGAGACATGTGTGGTACATGACATCGGATGATGCACCATGAATGGATGTGTACTGTCACAGGTCCCCTGTACAGGCGCGGGAGTGCCACGAAACAACCACCCCACCATGTCCCGGGTGCCTGCAAGGTCAAACTCACACAGGCCCCTGAGACCCTGGTGGGGGAGGAGGTTCAGGGATATGCAGTCGGGACAGGTGTTGACACACTGGATGACTGGAATGAGCGGCAGGAGAGGGGAGGTGGAATGACACATGAAACTAGGGAATGCACGAAAATGTACAACCTGCATGAACACATACACAATCCAAACAGACTTGGACATCATTGTCATGGCCTTCTGTAGTCCAGGCTCAGGAGTGGTACGAACCCACCACCCCCTCTAGGGTTTTGGCGCCTGCAAGTTCGGGGCTTACACAGGCATCCGCAACCCCAGTGGGGAAAGAGGGTCAGGGAACGTTGCTTGGATAGGCACGGGAAGCAGGAACACCGGGTAGAGGGTACAGGTTTCAAAATTACATAGGATCACGGGTGATTAGGGAGAAAATAACATACCAAATAGAACCACACATACATCCATGCATCAGTACACTCCCCAGCAAGCCTATGCAGAGCAGTTTGTAAGAAAAACAACAAGACACTTAGCTCTGGTTTTGAGTGCTGGCCC